>NC_136425.1:132245000-133542500 GCF_052625555.1 Lactuca saligna
AAGAGGCCGATTGGGTGTTCACAACCCAAAGTAAGGATGGTTCACGACCCAATGGAGTTCACATCCCAATTTGATGAATGGTTCACGACCCAAGTTGATGTTCACGGCCCAACTTGATGAGTGGTTCACGGCCCGCTTGGTGTTCACGGCCCAAATATGGAGAATAACACTTGAATATATTGGTGTTTTGGTGGGTGTTTGATGTTCCTAGTAAGCTTCTATGGAGTAGCAAATGAAAGGGGTGTTTAGGAGTGAAAGATGGAGTTCTTGATCTATGATACTTGAGAGAGAATGGAGTGATTGCAGCCAAGAGAAGAAGAAGTGAAGGAAAGTGGCTAAAACCCATCTATATACCATGAGTTCACGGCCTAAGAGGCGTTCACGGCCATACTTGGGTTCATGGCCATGAACACTCTTTAATGGGTTTTCTGGTTCGATTGTATTCCTCTAATCGTAAGCTAACACTTCTCAACATCCAGTCCTTAAGAGTGCTAGGATTAGAACTCATTAAAATGACCCTTAACAAGGCTAAAGGTAATAGAAACACATCTGACTTTTGATTGATTGGTTTGACTTTACAAGATAGAAATTTATGGGTTGTCATAAAAATACTGCATTTTTCTGGAACTATATATTTGTACTTTACAAGTGAAGGATATACACCCCATTAGTTTTATAAAATAGAAAACTATGTTTCGTATATTATGTAAACTAATTTCACAACTTCGGTCTTAGGGTTTTAAGACCACTACCCTCTTTTTATAGAAAAAATATATGATTTTCTGGGAACACCTTCTTTCTAATACAAATAAAGGAAAACAAAGAACATGCATGCAACTATACACAGATTTTATAACGAGACTCACAAACTACTTTTTATAGAAATTATCGGATTTTCTGGAGTTTTACAACGTATTATGAACAAATATACTAATACGTTTTACCCACAAATATGTTTATGAACTCACCAACTTTTTATTTGACACTTTTCAAAAAAAAATTGTATTCTCAGGGATCTAGTAGGCAGGTACTCAACCCTTCTTGACGGTCGGCATCGCCATGTTATGTTTTTCTTACCTTTCAGTTATTTGTAATCAACTTTCGAACAATTGTGTTTGTAAACAATGTAATACTCTAAGTCTAAATGTATGAATGTTTGTTTTTCTATGTTTCATTACTATTCATTTGTTATGATACTATACATGAAGTCACTCCATCCACCCCCAGATGTTTCCAACGTTTTGGTTTGGCAGTGTGATGTTGTCGGACCGGAACCTTTAAAAACTCAAACTTTAAACATGTCTTCACATAGTTTCGTGTATCGGATATGAATTTCGTTTGCGTTTTTGAAATCATCACATCCGAGAGAATCTAGAAATGCTTTTGAAATATTTTTATGAAGTCAGGATTGTTGGCATGTAAATCGAGGCAAAATGGGAGGGTGACATCACCCAAGATCATGGAAGTACCATGCACATGTATATTTATGTTATTAAATCATCTAAATCCTTCTCATATATTCAAAAATCTTATTTCATTCCTTTAAAATCATTCCCCTTTCACTCTCTCTCTCTTTCTCACTCAATATCACTATGTGTATCTCCGACGAAAGAAGAGGGGTCGGCAATCCCTCCACCAGCTGTGTAGCCTCCCCCATCTATCACATCTCCAGCAAACACTTCATCCCTTCACCCCATGCCCCGCTGCCACCCATGATTGTTAAAAACAACTCGTCGAAGGCCAAACAGCCAAGAGAAAGACACCGGAAAACCGGTTGGCTTCCCTTGTTCTCTTGTCGTTCAAAACCTCCAGCCACATTTCAACGTTTCCTACTCCGACACGACTACCCCATATACCTCCTCCCTCTTTCCCGTCAAAAACAACCTCGAAAGAAGCCAAAGTAACAGCACAAGCATCGTAGATAGGCCACGCACCGCCGTGAATGGTGGTTTTATGGCGACTATTTCAGCCCCCTCTAGTGCTCCATTATTAATTAAAAGTTGATTTTCGGGTTACTTTCATGCAGATCTATGTTCTTGAGTGCTGAAACTGTCCAAAAGGTGTCACGAGCAAAAGTTAGAAAAATGAAAAAAACGACCCGATCTCTAAAACGAGCAGTATACACTTTGAGGGTGAGTTTCTATTGCTCCTCTTTTAGTTTTTTATGATATTGGGGGAGCAAAAGTCTACGTGATTAACGTTTTGCTTAACGAGTTCATGCAAAAGATGATCAAAAATCTATATAGATCAAATTATATATGTTATATATATATATATATATATATATATATATATATATATATATATATATATATATATATATATATATATATATATATATAGAGAGAGAGAGAGAGAGAGAGAGAGGAGGGTTCAATTGAGAAAAAAAAAATGTTGAGAATAGGGGAATCATTCTTAACCACTCATTTATTTTTGTCGCAAAAGCCTCCATTGTACCAGCGGAAATGGGAAAGAAATAGACATGTGTTTTCTAACAAAGCATGTTTTCTTAAACCATGCTAAGCATTACCTTAATATATACAAAAACATAGTTTTTTCGTTTTTTTTTTTTTTTTTTTTAATTTTTAAGAAGCTATTTTTATCGAAAAATGATTTTAAATATACCAAAATTCATGATTTTTTATTCTCTACAAATAGACATCCATATTGACATAGTTTTAAGATAAAATAATTTTTTTTATATATATTTCCAGCTATCGTTATTCATAAGTGAATAAAAATGAATCATGTTTTTACTACAGTACATCCGTTATTCACTTATGAATAAAAACTATGATTAATTTTTTTTTTACAATTTAAGTATCATTCATATATGAATATAGCATATACTAAACATAGTATATTCATATTTAAATATTAGACGATGCATTCACTTGTAAATATTACATAGTATATTCACTTGTGAATATTAGATGGTATATTCACTTATGAATATTATATAATATTTCATATCTGAATATTACATAGTATTACATGGTATATCACATGTGAATATTATATAGTATATTCACTTGTGAATATTAGATGATATATTCACTTATGAATATTACACAGTATATTCACATATAAATATTACAATGTTTTCACAAATATATATAATTTTTTATATGTTATTCACATATGAATAAGATACAGACTTGCATATTCGTTTTTTTGTTTTAAGAATAATATACTAATTCAGGTGAGAAAACATATTCATATATGAATATAACGTGGTAATTTAGTTTTTGCATTTCATCAAACAGTTGGAGTGCATACAATTTAACTTTTTTAAAAATGTTAAAAACATGATACTTTGACTATTTAAATCTTACAAAATAGTAGATAGATAGAGAATTATATGAAATTTAAAAAAAAAACGATTTGATCTTTTTCTAACCTCAATTTTGAAGTTTTATTTGAGAATCGATGTTGAATGAATGATATGAAGTTGATTTTTTGTTGATTATTAATGATGTTGATCTAATAACCCTGGGAGTAAAATTAATCGTAGATGTTGAAGATCTGGTCGTATTCAAGCAGAATTGAAGGTTGGATTAAAAGAACCAAAAATGAATTTTTGTTGTTAACTGTTGAATCGTGTTGATAAACATGTTATTGACGAAGATCGATGATTGATTAACACCGGATGATGTTGATGATGGTTTAACTGAAGAAATCTGGATGATTGTTGAAGGTTGGAGGAGAAATTTGGATGATGAACAATCTCTATACATTTACGTATTTGAGATTGAAGGTTATTATCATATTTACAAGTTTACCACCGTGTCTTTTTATGCTTAGATTAAACGAGTGGCTGAGAATGATTCCCCAATTCTCAACCTTTTTTATTTTCTGAATTTAACCCACCTATATATATATATATATATATATATATATATATATATATATATATATATATATATATATATATATATATATAGGTTTATTTGTTTAAAGTAAGTATTGTGTTATCATATGCATAAATGTGGGCCAATCAAAATTAAATAAATAAATAATAAGGGTAATTTAGTCATTTGATTAATAACTTCCAAAAATAATCCCTAGAATGGTATCTCTCTAGTTTAAATCTCGTTCCCCTCTTTATCTAAAAACCCGATTCTGAGAACCCTAAATTGAACAAATCGACACCAGCAACCCTTTATGGGTTTGCCCTTCATTGTGTTCTTCATAGAGCGACACATTTCGATCGATCGCAAGGGGGTACTTGTTCTCGTGTTTAGCGTTGAGATCGGGAGTCTAAGTAGGTTATCTTCTCTCAAGTATCGATATAATATTGATGTCGATAAGCATGATGTAGAAGACGACCCAATGATCATTACTGGTGCACCAGCCAGCGCGTTCCTGAACCAATTGCCGGAGATAGTTCTTGAATGCTCACCAGGGGTGTCCACTGGTTCTGAATGCTCACCAGGGGTGTCCACTGGTTCGCTCAGCTATGGAGTGCGAATTGTTGGCTTATATTGTGCTTCCAGTTTGTGATCCTTCTCAGAACTGTTATGTTGTGTTGAGTGTTTTATGAAGCGCTCTGATTGCTTTCTTGTGATTTTCAGTCAGTTGAATCAGGCACAGGAGGTTTGTATTTTTTACGTCTATTACAATCTCAAAGCAATTGCTTCAGTGTTCAATCCCAGTACTTTCAGTCGTCTTTCATTTTCTCTTACATCAAACAGGATTCATGAATTCTTTGTATTCTGAAATTGGTTTCTGTGTAGGTTTGCTCGATTGAATGTTGTTGTTTACAAGTCTTTGCTTCATCGTATCCCTTAATAACTTATGTGAGTAATCACTGATTTAGTTAATTGTGATTTTAAGTTTCTTCTAGTGAAATATTCATGAATTACTGCTTTATTGTGACTAGAAGTAGTGGGACTTGTTAATTTGTATGTTCGTAATTCTATGATAGGATTAGATTTAGAAACTCAAATCCTTAGATCAAAACCATGAATTTAGATCCAAAATGTTTGCTATAGTTAATGTGATGATGAATGCAATCGGCATATTGTGATTGGAGAAACATACTCCTCAAATCCCATTATGTCTCTTTCTAATGTAATGGGTCTAGCTTCAAATGAAGTCTTTTATTTTTGCTTTTTAAGTGTTTGTGAAAAGTCTTGGTTTGGAATTTAGAAGAACCTTACAAATTATAAGTATATTCTTAATTGTTGTCAATTCTGCAAAACTAAATTAGAAAATTGGAACAAAATTGTTTGTATTTTTTTTATTTAACTTAAAAATCCAAAACTGAATTGTGTATCTATACAGGTGATCCATTGAGTGTATGTTATGGTCTAAGGGTACAACTTCCCATTGCAACAACAATAGCAACAACCAAATGATTCAGATTCTCCCCGGAAAAATCAACCTGCTCTAACAGAATGCATATCGTAACTGAATCTTGAATTCCAATTCTATCATAACGGAATCACGAATTCCAATTCTGTTGGAATGGAATATGGATATTTTTCTCACTGATTTATGCATTGGATTTGTTTCCACAGAAGCAGCTGATGCTTGAAGATGGACCATGGAATTGAAAGTGATTCTTAGCAACATTATTCTTTTAGAATGTATTAGTGTCTTTTTTAGAGTTTGATGTTTTTTTTTCCCGATTTGAAAGTTTTTTTAGTTTTATTCTTTAAAAATAAATGTAATTCTTAGCAAATGTCACATGTATTCTATAATAATTAATGTAATTTTTGTTTTAATTCTTCAATTGATGGTTCGAGAACTTTGTTATTCTACAAGAAATTTTGTTATTTTTGAACATACTCAAACATATTCTGTCAGAATATCCGAACTAAAAACCTTATAATTTGTAAAATCGGATTTTTAAACTTAATAGAATCTTTGATCCCTTATAATATGCAATGACTAAAATACCCTTCTAGTTAAATTAAATAATATTTTTCAATTATATTTAATTAAATAATATATTAATCACTTTCTTAAATCTTAAAATAAGTAAAATGATTACCCTACATTTATGCTAATAACACAATAATTATTTTGAATAGAATAACCTAAGTCTATATATATATAAATATATATATATATATATATATATATATATATATATATATATATATATATATATATATATATATATATATATATATAATATGCTAAAGATCTACGTATATATGAATGTATTTATGTATATATTATTTAGGTGCATTAGATCTAATTGTACATGTATGTTGTATAAAAATCATGGATATAAGTATACGAGCATATGTGTGCACGTGCATATATATATATATATATATATATATATATATATATATATATATATATATATATATATATATATATTGAAAATGCTAAAGATCTATATACATGTATATATAAAGTATTTATGTTTATGTATATATTATTAATATGTATTAGATCTAGTTGTATATATATGTTGTATACAAATCATGGTTCTTAGTATATGTATATATGTATGCGTTCAAAGTCATGGGATTGGTTTATATATATATATATATATATATATATATATATATATATATATATATATAAAATAGATCTAATAAGTTGTATTTTTATATATAAATTAAAAACAAGTTTATAAGAGTTAAAAGATTTAATTTTATATATATATATATATATATATATATATATATATATATATATATATATATATATATATATATATATATATATATATATATATATATATATAACTGCACATGTATTTGTATGTGTGAAACCAAACATGATATGGTTATATTTTTATGTTTCAATATAAAAATATAAATATCATAGATCGCTATAAACTTCAATAGTTATAAAAGAACGTCGGTTAATTACGTTAAAAAGTTGTTTTATTATAAACGATGTATTTTTAAAGATTTTGTAAGCTTGTGATTATTGTAATTGTTAGTTTCACATTGGATGAAACCTAGTTTTTGGTCAAAATACGGTTGTTATGGTACCCGAGTTTTGTTAGGAAAAACTTATATGAATTATAAAGAATAAGTCTAGTAAACCTTGAAATCCATGTGTTAAGACTTAATTTTCCATTTTAATGAGTTGAACAAATAAGAGTCTAATGAAGTTTTAACAAAAGTTTTGGACTAAATTGCACACACTCATTGTTTGAACTACTAAACATGGGTTTCTCTATATGAGATATGAGATGTGATTTTCATCCACTAAGAACGATAAAATTAGTAAGAATGTATGTGTTATAACCGTTTATTCACAAGGATCAATAATCTTTTTAGCATAAATCTATATGAGTTGACTATCCCGCATGTGGTTGCTAGCTACAAGATAAGTCTGACGAGTCGAAACAGGCGTAAAGGTTCAACCTCTCATTATTTTATGACAACGATGAAGCGTTGGTGATGTTCTCAACATATCACTTGTGCTTCTTAAGAGGTTTGTGCGTCTGCAGTTCGGTTATAGGCTCATTAGAGACCCCAATGTTTGTTTTATTACACATATAGAATTGAAATAGGATTTATACGTGGTTTGTATACTTATACAAGTTGAGATAAGATTGTATATAGTGAGAATGATTTGCTTATAATAGATAAGTGTCAATTAATGGATTAAGTGGAATATTACTTAATAAATCCTTCGACATGTCTTTTTATTGTTTATAACCTTACAACTAATAAGTTATCTACATAAAAAAACATTTTTACTTTCATGGGATTGGGATTGGAAGGAGATAAACGATTTCTTTTTTACTTTTTGGATTTGGAAAAAGTACATTTTATTTTATACAAATGGATATTCAAATATATTTATATAAAATATATTTTTGATCATAAAACTACACAGTATCAAAATCTGTAGAACTCACCAACAATTTTATTGACATATCTTTAAAACATATATTCTTAGGTAACTAAAGAGTTGCGGTTTCTTTCTCAGATTATGGATTAGATTATGGATTCCCTAGTTTGTACTTTTGATGTTGACAACGTTTTATCACAAATGTTTTTATCTTTAAGGAAATGTATTGACATTCTTTTATTATATATATATATATATATATATATATATATATATATATATATATATATATATATATATATATTAAATGTGGACATTTTTTAGGAATAATATCGGTTTGTCGGTCATTTTATCCCCACATCTGTAGGTAATCGATCCTTCCAGTTTCTTCCTTCCACCATCCTTATCCAAATCTTAGCGACTCCAAAACCCAGATTGCAGGTATGAGATGTTGCTAACCCATCGTCACCCACCGATATGTCTCTTGGTTTCTCCTGATCAATCACCGAGAAATCAACGAGGGGAGGCCGACAATTTTTACCTGCGATGGCAGAAGCTGCGACGACGGCAGATGGAGGTCGGCGGCGGCAGCAGCAACAACTACACCCAACACACTTATCACTTTTGTTTCGCACGCACAAACCTCGATTTTGCGTTTTCTGTTTCTTCTATACTGTCCTGAATCAATTGCTGGCATATGATCTATGGAAATCACACCTCAATTTCGTCAATTTCGTCGAAGTCGAACCACCATAGCAACGACGACTCACCGACTGCTTCTTCGTTATCGGTTATGTTTGCTTTAATCTACAGTTGTTTTCCTCGGGTTGCGGATCATAGTCGACACTCCAGGTATGCCGTCTTCTCCAAATTCTCCCTTTTCTTTCAATTGTTTCCTCTGCGACGCATGTCTTGCTGTTGGTGGGGTCTCGATTCCTCTATGATGACCACCGGAGAATGCAGTTTCGATTAAAATTGGTTTTCGATTACCGTCACTGACTAGCAGCAGGAACAAGAGCCGACGTCGGTCTCTTCTGATTTCAACATCTATGCCTGATTCTCCTTCTGTCGCCGCTTCGTGAATCCAATGGTAATTTTTGAAAACACGATCATATCTATTTCAATCACATGAATCAAACAGACTATTAGAATGGTTGTGTATTGTATATTGAAATCTATAAAGAATCAAAACAAATTCGTTGTACAAAATGTTCATATTTCTATATGATGTACTTTCTGTATCGTTTTATGTTTCATTGTTCTTCGTTTTTGGTTTAGTGATGAGGAAGATCTGTATTACAGGGTGAATCTACATGAAGATGATTTCTTATTGTTTAGTGTGCGTCTTAGATGAAAACACGACCATATCACTGATTTGTAATGAAAAGAAGTTGACCAAAGGTCTAATTCTTAGATGAAAACATGACCATATCACTGATTTTATTCCATGTTTAGTTTGCAAAATCACATCTAGGTCAAGAGATACACGGGTCGGGCTGTACTTTGCCTATATCATTATATGAGGGGTCTTTCCCCTGTTCCTCAGAAAATCCCAAATTTTAGTGGAGAGGCAGATGGCTGTCATGGAAGATTCGAAGATAATGAAGTCAAACTCTTCATCGAGAGCTGCCAATCCGACCCTTGGTATTTCTTGCTTACATGTGACAGGTATGAATTCTTCAACTCCAACTATAGTTTTCTTTTCAGATTTCTCTCTATCATCCTTGCTACTATGGAAAAAATACAGTCTCAATCAGATAACTACAGATCTTCATCGTCTTCAGCAACCAGTCCTGCTAGCAGAGTACCATCAAGTAACTTTTTCTACTTAAGAAAACTAGGTGCTTTAAGACAACCGATTTCATTTGAAGATTCACCTTATTGGGAAGAATCAGATGTTGAAGTTAGGGTGGAAAAGAGTGGCGATGGTGGTGACTCCATTAACACTGCCACCACCCCCATCTCACCATCTCTTTCAAAGCTCAACAGTGGCTCCATGCCATCTCCACCAGACCACCACTACCACAAGGTGCAGTTGTCGCAAGAAAGATAGCAGGTGCTACTATGGTGTGGAAGGATTTAACAGTTACTATAAAAGGAAAACGAAAAATACTCTGATCGAGTTATAAAAAGCTCAAATGGCTATGCTTTACCTGGAACAATGACAGGTATTTAGTCAAACTTTAACAATTTTTTTTATTTCCAATTTTAGATTTGTGAAATTTAACAATTTTTCATTCCCCTTTAGGAAGGTTGGATGATTCAGCTAAAACATATGGTGAAGTATTCATCACTGGAGCAAAACCAAAATTGCAATATGGATCCTATGTAAGTTTTCAAGATTTCTTTAGTATGATGGGATGGAATCAAATCAACATTTTAGTTGTAAAATCAAGATATTTATGTTGTGGGACCTGATTTTTCTAACAAACTTCTTGTGTTATTGAAAGAGATTTGTTGAGAGAAAAAACACACTAATCGGATCATTAACAGTTCGCGATTTTCTTTACTACTCAGCACTCCTTCAACTTTCTGGTTTTTTTATCAAAAGAAAAGTGTTGTAGACGATGCAATTCTTGCCATATCATTAGGTGACTATGCAAATAAACTCATAGGTGGACATTGCTACATGAAAGGCCTTCCAAGTGGCGAAAAAAGACATGTCAGCATAGAAAGAAAGCTTCTAATGAGGCCACAAGTCTTATTCATAGATGAACCTCTTCACCAACTTGGCAGGTCAAAGATTTTACCTTTTTTCCCTTACTCTCAATACCCTTTTGTGGAATAAATCAGTAAACACCAAATTGGTGGACTTTTAATTTGAGTGAGTGGAATACCCAATTTTTGTGTTCTTTTAAAAAAAAAAGAAAAAAAAATTATTGGTTAGGGTTTGTGTTGAATCTGTGCATTTTGTTGTGGTCTTTCTAGATGCATTTTGTTTTGTTTAGGTGGTTTGAGACTTTGAGTGAGTGGCCCCTGCAGTGGGTCCTTTTAAGGGTACTGTTCATCATTTTTATGAAATACATAATAACTTTTCTTTTAAGTTTCTTTCAGCTTTTTAGATATTAATAATTAGAACTGCAATCATATATTTTATTAATATTAAAAAAACAACTTTTTAAGTCTTTTGAAGGAATCAAAATCCCATATATGTATATCTTTACGTATTACTCAAACATTCTTTTTGTTCCAAGACGAATGGATATTATCACACTATAATAACCTGAAAGGTATCCAGAATCATAATTTTTTTACAAGTAGGTTATAATTTATGAGTTGTTTCAATCTAACAAAAATATAATGACTTTCTACTGTCACATTAATGAACCGTTATTGTCTTCAATCTATACTATTTGCCCTAATTTCAATTGGTTGGTAGTTGGAACAGAAGAGGCTTTCACCACCACTGCCCACCACCGTATACGTTGCAGTGCCCTGGATGTTATACTCAGATTTGAAGGAAGGATAGTATGATAGTGGGAGCATATCTTTGGTTGTTATCTAATGAGGGGCATCCTTTTTAATGTTATACACAATAGTGGCAACTCTTTAGATATCAGAAGACGTTTAAGGATGGTTGCCGATGTTGTAAGGTTTTTTTCCCTCAAATATCAATTATCAATTTTTACCTTACAAGTTTTTTTTTTTTTTTTTTTTTTTTTTTTTTAAAACCAACTTATTATTATTATTTTTTGTAGGCGAGAGGTATGAACTATGTATGCAAATACACCATTATACTTTCGATTTTTTTATATGAAAAACTACCTGATTAGAGTAAAACACATTCATTTTTTTTAAATAACTAATAAATATAGCAATGAACTTTCATTTTTTTTGAACTACCCATAAATATCATTCAACTATTTTTAAAACTGACACTGTGATTGGGGCTTTACCTGTGTCTGACAAAATAATTAAGGTCAGGAAAGGAACATGCTGTAAGGATAAAGCGAGAAAATGACATGTTCCCTTTGTCAATTTATGTTTCTTATCCCTCCTAACAAGCTACCACTTGACGGTGTGAACAAAATAATTTGCTTTTAGTTTTTAGGATTTATTTGATGATTCAAAGGGTGAAAAGGTTGTTACCTGTGGATTCTTGCCGGTTGATAGCGAATCGAAAGCTTTGGTTTATTTTAACCATAGGTATGACATGGATCTTTGCATGAATTTATCTATAACAGCAACATACTTTCATTAACATAATCTTATTTTTGCACGTGGAAATAAAAGAAATTAGTCATTTTAAGTTGGGTTTCGGTTTTTCAGGTACTTACATTTTTTACAGCTTGTTGAGAGGATAGCAATGTAATTACATTTTTTAACGATAATAGCAATTTGTTTGTATAATTTTTACAGTAATAACAAAGTGCTTAAATTTTTTTTATTGACTGAGTGGAAGCTTCAAGTAATTCTTAATTTGATTAGCGATACAAACAATTGGCAGATCCTCAAATAATTCAATATTTTGAGAAACATCTACTAAGACCATGATTTCCATTTCCAAGTGGTTGGATGGATTGCAGAAAGTGCATGACAGGGTTCAACCACCGAATGCTAGCGATTGGGCTCTTTTAATCAGTTCTCATTTGGTGAGCCATTATGAGTTTTTTATTTGCATAAAATATATTTATTCACTTTTTCTCTTCATTTCTGTCATTATTGACCTACAAAACAGCTGCCATGTTCGATTTTCTCAGTTGGGCATTTTTCAATGAGTTGGCATTTCACATGGCGACTGAAATGGTCACATACGTGTGTAAAAGTGTCAAAAACTGTTGTTTTTAAGTGTCCATAAGTATAGCACATGCTTGTGTGGACATCAGATGCCACATCTTAAAAAATCGTTCATGTAAGCAAATCAAAGTTGCTAACCGAGTTTTCCTGTTGCTGATTTTTTTTATCATCCTCCACGTATTAAGGTTGGAACTCATTTGGTACAAGGACCCAACAAATGCAATGACAATTAAGTAATTACATTTTTTTAAAAAAAATTACATAAGGGGCAAAATATTAATTGAGTATGGTACAGGGACCAAAACCGTTACCAAAGTCTCTAATAGGGATCAAAATTATAAAAAGTTCTATATAGTTGTCGCATCTTACTTTCTTTTTATTAATTAGAATCCTACCTAATTATAGGATTTGGAGGCATTTTATTTGATCCGTGGAATCCGGCTCTCCAGTTCCATCCCATCAACCAAAGGATAAACCCATGAAATATATATTTCGATAAATGGCTTATCCGACAACAAAAAAATTATCCATGACGAAACAATATTACTGCCCAATAACAATACTCAAACTATAAACAAATAGTTGATCAAATAACATTTACAAAGAACAAACAACGAAAAAAAATTGTCGCATCCGACCCCCGCAACGCGGGGGTTCCCCACCTAGTTTGTAATGATGTAAGACACGTGTATTTAGTATTGTAATATTTTATTATTCGTATACTGCTTATTATATGCTTTGTTTGTGATCTATTCATTACATTGCTACGCCGGCTGAGAGTGTGACAAATTGGTATCAGTGCCTTTGTTATAGAGAACTAATATTTCCCCTAGGGTCTACGGTTATACCTTAGGAAAATCACTTTGTTTACGTTTAATCCTTTAAACATACAAATAATTAAGTATTATTAAATAATAATACATGATAAATATAAGATATAGAATTTTGAGTATAAACCAAACTCTATGATTAAGAATATTTTCCCTAATATAAGAACAAACTTAAAAATCAAGATTTTAGATCGAATACCCAACGAAGTTTTATAATACATAGGTTGTGCAACCATTAGACCTAGTTTGCGCACCTAAGTTTTATTATGGACCAACCACATGTATTGTCTAACTTAAGTATGGTAATTGATAGACTATAATCCTTGGAGATTTTGTAACGTCCCAAAAATAATGACATGAAATTTTCGTTTTTAGATTAATAAATCGTTAATACATATAATTTCCATAAAACCAAGGTAATCAAGATTTAGCAAAACATCATCGAATCAGAGTAAATCACAGAATGCGGAAACATGTGGGGTGTTCACTGCAATCATCCCGAGCTCTTCCATTTGAAAACCAAAGTACCTGAAACATAACTGAAAACCGTAAGCACAAAGCTTAGTGAGTTCCCCAAGATACCTCATACTATACATAAAATCACATAATGGGCTCCGCCCGCTCGGCATCAACCCCCACTCAGTAAACAAATTTGTCAGTTATCAGTCCCCGCCTGGCTTCGGGCCCTGTCCGGTATAAGCATATAAACATATAAACATGTAACCATAAAAACACATAACACACGCCATAATCACAGAGATAAATAGCATACAGACTAGCCTTCAGGCCCCGCCCAACATCGGGTCGTACCCGGTAATCATAAAACACATACAATAACTAGCATACAATATACTCATCAGACCTCGCCTAGCATCAGGCCCCGCCTGGTAAACATAAAACACATAATGTGACACCCCGAAACCAGAACGGCGGAAACGTTCGGGGGCGGAGAACGTCATATACAGTATCATAACAAATGAATAGTAAAGAAAGTACACACAACCATCATATACATAATTTGAAAAGTTTACATGATTTTAGTATTAGATATTTGCAAAAGTCAATTACAATATGATGTCCAAAAGATTAAACTAACACCTGAGCGTAAGTCTTCAAAAGCTGTTGCTAACCTGGTTTAGCAATTTCCTAATAATACAAGTTATTTCAAAGAAAAACTAACACCGAGACCTTCAATTTCTATTTATAGGGAAAATTTCTCATTTTCCACAACATGAAAAGTACTTTCACGCTGTGGGCTTGATCGTCACTACATGCATCATCGTAAGTTGGGTCTGGCAGGCTCCAGGAGGTGTCAGAAGACATGCCACGTCGTGACCACTGATTTCACGTCGTGGTATCTAACAGTCTTGGGGTTCCGCGCCCCGAACTTCATAAATTCATAACTTTCGCATACGAACTACGTTTTCGACGTTCCTTATATCAACATGAAGCTGAGATTACGCTCTACAAGTCTTGTTTAGGCATCGTCGGCTAATTTTGAATTTAAATTTTATTATTTTTATTTTTAGTAGGTCGGGACACGAAAACTCCGTCAAAAGTCCATAACTTTTTCATCCGACGTCCGTTTTCATCTATCTTTTTACCGTTGTATAACTATTGTCCAGATCTTCGGTTCTTGTTTAGGTTGCGTTGGCTAAAACTCGCTCAATCTAATCACATAAGATAATTATATCTAATAAACTCTTTAAATTGCACATTTTACTAAGTTATCTCTCTCTCTCTCTCTCTCTCTCTTGAAGTGGAAAAGACCAATTTAGCCCTCCATGGTTTCCTGAAGACATGGTTGACCAAACTCTAAGTCAACAGAAGTCAAACTCGAATCAACAGTCCATGTTGACCCTACTCATCGAGTGAACTTATGGGACTCGACGAGTCTGCTCGCCATCCACAGAATCACTCAAAGGTCTGGGTCAACTCCCCGAGTTGACCCGTCAACTCGTCGAGTTGTTGTACGATCAAAACCATCGGGACAACCCCATTCGACTCGTTGAGTCGGCTACTTGACTCAGCAAGTCCATTTAGACTCATCTCTCATTCAGTCGTTTTCAAGGCAGAGAACTTCACCAAACTCTGGATCTACACTCGTAAGGCTCATCTATCACATAAAGTCACAGGCTTTACGTTCATGCATGGCATTTTGAGCTTAAAATGCCAAAAAGCACCCCAAAAAGGGTTTTTCACTCAAGACTACTATTATGGTTGAATAAAGAAGGGAATTTTGGACTCTAGGGACCTCATATGGTCCAGATCTGAAGTTCAAACCTCTCAATGAGCATGGAACACTCAAGGTCTTCATATTTGGGTGGAAAAACCCTACATTCTCAAAATCATAAGATCTATGCTATATAATGAGAAAGGTGAAATCTTTATACCTTTCCCAGAAGCTTTGAAGTGAAACAATTAGCAAGGCACTCTCCCTCTAGGCTCAAAGGTCGTTTAGGGTTTGATCTCAAGGAAGGGTAGCCGCAAATGAGGCCAGAAGTGCCTTTAAATAGGCTCCAAACCTGGGAATTTAGGGTTTCTCATCCCAACGCCTACTCGGCGAGTCAGCTCTCGGACTCATCGAGTAGGTCATTAAACCCACGTCCCCATCCACGATACTACTCGGCGAGTTGTAGCACCAACTCGTCGAGTAATACTATAAATTCAAATAAATAAATAATCAAAATGATGCACCTTGGACTTCGGATGTTACAGTGTACGGCCGTGAACGGTTTGCGGCCTTTGAAGATTTGAAGATTTGAAGCATGTATAGCCGTAAACTCAAGAACAATGATGTTGGTTTCGATGAAAAACACGTTTTAGATGCTCCAAAACAACCTCCAAAGATGAATCTTGATGATTTTCAGAAGAAAAGAGGGTGTTTTGGTGTTTACGGTTGAGAGGTTAGAGAGAGTGGGATAGTTTTCGGCCAGAAAGTGTAAATGAGGGGTAGATGCTCATATTTATAGGGGGTTCCATGGTCGGTGGTGGGGGCCACCTGTCGCTGGCCGTAAACGGGTTTATGGCTGTTAACATCACTCAGGCCAAAAACTATTGATTTTTCAAAGGAAACTCGGGTATTTCGTGTGATTTTGGTTCCGACTCATATATATATATATATATATATATATATATATATATATATATATATATATATATATATATATATATATATAACTAAATGATTTTCCAAACCAAAGGAATTTGATGGAACTCAATAAAATTCAAATTTTATTAACGAAAATCGGCTAACGGTAACAGAAAAATGTTCAGGTTGTCACAAACTAAGGCGCTGATTGTTTTTTGTGTGAAGATCTGCGCAATCACTTTTGTCTGCGCCGCGCAGACATATGCCCCAGCAGATTGTTTGTTTTTTGGAAGTGCGCAGATCAGAAAACGTCTGCGCGAGGTCTTCTTGGCGCAGACATGGGTCACTGTCTTCAAAGGTCTTCAGACCTCATTTTAACCTAAACCAAAAAAAAAAACATGGGCCACCGTGCATTTTTTATTCTTTCTTTTTTTTGTTAATAATGCATTTTTAATGTTTATGACTTGGAATTAAGTTTAAAAATTCAATTTATTTTAACAGCCGCAGACGTTAAAAACTAACAGTTTTCTTCTTGCAGACTGCAGACATTTGGTCCACCTCTTCTGCAGCAGAGACATGCAGATGTGGTCCGTAGACTGCAGACATTTTGACTTCAAAAAAACAAACAACACCTAAGATAGAATCATAAAACAATTGAAGAAAACTCAATACTCTTCTTCGTGCGCGCCTTTTTTAACAAATTTGAATTGTATTTGCCTCTTCTTTTTGCGTTTCATCCTTTTCAATTTCCAGTCGGGTGACCTTTTCACTTACCAATTTCTTTAATGGTTGGATCGTGTTTATCGATCAAGTTCTTGACCCATGTAACTGGTGAGTTATACCCATAATAAGACTTAGGATTTGGAAAAAATTGGATACCCTATAAGCTGCTACCTTGGGTTGCGGCCTAGTTAGCCCAGCCCTTGGACCATCCCTGAAAGTGATGAAAGTAGGATGCTATTATAAGCAAGTTAATGAAAGTATAATGTTAAATTCTTACAATTATATGAGAAATTAAAAACTAATATTAACAAATGACAGTTAATGACAGTATAATGTTTAGAAAGACAATGGTATAAGTGGATAACTTGTAAACTAAAAATGATACAACTACTTGTTAAATGATTCAATTTTTCAGTATGGAATAAAAACATAAGATTCATTCAAATATACCTTTTATTACATACTGATAAATCCATCTAGGCATGTTGTAGTCTTCCTCATATTTAGTCCAAGTGATTACATCCCTTTTTAGTAGTTGTGTATATGTATATACAAAATCAAGAAATTGTCAAGGGAAATATTCCATAAGTTTAAAACAACTATGTGACAGTCGACTTTTACCATACCCTTGCAAGAATGTGGTTGGGTTTTATCACCACTGATTCAACAATGACTTTGAGGTATGAATGGAAACTTTAGGCTAATGAATGGATACAAAATATCAAAAATAAGAGATGACTGACATCTGCACATACATCATTTTCAAACACAAGAAAAAATAGAAGAGACATATTGTAAAGGCTTTTAGATACCAAACTGGAACTCTTTTCATGTCCGATAAAGGGTAACTAGAGTTAACTTGCTCTACTTGTTCAACCAAATGTAGGAAAAACCTAAATAGATAAACAAAGAACTTGAAGCACTAAGTATTTTTATAAGAATAACTAAAGAATGATTAAAGGAACAATAACAATAACCAACATCATATATATAGTTTATAGAAAATATTGGGTAAAAGCATGAAAACTTACAAGGTTTCCTTCCATATGCAGTACCCGCAACTATTATCTCATTGGGCTTAGTTTTTTAATGCTTATTATATACACAACATTTCCTCCACTTGACTTATTATGGAAGAGGGTCTTAATTCTCATTATTCTCTATTCCAAATAAACATTACACGACAACATAACTATTAATAAAAAAAAAAAAAAGGAAGAATCGCAGCCTCATCTGTTGGTTCCTAGAAACCGCGCTTCAGAAGGTTCAATAATTCAACAATCCAGTCAAGAAAAATCAAAAGCCACCCGTAGCTTGCTTCCACTTTATAAATATATCCCTTTATCAAAAAACATCATTTACAATTAGTTAAAGGTGATGTAATAAATTTCATTTACAATTAGTTAGAAGTAATACAATTTATCTATACGGGAGTCCATGGGTTCATTTTTCCAAGTCCTGGATATGAAGCTGCTACATAAGATCAAAAAATCAACATTTTCCTAAATTTCAAAATCTAACAGTTTGAATGCATGGACTGAGATTTTAACCTAGGAAACATAAAAATTTCAACTTGGAAATTAAAAGAGCAATAGTAAATGGTAAGTCACAATCAAATGAGATATTAGAAAAGAGGAATAAGAGGATTACGTTTCATGATAATGGAATTTTATCGAATAGAAATATTGGTTTCTTGTTTGACTTTTTGTTGATTTAGGGATCAACTTGTGTTATAATGTGATTGAATAAAAATAGAGTTTTAATCAAAATTACCTTGTAAGCATTCTTAAGAACCAAAGATCATGATTTCATTTTCACGACAATCAACTACTAATTTGCATACGGGCTTTAACCTCAAAGTCTTATTTTTCTAATTTGGAGGTGAAGACGATTAGATTGTACATAGAAAAAAAAGGAGAAGGAAATGAAAGAAAGAGGTGTTGTTGAAGAGAAGTAAGAATCATTCCATCATGTCGATGTCGATGTAGAAGATAGAAATCTAAGCGGTGGATGTATAATTGAATGAAGTAGTGAGAGTGAAATCATGAGTTCCCGGACAGAGAAGAGTGAGATCACAAAATCTAGCTGTATAGGTAGCGATGTCGGAACCCTTCATCTTCAGGTTCCAGAGTTCGTGCTCCAATTTCTGCATTTCGCCCCTTAGGAAGTACTCAGCAAGCATGAGTTCCTTTAAACTCTCCCAACCCATGGAGTTTGCTATAGGCAGAGTTAGGGATTTGACCCGGCCATTCCACCAAGTCAATTCTCTATCAGTGAAGGTGCAGGCTGCAAACTTCACCTTGTTTGCCTCAAGACATGCGCAAATCTCGAAAATGGATTCGATCTTCTCAAACCATTGGGTTAGGGAAATGACTCCTCCACTACCATTGAAAGATTTAGGTTTGGCATCATGAAGTCTTGATATTAACACTCCTTCGGGTGTCCCTGATTTTCGTCAAGATTCTGGGAATGGGAACCACTTCCCGATCTACTAGCACCACCAGGGTTTATTTGAGCCATCGCGGATGTAATTACTGCTTGGAACATAGCAGGATCGAACTGAGGAGGTGGTGGCGACGGAGGGTCGTTGTTCTTCCTGTTAGGTCTCTTTCTGGAAGGCATCTTTTTCTAAAAGATACAAAGGGAAAAATGACGATAAGCCTCTTATATGATTATGAATTGAATAATTTCGAGCAAGATATACAATAAAGACCTATAATGATAGCTACTAACAACAACAAGGAATTTTAGGTCTTTTGTTTATAAGGATTTATACTACTGGTGATGAGTCTGTGCGTTGTTATAGAATCATAAAATACTCTAATAGTATTTTAACTTTGCTTCATTTGTATATGATTTGGTGAGTTTTAGACTTTTTGCGACACCACAGTCACTCCCAGACACATGTTGGTCATATCTCGGACAAATATAGTTGATCAGGTCAAATTGGCACCACATGTGACTACATAACTATCTAGGTTTAACCCCAGTGTCCAACTCGTCCTATATACTTTTATGTTGTTCTTACTATGTTAGCCTCCTATATGTATGTACACTTGCATAGTACTTGTAAAACTACTTGTATTTTTATAGTATACTTTTAGTTTCAGAGCACTTCAGCCCCCTTTAGTGTTTATAATTGTATACCATGTAAGGTTCGGTATACTTAGTTCACTATAAACAATAGCTCCGATACCAATCTGTCACACCCCCAAACCGGAACGGGGGAAACGTTCGGAGGTGGATGACGTCATATGTAGTATCACAAAAACTGCATCATAGTAATCAAAGTACACAAAAACATTACATTGAATATATAAAAAGGTATTTACATCTGTTTGATTCATATTTATATACATCAAAAGTAGCAAAATAAAGATGATAATTTATAGGCTCCGTCTTCTCAAAAGTATGCCGAGGTACCTGTCTACTGATTTACTGAGAATACAAGCGGTTTTGAAAAGAGAGTACCAGCATAAAAGCTGGTGAGTTCATAAGCAAGTTTTTGTAATGAAAACCTGTCATTGAATCTATAAAATGTTTGTATGCTTCCCAAGAAAATCCAATATTTTCTAACATATATGTTTATTTGTTGGATTAATGTCTAAGTCCATAACTATAATTGGTAAGACTTGACCAGACCCGGCATGGTCCATTTGGGTTGCATGGCATCATGCACTTGGATAGACTATAATGAGAGAAATAAGACACTTATGGTTATTAATATATTATAAGTTCTAGTATATTAATAATAAGAATAATAAGATTATTTAATTAGTATTGATCAAGAATTAATCTAGGATTAATTAAGTGATCAAAAAAAGACTAATTAAATATATGGGTTGATTGTGCAAATCATCCATACTTATATAGTGGGCTAATGCTCCATGGATTATCTAGTTGGGCCAAAACCCATATGATGCTCCATGGTGTATTTGAACCCATGGATCCAAGGAAATGGAAAGTCATGACAATTAGGGTTTACCCTAATTGTATAACTATATAAGCATCTTATTCTTGATCAAACTTGGCCACTAGAGAGAGTAAGAAAGGGCTAGCCGTTTTTCATGAAGTGTAGATTTCTCTCAAGTTAATCCAAGTGTATTTGGTGTTGTGTGAACTATTTGAGGTGTCACACTTGGGGCACTAGGCACTCAAGCTTCATGAAGACTTCCTACATCAAAGAGGTATGTATTCTATCTTGTTACATTCATTGTTTTGTATGCTAGATTAGGATAATACCTTGGAAGTTCTTATTTGCATGTATAATAGAGAAAACATAGATCCAAGGTATTTAGGGTTGCATGTACACTTAGGAGTGTTAGAATGCTCAAAACCCAACATTATTACTATGTTCTAAAGTAGTGTATAATGTATTAGTTTGTATGTCCGGTTACCACCAACTGTATTGTATAACGTTGTTTTGAATAAAAACCCTCTTGTATGAAAACCCTAGCTATCACCAGTAATGTATAGAATGTTCTGTTTGAAAACCCTTATTACCACCAGTATGTATAGTAGTTTCATTACTTAAATAAAACTATGAGTTGAAATCCCTGGAATCCTGCAGTTGTATTATGAAGTAGTTTTATTAATGAAAATAAAAGTAAAGAAGAATGAAATTCCGTAAACAATAAGGTTTGTTTATACAATTGTGAGTCATATAACCATGCTTGATAAGACCTAATGACCTTTACGACGTTCTTCAAGTGTCGGATATATGACATTTGTCACCCCAGGCATGCCTGCCTAAATGTAGCTAGCAGTTCCGGTGTGGGATTGTCAGTCCCAAATAGATCTATTCACAAATCTCACACTCTCCCTCCAGGAGACTCTGGTTATACTATGATAGGATTTAACTTGTAACCCGAAAGGTACATTTAAAGAGATGTCTCACAATCATGTATTAACTAGTTTATGTGTGGTTCTGTATTGTTCTCTTGTATTTGAATCCATTGTATACTTATAGTGTAACAATAGTTATACTTAAATAATTATCTAATGTTGTACTCTCGAATTCCGAAAGTAGTAATCTATCTCATAAACTAAGTATGTCATTGTTTATATGTGTGTTAATGTATAAGCTCCGAATTTGTAAAATTATGTATTGAAATCCCAAACTATACCTATTATAGTTTGCATGTATGGTGTGTAATTGGTTCGTGTATTGATCTGAAAACTATGCAATTATGGTTGTACGTTGAAAACATCCCTTATGCTCAACATGTTACAAAAGGGATAAAATGTCTAAATATTTTGTAAAACGTGGAAATCTTTTGGTTGTGTCAAGTGCATAAGTTGTAAACCTGTTGAAATTCTTTTGTATAAGTTCACAAAATCATTTGTGTTTGGCTTGCATTCCCCCCCCCCCCCCCCCCCCCCCCCCCCCCCGTAGAAAACATTAAAAATAGTAAAAGCATAGGGGTATGAACTCATAGTTAGTCGTGTGATTAGTCGGATAACGAAACTGGGTGTGAAGACCCTTGGATGGATGCACGCGGTACTTATCGGGATCCTAATCAACAATTAAATACCTAATTGCATTTTATTAGCGAAACCATTATTTATAGTGTTAGAAAAACACTTGCTTTCGGTTTAGGAATGATACCGGAACTCGATTGAATTGGGGAAAGTTGGTTTTCATCTAGGTTCACCACATAAGAAGGGTTTGCGATCGTAAAGGGATTACGGCCGTAAATGGTTCTTGGTCGTGAACAGCCCCACGAAGGGTTTACGGCCATGAACGGTGTTCTTGAATGAACTCTGAAGATTTAAAGGGTGTTTGTAATACCGAAATTTTCAAAGCAAAATTTTCATTTTTAACATAAAATATTTCACATATCATATCCCGAAAAATCTCAATATCAACATCAATACAATCTATTTATCAAAAGTTGTTTAACACGTAAACTAGGATCCTCCAAAATGTATTCCCAAAGACAGTGTGTGTGTGTGTGTGTACACTCAAGCGGGGACCTTCCTGCGATCATCGGAAGTAAATGAAACACATAAAACATAACAAGGTAAGCATGAAGCTTAGTGAGTTCCCTAAAATACCACACACAGCTCATTTGCCACTCTAGGCTATAACTCAATAAGATCCTCTGGTAAGTGTGTCTCACTGGGACCCTCCAGTCCCAACTCAGTAAGCTCATAATAACAATATTCGGCATAAATCACAAAGGCATAATGCAGAATATCAAATACAAAGATAGACACAATAAAAAAACTCAATCACACCATGTGCCACTCACGCAAGTATAGTGAGAAGACTCACCTCGCAAGTAAGCTAAGTGAACGAATACTCTCGCACACGAATCACCGAGTCTAGCCTCCTCCTAATCACATAAGATAACTATATCTAATAAACTCTTTAAATTGCACATTTAACTAAGTTATCTCTCTCTCTTTATCTCTCTCTTGAAGTGGAAAAGACCAATTTACCCCTCCATGGTTTCCTAAAGACAGGGTTGACCAAACTCTAAGTCAACAGAAGTCAAACTTGAGTCAACAGTCCATGTTGACCCTACTCGTCGAGTGAACTTATGGGACTCGACAAGTCTGCTCGCCATCCACAGAATCACTCAAAGGTCTGGGTCAACTCCCCGAGTTGACCCGTCAACTCATCGAGTTGATGTACGATCAAAACCATCAGGACAACCCCATCCGACTTGTTGAGTCAGCTTCTTGACTCGGCAAGTCCATTCAGACTCTTCAGTCGTTTTCAAGGTAGGGAACTTCCCCAAACTCTGGATCTACACTCGTAAGGCTCATCTATCACATAAAGTCACAGGCTTTACGTTCATGCATGGCATTTTGAGCTCAAAATGCCAAAAAGCACCCCAAAAAGGGTTTTTCACTCAAGACCACTATTATTGTTGAATAAAGCATGGACTTTTGGACTCTAGGGACCTCATATGGTCCAGATCTGAACTTCAAACCTCACAATGAGCATGGAACACTCAACGTCCTCATATTTGGGTGGAAAAACCATACATTCACAAAATCATAAGATCTATGCTATATAAAGAAAAAGGTGAAAGCTTTATACCTTTCCCAGAAGCTTTGAAGTGAAACAACCTCAGATCTAGCAATACCCTCTTGTCCATTGGCTTGGAAATCTTCTCTTCTGTTCTCAAAATGCACCAAACACTCACAATTAGCAAGTCAATCTGCCTCTAGGCTCAAAGCTCGTTTAGGGTTTTCTCTCAAGGAAGGGTAGCCGCAAATGAGGCCAGAAGTGCCTTTAAATAGGCTCCAAACCCGAGAATTTAGGGTTTCTCATCTCAGCGCCTACTCGGCGAATCGGTTCTCGTACTCATCGAGTAGGTCATTAAACCCACGTCCCCATCCACGATAGTACTCGGCGAGTTGTAGCACCAACTCGTCGAGTCATACTAAAAATTCAAAGAAATAAATAATCAAAATGATGCACCTTGGACTCCGGAGGTTACAGTGTACGTGTGACATCCCGGAATTTAGGGCATAGATTTCAAACGACTAAACTACGACAAATCTATTTGTAATTAATTCATTCAGCTTTAACTGCATCTAATGAAATATAAATGAATTAATTTCAATTATTATATAATATTTGATGGTATTTTTATGCCCAAACGTGTAAACTGGTAACCCAATCGAACCGCCCAACTGCAGCGCTGACTAATGCGTCTGAAAATTGAAATTTAACATTTTTCATTTCTGAGCAAAATAAACACAAAAATATGATAGTACATGTTCCCCCATTTCCAAAAATATAAAGAACGTCCAAAACGGAGTTTATATGCAAAAGATACAACCGCTTTAAGAAAAACGGACAGTAAAACACTTTTATTCTTTAATCGCGTAAACAAAAACGTTCCGTTGAGGCACTTACGCTTTGCCGACGGGATTTTTGAGAGCGTTTTTGGACTCAGGATATAGTATATTATTTAATTTCACACTCAAAATAATTTTTACAAAAATATTTATGAAAGTCGCGAAAACGGACACCGCGAGCCGTTAAGACGCAAAACTTAAAACGCAATTTCCCGGAGATCCGTAACTCCAAAAATTAATCCGTTTGATGTTCTAGAATCCTTGAATTATACTCTATCTAACAGAGCCTTCGAAAAATAAAATCAATGCACGTATACCGAGAAACCCGATTTTTGTATGTTTTAAACATGTAAGGGAGGCTTAGCCCCATGTGGGGCCCACCCATACTCCAACAGACAAAAAAAAAAAAAAAAAATCTGATCTCTTTTATCTTCACCTCACCCCCACGTGCCATATCTTTTCTTTCTTGCACATATCCTCAAAAGTACAAGGTAAGGGTTGAGGTATGGCTTATTTGGTTTGTGTGTATGGATTTTTACTATAAAAGGAATGCATGAGTGCCTTCATTCGACACAAATCATCAACTTCTTCCCTCTTCTCTCTATCACTCTCTTCCTCCATAAAAGCTGGAAGAACATCCCCTGCCACTCTCAAACACCCACTACCACCACCCAAAAGCTTCATCCCTAAGCTTAGTTTGTTATTTCCTTCGATCCCTGGAAGCTTTTCCATACCCCTGCATCGAAATCCAACCGAAATGAGGAAGAACGGAGGTAGCAGTATCAGAACCACCACCCCCGTCAGCCTCCTGTTGCAGCAATAACCACCGATCGCCACCACTTCTAGCCTCCATTTCGTCACTAGTAAGCCATCTCCACCCCCTTGATTTCGTTATAAGCTTCCATGTATCTAGAACTATAATAATAATAATAATAATAATAATAATAATAATAATAATAAACCGCCGCAAGATTTTTATTTATTTATTTATTTTCTTTCTTTCGTTTGCGTATCACGTCGGGGAAGAAGATAAGCTTGTATACAGTTCAAACATCATTGCAAATTAAATATATATAGTCCCCATACTTTTAAATTGCCTGAATTTAGTCCCTTGAAAGTTATTTCAAATGTAAGATTTAAACAATAAAAGTTTGATAAGAATGTTTAAAACTTACTTTAGGATGGAAAAATCATTTCAAAACAAATCAAACTTTATATACAAAAATTAAATGTTTATACGTATATTTTAAAAATTTTAAAGTTGATTTCAAATAAATTAATTTTGGTTATTTAAATACTTGCGGAATTATAATAAATTAAATTTTAAAATTTAATTAAAATAATTATAAATTTTAAATTGGCAAGACTTAGGGAATTATTCAAGAAATTGTTATAATACTTAATCACGTCCAAATAATAATATATATCGAATTTCTAGGAAATCGAACTAATCTCGGAGATCACGACCTCACGGCAATACATTCTGGTCTTCAGAACTACTCGTTTACCACTCGATAAGGTGAGAGTTACGGCCCCTCTTTTTATATTTATTTGTTTTGGGGGAGAATACATGTGATATATATTATTTATGATACAAATATATAAGTCTTATATGATATGCATGCTACAAATTTAAGTTATAAATACTTCCATCATGCATAAGATTTTACACACTTATACAAGATCGTTATGTTAAAATATATATCTCTATAAAAGCGAGTAATTTATACTTCTATAAATACGTCAACCATACTCGACTTTACAAATACTATACTACGAGTTTCATTATGCCCGGTACTTATCTATAATTAAGTTAGGGCTGAGAGTTATTCACAAACTTTGCGTTAATGGTTTTTGAGTGAGACGCTACTATTCATTAGCTGAGTTTAATCACTTAGCCTGCCCCACACTGCTATAATCGTTAATCTTCGGAGCGAGTTACATATATATAGATCTATATAGGGTTGACAACCCCACCTGCGGTTGCTAGCTACAACCATCGACTGATCAATCGAAGCAGGTGATATGTGTCTACGATCGTTACTACGATGTCCAATGAAGCGTCGTAGGGAGGGGTACCTTTCGTCTGTAGCTCGATTATAGAACTCACTAAAAACATTAACACGAATCTCTCTCACTTTTTCACTACAACCATATGTTTGGTTGCTTTTAGAAATGTTTTTAAGTATGGTGGTTACTTATACAATGGATATGTTTAAACATTCATGAAGTTATTACAAACACATTTTCTTCAAAAGCATAAAATTATTTATAAAATTAATTTTTAGCTTTTAAAGACTCATGACAAGCATTGTCTCAACGATCTTTATACAAAATATATATATATATATATATATATATATATATATATATATATATACTCTTGGACTTTTGAAAGTATTATTACTGCGGCTAGCAGAAAACCTGTGACTCTCACCAACCTCGTGTTGACTTTCAAAATACATGTATTCTCAGGAAATCAGTGAAATTTCAGGCACAATCAGACGATGGAAAACATGGCTCGCAAGTACTTTAATTTTCTACTTTTGAACTGTTATGCCTAACTGTTAAGGCAAACTCGTATTATTATTTTATTACTACCTGTAAGAACCATGTATGAAAGCATAAACATGTAATGAAATGTTGTTTTGTTTATTGTTGTACTTGTGCTGTATATTCAATTTATCTGTGATCCATGAACTTAGTCGCACAGCCCGGCATGTTCCGCCGCCTCGGCCGGGGGTGTGACAGATTGGTATCAGAGCTAAATTGGCTATAGAGAACTCGTATCCTCGAAAGAGGAATACAACTATAGCAACTAGCTTCTTATAAAAGTATTATCAATAATAAAACTACTTCCCGACTACTTATGGTATGCTAGTTGGGAAGTACAAAACAAAGATTAATAATACTACAAACCCCACCAACCTTAATATGTAAGAGTTGATATATATACTCTGACCCACGATGAGAACACTTAATAAAAATTCTAAACATCCCTTCAACTAAAACTACCAACTCAACCCTTTAGGTCAAACGCCTCAATTAAAGGTTAGTATCGTACATAAGCCATACCACAAATAAACCTGGAACGCGCGCCTATGTTATTTATGGTCGGGTCGGTGCACAACCAACCTTGAGCAAGGAGTTTGATAAGCTACAACGGTTGAGAGTTTTAGAAGTTGAAGAATATCCATCAGATTCGTTGCTGAAGCTTAATACCCTAGAATCCTTTTATCAACCTTAAAACTCTTAATAAAAAATTAAAAAAAAAATTAAAAAAAAAAAAAACCCTTATACAAATTTACTAACCCGCTTGAAACCCTTCTATGTAGATGGCTGGACTACCGGATAACCCTGATGACTGGTTTCGACTTGAGGATCCTGATGAGCCATTTGGAGTTCCTTTGCATCCACATCCACTACACTTAGCGGGGGATCCGTACTTTCCCCATGACGGTCTTGAGGAGGAGGATCCCGAAGAGGATCCTGAGGAGGATCCCGAAGAGGATCCTGAGGAGGATCCCGATGAGGAGGAGCTCGAGAATGAGGGCATATTTTAGGATGCCCAAGAGACTGATAATGATGGTCCTGCAGAGGATGAGGGAGACCTCTCCGAAGAGGAACCTACTCCCCTTACCCCACCAGACTCACCACCGAGACCCCATTACCAGCCGTACCTTCTGCGCGGCAAGGGCCCTTGTATGATGAGGACCCCAGGAACTACTATGTCTCCTATTTACCACTTGGACCCAGCTGCTCAGGTTTCCCGACCCACTAGTGGTCTATTAGGGAAACGTAATCGATCCAGTGAGCCATCTTGGCTTACAGACCTCCTTAGCAGGAGGGATGCTACTGATCTACCACCACGGTTTGAGGTTGGTGAATCTTCACGAGCACCACTCAGGTTTAATCCTGAGGATGATCCGATACCTCGCTTGATGACTCAGATTGATCAGACCGAGGATAGGATTAGATCCTTGGAGCAGTTTGTGAAAGGTCCAGGCTCTACTTCCCTCGACCATCGAGTTGAGACACTCGAGGAAGAGGAGAAGGAGAATTCTGATGCGATCCAGATATTATATCATCTCTCGGGTGCTGATCATGATGCAGTGAATGCCTTGAGTGCTCAGGTAAGAGCACAGAACTACCGGATTCAGATCATGGAGAGCGAGCTTGCTGCGCAGCGAAATCAGTTGGTTATCTCTGCGCAGGAACGACGCTACATCTTGGACCAGTTCGAGGACTTTGTCCTCTATGTGATGACTCGATTTGGGAGGTAGATATCTAGGACAACTTGTGTCCTAGGATAAGGTTAGGACTTTTGAGGAATAGCTTTTGTATTGCAAGTGTTTATCACTGCCTGGTTTGTAATAGCTCTTTTGAAAAGCTTTTCTATTTCTAACCTTATATGGTTAAAACTTTGTAACCAAAACAAGCAGTTCTGATGACAATGTTTCTGTGTTTTATTAAATGTTTGTATTTATTATGTATTGCTTGCAAAACTCTATATATCAGGAAAAGCTTTCATTTTCTGGTTTCGCAAGAAAAACAAATTGAACAAATACAAAATACACACACATTATAACTATATGGTTTAAAAAAAAATTTTACTTATCTAACGTATTAGGATAATGCCTCGACGAAAAGAACCACGAGTTCGTCCACCACCGACTCCCCGAACTAACAGGAGAAGTGCTCCAGAGATAACTCAAACAACAGAAGAAACTCCAGACCCTGAAGAAACCCCAAGTGCTACAAATAACCACCAAAATTTCCAGATGGATCCCACCATGATGCAGAACATGCTTGCACAAGGGATTGCTACGGCCTTGGCGACTTATGAGGCAGCTCGAAACGGGAATACTGGAAATAGCGGAAGTGGTACTCCTGTAGTTGCCCAAAGAAATCCCAAACACTGCTCATACAAAGAATTCATGGGTTGTAAACCCCGATCCTTCTACGGAACTGAAGGAGCTGTTGGCCTATCCCGATGGATAGAAAAGATTGAAGCTGTCTTCCACATCAGCTCTTGCCCGGATGACTGCAGGGTTAAGTACGCTACCTGCACACTGATGGATGCTGCCTTAACTTGGTGGAACAACCATGCCAAGACCGTGGGAATTGCGGAAGCCTATGCCATGGGATGGGAACAGCTGAAACTAATGATGACTAAAGTGTATTGCCCACGGCAGGAGATTCAGGCATTAGAACAAGAACTCTGGAACCTAACCATGCAAGGATCAGAGGTAGCTGCTTATACCTCCCGATTTGAAGACCTTGCAACTCTTTGTCCCGGAATGGTACCTTCAGAAGACAAGAAGACGGAGAGATACATTTGGGGATTAGCATCGCCAGTCCAAGGTCTGGTTACTGCATCCAGACCCTCAACTTTTGATAGTGCCAAGCAGCTGGCCTATGAGTTGACTGAACAATGTATCCCAACAAGGCACCATGGCCCCTGCAAAAGAAAAGAACCAAGCTGGGAATTCTAAGAGAAAGTTCCAGGGAAAGCCAAAAGGGAACTTCAAACACCGTAAGCGAAACCCAGAGCCTGTAACGGTGTATGCTGCAGTCACAACCACTCCCACTCCAGTAAAACCCTACGCTGGAACTCTACCCCGCTGCCCTAAGTGCAATTATCATCATGTTGGAGACTGCAGGATATGTAGCAACTGCAAATTAAGCGGTCATACCACCAAATTTTGCAGAAAGAACCCAAGCAACACAGTCTCAACTACTACCGCAAGAGAAAGTCGAACCTGCTTCGAGTGCAACCAACATGGACATTTCAGGAAAGATTGTCCTAAGCTGAAGAGACAGGGTGGTCAAGGAAGGGCGTTTGTGATAGGTGCGGGAGACGCACGCCAGGAACCAACTGTGGTTACTGGTACGTTTCCTATCAACAATATTTATGCCTCTGTATTATTTGACACTGGTGCTGATAAGAGTTTTATTTCCCACAAATTTAGAAAAATGATTAATCATGAATCATGCAAACTCAATAATGCTTACACGGTAGAAGTAGCCAATGGTCAAATAGAAAGCACCTTAGAAATACTCACCAACTGCCTTCTCACCCCGAATAATCACGTGTTCCCTGTCGACTTAATGCCCATAACCATTGGAAGTTTCGATGTAATCATCGGAATGGATTGGTTATCAACCCATCGAGCGGAGATTTTATGTTACGAAAAAGCTGTACGATTACCCTTACCAAACGATGAAGTCCTTGTGATTTATGGAGACAAGGCGGGGAAGAACCTACGAGTCATTACTTGCATGAAGGCAAGGAAGTATTTGTAGAAGAGATGCTACGCTTTCTTGGCCCACGTGGTGGATACGCAAGGCAAGGGTAAGGAAATCAAAGACATACCACAAGTGTGTGACTACCCAGACGTATTTCCAGAAGACCTACCTGGAGTACCTCCTATCAGACAGGTTGAATTTCGAATCGACCTTATCCCGGGTGCAGCACCAGTGGCACGGTCTCCTTATCGCCTGGCTCCATCGGAAATGCAAGAACTATCCAGTCAACTTCAAGAACTTCTCGACAAAGGCTTTATTCGGCCAAGCTTCTCTCCATGGGGAGCCCCGGTATTGTTTGTCAAAAAGAAGGATGGTTCTTTTAGGATGTGCATCGATTATCGAGAGTTGAATAAGCTCACTATCAAAAACCGGTATCCACTCCCGAGGATCGATGACCTGTTCGACCAATTACAAGGATCCTGCTACTACTCAAAGATCGACCTACGATCCGGCTATCATCAACTTAGAGTTCAAGAAGCGGATATTCCAAAGACGGCATTCCGAACTAGATACGGTCACTATGAGTTTCTAGTGATGCCATTTGGACTGACCAACGCACCTGCCGTATTCATGGACCTTATGAATCGGGTGTGTAAACCCTACTTGGACAAATTTGTGATTGTCTTTATCGATGACATATTAATATACTCACGAACCAAGGAAGAACATGGCCAGCACTTGCGTTTAATCCTAGAACTACTAAGAAAAGAAAAACTTTATGCAAAGTTTTCTAAGTGTGAGTTCTGGATTAACGAAGTTCACTTCCTCGGTCATGTGGTCAGCAATAAAGGGATTCATGTCGATCCGGCGAAGATTGAAGTTGTCAAGAATTGGAAAGCACCAACAACACCAACCGAAGTACGTCAGTTCTTAGGGCTTGCAGGCTATTATCGGAGATTTATTGAGAACTTCTCCAAAATAGCCAAGCCTCTCACCGCACTAACCCAGAAAGACAAAAAGTTCAACTGGGGAGACAGTCAAGAGTCTGCCTTCCGAAAATTGAAGCAATTGTTATGCAGTGCACCAATTTTGTCTCTTCCCGAGGAAACAGAAGACTTTGTAGTATACTGTGATGCCTCACGTCAAGGGTTAGGGTGTGTACTAATGCAGAGGAATAAGGTTATTGCATATGCATCCCGACAACTAAAGCCAAATGAGACAAACTACACTACCCATGACTTAGATTTGGGAGCCGTAATATTTGCTCTGAAGATTTGGAGACACTATCTATACGGGACAAAGTGCATTGTATTCACAGACCACAAGAGCCTCCAACACATTTTTGATCAAAAAGATCTCAATATGAGACAACGGAGACGGGTCGAATTACTAAATGATTATGAATGCGAGATTCGTTATCATCCCGGTAAAGCAAACGTTGTGGCAGATGCCTTAAGCAGGAAGGAACGAGCAAAACCTCTTCGTGTAAAGGCTCTAACCCTAACCATCCACTCGAACCTTACTATTCAAATTCGTGATGCTCAGCTAGAAGCACTTAAACCTGAAAACATCATGGAAGAAAACCTACGAGGCATGGACAAACAGTTCGACCTCAGAGATGATGGAACGCGATACTTCATGAACCGAATTTGGACTCCAAGATTTGGAGAAGTCAGAGATTTGGTTTTAAATGAAGCTCACAAGTCAAGATACTCAATACATCCCGGATCAGACAAGATGTATCTCGATCTCAAGAAGCATTATTGGTGGCCCAATATGAAGGCAGAAATTGCCACTTATGTTGGTAAGTGTTTGACCTGCTCCAAGGTCAAGGCGGAGTACCAGAAGCCGTCTGGCCTGCTACAACAACCATCAATTCCAGAATGGAAGTGGGAACAAATAACAATGGACTTTATAACAAAGTTGCCCAAGACATCAAGCGGTTACGATACCATATGGGTAGTGGTTGACCGTTTGACCAAGTCCGCTCACTTCTTAGCCATCAAGGAAACTGATAAGATGGAAAAACTCACCAGAACTTATCTCAAGGAGATAGTCAGACTACACGGTGTGCCAATATCTATCATCTCGGACCGAGATAGTAGATTTACTTCCAGATTTTGGCAATCATTGCAAAGATCCCTAGGCACAAAACTCGACATGAGTACAGCATATCATCCCCAAACGGATGGCCAGAGCGAAAGGACAATACAAACTCTGGAAGATATGCTCCGCGCTTGTGTGATAGACTTTGGTAATGCATGGGATACTCACTTGCCATTAGTTGAGTTCTCTTACAACAACAGCTATCACAGTAGTATAAAGGCCGCTCCATTCGAGGCCTTGTATGGGCGCAAATGTCGTTCACCATTATGTTGGGCAGAGGTTGGAGATACCCAACTAGCAGGAAAACATATTAGAGATACACTATTCACTGGACCTGAAATCATACAGGAGACAACAGAAAAGATTGTTCAGATAAAAGAACGGCTAAAAGCCGCACGTAGTCGACAGAAGAGTTATGCTGACAACAGACGCAAACCATTGGAATTCAAAGTAGGAGACCGAGTCCTACTAAAAGTTGCCCCATGGAAGGGTGTCATTAGATTCGGAAAAAGAGGAAAGCTAAACCCACGTTACATCGGACCCTTTGAGATCCTAGCAAGAGTTGGTCCGGTAGCTTATAAGCTCAAGCTACCTCAAGAGCTTAACAAGGTTCACGATACCTTCCACGTGTCTAATCTCAAAAAGTGTCTAGCCGATGAAAATTTGATCGTACCACTCGATGAAATTCAGGTCAACACAAAGCTTCACTTCATGGAGGAACCAATGGAGATTATGGATCGGGAAATTAAAAGACTTAAACAAAACCGCATACCTATAGTAAAAGTCCGATGGAACTCTCGTAGAGGGACAGAGTTTACCTGGGAACGTAAGGACCAAATGAAGCAAAAGTACCCACACTTATTCAATGATGCCCCCTCCACCAGTGAAAGAACTAACTACTAGTGTAAAGTAGCCAAGAATGTAATAATTTCGGGACGAAATTCCCTTAACGGGGAGGTAATGTGACATCCCGGAATTTAGGGCATAGATTTCAAACGACTAAACTACGACAAATCTATTTGTAATTAATTCATTCAGCTTTAACTGCATCTAATGAAATATAAATGAATTAATTTCAATTATTATATAATATTTGATGGTATTTTTATGCCCAAACGTGTAAACTGGTAACCCAATCGAACCGCCCAACTGCAGCGCTGACTAATGCGTCTGAAAATTGAAATTTAACATTTTTCATTTTTTGAGCAAAATAAACACAAAAATATGATAGTACATGTTCCCCCATTTCCAAAAATATAAAGAACGTCCAAAACGGAGTTTGTATGCAAAAGATACAACCGCTTTAAGAAAAACGGACAGTAAAACACTTTTATTCTTTAATCGCGTAAACAAAAACGTTCCGTTGAGGCACTTACGCTTTGCCGACGAGATTTTTGAGAGCGTTTTTGGACTCAGGATATAGTATATTATTTAATTTCACACTCAAAATAATTTTTACAAAAATATTTATGAAAGTCGCGAAAACGGACACCGCGAGCCGTTAAGACGCAAAACTTAAAACGCAATTTCCCGGAGATCCGTAACTCCAAAAATTAATCCGTTTGATGTTCTAGAATCCTTGAATTATACTCTATCTAACGGAGCCTTCGAAAAATAAAATCAATGCACGAATACCGAGAAACCCGATTTTTGTATGTTTTAAACATGTAAGGGAGGCTTAGCCCCATGTGGGGCCCACCCATACTCCAACAGACAAAAAAAAAAAAAAAAAAATCTGATCTCTTTTATCTTCACCTCACCCCCACGTGCCATATCTTTTCTTTCTTGCACATATCCTCAAAAGTACAAGGTAAGGGTTGAGGTATGGCTTATTTGGTTTGTGTGTATGGATTTTTACTATAAAAGGAATGCATGAGTGCCTTCATTCGACACAAATCATCAACTTCTTCCCTCTTCTCTCTATCACTCTCTTCCTCCATAAAAGCTGGAAGAACATCCCCTGCCACTCTCAAACACCCACTACCACCACCCAAAAGCTTCATCCCTAAGCTTAGTTTGTTATTTCCTTCGATCCCTGGAAGCTTTTCCATACCCCTGCATCGAAATCCAACCGAAATGAGGAAGAACGGAGGTAGCAGTATCAGAACCACCACCCCCGTCAGCCTCCTGTTGCAGCAATAACCACCGATCGCCACCACTTCTGGCCTCCATTTCGTCACTAGTAAGCCATCTCCACCCCCTTGATTTCGTTATAAGCTTCCATGTATCTAGAACTATAATAATAATAATAATAATAATAATAATAATAATAATAATAATAATAATAAACCGCCGCAAGATTTTTATTTATTTATTTATTTTCTTTCTTTCATTTGCGTATCACGTCGGGGAAGAAGAACAGGAGGCATATGCCTCTTGTTATAAGCTTGTATACAATTCAAACATCATTGCAAATTAAATATATATAGTCCCCATACTTTTAAATTGCCTGAATTTAGTCCCTTGAAAGTTATTTCAAATGTAAGATTTAAACAATAAAAGTTTGATAAGAATGTTTAAAACTTACTTTAGGATGGAAAAATCATTTCAAAACAAATCAAACTTTATATACAAAAATTAAATGAAAAATGTTTATACGTATATTTTAAAAATTTTAAAGTTGATTTCAAATAAATTAATTTTGGTTATTTAAATACTTGCGGAATTATAATAAATTAAATTTTAAAATTTAATTAAAATAATTATAAATTTTAAATTGGCAAGACTTAGGGAATTATTCAAGAAATTGTTATAATACTTAATCACGTCCAAATAATAATATATATCGAATTTCTAGGAAATCGAACTAATCTCGGAGATCACGACCTCACGGCAATACATTCTGGTCTTCAGAACTACTCGTTTACCACTCGATAAGGTGAGAGTTACGGCCCCTCTTTTTATATTTATTTGTTTTGGGGGAGAATACATGTGATATATATTATTTATGATACAAATATATAAGTCTTATATGATATGCATGCTACAAATTTAAGTTATAAATACTTCCATCATGCATAAGATTTTACACACTTATACAAGATCGTTATGTTAAAATATATATCTCTATAAAAGCGAGTAATTTATACTTCTATAAATACGTCAACCATACTCGACTTTACAAATACTATACTACGAGTTTCATTATGCCCGGTACTTATCTATAATTAAGTTAGGGCTGAGAGTTATTCACAAACTTTGCGTTAATGGTTTTTGAGTGAGACGCTACTATTCATTAGCTGAGTTTAATCACTTAGCCTACCCCACACTGCTATAATCGTTAATCTTCGGAGCGAGTTACATATATATATAGATCTATATAGGGTTGACAACCCCACCTGCGGTTGCTAGCTACAACCATCGACTGATCAATCGAAGCAGGTGATATGTGTCTACGATCGTTACTACGATGTCCAATGAAGCGTCGTAGGGAGGGGTACCTTTCGTCTGTAGCTCGATTATAGAACTCACTAAAAACATTAACACGAATCTCTCTCACTTTTTCACTACAACCATATGTTTGGTTGCTTTTAGAAATGTTTTTAAGTATGGTGGTTACTTATACAATGGATATGTTTAAACATTCATGAAGTTATTACAAACACATTTTCTTCAAAAGCATAAAATTATTTATAAAATTAATTTTTAGCTTTTAAAGACTCATGACAAGCATTGTCTCAACGATCTTTATACAAAATATATATATATATATATATATATATATATATATATATATACATATATATATATATATACATATATATATATATATATATATATATATATATATATATATACTCTTGGACTTTTGAAAGTATTATTACTGCGGCTAGCAGAAAACCTATGACTCTCACCAACCTCGTGTTGACTTTCAAAATACATGTATTCTCAGGAAATCAGTGAAATTTCAGGCACAATCAGACGATGGAAAACATGGCTCGCAAGTACTTTAATTTTCTACTTTTGAACTGTTATGCCTAACTGTTAAGGCAAACTCGTATTATTATTTTATTACTACCTGTAAGAACCATGTATGAAAGCATAAACATGTAATGAAATGTTGTTTTGTTTATTGTTGTACTTGTGCTGTATATTCAATTTATCTGTGATCCATGAACTTAGTCGCACAGCCCGGCATGTTCCGCCGCCTCGGCCGGGGGTGTGACAAATTGGTATCAGAGCTAAATTGGCTATAGAGAACTCGTATCCTCGAAAGAGGAATACAACTATAGCAACTAGCTTCTTATAAAAGTATTATCAATAATAAAACTACTTCCCGACTACTTATGGTATGCTAGTTGGGAAGTACAAAACAAAGATTAATAATACTACAAACCCCACCAACCTTAATATGTAAGAGTTGATATATATACTCTGACCCACGATGAGAACACTTAATAAAAATTCTAAACATCCCTTCAACTAAAACTACCAACTCAACCCTTTAGGTCAAACGCCTCAATTAAAGGTTAGTATCGTACATAAGCCATACCACAAATAAACCTGGAACGCGCGCCTATGTTATTTATGGTCGGGCCGGTGCACAACCAACCTTGAGCAAGGAGTTTGATAAGCTACAACGGTTGAGAGTTTTAGAAGTTGAAGAATATCCATCAGATTCGTTGCTGAAGCTTAATACCCTAGAATCCTTTTATCAACCTTAAAACTCTTAATAAAAAATTAAAAAAAAAAAAAAAAAAAAAAAAAAAAAAAAACCCTTATACAAATTTACTAACCCGCTTGAAACCCTTCTATGTAGATGGCTGGACTACCGGATAACCCTGATGACTGGTTTCGACTTGAGGATCCTGATGAGCCATTTGGAGTTCCTTTGCATCCACATCCACTACACTTAGCGGGGGATCCGTACTTTCCCCATGACGGTCTTGAGGAGGAGGATCCCGAAGAGGATCCTGAGGAGGATCCCGAAGAGGATCCTGAGGAGGATCCCGATGAGGAGGAGCTCGAGAATGAGGGCATATTTTAGGATGCCCAAGAGACTGATAATGATGGTCCTGCAGAGGATGAGGGAGACCTCTCCGAAGAGGAACCTACTCCCCTTACCCCACCAGACTCACCACCGAGACCCCATTACCAGCCGTACCTTCTGCGCGGCAAGGGCCCTTGTATGATGAGTACCCCAGGAACTACTATGTCTCCTATTTACCACTTGGACCCAGCTGCTCAGGTTTCCCGACCCACTAGTGGTCTATTAGGGAAACGTAATCGATCCAGTGAGCCATCTTGGCTTACAGACCTCCTTAGCAGGAGGGATGCTACTGATCTACCACCACGGTTTGAGGTTGGTAAATCTTCACGAGCACCACTCAGGTTTAATCCTGAGGATGATCCGATACCTCGCTTGATGACTCAGATTGATCAGACCGAGGATAGGATTAGATCCTTGGAGCAGTTTGTGAAAGGTCCAGGCTCTACTTCCCTCGACCATCGAGTTGAGACACTCGAGGAAGAGGAGAAGGAGAATTCTGATGCGATCCAGATATTATATCATCTCTCGGGTGCTGATCATGATGCAGTGAATGCCTTGAGTGCTCAGGTAAGAGCACAGAACTACCGGATTCAGATCATGGAGAGCGAGCTTGCTGCGCAGCGAAATCAGTTGGTTATCTCTGCGCAGGAACGACGCTACATCTTGGACCAGTTCGAGGACTTTGTCCTCTATGTGATGACTCGATTTGGGAGGTAGATATCTAGGACAACTTGTGTCCTAGGATAAGGTTAGGACTTTTGAGGAATAGCTTTTGTATTGCAAGTGTTTATCACTGCCTGGTTTGTAATAGCTCTTTTGAAAAGCTTTTCTATTTCTAACCTTATATGGTTAAAACTTTGTAACCAAAACAAGCAGTTCTGATGACAATGTTTCTGTGTTTTATTAAATGTTTGTATTTATTATGTATTGCTTGCAAAACTCTATATATCAGGAAAAGCTTTCATTTTCTGGTTTCGCAAGAAAAACAAATTGAACAAATACAAAATACACACACATTATAACTATATGGTTTAAAAAAAAAAATTACTTACTTATCTAACGTATTAGGATAATGCCTCGACGAAAAGAACCACGAGTTCGTCCACCACCGACTCCCCGAACTAACAGGAGAAGTGCTCCAGAGATAACTCAAACAACAGAAGAAACTCCAGACCCTGAAGAAACCCCAAGTGCTACAAATAACCACCAAAATTTCCAGATGGATCCCACCATGATGCAGAACATGCTTGCACAAGGGATTGCTACGGCCTTGGCGACTTATGAGGCAGCTCGAAACGGGAATACTGGAAATAGCGGAAGTGGTACTCCTGTAGTTGCCCAAAGAAATCCCAAACACTGCTCATACAAAGAATTCATGGGTTGTAAACCCCGATCCTTCTACGGAACTGAAGGAGCTGTTGGGAGGGGTACCTTTCGTCTGTAGCTCGATTATAGAACTCACTAAAAACATTAACACGAATCTCTCTCACTTTTTCACTACAACCATAGGTTTGGTTGCTTTTAGAAATGTTTTTAAGTATGGTGGTTACTTATACAATGGATATGTTTAAACATTCATGAAGTTATTACAAACACATTTTCTTCAAAAGCATAAAATTATTTATAAAATTAATTTTTAGCTTTTAAAGACTCATGACAAGCATTGTCTCAACGATCTTTATACAATATATATATATATATATATATATATATATATATATACATATATATATATATATATATATATATATATATATATATATACTCTTGGACTTTTGAAAGTATTATTACTGCGGCTAGCAGAAAACCTGTGACTCTCACCAACCTCGTGTTGACTTTCAAAATACATGTATTCTCAGGAAATCAGTGAAATTTCAGGCACAATCAGACGATGGAAAACATGGCTCGCAAGTACTTTAATTTTCTACTTTTGAACTGTTATGCCTAACTGTTAAGGCAAACTCGTATTATTATTTTATTACTACCTGTAAGAACCATGTATGAAAGCATAAACATGTAATGAAATGTTGTTTTGTTTATTGTTGTACTTGTGCTGTATATTCAATTTATCTGTGATCCATGAACTTAGTCGCACAGCCCGGCATGTTCCGCCGCCTCGGCCGGGGGTGTGACAGTACGACTGTGAACGGTTTGCGGCCTTTGAAGATTTGAAGCGTGTATAGCCATAAACTCAAGAACAATGATGTTGGTTTCGACGAAAAACGCGTTTCAGATGCTCCAAAACAACCTCCAAAGATGATTCTTGATGATTTTCAGAAGAAAAGAGGGTGTTTTGGTGTTTACGGTTGAGAGGTTAGAGAGAGTGGGATAGTTTTCGGCCAGAAAAGTGTAAATGAGGGTAGATGCTCATATTTATAGGGGGTTCCATGGTCGGTGGTGGGGGCCACCTGTCGCTGGCCGTAAACGGGTTTATAGGCGTGAACATCACTAAGGCCGAAAACTATTGATTTTTCAAAGGAAACTCAGGTATTTCACGTGATTTTGGTTCCGACTCATATATATATATATATATATATATATATATATATATATATATATATATATAATTCAATTATATAACTAAATGATTTTCCAAACCAAAGGAATTTGATGGAACTCAATAAAATTCAAATTTTATTAACGAAAATTGGCTAATGGTAACGGAAAAAGGTTCAGGTTTTCACAAACTAAGATAGAATCATAAAACAATTGTGCTTTTTTAGTTTAAAAGAAAGAAATCTAGAATTAGAAATTGAAGAAAACTCAATACTCTTCTTCATGCGCGCCTTTTTTAACAAATCTAAATTACATTTGCCTCTTCTTTTTGCGTTTCATCCTTTTCAATTTCCAGTGTGGGTAACCTTTTCACTTACCAATTTCTTTAATGGTTGGATCGTGTTTATGGATCAAGTTCTTGACCCATGTAACTGGTGAGTTATACCCATAATAAGACTTAGGATTTGGAAAAAATCGGATACCCTATAAGCTACTACCTTGGGTTGCGGCCTAGTTAGCCCAGCCCTTGGACCATCCCTGAAAATGATGAAAGTAGGATGCTATTATAAGCAAGTTAATGACAGTATAATGTTAGATTCTTACAATTATATGAGAAATTAAAAACTAATATTAACAAATAGAAGAAGAATATTGACACTCTACACTAAGAAAAACCATCCTGTTTAGAAAGACAATGGTATAAGTGGATAACTTGTAAACTAAAAATGATACAACTACTTGTTAAATGATTCAACTTTTCAGTATGGAATAAAAACATAAGATTCATTCAAATATACCATTTATTACATACTGATAAATCCATGTAGGCATGTTGTAGTCTTCCTCATATTTAGTCCAAGTAATTACATCCCTTTTTAGTAGTTGTGTATATGTATATACAAAATCAAGAAATTGGCAAAGGAAATATTCCATAAGTTTAAAACAACTATGTGACAGTCGACTTTTACCATACCCTTGCAAGAATGTGGTTGGGTTTTATCACCACTGTCAAATAGAAGAGCTGTATTTTAGAGGCTTTTAGATACCAAACTGGAACTCTTTTCATGTCCGATTAAGGGTAACCAGAGTTAACTTGCTCTACTTGGTCAACCAAATGTAGGAAAGACCTACATAGATAAATAAAGAACTTGAAGCACTAAGTATTTTTATAAGAATAACTAAAGAATGATTAAAGGAACAATAACAATAACCAACATCATATATAGTTTATAGAAAATATTGAGTAAAAGCATGAAAACTTACAAGGTTTCCTTCCATATGCAGTACCGGTAACTATTATCTCATTGGGCTTAGTTTGTTAATGCTTATTATATACTCAACATTTCCTCCACTTGACTTATTATGGAAGAGGGTCTTAATTCTCATTATTTGCTATTCCAAATAAACGTTACACGACAACATAACTATTAATAAAAATATAACAATAAAAAAAAGGAAGAATCACAGCCTCACCTGTTGGTTCCTAGAAACCCCGCTTCAGAAGGTTCAATAATTCAACAATCCAGTCAAGAAAAATCAAAAGCCACCCGTAGCTTGCTTCCACTTGATAAATATATCCCTTCATGAAAAAACATCATTTACAATTAGTTAAAGGCGATGTAATAAATTTCATTTACAATTAGTTAGAAGTAATACAATTTATCTATACGTGAGTCCATGGGTTCATTTTTCCAAGTTCTGGATATGAAGCTGCTACATAAGATCAAAAAATCTACATTTTCCTAAATTTCAAAATCTAACAGTTTGAATGCATGGACTGAGATTTTATCCTTGGAAACATAAAAATTTCAACTTGGAAATTAAAAGAGTAAAAGTAAATGGTATGTCACAATCAAATGAGATATTAGAAAAGAGGAATAAGAGGATTAAGTTTCATGATAATGGAATTTTATCGAATAGAAATATTGGATTCTTGTTTGGCTTTTTGTTGATTTAGGGATCAACTTGTGTTATAATGTGATTGAATAAAAATAGACTATTAATCAAAATTACCTTGTAAGCATTCTTAAGAACCAAAGATCATGATTTCATTTTCAGGACAATCAACCGCTGATTTGCATACGGGCTTTAACCTCAAAGTCTTATTTTTCTGATTTGGAGGTGAAGACGATTAGATTGTACGTAGAAAAAAAAAAGGAGATGGAAATGAAAGAAAGAGGTGTTGTTGAAGAGAAGTAAGAATCATTCCATCATGTCGATGTCGATGTAGGAGATAGAAATCTAAGCAGTGGATGTATAATTGAATGAAGTAGTGAGAGTGAAATCATGAGTTCCCGGACAGAGAAGAGTGAGATCACAAAATCTAGCTATATAGGTAGCGATGTTGGCACCCTTCATCCTCAGGTTCCAGAGTTCGTGCTCCAATTTCTGCATTTCGCCCCATAGGAAGTACTCAGCAAGCATGAGTTCCTTTAAACTCTCCCAACCCATGGAGTTTGCTATAGGCAGAGTTAGGGATTTGACCCGGCCATTCCACCAAGTCAATTCTCTGTCAGTGAAGGTGCAGGCTGCAAACTTCACCTTGTTTGCCTCAGAACATGCGTAAATCTCGAAAATGGATTCGATCTTCTCAAACCATTGGGTTAGGGAAATGACTCCTCCATTACCATTGAAAGATTTTGGCTTGGCATCATGAAGTCTTTATAGGAACACTCCTTCTGGTGTCCCTGATTTTCATCAAGATTCTGGGAATGGGAACCACTTCCCGATCTACTAGCACCACCAGGGTTTATTTGCGCCATCACGGCTGTAACTACTGCTTGGAACATAGCAGGATCGAACTGAGGAGGTGGTGGCGGTGTACGGTCGTTGTTCTTCCTGTTAGGTCTCTTTCTGGAAGACATCTTTTTCTAAAAGATACAAAGGGGAAAATGATGATAAGCCTTCTATATGATTATGAATTGAATAATTTCGAGTAAGATATACAATGATAAAGACCTATAATGATAGCTACTAACAACAACAAGGAATTTTAGGTCTGTTTTTTATAAGGATTTATACTACTAGTATTGAGTGTGTGCGTTGTTATAGAATCATAAAATACTCTAATAGTATTTTAACTTTGTTTTATTGTATATGATTTGGTGAGTTTTAGACTTTTTGCGACACCACAGTCACTCCCAACACATGTTGGTCACTTCACGGACAAATATAGTTGATCAGGTTAAATTGGCACCACATATGACTACATAACTATCTAGGTTTAACCCTAGTCTCCAACTCATCCTAAATACTTTTATGTAGTTCTTACTATGTTAGCCTCCTGTACGTATGTATACTTGCATACTACTTGTAAAATACTTGTATTTTTATAGTATACTTTTAGTTTCAGAGCACTTCGGCCCCCTTTAGTGTTTATAATTGTATACCATGTAAGGTTCGGTAAACTTAGTTCACCATAAACAATGGCTCTAATACCAATCTGTCACACCGCCAAATCGGAACGGGGGAAACGTTCGGGGGTGGATGACGTCATATGTAGTATCACAACAAGTGCATCATAGTAATCAAAGTACACACAAACATTACATTAAATATATAAAAAGGTATTTACATCTGTTTGATTCATATTTATATACATCAAAAGTAGCAAAATGAAGACGAGACTTTAGACGCTCCGTCTTCTCAAAAGTCTGTCAAGGTACCTGTCTACTGATTTCTGAGAATACAAGCGGTTTTGAAAAGAGAGTATCAGCATAAAAGCTGGTGAGTTCATAAGCATGTTTTTGTAATGAAAACCTATCATTGAATCTATAAAATGTTTGTATGCTTCCGAAGAAAATCCAATATTTTCTAACATATATGTTTGTTACTATGTTCTGTAGTAGTGTATAATGTATTAGTTTGTATGTCCGTTTACCACCAACTGTATTTTATAACGTTGTTTTGAATAAAAACCCTCTCGTATGAAAACCCTGGCTATCACCAGTAATGTATAGAATGTTCTATTAAAAACCCTTATTACCACTAGTATGTATAGTTGTTTCATTACTTAAATAAAACTATGAGTTGAAATCCCTGGAATCCTCCAGTTGTATTATGAAGTAGTTTTATTAATGAAAATAAAAGTAAAGAAGAATGAAATTCCGTAAACAATAAGGTTTGTTTATACAATTGTGAGTCATATAACCATGCTTGATATGACCTAATGACCTTTACGGTGTTCTTCAAGTGTCGGATATATGACATTTGTCACCCCAGGCATGCCTGCCTAACTGTAGCTAGCAGTTCCGGTGTGGGATTGTCAGTCTCGAATAGATCTATTCACAAATCTCACACTCTCCCTCCAGGAGACTCTATTTATACTATGATAGGATTTAACTTGTAACCCAAAAGGTACAATTGAAGAGATGTCTCAAAATCATGTATTAACTAGTTTACGTGTGGTTCTATATTGTTCTCTTGTATTTGAATCCATTGTATACTTGTAGTGTAACAATAGTTATACTTAAATAATTATCTAATGTAGTACTCTTGAATTCCAAAAGTAGTAATGTATCTCATAAACTAAGTATGTCATTGTTTATATGTGTGTTAATGTATAAGCTCTGAATTTGTAAAACTGTGTATTGAAATCCCAAACTATACCTATTATAGTTTGCATGTATGTTGTGTAATTGGTTCGTGTATTGATCTGAAAACTATGCAATTATGGTTGTACGTTGAAAACGTCCCTTATGCTCAACATGTTACAAAAGGGATTAAATTTCTAAATATTTTGTAAAACATGGAAATCTTTTGGTCGTGTCAAGTGCATAAGTTGTAAACCTGTTGAAATTCTTTTGTATAAGTTCACAAAATCAACGGTTCTTGGCCGTGAACAACCCCGTGAAGGGTTTACGGCCGTGAATGGTGTTCTTGAATGAACGTTGAAGATTTGAAGGGTGTATGTAACACCGAAATTTTCAAAAAAAAAATTCATTTTTAACATAAAAGAGTTCACATATCATATCCCAAAAAATATCAATATCAACATCAATACAATCTATTTATCAAAAGTTGTTTATCACGTAAACCAGGATCCTCCAAAATGTATTCCCAAAGACAGTTTGTGTGTACACACAAGCCGGGACCTTCCCGCGATCATCGGAAGTAAATGAAACACATAAAACATAACAAGGTAAGCATGAAGCTTAGTGAGTTCCCCAAAATACCACATACAACTAATTTGCCACTCTAGGCTATAACTCGATAAGACCCTCTAGTCAGTGTGTCTCAGTGGGACCCTCCAGTCCCAACTCAGTAAGCTCATAATAACAATATTCTGCATAAATCACAACGGCATAATGCAGAATATCAAATACATAGATAGAAAAATAAAAAACTCAATTACACCATGTGACACTCAAGCAAGTATAGTGATAAGACTCACCTCGCAAGTAAGCTAAGTGAACGAATACTCTCGCACACGGATCACCGAGTCTAGCCTCCTCCTAATCTCATAAGATAACTATATCTAATAAACTCTTTAAATTGCACATTTTCCTAAGTTATCTCTCTCTCTCTCTCTCTCTCTTTATCTATCTATCTATCTTTCTCTTGAAGTGGAAAAGACCAATTTACCCCTCCATGGTTTCCTAAAGATAGGTTTGACCAAACTATAAGTCAACAGATGTCAAACTCGAGTCAACAGTCCATGTTCACCCTACTCATCGAGTGAATTTATGGGACTCGACGAGTCTGCTCGCCATCCACAGAATCACTCAAAGGTCTGGGTCAACTCCCCGAGTTGACCCGTCCACTCATCGAGTTGTTGTATGATCATATCCATCGGGACAACCACATCCGACTCGTTGAGTTGGTTTCTTGACTCGGTAATTCCATTCAGAATCATCTATCATTCAGTCATTTTCAAGGCAGGGAACTTCACCAAACTCTGGATCTACACTCGTAAGGCTCATCTATCACATAAAGTCACAGGCTTTACGTTCATGCATGGCATTTTGAGCTTAAAATGCCAAAAAAACACCCCAAAAGGGTTTTTCACTCAAGACCACAATTATGGTTGAATAAAGCAGGGACTTTTGGACTCTAGGGACCTCATATGGTCCAGATCTGAAGTTCAAACCTCTCAATGAGCATGGAACACTCAAGGTCCTCCTATTTGGGTGGAAAAACCCTACATTCTCAAAATCATAAGATCTATGCTATATAATGAGAAAGGTGAAAGCTTTATACCTTTCCCAGAAGCTTTGAAGTGAAACAACCTCAGATCTAGCAATACCCTCTTGTCCATTGGCTTGGAAATCTTCTCTTCTGTTCTCAAAATGCACCAAACACTCACAATTAGCAAGGCAATCTGCCTCTAGGCTCAAAGCTCGTTTAGGGTTTTCTCTCAAGGAAGTGTAGCACCTGGTTTCCGGTATGTGAATTTTATTTGAGTATTTCCCTATTTTAGCCTTGGACTCGGCGAGTCATAGGTCCGACTCGCCGAGTAGGGACGAGACTCAGGACACGTTTAAGTTGGCGACTCGGCGAGTCCATATCCCGGACTCGGCGAGTCACCGCTGCTGGATGAAACCCTAAATTTCAAGGGTTTGCACCCTATTTAAACCCTCATTCCGCCCTAAACTCGTCCCCATTCACCCCCAGAACTCCCAACCTCGTTTATACCCTTATTTCCTTGAGATATTGAAGTGTTTTGGAGTGTTCTTGAAGATTTTGAGGAGAAACAAGAGTAGATCAAGAAGAGGAGAAGGATACCAGGCATCTTTGTGTCATCTCAATGTTTTCCTTGAGGTATAGCTCGTTTCCCCTCTGTTTTCAAGCTTGTAATCTCTTTTAGCTTCATAGGAGTCCTTCTTGGGCTCTTCCCCAAGCTTGTTTGTGCTTTGTGGGTTGTAATAAGTTGTTAGCCTTTAGATCTAGGCATGATTTAGTCCCTGGAGCTTGGATCTAATGCCTTTATGGGGTCATATTGCATTAAAGCCCTAGATCTACCTCTTTTGGTGCACTTTGAGCCTTAAAATCCATATTGGTGAATATCTACACGTAAAGTTGGAAACTTTACGTGTGATTTGTGTCCTAGAAGCCCAGATCTGTGAATGGCATGGACTGGAATCGAGCAAATCAGTGTATTTGATGGATGCATGGCTGCGACTCGGCGAGTCGTATATGTAACTCGACGAGTCTGGTCGCGAGTCACTAAATTGGTCCCTTTATGATGTATCGAGTTGAGCCGTGAGTCACAGGGGGTGCTTCGGTGAGTTGGAAGCTGAACTCACTCATGATAGGACTCGGCGAGTCAATGCCCTGACTCGGCGAGTCCAAGGCAATCTTCATAGATCAAGAACAAACTCGGCGAGTTGTTCATACAACTCGGCGAGTCTTAGCATAAGTATTCTTCGGATGAAGACGAACTCGACGAGTTGTTCATACAACTCGGCGAGTAGGATGAAGAGGTTAAACGTCAGTCTAGAAGATGAACTCGTCGAGTCATAGCCTAACTCGATGAGTAGAAACAGGGACTCAGGACAATCGTCTGATAGGGACTCGACGAGTTGGAGAGCCAACTCGGCGAGTTGGGTCAACTGAAAGTTGACTCTGACATTGACTTAGAGCTAGACCAGGGGTAAAATGGTCATTTCACCAAAGGACAGTTAACAGTGTTTGATTGAGTATGTTGTGGGAATTGCAGCCGGAGGATTTCCGGAGCAGCAGCAGTCAGTTAGTTCCCGATCAATTCAACAGCTACTTTGAGGTGAGTTACCTTCCAGTAGTGGTGGGTCTAAGGCCACAATGCCAGCCCACCAGTAGGGGACGTATGATAGATGATTGTCTTTGTGATATCATCTAGGTTTGCTATTACCTAATATGTTATATGCTATCATGATACGTTATATGCGATAGTAGTAGAGTTCGGTTGTTAGGACCGCAGGGTAGTCAGATACCCCAGAAACGTCTGATAGTATGTGATGATATGTTTGTACGTTGGCCTGTTATGTTATGCGATAGAGGTAGCAGGAGGGGACCAGTCCCCGAGGATCGGTTGTTAGGACCGATGGGTAGTCAGCACCCCAGAATGGCTTGACATGGGTAGTCAGCACCCCAGAATGGCTTGACACGGGTAGGACGGCACCCCAGAATGGCCGTATGGGTAGGTCGGCACCCCAGAATGGCCGTACCGGGTAGTCAGGCACCCCAGAATAGCCTGGCAGTACGTATGTTATGTGTTTGTATGGTATGTGGTACGTTGGGGGAACTCACTAAGCTTTGTGCTTACGTTTACAGTTTTGTTTTCAGGTACCTCTTCACCGAAGGGGAAGGAGTCGGCGCGGTAGCAGCACATCATGCACACACTCTGGTTTCCGTATTTACGAGATTCACTGGGATTGTACTCTGATATTTTGATGGGATGTATGGTTTGACTTTTTAAAACATGGTTTGCGATGTGTTATGGTGTGATCAAACAATGTTTTTATCTATTAATGTTTTCTAAAGTAATATTTTAAAATGAAATTTTCGGACATGAAAATTGGGTCGTTACAGGAAGGGTAGCCGCAAATGAGGCCAGAAGTGCCTTTAAATAGGCTCCAAACCCGAGAATTTAGGGTTTCTCATCTCAGCGCCTACTCGGCGAGTCGGCTCTCGTACTCATTGAGTAGGTCATTAAACCCACGTCCCCATCCACGATACTACTCAGCGAGTTGTAGCACCAACTCGTCGAGTCATACTAAAAATTCAAAGAAATAAATAATCAAAATGATGCACCTTGGACTCCGGAGGTTACAGTGTACGGCCATGAACGGTTTGCGGCCTTTGAAGATTTGAAGCGTGTATAGCCATAAACTCAAGAACAATGATGTTGGTTTCGATGAAAAACGCGTTTTAGATGCTCCAAAACAACCTCCAAAGATGATTCTTGATGATTTTCAGAAGAAAAGAGGGTGTTTTGGTGTTTACGGTTGAGAGGTTAGAGAGAGTGGGATAGTTTTCGGCCAGAAAAGTGTAAATGAGGGGTAGATGCTCATATTTATAGGGGGTTCCATGGTCGGTGGTGGGGGCCACCTATCGATGGCCGTAAACGGGTTTATGGCCGTGAACATCACTCGGGCCGAAAACTATTGATTTTTCAAAGGAAACTCGGGTATTTCGCGTGATTTTGGTTTCGACTCATATATATATAATTCAATTATATAACTAAATGATTTTCCAAACCAAAGGAATTTGATAGAACTCAATAAAATTGAAATTTTATTAAAGGAAATCGGCTAATGGTAACGGAAAAAGATTCAGGTTGTCACAAGCTAAGATAGAATCATAAAACAATTGTGCTTTTATAGTTTAAAAGAAAGAGATCTAGAATCAGAAATTGAAGAAAACTCAATACTCTTCTTCGTGCGTGCCTTTTTTAACAAATCTAAATTGCATTTACCTCTTCTTTTTGTGTTTCATCCTTTTCAATTTCCAGTCAGGTGACCTTTTCACTTACCAATTTCTTTAATGGTTGGATCGTGTTTATGGATCAAGTTCTTGACCCTTGTAACTGGTGAGTTATACCCATAATAAGACTTAGGATTTGGAAAAAAATCGGATACCCTATAAGCTGCTACCTTGGGTTGCGGCCTAGTTAGCCTAGCCCTTGGACCATCCCTAAAAGAGATGAAAGTAGGATGCTATTATATGCAAGTTAATGACAGTATAATGTTAAATTCTTACAATTATATGAGAAATTAAAAACTAATATTAACAAATGGAAGAAGAATATTGACACTCTACACTAAGAAAAACCATCCTGTTTAGAAAGACAATGGTATAAGTGGATAACTTGTAAACTAAAAATGATACAACTACTTGTTAAATGATTCAATTTTTCAGTATGGAATAAAAACATAAGATTCATTCAAATATGTGACAACCCGAAATTACCATTCGGTCAAACCCTAAAAGTCAACCACTTCGTATCATAAGTCAATGTCAATATTTCTTATTTTTAAGAAATGTAAAGTTCGTTTGATTATTTTAATATTATTTTTATACGAACGGGTGAAAGAAAATGTCGTCTCGGGTTTTGAATTTTAAAAACCGCAAACACCTCACGTCTTAGAAATTCCCGACCGAACTTTTATGTTTTGGGTTGAGAAATCACCCAAAACCGTGAACTCATACCTATGTATGAGTTTACTCCCCAAAAAGTTAGTCATTTGTGTTTACTCCCCAAATGTCAAAAGAGTAAACTCCAAAATATCCTCTCAAGTATCATTCAAGTTTTTATTCAAAATCTTCAATCTATTTCCAAAAACACCAAGAACACACACTAAGTGTTCTTGGACTTAAAGTTCATTTCAAGCTTCCTCTATGTAAGTACTTCTATCCTAGAGTCATTTTAAGCTTGCTATACATGTTTATACCAAGGAAAAGTCCCAAGAACACCAAGAACAAGGTGTTCACGGTTTTGGGAGGCTCCCAAAACCGTAAACACACAATATAGTGCCTTAGGGTGCTTTAGGGTGTCTAGATGCTTCATAATGCCTTAGGGACTTGTCTAGATCCATCCTTGATGAGTGTATCACACAAAAAGCACGAAAATCATATATTTTTATGTGTTTACGGTTTGGGGAGCTCCCAAAACCATAAACACCTCAAATGAGGTGTAAAAGTCCCATAAATGTCCCACGGTTGTTCCTTATGTCTAAATCTAACCTAGACTATTGCCATGTTTGAGCTAAGGACTTGAAAACCGCCAAATACCAAACTTATGAGTTTAAGGTAGTAGACTCATGGAGAATTGGTCCTTAGACCGTAAACTTAATTTAGGAGTGTTTTGATGCCACACAACACATCCTAAGGCTAAAACATGAAGTAGGAATGCTTGGAATAGCTTAGAAGACTTCAAACCAACACATGGTCAAAAGGTTAGGATTTTACGACCGTAAACTCAAGGGGTGTTGGTCCTTAGGGAGTAAACTCATTTTAAGAGTGTTCCTTGAACACCAATCATACTAGCATTTCCCTACAACACTTAGATGCACTCCTTAGCACTTATAACACTTATACAAAGTGTTTGTCATGCCTTAGAGTGTCTTGAATTTGTTTATTAGTTGTTTAAAGACTAATTGTTTATATACATATATCCTTATATGTTATTAGGATCTTTGTGCGTGTCTAAGTCTTCACTTGACACCAAGCACTTATCTGACACTTCCTTCCGATCCACTTACTACAGGTGAGTTCATACCCCTTAATCAATGTTTTAAATGTTTTTAAATACTTTATGGGGGATACAAGTATAATCATGCTACTTATTATATCAATCACATGTGATTAATAAGCAGCATTCAAATGATTTACTAATCATTAGCCGTTTTACCAAACAGTTTCCTTCAAATGTTTTTCATAAACGCTTTATGTGTTTAAAGCTCCTTATTACACTGTACATTTTACTCTGTAAGTTACATTTCAAACTTATTTACAATTGTCTTTCAAACAAATGTTTCTTTATACTAAACTGTTTTATCAAACCCATGCCTTCAAACCGTTTTATAGATTGACATCATGTCGATCTTTTCTTAGATAATAATCATGTTCAAAGGTTTTACAAAACTTATTTTATGCTTTTATAGTATAAATTGCATGCCTCTATATGTATAATTATATAAGAAATGTTTAAAAGACTTAGGAAGGCTATCCACCCTGTTTCCTTTTCCTCGATTTGGATGTGTTCTGGTGGGATATCGGGTACCCATCCAAAGGTCATTTAAATATTAGTTACATATCATGTGTACATATATAGTCATAAAGGTCCTTCCAGTTCATCCAATGCCCTTGGGTAGCAAGGGTATACATCTATGTCCATACGTACCAGTTAGATTACTAGTAAACTACCATATGGGTAGTTTAGGAAGATACTAGAACTATTACTAGAACGCGATATCATACAATGAGTCAGTTCATTCATGAGTCAATACTTTCTATAACATTACAGTACATTACCATACTTGCTAGATAGAGAGAGCATATATTACAGCTAGAACATTACAGTACATTACTATACTTGCTAGATAGAGAGAGCATAAATTACAGCTAGAACATTACAGTACATTACTATACTATTACATAGATATGTTTACATGATCACACTTACATGAGTACACTTACATATACATAGAACAGATGTCACTAGGTGCTATAGCATGGAACCAGTTCAGGGTCTAACTATACCGATGAATCACAACGCAATTGTGATAGTTATATTGAGTATACATGATCATAGTAATGTGGATGCTCACGGCTTGCATACATGCAAGGGTCGTGGGTAGGTCTCAAAATCCCTTTGATAGGGGAGCGTATAGCCTGGGATCTAGACATCACATTATACCTTATCCCTCAAATAAGGCAGTTGAGTACCGATGTAGTTATTCATTACAAATGCTACAATACTTAGAAGAATTACCCTAGACTTGAGGTAATTGGTACGGTTGTAGTTCGACATTACACCATAGTACTATTTCATTTTCCCATTACATTCACTTCGTGAACATTCACACGACGCACAGTAATGTAGAAACTATATTTTTGGTTAATGATAGTCAGACTTGGGAAAATACACACTCTTACAAGAGACACACATACACACACTAGATGTCTTGATAGAAGACTACATTCAGAGCAGTTAGGTCTTGGTAGAAGACTACATTCAGAATAGTTAGGTCTTGGTAGAAGACTACATATAGATCAGTTAAGTCTTGGTAGAAGACTCTGTGTTATAATAGTAGGAATCATAGGGATTCCTAGAGTTTTTCAAACGTTTACAGTTGTTTTACATACATTTTCAATAGTTACAATTCATATACATACAAATTCTTACATACAAATTACGACACTAAAATACTTATGTTCTCACCAGCTTCAAAGCTGATACTCGCTTTCAAAATTACTTGAATCCTCAGGTCATCAATAGACAGATACCGATGCAAGGTTTAGAGAAGATGGAGCTTGTTCAAGACTCATCTTTCATTTTGATTTATGCTTTAGTGTCTATTATAATTTGACAAAACACACTTGTACTAAAACTATATTATTAATGCAATGGATGACGTTGTTGCTTGTTTACTACTTTTCATTGTTGTGATATTGTACATGACGTCCTCCGCCCCAGAACGTTTCCGCCGTTCATGGTTTTGGGGTGTGACAAAATATACCTTTTTATTACATACTGATAAATCCATGTAGGCATGTTGTAGTCTTCCTCATATTTAGTCCAAGTAATTACATCTCTTTTTAGTAGTTGTGTATATGTATATACAAAATCAAGAATTAAATACATAATTGCACGCAGTACTTATCGAGGTCCTAATAAACAATTAAATACATAATTGCATTTTATTAGAGAAAAAATTATTTATAGTGTTAGAAAAACACTTGCTTTCGGTTTAGGAATGTTACCGGAACTTGATTGAATCGGGGAAAGCTGGTTTTCAGCCAGGTTCACCACTTAAGAAGGGTTTGCGGCCGTGAAGGGATTACGGCCGTCAACGGTTCTTGGCCGTGACCAGCCTCGTGAAGGGTTTACGGCCGTGAACGGTGTTCTTGAATGAACTTTGAAGTTTTGAAGGGTGTATGTAACACCGAAATTTTCAAACCAAAATTTTCATTTTTAACATAAAAGAGTTCACATATCATATCCCGAAAAATCTCAATATCAACATCAATACAATCTATTTATCAAAAGTTGTTTATCACGTAAACCAGTATCCTCCAAAATGTATTCCCAAAGATAGTTTGTGTGTACACTCAAGCCGGGACCTTCCCGCAATCATCGGAAGTAAATGAAACACATAAAACATAACAAGGTAAGCATGAAGCTTAGTGAGTTCCCCAAAATACCACATACAGCTCATTTGCCACTCTAGGCTATAACTCGATAAGACCCTCTGGTAAGTGTGTCTCAGTGGGACCCTCCAGTCCCAACTCAGTAAGCTCATAATAACAATATTCTGCATAAATCACAAAGGCATAATGCAGAATATCAACTACATAGATAGACACAATAAAAAACTCAATCACACCATGTGACACTCAAGCAAGTATAGTGAGAAGACTCACCTCGCAAGTAAGCTAAGTGAACGAATACTCTCGCACACGGATCACCGAGTCTAGCCTCCTCCTAATCACATAAGACAATTATATCTAATAAACTCTTTAAATTGCACATTTTACTAAGTTCTCTCTCTCTCTCTCTCTCTATCCCTCTCTTGAAGTGGAAAAGACCAATTTACCCTCCATGGTTTCCTAAAGATAGGGTTGACCAAACTATAAGTCAACAGAAGTCAAACTCGAGTCAACGGTCCATGTAGACCCTACTCATCGAGTGAACTTATGGGACTCGACGAGTCTGCTCGCCATCCACAGAATCAATCAAAGGTCTGGGTCAACTCCCCGAGTTGACCCATCAACTCGTCGAGTTTCTGTACGATCAAAACCATCGGGACAATCCCATCCGACTCGTTGAGTCGGCTTCTTGACTCGGCAAGTCCATTCAGACTCTGCAGTCGTTTTCAAGGCAGGGAACTTCCCCAAACTCTGGATCTACACTCGTAAGGCTCATCTATCACATAAAGTCACAGGCTTTATGTTCATGCATGGCATTTTGAGCTTAAAATGCCAAAAAAATACCCCAAAAGGGTTTTTCACTCAAGACTACAATTATGGTTGAATAAAGTAGGGACTTTTGGACTCTATGGACCTCATATGGTCAGATCTGAAGTTCAAACCTCTCAATGAGCATGGAACACTCAAGGTCCTCATATTTGGGTGGAAAAACCCTACATTCACAAAATGATAAGATCTATGCTATATAATGAGAAAGGTGAAAGCTTTATACCTTTCCCAGAAGCTTTGAAGTGAAACAACCTCAGATCTAGCAACACCCTCTTGTCCCTTGGCTTGGAAATCTTCTCTTCTGTTCTCAAAATGCACCAAACACTCACAATTAGCAAGGCAGTCTCCCTCTAGGCTAAAAAGCCGTTTACGTTTTTCTCTCAAGGAAGGGTAGCCGCAAATGAGGCCAAAAGTGCCTTTAAATAGGCTCCAAACTCGGGAATTTAGGGTTTCTCATCCAAGTGCCTACTCGGCGAGTCGGCTCTCGGACTCATCGAGTAGGTCATTAAACCCACATCCCCATCCACGATACTACTCGGCGAGTTATAGCACGAAATCGTCGAGTCATACTATAAATTCAAATAAATAAATAATCAAAATGATGCACCTTGGACTCCGGATGTTACAGTGTACGGCCGTGAACGGTTTGCTGCCTTTGAAAATTTGAAGATTTGAAGCATGTATAGTCGTAAACTCAAGAACAATGATGTTGGTTTCGATGAAAAACGCGTTTTAGATGCTCCAAAACAACCTGCAAAGATGATTCTTGATTTTCAGAAGAAAAGAGGGTGTTTTGGTGTTTACGGTTGAGAGGTTAGAGAGAGTGAGATAGTTTTCGGCCAGAAAAGTGTAAATGAGGGGTAGATGCTCATATTTATAGGGGGTTCCATGGTCGGTGGTGGGGGCCACCTGTCAATGGCCGTAAACGGGTTTATGGCCGTAAACATCACTCAGGCCGAAAACTATTGATTTTTCAAAGGAAACTCGGGTATTTCGCGTGATTTTGGTTTCGACTCATATATATATATATATATATATATATATATATATATATATATATATATATATATATATATATATATAATTCAATTATATAACTAAATGATTTTCCAAACCAAAGGAATTTGATGGAACTCAATAAAATTCAAATTTTATTAACGGAAATCGGCTAACGGTAACGGAAAAAGATTCAGGTTATCACAAGCTAACATAGAATCATAAAACAATTGTGATTTTTTAGTTTAAAAGAAAGAGATCTAGAATCAAAAATTGAAGAAAACTCAATACTCTTCTTCATGCGTGCCTTTTTTAACAAATCTAAATTGCATTTGCCTCTTCTTTTTGCGTTTCATCCTTTTCAATTTCCAGTCAGGTGACCTTTTCACTTACCAATTTCTTTAATGGTTGGATCGTGTTTATGGATCAAGTTCTTGACCCTTGTAACTGGTGAGTTATACCCATAATAAGACTTAGGATTTGGAAAAAATCGGATACCCTATAAGCTGCTACCTTGGGTTGCGGCCTAGTTAGCCCAGCCCTTGGACCATCCCTGAAAGTGATGAAAGTAGGATGCTATTATAAGCAAGTTAATGATAGTATAATGTTAAATTCTAACAATTATATGAGAAATTAAAAACTAATATTAACAAATTGTAGAAGAATATTGACACTCTACACTTAGAAAAACCATCCTGTTTAGAAAGACAATGGTATAAGTGGATAACTTGTAAACTAAAAATGATACAACTACTTGTTAAATGATTCGATTTTTCAGTATGGAATAAAAACATAAGATTCATTCAAATATACCTTTTATTACATACTGATAAATCCATGTAGGCATGTTGTAGTCTTCCTCATATTTAGTCCAAGTAATTACATCCCTTTTTAGTAGTTGTGTATATGTATATACAAAATCAAGAAATTGTCAAAGGAAATATTCCATAAGTTTAAAACAACTATGTGACAGTCGACTTTTACCATACCCTTGCAAGAATGTGGTTGGGTTTTATCACCACTGATTCAACGATGACTTTGAGGTATGAATGGAAACTTTAGGCTAATGAATGGATACAAAATATCAAAAATAAGAGATGACTAATATCTGCACATACATCATTTTCAAACACAAGAAAAAATAAAGGAGCTGTATTGTAGAGGCTTTTAGATACCAAACTGGAACTCCTTTCATGTCCGATTAAAGGTAACCAGAATTAACTTGCTCTACTTGGTCAACCAGATGTAGGAAAAACCTACATAGATAAATAAAGAACTTGAAGCACTAAGTATTTTTATAAGAATAACTAAAGAATGATTAAAGGAATAATAACAATAACCAACATCATATATAGTTTGTAGAAAATATTGGATAAAAGCATGAAAACTTACAAGGTTTCCTTCCATATGGAGTACCGGCAACTATTATCTCATTGGGCTTAGTTTGTTAATGCTTATTATATACACAACATTTCCTCCACTTGACTTATTATGGAAGAGGGTCTTAATTCTCATTATTTGCTATTCCAAATAAACATTACACGACAACATAACTATTAATAAAAATAAAACAATAAAAAAAAGGAAGAATCACAGCCTCACTTGTTGGTTCCTAGAAACCCCGCTTCAGAAGGTTCAATAATTCAACAATCCAGGCAAGAAAAATCAAAAGCCACCCATAGCTTGCTTCCACTTGATAAATATATCCCTTCATGAAAAAACATCATGTACAATTAGTTAAAGGAGATGTAATAAATTTCATTTACAATTAGTTAGAAGTAATACAATTTATCTATACGGGAGTCCATGGGTTCATTTTTCCAAGTTCTGGATATGAAGCTGCTACATAAGATCAAAAAATCAACATTTTCCTAAATTTCAAAATCTAACAGTTTGAATGCATGGACTGAGATTTTAACCTAGGAAACATAAAAATTTCAACTTGGAAATTAAAAGAGCAAAAGTAAATGGTAAGTCACAATCAAATGAGATATTAGAAAAGAGGAATAAGAGGATTACGTTTCATGATTATGGAATTTTATCGAATAGAAATATTGGATTCTTGTTTGGCTTTTTGTTGATTTGGGGATCAACTTGTGTTATAATGTGATTGAATAAAAATAGAGTATTAATCAAAATTACCTTGTAAGCATTCTTAAGAACCAAAGATCATGATTTCATTTTCAGGACAATCAACCGCTGATTTGCATACGGGCTTTAACCTCAAAGTCTTATTTTTCTGATTTGGAGGTGAAGACGATTAGATTGTACGTAGAAAAAAAAGGAGAAGGAAATGAAAGAAAGAGGTGTTGTTGAAGAGAAGTAAGAATCATTCCATCATGTCGATGTCGATGTAGAAGATAGAAAGCTAAGCGGTGGTGGTATAACTAAATGAAGCGGTGAGAGGGAAATCATCAGTTGATTGCATAGTTATGCTCAGATGACCAAATAAACCCTAGTCTTTTATCATAAGCAATAGGATGGATTTGAAAAGTAATGTGTCCAACGGATTTATGTTTCAGTTTTGAATTTGATTCAAAGGTGGAGGGGATAACACGTAATGTTATACCGCAAACACTCAGGGAAAAAGTTAATAGTGCATATATGATGTGAGTATAGGCAGGAAAGAATGGGAAATCGGATTAGAAGGTTACATAGAGAGGGTAAATGTGATATTTGAGAGCGTAATATGGTTTAAATCTTTGAAATGGAGAAGAGTGGAGGTGGAGGAGGGTTATATAAAGATTAACAGATGTAGGAGAAAAAAAGGCAACATAGTGGGGAGTTTGTTGGACTATCGAAGACTGTTTATAAGCTCGTGTTTGACCGAATCAATAGGGTAAAAGAGAGTAATACTTATTCAATGCCAATCGTTTTCAATTGAACATATAAGATTTAGTTTGTTTTTGTTTACGAATAAGATTTATTATTTGTTAATGCATAAATTGCTTGTAAATATTACAGTAATGTTTGTACCTTTTAAAATTCAGCATTTAAGGATAAATGTTTATTAAGGTATAAAGATATATATAAAGTGTGATGATGTCAAACCAAATGTAAAAAAAAAAAAAAAAAAAAAAAAAAAAAAAAGGAAAATAAACAAAAAAATGATATCAAATCAAATGTCAAAAAATTGATTAGATTGAGTTTAGGATGGGTAAATTTGATTAATGGGGTACTTATAGCAGAACCCTTATTTAAATATGAGTAATTTTTTTAAAGTATATATGTAATAAATTTGTTGAAATTATTCACATGTGGCTATCATGACTCCCTGTAGCAAATTATAGTCAATTATAATGGTCATATGTGAATATTTCCAACAACTTCGTTACTTAGATGTGTACAAAAAAATTACCCAAATATGAACACATCGAAAAGATAATTACCTTGATAATTTAATTTTTCTTCTTTTTTATTTTACCTTTTAGTTTTCATTTGGTATAAAATTTAACCTAAATGGTAAATATTTGTAAAATCACACCATTTTCATAAATATCTTCTTTGAAATACACTACTTTTGTTACAAAAAAAAAAAAAAAAAAAAAAAAAAACACTCTAAATTTTACAAGTTAAAAATATGCATCGTCATTTTATAGAATTTTATTGTTTAAAATATTAAATATAAATATTAAATTACCAAGAGACGATAAGGGTTGTTTGTTTACCTCTTAATTGTAAAATTAAGAGGCAATGTCTTAAAAATTCAGATTCATATCGTTTGTTTACGTCTTATTTTTTACGTCTTAAAATTAAAAATACCTCTTAATTTTTCAGAGATGAACAAAGTCTGATTTAAAAAAAAAAAAAAAAAAAAAAAAAAAAAAAAAAACATGCGTTTCTTTTTTTTTTTTCCCTAAGACATAAACGCACAGCCGCCTCCTCCCGCGTCTTCTTCATGCATTGCGGCTTCTTCCCCCTTCATGTTTGTTCCCTTCCCAGCTACATACTCCGACGACTCCATTGAATGACGCCGCCCAAGCAAGCAACACCGACGGCGCTCCAACCGAAGAAGGACGACGCTGTTGCACCTTCTCGCTGCTGCAAATCGACAGGTTTGTTGCTCCTTCTGAAAATCGATTGTTGTTCTTTATTTCTTCCTTCTTTCCCCCAAAGTCGAAAATCAAAAAATCGAAATAAGTGGTTATGTTATGCTAATCAGATTTGTTCAATCATAATCTAGAGTTGATGTTGAGCTTTGATTTTGATGTTTTATGCTTGATTTTGATAGTATACGATCGAATTTGAATGTGTTAAAGGGATATGATGAAATGTTGTTGTTGAATTTTTGATGTTATGCTTTATTTTTTATACTCAAGTTTTTATGTTCAATATTCTTCCGTGTGCTTATTAAGCTGAAATGTAGTTGTAGAAATCATATTTGTGTTTGATTTGGATGAAGCAGTAAACACAGAAGAAGCCTCTGATTCATTGCAAGAATTAGGAGTATTTGACATTGATGTAGAAAATGATGAAGCAGATATCATTCATGGTGAAATGTGGACAGAAGATGAAGATCTTGATGAAAAATATTTATGTTTGATTTGGATTTGTGTTTAATTTTGATTTATGCTAAATTTAGATTTTATATGGTGTTTATATTTTTTTTAAATACATATTTAAGAAATTTATTAAGTTACTTGATAAATAAATAGTTGAATTCAATAAAAAATAAAACAGAAAGGTAAAATGGTCATTTTAATAATTCAGCAAAACAATTCAAATGCCCCAACCAAACAGCATGTTAAAAATTCAGCTCTTAAAATTTTAGACCCTCGTAGAAATTCAGATCTCTTAAAAATTCAGATTCTGCCAAACAGCCCCTAAGTACAAGAGATGGATACCAATAACATGAAAAATAACATCATATTTAATGAAGTTTGCTCCATATATTATAAGATTTTAAAATATAAAAAATAAAAGTAGTTTTTATATATATATCGATATCATTGTTCTTGTCTTATGTATAGAGTTATTTGATAATTATGCTAGCAAAAACAGCTCCTCACATGTCCTGGCTAATTTAAATTGTTATAAATATTGTTTTAAGAAAATTTAACTGAATCTATTAATATTACAAGCAGTATGATCGACCGCCTTAATAAAAGGGAAATTGACCTTTTTGTTTTGTTCACATCTTGATAACTTTTTTTTTTACACATCTAGGTAACAAAGTTGTTAAAAGTGTTCACATATGACTGTTATGATCGGTTGTAACTTGCTATAATCGTCATAATTATCATATGTGAACACTTCCAACAAGTTCGTTATTTAGATATGTAAAAAAGTATTACGCATATGTGAACAAAACGAAAAAACAATTACACTTAAAAGTCAATTTCCCTTTTTTTTATCTATTAGAAAATTAGAAAGTGTTATAAAATAATTATTTGGGAAACAAAAGAATTTATGTAACGTAATGCATGAAAAATATGGGATCCATTTTAAATGTACATATTAGACTATTCGTGTTTATTGTACCAAAAGTTGCTCCATTGACTTTTCAATATTGAAAAATTCTGGTCAAAAGATTGCAACAACTAAACTTAATATGCAAAAGGAATAAAGAAAATAATTTGCCGCGTTGTCTTTTCATATTTCAAATTTGGTGTTTATTGGCTTTTTATGCCATCTAAGAAACCGTTTGACCAATTTTTTTTATACATTTAATTTATTTTGATCTTTGGAAATAACTCGTCATCTTCTTATTTCTTTTATTTCTATGAGTGTTTTTTTTTCTTTTAATTACTTAAGAGGGCAATATTTTATTTTTAAAAAAAATACCATTTTATATTATTTTGTGCATATATTACGATAAAGTTTATTAAATTATAAAAAATATCAGTATTATCAATAACAAAAGATTTACCCGGTACTATTGCTAGAAAAAGGTAACATGGATATTATATGGTTAAGAAAATATAATGTATGTATTTTTTACAAGAAACAAATCATTTTTTACCGAAAATTGAGCATGATCTCTATGTAACTAAGACATATCTGTGAGAAAAAACTATCACAATTTCTAACGATTGAACATACTACAAAAATATACTATAATTCTAATTATAACAGTATAATATAACTTGCAACCTTAAAAGGTGTCAAATCTACTCAATTCTAAACAATAACTAGTGTTTTGACACTTACTCAATAACATCAAATCTTCTTATTACTCGAGCATAATCTTCTAATTTGCACTCATGTGCTAATTGGGTATGAACCTTTAGTATCTTATTACTCAAGCATAATCTTCTAATTTGCACTCATGTGCTAATTTGGGTATGAACCTTTAGTTTATGTCACAGATAACAAAGGAGCAAACCTTAGTAAGGATATTACAATTTATTACCCAATATCACAGTATAAAGATGCAACACATATAACACTATGTAGTGTGACTCAACTGTCTCAACCCATGATTCCTAAGCTACATTAATCTAATCTCGAAATAATCTAAATGATACCACACTTGATGTCTCAACCTAGGATTCCCAAACCACATTAATCTAATCTCAGAATAATCTAAATGATACCACGCACGATACCAATAAAAGGAATAGTTTTCAATCTGATACGTCATTCACATCAGTGTAATGTGAGAACTAACAAGACGATCACAACCACATCAATAGAAAGCTAACAAACATATCTTTATAACCATGACCTTCATTGCATCATTATGCATCAATTACTACATTTAATATTGCATATGTAATACCCGTTTTTCATAATAGGTATTACTGTTTCATAATGGACAGGACTTATTGGAAGAAGGTGATAGATTACTCCGAGACAATTTTGTGGATATAAAGATCATCGAAAACGGAGTTCGTAAGAGGAAGTTATGACCGTTTGAAGTTAGGGTGAAAGTATGTTGTTATTTCGAGAAAGTCAACGAAAGTCAAAGTCGAATGGTCAACTCTTGGATTACCTCGATGTGGTGGTATACTCACCATGGCGTGGTAGTGAGTAAGTCACTGAGACACATGTCGAGCGTTGAAGGACACATGGCAAGAGGACGGAATACGGGGCAAGTCAGCAACCGCCTGAACACCACAACGTGGTAAATAAACGACCACGACATGGTCATGCATAGGTATAAATAGATTTAACTTGTGTCATTTTGAGGGTTTTTGCGATTCAATTGGGGTAGTGGTTCAGGAGGTGTTTTTGGGGAATCGCTACCTCTATATCGTACTAGTGCACGGGGGTATGTGAGTCGATTTACGGGATCAAAAAGGTATATTTTATCCCGTTTTACGTAAATACGTTTATGAATATTTTGTAAATGGTTGTTATATCGAGTATGTGTTACGAGATTTCGTGATACGATGTTATTATGAACTCGGTAAACAGATAAATGTTTAATTTGAACGGTAAGGTTTATATACACTAGTTTACCTAGAATTTGTAGATTAGGCTAACGGATTACAGGGTTAAGTCGTTAGGTGATATAAATTGGAAAACTTGATTAGTTTGGTAACAAATAGTTATCGGGTTTAGCTAATGATCAGATAATTGATCATTGTGGTTGATATAGTCGTAAGTTTAGACAAGTTCTAATGAACTTGATATATTGTCCAAATAGGCGTGGACAAGTGATAGATTTGGAAGCAGTAAAGAGCTTGAGGTCGGAATCATAGTTAGTCTTCACTAACTAACCGAGTGAGTAACCTGGCTTCTTTTCTAGATATATGTCATTAAAATGTATGTTATTATTGTATTGTGTTGATTATGTGTTAAATACAATAATATGATTATTGTGTATTTTTTTTGTTTAGAATTGGAACCCGTAAGGTTATACTTGTACTTGGGTATGAAAAAATTACTAGTCAATGGCGCACTTAGTGTCTAAATGCTACACTTGTAGATTGATACTGGTTAATGTAAGTCAATGACAGACTTAGTGTTTAAACGTCATACTTGTATATTGTTAAAAAAAAATGTGAACTAGTAGTGGGTATTTAGAAGTTCTAGAGAAGTATAATTATGGAAATGAGTGGAATAATAGTTTATGATGGTAGCCTTGATGGTTGTAATATCATCAGTAGAGAAATGCAAATTTATAATGAACTTAGTGTTTGTAATGCTATATTTGAAGGATTGTTGCAGAATAGTGATGGTAGTCTTAGTGACTGTAATACCATTATTAGATGAATTACTAATTTATGTAATATTAATTACTATGAAGAGAAGTTATAGAAACTAATAATAGCTAACATGACTGTAAGTATACCATGTCTTTTGAGTAAGAGAAAAGTTTGATAACATGGTTAGTGACATTGTATGTCTATTGGGTAATAGGATGTTAGTGTACCGTTAGTGTGCATATACCTTCTAGACTAAAGTAGCTTTGTTGGTCGTAAGGTAATGTGATAAGGTTGCATATATCATTGATGGAGTTATATCAAGAACGACATTGTATCATAAATTTATAGGAATAGAATTGATAGTAGCTTGGGCGATTGTAATCTTGTTATTTGAGGAATTCAAATCAATGGTGGATTTAGTATATGTATCACTACACTTGTAGATTATTTATAAGGAATTGGTGGTATGTTTGGTGTAATTACCACTGTGTGGGAACCAGTTGTTAATGGTATTCTTAGTGATGTAATTACCACTGTTAATCTCCGATGCAATTAATGGTTATTGTGGTATGCTTAGTGCTGGAAATTTTTCTATGATAGAATAATGTTAGTTATGATAGTCTTAATGAGTGCAATATCATGGACTAATATTTGTGGTGGTCTTGGTGACTGTAACACCATGGTATTAAGAATAGCTATTAGTAGTGGTCTTGGTGACTGTAACACCACGAAATTGAGAATCGTTTTTAGTGGTGGTCTTGGTTACTGTAACATCATGGTATTGGGATCGGTTCTTTATGGTGATCTTGGTTTGTTGTCGAGGTTCTTTAGCCAAAGAGAGTAGACCCTCATTATCGCAGAAGATCTCAACAGGATCGACTATACTCATAACACCTAGATTGATGATGAACTTCTTCAACTGCACAACCTCCTTTACAACTTCATTAGCTACTATATACTCCGACTATGTCGTCGAATCTGTTATGGTCTCTTGCTTGGAACTTCTCCAAGTCATTTCTCCTCCATTCATCAAGAACACAAATCTCGACTGTGATCGAGAATCATCTCTATCATTTTTTAAACTTGCATCTATATTGCCCTTTATATTTAGCTATTCCTTATCACCAAAGACCAAGAACGTATCTTTAGTCCTCTTAAGATATTTCAAAATGTTCTTCATTGCGATCTATGACTTTCACTTGGGTTGGTGTGATAATGAATTTTCATGCTCAAAGCACATGATACATTATACCTAGTACAAATCATGGCATACATGATTGATCCTATAGCAAAAGCATATGTGACTCGACTCATCCTATCAATTTCTTTACTAGTATATGGATATTGAGTCTTACTCAATCTTTTTTCATGTTGCATAGGAACAAGGACTTTATTAGAATATTGTACCCTGAAATTATTCAAGATCTTATCTAAGTATGTACTTTGGCTCAATCCAATTAATCGTTTAGATTTATCCTTGTAGATCTTTATAACAATTATATACACAACATCTCATATGTCCTTCATAGCTTAACATTTCCTAAGCTAATATTTTAAACTTTTCAGTGTTGGAATATTGTTTCCTATGAGTAGTATGTCATCGACATACAATACACAAAAGAATACAGTCCCACTAGCTCTAACATATATGTATGGTTCATCTTCGTTTCTTAAGAAACCAAATTCTTTGACTTTCCAATTGAAACAAATTTTCTAGATGTGAGATGCTTGTTTGAGTCCAAAAATGGACCTCTTTAGCTTGTACACTTTATTTGGATATTTGGACTGTACAAAACCATCATGTTGTGCCATAAACACATCCTCAGTCAAAAAGCAGTATTTACATCCATTTGTCGTAAACATGATTAGCTCAAGTTCATGCGTATATCTAGAACAAATGAATAAACTGGTCACTTATCAAACGGGTAAACATGATTAGGTCAAGTGTTTGGCAGTTTCATTAGATGACTAACTCTTTGTTGATTATTTGAGGAGAATTAAGACCTTAAAAAATTAATGACTTGTTTAAGTGGGGGACTATTGAAAATGTTGCCCAAGGTTATTAACTATTTGGTAATAATTCTAAATAATAATAGGGTCCTTTTGGGTTGGCCTCATGACACAACTAGCAATAAGGAAATGGAGAAAAATAAGTTGTTAATTTATTAAGTAATTAATAATTAATTGGAAATTATTTTGGTAATTATTTAAATAGTTTTAATTAATTAAAGAGCTTGAATAGTAATTAATTCCTAGATATTAGTTGGAATATTCCAGAAGCTCTTGGAAGATGACGGTGGATGATTTTGATATCCTTAGGATATGGATAAGACATGTTTTGAATAAGATAAAGATAAACACTAAGAGTTTGAATCTCTTGAGGATTTGTTTGTTGCCTATAGATAGGGAGCTAGGGATCAAACCATGTATGATTTTTTTCTCTCTCTAATTTTGTTCCCTTCTCTTTCCTCTCTCACTCCATATTGACGAAAATGTAACCCTTCTCCAAGGGTTATTGATTTTCACAATATCCCTCATTTAGGTTTCCTTGGTGCTGCTTCTTGGACTCTTGGGTTTGACTACGTTAGAGGGATTCTCATTTCAGTCATTTATCCATTGTAAAAGTTGTTAATGACAAGGTCTCAATCAAGAAATCAAGAGGTATATATCCTTCTTTCAGATTGATTTTAAAGTACGTTGTTGAAACTAGTAAAATCTATATCTTAGGATGCATGTACACTTAAGTAATTTTTTTTGTTTCTGGTGACATGATTTAGTGTATTGATGCTATAAAAAACCAACACAACGTGTTATGATTGAAGGCGAAATGAAGTTTGTGGTTAAAGGGTATTATGACTTTTTTAAATGATAATTTTTTAAAACATTTAAAAATATGAATGGTTTTTTTAAAGCTCTTAAAATATGAATAGTTTTCTATAAAAGATTTTAGAGATCGAGATCTTACATAAGATCATTTTACGTTTTGCAAGATCGTGATCGTAAGATCGGATCGATATTAAAATATCCTATTAAAATAAAATAATCTTCAAATTTGTTTGCAATGTCTTGTGTACAATACTCATTAAAATTGATATCCACTAAGACATGTGTACAATACTCATTAGAATTGATATTCACTAAGGCATCGATGATGTAGTTAACTTTAACTTTTTAAATATGAAACATAAATCTTGTTGTTACAAACCACACAAATTAAGAAGAAAACATAAAAGAACAAGATAATTGTCATTATATACAACTAAATACATAAGATCATAAAGATAGTATCATGAGTGCCTTAATGTTCTATATAATTCAAGATGAATAGACGAAGTGATAATACTCAATGAGACTTTTTGCCTCACATGTGATGCTCGATTTTAAGTTGTATGGACGAGCTTTTGAGGCTCAACTATATAATAAAGACTAAAGAGGTATTATCACATTGGGTTAAAATCTTAAGATCCTAGTCCGAATTCTAAGATCCCAATATAGATCTTGCTTTCAGATAGATGCTAATATGATCGAGATTGTTTTTCACCAGTAGGATCTTAAAATTGTAAGATCTTAAGATCAAGATCGGGATCTTAACAACCATCATTGAAACATTAGAGGGGCCATTTATGTAGAATTTTCATTTTACATAAATCTTCCTAATAATTTATAAACATAAATCTTGTAAAACAAGATAAAAAAAAGTGATTTAAAAAATGAAGATTGAAGTAGTATAAGGTCTTTTATATATAAAAAAAACAAAAATTAACATAAATCTTGTGAATTTTGAAATATTTAAATTTTTCTAAAAGTTTTCACCGATAAATCTTGCGAAACAAGATAAAATGAAGTAATAATAATAAAAAAAAAAAAAAGAATGAAGTCGTGGAGGGGCCATTTATGTAAGTTTGCTTATGCGTATCAGAGTATCGGCGCACCTCCCTACGCAATATTTGTATACTTTTGTTGTGTTGTATAGCAGCTCCCAAAAACTAGGTCTCCAGCTCCCAGCGACTTCTCTTTCACACAAAGAGAGAGGAAGGGAGGGAGGGAGAAAGGGAAGAAGAAAGAATCAAGAATTATGCCGACGTTCACGACAATTGCTCTCGAAAATCTACTAGAACATAGAAATCCGAGCACGAATTCGTCGACTCTCAAGAGCCAACAACCCTCCACCAACAAACCTAACTATCTTCAAAATCATGTAGAACAAAATGATGAAGCTAAAGAGGAGGAGAAATTGAAAGCAAGGAAGAGATTGAATCACATCTACATATCACCTGCTCTCTACACGACTCCAGAACCTACTCCGATTTTGGATTATTCTTCATCTGGCTCTGTCTCGTCCTCGCCGTACGTGTTTAATCGGAAGGGGCGTGGTGGGGGAAACTCCGCCAATCGGAGAGTCGATGGGTTTGAGGTTCAGGGAAGTGGGGCCCAGTCGGTTGGAAATGAAGCTGAGACGTTGCCTGATGGGGAAGACGAATTGGTTGAGAGTAGTTTGATTGGAGGAGGGGGTGAAAATGGAAATCGTGGTGAGGTTGAAGGTGAAGGTGCGGAGGATGATGATGACTTTGTAGATCCTCGATGTGAGTCGTTCAGTGTTGCTAGCTCGAGCGACCTGAATGATTCTGGGAGACTAGGGCTTGAGAATATGAGCGTCATTTCTAATCAAATCGGGGAATTCTATGACGCCATTGAAGGTAAACAAAACGTTTCTTTAAACCTGGTTGACTTGTGTGCTCCTGCTCTAGATTTGATTTTATGTTATTTCTTGCCTACTTCATTTCTGAGTTTTCCTCGATGGTTTGTTCAAAGTAAAGACTAGAACATATAAACCCTAATCCCTTTTCCATCTTTCCAGAATTTTCTAGCAATTAATTTCAGGTTTTGTTCCATTGGCATAAGTTCCAATCCCAATCAAACACAGTAGAATCTGCTCTTATTGAATCATACTTCTATTGATTCAACAAATAGTAATATCATCTAAACACAAACTGTAACTTTTGACACAGATTTCTCCTCGGATGGATCTATAATGAGTTTAGCTTCATGTAGCCGCAACCTAGAATCAGAGTTGCACACCACACGAATCACTCTAATTGATGAAATTGAGAAGCGGAAGATCGCCGAACACGAACTTGCTACAATGCACACTCAATGGCAGAAAATCAGCAAGATTCTACTATCTCAAACTGTCTTCAAGTTTCTTGAAACACCTTCAAGTGAAGGTGTTTCTATGCAGTTTGACATTAATGAAATGAAGCAGTTTTCTCAGGAAGTTGTTTATGCTCGATTTGTGTCAGAAGCCATGGCAAAGGCTGAAGCTCAGGCGGAAGCTGAGCTGGCAGCAGAGGTGGTGATAGGATCCAAAGATAAAGAGATCTCCAGGTTGAAAGACAGGCTGCAATACTATGAGGCTATGATCCATGAAATGTCCCAAAAGAACCTTGAATCTATGGGTATGAATATGATCCCTTATATCCATGAAATGTTTTAAATTCGGATTTATTTAAATTCCTTTTTATATAAAATATATTTGATTTTTGCAGAGGTGGCAAGAAGGCAGAGAGAGAAGAAAAAGGGGTATAGAAAATGGTTATGGAGCTGTATAGGAATGTCCATTGTTATTGGAGCTTCTGTGATTGCTTACTCATATGCTCCACCTACTACTACTACTACTAATACCACAGAGTCTGAATCTGGACATGATTAGTGGTTTTATTCATCAATCTTACTTGTTTACATGTCAAATAATGCAACAAAACATTGAGGGGTGATTATGACCAAATGGTTGCCCAAAAAAATTGAAGTTCACAATTTTGGTACTGATTACAAGTAGTTGGATTTGGTTGGATCTTTAAAAGGGTTTAATACTGACGTGATAAAGTTTAGGTTGTAGATGAAATGGATTTAATGAAAGAAATGCTTTTGGCATGCTATTCATTTGTTTTTTTTTTGTGTGTTACATGGTGTTTAGTTTATGTATGATTTGTCAAAATATTGCTTCTAATCAATCATGTTAATGCAAGGACCTCTTTTTATTTGGGAGATCCGATTTCAATGTGGATTGAGCTCTTTGTGGCGATAGGTGTTGTTGATCTTATGTAGAATTTAGAGCATCCACAACAGTATAATTTTTTTATAAAGTTGAAAAAGGTCATATTGTAAATGCTTTACAATAGGTGAAGATTTGTAATTGCTTTTTCAAAATGAAAGCTTTTGAAAAAACTCATATTGTAAATCCTCTAACAATGAATATACATGATGTTTTTGAACAATGCAATTTGGGCTTTAGGCTTTTAGCAGCCACAGCATGAATTTCAATTCCAACGTATGAACGTAACTTGGGCTTTTTTGAAACTATTGTATCCTTGTTTATATCTCACGTGACACTTTTGAACAGAATAAATTTGTCCTCTTTTTATCTTGTTTATGTCATAAATGATGGTTTTAAACAATGTAAGATCCTATCCTCCTTTTGTCTTGGCAAAAACAAAGAATTTAAATCTTATTCAATTCTAATTTGGATTGGATTTCTTGTGGGTATTTTGCTATTGTTCTTGTGTAATCAACCTAGGAAATTGCTAGGGAAATGATAAAACTTGCCATTGGAATGGGATGGTATTTGCATGAGAACGACCTTTTTGCAAACACCATCTAATCTTTTTGTATATACCAATACTTTCTTGGGTAGTTGTGACCATGGGGACATGGCTAGTTGCCAAAGTGTATTGGTTTCATACAAGGTTCATTGTTATTTTTTTTTTCACTATTAAATGTTATCTGGATAAATAACATTTAAATTTTTTTTTAAGATGATATTACACTAGCAAAAAATATGAATGCAAAAATATATGGTAATTTGGGATGAGAAACAATAGTTGGAACTGAATTGGAACCAATTATGCATAACATTCTCGGTTTTTCTCTAAAAGTATTTAAAATTTTCAATAATATATATATATATATATATATATATATATATATATATATATATATATATATATATATATATATATATATATACTTTTAAACATAAAGAAATAGCTAGAAAAATCCCTAAACTATATGACCTTATTAACGAAAAAGTTATCCTTCATTTTTTATTTGCAATTAAGCACAGGATACCCATAAACATTTGCAAAATGGGTATTATACTCAGTTTACCGTATTAACGAAAAAGTTATTCCTCATTTTTAATTGTCTGAACAAGATGTCAAATCCATGCATTATTAACATTCAAAATTAGACATCTATTTAATCGTTGTGTCATTTCTTTGAGGATGGGATCTCAGGTCCGTTAGCTGGAAGGCTTAAATTTTTCCTATGTGAACCAACATTAAAAAAAAATTAATAATAATAATAATAATAATAATAATAACAACATTTCCCGTAAAGCTCTTTAGTTGGGTTGAAGACGTAGCTTAAGGCTAACCCACGCGTCTTGCCGATGTGTCCGGCCTAAGGACGCGTGAATACCGCCCCTAAGGCCGGTGGTTTGGGTCTGGCCATGTGGCGTGGATGGAAGGATGGACGAAGACGACAAATAAGAAAGCAGCAGCAACAAATGATCCTTTTTCCCCCTTTTCCTTTGTATCCATAGAAGTAAAAAAGAAAATGGTAATCGAGGGTGAAGAAGACAACCAAAACGTAAATAGGAGGACATTCATATTTGCTATAATTGAAGTTATAAATTTGGTCTAGGAGGTTGTGTCTTTTAATTTTATTATACCCTCTCATTTTTATTTGAATAAGTTAAACATTCAACTATATATAACTATATATGTTTATTTAATTTGAAAAATTAATAAAATGTTTATTTGATTTTTTAATTAGCAAAATGATTACTTCAGTTTATAATTATGTTTTTTTTTTATTTAATCTAATGTTAAAAAAAATAAAAAATATAAATATAAATGATGTGAAGTGGTAATCATTTCCAATATCTAGTGAGTAAATGATGGGTTGGTGATGGAGCTAACGTTAGGCCTGGAATCGTGTCGTGTTCGGGTTGGCGTGTCACGGGTTGGCGGGTTGACGGGTCAAAATATACCAACCCAAACACGACCCATTTATATATACAGGTCACAGGTTGATGGGTTTGAAACATAAACCCATATATGACCCGCCAACCCATTTATTTATACGAGTTCACGGGTTGGCGGGTTTGTAGGTTAGATTCCATAAATAAACTTGAAAATTAAACATGATTAAATTGTTGATGGTTGATGCAAACATATCCAAATTTTAGACACTTAAGTTTTAAACATCCAAATAAAAATTAAAAATATTCATAGAAACATGTTTAAACTAAACATTAATACAAACATAGATAATTCAAGTGGTGTATGAATCAATGGTATATATATTATATAATACTTATTAAATATTAATACTTGATACATAAATACATTTAAAAATAAAATATAATTTTTTTTATTAAAAATATAAACGGGTTGGCGGGTCAACCCGTTAATTTTTTTAGAAACCCATATATGACCCGTTTAATAAACGGATTGACGGGTTGGCGGGTTGACGGGTTAGCGGGTTGAAAAACTCAACCCAAACCCATTTATTTCGTGTCGTGTTACGGGTCGTGTCGCGGATCGTATCGAGAATTGCCAGCCCTAGCTGACGTGACATTGAATTGGCAACTCGATACTTTTCGGATGGCTTGGATGCGACCACTACCCGTAGCATAAAAGAAAGCAAACCTTTTTATTCATCTTGGGAACAAAAAGATTAATTACAATTATCAAACCAATTTCATTGTTTGATGTTTATCCTTGTCCAGGTTTGCTTTATTTTATCTTCCCACATTCTGAAGTTTATAATTATACAGGATTTCAACTATTGCTTAACGAAACATTAAAAAGACTAACCAAACATACATCGCTGAATCTTGTGGCTCTAATTCAAAACAGTTAAATATAAAGAAAGCAATGTAATCTCAAAAAAATAAAAAAATACCACCACCTTAGGGTAAGATAACATAAGGCTAATAACATATGTAATGAAAATTTGAAATATTAGAAGATGTGTAACAAAGATGCAGTTAGACAACATCTGTACTACTGAGTTGACCCAAGTGCAAGATCGTGCCAAATATCTCCATCCGCTTGTGGTGCCTCATGATCTGATAAACAAAATGATCTTATCAAAGTACATAAATACAAAGCAACTTATAAATGATAATGAAAATTTGTTCTTTGTTTGACACAATGGAATGGAGTGGAGTATTCCATTATTCTGTTCATTACATTCCATTCGATCATACCAAAGGCAAACAGACCCTAAGAACATCAATGGGGCAAAATATAGAGAAAGCTGATAATGAATTTTGGGAAGGTTTTCTGGTTTTTACAGCGTCAATGGAGTTCAAAGAATGCTAAACCATGCAAGTTTTGTTCAATTGATAGATAAATACTAACAACCTAATCCAAACAAGACATGCGATTCAGTTATTCAGTCGTAAATAAAGCAGATACCAAAAAAAACCCTAAGAAGGTAAATAGATAGAAATATTTGTTTGTTAACAACAAGAGAAAACATACTGGAATCTTCAGCATCATCATTCCGAGGGACGAGTGATGGGGGTAATGCGAGATCTGTTAAAACAGAGTATCAACCATTTAATTTAAGCATAATTTCTCCAATTTCATGAAGCTTTTAGTACTTCAAGAAAGAAAGTGAAAGAAGTAAAGTACCATCGTCAGGAAGAGTATCTCTCATCCATTCGTCGTCGACGACGTCAATTAAAATCCCTAGGGTTAACTCTTGTGCCATTCTTGGGCCCTAATTACATCATTTACAAAGGGAAAGAAGATGAAATTAGTTTCCAATGATACATCGTTGTTATGCAAATAGATTAGTCAAAGAATCGAACAAGTAGAGCTTACAGTGGGGTTGTCGTGGATGAAGCTTCACAGCGGAGAAAAAAGTTGGATAGAAAGGGGGGAATGAATTGTCTAGTTGAATTTTTCTAGGAGGGAGGGGGAAGGGATTTGAAGAAAATGGAGAATAATTGCAAAAAGGGAAAATGATCCGAGTCTTACACTAGTTGAAGCAAAGCTAAGCAAAGAAAAGAAAAGAAAAGAAAGGGAGAAAAAATAGGAAAATAAATTTATCCTCCGGAAAGAAATGGAATAAAAATTAAACATTTTATTCTTTCTTTCCGAATCCTCCCAAATCGGAAGGAAAGTTAGGAGGGAAGTGATCATTTCATTTCCTTCCACTTCCTTTCTTTAGTGAAACTCGGAAGCATCAATCTCTCTTACTTTCCTTTCGTTTCCATTCATTCCCTTTTTTTTTCTCTCTTTAAGTTGAACTTAGGAGCGGCATATAAAGTATCGTTTTTGTTCTATCTAGTCTTTGTTTCATCATTTACTATTGAACTTGTCCTAGATGTTTAAAAAAATATCTTTATTATCGGTTATTGAAGGTTTCAGGCGACTTTGTCAACTCCAACGACTCTTCGGTCATCTTCTTTCATGAGTCTCTAACGAACATTAGTTTTCCGGTGATTTCAAACATTTTCTTGAAATCATTTAAACCAAAATACACATGTCAGATTTGTAGGTCCTTAAATTGTAGTTCAGAAAACCAAGAACTTGCCGGAAAAAACAAGAAATCACTTAGGGATGAAAACTAAGAACATGCATACATGAGGTTTGAGGGTTCTGAAAATAGATGAACACACTCCTAAAAATGATTTCTAGATGTACACACTCCTAAAGTCTGGAGTCGTCCCTTATGCCCGGATCACCACCTTCATGTCATGTGTTCGTCTTCACCTCCACTGTCTTAAGTCACCTTTATCGGAGTTCTAAACTACCAGTGAGTTATTTTCAATGCTAAACCCTAATGTCATCGAACCTATGTTGGTTCGAGGGCTAGAGTTTTCAAGTTCGAGTGTTAGGGTTTTTTGGCAGTGGCAGCCACACTAGGCTAGCTAGGTTTTTAAGATCAAAGTCGTCGCTAGTAAAAGGTGTAAGGATTTTCCAAAGTGGAGTCATCGATGTAATCATCTCTCGGTTTCTTTCTCTGACAAATTCGACATCGGATACTACTAGGATTCTGGTGGCTGAATATTATTTCTTTTTTCATCAATGTTTGGTTCATCACCAACAAAGTCTAGTCAACCACCAACGAAGTCTGGTTCATCTGTGCTTCATCAACGTGTGTCGAATTCCGACGAAGTCCTTAGCAAAGTAACCAGGCACTTGGAGAATGTGCTCCACCGTTGGAGATGCGCTCCTCCTAAAGCATAGAGAATGTGCTCCTAACATGGAGAATGCGCTCTTGATGTAAAGAATGTGATGTTGGGTCAGAGAATACATTGGATAGATCATGGAGGTTTAAGGATATGTTGCTTGATGTTGATTGTGCTCCATGCATAATGAATATGTCTTACGCATGAAGAATGTATTGCCTAGGCGCATGGCATGTGGTCATACACACCCCTCAAGGTTGAAGATTCTTGAAGCAACTACATGCCATCTTGTAATTAACTAATTCCTTTTAGGGCCTAATTATGGATATGCATTGCCCATTAGATTTAGTGTATCCCTATGTTTGCCTATAAATAAACACACATCTCCATCAACATTCTTATGCTAGATATGTTTGTCCAAATTTTAAGAGAGCAATCATTGTGAGGATAAGAACATATCCACCAAACCATATTAAATATTGTGTTTAGGTTTATAAGTTTTTGATTTTTGATTTTCAGAAGTTATTTTGCTTCTTTTTACCGAAATTGGTTATCATTTTTCTAAAATTGCTTAACTTGTTTTGTTGTTTTCCAAATAGTATGTTGTTATGAAGCTCTCGTCATGAAAAAAAACCAATCAAATATTACATAAACATATATCAAATGATGAAAAATAATGTTTAATTTAACATAAATGACATACTAGTTCTCATTATATTTTTGCAAATTCTAATTTCTTTTATAAATACATATTTGTAAATAAATGTTATGTAACTATATACATAATTATAGAAATATTTATTATGTTTTTGTTCGATTTTTGTTTAAAACGAGGTATTGAAATTTATTCCAAGATTTTAACTCTATGCCTAATCCGGTATGCTTCTAATTTTCCCTTCGACCAAAATTTTCATGGGCTAATTACTAATCTAGCCAAATTAAAGGGGGTAATTAGCAATTTTTAGCCAAAAATTAATAGATAGCCAAAAATAGCCCACGAAACTGTAGTTTTCGAAATTCGCCTACTGTTTCGTCATTTCATCTACTGTTTTGCAATTTGTATAAAAAAAAAACATTTTTTCACATACAAAACCGTAGGTAATATATAACCTACGGTTTTCTCTCTAATAAGTACGGTTTCCCAAACCGTAGGCTACGGTTTTGGAGAAAAAATCTACGGTTTCTTTTATCTATTATTTTAGGGGGTTTATCTACTATTTTGTCAAAAAAAATATTGTTTTTTTTTATCTACTATTTTGGGGGTTTTATCTACTATTATTTCCAAAAAACTACGTTTTGGTTATTAAAAAAAATTACAAAACCGTAGGTTTTTGGGAAACCTACGGTTTCGTTTTTTTTTTTTTTTTTACAAGTCGACAATGCACAATTTGTGCATTGGGCACTTGTACACCGTAGGTTTCGTATGAAACCTACGGTTTTATATATTTTTTTTATTCATTTTTTTTTTCAAAAACAATTACGGTAAAATTTTGATGAAAAGTAGACAAACTTGGTTGTTTTTCGGGTGCTCCATTGAGAGAAAAAGTATACAAAACAAAGAAAACAATAAAAAAAATGGCCTAATAAAAAAAAAAATTATTTATATACTTTGGGCTAATGGGCTAAAAAAAAATAAACGGACCCATAAAACATTAGCTCATTAGCAAAAAAAAAAAATAGTTTTCTCAATAGCAGTCAACTGCGTTGACCATAATCAAACTAGGATTGACTACAGTTTTGTGGACTATTTTTGGTTAATCCGTATATTTTTGTTATTTTTTAATAAGTGATTAAGAAAAATGACTAAATTAGTAATTTTCCCAATTTTCATGGTGTTAATGGCTTAAGAATTTTCATTCCAGAAACTTCTACGTTTCTTCATGATTTCAAATCTCCAACTCTCTGTAAACCCAACGATTCAAAATTCACATGGCGAGAATCACTTCCATCCTCTTCTTCAAGCTCAAACATCAAACTCTCTTCTCCTCCACCTCCTTATTCCGCCACCACCTCCCACCGTTAACCGTCCCCATTCCACCCACACCCCCAAACGAATACTTCTTTTCCCGACTCTTCAACAGCACCACCACTACTTCCTCTCAACAAACAACCACCCCAAAGCGCAACACCAAGGTAAACTTCTCACTCTCCGACTCCGAATCCGACGATGATTCCCAATCGCCACCAACGCCAGCCGTGAAAGAGATCGACAAGAGGAAGCTACCGCCACCGTACGACCCATTTAAGAAAACCCCAGTAATCCAAGAACCCGATGACCCCACAAATCTCCAGGAAGTGTTTCACAAAATACGCACAGAAGGTCTCAACGATAGTGCAGTCAAGATGTTCGACGGATTGTCTAAAGACGGACTCACCCACGAAGCGCTTGAATTGTTTTCCCAGATCAAAGATAAAGGCCAGATGCCGGACGTAGTGGCGCACACGGCTGTTATCGAAGCGTACGCCGCCGCTGGTAAAGCTAAAGAAGCCCTGAAGGTGTATACGCGCATGCTTGCTTCCGGCGTCCTGCCCAATGCCTACACTTACTCGGTGTTAATCAAGGCTCTGGCGGGGTCCGGTGACCAGAAATTGTTAGGGGAAGCGAAGAAGTATTTTCTGGAGATGATGGGGAAGGGGATTAGACCGAATCCGGCGACATGTGTGGTGGTTATGGAGGGGTTTGTGAAGGGAGGAAAGGAAGAAGAAGGTAGAGAAATAGTGGTGAAGATGAAGACCCTTGGAATGGCTCCTGATGAAAAGGGTGTGAGAGAGATTTTGAAGAACAAAAGAGGTCAGGTTTTTCGATCAGTTATCAACATTTTATTTGAAAGCTGAAATGAGTTAAAACATAGAGAGATTACAAGTCGAAAGACAATGTCGAATGCAAAACCTTGGTTTTTGTGACGCATCTATTCAAATTTGCAGTTTAATTTTATGATGATTGATATATCTTGGGTAAACACTCATTGATTAATAACGAATTCAAGAAAATCACTTTGATACATAAAACGTAATTAGACAACAAACATGTCACACTCAATAAGACAAAAATCAAGAATCCGAAGGGGAACACATGGAAAAAGCTGCTGCTACATAAAGATAATCTTCCGATTTTTCCCTCAGATTTCTGTAGCATCATGGTTATCCACTTTTTCCCATTTTGACCAAGATCCAAAGCACACCACACCACACCGACTGCCAGGGCGGCAGTTGGTGGCTTCCTCCACCCTTTTTCACCGGAGCAATGATGGTTAACACTTGAAGAACAGAAGAGCATCAACTAATTAATAGTCTTGCTTCTTAGGGCATTCAGATGCCCTGTGCCCTGACCTCCCACAGTGGAAACAAGGACCCGCAAGATTTCTGTTTTATTCACACATTCATTCAGTATAACCCTCGGATTTTACTTGTATAAAGTTGGCCAATGAATAAATATAATAAATAGCAACCTACTTCTGTTATTTCTTTATTATATTATTCTAATTTCATTTCTTCCCATTACAAGGCCTTTAAAAATCTACCCAATTAGTTTTACAAGTAATGTCCCGATAAAAATAAACCGAAAGTATATGATGTCATAATTGGGTGGAATTTTTAATGTAAGATGTATCAATATTTTTTTTAAAGTACAATGTTGTACTACCTGTCCCTATTTCCAAATGATGGAGAGCGTGAAGATGAAGATGAAGATCGTCTCTCGCCAATCAACCAATCACTTCCACCAGTGGTTGTCCTCGACCCTCCACCAGTTCTAGAGCCTCCTCCACTTGACCAACTACCACCACCACCACCACCTCTACCGCCACTCCTACCGCCTTGCCGGAAGTTATCCCCTCCACCACCGGATGAGAATCGACTATTACTACCCCAACCTCGGGACCCACCGGAACCTTCCCTTCTTGAACCTCCACCACCTCGTGAACTTCTCTCCCTGTTTGAAAACCTTCCATAAAAATCACTCGCTGGACCATTGTCTTCCAATGCAGGCAACTGCAATTCATATCCGTTATATATTTATCTTCAATACGACAAATTAACAAAAACAAAAATAACAGATACATTTTCCAAAATCGAAAAATTAACTTCACCTTGTTAATTTTTGTAATAGTGGTGCCAGGTGGCATCACCTTAGTTAGTAGATTTTTAGCAATCTCTTCGGGAAGATCAAAAACAGCACCTTGAACCTGATGACAAAAAAATATATATATATATATATATATATATATATATATATATATATATATATATATATATATATATATATTACAAAAAGCAAAAATCTTATATCTGGTAGGGCCCACCACCAACTGTTATTTTTATACCTTTTTATCTGCAATCACATGTATTTTTCCAAGTGCACCAGCAGCCGTAGCATACACACTAGACAAAAATCCAGTAACCGTTCTAGCAGACATGTACCCTTGCAACGACGACTCAGAATCCCGCGTCATTTGCAACGTCATCCATCCCTATCACGCAAAATTACAAAATTACCCTTAAATAAAACATAACAAAAATCAAAATAAATATACCTTTTCATGTGTGATTAAAGAACGGGAAGATGGTGGTTGGGAGAAACCGCTCATGTGTGCAAGGGCTGCAGCGAGAGCACGTGTACCCTTTTCATCAATTAGCTTTTGGGCAGTTGGAGTGAAGAATTCTATGGAGTCATTATGAACACATGAAAGGGTAGCGATTACTTGTTTGACTGAGGAATCCAATAGATCTTCGACAGCTGGCGGACTTATATATTCAAATTTGCATCCAACATCTTGCTCCAGAGATCTAACGGTTCTCCTTTGATTATTTGTGTACATCAAAATCGCCTTCCCTTCCTTTCCTGCGCGCCCCGTTCTACCTGATCGATGCACAAAAGTTTCCGGATCGTTCGGTAGTTCGTAGTGGATAACCTAAGTGCAAGAAATAGCAACCTACTTTCGTCATTTTATTGATTTAGTCGATTTAACTATTTTATTTTAAAATAATAATTAGATTCATAGTTCGGTGGCTAAATCGATAAAATAAAATAGTTCGCTACAAGAGATTAAAAATGGTGAAAGTACATTACATTGAATATAATAATGATAATTACAAGATATAATAAATTAAACAAAAGAAGCATACCAAATCAACATTGGGTATATCAAGTCCACGAGAAGCAACATCTGTAGCAACAAGCACTGTAAACTTTCCTTGTCTGAATCCATTCAGTGTTCTTTCCCTTTGATGTTGAGATATGTCACCATGTAATGCCTCTGAAACAATACTACTAGTCAACCCCAATGACACCTCATCTGCATCCCTTTTTGTTTGAGTGAAAATAATTGTCTTCCCACCCTTTGCATATACCTAAATCCATATCTCAACCTTTTAAATATAAGATTTTTCATTACTCAAAATAATAATTAAAAAAAAAAATTAATGGTCATACAGTGACAAGATCACCAAGCATTGACCGTTTTGAAGTTGAGGTGGATTGTATAGCATAGAGCTTGATACCTTCCGCTAGCTTCTCATCTTGATCACCAACCTTTTTTAATAAGCATCATGACATATTTTAAGACAAATAAGAAGAAAATATTATGTAAATTGGAATGTTAACATGTCAAAAAAAAAAAAAAAAAACTGACCAAATCAATAGTCAAGGGGGACTTCAAATATTTCCTTGAGAGTTTTTGAACCCAACCAGGCATAGTTGCTGAAAAAAGCATGCTTTGTCTTTGTGAAGGAAGTTTTTGTAAAATAACTTCAACATCTTCCTCAAAACCAACCGCAAGCATTTGATCAGCTTCATCAAGAACCAAGAATTGAACTTCCCCTAATTTCAATATATTACTATTCACCAGGTCAATGAGTCGACCGGGTGTCCCAACCACTATATCAACCCCACGACTCAGTTGGTTTTTTTGTAATGTGTAAGACACACCACCATACACACACACTGTTTGTAAATAAGGTGCAGATTCTTTGATTTCATTTTCTACTTGCTTTGCTAATTCTCTTGTAGGTGCTAGAACTAAAACTCTTGGCATTCGTCCCACAATCCTTTAGATAAAAAAAAGAATGAAAAAAAATAGTTAGATCCTATAAATTATTGGGATAAATAAATACAAAGTGTATATTGAAAATTGTTTTGTATTTGAAGTGAAAGTATGTTTTTATATAAAAGAACATTTTATTTATTATTTTTTTGCATAGGTACCTATTTCGAGTTTGTTCATCCTCTTCGGTGAGTTTTTTGATAATAGGAATTGCGAAGGCTAAAGTCTTCCCTGTTCCTGTTTTTGCACGACCAATAATATCTCTGCCTTCTAATGCAGGAACCAAAACGGCTCTCTGAAAATCCAAAAATTAATATCGCAATTAGATTTCGACAAAAACAACCTTAAAACAATTGTAATCGCAAAATACTAAGATTTTTGGATACACGTTTTGAAATTGAAAGGTGTAATAGATGGTATTATGATGTGATTTTGCTGCTTTTTGGAGCGTTATCACGTTTAATCGTAAGATAACACATTTTTAACAATGGATATGTTGAAAATGACAATAGAAGCATTTAAGAAGTGCATAAATTAAAGGGAAGAAATGGTGAAATTACCTGAATTGGGAAAAGTTTAGTGATTCCTCTCTTAACAAGAGTTTCAACCAGTCTTTGAGGCAACCCCAGTCTACGAACTGAAAGTTCATCATCATCGTCATCATTACCATCATCAATGGAGGCTTGAAATTCAGACTCATCGTCATACTCAGCGTCACCATCGTCTTCCAAAGAAGAACCTTCATCGAACACACCAAGACCCTTAAACGCCTCCTCACTAAGAACTGAATTCCGCGCCGCAATTGCCGAAGCCACGAAAGCAGAACCACCTCCGCCGACGCCGGCGCTACTATGTCTGAGTCTGGATAGGGAAGTGAAGTGGGTTTTATCGGAAGACAACGCAAAAGCTAAAGGGGATGAAGGTGTGGTGGTTTTCTTCGAGATATGCTCTAGTGAAGAAGGCGTTTTCGGGAAAATGGAGGAGACGCCTATGATGGAGGAAGAACACGACATGATGGTGGTGCTGGTGGCGGGATTTCGGAAAAGGATAGGAAGATAAGGGTGAGAGGTTTATGGATGTATGGTAGTGCAGACCTCTACCTCTTGCCTGTGACTAAACCCACGAATTTATAGTACCCCATTTTTGTTTGTTTCTCGAGTGATTTTACTGGATATTTAGCCAAGAGTATACGTATATAGGATTATGATTTTGCAAATTATTTCGTTTAATATAGTTTCTGTTAATGTAAATTAAACATTTGGTTAATTATGTGTTGGAAGTTGGAACTTTGTTTTATGCATTCTGACCTAAACTCACAAAATTCTTTCTCAAATTCAAGATCAAGTTTGGGATTCAAGGACTTTATGTAAAAAGACTTTCTCCAAAACTAATTTTTTTAAATATGTTTGGTTTAATTTTTAAAGAGCAAAAATCAAAACTTGTTTTTAAAAAATGTTTGATTTAACTTTTAGATGTAAAATAACTAAAAATGATATGGTTACTATTTTACATTATTTTATACATAACAATTTTTTACGTATAATTTATAATTTTGTAATTTTTTTATTAGACCATGATAATATTTAAATTACGTTTATACAAAAGCAAAATACAAATTGTAAATAATTCATAAAGAAGATCATAAATTAAGTTCATACAAAAACAAAATACAAATCGTAAATAATTCATAAAGAATATCACAGAAAGTGTCATATTACATTCATCTCTGCAATGTGATTATATCTTCTGCAATAACATCTCGTATCGTTGCCATATACGAATCGTTATCACTCGTGCGACATGTACTTGGACCTTCTTCATAAACTTCACTACTACTACCATCTCGTGTGGGATTGTAGGATTCTTCTTGTGCCCTATTGAATGCTTCATCAAACCTGCCAAACTTTCTAATATAGTTATGGATCGTCATTGATGCTATCGCAATTCTCACTTGGCTCTTGTACTTGTAATTAACATGCATGTCTCTTAATAGTGCCCACCTAGCTTTCCACACTCAAAAAGTTCGTTTAATGATGAGTGGAGATAGTTAAATTTCTCTTTTTGGTCCATGAGGTTCACATATAGCAGTTGTGTGTCCACGTCGAAAATCTGGTATATGATAACGAATATTAGCACCTTTGTATGGAGCAATATACCCTCTGGTATTTGGATATCCGGCATCAACAACATAATATTTATTTGTAAATAAAGCAAACATTTGTTATTCATAATATTAAAAACATAAAAATCGTGTTACTGAAAAACTTATATTAACCACCCGTTGGATATGGAAATTTATAATCTGGTTTTTGTAAGGCTTCATTAAAAACTTTAGTGTCATGTGCAGTTCCCTCCCAACCGGCCAACACAAATGTAAAACACAAGTTGAAATCACAAACAACCATTATATTTTGTGTTACATATCCCTTTCGACCAATGTACTTCGCTTCCTCTTTTTGTGGAACTGATGCCTAACATGTGTCCTATCTATAGCACCAATGCAATCCTTCAAATACAAAAAGATATCAATAAAAAATAATTTGTTACAGTTTGACTACCACGTAACTGAACATTGGACGATACCTTGAACATTGGATGATATCGAGGGTTATTTAATATATATTCGGGAACATCATCATTATAGTTTGCATTTGGCTTTATGATGTCAACACTCAGTTTTAGCACGACTTTCATAACTGTATGGAAATTCCTATGAATCATTTCCCCCGAATGATTAATTTTTTTTTGCACAAAACTATTGCTACACCCATGAGCCAAAGTCATCAAGAATATTCCAACAGACTCCTTAATAGATATATTCTTTGTTTGTTGCAATCCGTAATTTGTAGCAAGATCTATGCATAACTGTCTAAAAACGGGTACGCGTAGTCTAAATATCTCATAACATCGCCTAAGATGGCCATTTAGTACCTCGTTAATAAACATGTGTCATGTGCGGTCTAAAGTGTGACATGGCCTAGGTACATTACGAGCTAGTATTATCCCTTTCAAAGCTAATCCACATAACATTTTAAATTCTCTATCCTCTTCCAACCAACTTTCGTCATTGTCATCACTAGCCATCCTACATAATACAAGTATAAAGATGCCAAACAATAACACATAACGACAAACAATGATACATATTATAAAATGTCGAATACATAATGTCAAATGACAAACACATAATGTCAAAGCATAACACATAATGACAAATCATTACTTCATAATAAACTTAAGGAACTCAATATTGGCTTCATCAATCGTTAGAAACATAAAAGCATCACGATTTTCCTTTTTGGTAAAGGTAGCCAATGCTGCGAAAAATCTTTGGCCCCTTCACGAAACTCCGGAAACTTGATGACAATGGCCATGCAATCTGGTATTGTTGGGGGAAGATTATTTTGTGGAAACGTTTGTGTGCTTTTTGTCGATATGGCCTCCAATAAAGCATCTACTTTTTCCTCATACACAGAACTTTTACTCTTGGTTGAACGGTTGTTAGAAAAGGACATTTTCTTCTTCCTTTTAGTTGAGCTACTTTCAGGGAAATTAGGGAAAAGGCTCATCATCATCTAAATTAATTACATTACTATCTCATTTGCCCTCCATATTTTCTTCATTCAGATTGCTATTGTTTTAAGACAAAACTGCAAAAATGATCCCTGTGGTATGCATTTTTTTGGGGTTTTAGTCCAAACCACAACTTTTTTGGATTCGTGGTCCTTTTGAGGTAGTTTCGTTGCGTTTTCGGTCCCTCGGTAAATTAAAATAACTGTAATGCCCTTGGGGTATTTATTTTCTATTTTTCTTTCATTTTTTTTAAATCTTATATTCATTTATTTATTTAAAAATTTTAAAAATAAGTGGGCTCTCTCTCTCTCTCTCTCTCTCTCTCTCTCTCTCTCTCTTTTCGATGCATACCTATTGAGTAAAAATATCCAGAAAATTATGAATCTAGAAATCAGATTACAAATTTAGAGCATATTAGATATTCAATATTCCAAGCTACAGAAGAATCCAAGGGTAAAGGTTCATATCAGTTCACGAAACAAAGTGTCATAGTAGATTCAACACCAGAAAATAAATTTGCTGCAAATTCATGACTAGAAAAAAAAATACTCATAGGCTCATAGAAGATTCAAGGAACATATTCATACGAGTTCAAGAAACAAAAATTACAATCACCAAAATTAAATTACAATTGCCATAGAGATCATATTATAGTTTTTTTCTAAGAATGGGAGATTAAACCTAAAAGTAACAAGGTGGGTTCAATCGAAGAGCTTGAAGAAGAATAGAAGTGTAGATGCCCTACATATCTTGAAGAAGAATCCAATTGTCGATGCCCTGCATCTCTCGAATAGGAATCGACTGATGCTCTTGTTAGATTGATTTTGGTTCAATTGAAGGAGAAATCAAACACCTCACATGCTAGTGAATCCAAACACTGTTTCCTGGGTACCTGGTAATTCACAACTTAAAAAACCCAATTCAAATTCCAATCATTTGATTCAAACTTTGTGGATTTAAAATTCGAGCAAAGCATTGAAGGCACTAAAATCGCTAGTGTATATTCAAGCAGTTGTGAGAGGTTATTTAGTGAGAAAAGAAGCAACAATGTGACCCAAGATGTTGATGGCGACATTACTAAAGGATACGATATCGGAAAACTGAGCGGTTCTTAAATCGGGGGAGACGGAACTGCTGTTGGTGGGGAACTGTAACGACCAAAAATTTCAATAAAGTTGCAACTTTTCAAAACATCCCAATTTCTTTAAGTTTTTACAAAAAGGTTTTCAATACATTTATTATCATAGTATTCCTAGAACCATAACATAAAACATAAACACGAGGAGTGGTACGATCATGCCTTTGCCATGCCACGGACTCCTGAAGAACCTGAAAAACATTAAACCACAACTGTAAGCCCGAAAGCTTAGTGAGATACCCCCAAAATACCAATCGCATATACCATACACACATAACATGTTATATCATAACAAATCACAGAACAATCATGCATATCGGGTCTACTGTGTGACTGGTCCGCCGCATCGGGCCTTCAGTCCACCTGGTCCACCCTCCGAGTCTAGTCATGAACCTTGAGTCTGCAGTGTGGTTGGTTCGCCCACACCGGGCCTTCAACCCACTTGGTCCACTCTCTGAATCTACAGTATGACTGGTCCGTCGGTACCGTGCCTTCAGTCGGCCTGGTCCACTCTCTGAGCCTCGGCACGTCTGGTCCGCCCTCGTGGGGCCTACAGCCTATCCAGACCGCTCGCTGGGACTTCGGAGTAACCGGTCCGCCCTGGGTATGTTGGCCTACAACACAAAGCAGGTCCCGCCTCAACCCAACCCCAGTCAAACAGCCATGTACACATAAACATACAATCATATAACAGTTCACATTCAATTAAACCGATCTAGCAGATCACATATCATAACATGCTATAAATAGGATACCGACCTAACAGGTCACTAGCATATACCATCCTAATACCCGGATGCAAACATAACAAGGCAACAACATAACAACGATACCCGGATTACAATCCGATAAAGGGTCGGCCTTGGTGCCTTAGACCCTGTTGATATAGTAAGGATAACTCACCTCGCGATTGCCGAAACTTTGAACTGAAGAAGCAGATTCCCGAATCACCGACTCACCGAAAATCCCGAACTAGCCATCATAACAAAATAATCATTAGGCCAAACATACATCCACTTATTGGGCCAAGGCCAAAGTCCAAATCTTCTACAAAGCCCAATATTGGCCCAATTTGCTAAATTGGGCCATCCTCACCAAATGGGCCTAGATCCAAGGTCCATAATAATAATTGGGCCCAACTACTCTATCCATACTGTTCACTCAAGGTCCAATCTTATTAGCCCAATGACAGCCCGAACAAACAAGGCCCAAACTTAAAACGCCACAGAGGGGGTACGCTGGGCGTACCCTTCTTGGTACGCTAGGCGTACAACAATGCTCGCAAAAATGGGATCGGGGCACTAGCCCGCTACGCTGGGCGTACTCCCATGTTACGCAGGGCGTAACCTCGTGGTTCAACAAATCCATGCAACTACTTAATGGCTTAAGCTATTAAGCCCAAACTTCAGATCCTTAGGCCAAATATGATTAGGATTCATAAAGTCTCAAACTTTATAACTTGGGACATCCATAAAGCTCTTAATCCATTAAGACCTACTTATCTCACACATAGAACAACCTTAGCCCCTGGGACCTCATTTTTCTCACTTAAGACCTCTCCTAAGGTCTGAAAGGACAAATAATCTTGACCAACTCGAAACATGCAACATGATGAGGACTTTTGGCACAAGAATGTTATCAAAGCTTCACAACACATAGATCTACACAATATGAATGTTAAACAAGAAGCTTTATACCTCAAATAGGCTCCAAAGGATGATGTCTTTCCAGATCTATAAGCTCCAGCCGTTCCTCTCCTTCTTTGACAACTTCTCCTTTCTTCCTTTATGCTTTCCTTTGCTAATCCAAGCTTTCCAAGACCAAACACACCCAACCAAGGAGGTGGGACGACTATCTAGGGTTTCTGAGGTTAAGAGAGTGATTATGGAGGCTAAGGAGGAAGCCTTTATGTCCTTTATATAGTGGTTGCCTTAAAATTAGGGTTTTCGGGATTCTGAGTGTACGTTGGGCGTACTCAACCATGCACCCGCGTTTCTTTCCCCCACTACGCTGGCGTACGTCCAGCTTACGTTGGGTCTACCCAGCATGATCCCTTTTTCATGCATGGTCTTCCCTTTTCCACTTTTCCCATTAAGCTATAATCGATATTATCTTCGAAATGCCGTAACTCCTCTACTCTAAACCCGCTCCCGATAAACTTTACATTCACACGAGGGTGGCGAGAAGCCCTATGCTTCTATCAACACACACCAGTCCAAAACCTTCTCGGCTAAAACCCATTTCCCATAAAAGGACCAAAATTACTCTTCCTCTTAAATCTCAGGGACTCATGATTAAATACTTTAAGAACGGGGCGTTACAATTCTCCCCCACTTAAATTAGGCTTCGTCCTCGAAGCCTGCGGCAACTCTACTCTAGAACTACCCCCGCAATGCACCACCTGACATTCACCGGACCAGGTTCCTCAAGACACAACCATCGAAACCCGAAACCCAACCTTCCCTTTCTTGCTGACAGGATGACACATGCTTTAGCCTCAGAGCAACTTCCACGAGTTCTCCACCGCAATCTCATACCCACACTGAACTGGCTCTAGCATCCTCGGGTTGGGAAAAACCTGATACACTTATGACACTTCCAAACATCCTCCAGGATGAATTTCCACCACATAAATCAAAATCAAACTGGAAATCCGAGATTCCATCCCTGCATTCCTTCCGAGCCTCAACAACCATCCAACCCGGATGTGATTCTAATCATAACTCTGCACTACTGCTTTCACTTCCGTGAACTTACACTCCCTCTCGAAGCTACATTCCCCTCCTTTCCCTTACCAAGGAAACCCACTTGCCTGCCTTGACGCTTCCACAAGTGCCACGGTGCTCACTCAAAACTACACCGTTCTACTATAGCATAACCGCTATCATATACACCACACATACTCTGGATCCGCTCGCGAAGGCTCTCAAGTGCATGCTTGACCTTCCACCATGATCAATACCCGGGGCCAGACCTTCTAACGCTAACATATCGCGACATACTCAATCCATTTCCTCACACCGATGTAACGACACATGCAGAGTCTTCAGCATGACTGGATCGCCTTACCAGGCCTTCAGCCAATCTGGACCACTCTTGGAACCTTTAGCAGATCTGGACTGCCCTCTCCGAGCCTTCGACTTGACTGGTACGCCGACCGGCCTTCAGTCTATCCAGACCGCTCAACTAGCAATCAACATTCTGAGTTACTCCTTCGGGAAACTCCTCCTATGGATACTGTTCTAGCCCTCTAGGGGTTGCGAACTCTACCTCCATCCCACATACTCAGTCCTGACCCGATCCCAGGCCTTCCACAATCAATCACCCTTGGTCTGTATCCCACCACGCACGCCTGCCACTTACTCATACCAGCCTACGCTTTTGGCTGACCGAAACACTGCTGAGTCCCACGCAGCTAAACAAACTCTCATGCTCACCGATCTTCCGGAGAATTCTCTAATTCTCCCCCACTTAGAGCGTTGACTATCAACCACCGGTTGCCATCACCGACCTCCCTCAACAACCCTTCACGACACAAACACTTACACGCGAACTGATTTCCACAAACACGAGCAACCTTCACAAATCACATATCAACATTGATCATCCCGGGCTCGAAAGAAACTCGATCTTCCGCTAACCACTCCTCAGACTGTAGATGCTACCCGATATTCAGACCAAACACCCGATTCCCACTAATAACCCTCATGAATGATAACCAACGAAATTCCCAACACTAAACCCATGACCATGCCAACCGTCAAAAATCAATGAATACAATACCGAAGACCACACAGCGAGACTAGCAGATAAACAATACTTCACAATAATCATAAAATAATAAGACATCGAGAAGAAACATACCCGCAGCTGCATCCGGCACTGTCGTGACCTCCTCCGCTGTAAGCTGGAAAGCACGACCCTAAGCCTTGGGGGCTCCGCTCCACCGTGACCTCCACCCGTGATCCTCAATGTGGCCGGTGCTAGAGCCTGCACCGGTCCCGCAACAAGCTATGGACAGTTGACCCTCAAGTGCCCAACCTGATGACAATGATAACAGATCCTCAAATCCCGACTCGGGACTGCCTGCCGATAATCCCTCGCATAGTGCCCCTCCTTTCCGCACTTGCGGCAAGCACCACCGTACCTACAAACTCCGGTGTGACCCTTCCCACACTTCCTACAAGTGTGGCTGCTCTGATCTCCCAATCTAGAATCGATGGTCTTAGAACGTTTCGGTGCTGGCTGCGACTGCATCGGAGCCTGCCTCTGCTCTCGTAACTGCAACTCAATCTCCAAATCACGCCGCCTGGCGGCCTCCTGCAACTCTAACAAGGTCTCGCACCTCTACGTAGACACGAACTGCCTGCTATCCCTCTTGGGCATACTCAGATATCGGGACATCTGAGCCTGCTCCGAAGCAAACTCGGGGCAAAACATCGCAATCTCAGTGAACATCCTAGTGATCTCCATCACCGACTCTGAATCCTGCTTCAGCTCAAGGAACTCCTGAGCCAATCTCTCCCTCTCAACCCACAGAACATAACGAGTGCTGAACATCTCTCGGAACTGATCCCATGAAACCGCAGCCCTCTGTGCATCCAAATATGAACCCGTGGTCAATCTCCACCAATCCTTCGCCCCAAGCCTCAACAGGTTCAGAGCACACCTCACCCTCTGATCAGCAGGGCATGAACACGTGAAGAAACACCCTTCCACGTCTGACAACCATCTCATTGAAACAATCGGGTCCTGAACTCCATCAAAGGTAGGGGGCTTCGTATTATCGAAGTCCCACTACTGGAAACCTCTACCAGCTCCTCCCCCTGCCGCTGCTATAGCCACTATAGCCGCGGCGGTAGCCGTCTCTGTGAGAGCCGCATAGTGTTCATCGAAATACTCAACCATAGCGGTCTTAATAGTTCTGGCAGCTCGGCCCGGAACAACGCAGCAACCTCATCGTGCAGGATCTCACGAATCCTAGCATCCAACTCGCCTGTGCTCATGTGACCAATAACCTCGGGCGGTACTTACCCACCCTGACCTCCTTCTCCTGCTCCCGATCCTGACCCGGATCCGCTCCCAGCATGCCTCGTGACCACCATACTGAAAAACACCACGAAATCTCAGATACTTCCCACTAACCCGGGAACCAACTCCCGACTCAACCCTAGAGGTCATGGTTTCCCTGATACGCGTATGGGTCGTGTGCTTTCAGTAGTACGGGCCCATACTACCTTCCACACCTACCCATATTTGTATGAAGTACTACCACAACACCCTAGTGATAAATATACATAACAAGCGCTCAATCCTCACTCCTAGAGGAACACTGGAAATCTCATACAGAAGGAAACCCTAGGCTAGCAGGCATCATAAAACAGGCAACATTATCATGAAATCCGGAAGATCCCTAGCCTAGTACTAGCATGTTGTTCTATCAAAGCTCGAAAACAAATATCATGTATGGTATTTTGGGGTTACTTACTGGCTCCGGCTGATCGTACCTCCGCGTCCTCCTTTTACTTATTTTTAAAACCATTTTAAATTCTCTTTTAAAAACTCTCCTTGATTTGAGACTGGATTCACACGAATGCTCCTCCAATTCACTCAAACCAAGGCTCTGATACCAACTTGTAACGACCAAAAATTTCAATAAATTTTAAACTTGTCAAAACATCCCAATTTCTTTAAGTTTTTACAAAAAGGTTTTCAATACATTTATTATCCGAATATTCCCAGAACCATAACATAAAACATAAACACGAGGAGCGGTACGATCACGCCTTTGCCTTGCCACGGTCTCCTGAAGAACCTGAAAAACATTAAATCACAACTGTAAGCCCGAAAGCTTAGTGAGATACCCCCAAAATACCAACCACATATACCATACACACATAACATGTTATATCATAACAAATCATAGAACAGCCATGCATATCGGGTCTACTGTGTGATTGGTCCGCCGCATCGGGCCTTCAGTCCACCTGGTCCACCCTCCGAGTCTAGTCATGAACCTTGAGTCTGCAGTGTGGTTGATCCGCTCGCACCGGGCCTTCAACCCACGTGGTTCACTCTCTGAGTCTACAGTATGACTGGTCTGCCTGCACCGGGCCTTCAGTCGGCCTGGTCCACTCTCCGAGCCTCGGCACGTCTGGTCCGCCCTCGTGGGGCCTACAGCCTATCCGGACCGCTCACTAGGCCTTCGGAATAACCGGTCCGACCTCGGTATGTTGGCCTACAACACAAAGCAGGTCCCACCTCAACCCAACCCCAGTCAAACAGCCATGTGCACATAAACATACAATCATATAACATTTCACATTCAATTAAACCGATCTAGCAGATCACATATCATAACATGCTCTAAACAGGATACCAACCTAACAGGTCACTAGAATATACCATCCTAATACCCGGATGTAAACATAACAAGGCAACAACATAACAATGATACCCGGATTGCAATCCGATAAAGGGTCGGCCTTGGTGCCTTAGACCCTGTTGATATAGTGAGGATAACTCACCTCGCGATTGCCGAAACTTTGAACTGAAGAAGCAGATTCCCAAATCACCGACTCACCGAAAATCCCGAACTAGCCATCATAACAAAATAATCATTAGGCCAAACATACATCCACTTATTGGGCCAAGGCCAAAGTCCAAATCTTCTACAAAGCCCAATATTGGCCCAATTTGCTAAATTGGGCCATCCTCACCAAATGGGCCTAGATCCAAGGTCCATAATAATAATTGGGCCCAATTACTCTATCCATACTGTTCACTCAAGGTCCAATCTTATTAGCCCAATGACAGCCCAAACAAACAAGGCCCAAATTTAAAACGCCACAGAGGGGGTACGCTGGATGTGCCCTTCTTGGTACGCTAGGCGTACAACAATGCTCGCAAAAATGGGATCGGGGCACTAGCCCGCTACGCTGGGCGTACTCCCATGTTACGCGGGCGTAACCTCGTGGTTCAAAAAATCCATGCAACTGCTTAATGGCTTAAGCTATTAAGCCCAAACTTCAGATCCTTAGGCCAAATATGATTAGGATTCATAAAGTCTCAAACTTTATAACTTGGGACGTCCATAAAGCTCTTAATCCATTAAGACCTACTTATCTCACACATAGAACAACCTCAGCCCCTAGGACCTCATTTTTCTCACTCAAGACCTCTCCTAAGGTCTGAAAGGACAGATAATCTTGACCAACTCAAAACATGCAACAAGATGAGGACTTTTGGCACAAGAATGGTATCAAAGCTTCACAACACATAGATCTACACAATATGAATGCCAAGCAAGAAGCTTTATACCTCAAATAGGCTCCAAAGGATGATGTCTTTCCAGATCTATAAGCTCCAGCCGTTCCTCTCCTTCTTTGACAACTTCTCCTTTCTTCCTTTATGCTTTCCTTTGCTAATCCAAGCTTTCCAAGACCAAACACACCCAACCAAGGAGGTGGGACGACTATCTAGGGTTTCTGAGGTTAAGAGAGTGATTATGGAGGCTAAGGAGGAAGCCTTTATGTCCTTTATATAGTGGTTGCCTTAAAATTAGGGTTTTCGGGATTCTGAGTGTACGTTGGGCGTACTCAACCATGCACCCGCGTTTCTTTCCCCCACTACGCTGGCGTACGTCCAGCTTACGTTGGGTCTACCCAGCATGATCCCTTTTTCATGCATGGTCTTCCCTTTTCCACTTTTCCCATTAAGCTATAATCGATATTATCTTCGAAATGCCGTAACTCCTCTACTCTAAACCCGCTCCCGATAAACTTTACATTCACACGAGGGTGGCGAGAAGCCCTATGCTTCTATCAACACACACCAGTCCAAAACCTTCTCGGCTAAAACCCATTTCCCATAAAAGGACCAAAATTACTCTTCCTCTTAAATCTCAGGGACTCATGATTAAATACTTTAAGAACGGGGCGTTACAATTCCCCCCCACTTAAATTAGGCTTCGTCCTCAAAGCCTGCGGCAACTCTACTCTAGAACTACCCCCGCAATGCACCACCTGACATTCACCGGACCAGGTTCCTCAAGACACAACCATCGAGACCCAAAACCCAACCTTCCCTTTCTTACTGACCGGATGACACATGCTTTAGCCTCAGAGCAACTTCCACGAGTTCTCCACCGCAATCTCATACCCGCACTGAACTGGCTCTAGCATCCTCGGGTTGGGAAAAACCCGATACACTTATGACACTTCCAAACATCCTCCAGGATGAATTTCCACCACATAAATCAAAATCAAACTGGAAATCCGAGATTCCATCCCTGCATTCCTTCCGAGCCTCAACAACCATCCAACCCGGATGTGATTCTAATCATAACTCTGCACTACTGCTTTCACTTCCGTGAACTTACACTCCCTCTCGAAGCTACATTCCCCTCCTTTCCCTTACCAAGGAAACCCACTTGCCTGCCTTGACGCTTCCACAAGTGCCACGGTGCTCACTCAAAACTACACCGTTCTACTATAGCATAACCGCTATCCTATACACCACACATACTCTGGACCGCTCGCGAAGGCTCTCAAGTCCATGCTTGACCTTCCACCATGATCAATACCCGGGGCCAGACCTTCTAACGCTAACATATCGTGACATACTCAATCCATTTCCTCACACCGATCTAACGACACATGCAGAGTCTTCAGTATGACTGGATCGCCTTACCAGGCATTCAGCCAATCTGGACCACTCTCGGAACCTTCAACAGATCTGGACCGCCCTCTCCGAGCCTTCGACTTGACTGGTACGCCGACCGGCCTTCAGTCTATCCAGACCGCTCAACTAGCAATCAACATTCCGAGTTACTCCTTCGGGAAACTCCTCCTATGGATACTGTTCTAGCCCTCTAGGGGTTCCGAACTCTACCTCCATCCCACATACTCAGTCCCGGCCCGATCCCAGGCCTTCCACAATCAATCACCCTTGGTCTGTATCCTGCCCCGCACGCCTGCCACTTACTCATACCAGCCTACGCTTTTGGCTGACCGAAACACTGCTGAGTCCCACGCAGCTAAACAAACTCTCATGCTCACCGATCTTCCGGAGAATTCTCCAATTCTCCCCCACTTAGAGCGTTGACTATCAACCACCGATTGCCATCACCGACCTCCCTCAACAACCCTTCACGACACAAACACTTACACGCGAACTGATTTCCACTAACACGAGCAACCTTCACAAATCACATATCAACACTGATCATCCCGGGCTCGAAAGAAACTCGATCTTCCGCTAACCACTCCTCAGACTGTAGATGCTACCCGATATTCAGACCAAACACCCGATTCCCACTAATAACCCTCATGAATGATAACCAACGAAATTCCCAACACTAAACCCATGACCATGCCAACCGTCAAAAATCAATGAATACAATACCGAAGACCACACAACGAGACTAGCAGATAAACAATACTCCACAATAATCATAAAATAATAAGACATCAAGAAGAAACATACCCGCACCTGCATCCGGCACTGTCGTGACCTCCTCCGATGTAAGCTGGAAAGCACGACCCTGAGCCTTGGGGGATCCGCTCCACCGTGACCTCCACCCGTGATCCTCAATGTGGCCGGTGCTAGAGCCTGCACTGGTCCCGCAACAAGCTGTGGACAGTTGACCCTCAAGTCCCCCACCTGATGACAATGATAACAGATCCTCAAATCCCGACTCGGGACTGCCTGCCGACAATCCCTCGTATAGTGCCCCTCCTTTCCGCACTTGCGGCAAGCACCACCGTACCTACAAACTCCGGTGTGACCCTTCCCACACTTCCCACAAGTGTGGCTGCTCTGATCTCCCAATCTAGAATCGATGGTCTTAGAACGTTTCGGTGCTGGCTGCGACTGCATCGGAGCCTGCCTCTGCTCTCGTAACTGCAACTTAATCTCCAAATCACGCCGCCTGGCGGCCTCCTGCAACTCTAACAAGGTCTCGCACCTCTACGTAGACACGAACTGCCTGCTATCCCTCTTGGGCATACTCAGATATCGGGACATCTGAGCCTGCTCCGAAGCAAACTCGGGGCAAAACATCGCAATCTCAGTGAACATCCTGGTGATCTCCATCAACGACTCTGAAACCTGCTTCAGCTCAAGGAACTCCTGAGCCAATCTCTCCCTCTCAACCCACAGAACATAACGAGTGCTGAACATCTCTCGGAACTGATCCCATGAAACCGCAGCCCTCTGTGCATCCAAATATGACCCCGTGGTCAATCTCCACCAATCCTTCGCCCCAAGCCTCAACAGGTTCAGAGCACACCTCACCCTCTGATCAGCAGGGCATGAACACGTGAAGAAACACCCTTCCACGTCTGACAACCATCTCATTGAAACAATCGGGTCCTGAACTCCATCAAAGGTAGGGGGCTTCGTATTATCGAAGTCCCACTACTGGAAACCTCTACCAGCTCCTCCCCCTGCCGCTGCTATAGCCACTATAGCCGCGGCGGTAGCCGTCTCTGTGAGAGCCGCATAGTGTTCATCGAAATACTCAACCATAGCGGTCTTAATCGACCCAAACAGTTCTGGCAGCTCGGCCCGGAACAATGCAGCAACCTCATCGTGCAGGATCTCACGAATCCTAGCATCCAACTCGCCTGTGCTCATGTGACCAATAACCTCGGGCGGTACTTACCCACCCTGACCTCCTTCTCCTGCTCCCGATCCTGACCCGGATCCGCTCCCAGCATGCCTCGTGACCACCATACTGAAAAACACCACGAAATCTCAGATACTTCCCACTAACCCGGGAACCAACTCCCGACTCAACCCTAGAGGTCATGGTTTCCCTGATACGCGTATGGGTCGTGTGCTTTCAGTAGTACGGGCCCATACTACCTTCCACACCTACCCATATTTGTATGAAGTACTACCACAACACCCTAGTGATAAATATACATAACAAGCGCTCAATCCTCACTCCTATAGGAACACTGGAAATCTCATACAGAAGGAAACCCTAGGCTAGCAGGCATCATAAAACAGGCAACATTATCATGAAATCCGGAAGATCCCTAGCCTAGTACTAGCATGTTGTTCTATCAAAGCTCGAAAACAAATATCATGTATGGTATTTTGGGGTTACTTACTGGCTCCGGCTGATCGTACCTCCGCGTCCTCCTTTTACTTATTTTTAAAACCATTTTAAATTCTCTTTTAAAAACTCTCCTTGATTTGAGACTGGATTCACACGAATGCTCCTCCAATTCACTCAAACCAAGGCTCTGATACCAACTTGTAACGACCAAAAATTTCAATAAATTTTAAACTTGTCAAAACATCCCAATTTCTTTAAGTTTTTACAAAAAGGTTTTCAATACATTTATTATCCGAATATTCCCAGAACCATAACATAAAACATAAACACGAGGAGCGGTACGATCACGCCTTTGCCTTGCCACGGTCTCCTGAAGAACCTGAAAAACATTAAATCACAACTGTAAGCCCGAAAGCTTAGTGAGATACCCCCAAAATACCAACCACATATACCATACACACATAACATGTTATATCATAACAAATCATAGAACAGCCATGCATATCGGGTCTACTGTGTGATTGGTCCGCCGCATCGGGCCTTCAGTCCACCTGGTCCACCCTCCGAGTCTAGTCATGAACCTTGAGTCTGCAGTGTGGTTGATCCGCTCGCACCGGGCCTTCAACCCACGTGGTTCACTCTCTGAGTCTACAGTATGACTGGTCTGCCCGCACCGGGCCTTCAGTCGGCCTGGTCCACTCTCCGAGCCTCGGCACGTCTGGTCCGCCCTCGTGGGGCCTACAGCCTATTCGGACCGCTCACTAGGCCTTCGGAATAACCGGTCCGACCTCGGTATGTTGGCCTACAACACAAAGCAGGTCCCACCTCAACCCAACCACAGTCAAACAGCCATGTGCACATAAACATACAATCATATAACATTTCACATTCAATTAAACCGATCTAGCAGATCACATATCATAACATGCTCTAAACAGGATACCAACCTAACAGGTCACTAGAATATACCATCCTAATACCCGGATGTAAACATAACAAGGCAACAACATAACAATGATACCCGGATTGCAATCCGATAAAGGGTCGGCCTTGGTGCCTTAGACCCTGTTGATATAGTGAGGATAACTCACCTCGCGATTGCCGAAACTTTGAACTGAAGAAGCAGATTCCCAAATCACCGACTCACCGAAAATCCCGAACTAGCCATCATAACAAAATAATCATTAGGCCAAACATACATCCACTTATTGGGCCAAGGCCAAAGTCCAAATCTTCTACAAAGCCCAATATTGGCCCAATTTGCTAAATTGGGCCATCCTCACCAAATGGGCCTAGATCCAAGGTCCATAATAATAATTGGGCCCAATTACTCTATCCATACTGTTCACTCAAGGTCCAATCTTATTAGCCCAATGACAGCCCAAACAAACAAGGCCCAAATTTAAAACGCCACAGAGGGGGTACGCTGGATGTGCCCTTCTTGGTACGCTAGGCGTACAACAATGCTCGCAAAAATGGGATCGGGGCACTAGCCCGCTACGCTGGGCGTACTCCCATGTTACGCGGGCGTAACCTCGTGGTTCAAAAAATCCATGCAACTGCTTAATGGCTTAAGCTATTAAGCCCAAACTTCAGATCCTTAGGCCAAATATGATTAGGATTCATAAAGTCTCAAACTTTATAACTTGGGACGTCCATAAAGCTCTTAATCCATTAAGACCTACTTATCTCACACATAGAACAACCTCAGCCCCTAGGACCTCATTTTTCTCACTCAAGACCTCTCCTAAGGTCTGAAAGGACAGATAATCTTGACCAACTCAAAACATGCAACAAGATGAGGACTTTTGGCACAAGAATGGTATCAAAGCTTCACAACACATAGATCTACACAATATGAATGCCAAGCAAGAAGCTTTATACCTCAAATAGGCTCCAAAGGATGATGTCTTTCCAGATCTATAAGCTCCAGCCGTTCCTCTCCTTCTTTGACAACTTCTCCTTTCTTCCTTTATGCTTTCCTTTGCTAATCCAAGCTTTCCAAGACCAAACACACCCAACCAAGGAGGTGGGACGACTATCTAGGGTTTCTGAGGTTAAGAGAGTGATTATGGAGGCTAAGGAGGAAGCCTTTATGTCCTTTATATAGTGGTTGCCTTAAAATTAGGGTTTTCGGGATTCTGAGTGTACGTTGGGCGTACTCAACCATGCACCCGCGTTTCTTTCCCCCACTACGCTGGCGTACGTCCAGCTTACGTTGGGTCTACCCAGCATGATCCCTTTTTCATGCATGGTCTTCCCTTTTCCACTTTTCCCATTAAGCTATAATCGATATTATCTTCGAAATGCCGTAACTCCTCTACTCTAAACCCGCTCCCGATAAACTTTACATTCACACGAGGGTGGCGAGAAGCCCTATGCTTCTATCAACACACACCAGTCCAAAACCTTCTCGGCTAAAACCCATTTCCCATAAAAGGACCAAAATTACTCTTCCTCTTAAATCTCAGGGACTCATGATTAAATACTTTAAGAACGGGGCGTTACAATTCCCCCCCACTTAAATTAGGCTTCGTCCTCAAAGCCTGCGGCAACTCTACTCTAGAACTACCCCCGCAATGCACCACCTGACATTCACCGGACCAGGTTCCTCAAGACACAACCATCGAGACCCAAAACCCAACCTTCCCTTTCTTACTGACCGGATGACACATGCTTTAGCCTCAGAGCAACTTCCACGAGTTCTCCACCGCAATCTCATACCCGCACTGAACTGGCTCTAGCATCCTCGGGTTGGGAAAAACCCGATACACTTATGACACTTCCAAACATCCTCCAGGATGAATTTCCACCACATAAATCAAAATCAAACTGGAAATCCGAGATTCCATCCCTGCATTCCTTCCGAGCCTCAACAACCATCCAACCCGGATGTGATTCTAATCATAACTCTGCACTACTGCTTTCACTTCCGTGAACTTACACTCCCTCTCGAAGCTACATTCCCCTCCTTTCCCTTACCAAGGAAACCCACTTGCCTGCCTTGACGCTTCCACAAGTGCCACGGTGCTCACTCAAAACTACACCGTTCTACTATAGCATAACCGCTATCCTATACACCACACATACTCTGGACCGCTCGCGAAGGCTCTCAAGTCCATGCTTGACCTTCCACCATGATCAATACCCGGGGCCAGACCTTCTAACGCTAACATATCTTGACATACTCAATCCATTTCCTCACACCGATCTAACGACACATGCAGAGTCTTCAGTATGACTGGATCGCCTTACCAGGCATTCAGCCAATCTGGACCACTCTCGGAACCTTCAACAGATCTGGACCGCCCTCTCCGAGCCTTCGACTTGACTGGTACGCCGACCGGCCTTCAGTCTATACAGACCGCTCAACTAGCAATCAACATTCCGAGTTACTCCTTCGGGAAACTCCTCCTATGGATACTGTTCTAGCCCTCTAGGGGTTCCGAACTCTACCTCCATCCCACATACTCAGTCCCGGCCCGATCCCAGGCCTTCCACAATCAATCACCCTTGGTCTGTATCCCGCCCCGCACGCCTGCCACTTACTCATACCAGCCTACGCTTTTGGCTGACCGAAACACTGCTGAGTCCCACGCAGCTAAACAAACTCTCATGCTCACCGATCTTCCGGAGAATTCTCCAATTCTCCCCCACTTAGAGCGTTGACTATCAACCACCGATTGCCATCACCGACCTCCCTTAACAACCCTTCACGACACAAACACTTACACGCGAACTGATTTCCACTAACACGAGCAACCTTCACAAATCACATATCAACACTGATCATCCCGGGTTCGAAAGAAACTCGATCTTCCGCTAACCACTCCTCAGACTGTAGATGCTACCCGATATTCAGACCAAACACCCGATTCCCACTAATAACCCTCATGAATGATAACCAACGAAATTCCCAACACTAAACCCATGACCATGCCAACCGTCAAAAATCAATGAATACAATACCGAAGACCACACAACGAGACTAGCAGATAAACAATACTCCACAATAATCATAAAATAATAAGACATCAAGAAGAAACATACCCGCACCTGCATCCGGCACTGTCGTGACCTCCTCCGCTGTAAGCTGGAAAGCACGACCCTGAGCCTTGGGGGCTCCGCTCCACCGTGACCTCCACCCGTGATCCTCAATGTGGCCGGTGCTAGAGCCTGCACTGGTCCCACAACAAGCTGTGGACAGTTGACCCTCAAGTCCCCCACCTGATGACAATGATAACAGATCCTCAAATCCCGACTCGGGACTGCCTGCCGACAATCCCTCGTATAGTGCCCCTCCTTTCCGCACTTGCGGCAAGCACCACCGTACCTACAAACTCCGGTGTGACCCTTCCCACACTTCCCACAAGTGTGGCTGCTCTGATCTCCCAATCTAGAATCGATGGTCTTAGAACGTTTCGGTGCTGGCTGCGACTGCATCGGAGCCTGCCTCTGCTCTCGTAACTGCAACTTAATCTCCAAATCACGCCGCCTGGCGGCCTCCTGCAACTCTAACAAGGTCTCGCACCTCTACGTAGACACGAACTGCCTGCTATCCCTCTTGGGCATACTCAGATATCGGGACATCTGAGCCTGCTCCGAAGCAAACTCGGGGCAAAACATCGCAATCTTAGTGAACATCCTGGTGATCTCCATCAACGACTCTGAAACCTGCTTCAGCTCAAGGAACTCCTGAGCCAATCTCTCCCTCTCAACCCACAGAACATAACGAGTGCTGAACATCTCTCGGAACTGATCCCATGAAACCGCAGCCCTCTGTGCATCCAAATATGACCCCGTGGTCAATCTCCACCAATCCTTCGCCCCAAGCCTCAACAGGTTCAGAGCACACCTCACCCTCTGATCAGCAGGGCATGAACACGTGAAGAAACACCCTTCCACGTCTGACAACCATCTCATTGAAACAATCGGGTCCTGAACTCCATCAAAGGTAGGGGGCTTCGTATTATCGAAGTCCCACTACTGGAAACCTCTACCAGCTCCTCCCCCTGCCGCTGCTATAGCCACTATAGCCGCGGCGGTAGCCGTCTCTGTGAGAGCCGCATAGTGTTCATCGAAATACTCAACCATAGCGGTCTTAATCGACCCAAACAGTTCTGGCAGCTCGGTCCGGAACAACGCATCAACCTCATCGTGCAGGATCTCACGAATCCTAGCATCCAACTCGCCTGTGCTCATGTGACCAATAACCTTGGGCGGTACTTACCCAACCTGGTTCACTCTCTGAGTCTACAATATGACTGGTCCGCCCGCACCAGGCCTTCAGTCGGCCTGGTCCACTCTCCGAGCCTCGGCACGTCTGGTCCGCCCTCGTGGGGCCTACAGCCTATCCGGACCGCTTGCTGGGCCTTCGGAATAACCGATCCGCCCTCGGTATGTTGGCCTACAACACAAAGCAGGTCCCGCCTCAACCCAACCCCAGTCAAACAGCCATGTGCACATAAACATACAATCATATAACAGTTCACATTCAGTCAAATCGATCTAGAATATCACATATCATAACATGCTCTAAACAGGATACTAACCTAACAGGTCACTAGGATATACCATCCTAATACCTAGATGCAAACATAACAAGGCAACAACATAACAATGATACCCGGATTACAATCCGATAAAGGGTCGACCTTGGTGCCTTAGACCCTGTTGATATAGTGAGGATAACTCACCTCGCGATTGCCGAAACTCTGAACTGAAGAAGCAGATTCCCGAATCACCGACTCACCGAAAATCCCGAACTAGCCATCATAACAAAATAATCATTAGGCCAAACATACATCCACTTATTGGGCCAAGGCCAAAGTCCAAATCTTCTACAAAGCCCAATATTGGACCAATTTACTAAATTGGGCCCTCCTCACCAAATGGGCCTAGATCCAAGGTCCATAATAATAATTGGGCCCAAATACTCTATCCATACTGTTCAATCATGGTCCAATCTTATTAGCCCAATGACAGCCCAAACAAACAAGGCCCAAAATTAAAACGCCACAGAGGGGGTACGCTGGGCGTAGCCTTCTTGGTACGCTGGGCGTACAACAATGCTCGCAAAAATGGGATCGGGGCACTGGCCCGCTACGCTGGGCGTACAACAATGCTCGCAAAAATGGGATCGGGGCACTGGCCCGCTACGCTGGGCGTACTCCCATGTTACGCGGGGCGTAACCTCGTGGTTCAACAAATCCATGCAACTGCTTAATGGCTTAAGCTATTAAGCCCAAACTTCAGATCCTTAGGCCAAATATGATTAGGATTCATAAAGTCTCAAACTTTATAACTTGGGACGTCCATAAAGCTCTTAATCCAAGGTCTTAATCCATTAAGACCTACTTATCTCACACATAGAACAACCTCAGCCCTTGGGACCTCATTTTTCTCACTCAAGACCTCTCCTAAGGTTTGAAAGGACATATAATCTTGACCAAATCAAAACATGCAACAAGATGAGGACTTTTGGGACAATAATGGTGTTAAAGCTTCACAGCACATAGATCTACACAATATGAATGTCAAGCAAGAAGCTTTATACCTCAAATAGGCTCCAAAGGATGATGTCTTTCTAGATCTATAAGCTCCAACTGTTCCTCTCCTTCTTTGACAACTTCTCCTTTCTTCCTTTATGCTTTCCTTTGCTAATCCAAGCTTTCCAAGACCAAACACACCTAACCAAGGAGGTGGGACGACTATCTAGGGTTTATGAGGTTAAGAGAGTGATTATGGAGGCTAAGGAGGAAGCCTTTATGTTCTTTATATAGTGGTTGCGTTAAAATTAGGGTTTTGGGGATTCTGAGAGTACACTGGGCCTATCTCTAGTACGCTGGGTGTACTCAACCATGCACCTGCGTTTCTTTCCCCCACTACGCTGGGCGTACCCAACATGATCCCTTTTTCATGCATGGTCTTCCCTTTTCCACTTTTCCCATTAAGCTATAATCGATATTATCTTCGAAATGCCATAACTCCTCTACTCTAAACCCGCTCTCGATAAACTTTACATTCACACGAGGGTGGCGAGAAGCCCTATGCTTCTATCAACACACACCAGTCCAAAACCTTCTCGGCTAAAACCCATTTCCCATAAAAGGACCAAAATTACTCTTCCTCTTAAATCTCAGGGACTCATGATTAAATACTTTAAGAACGGGGCGTTACAGGAACTCACTGGCTCTGCAAATGGAAAGGCAACGGTTGGTGGAGCTATCATAAGGCTTATCGTCAAAGCCATCGTAGTGCTTGGCGTGAAGTGAGGCGGTAGCGTTCGACAAAGGAAGGCGGTGTTCCAGATCTGAAACGATATTGATGGACATAACTATAGATATTGAAACAAGACTCTTTGTTAACCTCTTTTGTCGAAGGAGATAGTGGTTCGAGTTGCCAGAACGAGCATGACGTCTAGTGGCTTTGGCTATGGCATCCGGAAGAAGAGCACTAGAGAGAGAGAGAGAGAGAGAGAGAGAGAGAGAGAGAGAGAGAGAGAGAGAGAGAGAGAGAGAGAGAGAGAGAGAGAGAGAGAGAGAGAGAGGACCCTTTTATTTTTTTAATTATTAAAATGAATAAATAATTATTAAAACTTAAAAAAATGAATTTAGAAATAGAAAATATATAGCCAAGGGTATTTAAGTCATTTTAGTTATCAAGGCAAGGACGGTAGCCAAAAGTTTTACACAGGTTGAAGGTTTGTACTAAGATGAAACCTTCGACCCAGTTGCACATCTTAACGCTATTTGTATTTTCCTAACTTATGTTGCACACTGATCCTTTAAAGTCTATCAAATGGATGTTGAGAGTCCATTTCTCAATGATGAACATAAAGAAGAAGTTTATGTCCAACAACATCTTGAATTTGTAAATCCTTCATTTCCAAATTATTGTTACAAATTGCAAAAGGTTGTATATGGGTTTAAACAAGCTCTAGGAGTCTGATATGATACACTAACAAGATTTCTTAAGCGTTCATGTTTTAATTGAGAAATTCTTGATCCTACTCTCTTCCGAAGATCGAATGACAAACACCTCATTCTTGTTCAAATTATGCGTTAGACCTACAATTTGTACAAAAAAATTGACAACAAAAAAATCCAACTTATAGCTAGATATAATTTCAATTTCCGATTTTGTTCTTCAATATCGATCCTAATGTTAAAAAACCACAAATTTGCTCCTCTACCCAATCAATGAACTTGCAATTTGAACATTAAAAGTTTCATATTTTTTGTTAGTTTTAGGTATGGTTATAATTGAAGATTACATTAGAATTTCCATGAAATCGAAGTTACCTTATTTGTACTACGATATAAAAGTATTATTATGTTCTTCATGGTCTACCATGTCCGAATCATAAATTATTAAATTCTACTCCATAATTGCATCGCATTGCTATTTTTTGGTTGAGAATCGTAAACGAAGAGGAAAAGAGGGCGCCAGGGGGGGGGGGGAGAAGGTTGCGGTAGGTGGGAGCGTAAGACGGAGAAGGAAAGTTAGAACAATAACTCTAAAATGGCAAAACATAAATTGACGGAAATACTTTTGTGTGCTATGCATGTTGGGTACTTAAGCTACTAAAATAAATGACTAACCTGATAAAGACTAAACGTGTAACATTTAAACATATAACCTGCAGTCTGAGTTAAGTTTTAAAATAAAAACCGAACGTGTAGCTTGACACTTAAACCAAACACATATTATGTAATTTACTCTAAAAAGGAGGATTCAATTTGATTATTAGAAATAAGTTGGATCATTTTTGGTTGCTAATTGTTATTGTTGTTTTAAATATATGAAAGCTCTTTATTGATAATTTATTTATCATTTTAGTATTCAAAATAATATTTTCATTGTATCACTAAAACAGTTTTCTAAAAAGCTCACACAGCAAAATTTTAAAGCTTGTATTTATCGTTAAACTTTAATAAAATATCGTTTTAAATCGCACCTTATATATGATGTAACTTACCACAACTTATAAAAATTTAAGAATTGACATTGTCGTTAAGTCACGAATGACATGATAACCTTGTTAAAAAGTTATAAAATATTTGGTAAAAAGAAATAATCAAATAACGAAGAATAGGTTAAAGAAATATTAGCACCGATGAATAAAATAATTTAATAGTGTATCCCAAAAGGAAGACAGATGTTGGCAAGAAATTTGATTATGAAAGGAAGATCGACGCAATTCCGATAGTAGCTCTTGTGGATCCAGCGCAACACCACTGGACGCCGCCATTAACACCTAATCTTTAACACCCTACGCGATTTCTTGCATTTCACATAATCACCCAATCTATCATTGTATGCCATCATCGTCTTCATCGACCCCAATACCCCCGATTTAATCGGCAAACGGTCAGTAATTTTTTCTCATTTCATCTCCTTTTTCCTTTACTTTTCCTTCACCACATCACGATGTTGGTATTGATCTCTGTATACGACGTAGGTTTCCGTTTTTGGGAGTTAGGGTTTATTTACGTGCACTCTGAAAAATTGAGCAACTAATTCAAATGCGTTACTCGAACAATACTCTAACGAATACAAAACCCTACAATTCTTATACACACGTCTAATTTTAGGTTCGTTTTTTATCCAAATTGTCTGTCATTAAGTTAGTGACGCGGTGTTGGTTTCCATTACAACATAACCCTTGTTCTTCAATTCATTTCCTCCTTTATATTTCAGGGGAAAAAGGGGTTGTTCTCTGGAAGCGTAGCAAAATGGGGCCGATATACTATATATTAGTGGCATTGCCTTGCACAATTGGGGCGATTGCTTTGGCGCTTCTTCACATATACAGGCATCTTTTGAATTACACTGAGCCAACATATCAGCGATTCATTGTCAGAATAATTTTCATGGTTCCTGTAAGTATGTTCTCTTCATCTTTTTTGTTTCCACATCTAGGTGAATACTATGTACAGAATTGTGTTTCTACGTGAAATCTAGTGCCCATATACGAGCATTGCCTGTTTTCTAATCTATCAATGGTATAATGAACATGTATGATGGACTATTTTTCTTAGTTATGCCATGTTTCTTCAACATTCTGGAGATAATGACGTTAATTCCTTGTTAATGGTGGTTTAGTGGTGTGTACAAATCAGATGATCCACTCTGACATACCAAACACTACTGGGAATGTGTCTTCTGTGTTCCCAATATTGTTGTCTCAATTAGTATATACTTTTACATAATCGATCATAGAAACATCCATTGTTAAATAGCAATCTAACCAAAAAGGTAAAGGAGACACAACTCTTATTTAGTTTGCAAGTTACCTTCAATAATCTTCTGTTATAATGTTGAAAAGTGGTAAGTTATTAAGTTTTTTAGGTCACCAGATCTAGATTACTGTCTTATTGTTCATGGCAATTTACCAACTTTTGCCTTTTCCAAAAATGCATAGGTGCCCTTCTATTGCAATCTACTTGAATTTGACATGTGACCTTTGTTGACACATGCTATGCTGGCATTAGGGGTTTTCAAAAATTTTCGTATCCGAAATTCCGAAATTCCGAATCCGAATTATCCGAAAAATCGGATATCCGAAATTTCGGATATCCAATTTTTCGGAATCGGAATTGGATAATGCTTTTCAGATTTTTCGGATAATTCGGATATCCGATATCCGAAAATTTTGATTTTATTTTATACATTATTTGTTATTTTAGTCACATATGTCTTATGATATGAATTTTAGTAACAAACATATTGATAACACCCTTAATTAAATACCTATATTACTTCATATGCCTTTCTAATTTAAAAATATGTATTTTTAACTTAAAAACTTCATATGTTTTTCAAATTTTAACAAAATTTCAATTTTTCGGATATCCGATTCCGTATCCGAAATTTCGGATATCCGAAATTCGGATATCCGAAATTTCGGATACGGAATCGGATACCAAAAATCAACTATCCGAAATTTCGGATATCCGAAATTTCGGATATCCGAAATTCGGATATCCGGTTATGAACACCCCTAGCTGGCATTTCATGGCCCTGATATAACACGTGTATTGTGCTGCCTCTAATATGGTTTTCACTCCATTTTATGTGTGCCTTTTTGTCACTTTGCTTATGCATTCATGGTTACTATTTTATCTCCTCCCCAATCATGTTTTATCTCTTATGATTCTATTATGGATTGAGGTTAGTATGTATGATTTGTAACGTGTAACTATGATTGTATGAGTGTATGTATGATTTGTAATGTGTAAGTACGTATGTAATATATTATCTATCTGTATGTATGTAATGTATAATTGTATACTATGTATCAGTTCTCTATTTTTGCTATTTGCTAATAATTTTTATAGGCGTGTATGTAATGTCAATGTGTATGTATCAGTATGTATGTAATGTGTATGTATCAGTATGCATGTAATGTGTATATATTGACTTTCTGTTATTTGCTAATAATTTTATAAGTGTGTATGTGTCTATTATGTAAAGTACATGTGTCAGCATAAATAGTTTTTATTTTCTAGTAGTATATCGATAAATATGAAATAATGGATGATATTTCATCACTATAGGTAGCTTGTCACTATTTACTACTATTCACTATCGATTACACTGATTAAGAGAATAATTAAGTTGACACATCAACTAGTTAAGCTCTGACATACAAAGTATGATTGCTATCAAAATAGTTTATAATCTAGAGCTAACTATCTGTTTATTGTCACCATTATTGTTATTTACATGTTAAAGTGGTATTGTAAATACTTTTTGATTGTCGGTTAATTCTTTGAACAAGGTATCATTTCAGATGGAAAAGTGGATTGCAAAATTTCTATGCGATTAAATGATTTGTAAATGTGGTATATATATATTTTAGAAATAAATAGGTGCCATATTTTGGATTTGAAGAATAACAAAGGAAAACGCTATAAATTGTATCAACAGAAGATGGGCTGTATTCATCTAACAAACATATACATTAATGTTTTTTTTTAATGGTATTATTATTGTTAATATAATGTTTCTTTCTATTTCTTCTTGTTGACAGGTGTACGCATTAATGTCTTTCCTCTCACTTATCTTCAACTCGAAAACAATCTACTTCAATTCCATTCGAGAAGTGTGAGTATGTGATACTTGCAAAAATCATACAAAGAATCATTAACAATATAAATCCCTAAACTCTTCTTGTTGCATTTAGTTGATAAAATATAATCAAATTAATGTTTGTATATCTAATTTTTTCAGATATGAAGCTTGGGTTATATACAATTTCTTGTCACTATGCCTGGAATGGGTAGGTGGGCCAGGTGCTGTTGTTTTAAGTCTTTCTGGACGTCTTCTTAAGCCTAACTGGTGTTTAATGACATGTTGCTTTCCTCCAATTCCACTAGACGGGTGAGTTCTATTTCATTTCTGTTTTTTCTTATATAGTTTTTTTAAATTTGTTTTGTATGATTTGGTTTATGGTAGGCGATTCATAAGGAGATGTAAGCAAGGGTGCTTACAGTTTGTGATTCTGAAGCCAATCTTAGTGGGAGTTACATTTGTATTCTACGCAAAGGGGAAATACCAAGATGGAAATTTCAGTGCAAAACAATCCTATTTATACATCACAATTATATACACAGTTTCCTACTCGATGGCCTTGTATGCCCTAGCCTTGTTTTATGTAGCATGCAGGGATCTCCTCCAGCCATTCAACCCTGTTCCTAAGTTCATCATCATCAAAAGTGTCGTCTTTCTCACATATTGGCAGGTAAAAACTAAAAAAGTAAAAAACACACACACACACACACACTTTGAAACCATGTTGTGATTTTGTCGTAATAGTTAATTTGCCTGTTTGGATGCAGGGAGTTTTGGTATTTCTTGCTGCGAAATCTGGTTACATAAAAGACGCAGAGGAAGCTGCTGAGTTTCAAAACTTTATAATATGTGTGGAGATGCTTATTGCTGCGTTGGGTCATCTTTATGCATTTCCATACAAAGAGTACGCGGGTGCCAATATTGGTGGTGCTTCCCGTGGCTTTGGTGCTAGCCTTGCCCATGCTTTGAGTTTGAATGATTTCTATCATGACACTGTTCATCAGGTACCATTACCAACCTATCCAATTATAGCATTCCACTTTCATATATATATATATATATATATATATATATATATATATATATATATATATATATATTATACTAATCTATCTGAACTATTTCTTGCAGTTTGCACCGGCTTACCACGACTACGTACTCTACAACCACAGCAATGATACGGGGGATGAAGGTGCAAGAAAATATCGCGCCCGAACTTTTGTCCCAATTGGGTCTGAAATGGAAAACGTTAGAAAAAACAAACAAATGTATGCGAATAAAGGCGATGACATGTCATCATCTGCAACCACCCCCACAACCACTCCACCCTCCACTCGCGCAAAATCAGAAGCGATGAATTCTTCGTTGCTGTCAGACGCATCAAATTCAGCCGCTGCACAATATGACTTCACACTAATTGACATGGACAGCCCGGTAAAGAAAACCGGAAATGGTAATTAACGAAATGAGTTGACTGTGTTGACCACATGTAAAAGCCTGACATTTTGGTGATGTTGGCTTCTTGAATTTAGGGTTTTTTTTTTGGGAGTTGTATATTTAGTGAATAGTGGTGTGGTGATTTGTTTGTGTTTGATCCGAAATCGATATATACATGTGGAATTTTTTTTTTTTTATCATTTTGTGGGTTTTTGTTGATAGGGGATAGAAGTGGACTATGTCTTTCTTGATATTAAAACAAAATGAATACTTTTTATATGTAAATCTATAACTTTTACTTTTATATACACTATGCGAGTTCTTATATTATGTGTTAATTGTGATCGAGTTTGGCTTCATGTTTTTAGGTGGTTTTTTTTGAAGGAGATGAAACCATTGAACGGTGTCTAGTTTTCTTTATTGTAAAAATAATAGAAAATCTGGATCTAGTCGCATTTTTATATTGATTTTTTTTTTCCAGTTTGGTCCAGGAATAAACCTCTTTGCGTTTTTTGGTCCTCGCATTTAGGCACAAAAAACTCAAACTGAGCTAGATTGAGCTTGAAATCGGTTTGGTGTAAAGTCAACATCAGGACCCGTTTCAGTATTAGAACTCTGAATTCGGGTTCTGTAGGGGTGAAACCGGTTTGCCTATCGACTCCGACAGCCCATGATTAGCGAAGCTGATATAAGAGACTAAGATCATGCTATTGTCATCTAAGTTGTTCGACCCTAAGACGGGATGCAAATAATATGCAAAATTTTGCTAAAAAAGAAATGATTCAAGGTTTTGATAAATTATAATTTGGAATAAATTTAAAATGTGATGTTTGGGTGACTCCACAAGGTTCACCGGATTTGTACATTTGCGTTACGACTCTTTGGCTAAAAATGGCAAATGAAATGATGAAACGTACTTGAACTGTTTAGATCCACATTCCATACGAAATTTATGTAGAATTTCAGTTTACGTAATAACCAGTTTTAAATTACAAAATATAGTTTTTTAATATATATATATATATATATATATATATATATATATATATATATATATATATATATATATATATATATATATCGATTAATACTGTTATGGTTAGACAGTTAAAATTAAAATATAAACTGGTTTGTGGTGATATTTTCTTTATACCTAATGTAGGGTATACAAAAATCATTATATTATTTATCATTTTTTGTTTTGAGAATATATTCTTGTTTGTTTTAAAGCGAACATCATACTTTTTTGATTATATATATATATATATATATATATATATATATATATATATATATATATATATATATATATATATATCGATTAATACTGTTATAGTTAGACAGTTAAAATTAAAATATAAACTGGTTTGTGGTGACATTTTCTCTATACCTAATGTAGTGCGTACAAAAATCATTATATTATTCGTCATTTTTTGTTTTGAGAATATATTCTTTTTTGTTTTAAAACGAACATCATACTTTTTTGATTTTATATATATATATATATATATATATATATATATATATATATATATATATATATATATATATATATATATATATATATATATAGGTTCATATGAGACCATTATATTTTGTGTGACTCGGAGATGTAATTCTAGCTACTTATTTTGTAGATACAAAAAATATTTTTTAAAATGCAAAATAATTGAAATTTTAGATTTTTTTAAATATTATTTTCCTCATTTATATTTTCCAAAAAAAAGTAAAAAAATTACTGTTTTTTTGAAATATATGTGAAATATCCTAGTAGAATATTATAATATTTTACATATTTGACAAATCTAATATACTATTAGAATATTCTAATATTATAAAAATCACATTAGAATATTTACAGTGTAATAGAAGAATTCACGTATTTTAAAAAAATGGTAATTTTTATTTATTTTTAGATTAATAAAATGACGAAAATAATAATTAAAACAAGTCTTTTCAGACTTTTCATTTTATTTTGCATTTTAAAATTATTTTTAGATTGCGTCTCACAGTATCACAAAATTAACATGGTTTCAAATGAACCTCTCTCTCTCTCTCTGTCTATATATATATATATATATATATATATATATATATATATATATATATATATATATATATATATATATATATATATATATATATATATATATATATAGGCAACACATATTTGAACCAATGAAAACATGACAACACATCATTTCCACAATACATTACTTGTGAATAAAGAAATGGACACGTATCATTTGATTATTGGTTCCGGTAGATGTTGCCCTAGTTATTTGTTTTCCATAGAACTCATTCCTATATATATATATATATATATATATATATATATATATATATATATATATATATATATATATATATATATATATATATATATATATATATATATATATATATATATATATAGACACACACGAAAAAGTATGCCTCGCGTTAGGACCATTTTTGCAAATAATTTTATTCTTTAAGATAAAAAATGAAAAAAAATAAAAAATACCTGGTACACCGGTGTTACATCGTGGCAGAAATCAAAACTCACGTTCTTATAATGGAGATGCCATGTCATTGTCCTCCTTACTCCACGTCGTGGCACCAAGTTTTTCCTAAAAACCTTACTTTGATCCCTCTAAATCCTCAACTGATCTATTCTGGAAATGAGTGTTTTCTCCCCAACTTAAATTAGATTTTGCCTTTGGAATCTAGCCGTACGTCAATTGCACTGGCCAACACAACTCCCTAACGATTGTTTGCAATTACCACCCCTAGGCCTTCACAATTAGATGAAATGTCTAATCTTGGACGAGACATCTAACAATCAATCTCTTAACTGTCGGAACACTGGATCGATGTCATACCCATATAACCACTTACGAAACCAATGTCGGTTTAATATTTTAGCAAAAACATGCACCCTGTTGGAGAAAAAACAATTAATCACCTTACGGGAAATTAAATCCTTAACCATAATTCAAAGACTCCAAGTTCGTGCCCCAAAATATAGTGAACAATTTTATCTTATAAATCAACCATGCTGACGAAAAATTCACTGATTCGATCTGTCCAAGATCTCCTAGTCCTTGCCCTTTCTTACTAATAATCCAAATTATGGAATCCATGGCCGACCATTATCACTGATAACCTCGCATACAAATGCACTAGCGAAATCCTGAACAAAAATTAATCAAACATATGCTAAACTAGACTATATACCCACTCGGCTCTAACAACCCTGATTCGATAACCACTAACAACTCTTTAGCTTACCCCCAATACGTTAATCGCTAATGACTCTTGGACTTACCCCCGATCCATTATCCACTAACGACTCTCGGGCTTACCCCCAATTCGTCAACCACTAACAAAGCCCTTCAGCCTTACATATGCACACACGAAACTTGCAAAACTTAACTATCTCAATCAGGCCTTTGGGTCAAGACTCGGACCCTTAAGTCCCAATCAAACAAGAACATATAAGGGGATCCTCATCGCAACCCTCGACCTGAGCTCCTAACACTCTAGGAATCTTAAGCACGATGACACCCTACAGAATACTAGCATAAATTGCAATTAAGACAACTTGAAAGGAATTTCGTCAACTAGAAATGACCATAACACGAAACCTTCAAGATTAAGAAAACATATTAGGGGATCCTCATCGCAACCCTCGACCTGAGCTCCTAACACCCTATGACTCTTAAGCACGATGACCCCCTTTAGTATACTAGCACAAATTGCAATTAAGACAACTCGAAAGGAATTTCGTCAACTAGAAATGACCATAACGCAAAACCTTGAAGATTAAGAAACTATGCGTAAATCTTTAAATTAAGAAATTATGGCTGGAGACTGCACCCTGCTACAAAATTCTCCCACTATAAAATCTCCACTCTCCTCCACTAGGAATATAAAAATTATTTGGACACAACCAATATGAAACTAAAGCTTCAAATCGAACTAACTAGAGTACTACCCATTTCTGGCCCTAATAAATAATCAAAAGTGGAGTAAGATAGTCATTCAAATCATTCAGCTCAACCCAAAAACCTTCATCAAACAAGAACAAGTAGAGAGGTCAATTTGAAAGTTTAGGGTCTATGTCACCCCAACACTATAGTCTAACAAGCACCTAATACCTCCTCGAATGAAAACACTTAGAAAAGACAATAATCAACCTAAAAGAATTCTTCCAGAAGCAAAATTAACACATAAAAGAAATAGATAATTGGAAACATACCCACATTCTACATAGCTGCCACACCTGGTAATCGAGACATGAACACATGTAGAAATATCCCTCCACTTCTGATATCCATCTCAAATTGAGAATTGGTTCCTTATCCCCTCTGAACTCTGGAGGTTTCGTACCACTGAATTCTCGGTACTACATCATCCCATCTTTATGAAGTCCTGTAGTAGCAATGGTTGCAGTGGCTGTGACAGCAACAACCTGCATGACGATGACATAACGCCATTCGAACTCCTTAATAATTGTGGTCTTGAAAGACCTAAACATATCCGAAATTGGTTCCCTGATTGCCATGGTCACTTAGGCAACAATGATCCTGCGAATCTCCTCAACACTCAGACCTGTCCTTTATGGGTTGCCAATGCTTGATCTTGAACCTCAGATAGCCACTATATTGAAACACACAACGAAAAGGGTCAAACATCAAGACATAGTGCTCAAACACACTGAAACACACCAAAAATATGGTCCAAAACTTTCATTTTTAATTTATAAATAATATCATGATAACCGAAAACATCTCATAAAACATATATGACAGTATCTCAAAACATCATATCCAAAAACTGTATCAAAATCACATGTTCAAATATCAAAGTAAATCATCCCATGCTAAACGCTGTGGTGTGTGCGATGCAGTCATCCCGAGCTCTTCCTTTTACTAGCGGAAGTACCTGAAGCCAAAATTGAAAACTGTAAGCACAAAGCTTAGTGAGTCTCCCCAAACTACCACATACCATACACATATCACTTAATCACATAACATCATAAACTGGGCCTAGCCCACTACATTGGGCCCCACCCGACATCGAACCATAGTCGAATATTGGGCCCCGCCCAACATCGGACCGAAATACGACATCGGGCCCCACCCGACATTGAGCAAAGCTCGATATACATAAGCATATCAACAATACATATAACATAATCATCTAGCATACATATAAACATTCCTTGGGCTTGCCCCGACATCGAACCGAAATCCAGAAACATTCTAACATTCACATGCAAGAATCACGAAGACACCAAGCATACAAACATTCCTCAAGCTTGCCCCCACATCAGACCGAAGTTGAAAAACACATAAACCTACATTGGTCGCAACCTGACATCGGGCCCTAGCCCAACATATACTAACATACATAAGCGGGCCGACGTTGGTGCCTTCGACCCATTCCTACTGGAGGAAAACTCACCTCGCAAAGCTGACTGTAAAATCTCGCGGCGAGGAATCTCTAACTGCTGCTCCAACGACTCCCCGACTATCATTATCACAATAATACTTAGTCAAAATTCAATAATCATTCTTAGGGTAAAATGACCTTTTTACCCCTGGTCAAAGTCAACAGTCTAGTCAAAGTCAACATTCTGGGTTGACTCAACTCGCCGAGTTGACCCATTAACTCGTCTAGTTCCATAAATTAAAAACCCTGAAATCTCGATCCAACTCGTTGAGTCATCCCCTTGACTCACCGAGTTCCCTGGCTACTCATAGTCGTGATTAGGCGAGTAAACTCGTCGAGTCATCCTCAGACTTGTCGAGTTCTACCATGTTCAGAATTGGGACAAATCGACCCAACTCATCGAGTTCCTCTATGCACTCAACGAGTTCCTCTGTCTGTTTGTGTCACACCCCAAACATGAACGATGGAAACGTTCGGGGGGCAGAGGACGTCATGTGTAGTATCATAACAATTGAATAGTAAAGAAAGTAAACACAACAATCATATACGTAATTGAAAAAGTTACATCCTTGTAAGCGTTTATATGTTTCAAAAGACAATTACATTATGATGTCAAAAGTTTTGTTTAACGCCCTAACGTCAAATCTTCAAAAGTTGTTAATAACCTATTTGACTGGTTTCCTGAGAATACAAGTTATTTGAGAAAAAGTGTCAACATTTAAGTTGGTGAGTTTATAAGCATTTGTATGAATAATGTATGCCATTCATTGAGATGAAATCACGTTTGTTTCCAGAAAATCTGACATTTTCTATAAAATAAGTTGTAATTCGTTTGTTTATAAAATGAGAGTGTTTATCCCAGAAAATCCTATATTTTCCATAAAACAGAACTGTAGTCTTTTACGTTTCCAAGAGCGAAAGATACAAGTATATATGTCATACTTAGTTTTGTAACATGTAGTTTTATTTGCAAATAAAGCCGTTTGAAGAGCTGTGTATTTACGTAAAATAAGCATACTACCGATTTCACGTAAAAATAACGTATTGTTGTTTATCATGTGAGTTTTCATAACCATGCTGAAAATGAATTACATGCCTCGACGTTCTTTGGGAGTCGAAAAGATATGATGTTTGTCACCCATAACTCGCCGATCGTACTGTAGCTAACAGTCAGGGTGGGGGTTCATCAATCCCGTATAGATCTATACACAAGTATCACGCTCTCCGGGAGGAGACACTCGTTATAAAACATGACTTCCATGGATACCTTTGGTAGGTATGATGAAGACGAACGACTCACAAATTTCCAACGAGATACATGTTTTTTTAATAAAAATATTCATGCATGAGATTGTTACCCATTTCATCATATTTAATATGTATATAAAAATAATCGTATTTTTATATAATCGTTTCTTTTCCCTGAAGGGTAAAATAATATGAATATTTCTCAAACTATATCTATTACAGTTTAAAAGGTATTGTTTCTTTGAAAATGATAATTGTTTCGTTTTAATGTGTTTTAAATATAACCGTTTGTAATTTGGTGATAACGTTATGTCGCATGTTTGATATTCTTACGCAAAAGATACTTAAACGTAATAAAATATAAAATAATGGGTTTGTTGGGCTTTGAAGATTGCGTCTTTTGGGCTCATCTGATTATGCTATTTTGTATTCCGGTTTGGGCCTGTCCAACCGTGAGCCTTTTATGTTTTGTATATATGTTTACGCTTGCATGCATATTAGGTTAATGTTTTGGAGATCTGAGAATAGTGATACATCAAGACGACAACAGGTTTCTTTGATCGTTCTTGTAACCTTCCAATCCTCTACAGTTGATGTTCTTAATCGAGCTCTTCTGAGGATTTTGTTTAATCATTCGACACGTTTGATTCAATCTTGTCTCGTTCTTATTATTATGTTTTTATCGTCTTTGTTTACTTACTTGTTCAAGATCTAATCGATCTTTATAGATTAAAAGATAGTTAAATCTCAACAATTGGTATCAGAGCGGGAGGCTGTGTAATTGATACACATCTTTTCTGTGAAAAAGATTTCCATTAGGGTTTTTCCGCAATCATCAATATTTATTGAGCCGTCATCTCTTTATTGACGTATCTTGATATTTATTACTTTGCCCTAATCTGCTTTATTACAAGTCTGATCTTTGAACAGGTTTTTACGATCATAATGGACGCGACACAATCAAACCTTATTAATATTTCCAACAACATTGGTTCGATGAAAAAGATTCCGATCTTATACACCCATGACTATGAAGTATGGGCACATCACTTCGAAGACTACGTTATTGGATTGGAGGATAATGGGTATCTCATTTGGGAAGCCATCACCAATGGACCATTTTCTCATTCTGCAACGTCCAGAATCATCAAAACTCAAAAAGAATATAGTGATTTGCTAAAGGACGTGAAAGATATTGCACAAGATGAAAAGGATAAGCTCCAATGCAATATCAAGGCATTAAGATTGATCCGGTTCGCCCTTCAATCCGATACATTCAGATTGGTTAGCTCATGCACGACGGCAAAGGATGTTTGGGATAGACTTCGCGAACTGTATTCTACAGACGAAGATCTTGAACATTCGATTCAAACTTTGCTTCTATCTGAGTTTGGAGAATTCAGGCAAGGGGTTGAAGAATCTGTGACCCAGACGTTCGATCGCTTCAATCATCTTCTCAGCAAGATGATCAAACACGATATTGAAAGGAAGCTCATCGAACAGAAGGTTACATTCCTGAATGGTCTGAGGTCTGAATGGAGAGTAGTAGTTTCCACAGTTAAAGCCCATGAGCAGTTTAAATCATACTCTTTGGCGAAACTGGTGGGAATTCTCAAGTCTCAAGAGAAGATCGTGGTGCAAGAAAAGAACGTCGTTTCCAGTCTTGGTTCGTTGGCCCTCCTGTCAAAAAGTAAAGCTGTTATGGAGGATGAAGACCTCAACCTGGAAGAATATGATCTCACATCAGAGGATTATGCCTTGATGGTGTCCAATCCCAAAAGGTTCATAAAGAAGAGATTCCCCAGCAACAAAAACCGAAACTGGCAGGGGAGTTACAGCTCTGAAAAGGTGATTAATGAACCGAAAGATGAGGAGCACAAGAAGGAACCGAAGGTGGATGGCGACTCTGGAGTGAGCTGTTTCTATTGTGGTGGGAAAAATCATTATGCTAAGGACTGTGTCCTTAAGAAAATGGCTGAAAAAGATGATGGGAACGACGAGGAAGCCGTGTTGCAGAAAAGATTGGATGAGTTGAGAAAGAAGAAGTCTGCTGCTAACCCGCCTATTAATGCTCTTATTGTGCAGGGTTCTGTTCTAGGTGATGAGTTCGGTAGCACGGAAGTTTGGTCTACTGACTCAGAAGACGAGGAAGTGAGGCAGCCTACTCATGGAAAGGCCTACTTGTCTAAGGAAGAAAGCAGTGGTGGAAAATGCCTCATGGTTTCTGACGTATCTCAAATGAGGGGATACAACACCGATGGAGGCAGTGATGGACAGAAAGCAAAGGAGGACATGTGCTTTACAGCCAAACCGCTTAGCCAACAGTTCAATGAGCTCGATGAACTGATAAAGAAGGTACAATCTGTTTTTATTTCATGCAAAGTACCATTATCCTCTTATGAGAAAGAACTAAAAAACGCCAATACAAGAATATCTCATCTAGATAGTAGCTTAACTCAAACTCGGGTCACAAATTCTAACCTAACTGATCAATTCAGCAGGGCGGCGTCGAAGAGTGAGGAGCGGAGAATGTGGATAGAGTTAAAGGAGTCGGAATTAGTCAAAGTTAAAGATGAAAACATTTATTTGCAAAGAGACAATTTGAAATTATTAAAACAACGAAATGTTTTCTGTTTAATTGCTAAGCGTCTGTATTCTAATATTACTCAGCTTCACTAGGATTGTGAAATAGGCCAAAGGATTCACCGTATGATTTTGCCCTTCCTAGAGTTTAAGGAAGATGAAATCGATGCTGAAGCCTACAATTGTGAGAGTGTGATATCGTCTGATGGTATCAATCCCACCTACATGTATGGACTGGACAAAATTGAATCCTTCATTAAATCCAAAGACCACAAAGACATGCTTAAAAATCTTTTGGATGAAAATGACAAACTTAAACTGAGAACCGAAACCATGCAAAAATTTGACTCTTTAAACGCCAACGTAAGCTCAGAAAACAAAATTGATGTTGAAAATGCATCAGAGCTTAACGAGGATGATAACATGAGCGAATTTCTGTAGAGGACACGGTTGACTGCTCAGAATTTGTTAAAACCGAACCTGAAAATCACAAGAATCTAATTTCTGAAAACTCAGTGGAGTTCGCTCGGTTGTCCCATCAAAAGTCCCCAAAATTAGTTGAGAAAGCTGTTGTGTATCAAAAGGTCAGGACCACTCCAAATCAAGTTTACAAGGTGACAGGAGTAACTGAACATCAAACAGCTGAACTTGTAGCCATGGTAAACGAAGACAATGCTGATGGCTGTGATGAGTACTTCTGGGAAGCTCCAATTGATAATGCAGACGAAACCATTGGTTTATCTGAAAGAACTTCCTGGAAGAGCAAAGGAAGATACATACCTGAGCCCTTGAATAAACCGAACAACTTCGATGAGCCGAGCACCAGTGGTACAAAAGATATTCCTCAGAAGAATGATCACTCGGCAAAAGAAGACGTTCCCTCTGCTTCCTCAGCTCAAAGTAAAACTCCTACAGTTCAAAAGGAACTAGCCAGGGAGACACCGAATACGAAAGAAAATGTTCATCATCAACCTTCTCAGATGAGGAACATGAAGAGAGAAAGAAACAACAGATACCGGAAGAACCTTTCGGAAAGGAAACAATTCTGGCATTCCCAGAATGCATATTTCACTCATCAAGACAAGAATCTGAAGTATGAAAACAATCCAGGAGGAAAGATTGAAAGTCACAAAAACCGAAAGCCAAGGTTCGGTTCACAAGAAGAAATCAACCGAAACCAAAGGCTCGGTTCTGAAAAGGACTTCAACCAGAACCAAAGGTTCGGTTCCAAAGACAGCTCCAACCGAACGCAAAGGTTCGGTTCTGAAGACAAAAGAAAACAAAACTCTAAGGTCGTTCTCTCCAATGATCAAAAACAAAAGGGTCACCTAGAGTCTCCTTCCAAGACTTCCTCTTCCTCTAATTCTTCTCATTCTTCTAACTCTTCCTCATCCACTGTTTTATCTCAATCTCGTTCTAAATCTGATTCTTCTTATTCTCGAAAATCTCATTCATCAGCTGAGCAAAAGTGGAAGCAGAAGGTCAATAAATCCACACCAGAGTCCAAATCTAATTCACCTAATCCTAACAAAATAAAAGTTTTTACCATTAAAAGGAAAGATGCAACAACTCTTATAAAACGAACTTATCTTGTTGATGTCTCTCTTATTGTTCCCGTTCCCATGCAAAGCTCACGTGGACCCAAGAAATTTTGGGTTCCTAAATCTGTCTAATTTTTGCAGGTTATAAGTGACGAGCAGTTCGACGAAGAATGGTACATCGATAGTGGCTGCTCACGTCACATGACAGGGAGGAAAGAGGAGCTTAGGGAATACAGATCTCTTGCAAATGGTGGCAACGTCAAGTTTGGAAACAATTCTTTTGGCACCATAAAGGGATATGGGATGATAACAAATGGAGACTTTACTATAAGGAAGGTAGCTTATGTGGAAGGACTCCAACACAACCTCATTAGTGTATCTCAGCTTGTTGGAGGTACAGATCTCAAAGTCTCGTTCGATGATGAAGGTTCTGAAATCATAGAGAAAAATTCAAAGAAAGTGATTCTCAAGTCAGAGCGAAAGGGTGAAATGTTTCCCTTAAACCTTAAACCCATCAAAGGAAACCCAGCTATATGCTTATTGTCAAAAGCTCAATCCGACGAAAGTTGGTTGTGGCACCGAAGATTATCTCATCTTAATTTTAAAGATATCAACCGTCTTGTTACTGAAGGTCATGTTAGGGGCCTTCCATTGCTCAAGTTCAACAGGGATCATCTGTGCGCTGCATGCAAAATGGGGAAGCAGAGTCGTCAAAGTCATCCATCTATAATCAACACAAAAGTTGTTGAACCACTCGAATTACTTCATATCGATTTGTGTGGTCCTTCATCTATCGAAAGCATCGGTGGTAGCAAGTATATTCTTGTTATTTTTGATGACTTTTCACGATTTACATAGGTGTTCTTTCTAAAGCTCAAATCTGAAGCGACTCAAAAGCTGAAAGGGTTTATCAAGCAAATTGAAGTACAGCTTAAGAAGGTTGTTCGTAACATCAGAAGCGACAATGGTCTCGAATTCAAGAACAGGGAGTTTGAAGAATTTCTTGCAGAAAAGGGAATTAGTCATAATTTCTCAGCTCCCTACACACCGCAACAGAACGGAATAGTCGAAAGACGAAACCAATCTTTGTGTGAAACTGCCCGAACTATGCTAAGTTTCGCTTCCTTACCTCTTTATTTTTGGGCTGATGCTATTTCGGCTGCTTGTTTTACACAGAACAGGTCATATCTCAACAAGAGGTTCACGCTCACTCCATATGAGATACTGAACAACAGAAAGCCAAATGTGAAATTTTTCCATGTGTTCGGCTCAAGGTGTTTCATCTTTAATTCTAAAGAACAACGCTACAAGTTTGATGTCAAAGCCGACGAGGGAATATTTCTGGGTTACTCGCTCACATCCAAGGAATACAGGGTCCTAAACAAGCGTTCAAGAAAGATTGAAGAGACATACTATGTGACCTTTGACGACAACTATGTCAAGAAGCTACAGGCTAAAGAAGACATCACTGGAGAAATCTTTCCTCTAAATGGCCAGGTTACAGTCTCGGTCGCCAACTTATTCGAGACATTAATGGACATCTTTGACGAACCGGAGAACGCTTCACTTTCCGAAGCAGGTGCAGCAGACAACAAAGTTGATCACATGGAGCAGATTGTCGAAGACGCTGCAAGGAGAATGCATGAAGAAGCATCAATCTCTAACGACTCTCCTTCCAACGACGCTCAAGTCGAGGGGGAGCCAAGTGCTCAAGTTGAGGGGGAGCCAAGCGCTCAAGTCCAGGGGGAGCCAAGTTCTACAACTTTAACCAAAGAGGTCTCAACACCAGAAAGCTCAGAATCACACAAAACACCTGAACCTCATGTCTTTCAAAGCTCATCAACTGAGGGGGAACATAATGATATGACACTCAGTTACGATAGCCAATCTGAGCCAGACGAAATAATCAATGCTGAACTAGACTCAACCTTTGATCCAAATTACCCTCCTCTTATCAAATGGACCAGAGATCATCCTGTCTCTCAAGTAGTTGGAGATGTCTCTGAAAAGGTCTTGACCCGATTACAACTGAAAGCAAAACAGACTTCCTTATTTTCAAAGGTTGAGTTTTGCATGTTCAACTCATTCGTATCAAAAGTTGAACCAAAGACAGTTAATACTGCCCTCGATCACTCTGATTGGGTTCAAGCAATGCAAGACGAGCTGAACGAATTTGAAAGGAACAAAGTCTGGCGCCTCATTCCAACTCCTCCAGATGCTTCGGTTGTTGGTCTCAAATGGGTTTTTAGGAACAAAATGGACAAGGAAGGTAATGTTATACGGAACAAGGCTCGTCTGGTGGTAAAGGGATATTGTCAGGAGGAAGGGATAGACTATGAAGAGACTTTCGCTCCAGTAGCTCGGCTAGAATCTGTTAGAATATTTATGGCTTATGCTGCTCACAAGAACTTTGAGGTTTTCCAAATGGACGTCAAGTGTGCATTTCTCAATGGAGAACTCGAAGAAATGGTGTACGTGGAGCAACCTCCTGGGTTCGTGAACAAAAAGCATCCAAATCATTGCTATATTCTGGATAAAGCTGTGTACGGCCTTAAACAAGCTCCGAGAGCCTGGTATGAAACGCTTACAAAATTTTTAAAGATGTCTAAATTCAAACAAGGTTCGGTTGACCCAACCTTCTTTCGCAAAAAGGAAGGTAACCACCTTATGATAGTTCAAATTTATGTCGATGACATCATATTTGGCTCCACGAATCCCAGCTTAACGGCTGAATTCAGAAAGCTGATGGAGACTAAGTTTGAAATGAGCTCAATGGGTCCAATTAACTTTTTCCTTGGTTTAAACATAAGACAGGGACCCGAAGGTATCTTTATTAATCAGGAAGCTTACACGAAGACTCTCCTAGCAAAGTTTGGTATGATGGGAGACTCAAAAGTTAAAGTCCCAATGGCATTCGGCACCAAGCTTACCCCATCCCTAGACAAACCGGCTGTTAATATCACGCTCTATCGTCAAATGATTGGCTCATTAATGTATCTAACTGCTAGCAGACCTGATATCATGTTTTCTGTGTGTTATTGTGCTCGATTTCAGGCAAACCCACGTGAACCTCACATGCTTGCAGTGAAGAATATCTTACGATATCTCAAGCGAACCACCTCCTTAGGTCTTTGGTATCCATCCAACTCAGGCTTCTTTGTTCAAGCCTATTCTGATGCTGACCTCGGAGGATGTGGACTTGACCGTAAAAGTACAACTGGTGGTTGTCAATTTCTTGACAGGAAGCTAGTCAGCTGGCAATCCAAGAAACAAACGTGCATGTCGTTGTCTACTGCAGAAGCGGAATATATTGCAGCTGCATCCTGCACATCACAAGTGATTTGGATCCAAAGTCAACTTCGAGATTACGGACTAAATATGAAGAAGATCCCACTATATTGTGACTCTGAAAGTGCAATTAGGATCTGTCATAACCCAGTGCAACACTCCAAAACCAAACACATAGCACTGAGGTATCACTTCATCAAAGATCACGTGGAAGATGGAAACGTCGAAGTTCACTTCGTACGAACCACTGATCAACTGGCTGACGTCTTTACAAAAGCTCTTCCTGAAGCATCATTCAATCAAATATTGCAAGGCTTAGGTATGATGGTTGCAGAATCGGTCCCAAATCCTCAAGTCTCTATTTAAGAATCAGGAACCGAAGCCAACAAACCGCTCTGTTGCTTTCTGCTCTGGCGCTTTAACGGAACCGAAGCTAATAGACCGCTCGGTCACTCTCTACTCTGGTAAAATAAAGGAACCGAACCAACCAGACCGCTCGGTCACTCTCTGCTCTGGTGAAATAACGGAACTGAAACAACCAGACTGCTCGGTCCCTCTCTCTGTCTCTGCAATCTAAAGGCGCTCAGAACGCTCGGTCTCTCTCTGTTCTAAAAGATTCACGGATCCAATCTAAACAGACCGCTCGGTTCTTCCTGATTGTAAAACCATCACCGAAATACTCAGATCGTTCGGTCTATCTCTGCTTCTTTCTTTTGTACAAATTTTATCTTTCTGTTTTTTTATTTCTTTTTCAGAAAATTCCAAATTAACAAAAATATTTTATCCTTCTGTTTTTCTTTATTCCTCAGAAAATTCCAAAATTACAAAAATATGTTGTCTTTCAGTATTTATTTTTCTCTAAGTAAATTTCAAAACTACAAAAACATTTTATATTTCTAGTATGTGTACTTTTTGCACGAGTGAATACAAGCATCTCCTTATGTACTGTTCATCCAGGTATGTTTTATTTTTATCAGACTAGTTAGACGTCCCTAGAAGCATGCTGCTGTATGTTGTCTCAAGCCTCTATGACCTCGAGCATGCCTTAATGATTCGATCAATACATATCGTTTCTTCCCAATCAGGCTATTCTCTCATGCTCGGTCTAGAGCTACCTTCTTTTACTCATCTGAAACATGAGTTGCTCTGCTTTGTCCCATTTCTGTAGCAGAAGGTACGTTCGGTCTCTTAACCATCTCTTCAACTTCTTCATTTGCATTCGCTCCCCAAAGTAACCCTTGATGCTCTCGGTCTTTACCACTGAGGCTTATGGTTGCACAAAATCTGTGTTTATGATCTTAGATTCGTTTACCACGTTCTAAGTGAAACCCAAAATCCAACACCTAAAATGAACTGACGGTGAGTAATTAACTCAAGCTTTCACTTGGAAATCTCTTTTTCTTTATGCGTGATCTTTTATGAAATTGTCTCGTCCTAAGACATTTCTTCCCAAAGAGGTCCAATTTAATTTCTTTTTGATATTTCTGTCTATATCATTCTTATCACGAAATACTTCCCACCTACCTGTTCAACAGATCACATCGGTCTCACAGGTAACTCTACCAACACTCAGTTTTATGTCAAGACTTAATGTTTGGTTTGAGTTCAGCCACCCTTTATCCATCAACAAAAGATGCCTTTCATTGTTTCTTTAAAGACAACTGATCGTATTTCGCGGGAAACCACACAAACACTTCAGGTCTCTCTTGGCTTTGAAGGAAGCGATTCTTGCCCGGAATCTTCTGCTTTCTGTCTTCTATCTAGACAACACCCACTTCCAAACACATTTGATTTATTTCTTTGTCTTTCACACTCTTATGCACGGAATTTTTTTCCAACATTCTAATTGCTGTTTGGCACATGGTTCTAAGTTTCAGTTGTAACCAAACAAGGGCACAAGGAATTTCAAACGGTACGAAAAAGATTTGGGCGCGTGCAAAGGATTCATTTCACACCCACGTGTGCTGACGTATTCCTGGGATACACCATAACTTCCAATCGCGCTTTTTCAGGCGACGTTTTGGTTTTTTTTTCATCATCACGGTTTTCTCTCTCCTGTGAACGGTATAAATAAGACGTGATCGTGTTCTTTGGCAGTTACCTCTCAAGCATTCTCTCTCTGAAAAAGTTACCACTGTTCATCTTCTTCCAAAACTCAACAATGGCGACTTCTTCTTCCGCTCACGATCAATCTGCATCTTCTTCTTTACTCTCAATCAAACCAAATCAGAACATGATCATAGAGATGTCTCCATTCCTCTATGACTCATACATGCTATACGTGGTTGAATGCCTCAAATATTCCCCACTGGTGTTAGCACTTACGCAAGTAGAGGCCGTTCCTATGTCCCTGCTCTCCCAAGTCTACACCACGGTCAGCTATGACAGGCACAAAGACCGCATCTTCTTCACTATTCACGACAAGAAGACTTCAATATCCAAAACACGGTTTTGCTCTCTTCTAGGGCTTGCCATCGACTCCTCTGTCATCTCACCGGACTTCATCTCCACCGCCCAGATATTTACGATGATGTATGAGTTGGGGTATACAGATGTTCTAACCTCTATTGCCAAAGTCAAGAAATCCTGTCTTCCATCTTAGTGGAACGGATTGCTTACCCTTTTAATTAAGGGTTTAGCGGAGAGATGTGGTGGTTCCAACACCACAAGCAAAGGGTTTCTAACAATCCTGTACGGTCTTTACAATGGCATTAATCTTGACTATGGGTCTATCATCTGGGCTCAAGTGGTTCAGAGTCTCAACACTACTGCCAAGCACTCCGAGATTTCTTGCGGCAGGTTTTGGACCCTTATCACCAGAAGGGCTATTGATTCTCTTGAAATCCCAGTAATGAAGGATGTTCTTACGGCTTCAATTGCCACTTACCACACCAAGAAAATCATAGTCTCAGATCCAAGTAAGTTCCTTCACTATGGACTAATCCCTGAGTCCATGTATAGATGCGTCACGCCCCACAGCAAGATCATGGCGGACTATAGCTCAAGGACCCCCTTGCCTCCTAGGGTTCTTTCTGAGGAACAACGTGCTGCTCTTGAGGCCCTGGATCAGCCTGCTAACCGGGGCAAGAGAGTGAGCAAAAAGGAGAAGGCGGAGAAGAAAGAAACCGCACCACAAAAGGAGAAAAAGAGAAGGTCCTCCAAACGCAAATCCGAGGCAGAGGCACCTTCTCAATCCAAATCGAAAAAGGTAAAGAAGATGGCTAAAAGAGCCAAAGGATCTCCTTCTTCTGAATCAGAACCGAATGCACCATCCGAAACAGAAGCTGCTGATCCTCAAACCGAAACTACACCCGTTTCGTCTCCACAACAACCATCCTCACCAGTCTCTCCTCGTATTCCCAACTCACCCTCCCCACCTAAATCTCTCCAAATAACCAAATCACCTTCTCCTCCTACTTCCCCAAAATTTCCAACCCCAACCCAATCACCCAAACAGAAAGTCACAAGTTCTGTTCCAACATCAATCCCCAAACCACAACAGAACCTAATATTCCCTTCTCTGTTTCTCAACCTTCATCCTCTATCTCCAAGCCTATTCTCACCGAATCTGTTACCATCACCACTACCCAACCACCAGTAACGGTCAACGTATCTGATACGGGGGCTGCTTCTGTGGTTGAAACCCCGGTCATCAACCTTCCCTCCTCCCCTTCTCCATCTTCCAACTCCGGTGCTACCTTAGGGGGTGATGATGAAGACTTCGATTCCATCTATTACAGCCCCTACCGGATACCTACCGACACCGATGCAGATACCCCTGCGTCAAGTCAGCAGCTTCAGGAAATACACGCCAAACTTGACAGTCTGCTGGCTGACAGTAAAGCCTATGGGGGTGCTGTGCTGAAAGCCTTTATAGAGTCTGCGATCCAGACTTACACCGAAGCCTTGGATCGTTCCACTGCCGCCGTAGATAATTCAGCAGCCTCATGCTCCAAAGCCACTAAGGAAGTTTCTGAGGTTGTTCATACAACTCAGATCTTTCTTGATTCTCTCAAGGCTCATGCTGACTCTAATGCTTCCAAATTTCAAGCGTCAGTAGACTCTTTTTCAGCTACCCTTCAGGGAGAAACCAGCAAATTTGAGGCTCTGCGTGCTGACCTCAAAACTGAATCCACTTCATTCCTCAAATCTTTGGATTCACGTTTTGCCTCTCTGGAAGCCGAGAGCACCCTGAAGGAAGAACTTATAAAACACCAGGCGACTATTGATTTACAAAAGATCCAACTGGCCCAGGCACAACAAGAAATAACTTTGCTTCAAACTCAGCGGGCAGTTCTTCAACGTTGCGCTGGTGACGTTAAAAATATGTTAACAGGCGTTCTTGACTCCCATGATCCCTTCCTAACCCTCACTATTCGTCAGCATCTCCAGGCAAAACTCCTTCCTGCAATTACTATCTTAAGTGAAATGAAGGGTGTCTCGGAGAAGCTTGTTCTTCCGAGACAAGGGGGAGAGGAAGGTGTGTCCAAAATAGAACCGAAGGGTAATGTAGCTTCGGGTTCTGGTAAACAAGTCCTAGTTGAGAGCGAATCAGAATCAGGCGAAACCATCACTGAAGCTCTTCAACGCAAGAAAAGGGACAAAGAGCTTGATGAAACTTTAAAGATAGCTCGTGAGGCCGAGGCCAGAGAAAGGAAAATCAGGGAGGATGAGGAGGCTATTCAAGCTAAAAAGACTCTGTTCCTAGATTGGGACAGAGACACACTCATCACTCAAGCGATTGAGTTTCCTTCTATTTATTGGTTGGAACCGATTGCATCTTTTGAGTGTGAAAATTCAAGAGACTCGCAGTTCGACATGCCCATTACGCGCAAAGCCTTCACATTTCACTGCTTTGATGTCACTGCCAATGTCCCTCATCCGAACCCGAAGGTTGACAGAGAGCTCATCGATTTCTATCTGAAATTCGGTCAACCATAGTACTTGACTTGGAGTGCCCAGAAAATTATTAAAGTCAAGGTACTGAAACCAACCCAGGCTGGGAAATTTGTGAACGTCAATTTCAAAATCAACAGAGGAACAGCCAACACCGAACATCTTATTTCTCTGGCAGATCTTCCCAGTCTGAACCCGCACGATTGGATCTTGCTATACAACATTCTTCTCTCCAACCAGAGAGAATATGAACCAATTCTTTCTCATCTTAAAAGAATGTTGGCTTCCTACGTCCATGAGCTCGCCACTATGGATCAGGAAATAGCAAAAGTGATGAACAAGAAACCCACTGTCAAGCCCACTTCCAAGACCGGAGATGTTCATAAAATGAAGTTGGGGCAAATTGATTCTTCCAATCTGACGGTTATGTTCACCAGGGGCGACAAGCATAAGTTTCTGTTTGCTTTGGTAGACAAGCATCTGTTTTCTACAGAGTGTCTGGAGCACATCATTAATATCATTCACCGATGCAAACAGAACTCAACAGCAGACAAGAAGAACTTTACAGATATGCTTCGTTGGTATATTACCTTCAGGCATCATATTCTGGCTTTGATACCGAAATTTTTTGAAACGGTAAAGAAGCCCTCTGCTTTGAAAGAGAGTGAAGGTCTCGCTCCAAATTGACGCAAAGGGGGAGATTGTTGGGCTTTGAAGATTGCGTCTTTTGGGCTCATCTGATTATGCTATTTTGTATTCCGGTTTGGGCCTGTCCAACTGTGAGCCTTTTATGTTTTGTATATAAGTTTACGCTTGCATGCATATTAGGTTAAGGTTTTGGAGATCTGAGAATAGTGATACATCAAGACGACAACAGGTTTCTTTGATCGTTCTTGTAACCTTCCAATCCTCTACAGTTGATGTTCTTAATCGAGCTCTTCTGAGGATTTTGTTTAATCATTCGACACGTTTGATTCAATCTTGTCTCGTTCTTATTATTGTGTTTTTATCGTCTTTGTTTACTTACTTGTTCAAGATCTAATCGATCTTTATAGATTAAAAGATAGTTAAATCTCAACAGGGTTGTATATCAACACAAGTTTCTTGTGTTTTACTTGTATCCCCCCTCCTAAAACATGGAAAAAGCTATGAAAATGTAGGGGTATTAACTCACCTCAAATGTGATAATGGTGAACTTTGATTTGGGACACGAAACGATAACAATATCCTAATGTTTAAACACATATTTATGTGCAAATATTTGATGAATCAAGAATTCATAGAGTGTATAAACACTAAATTTGAGAGATACTTACCAAGTCTAATAACTTGTTCTTAAGAGGAATGATCTTCTGTAGTGGTTTGATCTTGAAATGAAAAGAAAAGGGTCTTATGCTTGAGAGTAAATGGAAGGAATAATGTTTGCTAATTGAGAGAGAATGAGATAATTTGCTATATTGGATGTGAAAGTGAAGAATTTATCTTATGTGTGACTTATATATGAAGTAAAATGAGGAGGTGATATGATACTTACGTTGGTAAAGTGAGATTATCACATTGGGAAGTTGAATAAGGATAAGATATGAAGATATTAAGGGGTTTTCAGTCATAATTTCACATGTAAGGAAGTGTTTTTGGTCCTAAGGTCAAGGAGAAAAGGAAATTTAGTCGTAAGGTCAAAGAGAAAAGGGAATTCGGTCCTAAGGTCAAAGAGAAAAGGGAATTCATTTTTTGCTTTATTCCAAGAAGTGAATTCGGTTTTGAGTTTGGGATAAGATTCCCCAAACCGAATTCTATATATACATATTATATGTTATGATTTTAAATTAAATATTATATCATAGCATTCTCATATACATATTACTTGAATTAGTGTTGACTTCTTTGAGTCCATAATGTGTTGTTAACTTGTATTAGCTTATAATAACTTAAACTAACATGGGTTATTACCACACATACTTAAATCAAATCCATAAGTATGGCTTATGAAAGTCATATTTTGATTGTATCTAATTACATAGTAAACCAATTGGTACATGGTTGGAGTTTTAGAGTTGAATTGTTCTAGGAAAATTCTAGTTGTGACATCATCCCCCCGTTAGAGGGCATTTCGTCCCAAAATATTAACTTTAAGTGGAACTTCTAGTATTGGGGAAAAGATGTGGATACTTCTGTTTCATCTGATCTTCTCGTTCCCATATGAACTCAGGTCCTCGTTTGGCATTCCAGCGGGCCTTTATTATTGGTATGCAACTTTGTTTTGTTTTCTTGACTTCTCTATCCAAGATTTCCACAGGTTCTTCCACGAAGTGTAACTCTCGTTAATCTCGATTTCATCGAGTGGAATAACTAGAGTTTTGCTTGATAAGCATTTCTTGAGATTGGACACGTGGAAGGTGGGGTGTATATTACTAAGTTCTTGTGGTAGTTGGAGTTTATAAGCTAGATGACCAACCCTTGCGAGGATCTCAAATGGTCCAATGTACCTTGAATTTAGTTTTCCACGCTTTTCGAAGCATATCATGCCCTTCCAGGGTGAGATCTTTAACAGAACACAGTCACCAACATGAAATTCCAAGGGTTTTCGTCTCTTGTCTGCATAGCTCTTTTATCTGTCTCGAGAGGCTTTTAGCCGTTCATGGATTTGAACAATTTTGTCGGTCGTTTCCCTGATGATCTCCGAACCAGTGAGAGTGCTATCAGGAACTTGTCCTTTAGCTATCTGTGTATCATCAACTTCCGCCCAACACATAGGTGATCTGCACTTGCGACCATAAAGGGATTCAAATGGAGCAGCCTTGATATTGGTGTGATAACTGTTGTTATATGAGAACTTGAAAAGTGATAAATGGGTATCCCATGCTTTACCAAAGTCGATCACACAAGCTCTCAATATGTCTTCTAGTGTCTGGATAGTTCTCTCACTCTGCCCGTCTGTTTGTGGGTGGTAGGCTGTACTCATGTCCAACCTAGTTCCCAAGGATTTTTGAAGTGACTGCCAAAACCGAGAGGTAAATCTATATCGGTCAGAGATAATAGATATTAGTATTCCATGTAATCGTACTATTTCCCTGATGTATGTTCTGGTCAGTTTTTCCATCTTGTTTGGTTCCTTGATTGGTAGGAAGTGTGCGGACTTGGTTAACCGGTCAACGATTACCCAAATTGTATCAAGACCACCCGTTGTCTTGGATAATTTGGTTATGAAATCCATTGCAATTCGTTCCCACTTCCACTCAGGTATCTCTGGTTGTTGTAGTAAGCCTAAGGACTTTTGGTATTCTACCTTTACTTTGGCGCAAGTCAGACACTTACCTACGTAGGTAGCAATTTATGCTTTCATGTTCGGCCACTAATACAATTTCTTAAGGTACAGATACATCTTGGCTGAACCAAGATGAATAGAGTATCGAGTCTTGTGTGCTTCGTTCATGACAACTTCTCTGGATCCACCAAACTTCGGTTTCCAAATCCGATTCATGAGATAACGAACTCTGTCACCCTTGATTTCTAAGTTTTTATCAATTCCTCTTAGGGTTTCACCGGTCACGTTTTCTGGTTTCAGGGACTCCAATTGATCTTCTTTGATTTGTGTTGATAGATGGGAATGGATAGTCTCATGGTTAGTACTTTTACTCTGCGACCTGAGTACTCTTTACGACTAAGGGCATCTGCTACTATATTGGCTTTTTCCGGGATGATAACAAACTTCAAATTCGCAATCATTGAGTAGTTCTACCCATCGCCACTATCTCATATTTAGCTCCTTCTGATCGAATATGTGTTGAAGACTTTTGTGGTCAGTAAAGATGGTGCACTTTGTGCCATAGAGGTAGTGTCTCCAGATCTTTATAGCAAACACTACCACTCCTAGTTCAAGGTCATGAGTAGTGTAGTTGACCTAATGTGTTTTTAGTTGTTGTGAGGCATAGGCGATAACCTTTCCTCGCTGCATAAGTACATATCCCAGTCCTTGATTGGATGCATCGCAGTATACAACAAAGTCTTCTGTCCCTTATGGAAGAGACAGAATAGGCGTGCTGCATAGGGTTTGCTTCAGAGTTTGAAATGCAATATCTTGTTTCTATCCCTAGCTGAAAGTTACACCCTTCTGAGTCAGGGTAGTAAGTGGTTTAGCGATCCTTGAGAAGTTCTGTATGAATCTACGGTAATAGCTAGCAAGGCCTAAGAATTGGCGGATTTTCCGTTGGCACTTTTAGTGATGACCAGTTCTTGATTGCTTTGATTTTGGAGGGGTCCACATGTATTCCTTCTTCGCCGACCATGTGACCTAGGAAATCTACTTTCCAAATCCAAAATTCGCATTTTTAGAAATTCACATAAAGCTTTTCCGCTCGCAATGTTTCCAAGACCTGTCGAAGGTGCTGACTATGCTCATTCTCGCTTTGCGAGTAGATGAATATATCGTATATGAACACAATCACGTATTTGTCTAAGAAAGGCCGGCATACCCTGTTCATTAAGTGCATGAACACTGCTGGTGTATTGGTTAGTCCAAAGGGCATCACTACAAATTCATAGCGACCATAACGCGTTCAAAATGCCGTTTTGGGAACATCGTTTTCTTGGACTCGTAATTGGTGATACCTGGATCTCAGGTCGATCTTTGAAAAGTAGTTTGCTCCTTGGAGTTGATTGAACAAGTCGTCTATTCGTGGTAGTCGATATTGAATCTTAATGGTGAGTTTGTTTAGTTTGTGATAGTCGATGCACACTAGGAACGATCCATCCTTCTTCTTTATGAATAGGATCGGTGCTCCCCAAGGTGAGAAGCTCGGTGGAATAAGTCCCTTACTGAGTAGTTCATTTAGCTGGATGGATAATTCTTGCATCTCAGCTGGTGCTAGACGATACGAGGATTTGGCTACTGGGGTTCCATGAATAAGATCGATTCTAAATTCGACATGTCGCATAGGAGTTAATCCTGGAAGATCCTCAGGAAATACATCAGGAAAATTACAGACTTCAGGAATGCTCTTGAGGTCTTTCATTTCTTGCTTTTCATTCACAACATGTACCAAGAATACGTGGTATTCTTTGCGTAGGTATTTCCGAGCCTTGATGCAAGAAATGATGCAAAGGTTCGTACTGGGCTTATCACCATAAATGACGAGGATTTCACTATATGGTAGATTAAGGCGAACGACCTTCTCGTAGCATAGAATATCAGAACAATGGGGACATAGCCAATCCATGCCGATGATGACATAAGAACTTTTTATTGAGACTGGCTTGAGGTTGATTTGAAAAGAATGATTGTTTAGTGAGAGGGTACAATCTATGTATACGTCGTTAGTGTTTTCTGTCTTTACATTTTCCATTTCGATGGTGAATGTTTCGTTTAAGGATTTTGGTGTTTGATTGAGTAAATGTTTAAACTGGTGGCTCACACAACTCATCTCTGCTCCACTACCAAACAGTATGCATGCATAAGAGTCATTGAGGAGAAACGTACCCGTAACCACGGTTGGGTGTGCTATTGCCTCCTCCTATCCCATTGTCAGTACTCTTCCTACTCCCCTTGCATTCATTGTTTTCGGGCAACCCCTCTTAACGTGTCCTATTTCTCCGCATCCGTAGCAAGTGCGACTCGCTCCTGTATTCGTGGTTGGGGCAGCTTGTTGTGCTAGCTCTTTGCAGAAGATGAGGAACCCATGGAGGAGGAGGAAGGCGAAGACTCTGGGACAGACTCAGAGCCAGAAGTAATCAAATCACCAGTCGCCCAACCTCCAGCATTTAGGAGAAACTTTCAGGGACCAACTCCTGTATGGGGAAGTCACATTCACCTAGAGATGGAAAAAAAAACCCGTACCCAACGGGTACCCGAAACCCTAACCCGAGTTGACCGGGTAAATCCCCGAGTTGACCGGGGATGGGGAAGGGGATGGGTATTACCCTAATATAAAAAGAGGGGATGGGGATGGGGATGGTTTTACCTGTCGGGTACCCATACCCGTACCCGAAATCGGCACCGATGGGTACCCGATATATATATATATATATATATATATATATATATATATATATATATATATAGTATTATTTATGCTTTTATTTTTAATAATGCATAAGCAAATGTTCATTAGACAAAATAAGGTTTTCTAACAATCAAACGTATGGTTTTTGGATGACTTGTTATGTCTTTTTTTGCAAAGAATGATTTAATTTGTAACCTTGAATGTTATTGTTCGTGTTTGAAGACATTCAGTGATTATAGTGTTATATATTAGTTCTGTTAGTTTTTATTTTTTCGGTTAATGTATAATTATGAGTATTTTTTCATAAAAGTTCAAAACTTTGTAACGGGGAAAAATCCCTGATTACCCATTGGGGTTCCCCGATACCCATTGGGGATGGGGATGGGGTCGGGTATGGGTATGGGGATGGGGATGGGGATTCGGGTATGGGGATGGGGAACACGAAACCCGGTATACCCGTACCCATTGCCATCCCTACATTCACCACTGGAGCACACAACAAGGATTACGTCCTCCTTATGGTATGTGTCGGGATTTCTACGAGGTCAGTGGAGGAAGTTCAGCCGACCGAGCACTCCTAGTCATAGTGGGCAAACTAGCTAACCTGTCCTACCAATCCGGAGTTCAAGCAAACCGTATTCGCGAAGTCAACATGGAGGTTCAAGGTAACACTGCTGACATCTGTCGCCTGGACATGTTGCAGGAAAATGCTCATCTCCACACCAATACCCTCCAGGAGCAGTTGACTGTGACTCTCTCCGAGATAAGAGAGATGAGGGAGCAGCAAGCCGCCTTTGACAGACATCTTATGGGAGCAAAGCAATCGGAAGCGGAATCAAGCTCCAAGCGTAACCCGTGTCACAACTAGTACTTGCCGAACTCCCAAATTTTGATATAGAATAGGTTATTGGCTAAAATTCTTGCTTTTCCTTAACTTTCTTGTAATCGGAGACCTTTAGAGAGGTCAATTTTTCCTAACTTCGAATATAGACGAAGCGTATGTTTAATATATAATGAAATATTCTTTCGGGTATTAATCCTTTGCATATCACATCAATTCATGAGTTTATCTATTATTATAAAGACTCTAAATATGAATCAAACTGGAAATCTTGTGTTAGCCAACCTAAATCATGAATTATTGAAAATAGCTAACCCTTTTACATTCAGATTTGGATCATTAAAGACTTATGGTCTCTCATTGTTATTTCTGTAGCAGCACAATGCCGCCTCGTAGATCTACACGCCATGGCAACAACATAACACCTCCACCCCTACCACCTCCATCAGCGGATGGCCAACACCAGGGTCGTTCAGGGGATTGCACCTTCAAGGACATCACCGATAGCAAACCCATATCTTTTAATGGACCCGGAAGGATAATGGCTCTACCACAATGGATAGAGAAAACAGAATCGGTTTTCGAGATCTGTGCATGTCTGGAAGGGAGCAAGGTAAAGTTTGCTACTTGTACATTCTCCGAGAGAGCTCTGATGTGGTGGAATGTCCATGTCAAGTCACTAACTCTGGTAGTGGAAAATTCTATGGGCTGGGAGAATCTAAAGAAAATGTTAATGCAAGAGTACTATTCAAGGGGCGAAGTACAAAAGCTAGAGCAGGAACTTTGGGGCCTTACTATGGTAGGCTCGAACATCACAACCTATTCCAATAGGTTTAGTGATTTGATAATCCTTTGCCCAGGAATGGTTGCTCTAAAGAGCAAGAAGATTGAGAGGTACATCTAGGGATTGTCACCCCAGATTCGAGGAAGTGTACTAGCATCCAAACCGATCACTTTCAATAGTGCCAAACAGTTGGCACAAGCTCTCGTTGACCATCGAGTCTGCCAAGGCTTTGCAACTGTTGCCCCGGAGCAAACCCTGGGAAACAACAACAACAACAGTACCAACAACAACAGCAAGAAGAAATTTTGGAATAAGAGGAAGAGTCAGTTTTCACAAGAAACTCCCAAGAAACAACAAATAGTGGCAGTTCATGCCGCTACTATCCCCGCCGTTGCTCCTATTACCTCTGCACCAACAAAGGAATATGCTGGGAACCTACCGAAATGCAGCAAATGCAATCTCCATCACAACGGAAATTGTCGAGAGATGCACTGCAACAACTACAACAGGAAAGGGCACACTGCCCGTTTTTGTAGGGCACCAGCACGACCAATCACCCAAGTCCCTAGAGTCAGCATGGGCCAGGCGTGTTATGGGTGCGGTGAGGTTGGAATAGTACAAGAGGGACTGCCCTAAGGCAAGGAATGCTGGCGGCGTAGGAAGAGTGCTGGAAATAGGGCAGAACGAAGCAATAGTTGTTCCCACGGTGGTTACGGGTGCGTTTCTCCTCAATAACGCTTATGCATGCATATTTTTTGATTGTGGTGCGGAGAGGAGTTTCGTGAATCATAAATTCAAGCACGTACTAAATTAATCAATAAGATATTCACAGTAGAAATGGCAAACGGTAGAACAGAAAGCACAAACGATATGTACATAGGCTGCACGCTAACTCTAAACGAACACTCAGTTCAAATCTATCTAATGCTGGTCACCATAAAGAGCTTTGATGTCATCATCAATATGGATTGGTTAAGCCTACAGCATGCCGATATACATTGTCACGAAAGGGCCGTTCGCCTAAATTTGCAAAATGGAAAAACTCTTGTCATTTATGGTGACAAACCCGATACCAATTTATAAATCATCTCTTGCATCAAAGCCCAAAAATACCTACATAAGGAGCACCATGCCTTCTTAGCCCACGTGGGAGATAAAGTAAAAGAAATGAAAGACATCAAAGACATTCCCAAAGTCTGCGATTTTCCCGATGTCTTCCCTGAAGTTCTTCTAGGAGTCCCACCAGAACGACAAGTCGAGTTCAGAATCGATTTAATTCCCGTAGCTACCCCAATACCTAAGTCGCCGTATCGTCTAGCGCTAGCTGAGATGCAAGAATTATCCAGCCAATTAAACAAACTACTCAATAAAGGATTCATCAGATCCAGCTTCTCACCTTGGGGAGCACCAGTCCTGTTCGTAAAGAAGAAGGATGGATTTTTCCACATGTGCATCGATTACCGGGAACTCAACAAGATCACTATCAAGAACCGATATCCCCTACCACGCATTGACGACTTGTTCGACCAACTCCAAGGAGCAAGTTATTTTTCAAAGATCGATTTGAGATCCGGGTATCATCAGCTGCGATTGTTGGAAGGAGATGTTCCCAAAACAGCCTTTCGAACTCGTTATGGTCACTACGAGTTTGTAGTAATGACCTTTGGATTAACAAATGCACTGGCGGTGTTCATGGATTTAATGAACTGAGTGTGTTGTTCATTCCTGTATAAATTTGTGATTGTGTTCATAGATGATATACTTATATATTCGAAGAGCAAAGAGGAACATAGTCAACACCTCCGACAAATCTTGGAAACCCTGAGAAAAGAGAAGTTATACGCAAAGTTCTCGAAGTGCGAATTTTGGATTCGGAAAGTAGATTTTCTAGGTCATGTGGTTAGCAAAGACGGGATACACGTGGACCCTTCCAAAATCAAGGCAATCGAGAACTGGTCAGTTCCAAGAACCCCAACGGAAATCCGATAATTCTTGGGCCTTGCTGGCTATTACCGAAGATTTATAGAAAACTTCTCGAAGATTGCTAAACCACTTACCACCTTGACTCAGAAGGGTGTGACTTTTAATTGGGAGGAAAAACAAGACGTTGCATTCCAAACACTGAAACAAGCATTATGCAGCGTACCTATATTGTCCTTGCTGGAAGGAATAGAAGACTTCATCGTCTACTGTGATGCATGAAATCAAGGTCTTGGATGTGTGTTAATGCAATGAGGAAAGGTCATCGCTTACGCCTCGAGACAACTCAAGACGCACGGTCAACTACACTACACACGACCTTGTGCTAGGAGCAGTCGTTTTCGCACTAAAGATCTGGAGACACTATCTCTATGGTACAAAATGTAAAATATTTACCGATCATAAGAGCCTTCAACACATCCTCCATCAAAAGGAACTGAACATGAGGCAAAGACGATGGGTTGAACTGTTGAATGACTACGAATGTGAAATTCGTTATCTTCCAGGAAAAGCGAATGTGGTAGCTGATGCTCTTAGTCGAAAGGAGTACTCGGGCCGCCGAGTGAAATCCTTAACCATGACGATCCATTCACACCTGTACACACAAATCAACAAAGCTTAGAAGGAAGCCTTGAAAATAGAGAATGTGGCGGGTGAAGCCTTAAAAGGAATGGACAAAAATCTTGAAGTCAATAGCGACAAAGTTCGTTACTTCGTGGATCGAATCTGGAAACCGAAGTTTAGTGGATTCAGAGACGTTGTCATGAATAAAGCTCATAAAACTCGATACTCAGTGCATCCAGGTTCAGAAAAGATGTATCTGGACCTTAAGAAACTGTATTGGTGGCCGAACATGAAAGCAGAGATCGCTACCTATGTGGGAAAGTTTCTGACTTACGCCAAAGTTAAGGTAGAGTACCAAAAGCCCTCGGGATTACTACAACAACCTAAAATACCCGAGTGGAAGTGGGAGCGTATAACCATGGATTTCATAACCAAATTACCCAAGACAGCGGGTGGGCTTGACACCATCTGGGTGATCGTCGATAGATTGGCGAAATTCGCACACTTTCTACCGATAAAGGAAACCGAAAAGATGGAGAAGCTAGCTCGAACATACATCCGAGAGATTGTACGACTACATGGAGTGCCAATATCCATTATCTATGATAGAGATAGTAGATTCACCTCGCGATTTTGGCAGTCGCTACAAAAATCTCTAAAAACGAGACTAGACATGAGTACCGCTTACCATCCACAAATCGACGGTCAAAGTGAGAGGACTATACAAACCTTGAAAGATATGCTAAGAGCTTGTGTAATCGATGTTGCTAAAGCATGGTATACCCATTTACCAATAGTCGAATTCTCGTATAACAATAGCTATCACTCCAGCATTAAAGTTGCTCCATTCGAATCCCTCTTTGGCCACAAGTGCAGATCACCACTGTGTTGGGCTGAAGTGCGTGACACACAACTAGCCAAGGGACAAGTACCCAACAACTCTCTCACAGGCCCGAAAGTTATAAGAGAAACAACTGAGAAGATTGTACAAGTTTGAGAACGACTAAAGGCTTCAAGAGACAGACAAACGAGTTATGTGGACAAAAAACGGAAGCCCTTGGAGTTTTAGGTCGAGGACCGAGTGATATTGAAGGTCTTGCTCTGGAAAGGGTTAATACGTTTCGGAAAACGTGGGAAACTAAACCCAAGGTATATCCGACCATTCGAGATCCTTGCAAGGATCGTCCCGGTAGCTTACAAACTCCAACTACCGCAGGAACTCAATAACGTACATCTTACCTTTCATGTGTCAAACTTGAAGAAATGTTTGTCCGATGAGACCCTCATCGTCCCTCTAGACGAAATCGAAATCAACAAGAGTCTCCACTTTATAGAGGAACCAATTGAGGTCATGGATAGAGAAATTAAAAAAACGAAGCAAAGTCACATACCCATTGTGAAGGTCCACTGGAATGCAAAACGGGGACCTGAATACACTTGGGAGTGCGAAGATTAGATGAAACAAAAGTATCTGCATCTCTTTCCCTAATCCACAAATATTTTCCTTACATTAAATTTCGAGATGAAATTCCCTTTAACGTGGGGATGATGTGACAACCCGATATTTCGAATAAATGTAATGACCTAAAAAGTCAAGAATTGTAGTCTCTTGTGATAAAATGAAATTAAGGTCAAAAATAAAATGTTCAAAAGTCTCTATCGGTTTGCCTAAAATGATAGTTATCGTTTCAAGGTTTTCAGAAATATAAAGAACACTAAAATCTGAGTTATAGCGAAGAAGTTATTACCAATCAAAAATTCGTGTCAAAACCGGTAAAACACTAGCAAACATAAAAAGTGAAATTTCAATAAAATACTTTTTATCCTTAGGTATCTAAATGAAAGTCGTAGATTATACTAAACCGTGAGCCTGCATAAAAAAAAACGTCAAAATCCGACTTCGTATGAGGAAGTTATGATTTTTCTAAGTTCCAGGATAACGGTAGATAGCTAAAAACCAGAAATAGAGATTGAGGGATTTTTGGCCGAAACAACCTAAATGAGAATCGAAGATCTCAACAATAGTACCACAACGGTAAAAAGTCTGATGATAACGGACACTGGATGAAGAAGTTATGGATTTTTAACGGACTTTTCCTGTCCCGACCTATTAAAAATATAATATTAAAAATAAATTCAAAATTAGCCGACGGAGTCTAAACGAGAGTTGTAGAGCATAATCTCACCTACGCGTGCATATAAAGAACGTCAAAAATGGAGCTCGTACGCGGAAGTTACGGATTTTACTAGTTCGGGAAACAAAACTCGAGACTGTCACGCAGCTCACGACGTGAACCAGAAAGTTCACGACGTGGACCTGTGACTGATGGGTTCCAGAGCCTATTAACGAGTTGTCAACTCTATGAGAGGAGGCAGGTCGAGCTCACGACGTGAGCCACCCATACTCACGATGTGAACCCTCAGATTTCACCCATATAAACAGAAACCGATGGTTTAGGGTTTAGGTGCTTAATTCTCTTCTCTCTAGTGCCAAAGCTCTGCGTTTTAACCCCCGAAGCCATACCGAAGCCCTGATCTTCACATCCGCATCCCGAAGGAAGGTTTTACACTCCCACGATTCCCAAGAATCCCGAGAAAACCGTTTTCTCCTATAGAAGTTCTGCTCGGTTTTCCTCTCACCTTCTTCAACTATCAAGTGAGTTCATACCCCTATAACTACGTTTTCAAATACTTTGTAAATTCTTGTATACACTTTTAAGGGGGGGGGGGGGGGGGAATACAAGTAAACACACGATTATTCTCGTGTGAATAACTTAAATCTTTTGCGATAATTTTGTTATAATCAATCATATGTGATTTATAACTATCATACGAAAACGTTCTCATGCAACATATCACGATAACACTTTGTCCATTTTGAAATGGAACATATTTTTATAAAAATATCAAACACTTTATTTATTTTTTGAGTATAGATGTTCAATGATGTTATTGCAAATGTTATACTTTACGTACCAAGTCGACACTACACTAGGGTTTACCATACAAGCAAAACACACTTTTGAAAAAACTATAATAGGTATAGTTTACAGGGAAATCATGAGATTTTACATACTATAAGTACTATATCAAGGAAATACTTTCAAATACAAGAACAAGTGGACTTTTCATATGTAAATATATTTGATACTAAGTTTTGTGAGACATTCAACATCACGTACTTTCAAGTATGCTGTTATAGTCCTGTATTATATACCATAATCTCTTGTAGGGAGAGCGTGATACTTGTTGTAACGCCCGTAGACCTGGGCTAGTCAAAATAGAGGCAATAAGTGTCGAAAACGACTTTTCGACAAAAGATTATTTAGAATAACTAATCTTAAACAAGTTTTAGTATATGTTACAAGGTTTCCATACATATAAAGACCGCTAAAATCCGAGTTATAACGAAGAAGTTATGACCCGTCGAAGTTTCGCGACGGAACCGGCACGATGCCGGGAAGCGTAAATAGTGAATTTACGATAGAGCAAGATTTAGCCTTAGCGATCTAAACGAAAGTCGTAGAATACATAAAACCGAGAGCTTCCATAAAAAGAACACCCAAATATGAATTCGTATGAGGAAGTTATGATTTTTCAAAATCAAGCGGTTTTTAGCCGACATAACCTAAATGAGAATTGAATATCTCGTTAATAGTAGCATAACGATAAAAAGACAGACGAAAATGGATGCCAGATGAAGAAATTATGAATTTTTAACGGACCAATCCTGTCCCAGCCTGTTAATAATATAACTTTTAAAATAAAGTCAAAATTAGCCAACAGAGTCTAAACAAAAGTTGTAGAGTACGTTCCCACCTTCGCGTGGATATAAAGAACGTCAAAACGGAGCTTGTATGAAAAATTAATGAATTTTAGAAATCGAATGTATAATTTGCAAAGCTGGTGCGAAGGGCTACCCCCCGCGTAGTCCGAGAACGCCTCGTGTTTGAGTACGCCTCGCGTACAAAGTCTCTACACCCAGCGGACTAACCTTCTACGGTTCCGGAGCTCGCCACGATGACCCATCTGAAGAGCAATGCGTGTTGTACGACCAAGCACTACGCGCAGCGTACTCCGAAGAGTAAGCCCAACGTACTCCGCAGATCAGGCCTATAAAAGGCATGCGAGGGCCAGCCGATTTCACACACAAATCTCTCATTACATCTCTCTCTACTTTCTATCTCTAGCCCCTTTTGAGTTCCCTAAAGTCTAGGAGAAGCCCTAGCACTCGAAGGAAGCCCCGAGGCTCCCAGAGTTCCGAGAAAAAGGGTCTTTCAGTTTCGAAACGCTGCTCCGAGCAAAGTCCGGTTTTCTTTAAAATCCACTGTAAGTGAGCTAAGCTTACGCAATTTTTAATATAGCTTTCAAATAATTATAGTAATGTTATTAGGTCCTTAAAAACAATTATTTGGGATATTATTATGAGTTATATTGAGTGTTATTTAACGCTTATATATTAATAATAATAGCCAGACTATTAATTTGTCGTGGTTATCGTTAGACTAAACCCTAGTGGTATTGATACTAGGTTTTATCAAAGGAAAATTGTTTTGAGAGTCTCGAAGTGCTGTCCGAGTGCTGAGTCACTACCTTTCAGGTGAGTGCATGGTCCCTTTCACCTTACACATAGATATGAAGTATTTTAATATAAATTACGTGCTATGTGTACATATTGTCTGAATACTTGTTGTCTATGCTAGTGAAAGATTTTTATACATGTTTTAAATGATGTAAACTGTATAAAGTATTTTATATCTATAAAATATGTTGGGTAAAACATGGGTAGCTGAATGATGAGGGATAAAAGCTGAAATAAAGGAACATTAGTAGTACGGACCTAGTGCCCTATAGGTATACATTGGCAGTAGTGGACCTAGTACCCTATAGATGAGCACTGGCAGCTGCGCCACAACCCATAGATGATTTAGATCTACGGTAAACATCCTAGCAGTTGCGATCTAAGGATAGTATCGGCAGCTGCGTCTAATAGGGAGCCTTATGACCATGACAATAGCGTTTAAAGGTCAATACCGACAGAAGCGCGTCATAGAAAATGTCCCAATTCTGGCAGCTGTGCCTAAGTGACAATATTAGCAGCTGCGCTTGACCAATGTGTCATTGGCAACAATGGACTTCATGTTGTTTCCTTAGGACGATCCTTAGGAATGAATGAATGAGAAATAGCTAATTCTTAGGGTAGATCCTTAAGAATAAAGAAGATAATGGGGATGGGTAATTGGGTTGATTGTTTGATTGTTTAAACATAATAATTATATTATTGTGGGTTGAAAACCCTATGCACTCACCAAGTTTCCCAACCTGACCCACTCAGTTTATTTATATCACAGGTGTTGATATGAAGTCACATTACACTGAGAGATTTAAAAGAGATGTAGATCACTAGTGTAAATGAATGTAAGTTATGTTTATGCTTATGTTTCTGTATTGAAGATGACATCCCAAATGTTTTAAAAGTGAATAAAAACATATTTCTTTAGAAATGATTTGATAACGCGATTATCATGTTTTTCTGGGAACAAATTCCACAACATTTTTTTATTAAAAGAGATACTCTGATTTTTATAAAGCATAAAAAAAATCGGTCTTTTCTGGCCGTAAAAATGGGGATGTCACAATTGTGTATAGATCTATACGGGATTGACAATCCCGCAACTAAACTGTTAGCTATAGTTAGACCGGTAGGTCTGGGGTGACAAATGTCATAACATTCCAACGCCTGCAGAAAGTTGTTACAGGCAGCCTAGGTCAATAACATGGTTATAAAACTCACATGGAGTATTAAAAACACAATGACTTACGGGGTTATCAAATGTTTTAGTGATTTTATACATACATAAATCTATTATTCTAGGCATTACAACTACTAATGCATTATAGTTTTGGAACTTTTAAACTACCACATACTAATGGAAAAATATTGGATTTTCAGAAGTAAACTCAGTGATTTGTACCAAACTTATAAATTTTATACATAAAATCTTATGAACTCACCAACTTAATTGTTGACAGTCTTTCAAAACTACTTGTATTTCTCAGGGATTCAGTAATACAGGTAGACTTCAGATTTTGGAAAAGTGACGCTAAGTCGTCAGTTTAAAACTCATTTTGTCATCATATTGTAATTTGTTTTGAACATGTAACATTCAAAAATGTAACTTTTAAATTATATATATGATGGTTTTTTTTTTTTTTTTTTACTTTCTTTGCTATGTATTCAATTGTTACGATACTACATGAAGTCATCCGCCCTCGAGCGATTCCGCCATTCTGGTTTGGGGGTGTGATAGATTGGTATCAGAACATTGTTTATAGTGAACTAAGTATATCAAACCACATAAGATTTACAAACTATAAATGCATTGGGACTAAAAGTCTCTAACAAAATGTTTTTATACCTAAACTGTGTTTCATTTAGCTTAACTTATTTGGGTCGTAAAAGCACAAATACACGCATACAACGAGTCATTTTTATAGTTAGAACTATACAAGAAGTATCAAGACAAGTTGGACACTATGACTAGTCCTCGGAATATGTAATCGGATTTGGGATGAATATAGCCTGATCAACTATATTTATCCGGGATCGAACTAATGTATCTCGGGGAATGGTCGTAGTGAGCAACAAGTCAAAATTTACCAAATGACACTAGTATCAAACACACCGATTTAAATACCATAGGAGTATTTGGTAAATGCAATAGTTTAACCTGCATATCTAGACTTACATGTTTCAAAATTTTACATTTCTTATAACCCTATTCTCATATAGTCGAAATGGCTGGATTCCATCCACCCGGGGATCCATACTACCCGAACCAGGGCAATGGAGGATGGGTAGAGGAGGACCCCGAAGAAGATGAGGAATCCATGGAGGAGGAGGAAGGTGAAGACTCTGGGACAGACTTAGAGCGGGAAGTAATCAACCCACCAGTCACCCAACCTCACACATTTAGGGGAAACTTTCAAGGACCAACTCCTATCTGGGGAAGTCACATTCACCATTGGATGCCCTTGCCTGCCCCCCTGGTTAGCGATGCGGCGAACTATGACCGGGAGAGCCATGTCTATTGAACCTCCTTTGGAGAGGTTATAGAAGCCTCTTTCCATCCCGTAATGAGGGATTTAGCCTTGTTCTTGGCTCAATCTTTTTAAGTCTGTGGCCCATCTTGGTGTCGGGCCATGGAAGTCCTGTCTGGCTGCGGGGTACCAGACAACTTGCGGTGGATTGTAGACCTTTGGCTCTGAGTCGGTGTCTTCCGAATCCTCTTCATTTTCGTTTTCCGTTGGTTCTTCTTCGGAATCCTCCTCTAGATCTTCCACAATCCAACCTTTGTTTCCTTGATTTGGGAAATAGGGGTCTCCATGGGGGTGGAATCATGCCATTGTGTCTGTGCGAGAATAGGGGTATGAGGAATATATGAAAAAATTAAGTGTATGAAAATAAGTATCGAAGCTTAAATATAGTAGTCACGGTTATTATGGTATCATAAATACTCCTATAGTATTTTAAATCTTATGTTTGGTTCTCAAGTTTATGAGGTTGGTAAGTTTTTAGATTTGTTTCCCACTACGACTATTACCAAGCATATGCTAGTCACCTCTCGAATAAATATAGTTGACCATGCTATATTCTTTCCAGACCTGATTACATACTCTTAGATGTACTCGTAATTCTCAACGCATCTTTAATACTTTTGTCTTGTTTTTATTACGACACTATTCTAGTACATATGTATGCATGTATACTTTTTATAAAAATATTAATATATTTTAAAAAGATAACTCTCGGTCAGAGTGTTTTAGTCCCATTGTATTTATATTTGTATATCATATGGTTCGATATACTTAGTTCACTACAAACAATGCTCTGAGACCAATCTATTACACCTCGGCCCCCAAACGTTTCCGTCGTTCAGGTTTGGGGGTGCGACAGTTTGGGCCATCTTAGCGGGTTAAGCCCTTACACTTCAGTTCTAAGCTTCTTGCTTCTCATACACACTGGAAATGTCATTTTAAGGGTAATGTTTCCAACTTTACCCGTTAATACCCTCATTTGATGGGTTTGGCTCAAATCCTAACTCTTTAGGACTTAGATCTTGGTCCACAAGTCATCCATACTCCATACTAAAGCATATAAACAAAGTTCTAGGCCTTAGACATCATTTGAACACGTAAAGTTTCCACCTTTCAATCCTTGCATGGCCTTTTGGGGCTTAAAAGGCCAAACTGTCATCCTAAAGCTTTCATGTGGCTTCAATGGCCATAAATTTTGTGCTTTTATGCCATGACAACCCTTCAAGGTCCTAGATCTGGAAGAATACCCACTTGGATCGTCCATTTCCCAAAAGCTAACATTCTTGGACCAAAAACCCCATAAACATAAAATGAAGAGATGTAAGAAATCATTGAGCAAGTTTGAGACTTTCTTACCCAAAAATGCTGCAAATGAAGTGAAGTTTTTGGATCTACTCTCTTCTTCTTGAGTCCTCCAGCTTTCTCTTCTTCCATAAACTTCAAAAGCACAAGATTTCTCTCAAAAAGGTCTCACAAGCTCACACAAGGCTCTAGGGTTTCGTGGCTAGTGTTTTGGGACTTATAGGTTGTAAATGAGGCTGGCATAAGGGGATTAAGATGCTTAAATAGGGTGCAAAAACTCGAAATTAGGGTTTCCCTTTGGCGGTCCTACTCGTCGAGTTGAGGCTTCCAACTCGTCGAGTAGACTTCAAAACCCGCGTCCAATTCCATTTCCTACTCAACGAGTTTGGTCCTCCAACTCATCGAGTTCCTGACTAAGAATGAATAAAATCATAATTAAAAAAACATACCAGGAACCTGGTGTTACAATTCTCCCCACTTGTCTTCGACTTCATCCTCGAAGTCTGTTGCCTCGAATAACTCTGGGTAGCGCTCCCTCATCTCCTCCTATGGCTCCTAAGTCCACTCCGAGCCATTACGGTGCTGCTAGTGCACCTTCACTAACTAAACAACCTTGCTCCTCAAGGCTTTCATCTTGTGATCCAGAATTGCCATAGGCCTCTCAATGTAGTTCAAGCTGTTGTCAACCTGGATATCCTCTAAAGGTACAATCGCTGAGTTATCCACTAAGCACTTCCACAACTGGGAAACATGAAAAGTGTTATGCATCTGGCTGAGCTATACTGGAAGATCCAATCGATACACCACTTTCCCTAACCGGGCTATAACCTTGAAAGGACCGATGTATCTGGGGCCCAACTTGCCCCGCTTCCTAAACCGGATGACACCTTTCCAAGGTGACACCTTCAGGAGGACCATGTTGCCCACCTGAAACTCCAAGTCTGAATGACACTTGTCGACATAGGTTTTCTGCCGACTCTGAGCAGTTTGGAGTCTGCTCCGGACATGTTGGATCCTCTTAGTGGTCTTGAGTACTACCTCAGTACTCCTTATGACTCTCTGACCCACCTCATCCCAACAAATTAGGGTCTTACACTTCCTCCCATAGAGCATCTCGAAGGGAGGTTTTTCTATGCTGATGTGATAACTATTGGTATACGAAAAATTCTGCTAACAGAAGATACGTATCCCAACTACCACCGAAGTCCAAAACACATGCGTGCAACATGTCCTATAGAGTCTGTATCGTCCTCTTGCTTTTGCATCTATCTGAGGGTGGAAAGCAATGTTGAAGTGGAGACGAGTACCCATCTCTTTGTGGAACCGCTTCCAAAATATGGAAGTGAAACTAACATCTTGATCTGATACCACCAAAACGGGCACTCCATGATGTGCCACCACCTTGCGAACATAGATCTCGACTAGCTTCTCATCAGATATATTCTCCTGGATGGGGATGAAATGAACACTCTTGGTCAACCAATCCACGATGACCCATATTGATTCTACTCCACGTGCGGTCCTGGGAAGCTTGGTGATGAAATCCATAATGATATCTTCCCATTTCCACACGGGAATATTCAACGGCTGCATCTTGCCATGAGGTCGCTGGTGGTCGGCCTTGACCTTCCTGCAGGTTAAGCACCGCTCCACATACCATGCCACGTCCCGCTTCATGAAAAGCCACCAGTAACTATGGCAAAGATCCCGATACATCTTCATCTCCCCGGGATGGATGTAGAACATCGACTTGTGGCGTCATCCATCAGAACCTGTTGTATTCTGCCCCAGTACGGAACCCAGACCCTCCCATGCAGGGTCAACAACCCATGAATGTCATAATCAAATGAGGCCACCTAGCCTATGATTCTCTCACACTTCTGACACTCCTCCTTTAGGCCCTCGACCTATGCCTCCCAGATCTGCTCTAGCAACGAAGTGATCACTATCATCCTCAAACATATATCTTGAATCGGAGCCAGTACTGTGTTGCGGCTAAGAGCATCAGATGAGAGACCCACATTTTCATATGAAACTTAAAACTACATTATATTACTCCAAAACATGCTACATGTATATTAATAAATAATATTTTACATTGATAATTTGATTACAAAGGATTGGATACAAACCGACTATTTAAACTATTACAAAGTGTTATATATTACATAACTACCCAGGATATTATAGTTTTATACATACATGACCACTAATTACAAAGGTAATAGTATTATCTATTGAAAATCTTCCAACTATATATGTCTATACTGGATCCTTATTACCTGCAATGGTTAAACACTGAGAGGGATAAGTGGTGACGCTTAGTGAGTTCAATAATAGATACAATATAACGTTATGCCATACATATACTTCAATATGACATAAGCAAAGAGGAACAAGGAACAACAAAGGAATATGTGAATCACGTGACAAGCTTTCCATATAAATCAATGATTTAATTCAAAGTTATACAATCAATGAGACATAACAATTTCCTTACTTGATATACATCAATAGGCTTCTACCCAAATGGCACAGAAGACATACCCTTTCTGATTAAACTTTTTGGTAGATTTCAGGCTTTCATCCCTATCTAACCTTCTGCCAATGCCATAAGGTAGAAGTCATTCTCTTACAAGACATCCTCTACACGGCCAGAGGCTACATACCAATACCACTGTGATACTAGTCCTTTCACTGATCACATGGTTAAGGGTACAACTTTTGCTAGCATAAAAGCATGAAATAATAACACGAGATAATAACACGGAAAAGCACATAACACATATAACACATAACATACAATTTTTCCTATATATTGAACTCACTTTGAAATAACCGGGGATTAAAGTATTAATTTGGGCAACATTTCAACTCTAAAAATGACTTTCTGTGACGAAACCGAAGATTTTAGTTGAAAATCGGCCTTACTCGGGCAGAGTTTCGGATAGAAAATGTGATTTTATTGGGAACTTCGGAGTGTCGGGACTTGCTTCGGGTGTCAGTGATGATACCGGGGCTTGGGGGGGGGGGGGGGGTTTAAGTGGGTTAAAAGAGAGTAGAGAGTGAGAGAGGATTTATTTTCTAAAAAAAACCCGAAGGCTTTGCTTTCTATTTATAGGGTGAAATTTTGGGTTTCACGTCGTGAACATGTATGGTTCACGTCGTGAACACAGTCCTGATCAGCTCTTAGCTCTAACATCAGTCTTCCTAGCTTCGAAAGGTGTCGATCAACAAAACTCATGTCGTGCAGCTCTTGTTCATACCGTGAGCCTTGAAGTTTGTGCTCCGAACTTCATAAATTCATATCTTTTGCATACGAGCTTCGTTTTTGATGTTCTTTATATCCACGCGTAGGTGAAATTATGCTCTTTAACTTTCGTTTAGACTTCGTCGGCCAATTTTGATTTATTTTTAATATTATATTTTTATCATGTCGGTACATGAAAAGTCCGTCAAAAATTCATAACTTCTTCATCCGACGTCTGTTTTCATCTGTCTTTTTACCGTTGTACTACTATTGATGAGACCTTAGATTCTCGTTAAGGTTGTGTCGGCTAAAAATTACTCGATCTTCATTTCGAGTTTTTAGCTGTCTATTGCTATACTGAAACTAAGAAAAATCATAACTTCCAGATACGAAGTCAGATTTTCATGTTATTTTTTATGAAAATTCTCAATTTAATGAATACTACGACTTTCATTTAGATCATAAAGGCTAAAAAGTAGTTTATCGAAAACTCACTTTTTACGACATACGGCGTCATCCCGGTTCTGTTGAGAAACTTCAATAAGCCATAACTTCCTCGTTATAACTCGGATTTCGATGAGGTTTTCGCCTAAATGTTTCTAACGGGATTCTTTACAACTTTCATTAACATTATTTTCACTTATTTCCAACTTCATATTTTCATTAATTTCAATAACTAGCATTAGATTGGAATCTTATAAGACTTCCAATACATTTCGAATGATTCTAATCATAGTTTTACTTCAATTCTAGTAAAAACTATCTGTTAGAACTCAATGCTTAATATCATATAATATTTCATAATATTATTTATTTTTAAACTACAAAACACGATAACTGAACGTGTATGTTACATCAGCCACCGCACTGGCCTTGCCCGGGTGGTAAATGATCTCACAGATGTAATCCTTCATGACATCTAACCACTGACGTGGCCTCATGTTCAGATTCGGATGATCCATGAGGTACCTCAAAATCTTGTGGTTCGTGTAAATGGTACAACAAATCCTATAGAGGTAATGCTGCCAATTCTTGAGGGCGAAAACCACAACCCCTAGCTCTAAATCATGCATCAGATAATTCACATCGTGAGGCTTTAACTGCCTCGAAGCGTAAGCTATCATGTAATCCCGCTGCATCGATACCACACCCATGCTCGTGATTGAAGCATCACAGTAAACTACAAAGTTGTTGATGCGCTATGGAAAAGTTAGAATCAGTGCCTCAAATAAACGCTGTCTGAGAGTCTCGAAGGCTGCCTGCTGCTCAGGTCCCCTACAGAATGTCATCGAATTCTTGCTTAGTCGGGTTAGAGAAACAACGATCTTGGAGAAATTATGTATGCATCTCCAATAGTAACCCACTAGACCAAGAAACCTCTGAATCTTAGATGGAGACCTCGGAACCTCCCACTACATCACGGCGGGTGTAACATACATGTATTGAAATCGTGTTTTGTAATGAATAAAATTGTGAAATACTATGTGAAATTGAGTGTTGAGTTCTAATAGATGGTTTTTACTAGAAATGAAGTAAAACTATGTTTAGAATCACTTAGAAAATATTGGAAGTCTTATGAAATTCCAATTTAAAAGCCAAATAGTGAAATTTAGCGAAAATATAAAATTTTAAATAAGTAAAATTTTATTATTTGATGTTGTAGAGAATCTCGTTAGAAACTTGTAGGCGAAAACCTCGTCGAAATCCGAGTTATAATGAAGAAGTTATGACCAACCGAAGATCCGCGACAAAACCGACACGGCGTCGAATGACGTAAAAAGTGAGTTTTTATAAACTACTTTTTAGCCTTAGTAATCTAAATGAAAGTCTTAGTATTCGTTAAACCGAGAAATTCGATAAAAAGAACGCCAAAATCTGACTTCGTATGAGGAAGTTATGATTTTTCGAAGTTTCAACTTAGCAGTAGACAGCTAAAAACTCGAATTTTAGGTCGAGTGATATTTGACCGATACATCCTAAACAAAAATCGAAGGTCTCGTCATTTGTAGTACAACGGTAAAAAGTCGGACGAAAACGAATGTCGGATGAAGAAGTTATGAATTTTTAACGGATTTTCCTGTCCCAATCTGTTAAAAATAATAATATTAAAATTAATATCAAAATTAGCCGACAAAGTCTAAACAAAAGTTTTAGAGCGTAATTTTAGCTACACGTTCATATAAAGAACGTTAAAAACGGAGCTCGTATGCGAAAGTTATGGATTTTAGAAGTTTGGGGCACATTTTCCGAGAAAATTCGCATGAATAGTGCCATCCTCGCGAGATTTCGCCTCGTGTCCGACACGCATCGCAATTCGGTTCACCCAGAGCATTGGTCCCTCACATGTCTGATGCGTTCCGCTTCCGGATTCGACCGATGTCATGACTAGTAGCCTTCCAATGCGCGCCTCGCATCGCTGGAGCTAGTCCGAGCCTTGCCGATGCCGCCACCTGTTCCGAGCCTCGCTGCTGACTCGCCTTCCCCCTTCGCGTGTCCCTCTCCCTCGCTGCCACCAAGCTGCTTCGCTAAGTCACCCTTCTCAGCCGAACCTCGCAAGCGAGCCACATGCTTCCTTCTCCCTGCCTCAGAACCGAGGCTCGCACTTATATATGGGGTGCGAGACCTCCCGGCTAATGTGGAATTTTAAGCACTTTTTCACCTCTTATTCCATATTTTGGTTATTTCCACTCCCCCCAAAGTCCCGGTATTATTTTTAGCACCCGAAACACGTCCCGAGACCCCTGAGAAGCCCGAAAATTTTATCTTTTCGGTTTTGAAGCCCTACCTTCGCAGAGCCCGGTTTTCAATTAAGCTCCCAATTTTCAACATAGAAAGTCATATTTAAAGCCGAAGTGCTGTCCAAATTACTATTTTAACCCCCAGTTAACTTAAGGTGAGTTCAATATATAGGAACAATTGTATGTTATGTGTTATATGTGCTATGTGCTTTTCAGTGTTATTATTCTGAGTTATTTTCCCGTGTGATTTTATTTGCTATGTTTATAGAAATTGTAATACCTTTGACCATGTGATCAGTGAAAGGACTTAGATTCACATTGGTACTGGTACGTAGCCTCTGGCCATGTAGAGCATGTATCCGTAAGAGAATGACTTCTATTCTATGGCATTGGCAAATGGTTAGACAGGACTATAAGCCTGAAATCTAACAAGATGTTAATCAGAAATTGCATGTCTTCTATGCCATTTGGGCCAAAGAATTATTGATGTATATCAAGAATTGAAAAATATATCTTTGAATAAAGTCTTTGATTGATATGAACGCTTGTCACATGATCTCACATACATCTTGTTGTTCCTCTTTGCTTTTGCCACATTGAAGTATATATATGGCATAACATTATATTGTATCTATTTTTGAACTCACTAAGCGTCACCGCTTACCCTATCAATGTTTAACAATTGCAGGTGATAAGTAACTAGTATGTTTACATAGTATTGAAAGATTTAGAATAGTTTGTAATAGTACTTTTATACTTCAGTTTATGTTTGTATAAATTACAATATCCTGGGTAGTTATGTAATATACAACACTTTGTAATAGACGGTTTGTATCCAATAGTTTGTAATCCCTTTATCAATGTAAAATATTGCTTTTTATGAATATGCAAGTAGCATGTTTTGGAGTAATGATATTGTGAAGTATGAAAGTTTGGGTCTTTCAAATATATGAAAGTTTGGGTCTTTCAACCATGGTATCAGAGCAGTAGTTTAAGCGAACTAAATTCCACGGATTGGTATTTAGACTTAAACTATAGGAAGTTCAATATATGAACTTAATCATTATAAGTATAGGAATACAAACCATAGGAAATATATAAGTAAAAGTATTAGGTAATAGTAAACCCTAATATTCTAAAATACTATCTTACTCCGTATTTCAGATTGATGGCTGAACAAGTAAGTAGCCATACCCCTGAGGTTGGTGGAGATCCCCAACCCGAGGAAGTGAATACTCCAGTATCTCCTTGTGAGGAGCGACTCTTAGGTAAACTTACCAGCGTTATTCGACAGACTCTCGAAGAACACAAAAAGAATGATGATAAAGGAAAAGATAAAGTCACTGGAGAATCTTCAAGCGGAAAGGTGAAGCGTCCCTTGTTCAAAGATTTCAAGAGTAGTGGTGCTACGGAGTTTTCTGGTGTCCTTAATCCTCTAATTTTTCTGACTTGGATTCAGAACACCGAGAAAGTATTTCGTGTTTCTCATGTGGATGATGAAGACAAGGCTATCTATGCTTCTGTAATGCTCATTGGAGAAACCTTAGTCTGGTGGGAAGCAACATATGAAGCTCTCGATGGATGTGACCAGGAGAACTTATCCTGGGAGTTGTTCAAGACTCGTGTGCTAGAGAAGTAGTGTCCTCTAGATATGAGGAGAATATTGGAGAAGGAATTCCTCGAGCTTAAACAAGGAGGAATGTCTGTGAATGAGTATGAAAGTCAGTTTAATCAAAGAGCAAGGTCTGCTACGAAGTATATTCCAACTGAAGACGAAAAAATTCAGTTATTCATGGAGGGACTACGACACGAAATCATCGAAATCCATGATTTCGTTTTCAACCGGGATGTTCTGTCATTCGATAAAGCTGTTGAGTATGCTCGAAGGCGTAAGCATGACTTAGAAATACGTGGTGCCACTCATACTATTCCAAAGCATCCACGTACTGAAAGAACTACTCCTGCTTCCACTATTCCACCAGCTCAATCTATTAGAACTGATCCTAGCAAGCAAGCACAATCTCATAGTGCTTTTTGTGGCCGTGGTAGGTCACAATCTTTTTATATTCAATCGCCTTCATGTCGCGTTTGTGGAAGGAATCATCCGGGTCAATGCAAAATAGACAAGGAATCCATTGTCTGTTATGGGTGTGGAGAAACGGGTCATATAAAGCCAGCTTGCCCAAGGAAGGATGTGACTTGTTATGCATGTGGTATTAGTGGCCACAAGAAGCATTTTTCTATACTCTTACCATCCAAGTGAAGGGAAGTCAAGCTTCTGTTCAAGAACCGGCGAGAAGTCAAGTCCCTGTCCAACAACCGAAGAGTACTCCAGCTAAAAAGGAGGAGGTGCCAAAAGCTAAGGGCCGTGCATTCCAGATTACCGCAGAGGAAGCACGTGAGGACCTGAATGTCATGACGGGTACATTTCTTGTCAACTCTAGACCTGCTCACATCTTATTTGATTCTGGTGCCTCGGATTCTTTCGTATCTTATGAATTTGCGCATTCTTTTCAAACTGTTTGCTATGCACTAGTGCAACCATTTCACGTAGATATTGCAGGAAGTATATGATTACTTGCTGATAAAATCTATAGGGATTGTGTCATAGAAATTGAAGGCTATAATTTTCTTGCTAACCTAATCCCTATCTCCTTGCCCAATTTCGATATTATTCTCGGTATGGGCTGGTTGTCAAAGAACCATGCAGAACTCTTGTGTTATGAAAAGATGGTATGCATTCCTATTGAAGGGGTAGATCCTATTCATGTCTATGGTGAACAAAGGATCTTAAAAATAATCTCTTTCCTCAAAGCTCGTAAATTCATATCGAAAGGTTGTCCTGTCTATCTGGTCTATAAAGTTGACATCTCAAGAAAGGAGAATAAAACTGTAAATGATATTCCCATTGTTAACGAATATCCCGTTGTTTTCCCCGATGATCTTCCTGGACTTCCTCCACTAGTAGAATTCCGAATTGACCTTGTGCCCGGTGCTGCTCCGATTGCAAAGACTTCTTATCGTCTTGCGCCAGCCGAGATGAAAGAAATGATGATCCAACTGCAGGAATTACTTGACAAAGGCTTTATTCAACCGAGTACCTCTCCCTGGGGTGCTCCAGTATTGTTTGACAAGAAGAAGGACGGATCGATGCGAATGCGGATTGATTATCGTGAGCTGAATAAGGTAACTATAAAGAACAAGTACCCGCTACCTCGCATCGACGATTTGTTCGATCAACTTTAGGGTGTTAGCTATTTCTCAAAGATTGATTTGAGATCTGGCTATCATCAGTTGATAGTACAAGAGCAAGATGTACCGAAGACTGCTTTCCGTACTCGTTATGGGCATTTCGAATTCCTTGTCATGCCATTCGGTTTGACAAATGCTCCTTCCGTATTCATGGATATGATGAATCGAGTATGCTGCCCAATGCTCGATAAGTCTGTCATCGTATTCATTGACGATATTCTAATCTATTCCAAGTCTGAAGCCGATCATGTCATTCATATTCGTGAAATCTTAGAACTTCTTCGAAAGGAGAAACTTTATGCTAAATTCTCGAAATGTGAATTTTGGCTTCGTCAAGTTCAATTTCTCGGCCATATTATTTCTAGTGATGGTGTATCCGTAGATCCTATCAAAATCGAAGCCATTCAAAATTGGGAAGTACCCTGTAATGCTTCCGTAATTCAAAGTTTCTTAGGTATCGCGGGATATTACCGGAGATTCATTAAAGACTTTTCTCGTATAGCCGTACCTCTCACGAGTATTACACGGAAGGAAGTGAAGTTCGAATGGGATGAAGCTCAAGAAAAAGCTTTCTCAACTCTAAAAGATCTTTTGACTCATGCTCCCATCTTATCACTTCCAGAAGGTGATGATGATTTCTCTGTGTATAATGATGCTTCAAAATTGGGACTCGGTTGTGTGTTGATGCAGCGTGGTAAAGTGATAGCCTATGCCTCAAGAAAACTGAAAGATTATGAAAAGAATTATCCCACCCATGATCTTGAACTCGCTGTAGTAGTATTTGCCCTAAAACTTTGGACACATTACCTTTTTGGTAAGAAATGCCAATTGTTTACCGACCACAAGAGTCTCAAGTATATATTCAGTCAATAATCTCTAAATATGAGACATCAACGAGCCATGGAGATGATCAAAGACTATGACTGCGAAATCCTGTACCATCCTGGAAAGGCTAATGTGGTTGCAGATGCACTTAGCAGGAAAGTTTATCGTAATAGTATGTGTTATACTATTACTCACACTACGGTGAAGTTCACTATTCTTGATGAACTAGAAAAGTGGCAAGTTGAGGCCTTAAAGCCAGAAAATGTGAAGAAGGAAGGAATGGTACATTATGCTGATGTTTTACTTGATGATCCACGAGGATTAAAAGTATTTAAGAATCGGCTATGGATTCCAAAGATTGGTGGATTAAGACAGAAGATTTTAGATGAAGCTCATAAGTCTAAGCTGTCAATACATCCTGGTACAAGTAAAATGTACTATGATGTAAAAGCGGATTATTGGTGGCCTGGATTAAAGAGAGACATTGGAAAATATGTACAGGAATGCTTAGTATGCTTACAAGTCAAAATAGAGCACCAAAAGCATTATGGAACCCCATAAAGTCTTAGTGTTCCTGTATGGAAGTGGGAAGAGCTGTCCATGGATTTTAATACCAAATTGCCAAAGACTGCTAGACAACATGATAGCATCTGGGTAATCGTCGACCGCCTGACTAAGAGTGCACATTTTCTCTCCATGCATGAAACGGCTCCAATGGAGAAATACGCATAAGTAAACTTGGATGAAATTGTTGCAAGACATGGTGTGCCACTAAAGATCATTTCCGATCGCAATACTCGCTTCACTTCTCACTTTTGGGCGAGTATGCAACGTGAATTGGGATCTCGAGTTGCTCTTAGCACCGCTTATCATCCCCAGACAGATGGTGAGACGGAGAGAACAATCCAAACAATAGAAGATATGCTTCGTGCATGTGTCTTGGAGTTCGGTGGTAACTGAGATAAATACTTACCGCTTGTCGAATTTTCGTATAATAATAGTTACCACACTACAATCAAAATGCCACCATATGAAGCATTATATGGTCACAAATTCCGTACGCCATTATGTTGGCGTGATGTAGGACAGAAGATCCTTGGAGGCCCTGATATTATTAAAGACACCACCGACAAGATTCAAATCGTACGAGAAAGAATGAAAGAAGCCCAGGATCGACAAAAGTCCTATACAGAAAGGAGAAGATGACCTATAGAATTCCAAGTGGGTGATTTCGTGATGCTGAAGGTATCCCCATGGAAAGGCCTTATGCGATTTGGGAAGAAAGGAAAGTTGAGTCCTAGATTTTTTGGTCCTTTCAAAATCATCGAGAGAATTGGAAAGCAAGCATACCGCTTAGAATTGCCTGAAGATTTGGCAGGTATTCATGATGTGTTTCATGTAAGTTATCTGCGCAAATGCTTGAGCATCTACGATGAGACAGTTCCATTATCCGAGGTGAAATTGGATAATACGTTAAGATATGTTGAAGAGCCTGAAGAAATTGTGAATGAAAGAACAACTAAGCTACGCAATAAAGAAGTAGAATTGGTGCTTGTCAAGTGGAAACATCATCGAGGCCCAAACTATACTTGGGAGAATAAGAATGAGATAAAAGCAAAATATCCCCATTTATTTTAATTGATGTAATTTCGGAGACGAAATCCTCAAAAGGAGGAGGTATTTGTAACATACACGTTTTGAAATCGTGTTTTGTAATGAATAAAATTGTGAAATACTATGTGAAATTGAGTGTTGAGTTCTAACAGATGGTGTTTACTAGAAATGAAGTAAAACTATGTTTAGAATCACTCAGAAAATATTGGAAGTCTTTTGAAATTCCAATTTAAAAGCCAAATAGTGAAATTTAGCGATAGAAACCTTCCATGGAATTACACTTTTACCCTTGTCAAACGTTAGTGGAGCGTGTGTGGTTAAGCGACACACTAATTTGGGGATGACATTGGTGGCGAAGGGTGGCTCGATGTTTATCATAGATCAATGGAGCGTGTGTGGCTAACCGACACATTGATTAGGTGATAGTAGCATTGGGTGCACCACGTGATTCGTATGATTATTCACACCTTGTTTGTGATCCTCGGCATCCCAATCACAAATAGTAGGGCATAATTGAGATTAAACATGCCATTGAAAAGTTCAATAAATCTTAAAAGATCTAGGAGTTTCAATTCATTTAAAACATAAACCTCTTTTTCGTTTTTCATTGTGGAAATTGGTAAATCGTCATTTACCTACCTTCAAATATTCTCCAACTAGATTACGGCATCCCTCTTATAGGTTGTGGAATATTGTGTTGAATCCTAGCCTTCATAACTCATTTGGGTGTTTTATTAAGGACTCAATTAACTTAACTTGAATTTTCTCCCGTTTTGTAGATGTCTGAATCTTACAATGGTCTTCCCAAATCCTTTGGAACAAGCTTTCCAAATGAAGATGACGTTCCGAGATACGATCAAGGAAATGAGAGTCATGCTTCCACCTCCCCCAATTGTTCTCCCTGACCCACAAGTTCAAAGGCTTGAAAAGTTCAAGCTCACTCAAGCCCTTTTGGCAAGTAAACACGAAGATGGGAAACCTGTGTGTACACACGTCTTAGAGATGAAGTCACACATTGATAGGTTAAGCATGTTGGGTGTCAAGATTTCAAGTGAGTTGGCTGTATACTGGGTTCTTCAGTCACTTACTGAATCATATAGTGAGTTTATTAGAGAGTACTATATGATGGATCACGACATGACCCTCATTGATCTAACCTATTTGCTTATAGCTGCTGAATCAGCAATGATTTGGCGTGCTGGTCTAGAAAATTTGTCTGGTGAATCAAACTTCCAAACTTCAATGGACATTGGCAACATTGGAAGTCCAGAAAGAACTAAGTCTGTGATTGTCCGATGTGCTGTGCCAAAGGAGTCCATTTGCTTTTATTGCCAAGAGAAGGGGCATTGGAGACGGAGCTGCCTTGTTTACCTGAGAGATCTAAGAGATGGGAGAGTCAAGACGTATGGCTCTGCTTCAGGTAAAATCCACTAACTAACTCTTTTAAGTTCCTATTCTAGATTCTTAATACATGATGTGATAAGATTACATTTTGATGATTTGTAGGATCGAAGAAAAGAGAGGAAGCTTAAGGGAAAAAGTGAGCTGAATCTAATCATGAAGAAATGGATTTCGATCGCATTGCTTGAATATTGGATTCTTGAGCTACTACTTGGAGTTAGAATAGATTGTTAAGAAATATGTAATAACATATTTTTTCAGTTGAATTGCATTGTAAGGATAAGTTTTTCTGCAATAAAATAAATTTTGATTTTATTTTATTTATTTATCCTTACAATGGCGTGTATGAAAAATTGATGTTTGAAGGTTTGTATTATTATCAATAATGGATATGATTCTTAATTATGTTATTTGTGGAAATGTCGAGAATTTACCAAATAAAGAGAGTTTCTCATCGCGCAAGTTTCAATTGGACAGAAAGTTGGAATCATACAACTGAGTTACGTGATGAATGAGATATTTCATATTTGGAAATTAGACTAATTCTTTGAAAAAGTGTCAAGTGATGGATTAGGAAATCAAGTACACTAGGTTGTGCGTTGATTTAGTCCACCACAAGAGTGATAAAAAAATTATTCAACATGATTTACTAAGGTTTAGTAAATATGATTATACTTATAAGAATAAGTGTAATTCTGAGTTAATTGAAAGAGTTTCAATGAATAGCAGAACGAATAAAGAAGAATCAAGTAGGAAGAGAGATAAAAGTTTCTCTATTCTAAGAAGAAGGGAGAGTACCTTTTATTGTGTTTTATGATCGGTCTTAATGATTAAGAACCATGTCTCAATTGATACTCTAAGTGAGTCTTAGTGTAATTGCATGTCTAATAAAAGGAATCAAGAATTGTCGAAATGGTTAAAATAAAAAAGTCAATCATACTTTGTTCCAATAGCAAGTCTTAGAGTCAATATTGTGACTTGAGTGAAAAACTATTAAGTAGGTTTGTAACACTTAACAAATGTAGAATAAGAAAAGTTCTTGTTCTTGTACATTTGAAATTGGTAAGTTGTGATGTCTTGGATAAGACAAAGACCAACTAGGACTAATTTGTGAAGTGTTTTTTTCTTGATAATAACTGCACTAACTCTTGAATATTTGATTGTCAAGAAATGTTTCTTGACAAAGAGAATCATATATGTCAAGAGGTCAGTGGGAGTTTTAATGTTTTTGAAAAGGATTCGAGAACAAATCAAGAATAAACCTTATCGATCATCATTAGCACACGACTTGAGGTTTACAACCTATCGTGTTGACATTATTTTGTTTCTATGCCATTCCAATTGAGTTAATTATGCATGTGAGTTTTATGAGTTCTCATTTGAATGCATAAAGACAAAGCACCTTGATTGATGGAAAGATAAACTACTTGGAAGACATGGTGGGCAATCGTGTCACCATAAGGCAAGAAATCAAGATTAAGAAAGTTCAGTCCATATTAGTTTGGATTTGTCGCAAACTTTGGTTTTGGCAAATTCACATGGATAGGAACTCATACACCATAAAATCTAAGTCTCATAAGATTCCCTCCTTCATGAAAATGACTGTGAGGAAATGCTTTCACTAAGAGAGATTTTAAGAAGATAGCGATTGTGAAAATTGTATTCTCAAATTCGATTATGGTTACGACATCCCTTTCCATAGTTTGAATTGTGAGCTTTGGCAATTAGTTTGAACATTTGGAACTTAGTAACATAAGTTCTGAAATGTTTAAACACACATATGAGCTATCTAAGGCAAAGGTGTATAAGTTTGAGAAGATTAGATAAAGGATTATCAAAGCATCTGGTATTATAAATATGAATTTTGTGGAATTTAATTAGCATTGTTTTTCTAGAAGTTCACTTGTTTTCTGAATACATGTCAAAGCTTGTGGGAGTATAAGTGTTATGCTTATATGATAATAATCATCATGATAGTGGGAGCATAAGTTTTATGCTTGTATGATTATAATGGCGAGTATTGCAAGTTAGCAATATTAATTATAGAAAAACAAAGATTCAATTGGCAAAGTTGCATGGGTTGAAAAGTTGTTTTGCTATAATTAAGGGAGAGAATATTATACTTTGTTTCAAAATCTAAATCTTAGATTGAGAAATTTTAATAAATTTAGTCAAAGAATACATAGCGTGTTCTTAAATTTCGATTATGATTACGGCATCCCTCTTCATAGTTCAAATTGTGAGAACGTGACACATACAATATTATGGCAAAAGATTGGTAAAGTATCATATCTTTATGTAAGACATTATGCATCGTGTCCCATACGCTTCGGGTATAGGATCGATTGCAAATGCTATAATATTTGACCATTCTTAAATTTTCCAAATGTCTAGCGAATTAAGAGGGAAAAAGGACTAGAATCGGTTTTGACTAAAATAATTAAACAACTATCAAAGGATGATCCAAAGTTCGCTGAGGATTGGTCGCTTGTGAGTAATTGGAAGTATGGTATTGGATGGATCATATTGACATTATTATGAATAGATAAGATTTTATTAAGAATGAGTTGTCATATGGCAAATGTGGAGATGTTTCCATATTGGGAGTTGGATATTGAGAATCTATGTCTAGATTAGAAACTTTTATGCAAGAAGGATGTTCAAAGGAATGTACTTTCAATGTGAGACTTCACGTCTATGGAATTGTCTTGCAACAATTTCAGATAGAGTACTTTCTAATTTTATTGGCCAAGTCTTGGTGACTTTTGTGCTATGACTTTGCGAAAGGATCGTTGCATAAAATGTTAGAATCTAGCATATTCTAGTAGTGGCAAGAACCTTGTGTTCTAACATTAATGATAAGGATTGGGAATTGCGAAATGAGCATCATTGGAAAAGTTTTCAATTGATCTATTTCACAAAGTAAGGACCATAGGAAACATAGTGTGCATGCTTTGTGCATGGGACAACTATTGTTGTAAATTGAGTAATAAGTTGATTTTCTGAAACAGTAAATGATAAATAACGAGTAATCAATTTGGTGGTTAAATAGAAGTGTTTTATTTACTCTCACAAGTTTGGGTCTATATAGGATTAAGTATTATTGTTGTGTTTCAGTTTGCATGTTTTGACTTCCAGAATAACTGGGTTATTCGAACCTCCACAGTTGGTCATACATTGGAAGTAAGTATGAAGGAAGACTGTCATGAAGAGTCTGTAGATTGTCTGAAGAGTTTAGACATGGCACAAGTTTATTGCAGAGTTCATGAGTACTTTGATAAGATTGGAGTATTGGATTAAACCCACGCTCACTTGGATCACTTCATGGATTTATCACGAGTGATTAGTGAGTCGACAATATTGTATATTCTTGAAACCGAGACGTGTGAGTTGTTATTTGTTGGTCGGTTGCACATTGATAATAAGTAAACGCACCAGTAACTTGGTGTTATAAAACTTATTGTTGTGTGTGATTCGATCAGTGAATGCAAGCGAGCATTTGAGTCGAAGTTTATCCATTCCTTTTACCCAAGGTGGATAAAAGTGATATCTGTGGGTCCCTCGATGATTTAGTGATGACACCTAAGCGCTTGGCCAAGCCGGGACTAAGTTGATGTGTTTAATTGTAGTATGTTATCAGTCGTCATAAGTCGAAAGTCGGGAAACAGTATAGAGAGAATGATTAAAATTCATGTCTTATGTTTATACGATATCTTGAGAATGGAGGAATATATAATCCCTTATCTAAAGGACACATGTATCTGATAAGATCAGAGTTGACAACGACTTTTGAAAGCTATGATTGCTGATCAGGTTCTGAAGTCATACGGAAAATAGTTATTAGACTTATCCAAGTGGGAGACTGTTGGATTAGTGTTTAAGTCCATAACTATTTTGGTACGTACTTGACCCGATTATGAGCATGGTCCTTTGGGTTACCTTCACCATAGCAATATGTAGGATGAATTAAGGAGAGAAAGGTGTAATTATGATTTGTTAATATATTATAAGAATAATATATTAAAGGAGAAATCATAATGTTTAATTAATATTAGTCAAGAATTAATTAAGAATTAATTTTGTGGCTAAAAGAGATTACTTAAACTTAAGGGACTGGAATTGTAATTATAAGATAATTACAATTAGGCTATGGATTACCTAATAATATATAGGTTGGATGAATTCTATGGTAAGCCCATAAGAAATTCGTCCAAGGGATATGTTTAAGGAGTCCATGGGCTGCTTAGGGCTTAAGCAGTCAGATTAGGGTTTCCTACCTATATACCCTAATAGCCTACATGTATATAAAGGGCCCCTATGCCCCAAAAACGTGGACAAGTCTTCCTCTAGGGTTTCTAGACGTTTTGGGAAGCCTCCTCTCTTCTCCTCTTCATCCAAGTTGCTTAGTGGTGTTTGTGACTCCATTAGAGGTGCAACACTTGAGGCAGTAAGCTTTCTAAAGCTAAGGATTGATTGTTATTGCTATATAACAATCTAAGGTAATATCTAAACCTTAGTTTTGTGTTAATATGATTAGTTGTATGCTAGATCTAGGGTTTATAAGTCTTTGAAGTTTATTGCATGTTTAAAGTAGAAAAACTAGATCCAAGCAATTAGGGTTGCATGAACACCATAAGATTGTTGTTATGCTCAAATCCCATCAGTATATGGTCAACATTAATAAGTGTATCAATGTAAAATGTAACCAAAATTTTTAAAGTCCGTTAAACTCGTTGAGTTGACCCGCCAACTTGTCGAGTTGTTGTACGATCAAAATCATCGGGACAACCCCGTCCGACTCGTCGAGTCCATTCAGACTCATATCTCATTCAGTCGTTTTCAAGGTAGAGAACCTTCCCAAACTCTAGATCTACACTCCTAAGGCTCATCAATCTTGTAAAGTCATAGGCTTTACGTTTATGCATGGCATTTTGAGCTTAAAATGCCAAAACACACCCCAAAAAGGGTTTTTCACTCAAGATCACTATTATGGTTGGATAAAGCAGGGACTTTTGGACTCTAGGGACCTCACATGGTCCAGATATGAAGTTCAACCCTCTTAATGTGCATGAAACACTCAAGGCCCTCATATTTGGGTGGAAAAACCCTAGATTCACAAAATCATGAGATCTATACAAAATAATGAGAAAGGTGCAAGCTTTATACCTTTCCCAGAAGCTTTGAAGTGAAACAAGCTCAGATCTAGCAGCACCCTCTTGTCCATTAGCTTGGAAATTTTCTCTCCTCTTCACAAGATGCACTAAATACTCATAATTAGCAAAGCACTCTCTTTAAGCTCAAAGGTCGTTTAGGGTTTGCTCTCAAGGAAGTGTAGCCGCAAATGAGGCTATAAGTGCCTTTAAATAGGCCCAAACATAGGGATTTAGGGTTTCTCATCCCAACGCCTACTCGGCGAGTCGGATCCTCGGACTTGTCGAGTAGGTCATTAAACCAATGTGGGACATCGCGACTCTACTTGACGAGTTGGGGCACCGACTAGTCGAGTAGCTCAAGAAATAAATAAATAAATAAATAAATAAATAAATAAATAAATTAATAAATAAAAAATAATATACATGGATGTCCGGATGTTACAATAAGACACATCAGACCGTTTGAATGATGCTTGATGGTGAATCATTTGTGAAATTTTATAATTATGTGCATTGAATGTTGGTGATTTTAGTGTCACCATGTCATTTTATGTAACTATAATTTACATGTGAGCTAAGGGGCTTCATAATTTGTACTCTAATATATGTACAGGTTTGTGCAGAGTGCACACATGTATAAGATCAAATTAGAAGCCGATTCGACGACAAGTCGGGGGTCCGGGGTTTCCAAAAGGGCAACGCCCCAAAACCTCTCCGAAATTTTCATATGGGAACATATTGCGAAATTCAAATTCTTGAGGGTGATGATGGTAAAACTAATGAAACTCGTTAGTTTTGGTAACCCTAAATCCATATTAAAATCCAGATTACCCTGACTTGCTTCCAAAACAACTCATGACGATCCAACCCTAATGAAACCCTAATCTTGTTTATTATATAAATGAGTCTTCCTTTTCGGAAGAGACACACGAAAATTAGCTCTCATTCTTTTTTTTTCAAACACTCACAAAATCTTTCTCATAATTTGGCTTACGATTTCTGTGCGTAGAAACGTAAGTGTCAACTTGGATTATCCTAGGGTGAATTTCTTGCAACCCAGACATAAGGTAGAAATATCAGTTCGAAAAGTGTTCTTACGATTCAAGTTGGTATCCAGATCTCTACTACAAACCCTATTTTTTCTTACATTGAATAGAACACAAATACAAAAATAAATTTAGGATGTGATGATCATTATCCTCAAAGAATTATAGCCATCCTACACAAATTTGAATTCTCCCAAGGACTAACCTCACTTAGGGTGGTGAAAATTTAGGATGTAATGATCATTATCCTCAAAGAATTATAGCCATCCTACACAAATTTGAATTCTCCCAAGGACTAACCTCACTTAGGGTGGTGAAAATTTAGGATGTAATGATCATTATCCTCAAAGAATTATAGCCATCCTACACAACTTTGAATTCTCCCAAGGACTAACCTCACTTAGGGTGGTGAAAATCCATTTGCAACGTTTGTGAAATCCTCCACGAACATCATCATTGATTAGTTGGTGTTTTTGAAGGTAAATTAAGAACCATGTGTGCTCTGTTCTCGAGAAATAAGGAAAGAAAATACAATAAATATAACCTATATTTCGTCCCCAATTCGGTCCCTAACTTATTTTTTGAACTCGGAAAGTCCTTACTGTTTGTTTTTGTTACGCGTTTGGTTCCTGTCTTACCTAAAAAATATTATTTTTCCATTCATTTTTTAATTTACTTAAATAAACACACCCCCCAACCTCACCCCCTTACATTACTTTATCTATCCCACAATTTTTTCTTATTTAAATATTAGTTTTTTTTAAGTAAGACAGAGATCAAGCGCGTAACAAAAACAAATAGTAGGGGCCAAGTACGTAACAAAAACAAACAATAGAGACCTTCCGAGTTAAAAAAATAAGTTAGAGACCAAGTGTAAAAATTTACCCCAAACCATAAGGACCGTTCGTATAATTTACTCAAAGTGAAAAGAGTTCAAGTGATCAATGGTGCCATGCCAGCACCATTTTAACATGACAACATGGTAAGTAGAAGAGTCCATGTGATCAATGGTAAAGATTGAAAATAAAAACGCAATGCCTTGATTTGGAACAAAAATAGTAGTGTTAAAATAAAAAAAATGATAATACAGTAACTTTTGTACAATTTGTCCATAAAATAATTCATTTGTTTCATTATCTAATTTCATCCTATCAAACACCATCTTAGATTATGACTAACTATTTATAAATTAAATCCAATAATGAATTAATGAAGATCAAGGATTAAGATCAACACAAAGAACGATGCCAAGGTCAAATATATATAGTTGTTAAAAATATTAATATGTAGCCAGTAGTTGTGTATCATAAGTGTAATCAAGACGGTATAAATTTAAAATAGTTGAACAAAAACGGGAAGAAATTAATGCGTAACTGATGTAGTTGTGTATTATTTCCATAACAAGCAACATATCTTTTTTCTCATTCACCAACTCCATGTGATACTGTTGTTATTTTTCACAACTCACGTCAATCCATCTCATCTGTCTCTATTTTTGTGATCATGTTTTTATCATATCTGACTTTATAGTTTCGTATACTTAAAGTAGCATAATTTTCAACGAAGGATTGGCAATCGTTTAGGATAAGAATCGGATAGCATCGTATAGAACTTTATTCATAGAATATTTCCTTTTATAAGAATAGATAATTTAGTGATTTTTGTTGGATGTCACGTGTAGCATCTAATGCTGTCTTAGATCATTATTTTATTAGGTATTCTCGAGGAAAAATTTCGTATAAATAAATTATGTTTGTTTGAAAAGAAATATTGTACGAGAACATGGTATTTTTCTTTTTAGGCTAAATTATGGTATTTTTGTATCTTCCCTAATAAATAAAAGTTTTTTTTTATCATTTATCACACTCATTCAATTTTTCAAATGTTATTTTGTAGTTACTTTGATTATTTTTTTTTTTGTACATATTATTTAATGAGTTTTTTCTATTTTATTAAATTCCACATAATATTTTAATGTAATAATTGTAATAAATGGATATCAATTTCATTAATAAAAACTCTCATTTTAATTTCAAATTCATAAAATTAAAGTTCATTAGTTTATTTTTTTTATTTATTTAAATTATTTGTTTTAATTTAAAAGATAAAAAATATTCCCATCATAATAATTCATTATTTTTCTTATTATTATTTATTTTTAATAAATTCAAAGTTCTCAAATATTTTGATATTTATATTGAACTTTTTTTCTTAAATTAACCCATATAATACTTGAGTCTTACAACTAGTATAGAATATTGTCGAACTAAATGAACAATTTGAATATAACAGTAAATCTATAAATGTTGTTAAAAACAAAGTAAATGAAATTCTTACATATGATGATAGTTCAAATAAAAATAGTATATAGTGTGACAACGTAAAAACACTATTTTTATGTAATCTTGTATCCACAACTTTATGTTATTATTCAACAATGAATAAATAAATAGTCACAGGTTAAAACTAAAATTAGAATTTAGTATAAAAATACACAAACATAAATTTATAATAAAATAATAACATTATAATTAATATATATGAATAATCAAACGTTAATATTCATATTAGAATTACTTCAATACTATACATATACAACATTCATTACAGAATAATAACATAAACATACACACACACACACACATATATATATATATATATATATATATATATATATATATATATATATATATATATATATATATATATATATATATATATATATATATATATATATATGAGAGCGTTTAATCGAGAACATTTCTTATTTCAAGAATATTTGAGAACAAATTTTTACCACACAAGTTTTTAAAATTATAATCAACATATAATATTAATATAAACTAAGAAATAAGTGAAAATAATTGCAAAAACCCACTAACCAACACCACTCACCACCCAAACAATATCATCCACCACTACCACCCATTACTGCCACCTACCTTCACCACCAATCACCACCACCCCCACCTACCACCTACAAAAACCACCACCCAATATCACCACCACCATCTATCACCGCCAACTACGACCATCATCCACTACCACCACCACCACCACCATCACCACCACCCGCCGCCACTAACCCCACCCAGTACCATCACTAGCACTAACCCTACTGACCACCATGACCATCACCACTCCCACCACCACCTACCACAACCACAACCACCACTATCCACCTCCATCACCCATCAGTACCACCCACCCACCACTATGACCACCAACTGTCACCACCATCACCACCACCTGCCACCCAACACCATCACCCCCACACACCACCCACCAAAACCACAACCACCACAACCACCACCACCCACCTCCATCACCCATTACTATCACCCAACCATTACCCACCATTATGAACACCGCCCGCCACTACCACCAACCACCACCCATCACAACCACTAGCCACCATCACCCATCACCACCACCCACCACCCACCACGCACCACACCGTTTGTCACCACCGACCTCCACCACCCATCACCATAACCCGCCACCACCACTGACCACTACCACTCGCCACATCACTCCCAGTCACCACCCACTAAAACCACCACCCACCACCATCACCACCGCCAACCATAACCACCACCCACCCATCACTACCACCCACCAACTACCTACTATTATGACCACCACCTGTCACTACCACCAAGCACCACCCATCACCAATCACCACCACTCGCCACCACCACCCATCACCACCACTCGCCTCCAACACCCACCACCCCTCCCCCATCTCCACTACCCATCACCACCACCCGCCTCTACCACCCGCCTCCACTACCCACCTCTACCACCCACCACCCTCTCCCCACCACCACTACGCATCACCACCGACCACCACCACCTATCACAACCATCTGCCTCCATTACTCAATACCACCACCCACCTCTACCACCTACCACCACTCATCACCACCACTCGCCACCATCACCTCCACCCACCACCTACTAAAACCACCGACCATCGATAACCGACAACCACCACACATCACCACTACCCACCTTCACCACCCATCATAGCCACTCGCCACCACCACCCCACCCATCACCCACCAAAACCACCATACACCATCACCACCCTCGCTACCAACCACGACCACCTATTACCATCACCTATCTCCAACACCTATCACCAGCGCTCGCCATCGCCACCTACCATCCACGCTAATCACCACCCCACATGTCAGCCCCACCACCCTTCACCACCACCACCACTTACCGCCTACCACCAACAAACATCACTACACACCACCACCCTTGATTATATGTATATAATTACATGTGATTATGTGTATTAAATCACATATGACTTATATGGACAATATTCTTTTTGTCTATATAAATCATGTGATTAGATACATATAATCACATATGATTAGATATATTTAAGAAAATGTGATTAGATATATTTAATCACCTATTTCATTATCGTATTCTCGATTCAATAATTCTTTTTTGTCAACTTTAATCATATGTGATTAGATACATATAATCACATTATAATCACATGTGATTTATATGAACAATATTCAGTTTTGAGTTTCCATTTCAATATTTTTTCTCGTATATTTAATCACATGTGACTATAAGTATTTAATCACATATGATTAATGTGGACATAAATTTGTTTTAATGTTCTTGAGTCAATAGTTGCTCTTATGCATATAATTACATGTGATTATATATATACACACACACACACACATTATCACATATGATTTATTGAATCAAGAACATGAATACAAATCCTTTTGCACATAAACCATATGTGATTAAATACATGAGACCATCTATTGAATTAAAAATGTGAAAATGAATATTGTCTACATAAATCATATGTGATTAAATACATATAATCACATGTGATTATATGTACCTAATCACATATGATTTATGTAGACAAGGTTCATTATTTCTTTTTGAATTTAAGAGTTTTACTCATGTACTTAATCACATGTGATTATATGTATCAAATTACATATGATTTATATAGATAATATTCATTTTCTCATTTTTGATTCAATATTATTTCTTATGTATTTAGTCATATGTGATTGTATGTATTTAATCACATATGATTAATGTGGAAAAAGAATAACTATTGAGTCGAAAACGCAAAATTGAATCTTGTGTACATAAATAATATGTGAGTAAATGTACAAGAACAACTAATGAAAGAGAATGCTAAAATGGCTATTGTCCATATAAATCATATCTGATTAGATACATATAATTTCATGTAATTAAATACGCAAGAAAAACAACTTAATTGAGAATGCTAAAATGAATATTTTCTGAATAAATTCTATGTGATTAGATACATATAATCAGATGTGATTATGTACATTTAATCACATATGATATATGTAGACACTATTTATCTTTGTGTTCTCGATTCAATAATTGTTCTCGTATATATAATCATATGTGATTATATGTATCTAATCACATATGATTTATATGGACAAAATTATATAATCAGATGTGATTATGTACATTTAATCACATATGATATATGTAGACACTATTTATCTTTGTGTTCTCGATTCAATAGTTGTTCTCGTATAAATAATCATATGTGATTATATGTATCTAATCACATATGATTTATATGGACAAAATTATTTTTTATCCATATAAATGATATGTGATTAGATACATATAATCACATGTGATTATATGTATTTAATCACATATGAGTATAATCACATATGATTACCATTGACAAAAAATGATTACTGAATCGAAAATGTGACAATGAATCTTATCCACATAAATTATATATGACTAGATACATATAATCACATGTGATTATATGTATTGAATTAGATATGATTTATGTAGACATGATTTATTTTTGCGGTTTCGATTGAATAATTTTTTTGTGTATTTAATCACATGTGATTATTTTTATATAATCACATACGATTTGAGGTGGATAAGATTCATCTTTGCCTTCTCGATTCAATAGTTGTTCTTATATACTTAATGACATACGGTTATACATATAATCACATGTGATAAAAAACATGAGAACAACTATTGTATCGACAAAGCAAAAATGAATTGTGTCCACATAAATCATGTGTGATTATATTCATATAATCACATATGATTACATGTATTTAATAACATATGATTAATTTGGATAAAGATTTTTTTTGTCGTCTTGGTTCAATATTTGTTATCTTGTATATAACCACATATGATTATATGTATCTAATCACATATGATTTATAGAAAAAAGATTGGTTTTTTCCAAAGAAAATCATATGTGATTAGAATCATATAATCACAATTGATTAAATGTATTTAATCACATATGATTAAAGTGGAAAAAAACAATTACTGAATTGAGAACGTCAAAATGAATCTTAGTAACATAAATCATATGTTATTAGATACACATCACCACATGTTATTATATGTATCTAATCGAATATGATTTATGTGGATAATATTCATTTTCGTGTTCTCGATTCAATAGTTGTTATCATGTATTTGATCACATGTGATTACACGTATCTAATGTAACTCACCCCCTTAATATGAGAGTTAATGTTACTCACCTCCTTGATCTTGAAAATTAGCTAGCATGAGCAAGATGGATCATTCCTTTTCCGAGAACCTACACAACAATTATAACATTATTTAACTTGTGCTTTGGTGTACTACTATTATAAAACTTATGTATATATTTTCTTATTTTCTCTTTGATTGTAGTGCTCTTTTAGGGATCTGTTTTGTTACCTTTCAACCTATTATTAAATTTTGATAAAATAATATTGGTAACTTTTCCCCTTTTATCTTTTTCAGAAATATAAAGATCTCGTTCTAATGATTTTTGGTTGATTTTATATTAAATTTACAAGTTAGTAACTTTAGGCTGTCACTTTCTGGACCACTCAACACTCTTGGAATAAACTGTACCAATATACTAAGAATTACATCAGTCCCTTTATATGTAGGAAACTATACATCCATATCTAACTATAGGATTTAGATTTTGGAATTTAGAGTTCTAATGAATTTATTATGATTTTTTTGAAGACAATGTATGAAATCTGTGACAGCATGGACCAACCTGAGAAGATTGCCAATTTTACCCCTCATGGAGTTGGAATTCCGAAATGTGATTCAATGTTAGAAGAAACTAGATAAACGATGATTTCAAGAAAACTACGTCTCAAGATTTTTAGATGTTCTTATTGACCTGCACGATTTTTAGAAGTTGGAGGACAGATTTTGGAAAATTAATCATAATAGCTTTTAAATCACTTTTGGTGTTCTATCAAGGACTTAATGGTTAAGCCTTAAGTTTTTCAATTTTTATATGATTTTTTATTACTTATTAGACTATTAAGATGTGAAATTCAATTTAACCTATGGGCCTTAATGCTTGGCCTAATGAGGGTTCAAAGTTAAGGATTTTCACATAAATTGCTACTTTTTCCTTGAGGCAATTCATAGAACACTTGGTGTTCATAAAAAATCTATAAGTTGTCACAATGTATATGATATTCGATTAAACAAGATAGAAGTTAATTACCCCAAATGAAGGAGTAATGAAGCAACAATAACAACAATAATCAGTTAAGAAAAATAAAAAAAAAACTCTAACATTAATTTCCGCAATCTGAATAAATCAAACCAGTTCATTATAGTTTTATCCTTAATTCGAACAAAATTGAACCATTTCATCAAGTAATAGACATATATGGTTCAATCGATCTTTATACTCTGATACAGATTAAGCGATAACAGATGATTTAGGGGTTGCACGATAGCGATCGCTACGAGTTAGTAAGAGACCTTGGCTCTAGTAATTTTGGGGTGGCAAGGTTGATGAAGGATAAAATACTAACAAGCTTGTTGCTATCAATTAGATCGAGAGAGGTGAGAAGGTCAGTGTTAAAAATCGAGTATCAATCTTCGATAGATTTATGTTCCTTTGTTCTTCCCTTTTCCTCTTTTGATTTAATGAATAGTTTGAAATCGAATCTTGTGATTTGTAGTTGAAGCAACGGTAAAGCGTAATTGATAAACAAAGCTTATTGAAGTTCTAACTCTTGTGTTCAACAGATTGAAAAAAATGTACAGAGGGAAATCATTAACTACAAACAACTATGGCATCACAATATCGTTATATTCAAAGAGTTTTGTAATTGTTCATATTGTTCTATAATAACATCTTAAACTACGTTCTTAATTATGAGGTTGATTTCACCTAATCTATAAGTGATTTTCACACCAACACATCCTGCGATTGTAACGGAATATGCATCTGGAGGAGAACTGTTTGAATGTATCTGCAATGCTGGAAGGTCTCTGACTAACTTGTATCGCTAGGGGTGTTGTGTCGATGAATAGAAAGAAAAAAGAAAGCAGCTCGTGTTTAATAGTCTAAATTTGTTCTCAAATTTAGAATTGTTCTTATTTGAACATATATATATATATATATATATATATATATATATATATATATATATATATATATATATATATATATATATATATATATATATATATATATATATATATTTGGGTGAGGAAATTTTTTTAAAGTGAGGACTCGTGAGGACACCTTAAAAAAATTTAAAAAAAATCTAAAAAATATATATATATCATAAAATCGTGCATAGTACTATATCGGAGAGAAAAAAAATTTGGAAAATTTTATTTGGATCATTAAATTTAAAGCATGGATTATTTTTATGATCCATGATTCAATTTTAATGATGCAATTATTTTTTCCAATTTTTTTTCTCCCGGATAGATTACTATGCTCGATTTTATGATTTGTATTTTTTTAGATTTTTTTTCAATTATATATATATATATATATATAAGAAAAAGACCCTTTTACGACGTGCAAACCACGACACTCAGTGATTTATGTTACGCAAAGGAGAGTGACATTAAAAGAGTGTCGTCTATTCAAAAAATTTAAGGATTTAGGTCACGCATTATTGCGTGCCCTTAAATAGTGTCTCATGAAAAAAAAATTAAAAACATGGAGGGCACTCGTGCGTCCTCTGTGAATGTCGTTTTATATTTTTTTTAAGAAACGCGCGTCTCTAAGAGGGAAAATGAAATCCCCAAAATTTTTAAACACCCGCCTTCTTCTCCTACATTCATTTCCATATGACTCTCATATCTACCCTACATCGTCTCCACCTCTCACCCACATCCACTACCTCACAAAATTTTCACAAGCTAACGATTCCAGAGCCAACTAGCGATTGGTGGTTATTTTCACATCTGCTCTACTTCCTATCGCCCATCTACTTCTGCCCTAGATCCGACGATTGAAGAGTACAAATATGTGTAGGGTTTTATTTTATTTTAAGCTTCCACTTCTCCTGTTTTCGTGGTGATCGACCGGTGGTGAAACGATTCAGCGCCAAAAAAATAAGCGACTCTCCATTCTTTTCTCGATTGAGATTTCTAAGGATTTACATCGGTATCTCAAACGACTTAAACTCTTTTCACAGATTTCTTCCCATCTGATTTTATGATTTCAGATTTCTTATTGGCGACTCATTTCCTCTCCCGTCGAGTTCGAAATTTTCACTCAAGGAAGTAATGGCAGTGGAAGATGATGAAGGGCCTTCAATGGTGCTTTCTTTATTACACTATGGTAGCGGAGATGACGTTGTTGTTGATAGCCCTAAACAATAGTCATCTTAAAAGAAATTATCAAAGAGAAAGGTACGTATCAGTTCTAGAGTTCTTATATAAAATTAGATCATCTGTACCCTTCTTATATAAAATTAATGAAATCGATTTTAAAAGCGAGCCATAATATCGATTTTGAAATCGAGCCTATTCCGGTAATATTCATGTTTGTAGAATTCGATTATTCTGGTTTTGCCCTAAGCATCGCCTCGATAGAAATGGAAGAACAAAGTGATTCGCTAAATTTCTTTTTCAGTTCGTATTGATCGCTAATTTTGTCCCAATCGCTTCCAATTCGATGTTCCAGATCAGTTTTATATTCGAATTGGTAACTAGTATGGTAAGATTTTTCTTGATGCTGTACTTGATTGTGAGTGTATTTGATAATATCGATTGTTGAATTGGGACCTTATGGTTCTTCATTGTTGTTCTATTATCAATTGTTGATCTATTTTCCATATGAAAACTAAATCTATTAACAATGGAGTTGTGAATCAATTTGACTATCAAAACATGATTCTTTAACATGCTTGTTAGATGTTTGTTGAAATGTTTGAATACAATTGTTCAATTTCTAATGAAAGCTTACCATCATTCTTTCTCTTCTAATTTTTGATTTTATTTTTCTGAATAGTAGTAACATCAATCGAGATTAGTGGAAATTGGTTTTTATTTTTTATAGTTGATACTTGAGAAAACCTTAGATGTTTTTTTTTTATTTTGTGAAAATTAATTCTAGGTGAAAATAGAAAATGGTATGTTGTTTTAGAAAATGACAATCATACCCCTGGTCACAGTAGTCTCATATCATTATTTCCATTCTCACCTTCACTCTAATGCCCATTATTAGAAGAAATCAATGAGCTCCTTGCCAGCTGCTGCTGCTGGAAGTTGGTTTGATAATGAGATGAAAGATGATTGTTGCCAACCATCCTTGAAGGATTTGCAGCATAAAGTTTCTCTTGGTCATGCCATACACTGTTATATAGTTCATGGTTCTGCATAAAGTGAAAACTTTTGCTTCTAGGTCATCCAAATGTACAATGTGATTTTTCATAACATCAGGTACAAATGTAGATTTTTCATAACATCAGTGAAAATCTTAATCAGTTGAATGTGTGTTTCATAACATCAGGTACAAATGTAGAATGTGATTTTTTTATTCAATTACAGGGTAATCTTATTCCGGAAGGCCTTAAAGTTTTTATCTTTTCCCAGAGTTGCATAATGCTTGATATTATTCAGGTTTGTTTCAATGCCTAATGTTGGACAGAAAAAATGATGGCATACTTGTAGAAATGGAAGTAAAAAATATACGAGGGCATAATTTAAAAAAAAATTTGGACTTAATAGGGAAATCCTAATTTCCCTTACTTTCCCTATTAGATCCCTCTTTCTAAATTAAGTAAAAAAGAAACATGCATATATACCTAACCAAATAAAGTCTTGTCCCCACTAAGTCCATTAAGTAAAAAAGAAACAAATTCTAATTAGTTACTTATGATCATCTCATTATTAGATAAACATGATACCTGGATTTCAGTCAAAGTTAAATTAACCATTTTATTGATATATGTTATCTTAGGGATTCATCTCTTGAAGCTCACATAAAGTTTTTAGAATCTCTTTGTATTGCTGGTATTAGTCACCATAGTTTGGTGTTCTCCAAGATTGCTCCAGTGTCAGTCATGTAACATTTTGAACTGAGAAGGTGAGACCCCTAACAACTTTCAAGGGCATTATGGGGCTTCTAGATTCAAGGGAATTAAGGGATTTTCTAATATGTGCCCTAGGGCACATATAAGAAAATGTAATTATGGAAACTAATTGTATTCGAACTAAACTTATTAATTCTCTAGACTTCCTGCTGGGAAGGATGAATTTATCGGTGCTCAAATATTGTGACCTAATTAGTTATTCTAATCACATGGATATCTTCGTTTTGACGATGAAATTAAGAGATACATGGATTTGGGAATTTTTAACCTAATTGATACTTGATAGGACTTAGGAGTATCAACTATTATATGCTAAAAATTATACATTTATGAGTATTTTGTTTCTTGGCTAAAGCTAACTAAATTGGCTATGTTTCTTGTTCTTTTTCTTAACCAAAGTTTATCAACTTCGTGAATATTATTCTGACTTGTTTTGATATTTGTTTTTGATATTTTGTTCTTAATGTTGGTTCTAACTTCTATTTTTTCTTTTTTTTTTTTTAAACAGTTACAAGGGACCTGAATAGGGGTTTTGTAAATTTGTAGTGATGGCTGCAGACACCGAAGATTTTGAAATGATTTCCCATATTCCATTCCTTACTAAATATAAGGTATGTTTCTAATATTTTTGTTCCTTCAAAAGAAGAATTGGGGAGAGCATGTGGAGTTAAAAAACCGGTGCTTTCATGTTCGTTGACCAACATTGAAAGAAGTCAACTAAGATCCCAAATCCAGCAACTCAAGGTTTACTTTATTATCTTCTTATAATCTTTAATCTAATTACACACTATCAGATCAATGTTTTTTCTGCAATTGCTTCTTTTACATTGTCTTCTACAAGTTACTGTTCTACTACTGTTTAGCATGATACAACCAAGCATTGAATTATGTTGAAGATTATTCGTGTTCTTCCCCCTGTTGTTCCTAGCAGTCAAGTGAAAGCAAACTCCTCAACATGGGAGGCATCGGGTGAGACATTAAACAAAATTAACCATGAAGTAATGACTGTTGACCCTGCACTTGTATTAACCATCCAGGTTGGCAATTGTCATTAAAACGATGGTGTTTATTATTGTGGTAAAATGTTTTGGTTTAACTCTATTGAATTATTATTATTCAGGTTATGTTGACTGACTTTGGGGTAGCAAAGCAATTTGATGAAAGCACAAGGTTAAATTCCATGTGTAGGACATTAGAATATATGACACCTGAAATTGTACAAGGGAGGGGCCATGATAATGCCGCTGATTGGTGGAGTGTTGGAATTTTAATGTATGAAATGCTTACTGGAAAGGTTGGTGTGCTGTGACTCTTAATTACTTTTAATAAATCACTATTAAATTCCCCTTACTTTTAGCGTGAGGGTAATAATGTAATTTTGTTCGACATTGTCTCTTTGCAGCCTTCGTTTAGAGGTGGAAACAGATAGAAGATTCTGGAGAAAACAATGAAGGACAAGATAAAGCTTCTAGGATTCTTGTCAAGTGAAGCACATTCACTTTTGAAAGGGGTAATGTTGTAATTTGTAATACTATATGCACGTGTTATAGTTGTTGGTTAATATTATATGCATGGGAATACAACAATTTTTGTTGAGCTTTTCACCTGATGGAGAGGTACAACCGTTCATGCTATTTTAATACATGATGAAACAGAAACACAACAAGTTTTCAATTAATTTTTAATATATATATATATATATATATATATATATATATATATATATATTGTAATACTATATGCATGTGTTATAGTTGTTGGTTAATATTATATGCATGGGAATACAACAATTTCTGTTTTGAGCTTTTCACCTGATTGAGAGGTACAACCGTTCATGCTATTTGAATACATGATGAAACAGAAACACAACAAGTTTTTCAATTAATTTTTAATATATATATATATATATATATATATGTGTATATATATATATATATATATATATATATATATATATATATATATATTCTCTTAGCTTGGTTGAATGATAAGATGGTGGTCATTGGGATCCATGTGATCAGAATTTCATTGGTGCTCCAACATTTTTTCCAGGTAAACCCATCTGGCCAGACCTCTGCATTGCCTCTTACAAGGTCTGTTACTTGTTATTATGATTTACGATTCTGAGGGTATTTAGGTCATTTACTTAGAATTTTGCGTTTTCAACTTTACAGGTAGATCACACTTGCTTGGCTAAATGTTATTTTGTATGCTTTCAAACTTGTCTTCTTCCTGAATTCTTTTTCTTTGTAAGTTTAGCCTCATTCTTTTCTTCAATTAAGTGTTGTCTGGAGAATGTTGTATGAACAACAATAAATCAACATTTTTTTCCTTCTTTTTCTTGTATGAACAATACATAGTCATAGTTTGACTTAATTAGTTGCTTATTTTGTTTATTAGTTGCTTGTTTTCTAGCTTATTATAGTCACTGATTGGTTTCTTGTTATGCTTAAATCTTAACAGCTATCATGGCAACCTTCAACAGTAGTTTTGGACCGGCACCTTCTTGCAAAAGATATCGTGTACGTGTTCTTCTGCTGCTATTGTGGATTCGAGAACATCCTTGCTTACTAGTCCAACTATATGTATCTCATGTGAAGCTTCTGTTAGAATTATTAATCTTAGAGATTTCAAGTTTTTCATATTTCTTGTATCTAATTAGTTTGTAAATTTCCGTTACAACTTTTATTGATTTGTTTTATCTTTCCATGGAACGATTATTTTTTATGACATTATATTTTGTGCAAAGGATTGTATTTTTGTATATGATATTTTATTTATTAAGAGACATTAAATGAAAAATTTAATTTGAAAATTAATAAATCTATAGATAATATTTTTTTAAACATATCAAATTATGATACGCAAAATGTGTGTCATGTTCATTTATGACGTGGCATTTCTTGACAGGTGCTTCCTTGATACGCAATGCATGTCATAAACACGCGCGTCGTAAGGTTACGACACGCAAATGCGTGTTGTCTTCCATTATGACAGGGCCTTCCTTGATACACATTGCGCGTCACAAATGCGTATCGTAAATACGCATCATAAATGCGCGTCGTAAATGCGCGTCGTCTCTCTTTATGACAGGGCCTTCCTTGACGCGCATTTACGCGTCGTTTGAACGTTTTACGACGCGCAATGAGCATCGTAAAAGGCTGTTTTTCTAGTAGTGATATATATATATATATATATATATATGTATATATATATATATATATATATATATATATATATATATATATATATATAAAATACTTTTTTGAATACACATACAAACACACTTCACTCCTAATTGTATATTTTTTATTTGTGTCCTCAACCACTCGTGGGAGATACACTTTTTCAATACACTTAATACTGTTAGGCTACAGACCATTTGGTTGATAAAAATTATAAATAGAGAAAATTACAAAAATAACCTAATCTTTTAATTACTTTGTGGAAAAAAGACAAAAAAAAATTCAAACTACAAAAATAGCCACCAAAACCGTTACTTGTTCACATGTGATTTCCCATTTTTCAGGGGTATAAAAACGTAATTTTTTTCTTTCATTTTTCAAACTTTTTGTAGATGAACTTTCTCTCTTTGGAAGTGGTATGGGAGATTTCATTTGTCAAGTATTTTTCAAACCTTTTGTTGGAGAATTTATTTTATTAGAGAGATTTTAAATTTTTTTCCAAAGAAATAACAACTAAAGTGATAATTTTTTTTGCAAAACTTTATATATAATTTGGTTGTTTTGTAGTCAAACCCTATCAATTTTGTAGCCATAATAATAAAAAAAATAAATAAAAATGCAAAATCGCAGGTGGGATGAGATGAAATCGCAGATGAACTTCGTTCATCTGCGATTTTAGTCAAAGATGGGGGTATTTATATGAAAAAATAAAAATAAAAACAAAAAAACCACCTGCAAACGTACAAGTTGGTAATGCACAACTTTGCTTTAGCTCCTTATACGTTCACATATGAAATGCTAAAATTGTAGATGAGCTTAATCCATCTGTGATTTTAATGACTATATTTGTATTTTGGGTTTTTTTTGGCTATTTTCCACAAAGTAATTAAGGGATTAGGCTATAGTTGTAATTTTCTCTTACAAATAATATATAAATAACAAAATATATAATATACATTGATTTAAAATCTTAAATATTTTATATAAATAAGAAATCAATCTTAGATATTTCCTAAGTTCAAAAACTATTGCACGGAATATTGGTGGGAAAAATACATGGAACAGAAACAATCGGAAAATAAATTGAATCTTATAGGAAATTTATTATTTACTAATTTCCTAAGAATTCTTAAACCAATCTCCATATATTAGAATAATAAACCATGAGCACCCTAATTGTAACAATGTGATGTCTAATGCAATAAGAAAACAACTAAAATGGAATGAGAAACCCTAAAAGAAATACTCAACAATGTGTTCCATCAGAAGACAAAAAGATATGGACTGTCTTTACGAAATTGGCCGGAACGACTAGTCGATTAGACTGGACCCATATTGTTGGACATCACATTTAATCTGTAAGGGTTAAGGTACACACATTAAGCGTTGTGCATTACCATTAATTCATTAATTCTGAGAGTGGGTCAAAAGGACCATCAATTCATGCTTTGAGCTAACTTTCAAAATTTTACAGTAATATTACTTTGCACAGATAGGATCCGTTCCATAGAATGTCCTTATAATTGTACTGACCCATATAATATATAAATTTGTATAAGCAATAACACAACACATTTAAAAAAGAATCATAACCATACAAACTAAACTTCCAAACATTAAAACTATAGGTAGTAGCATAAGATTTCATCACAATTATATGATATAAATAGCATTAAACTTGAAATGTGCAAGAACTTATTTGACATTTAAAATACTAATCCTTGAAACTAATCAAACTTGCCTACAAACACCAATGTCGATATAAATCAGAATTGGGTCAGGATTTCATCCAATTCGCTCAGGTATTGGGTTAGGCTTGAATTCGAGTATAAAAAATGAACTAAGAAGCATGTCATAGAATAATAGATTAAATCATTCAACAAGATGCTTTTGGATTATACCAATTCGAATAAGATTGATTGACATCTTTCTTAGAATTCACCCGTAACAGATAGATGTCTCATGCAATGCTTCATGAACAACTATGCTTAAGAAAGAATTGAACTTCAGACATCAACCAAAGAAAAACTCTACTACAATGTGACAATTGACACTATATTTGAGCACAAGAAGAAGAAATTTCAAGGGAGAATATAATTTTTTTGAGAACTAAATTAGAAGAATAGATGGATCATAATCAAAGTTTACTGATGCTGATTTTGCTTATTTGCATCATTATTATGTAAAGGTTCTAATGAGTCATTATGGTTGCAAGTTTGATAAATCAAAACTACATGGTTAAATAAATGGGATCATGCACTTAAAGATGAAGGATTAAATTGAAGGATGTTATAGAGTCAATATGGAGCATGCAAAAGTTTCAATTTGAACTAGTTAATAATAGGAGAACAAGATACAAGCCTTGAAAATATTGAAAGTTATCCTAGTGGTACAATTTTACCATAAACAAAACTTGGTGTGATTTATAGATAATGTATGATGGAAAATTTTTAATAGAGTATGTTGTTGGGTTATGAGGGATTTCAAAGATCACAAAGGCGTACAACGGAAGCAATAAAAACAATAGCCTCATAAGCCAAAACGGATCCATGTTCAATAATATTTATTGTCTATAAAATACCTAAGAAGAATTTAGAAACACATACCCTTATAGTCCCTTATTACCTTATTTTGATCTTGATGGAGTGAGATTGCCAAGAGCCCAACATAGAGATCCTCTTTCATAGTCGCACCCAAGATAAGAATCAACAATACTTCACACGACTCCTAGATCCCGAACACAATGAACATGAAACACAAGAACCAATCTGCATTGGTATGCATCACACATAGCACGGGGCACACCGCCTATTGGCTGGTGGCGAAGGGTTTCGAGAGAATCAAGGTTTTAAAGATTTTTGACTGTTTTCTAACTTTTTCAATCTGACATCCCCATTTTCACGGCCAAAAAAGATCGATTTGTTTATGCTTTGTTTTTTAAAATCAGAGTAATCTTTAAAAGAAAACAGTTGCGGAATTTGTTCCCAAAACAAAATATGATAAAAATTATCAAAGCATTTCTCGAAGAGAATGTATTTTCACTTAATAATAAAACCTCCGGATGTTATGTTCCGATACAGACGTATAAGCATAAACAGAACTTACATTTAATTACACAATTGATTTATATCTCCTTTAAATCTCTCTGTAAAATATGTCTTCGTATTAATACTTGTGATACAAAGAAAACTGAGTGGGTCAGGCTTGAGAGCCTGGTGAGCATATAGGGTTTTCAACCCACAATAATATAATTATTATAGTCAACCATCAAACAATCAACTCAATTACCTGTAACACCGAAAATTCAAACAAATTTTTTCAATTTTTATAAAACATAATTCCATCGATATTCATAAAAACAACCATTTTAATTATCCAACAAAACAGTACAAAATCCCAACATCATAATATCAAGCTCCGAACGTGTGTGTATACGGATCAAGCCGGCGCCTTCCCGCGGTCGTCACTAGTACCTGAAACAAATAACATCAACACTGTAAGCACAAGGCTTAGTGAGTTCCCCAAAATACCACATATAACACATATTAGCCACTCTAGGCTATAACTCTGTGGGTCCGTGCACCCAAACTCTGTGAACCCTCAGGTTCTAGCTTTGATAAACATGCACCACATAAATCACATAGAAATCATGCAGTACAACACACAACATACATAGCATACAAATACTCAATCACATAACTCTGGTTACCTACTCAAGGTAAAGTATAGTGAGAAGACTCACCTTGCGTATCTCGGTATCTCACGAATCCTGGAAATCCCTCGTGCTCGATCCTCCGAGCTCTAATCCTCCTATAACATTATATGCTTCTAATTAACACTTTATATCTCTAAGGTTGACTATCAATAAGGAGTCAACACTGGTCAACTCTGGTCAACGGTCAACGGTCAACTCTGACCGGACTCGGCGAGTACCAAGGCGACTCGGCGAGTCTGGGCGTGTACACCAATTTCCCTGGAATCCTCCCCTGACACGTCGAGCATTCACTCAACTCGACGAGTTCCACCTGGCATGAGTTGTGGGGCGACCACGACCCAACTCGCCGAGTCTCAAAACAACTCGGCGAGTCCAGTTTGACTCAATCCATCGGTCCATTCTGACTCCCCCTTGACTCACTGAGTCCACCCTCCCCAACTCGGCGAGGCCACTCACTGTGTGGTCGGGCAACATTCATGCTACTCGCCGAATCTGTTCTTCGGACTCGGCGAGTCCGTGCCATGCACTGACTCAATCTTGCTCTAAAGCTCAGATCCAGTCCATTAATCCATAGATCCAGTCCTTCCAAGCTCATTTAGCACGTAAAGTTACAATCTTGATGCACATACAACCTCTATATGACCATATATGATGTTTTTGACTCATTTACTACAACACAAGGTCATGGACTCCATTGTCATACATAAAGCTTGATGAGTGAGGCTCCCTGGACCTCTATGGGTCCAGATCCATAACCTCAACTCAAGGAGGGAACCAATGGGCACCAAATCATCCCATAAATGACCATCATAAGCCCTAAATTGCATAATACTTCACCAAACAGAAAATAGTCCGAGATCATACCTCTAGAGTGATGATCTAAGCTCCAAATCCACGAAATAGCAACCTCCTTTGCTTCCTCTTGCCTAGAGTCTCCTTCTTCTTGCTAAATAACACACACAAGGTCAAGAAATGCTCCTTTCTCTTCACAAATCGCTCAAGAACACAAGGGTCTCTCACTGAGGGTTGGGTGAGCACAAATGACGGCCATAAGGCCCCTTAAATAGGCCTCAAACCCGGAAATTTAGGGTTTCATTACACAGTGCAGACTCGCCGAGTCCATATCCTGGACTCGCCGAGTCCAGGCGCGCTCCATTGCCCAAAACCGCGTCCCTACTCGGCGAGTCTGAGCTCCAACTCGCCGAGTCCCCCTCACAATTCAACAAAATTAAATTTACAAGATACCTGGTAAAAATCCGGATGTTACAACTCTCCCCCACTAGAACTAGACTTCGCCCTCGAAGTCTCGCTCTAAAACAGCTCCGGATGCTGCTCCCGCATCATACTCTCCGGCTCCCAGGTCATTTCTGAACCCCTCCGATATTGCCACTGAACCAATACCAGAGGTACCTCCTTATTCCTCAAAATCTTGATCTTCCGATCCCTAATGGCCACTGGTCTCTCAGCATAATTCAGGCTTGCATCTACCTGAATATCCTCTAATGGAACCACTGCCGACTCATCGGCTATACATTTCCTCAACTGGGATACATGAAAAGTGTTGTGAATCTGCCCCAACTCTGCTGGTAACTCCAGCCGATAGGCTACCCGGCCTACCCTTGCAATCACACGAAATGGACCTATAAACCGGGGCCCCAATTTGCCCCTCTTCCTGAACCGGATCACTCCTTTCCAAGGAGAAACCTTCAGGAGAACGAAGTTGCCGACCTGGAATTCCAGCTCGGACCGGCGCCTATCCGCATAACTCTTTTGTCGGCTCTGAGCGGTCAATAACCTCTGTCTGACCAGCTGTATCTACTCTGTCGTCTGATTCACGATCTCTGTACTACCCATTACCCTTTGCCCAACCTCTCCCCAACATATGGGAGTCCGACACCTCCTACCATACAACAGCTCAAAGGGCGGCATACCGATGCTCGAATGATGGCTGTTATTGTAGGAAAACTCTGCCAAGGGCAAATACGTGTCCCAACTACCCCCAAAGTCCAATACACATGCTCAAAGCATGTCCTCAAGTGTCTGAATCGTCCGCTCACTCTGGCCGTCGGTCTGGGGGTGGTATGCGGTACTAAAATGCAGCTTAGTACCCAACTCCTCATGAAATTTCTTCCAGAAACGGAAAGTGAAACGCACATCGCGATCTGAAACAATCGAGATCGGCACTCCATGCCGAGATACAACCTCTCTCACATAAATCTCTGCCAACTTCTCCGCCGAAGAACTCTCACTGATGGCAAGAAAGTGAGCGCTCTTTGTCATCCTATCCACAATCACCCAAATTGCATCGACTCCTCTGGCAGTCCTCGGCAATTTGGTGATGAAATCCATAGTGATCTGTTCCCATTTCCACTCGGGAACCTCCAATGGCTGCAACTTGCCATGCGGTCTCTGGTGTTCGGCCTTTACCCTTCGACAGGTCAAACACCTCTCGACAAACCATGCGACATCCCTCTTCATGCAAGGCCACCAATACTCCTTTCTTAAGTCCAAATACATCTTTGTAGCCCCGGGATGGATCGAGAATTTCGATCTATGAGCCTCCTCCATCAGTGTAGTACGCGTACCGCCCACAAATGGTACCCAGATCCGGCCGTGATAAGTCATAAGCCCTCGACTATCCGATACAAACTCAGAAACCAACCCAACGACCCGCTCTCTCTTCTGCATCTCCGTACGCACAGCCTCGGCCTGTGCCCCACGAATGGCATCCAGAACTAGAGCTATCACGGTCAATCTCAAACATACATTTCGCAGTGGAGTACTCTCCGCCCTGCGACTCAACGCGTCGGCTACCACATTAGCCTTGCCTGGGTGGTACAAGATCTCGCAATCATAATCCTTGACCACATCTAACCACCTCCTTTGCCGCATATTAAGGTTAGGCTGATCCATCAAGTACTTCAAGCTCTTATGGTCCGTGTAAATCGTACAACGAACCCCATACAAGTAGTGCCGCCAAATCTTGAGGGCGAACACCACTGCCCCCAAATCCAAATAATGTGTGGGGTACCTCGTCTCGTGAGGCTTCAACTGCCTCGATGCATATGCTATCACATGTCCCTTCTGCATCAGCACCGCTCCCAGTCCTAAAATCGATGCATCACAGAATACCACAAAACCTTCCATCCCTTCCGGAAGAGCTAATACCGGAGCTTCACACAACCTCTGGCGAAGCGTCTCAAAGGAGGCCTGCTGCTCGGGACCCCATAAAAATGTAACACCCTTCCGGGTCAATCTGGTGAGTGGAACCGCAATCTTGGAGAAATCCTTAATAAACCTCCGATAATACCCTGCCAACCCAAGGAAACTCCGGATCTCAGAAGGTGACCTTGGCACCTCCCACCTCATCACTGCATCAACCTTGGCCGGATCGACCAATATCCCCTTCTGGTTAACGAGATGTCCCAGAAACTGGACCTCCCGCAACCAGAAATCGCACTTGGAAAACTTTGCATAAAGTTTCTCCGATCTCAAAACTCCAAGAACCTCCCTCAAATGCTCCTCGTGTTGCTCTCTAGATCTCGAATATACCAGAATATCATCAATGAACACAATCACCGACCGATCCAACATCGGCCGACATACCCTGTTCATGAGGTCCATGAACACAGCCGGGGCATTGGTGAGCCCAAAAGGCATCACCACAAACTCATAATGCCCATAACGCGTCCTGAATGCTGTCTTCTGGACGTCCTCATCCCGCACTCTCACCTGATGATAGCCCGACCTCAAATCAATCTTGGAGAACCAAGATGCTCCCTGTAACTGATCGAATAAATCGTCGATCCTCGGCAACGGGTAACGGTTCTTGACCATCAGCTTATTCAATTCCCGGTAATCAATACACATGCGATGCGAGCCATCTTTCTTTTTCACAAACAGGATGGGTGCTCCCCACGGCGAGCTACTCGGCCGAATAAACCCCTTCCCCAGCAACTCCTGAAGTTGCGAGGATAACTCTTGCATCTCTGGAGGCGCAAGGCGATACGGCACCTTAGCGATAGGCGCGGCTCCTGGAACCAAATCGATACCAAACTCCAATTGCCTCACGGGAGGCACACCTGGTAACTCTTCGGGAAAGACATCTAGAAACTCACGCACCACCGGAACTTCATCCACCGAACTCGGTCTCTCGGAGATCACTCGTGTATCCATCACATATGCCACAAAACCCTTACAGCCCTGCTGTAAACACTGCCTCGCCCTAGCAGCCGAACAAAAGGCTGATCCAGAACGTGTACCCTCGCCGTAAACCGAAAGAACTCCCCCACTAGGATCTCGTATAGTCACCAGCTGACGCTCGCAATCGATAACCGCACCGAATCGGCTCAACCAGTTCATGCCCACTATAACACAGACATCACCCATCGCAATAGGAATCAGGTTGATCGGGAACTCAACCCCAAAAATCTCCAATACACATCCCCGGAGGACCTCTGTGGCACAAATCACTCTGTCAGCGGCTATGGAAACCCGCAGGGGCCGACTTAGTGCCCCACGACTAACACTGATATGCTGACTAAATGTCAAAGATACAAAAGATCGACTCGCACCCGAGTAAAATAACACTAAAGCAGGTACAGAATTCACAAGGAAGGTACCATGCATAGCATAATATAAGCATAATATCTCAACACCATAAATAAATAATAAAAAGGAAGCGTACCAGCCACAACGTCGGGTGCAGCGCGGACCTCTTCCGCAGTCAGCTGAAAGGCTCTCCCCCGAGCCCTCGGTGCCTCGGCCTTCACGGGCCGACTCTCTGCAGCAATAGCTCTGATGGCGGCGGGAGCAGACCCCTGAGATGCTCCGCGCAGCAGCGGACACTCTGCCTTCCGGTGTCCGGTCTGGTTGTAGTGGAAGCACACTGCAAATCCCTTGGGGCAGTCCTTGGCCATATGCCCCTCCTTGCCACATTTGTAGCAAGATCCTGCTCGACAGACTCCATCGTGACCCTTGCCGCACTTTCCACAAGTGCGGCCCTTCTGGCTCCCGGGTCTGGGATCAGCGGGCTTGGCCCGCTTGGCTGCCGGCTGGGACTGTGCCGGCCGCCGATCCCTCCCTAGAGACTCCGCCTCCTCCCTGGCCTGAGTCTCAAGCTCAATCTCCCTCTTCCGAGCATTTGCCTGAAGCTCGGCAAATGTCCGATACGAGGAGTTCGCAGCGAACTCCCGAATATCTCGTCTCAGAATGCTCAGGTAACGGCTCATACGTGCCTGCTCGGTGGACACGTGCTCAGGGCAGAACATCGCCCTCTCATGAAACATCCTCGTAATCGCTGTGACTGACTCGGTACCCTGCTTGAGGGTCAGAAACTCCTGTGTCAGACGCTCCCTCTCCACCTGAGGAACGTACTCATCTCGGAACATGGTAGTGAACCTCTCCCAGGTCACTGCCGAAAGCTCAGTCGGTGTGAAGTGTGCCGTCACAAACTTCCACCAGTCCTTCGCTCCCAAGCGAAGCTGGTTCAGCGTGAACCGAACCTTCAAATGCTCAGGGGACGAGCAAGTGAAGAAGCATCCCTCCATATCAGATATCCACTTCATCGCTGCCACCGGATCCTGCGTACCATCAAACTCTGGTGGCTTGGTGTTGCTGAACTCCCTAAACAATGTCGCATCACCTCCCTGGGGTCTTGCCGCAACAATCGCTGCGGTAGCCGCTGCAACCGCAGCCTCAGAAAGAGCGACATAGCGCTCGTCAAATGTCTCAATCAACGCGGTCTTAATAGACCCGAACATCTCTGGTATCTCAGCTTTGATGACCGCAGCCACCTCCACATGAATGATCTGTCGAATCTCCTCATCACTAGCTCCGGCATCCTCTGGCATATGACGTGTCCTCACCATGATCAAACTCTGAAATACAACATGCGATAATTAGACTTCACTCGAACACTCTTACATTCGACAATCCACCCTTCCTTGATCCTTGGCATCCCAAGATTCTTATTTGGACTGTGTACCGCACCGGTGCTTTCAGTAGTACGGGGCCAATACTACTGTCCGCACCGTCTCAGTACACACCCCAAATCTTCCTCTTCGGATCCCAATCCCCAAGTACTCTATTATACTTAAATCACTTTGAAATAGATCTCACACAAAGCCCTAGCTGCTACCTAATTACTCTCAGCATCCCATAGCAGCTCACCCCTCCCTAGGCTAAGGCATCACAAAACAGGCCACTCTAGTCCTATTAGCAATACCTAGCCCACTCTAGCATGCAAATACATCACATTAATAATAATTATCACATAATATAAAGGTATTTTGGGAATTCACCGTTCGGGCGCTGACTGATCGTACACACGTTTCTTCCTGGAAAATCTTTTACTCTTAGAAAATTTTGGTTTTATTTTGAAATATCTCTTCAATTCCTCAGTTTGAGTTCAAATACCCCCGAAGGTGTACCCGAATCCCTCAAACCAAGGCTCTGATACCAATTTGTAACACCGAAAATTCAAACAAATTTTTTCAATTTTTATAAAACATAATTCCATCGATATTCATAAAAACAACCATTTTAAGTATCCAACAAAACAGTACAAAATCCCAACATCATAATATCAAGCTCTGAACGTGTGTGTATACGGATCAAGCCGGCGCCTTCCCGCGGTCGTCACTAGTACCTGAAACAAATAACATCAACACTGTAAGCACAAGGCTTAGTGAGTTCCCCAAAATACCACATATAACACATATTAGCCACTCTAGGCTATAACTCTGTGGGTCCGTACACCCAAACTCTGTGAACCCTCAGGTTCTAGCTCTGATAAACATGCACCACATAAATCACATAGAAATCATGCAGTACAACACACAACATACATAGCATACAAATACTCAATCACATAACTCTGGTTACCTACTCAAGGTAAAGTATAGTGAGAAGACTCACCTCGCGTATCTCGGTATCTCACGAATCCTGGAAATCCCTCGTGCTCGATCCTCCGAGCTCTAATCCTCCTATAACATTATATGCTTCTAATTAACACTTTATATCTCTAAGGTTGACTATCAATAAGGACTCAACACTGGTCAACTCTGGTCAACGGTCAACGGTCAACTCTGACCGGACTCGGCGAGTACCAAGGCGACTCGGCGAGTCTGGGCGTGTACACCAATTTCCCTGGAATCCTCCCGTGACACGTCGAGCATTCACTCAACTCGACGAGTTCCACCTGGCATGAGTTGTAGGGCCACCACGACCCAACTCGCCGAGTCTCAAAACAACTCGGCGAGTCCAGTTTGACTCAATCCACCGGTCCATTCTGACTCCCCCTTGACTCACTGAGTCCACCCTCCCCAACTCGGCGAGGCCACTCACTGTGTGGTCGGGCAACATTCATGCTACTCGCTGAGTCTGTTCTTCGGACTCGGCGAGTCCGTGCCATGCACTGACTCAATCTTGCTCTAAAGCTCAGATCCAGTCCATTAATCCATAGATCCAGTCCTTCCAAGCTCATTTAGCATGTAAAGTTACAATCTTGATGCACATACAACCTCTATATGACCATATATGATGTTTTTGACTCATTTACTACAACACAAGGTCATGGACTCCATTGTCATACATAAAGCTTGATGAGTGAGGCTCCCTGGACCTCTATGGGTCCAGATCCATAACCTCAACTCAAGGAGGGAACCAATGGGCACCAAATCATCCCATAAATGACCATCATAAGCCCTAAATTGCATAATGCTTCACCAAACAGAAAATAGTCCGAGATCATACCTCTAGAGTGATGATCTAAGCTCCAAATCCACGAAATAGCAACCTCCTTTGCTTCCTCTTGCCTAGAGTCTCCTTCTTCTTGCTAAATAACACACAAGGTCAAGAAATGCTCCTTTCTCTTCACAAATCGCTCAAGAACACAAGGGTCTCTCACTAAGGGTTGGGTGAGCACAAATGACGGCCATAAGGCCCCTTAAATAGGCCTCAAACCCGGAAATTTAGGGTTTCATTACACAGCGCAGACTCGCCGAGTCCATATCCTGGACTTGCCGAGTCCAGGCGCGCTCCATTGCCCAAAACCGCGTCCCTACTCGGCGAGTCTGAGCTCCAACTCGCCGAGTCCCCCTCACAATTCAACAAAATTAAATTTACAAGATACCTGGTAAAAATCCGGATGTTACATTACCCATCCCTATTATCTTCTTTATATCTTAGGATTTTACCCTAGGAATTCAACTACCCGTCATTCATTCATTCCTAAGGATTGACCTAAGGAATTAGCACAAACTTCCATTGCTACATAAGGCGCATCTGCCAACATTATCCTTTAAGCGCCTCTGCCAGGATTACGTCATACACTATGAGGCGCGACTACCAGGTTTATGACATTATCTTTTAGGCGCATCTGCCAATATTATCCTATAAGCGCATCTGCCAGGATTATCCTATAAGCACATCTGCCAGGATTACGACATTCACTACTTGGTGCATCTACCGATATTATTCTTAAACGTATCTGCTCGTATTATGATATTCTGTAATTGGTGCATCTGCCAATATCATTCTTAATCATCTTTCATACCTCATCGTTTTATCACATACCAACTATCTCATCAACCCATGTTCTACCCAACATAATTGTAGATATAAAATACATATACAGTTTAACTCATTTAAAAACTATATAAAACAACCATCCCACACTCATCTCAAATAAACAACAATATATAAACACATAGCACGTATTTTATAACAAATACTTCATATTTATGTGTTAAAAGAAGGTAACTACACACTCACCCAAACATATACTTAATACAGTCAAACAATACTTGTATTATACCCGTGTTTAGGAAAGGGACTATACACCCACACATATAAACAACTTTATATTATACACATAGCACGTATTTCGTATAAAATACTTCATAATTATACGTTAGAAGAAAGTAACAACACACTCACACATATAAACGACAATATACCTAATACACTCAAACCATACTTGTATTATTATTGTGTTTATGAAAGGTAGTATACACTCACTTGATTAGAAGATGATCGGACAACACTACGACGTGTAGAAGTAGTATTCTTCGGTAGATCTGGAAGATCTTCACAAAAACCGGGCTCCTCGCGGGCAGAGCTTCGGCTCGAGAATCACACTTCTCGGGATCTTCGGGGCCTCGGGACTTGCTTCGGGGCTCAGGAATGATACCGGGCTTCGGGATATTTCTTGCACGAAAAACGATGCAAAAACGCGAGAAAACGGGAAGAAATGAGCAACTGAATCGGCTGCACTTGACTTCCTTTTATAGGGGCTGGATCTGCGATTTACGCGGGGCGTAATTTTTGGTTACGCGGGGCGTAACGGGGATATGGCCGGTGACTCCCCCCATGGATAATATCGGCCAATTTTTATTTAAATTTAATTTCGAAATTATTAAATAAACTTCAAAAATTCATATCTTCTTCATACGAACTCCGGTTTCGACGCTCTTTATATCCCCGCGTAGGTGAGACTACAATCTACAATTTTCGTTTAGACTCCGTCGGCTAATTTTGAATTTATTTTTATTATTTATTTTTAGTAGGCCGGGACAGGAAAACTCCGTTATAAAATCATAACTTCTTCATCCGACGTCCGTTTTCGACTATCTTTTTATCGTTTTACTACAATTAATGAGATCTTCAATTCTCATTTAGATTGTCTCGGCTAAAAACCGCTCGGTCTCAAATCGAGCATTCGGGCTGCATACCGCTAAGTCGAAACTTCGAAAAATCATAACTTCCTCATACAAAGTCAGATTTGGGCGTTCTTTTTATGCACGCTCATGGTTTAATGTATTCTACGACTTTAATTTAGATTGCTAAGGCTAAATATCGCTCTAACTTAAATTCACTTTTTACATCGCGTTGTGTCGTGCTGGTTCTGTCGCGAAACTTCGACATGTCATAACTTCTTCGTTATAACTCGGATTTTGGCGTTCTTTATATGCACGGAAACCTTGTAACATATACTATAACTTAATTAAGATTATTCCTTCAAAATAATCTTGCATCAAAAAGTCATTTTTGACGCTTAACGTCTCTAATTGACTAGCCCGGATCTACGGGCGTTACATTCAAAGTCAATCAAACAACTCTATTTATAAGGGTGAAATGATGATTTCCATATAGTGGTTACTTGGTCACAAAACAACTATTTTTCTCTTTATACCCTTAAAGATTTACTAGTTTCTATTAATTTTTAAATCTCTAATAAATTAACAATCTCTATCATCTTTATTTTTCTCTTGTCAATTATTGCTTAAATCGTTTTTGCATGTAACCCGAAATGAACCAACTATTAAAAGTAATATTACCAATTATTGTGACCATGCAAACTATCTTACAACATCTCCCACTTACATATGTCACCAACACTATATGGTCTAATATTAATTAGTAATAGGTAGAGAGTGTGCCATCCAATCCACCTAACATACTCACAACTTAAAGTTGTGATATAACCCTTAGATAAGTGATCAAATATTCATTTTGTTTTTATGATATTTATATGAACGTGAAACATGGAGATATGTTATTCTCAAATGTTCAAGATTGTGTTTCCCAATATAGATTTGTATTAACAATAATAAACTTTATAATTGATCCATTATCAATTCAGTCCGAGCACGACCACACATTTTGATGTCAATACCAAATCATCGAGGTCCCCGGAGATATCAACTTCTTTAGTTAAGGTAAAAGGAACAAATCAACTTTGACTACATAGATTTCGTCTATTCCTCTTGTCATATATGTTCAATCCATGTATGGCTACCATTTACAACAACATTGGAGAAAAACCAAGACATGACAAGATTGTAGGAAAAAATATCATGCATCTCTGGTTGAAGAATATATGATATTACCATCTTAGAATTACTCGTGACATAATCCATGAAATAATTTCTAAGTGTGGGTTACTCCAATACCTAAAATCTCCAATTAAGTACTCATGGGTATTGGTTATGATCTTATGTTGTGTGAAACTCCTTGGCAAATCTACCAATGCTCCATGACAATCTTAAATCACTAATTCCTTCTAAAAGTAAACCATATTTAAAGTTTATATAAATTAATATTCTAGAAGTGCTTCAAAACATGCAAAACATGAACATAGTGATAAACTAATGAAATGACTCATCTCCATCATATATTAAGATGTTTACTTAGTAATTGCCAAATCAGATATAGACTTATATTGCTTATGTTCCCAAATCTAAAAAACTAAATTAAATGTGCTCAAATCAATTCATTTGCAAATATAATTCCTTTTGACTTTGTATGACTATCAAACTTGGTCAATAACATTGGCTTAGGGAACGGATCGACAAGATTTTCTTCCGAATCTGACTTTATTGAATATGATGTCTTCGCATTTGATTAACTATCAAATATGATAGTAATTACCAAGTATACACCATGTGAGCTTGTGTGACTTGGGATACCCACTCAAGGTAAATTCACCCTTGTAGTCACAAGAAACTTCAAAAGGACCATCAAAGATTGAATTCAACAATGAGGTCACTAATGAATCTCTTTTAGTCACATAGATTTTCCTTGTAGTCTAACTAGCTGAATTATACTCTTTGTTAAATCCACTATGATGTATTATGTGGTACTCTTCCAAGCTACTACTTCATCTTTCAATAAGAGCACGAAATTTTTCTGCGAACAAAATGGTATCTATTATCCTGGAACTAACAAGGGAATCTCCATTGTCCTCTTAGGATACCAAGGAATGTTCTTGATTTTGATTTTTTGATTCTTTCCCAGATCAAAGGAAATACCTAAAAACATTAAATCAAAAACTGTAAACATAACACTTAGTGAATCCCCCAAAACACTACATATCAGAATATACATACAATTCATACAAACAAAGGCTCTCGGCTCTAGGGTTGATCCAACTGATCACTAATGACTAACAACTCTAGTGCACGTCTAGTCATCAACGGCGGTCAATGGATCTAGTGCACATCCAAACTTAGACACGAGTATTCTAGGATTTCGGCTCTAGTGATCCACTATTAACTCCTCAAACATAATATGTTGACATATCATACAATCAATCAATAGGCAAAATACAATTCTAATCAGCATACTATAGCACATGTACATACTATCATACATATGATATATACTATAACACATAGTATAGTAAGATAACTCACTTGAGTAAGAGATTTGAAGGAATCACTACTACAAATGCAAACTCACATGGAAAACGGTCTCACAAACAACCTAGATAGAAATTAGAGATCAAATCCTAGTCTACAACTCATTCTTCAAAGTCTAACTGTTCAGAAAGTCATCGGTCAACTTTGTCAATGTAAATGGTCAATGATCAATGCATCACAACCATCTTCTTGGTCGCATCACAAACAATAAATAAAAAAAATAGTCGGGACTGGCCATCATGAACCGCGTCGTGACACTTCTATGATCATGTCACACTTAGCGGTTATTCAACCAACATTCACTAAGCTCTTAATCCTTTAAGTCTAGAGCCCACACCATTAAATCAAAAGTTTATAAAGGTTTTAATGGATTAATTTTCCAACTTTATCTAGATCCAAGGCTTAAACACTGACAACCTCAAGCCCTAAGTCAAGATAAGCTCAAAATGGTCAAGAGCTTGTGCATGGCCCAAAGGTGTAACACCCATATCTTTTTACACAAAGTACACCCAAATATTTTCATTTATAAAAATCAATCATTACAATTTTTTTGTACATTCGTATCACAAATCTGTATCTAGAGGATCTTACAATAACTTTGTGAAAGAATCCAAGTCGGTGTTACTAATTCCACCTTGTGCTACTAAGTTTACCTGAACATGAAAGACACACATAATAAAACGGTAAACTACAATGAGCTTAGCGAGTAACCACATCAACATGATGTAAATTAATTTTACAACTAAATATATCATTACCTTCTCAAGCATATAATTCTAACGCATCTTCCAATCAATCAATACACGATATGACATTACTGATACCAAGTCTATCATTTATCAGTTATACTAGACTTACAATCAAGCAAGCCACCATGAATTCCACCCAAATTCTCCTATGTAGTAATCAATACTACGCATATTACAACTCCTCCAACCAATATTTCTTTTCTTGGTGTTTAAGCCATTTAAACTTTCACAACAATATATTCTTTCACAAGTATAGTATTTCAACCACCAAAGTTACTATAATTTACAATTCTTTAAATGATAATATTACAACCACCAAGTCTGACCATAATATAATACTAACATGCAAAAGTTTATACATTCTTATAAGCCTGTGGTGTTATAGTCACCAAGATCACCACGAATAATAATTACTAAATACAATGGTGTTATAGTCACTAAGACCATTACAAATAACCGATCCCACTACGTTGGTATTATAGTCACCAATACCATCACTAATAACTCATTCTCAATACTGTGGTGTTACAGTCACCAAGACCATCATGCATATTAGTCCATGATATTATAGTCACTAAGACTATCTTGACTAATATTATTCCATTACAGTGGTATTCCCAACACAAGCATACCACTAACAATTAATTTGTACACAGTGGTAATTACAACACCAAGCATAGCATTAACAATTAATTCGTACACAATGGTAATTACAACACCAAGCATACCATTAACAATTGATTCCCAAATAGTGGTAATTACAATACCAAACATACCACTAATTCATTCTAAATAATCTACAAGCATAACGTTAAAAACACTAAATCCACCATTGACTTGCATTCCTCAAATAATAGTATTACAATCAACCAAACTACCATAAATTCAGTCTTATAGACTTAAAATACAATGTTGTTCTTGCTGTAATTCCATTAATGATATACAAATTTATCATATTACCTTACATATAAAAAAACTACTTTAGTCTCATACATATATGTACACTAACGATACAACAACATCCTGCTACCCAATAGACATACAATGTCACTAACCATGCTATCAACATTCCACTTACTCAAAAGGTATAGTAGACTTACAATTACATTAGTTACTATTAATTTCTATAATATATTTGGTAATAATTAATATTATATAAATCACTAATTTATCCAGTAATAGTATTATACTCACCAAGACTACCATTACTCTTGTGTAACCATCCTTCAAACATAGTTGCAGACAATGAGTTCATCTTTGATTTGTATTTCTCCATTGATGATATTACAACTACAAAAGCTACCACCATAAACTAATAATCCCAATCATTTCTATAGTTATGCTACACTAGAACGTCCATTACCCATTAACAATTCATATTTCTTAACGATATACAAGTATAGCATTCTAACACTAAGTCCACCATTATCTTGTATTAACCAATATTAATCCACAAGTAAGTCCACCACAAGTAATCTGATACCAAACTTCCATTACCCATTAACAATTCATATTTCTTAACGATATACAAGTATAGCATTCAAACACTAAGTCCACCATTATCTTGCATTCAAACACTAAGTCCGCCATTGACCTGTAATCTGATACCAAACTACAAGTAAAACCTTACGGGTTCCAATACTAAACATAACAATCCACAATAAGCATACTATAATATTTAAATTGTAATCAACGAAATACTATATTAACATACATCTAGAGAATACATATCTAGAAAAGAAGTGAGTTACTCGCCCGATTAGTTACTGAAGACAAACTATGATTCCGACCTCAAGATCATTACTGCTTCCCAATCCATTTCTTTTCCATACCTATTTAGATAATATATCAAGTTAATTAGAACTTGTCTTAACTCACCACTATATCAACCATAGTGATCAATTACTTGATTACCGACTAAACCTGGTAACCATTAGTTACCAAAATAATCAAATTTCCAATTATAGTCACCTAAGGACTTAAGCTCGTAAACTATTAACCCAATCAACAAATATCGGTAAACTAGGATACATAACCCTTAGCGCTCAAAATAACCATTTAACTAATCACCGATTTTGTAATGACTCCATATCATGAAATCCCATTAAACATACTTGGGTCTAACAATTCTCTACAAAACATTACATAAACGTATTTACACAAAAATAAGATAAAAGATACCTCCGTAAATCCTATAATTCAACACTTATATCCCCGTACACATATACAACTTCGCGGTAATAATTCTCCAGAAACACCTCACGATCCTCTGGCCTACTGATTGCACAAAAACCCTCAAAATGACACAAATGTGGATTATTTATACTCTAGACACGCCATGCCATGGAAAGAGGCGCGTCACGCCGTGGTGACATTGGTTACGCCGGTTTCGCTATGTTTCTCGTTCGATCGACACGTGTCCAATGACCATGCTTATATCAAGCCGTGGAATGTACACCGCCACATCATGGTGACCCACAATTTGACAGTTTGAGTTTGACTTTGGTTGGCTTTCTTAAAATAGCAACATACATTTATTTTAACTTTAAACATCATAACTTCTTCACACGAACTCCGTTTTTAACAATCTTTATATCCACAGAATCGTCTCAGAGTAATATATCACTTCTTTTACTAACTCCTATCCATTTTGCATAATGATATCTATTATGAAAATAAATATTGCAAAAGGGAACCCATGAACATACGTTTTCTCCAAGATTGGCAAAAGACCATTCTAATCCATTCCAAGGTTTTATGATGGCTCAAACCCTAAAACCATGAAGCCTAAATGGAGAAAAAGGGCAAAAATCCCCTCTAAAAACTTCATATTAGCATAAAACACCTTAATCAAGGATTGTTATACTCACAACGAGTCCAAAAAGGAGAAAGAAGTTGAACTTCACTTGGGAGGATGTAATACACTGAGGACCTTGATCACCTTCTTCAATTTCATAATGTGACTTTTAGAGGTGGAGGATGGAGAATAAGATGAAATTCTATAAGTTAGCACTATTAAATAAGGCTAATGGCCTGAAACATAGGGTTTGGGATGTGACGACTTTACGTTGCGCCCAACATAAGTTTGCGTCGCTACTTAATTATGTGATACACACCACGACCAATAATAGCCACTTTACAATCCTCCAAAACCCCAAATTGCAACTAACTTAATGAAGATCAAAAGATAAACCACACACAAGAAATCAGGTGTTACATTGGTCTTAACATGTAATGTGGTTAAATTGAGCGGTCTATTAGTGTGAACTACCTCCGATATACATTCACCCTATTAAATGGTGTTTTATCATCTATCTTGACAAACTAGACTTGCATTTATCGTAATACTTTTGGTCAAATGTGTTCCAAAATCCTATCCAATGAGATATTTGGCAATGCTTTTCTCATTCATATGTTCGAGAAGATGATTCCAAAAATACATTTCACCGAAACATTTTGATGTATTTGAATCTACATTAAACTATTCTTATTATATTAGTATCAAAGATTTCATGATTCACTTTATACAAAAAACATATAGAACATATTTTATTTAAATAAGTCAGAATCACCTCATTAAATTCTCTTCTCCATGTTTTAGTTACTTACTTCCCTTTAGGCTCTTCACATTTGTGACAACCGGGAAAATTAGGTCAATGTTCATCAGTTAAACAACCACAAAAACTCAATGTAATAGACCTAATATAAAATATTTCACTCTCTTTAATGCAATTGAAGTTTTTATACTTGGAAATGCATGAGTAATACCACTCAATTTATCTATTGATATAGAAGATTGACAAATAAACACTATTCACATTACGTAAGTAATGATTTGATACATTGAGAAAAAAATTTATGTATTAAGTATTATTATGTATAAAGTCTTAAAACAGATGACAGTCTCTTCACAGCTTCCATTACCGTCTTCCTGATTTCCATATACTAACAAACATTCTTTCTAATCTCCTGTCCATCAACATCAAAATTTTTGTTGCATTTAGCAATTATGAAAAAGGTTGGTCATGTTTGATTTTGAATATATGTCCTTCACATCTATATAGAAGAAATGCTTCTTTTTCTTCATATTAACCTTCTTTCCTTAAAACACTACTCCTAATCGTTTCAAGATTATCTTCACATCTTCAAACTGTTCCAAATCCACATTATCAATTTTTGTCTTTGGATTCTTCCCTGGCTTGTTGTATTTCTTGGTTATCTCGAAGTCTGATAAACCAAGATGTTCTAAATAGCAATCGATATGGTTATGACATATGGACATCCCAACACAAAATTTATTTTTATCAATCACTGCTTTATCTTCCATGGATTTGATAAGATAAGCCAAGGTGATGAGACCATTTAAATTCATTAGAGGGAAATCAGCTAGAGGAAACTCACAAACACTCTGATCTGCTTGGATCACTTTGTATCTATATTTTTAAGGAGATTTTCAAACACACAATCCTTTGATATCACCATAATACTTATTATTTTCAATAAACAGATCTCCTCCTATTTTTTCCTAAGTACAACATGAAATCTCATCCTTACAAACTTGAAGTTTTCATCTTCATGGAAGTTATTTTCAGGCTTGAACTGAGAAAACGTAAACATGTTTGGATTGAAAGAAAAATCTAGTTGTTGAATTGGTGAGTTTTTTATTGCAAAAGTTTTCTTGGTAACTTTTAAAAGGCATTCACTTCTCCAAAAGCTATAGACTTAATACTATCGTAGTTCCATGTTTTTTACATCTCCTTTGTTCATCCCATGGGGAACATTCTCTTTCTATCTTAAAATGCTATTAATCTACTTAACCTTCTTAATTTCCAGTTCTTTCATCTTCTTATTTTCTTCATCTGTTGGCTCAAGACCTTTCCTTTTGTCTTTACACGAGGTATCAGCTGGCTTGACTATCAAAGAGCCTACTCCTTTATTGATTGTTAATATTTTCTTTGACTGGAGCTTGGAAACATAAACTTCTACATGTAGAGTAACAACTACACTCAAAATTGTATTTGCTGCTATAGTCTATGCTAGTTTGAGTGGAACTGGAATTGGAACTTGATTTGAAAAAATCTTCCTAACAACTTTAAATTTGTCTTCACCACCAACCTTCGACGATCCACCATTTTCTCCCCGTTGTGAAATTCTATAGCGCGTGGAGAATTTGTGGGTATGCAAAGTACCAAATCCAAGATTGCTACAAGTTGATACTTAAAACATGATTTAATCGAAGACACAACTTTAGTAACATGCTCAGTAGACATCAAATACGTCGAGGTATTTTCAACCTTAGAGATGTGTTCTTGAAAGGTATTAAGTAAAGTTTCGAAACCTTAAACAATTTCCCATTAGTTTCATTCTTCCTCTCCAACTCTTCCTTATATTTGACAATGAAAGCTCAAATATCTTCAATAAGAGTTCTTGTTGCAGTTAGCAAAACATCAATATTCTTCTACATTCCATGGAATAAGCCATCTATTGTATTGACTTTTGTAGTCATAAGATCATGAACCTCTTTAAACTTTATTTTAATATCTTTCATGAACTTTGACACATTTTTCTCAATTATATCATGCCTCTCCGCATAAAAAAATAATGAACTTTTGTAAAATCAAACTGAACATGCTTCAAGTTATGATATAGCTTATCATGAAGATCAGTAACTGCTCCTTTCACCATACCCTTAAATTTAGATTCACGTGAATTCAATAAAGAAACTAGTTCCTCCTTGCTAACATATGAAGAAGTATTACCAGTGAAATCATTGATAAATTGTATAATCATGTTCATCTTCGAGTTTAGAATTTTGTATTGTTTTCCATAGATCAAAGTTTTATCTTCAATGTCTTCCTCCTCCAAATCAAATGTTAACTCTTCAAAACCAAATCCTTTATCTTACTTATATTGCATATTCAAAGTATCATCTTGAATTAGACCAGGTTGTGGATTGGTAGATTGAGAAGAGAATAATGTAGCGATTGGTTGTGAAAGAATGCCATCAAATGTCGGTGAATGATTTGGAACCATACCAGTTTGAACAATAGATGTAATCAATAGCGAAGTAGGTCATAGTGGAGTAACTTTCGAAGTTTTCATTGCAAAATTCTCACCCATATTGACATTTGAGTCCACATGAGATGTGTGCTTAGGGATGTCTAAATTCCTAACCTCCTCCATAATGGACTTGGTAGTAGGAAATTCGAGTGGATTGACAATTGTTGTTGATTGTGGAGGATATCTCTAAGGCGTTTCATCCTTTATGATGTCTGTGTCCACATTAGATGTGTTCATAGTGACACCCTAATTGCGTATCTCCTCTGTATTAGATTTGATAGTGGAAACCTTTCTTGGTGAAACAAGTGGAGTATCATGGTGAAATGCATCATTTATTGAATGATCTATATCATATACATTTGCATCATGAGTATAATTTGAATATTTTCCCTTCGACATATCTATATTTTCCGTGTCAGTTTCCTCATCTTTTGTAAGTCCAAGAACAATTGTTTCTACCACTATCTTCTTCTTCTTAACTAGATTTGTTACTTGCTTCTTACTAGCCATCATCTTCAAGACACCAATAGCTTTATGCTTCTTAGGTTGTTTCTCCTCACCCGATGGTTCTTGAATCACAACACCCTTTGAATTAGTCCTTGCCTTCTTAGGTATAGGTCCCTAGGGAACATCACCTATCAGTTCATGATATCGAATCAAGACATGATTAGATAATGGAACTAACTCAAGAATAGCATCAGGTATCCTTCTAATAATACGAAAATCCTTAGGATTATCAAGCAAACATTTAGGAATTTGTAAATGAGAAAACACGACAACTTCAAATCCTTTTGGAACTTGAATTCTTGCTTGTCGATATGCTTCAATAAGTACTAATCTCCAAAACCGAGCACTTGCAATCTCAGTAGCTTTCTTTGAATGATTAACATATGTGGTAAACTTTTACCATAGCAATGAAGCATAATCCACCTTCATATTGTAATATAAGGCCGCTAAAACATAATATAGTTGAAGCTTTGCCCTATTGAGTCCAAAATTCCCCTCAGTTAGGCAACAAATGATTACTCTAAAGAAAAAACACCATATAAAATGTAATTCGGATGTCTGGAAACACTGATAAAAGTAAGAGGAGGATAATATCCCATTTCATTCATCATATCAATGATTTGTTCAAGCGTTAGAGTTTCAAACAAACCTACTGATTCCAACTTCAAAATCTTAGTGACTTTATTCTTTTTCAAATTCATTTTCCTTTTCGTTTCCATTTGAAATGTAACAAGTTCATGATCCTTGTTGTAAACAACAGTTGAACATGCCAATGATAACCACTACATCAGTATGGAAAAAGAAGAAATCAATGCATGATGAAGAACAAAAGCATTCAAACACTCAACGAGCATTTGGAGTTCTTCTAGATAAGTATTAATATCTGGATTAAACAAGACGTTGTTGGATTGGATTTGCATATGCGGAATAGAGGTTACTTTGTCAGTAGTATTGAACTGATCTACTTATGACATGATGATGAATCTAGCAAAACAATTTTTGTAGAGAACGTGAAGGATTAGGGTTAGGGTTCTTTAAAAGACATTCAGGAGATCAGTAAAATTGAATAAGAATCATCAAGATCTCTAAAAATGGCGTGAATTTTGAATTTGAATTGATCACCAATAGGAAACTACCACATGTAAAGTAAGAAATTGAAGATACATCATCTCTATATGCCACACAAAAAATTCAGGAGTGCTTTCCCTTGAACAAAGATAAATCAATAGTAATCTGTCACTTACTACACAATGGTCACATCATATTCTCTGTAAAAATGGAACATCAATTGCTTGAGTATCAAACATGTAAAAAACTTCAATAGTAAGCACAACTTATGTTAGGCTTCATCCACTTATGGGTAAAGAAATGGAATCATAAACCAGACTTTACAAAATCTTGGTATAAGTTGGTAGTACTCAAAACCACGAGGATTCTAGTGAAAATGTGTACAAAAGAAAACTATAGAATCAAATAGATATTTTTTTTTGGATATGTCATGATATTAATGGTACTTTGTATAAAGAATTAAATATAGTATGATCCTGGGCAAATATTCTCTTCCTTTGACATCAAGAGAGATATTGAAGTGTTGTATGGCTTCCCGTGAATTTAAATTGAGTACTTATAGAGAAGTATCTATGGGAATATTTTCACAAGTATTAAAGGTAATCTAAGTTTTTAAACATGTTTGCAAGTTAACATAAGAGAAAAACAATCTAATAAAATCCTTGATTGATTAATGTAATAAAATTTAAATAATATTGGTGATGGTTTTACGCGGAAAAAGATATATAAAATGTTCAGATTGAAATATCAATTCATGAAAGAAGAGTTGGACCTCATTGGGAAGAAATGACTTGACAAGGGTCAATTTCATAAGATCACACAAAAGAATGAAAATGAGATTTTGAACATCCAGTTAAGACATAATGAAACCATAAAAGTTTCTTCCGTTATATCCTTTGTAAAAGACAAACCAACAAATTGTTCATTGTTAATAACTTAAAACGCATTGTTTTGTGGGCTTCACTGACATCATGGTGATAATGACCTCAAGATCATAAACATAAAGTTTTGGCAGACCGTGATTCTTGTTGGTTTTAACTAGAGATCTAATGGGTAATACGTCTAGGTGTTTGTATAGTGTTAGAAAATTGAGGTAAGAAGATGTAACACCCCGAGTTCAGAAGTACAAGTTCAGGGTTCTAAGTGTAAGTATGGAAGGTCGACTCGGCGAGTCGATGGATAGACTCGGCGAGTCGGGTTGCGATTCCGGATGCATGTTAAGTGACCAACTCGGCGAGTCGGTGGCTGGACTCGGCGAGTTGGTGCTGAAGGGAGAAAAACCATAATCCAGGGTTTGTGCCATATATAAAGCACATTATAGCCACCCTCAGCCTCTTTACTGCCCATTTGAGTTCCAGAAACCCTAGTTAGTATGTGTGAGCCTCCATTGTTGAAGATTGAGCTTGGAAGAAGAATTTAAGAGGAGGAAGTTAGAAGATCAAGAGGCTAGCATCGGGAGATCATTGTAGATCCGAAATCTACTCATTCTTGGGCACATTTCTGAGGTAACAAGTCGTTACCTGTGACATCCCCAAAATCTCTGCCAGAAAAGACCGGTTTCATTTATGCTTTTTAAACATTTTCAGAGTAAATCTTTTTGCTTTTAAAAGAGATGCGGAATTTGTTCCCCAAAACAAAACATGATAAAATAGATTTTTATCAAAACATTTAATAAAGAAATATAATTTCATTTCATAATAAAAAATCGGGATGTCATGTTCCGATACAGACCATAAAGCATAAACGATAACATTACAAGTCGTTCAACAAATATATACATATACAGACTTCTAAACAAAATAACTTGATGATTCATCAGTCTTATGCCCTTGTGCCACTTCCTGTAATACAAATAAACTGAGTGGGTCAGGCTTGGGAGCCTGGTGAGCATGTAGGGTTTTCAACCCACAATAAATAATTATATTTAATTCAACAATCAACAATAAACCCGATTACCCATTCCCGTTATCCTCACTTTACGTCCCTAAAATGACATCTATTATAAGGAACTTAATTTAGGATTTTCATCGGGACAGAGTACACCGGTGAACACGTCGTTCACAACACCTACAGGTTATGAGCCTGCTAGTGTTCCACAGGACTGTCTAGAATAGTCTGTGGTCGTCATCTATACTCTGCTGAATGACTAGAATAACACCAACAACATCGAGGCCTCTCATTTGTTTATTACACACCAACTATCTACCCATGTTCTACCCAACATATTAGTAGATAAAAATATACATTTTTATACATAGTTTAAAACCTGTATAGCATGCTCGATCAATACATTTTTCCACATAACAGATGAGGCACACACACATCACACGTATTTCATAGAGAATAAATCAGATCTATAAGATAGAAGAAAGTGAATATACATTCACACATATAATCAACAAAGTATACACGTAACACGTATTTCATATAAAATACTTCATAATACTGTGTTAGAAGAAAATGACTAGACACTCACTTGATCAGAAGATGATCGAGTAGCACTACGACTTGCAGAAGTAGTGTTTCTCCGTAGATCTGGAAGATCTTCACAAAAACCGGGCTCCTCCCGGGCAGAGTTTCGGCTTGGGAATAACGCTCTTTGGGATCCTCGGGACTTCAGAGCTTGCTTCGGGACTCGGGAATGATACCGGGGCTTCGGGATATGATTGGTGCGTAAATCGAGGAAAAAACTAGAGAGAAGAAAGAGTTGGAACAAGAGAAAATGGTTGATCTCGGTTTCTATTTATAGGCTGCTGGGTCTAGGATTACGCTAGGCGTAATTTCAATTTACGCTGGGCGTACTCAGTATGTTGGGCGTAATTAGGTTACGCTGGGCGTACTTTGACGTCACTGCATGCGTCAATTGGTGGCACTTGAGTATTGGTCAGACAAGTTGCACCCCTCTGAGTACGTTGGGCGTACTCAAATTACTCTCAGCGTAATTTGATTTTTCAAACTTCTAAATTGCATAACTTTTGCATACGAGCTCCGTTTTTAACGTTCTTTATATCGACACGTAGGTCAGACCATACTCTACAACTTTCATTTGGACTCCGTCGGCTAATTTTGAATTTTATTTTTATTATTTATATTTAGAAGGCCAGGATAGAAAAACTTCGTTATAAATTCATAACTTCTTCGTCCGACGTCCGTTCTCGCCTAACTTTTCATCGTTTTGCTGCTAACAACGAGATCTTTGATTCTCGTTTAGAATTTTTCGGCTAAAAACCGCTCGATCTCAAATCGAGTATTCGAGCTGCATACTGTCAAGTCGAAACTTGAGAAAAATCGTAACTTCCTCATACGAAGTTGGGCGTTCTATATATATATATATATATATATATATATATATATATATATACATATATATATATATATATATATATATATATATATATATATATATATATATATATATTCGGAAACCTCGTTTCGACTACTACAACATTATCCAAATATATCGAGTTTATTTTACACTTAAATTTTGACGCTCATTTTATTCTTAATTCATTAAATTATAATAATTAAGAAAATACACACATAATTCACATACTTCACATAATTCCCAAATAATACATTTTTATTATTTCAAATTGGGTTACAAAGGTTAACCTAGACTATTATATTGCTAAAAAAATGGCAAGCCCAAAAACACGGGCGTTACAATTCCCCCTACCTTAGGATGATTCCGTCCCCGGAATCACACATCAGCAAACAAATGCGGATAGCGACTCATCATGTCACTCTCCGTCTCCCAGGTGAGACTTGGCACATTCGTCTGTTTCTATTTGACAAGCAATAACTCAACCATCTTACGTCGCAATTTCTTGGTCTTTCGGTCAACGATTTCCTCTGGTTCTTCAATCAACCTTTTTTTCTCATGATTCTTAACTCCGAAAGTGGAATTATGTCAGGAACTTCTCCCGTGAACTTCCTCAAATAACACACATGAAAAATGTTATGAATTCCATTCAGTTCTTCTAGTAGTTCGAGCTTGTAAGCTTGGTTCCCAATTCTCTGAAGAACTTTAAACGGTCCAATAAACCTTGGACTTAATTTTCCCCTTTTACCAAATCTTATAAGTCCCTTCCACGACGAGACTTTACGCAAAACCGAATCTCCAACTTCAAAAGTCATCGGTCTTCGCTTTTTGTCAACATAGCTCTTTTGACGATCTTGAGCTGCTAACATTCTCTCCCTAATTATTTTCAACTTTTCAGCAGTTTGATGGACTATCTCTGGTTCCATAAACTGCTTTTCCCCAGCCTCAAGCCAACAAGACGACGTACGACACTTCTGCCCGTACAAAGCTTGATAAGGTGCCATCTTAATGCTCGAGTGGAAACTATTATTGTAGGAAAATTCTACCAATGGTAAATGTTCATCCCAGTTACCCTGGAATTCTAAGGTACATGCTCTTAGCATATCTTCAAGTGTTTGTATCGTCCGTTCGCTCTGACCATCTGTTTGCGGATGGTAAGCTGTACTTAAACACAACTTGGTACCCATTTCCTCTTGTAGAGTTTTCCAAAACCTTGAGGTGAAACGACTATCACGATCCGACACAATTAGCAGAACACCGTGAAGCCTCACAATTTCCTTCACGTAAGAATTCGCAAGCTTCTCCATAGACCATTTCTCGTTGGCTGCTATGAAATGCGTACTCTCAGTGAATCGATCAATGACCACCCAAATCATGTCGTGACCATTCTTTGTCCTGGGCAGTTTAGTGACAAAATCCATCGTGATGTCCTCCCAATTGCCCATAGGCACAGACAAAAGGTTCTCGCACAAGTCACACACTCAGCCACATACTTTGCAACATCAAGTTTCATCGTCGGCCACCAGTAGTAGGGTTTCAGGTCCCTATACATTTTAGTGCTACCAGGATGAATCGAGTACATGGTTTTGTGAGCTTCTTCCATCAGAAGATCTCTGAATCCTGCTGTCTTAGGTATCCAAATCCGATCTTGGAACACCTTCAGTCCATGACTGTTTACACCGAACACCAACATTTTGCCCAAGTTTTCCTCCTTTCATTCATTCTTCTCAGAAGCTTCTTCTTGAGCTTTCTTTATACTTTCCACAATGGTCGAGACAACTTCAATTCTCAACGCTCTTGGCCTCTTTTTTTCTAGATTGACTTTCCGACTAAGAGAATCAGCAACAACATTAGCCTTACCGGGGTGGTAAAGTATCTCACAGTCGTAGTCTTTAAGTAATTCTAGCCAGCGTCGTTGCCTCATAATCAATTCGTTTTGACTAAAGAGATATTCGAGACTCTTATGATCAGTGAAAAGTTTTCACTTCGTGCCATAAAGGTAATGCCTCCATAATTTCAGAGCGAAAACTACCGCTGCCAACTCCAAATCATGAGTCGGGTAGTTCTTTTCATGCTCTTTTAGCTGTCGAGATGCATACGCGATCACCTTATCTCTTTGGGTCAAAACACAACCCAATCCAACACTAGACGCACCGCCATAAACAACGAAGTCTTTAACTCCATCGGGTAGAGAAAGAATCGGTGCCTCGCATAGCTTCTTCTTTAGTTTCTCGAATGCTTCTTTATGCTTATCACTCCAAGCATAAGTAGTTCCTTTGTGGGTCAAAGCTGTTAATGGACTAGCAACCGATGAAAAGCCCTGGATAAACCTTCGGTAATATCTGGCTAATCCTAAAAAGCTTCGGATCTCCATGGGACTTTTCGGTTGCTCCCAGTTTGTCACAACTTCAATCTCTGCCGAATCAACCATTATACCTTCTTGGTTGACCACGTGACCCAAGAATTGGACTTCTCGAATCCAAAAATCACATTTGGAGAAATTCGCATATATCTTCTCCTTCTTCAAGACTTCCAATACTTCTCGCAAGTGTCTGCCTTGCTCCTCTTGGCTTTTTGAATAAATCAGAATGTCATCTATGAACACTATCACAGATTTATCAAGGAACGGGTTACAAACTCTGTTCATCAAATCCATGAATGTTGCTGGAGCATTGGTTAGTCCAAACGACATAACCAAGAACTCGTAGTGTCCGTATCGCGTTCTGAATGCAGTCTTCTCGATATCCTGCTCTTTCACCTTTAGCTGATGATATCCTGACCTTAGGTCGATCTTTGAAAAATAACTTGAACCTTGTTGTTGATCGAACATGTCATCAATCCTCGGCAACGGATATCTATTCTTTATCGTTGCCTTATTCAGCTCTCTATAATCGATGCACATTCTCATACTTCCATCTTTCTTCTTCACGAATAACACCGGAGCTCCCTAGGGTGATGAACTAGGTCTAATGAAACCTTTGTCTAATAACTCCTGAAGTTGCATCATCAGCTCCTTCATCTCCATCGGTTCTAGTCGGTAAGGTGCTTTTGCAATCGGCATTGTTCCTGGCAACAAGTCAATACAGAATTCCATTTGTCGATCGGGCGGTAATCCAGGAAGATCTTCGGGAAATACCTCCGGATAATCACACACAACGGGAATATTTTGCATCACCTTCTTTTCCTTCTTAGCATCGATCACGAATGCTAAGTATGTTGTACACCCCTTGGTCAAACATTTTATGGATTTCATTAGAGAAATGATTCCAGAATTTACTCTGCGTTTATCTCCATACACCATAAATGACTCTTTCCCTGGCGGGTTTACTTTGACTATCTTCTTTCTGCACAATATCTCGGCATCATTGGTGCTAAGCCAATCCGTTCCCAGTACGATGTCGAAACCATTAAGTTCTATAGGCAATAATTCCTCATGGAACTTATTCCCATTCAAGTCAATTAAGATGTTTTTCATACGATAGCTAATAGGTACAAACTTGCCACTAGCAACTTCAACTAATAAAGCATTATCTAAGTCTATCAACAGGCAAAGCTAGTTTTCTACCAAATTCATGTGATATAAAGGAGTAGTTGGCTCCAGAATCAAATAAAATTTGGGCAGGTAAATTGTTAACGAGAAAGGTACCAGAAGCGACATCAGCTTCATCTTTAGCAGCTTCCAGTGTCATCTGGAATGCTCTCGCCTTTGGCTTTGGCGGAGTGTTGGGTCTAGCTGCTTCCTTCTTTTTCGGACAATCCCATGAGATGTGCCCCTCCTCACCGCAACCATAGCAAACTTTTTTGGTGAGGGTGCAGTCGTTGGCATAATGTCCTAGCTTTCCACACTTGAAGCATGTGACCACTTCCCCGTCACATTTCCCATGATGCTTCTTTTTACACTTTTTGCCCCATTTCACCTCTACATTTCCTCCACCTCCTTGCGAACCAGATTTTAAGAATTTATTTTTCTTGCTGGATCCTGAAGAACCCTCGAACTTCCTCTTTTCACCAACATCTATCCTTTTCAGACCTTTTTCCTTATGTTGGGCCTCCACGTTCTTAGCTGCTCGAACAACTGTTTTCAGAGTAGTTGCCATCTTGACTGTCGGACCAAAGTCGGCAGGCAGTCCATTAGTGAACCTCTCGATTTTGGAGAGTTCTGTTGGCACTAGGTACGGAAATAACTTCATTTTCTCAATGAATACCGTAGCATACTCATCTACACTCATCTTCCCTTTCTTCAAGTTTTGGAACTCATTGTTCAGATCAATCAGATCTATCTCTGAACAATATTGCGCCCTTAGTTGTTCCAAGAAATCCTCCCATGACATTTTCAAAGCTTCTCCTCATGGAATAGTATCTGCCAACAACTTCCACCAGCTCTAGACTCCAGTCTTCAGTTGCCTAACTGCAAAGACAGTCTTCTGTTTGTTACTACAGTCGCAACTTTCAAATACCATCTCCATTTCGGAGATCCAATCCATAATTTCAACAGGCTTTGGGCTCCCAGAAAGACTTGGTGGTTTGGCACTTAAGAAATTCTTGTACATTCGCTCATCGTTGTTGTTTCTCCTTTCCGGATCATTCCTTCGTTCTTTTTGAGTCCCAATTTGACTCACAATGTGACTATTGTTCCCTTCCTCCGATCGTTCGGGAATCGGTTCGGGTTCCACATTAGGTATGATAGGTTCGTCCCTATTTCCATGCATCATCTGTCGCATTTCCTCCCTTTGTTCGGTTATCATAGCCCGAATCATGGCTTGCACTCCAGCCATGGTGATCTGTTATGGTGCAGCAGCTTCATCAGCTACTTGTTGAATTACAGGCGGTTCATTCCTGTTTTCGTTTGCGTTTCCAACACCACTTCTTGTTCTCTCCATTTTTGATATATATACCGAATAAGGTGAAATTTAGATCTTCATTCACGATAGATATTCAAATCATCCTTATCACTCCGAAACAATTACATGCTAGTTCTAATATCGTAGATATACGCTTAAAATCCTAAACACATAAACCTTCAGATCCGGTTAGCAACAAACCGTAGATCCGAACAAATAATATCATATATGGCAACATATAACATTTAGCACGTAAAAGCATTTTAGGCAACTTCCTAAAATTTACTAGTGCTTGTGTCTAAAATCCAACAGACACTCAACTCAAATTTCCACTTAGCATTCTACGTTTAAGTCTAGAAATCCTACAAATTCCTAGTTTGCTTAAACTAATGCGCTGATACGAACTGTGACATCCCCAAAATCTCGTCCAGAAAAGACCGGTTTTATTTATGCTTTTTATACATTTTCAGAGTAAATCCTTTTGATTTTAAAAGAAATGCGGAATTTGTTCCCAAAAACAAAATATGATAAAATAGATTTTTATCAAAACATTTCATAAAGAAATATAATTTCATTTCGTAATCAAAAATTGCGATGTAATGTTCTGATACAGACCATAAAGCATAAACGATAACATTACAAGCCGTTCAACAAATATATATATATATATATATACACACACACACACACACACACACACACAAACTTGTAAGCAAAATAACTTGATGATTCATCCATCTTATTCCCTTGCACCACTTCCTGTAATACAAATAAACTGAGTGGGTTAGGCTTGGGAGCCTGGTGAGCATGTAGGGTTTTCAAACCACAATAAATAATAATATTTAATTCAATAATCAACAATAAACCTGATTACGCATTCCCATTATCCTCACTTTACGTCCCTAAAATGACATCTATTATAAGGAACTTAATTTAGGATTTTCATCGGGACGGACATTACTGCAGAGGGGCTTCCTCAACAATAAGTGTCCTAAAGGCAATCATGTGGGGGATAGAGTACACCGATGAACACGTCGTTCACAACACCTACAGGTTATGAGCTTGCTAGTGTTCCACAGGACTGTCTAGAATAGTCTGTGGTCGTCATCCATACTCTGCTGAATGACTAGAATAGCACCAACAACATCGAGGCCTCTCATCTGTTTATTACACACCAACTATCTACCCATGTTCTACCCAACATATTAGTAGATAAAAATATACATTTTTATACATAGTTTAAAACCTGTATAGCATGCTCGATCAATACATTTTTCCACATAACAGATGAGGCACACACACATAACACGTATTTCATAGAGAATAAATCAGATCTATGAGATAGAAGAAAGTGAATATACATTCACACATATAATCAGCAAAGTATACACGGAACATGTATTTCGTATAAAATACTTCATAATAATGTGTTAGAAGAAAATAACTACACACTCATTTGATCAGAAGATGATCGTGTAGTACTACGGCTTGCAGAAGGAGTGTTTCTCCGTAGATCTGGAAGATCTTCACAAAAACCGGGCTCCTCGCGGGTAGAGTTTCGGCTCAGGAATAACGCTCTTCGGGATCCTCGGGACTTCAGAACTTGCTTCGGGACCCGGGAATGATACCGGGGCTTCGGGATATGATTGGCACATAAATCGAGGCAAAAAAAAGAGAGAAGAAAGAGTTTGAACAAGAGAAAATGGCTGATCTCAGTTTCTATTTATAGGCTGTTGGGTCTAGGATTACGCTGGGCGTAATTAGGTTACGCTGGGTGTACTTTGACGTCACTGCATGCGTTAATTGGTGGCACTCGAGTATTGGTTAGACAAGTTGCACCCCTCTGAGTACGCTGGGCGTACTCAAATTACGCTCGGCGTAATTTGACTCATCAAACTTCTAAATTGCGTAACTTTCGCATACTAGCTCCGTTTTTGACGTTATTTATATCCACGCGTAGTTCAGACCGTAATCTACAACTTTCATTTAGACTCCATCGGCTAATTTTGATTTTATTTTTATTATTTATTTTTAGAAGGCCGGGATAGAAAAACTTCGTTATAAATTCATAACTTATTCGTCCGACGTCCATTCTCGCCTAACTTTTCATCGTTTCGCTACTAACAACGAGATCTTCGATTCTTGTTTAGATTGTTTCGGCTAAAAACCGCTCGATCTAAAATCGAGTATTCGGACTGCATACTGCCAAGCCGAAACTTGAGAAAATCATAACTTCCTCATACGAAGTCAGATTTGGGCGTTCTATATATATTCGGAAACCTCGTTTCAACTACTACAACATTATCCAAAGATATCGAGTTTACTTTACACTAACATTTTGATGTTCATTTTATTCTTAATTCATTAAATTATAATAATTAAGAAAATACACACATAATTCACATAATTCACAAATAATACATTTTTATTATTTCAAATTGGGTTACAAAAGTTAACCTAGACTATTATATTGCTAAAAAAATGGCAAGCCCAGAAAGACGGGCGTTACATTACCTTGAGTTTTCTCCTTCTAGATCCATTCTTGGTTGTTGTTTTGGAAAGTATTAGCTTGATTGGAACCCATTTTGGGTTTAGAGATTAGATATGAAGTTTCCACTTCAGATCTAGGTTAATAGTGAGGTATGAAAGATTAAAGCATCAGCCATGAGGTTTGATTTAGAGTATCTTTGTCCCAAAACCTCCTTATGGCTAGTCTAGATCTATGTATTGGAAGTAATGGAATGGCTTGTGATCGTCTGAATGAAGATATTACGTATGGACTCGGTGAGTGTGGGAGATGACTCGACGAGTTGTATGAAGATGGGTAGGAACTCGACGAGTTGGAAGAACAACTCGGCGAGTCTGTTGAAGATTGCCTTGGACTCGACAAGTCTGTTCTTGGACTCGGCGAGTCTGGTCGTGGAGTCCTAACCTTTTCTGGTTGAACGGTGAATCGGCGAGTCGAGGGATGACTCGGCGAGTTGAGTCACGATATTAGAGTTTTCAGAGCATAGGGACTTGAAGAGTCAGTGGGTTGACTCGGCGAGTAGAGTCAGTCAGGGAGTTTGACTTTGACTTGGACCAAGGGTTGACCAGTTTGACTTCCAAGGGTATGTTGGTAACTAATGGTGTTTATTGGTTTATGTTATTTGGTAATGATTAGTGGTGGAGTTCGTGCTGGTGGTCGGAGTAGCATGGTCTTATTTCTTCAAGCCGACAGTTGCAGGTTAGTTATCCTTACTATAGCCGACAGGGTCTAAGGCACTAAGGCCGAGCCTTTATCGGATGGAAATCCGGGTAGTAGTTGTGTTATTGCTTTGCTATATGTTTGCATCCTGGTAGTTAGGATGGTATATGTTACAGACCTGGTTAAGGTCGGAATCCTGGTATATAGGATGATGCTATGTTAGTGACCAGTTAGGTCGGTGTCCTGGTTAGAGTGTGCTATGTATGTGATCTGCTAGATCGATTGATTAGTGATGAATTGCTATATGATTATATGTTTATGTGTACATGGTTGATTGACTGGGGTTGGGTTGAGGCAGGTCCTGCTTTGTGCTGTAGGCCAACATACCCAGGGCGGATTGGATATCCTTAAGGCCCAACGAGCGGTCCAGATAGGCTGTAGGCCCCACGAGGGTGGACCAGACGTGTCGAGGCTTGGAGAGTGGACCAGGCCGATTGATGGCCCAACGCGGGCGGACCAGTCATACTGTAGACTCAAAGAGTGGACCATGTGGGTTGAAGGCCTAGTGCGGGCGGACCAACCACACTGTAGACTCAATGTATGTTGCTAGAGTCAGAGGGTGGACCAGGTGGACTGAAGGTCCGATGCGGCGGACCAGTCACATAGTAGACCCGAAGTGCATGACTGTTCTGTTTATGATATTATATGTTGTGTGTATGGTATATGTGGTTGGTATTTTGGGGCTAACTCACTAAGGTTTCGGGCTTACAGTTTTCAGTGTCTTTTTTCAAGTACTTCAGAAGATCGTGGCAAGACGAAGGCGTGATCGTACCGCTACTCGTGTTTTATGTATTTATGATGTCGTTCTGGGAAATACTCTGATAATAAATGAATTGAAAACCTTTTTGTAATGAATTAATGAATATGGGTTGTTTTTGAAAAGTTTAAATTGGTTGAAAATTTTTGGATGTTACAAGTTGGTATCAGAGCCTTGGTTTGACTGAATTAGAGGAACATTCCAGTGAATCCAGTCTCTAATCAAGGAGAGTTTTCAAAGAAAAATGAAAAATGGTTTTTAAAAATAAGTAAAAGAGGACGAAGAGGGTACGAACTGCCGGATCCAGTAAGTTACCCGGAAATTACCATACAAGTTATTTGTTTATGTGATATGTTAGAACAACATGCTAGAGTTAGGCTAGGGATCTTCATGAATTGCATGATAGAGTTGCCTGATTTGTGATGCCTCCTAGCCTAGGTTTTCCTTTTATGAGAATTTCAGTGTTCCTCTAGGAGTGAGGATAGAGTGCTTACCATGTTTGTTACTGTTTGGGGCGTTGTGATGATACTTGAGATAAATATGGGTAGGTGTGGAAGGTAGTATGGGCTCATACTACTGAAAGCACAGGACCCATACACGTTTCAAGGAAGTGACAACCCCTGGGCGGTTGATTAGAAAGTCATATTGAGTGGTTATGCGAGGTTCCTGAGGATCTCATGGTGTATTGCAAAATGGCGATTACGAGGCGTATCGAGGCAAGATCTGGTTTGGGATCAGGAGTGAGAGAGGGTGGTCAGGAGGGGTTAGCACCACCCGAGGTCGTTGGTCAGATGATTATGGATGAGATTGATGCCAGGATTCGTGAGATCCTGCATGATGAGGTGGCTGTTGTGTTTCGAACTGAGTTTCCGGAACTATTTGGGTCGATCAAGACCGCCATGATTGAGTACTTTGATGAGCGCTATGCAGCTCTTACGGAGACGGCTGTCGCGGCAGCTACACCGGCTATAGCAGCGACAGGAGGTGTAACATACACGTTTTAAAATCATGTTTTGTAATAAATAAAATTGTGAAATACTATGTCAAATCGAGTGTTGAGTTCTAACAGATGGTTTTTACTAGAAATGAAATAAAACTATGTTTAGAATCACTCAGAAAATATTGGAAGTCTTATGAGATTCCAATTAAAAGCCAAATAGTGAAATTTTGCGTAAATATAAATATTTAAATAAGTAAAATTTTATTATTGAAAGTTGTAAATAATCTCTTTCGAAACTTGTAGGCGAAAACCTCGTCGAAATCCGAGTTATAACGAAGAACTTATGGCCAATCGAAGATTCGCGATAAAACCGACACGGCGCCAAATGATGTAAAAAGTGAGTTTTTGATAAACTACTTTTCAGCCTTAGTGATCTAAATGAAAGTCGTAGTATTCGTTAAACCGAGAAATTCAATAAAAAGAACGTCAAAATCTGACTTCGTATGAGGAAGTTATGATTTTTCTAAGTTTCAGATTAGCAGTAGACAACGAAAAACTCGAATTTTAGATCGAGCGATATTTGGCCGATACATCCTAAACGAGAATCGAAGGTCTCATCAATTGTAATATAACGGTGAAAAGTCTGACGAAAACGGATGTCAGATGAAGAAGTTATGATTTTTTAACGGATTTTCCTGTCCCGGTCTGTTAAAAATAATAATATTAAAATTAAATTTTAAATTAGCCGACGAAGTCTAAACGAAAGTTATAGACCATAATTTTAGCTATGCGTACATATAAATAACATCAAAAATGGAGCTCGTATGCGAAAGTTATGGATTTTAGAAGATTGGGGCACAATGTTCAAGAATTTTCGCATGAATAGTGCCAGGCCACGTCACCTCGCATGAAGCAGCAACGTATCCGAGACGTGGCCCAGTCCGAGACCAACGCGTGTCCGCTTCGTGCCCTCTTCTGTTTCTTTCGAAGTCGAGGTCCAGTAAGAACTAGACACGCCTCACATCGGTGGCCAATCTGATGCAAGCCATGTCTCGCCTACCAGCCTCCGACGAGCCCTCGCATCCGCGCCACGTCCGAGCCTCGCTGGCCCTCGAATCTGCTGACACCTGTTCGTTTCTCAGCCCTCGGATCAGAAGCCTCGGCCGTATATAAAGGGAGGCCTGTGAGCCTTCCCAGGTAGTTTTGGAAATTTGCCACTTTTAGCCCCTCTTTCCATATTTTCTTCATTTTGACTTTCCCCGAAGCCCCAATATCAATTTTAGCACTCGAAACACGTCCCGAAGCTCCCGAGAAGCTCGAAAATTTTATCTTTTCGGTTTTGAAGCCCTACCTTCGCAAAGCCCGGTTTTCAATTAAGCTCCCGATTTTCAACATAGAAAGTCATATTTAAAGCCGAAGTGCTATCCAAATTACTATTTTGACCCCCGGTTACTTCAAGGCGAGTTCAATATATAGGAACAATTGTATGTTATGTGTTATATGTGCTATGTGCTTTTCAGTGTTATTATTCCGGGTTATTTTCCCGTGTTATTTTATTCGCTATTTTTATAGCAAATGTAATACCTTTTACTATGTGATCAGTGAAAGGACTTAGATTCACATTGGTACTGGTACGTAGCCTCTGGCCATGTAGAGCATGTCTTCGTAAGAGAATGACTTCTATTTTATGGCATTGGCAAATGGTTAGACAGGACTATAAGCCTGAAATCTAATAATATGATAATCAGAAATTGTATGTCTTCTATGCCATTTGGGCCAAAGTATTATTGATGTATATCAAGCATTGAAAAGTATATCTTTGAATAAAGTCTTTGATTGATATGAATGCTTGTCACATGATTTCACATGTGTCTTTGTTTTTCTTCTTTGCTTCTGCTATATTGATGTATATATATGGCATAACATTATATTGTATCTATTATTGAACTCACTAAGCATCACCGCTTACCCTATCAATGTTTAACAATTGCAGGTGATAAGTAACTAGTATGATCACATATTGTTGAAAGATTTAGAATAGTTTGTAATAGTACTTTTGTACTCTAGTTTATGTTTTGTATAAATTACAATATCCTGGGTAGTTATGTAATATATAACAGTTTGTAATAATCGATTTGTATCCAGTAGTTTGTAATCTCTTTATCAATGTAAAATATTGCTTTTATGAATATGCAAGTAGCATGTTTTGGAGTAATAATATTGTGAAGTATGAAAGTTTGGGTCTTTCAAAAATATGAAAGTTGGGGTCTTTCAGGAGGAGGAGCCGGTAAAGGTTTTTAGTATCGGGACTTCGATAATACGAAGCCCCCTACTTTTGATGGGGTTCAGGATCCGATTATTGCTATGCGATGGATGTCGGATGTGGAGTGATGTTTCTTCACATGTTCATGCTCTGCTGATCAGAGGGTGAGGTGTGCTCTGAACCTGTTGAGGCTCGGGGTGAAGGATTGGTGGAGGTTGACTACGGGGTCATATTCTGATGTGCAGCGGGCTGCGGTTACATGGGATCAGTTCCGAGAGATGTTCAACACTCGGTATGTTCCACGAGTTGAGAGAGAGAGCTTGGCTCAGGAGTTCTCGGAGCTGAAGCAGGATACAGAGTCTAGATCAAGTATAAGAGAATTTATTGAGTAGGATTGTGTAAGTGATGCCAGTTGGGTCACCGGTGGTTGGTAGTTAGTGCTCAAAGTGGGGAGAATTAGAAAATTCTTAGGAAGATCGATAACATGAGAGGTCAATTAGTTGTTTGGGTTTCAGCAGTGTTTCAGTCAGCTGAGAGCATGGGCTGGTATGAGTAGGTCAGACAAGTAGGGCGGGATATAGACCAAGGTTGGGCCTAGGGTTAGGCCGAGAATTGAGTATATAGATTGGAGTTAGGGTTCAGAACCCCAAGAGGGATAGAACAATATATACGGGAGAGATTTCCGGAAAGAATGGTTCAGGGTGACGTAAAACAGTTTTGAGTGGTCCGGACAGACTGAAGGCTGAAAGGCGTACCACTCAGATCGAAGGCTCGGGGAACGGTGCAGGCAGGCTGAAGGCCCAGGAGGGCGGTCCAGAAATGCTGAAGGTTTTGAGACTGGTCCAGATAGGCTGAAGGCCTGGGAAGGCAGTCCAGTCATGCTGAAGACTCTATATGTGTAAGTGGATCGGTACGAGGAGAATGAGGAAAAGCATCACCAGGGGATGATAATTGATATGGTCTGGCCCCAAGTACTGAGATGTTAGAAGGAAGCAGTATATGGACACGGGAGTCCTTGCGAGCAGATTTAGGGTATATGGAAGTTCGAGAATGGTAGTTGCTCTACGTGGATAATGTAGAGTGAAGTGTAGCTTAGTGGCACGTGCAAGAGCAGTAAGGGATGTTGAGTGGATCTCCTGGAAAGGAAAGGCATGTAGCTTCGGAAGGAGCATGGGTACTCCAAGAGGAGGAAGTGGAGTAAGTGGATTATCAACAGTGCTTCCGCTATGGATAGTGAGTACTGGGATTGTACCAGTGGTGTGTAAGCACATCTGGATTGGGTGTATGTTGAGGTTGCGGAAGGATTTTCGATAGTGTAGAACCAGAGGAGTTCAGAGTGGATGCAAGGAGGGAGCCTTGGATTTTCCAGTATAGTTGTGATCAGGAAGTTATGTGTGTAGCGGAGATTCGTTCTGGGAATGTTGAAGGCATCGTTAGTGTGTCGGGTTTTCCAGCCCGAGGATGTGGTATCAGATACAGCATGCGTATGTGATTGTAAAGGATAGTTCATAGGAGTTGCGTAGAAGCTGAAGGATGTGTCATCCTGTCAGCTCAGAAAGAAAAAAGTTGAATCCGGAAAGGAAAGCATGATAAGTCCCAAGAGTGAATTCGATAAAGGATATGCCAATCGAGGAATGGGGTAGTAGCTTGGTACCGGGTCAAGACCCGGTGGTTCAATGTGATATCTAGCTTGGTAAGGGTCAAGCGATTGTAGTGAAATGGAGTGATGAAAGTATCATTGAGTGAGCATTGGTTAATAAGGATTGTTATCAGAGAAAGAAGCCGGTGGCCGGCTTGAATCAATTGTCGTAACTCTGTGAGGGAAGAGTTGGACTTTATAAAGGCCCGATAGCAATGTTTGGAGGAACCTGGTCGGTTGAGACTAGGAGTTGCATTGTGGGAGGGTTATCTGAATGGTGTGCCCCAGCAGGCTTCGAGGACGAAGCCTAATTTAAGTGGGGGAGAATTGTAACACCCAGAGTTCAGAAGTACAAGTTCAGTGTTCTAAGTGTAAGTATGGAAGGTCGACTCGGCGAGTCGATGGATAGACTCGGCGAGTTGGGTCGCAATTCTGGACGCATGTTAAGTGACCAACTCGGCGAGTCGGCAGCCGGACTCGGCAAGTTGGTGCTGAAGGGAGAAAAACCATAATCCGGGGTTTGTGCCATATATAAAGCACATTATAGCCACCCTTAGCCTCTTTATCGCCCATTTGAGTTACAACAACCCTAGTTAGTGTGTGTGAGCCTCCATTGTTGAAGATTGAGCTTGGAAGAAGAATTTAAGAGGAGGAAGTTAGAAGATCAAGAGGCTAGCATCGGGAGATCATTGTAGATCTGAAATCTACTCCTTTATGGGCACATTTATGAGGTAACAAGTCGTTACCTTGAGTTGTCTCCTTCTAGATCCATTCTTGGTTGTTGTTTTTGAAAGTATTAGCTTGATTGGAACCCATTTCGGGTTTAGAGATTAGATTTGAAGTTGCCACTTCAGATCTAGGTTAATAGTGAGGTATGAAAGCTTAAAGCATCAGCCATGGGGTTTGATTTAGAGTATCTTTGTCCCAAAACCTCCTTATAGCTTGATTAGAGCTTTTTGAACCTTGCATGCACATAAAGTTGGAAACTTCCCTTGCCTTAAGAGTCCAGATCTATGTATTGGAAGCAATGGAATGGCCTATGATCGTCTGAATGAAGATATTACGTATGGACTCAACGAGTCTGGGAGATGACTCGGCGAGTTGTATGAAGATGGGCAGGAACTCGACGAGTTGGAAGAACAACTCGGTGAGTCTATTGAAGATTGCCTTGGACTCGACGAGTTGGTTCTTGGACTCGGCGAGTCTGGTCGTGGAGTCCTAACCTTTTCTGGTTGAACGGTGAATCGGCGAGTCGAGGGACGACTCGGCGAGTTGAGTCGCGATATGAGAGTTTTTAGAGCATAAGGACTCGACGAGTCAGCGGGTTGACTCGGCGAGTAGAGTCAGTAAGGGAGGTTGACTTTGACTGAGGACTTTGACTTTGACCAAGGGTTGACCAGTTTGACTTCCAAGGGTATGTTGGTCACTAATGGTGTTTATTGGTTTTGGTTATTTGGTAATGATCAGTGGCGGAGTTCGTGTTGGTGGTCGGAGCAGCGTGGTCTTATTTCTTCAAGCCGACAGTAGTTGGTGAGTTATCCTCACTATATCGACAGGGTCTAAGGCACCAAGGTCGACCCTTTATCGGATGGAAATCTGGGTAGTTGTTGTGTTATTTCTTTCCTATATGTTTGCATCCTTGTAGTTAGGATGGTATATGTTAGAGACCTGGTTAAGGTCGGAATCCTGGTATATAGGATGATGCTATGTTAGTGACCGGTTAGGTCGGTGTCCTGATTAGAGTGTGCTATGTATGTGATCTGCTAGATCGGTTGATTAGTGATGAATTGTTATATGATTATATGTTTATGTGCACATGGTTGATTGACTGGGGTTGGGTTGAGGCGGGTCCTGCTTTGTGCTGTAGGCCAACATACCCAGGGCGGACCGGATATCCCGAAGGCCTAGCGAGCGGTCCGGATAGGATGTAGGCCCCACGAGGGTGGACCAGACATGACGAGGCTCGGAGAGTGGACCAGGCCGAATGAAGGCCCAACGCGGGAGGACTAGTCATACTGTAGACTTAGAGAGTGGACCAGGTGGGTTGAAGGCCTGGTGCGGGTAGACCAACCACACTACAGACTCGATGTATGTTGCTAGACTTGGAGGGTGGACCAAGTGGACTGAAGGCCCGGTGCGGCGGACCAGTCACACATTAGACCCGAAGTGCATGGCTGTTCTGTTTTGTTTATGATATGATATGTTATGTGTATGGTATATGTGGTTGGTATTTTGGGGGTAACTCACTAAGGTTTCGGGCTTACAGTTTTCAGTGTATTGTTTTAGGTACTTTAGGAGATCGTGGCAAGGCGAAGGCGTGATCGTACCGCTCCTCGTGTTTTATGTATTTATGATGTGGTTCTTGGAAATACTCTGATAATAAATGAATTGAAAATCTTTTTGTAATGAATTAATGAATATGGGTTGTTTTTGAAAAGTTTAAATTGGTTGAAAATTTTTGGATGTTATAGAAGATGGATAACGAGTCTCTCACAAACTCATGGTGACAACAAATTTCATCATTGAAATAATTTTCGAATAACTATAATTCCCAAGTTGGTTTAAGCTCATAATGTCAAGTGTTAAAGAAAAATTATGGTTAAGATATCCGTCAATTCAATAGTTTCAGACTCAAATAAAATATTCCCCAAAATAATATATTTTTTTGACGCTTTTGATTTTTGAAATAAAATAACAAAAATAATGAAAATCCTTTTGTTTTTTTTATTATTTTTGAATAAAAAAGAAAAATAAAAATAAAATTCTTTTGGATTTTGGATTTTTGAAAGAAAAAAACAAAATAAACAAAATATTTTTGGATATTTTTATTTTTCAAAATAAAAAATATATATACAAATAAGAATTGTACCAAAACTTTGATAGTAAGCCAACACCTATGAATTATTCAACGCAAATGTTGAATGTGAAAGTCTACGAAGCTTTGGACATGAACAAGAACCACTAAACAATATAGTGTCAATGCAAAGTTGCATATGTATCAATGTATGCATAACAGAGAAATGCCTTCAATATCAAAGCCATAAACATTTGTTTGATTTTTGTACATAACATGCTTCCATCATTCCCAACCCATTTAAAATTATTAAGAAAGATTTCCCATCAAGAGGTTTGGTAAAAATATCAGCAAGTTGATCCGTTGTATTGACAAAATTAACTTCATTATTACCATCTTCGATATGATCTTTGATGAAATGGTATCAAAGAACAATATGTGTTGCTTTTAAATGTTAAATGGGATTATGAAATATGCGAATTGCGCTGTCAGACTCACAAAATCAAGGAATTTCCATGAAGACTATCAGAAAGAAGGTTGTTTATGCGAGGGACTCATAATTTAAATTATTGGTCTCGTAGTTAGTGCTTCGCAGATTAGAAGGTCTTGCAATTTGAAATCATTGTTGCAGAATTGAATTTTTCACAGTTTTTATGGTCTCACAATGTGATTATTATTGCACAATTGAATTTTTTTTTGCACAATTGTATAAGGTATGTCACAATAGATGATGGTTTCATATTTGGTCAAAGGTTGCTTCACAATTGAAAGTGTGAAGGTGACATATTGTGGTGATTTGAATTTTCACAATTGGAAATCAATTTTGGGTCTGCTTCGTTTTCCTTTCATATCATCACTCTATTAGTGATGATGATCAAACGTTATAACTTTGGTCCTCAAGGTTTCAACAAATTGACAATTTTGATCCGTAATAAAAAAAGGTTTACAAAATTCAAGAGATGATGATCATATTTGATTTTGGTATAAGTCAAGGTGGCCAAGAAATTCAAAATTTTGAAAAGTTTCATATTTTTTGACTTTTTCGGATTTGAAGCTTATTGTTTATTCCATTTATCGGGGGGGGGGGGGGGTGTAAAACATATTTATATCAAATTCGAGCACATTCTCATGCCATTTGAAGGTTTTATAATAATGTTTTGATTATAAAAAGGGGTAGAGTTTTATATGGTCATTCAAAAGTGGATCACGAGTTATCAAAATGGTGATATTTGATGAAGCTTGAGAGTAATCATTGTATGAGTGTGTCACATGATGTATTCCTTTTGTGAGTTGAAGTTCGATAGGTAGTCTAGATAGAGATATATTTCCTTTTTGTAAGCTTCTTCCCCATTTCATAGCGTGTTGATAGTTTAGTTGTCATTTCCGCATGTCAAATCTAGATTTAATGTCTCAACATATAGTTTGATATGAGATGATTTCATGGATATAAATATCACCAAAATCAGAGTTCGTATGGGAATGTTATCGCAGTTTGAAGTTGAGATAAAACTACGTTTTTGTTTTAATAAAGTTAATGGAATTCAAAGTTAAATGATCAAGTCTCAGGTACAATGGGACACATAGATTTATTTACAAAACGAGGCAATGAAGTATGATGATACGTGTTTGGTTAGAGAGAGACTTATGGCGATTTGGTATCAAATATGGCAAATTATCGGAAGGGAAGTTGAATGCGACATTGTTTTTGTGCGGTATATATATATATATATATATATATATATATATATATATATATATATGTCTCTCTCTCTCTCTCTCTCTATATATATATATATATATATATATATATATATATATATATATATATATATATTTCATGTTTGTATCATTTGTAGAGTTTTGGCAGGCGGGATTGGGAGAGAGGCGCTAAAGGTGTTACTGGAAGCTTATTACCATATTGTTGTACTAATGTATGGGTGTAAACGAGGTCGAGGCTATGAGATAAGTCGATGTATATTTTCTCGTTATTATGTAATTATGTTTATGTAGTATTTTATAGTGGGTTGGTAGACCCTGAGTACGTCACAAGATTTCATACTATAGAGTTATTATGAAACCTATGAATAATTAAATGTTAATATTACTGGTAAGGGTTGTACTCCCTAGTTTAACGAGGTTTTTCAACTGTACTAACAAATTATAAGATTAAGTCCTTAGGTGATTGTATATGGAATGTTTCCTAGTTTAGTGACAAATAGTTACCGGTTCTAGTTAGTGATCAGGTAATTGATCATTATGGTTGATAAAGTGGTGCATTGATACAAGTTTTAATGAACTTGATATTTTGTACAAATTGGTCTGGACAAGTGATGAATTGGAAAGAAACGTAGAGGTGGAGGTCAAAATAATAGTTAGTCTTCACTAACTAATCAGGTAGGTAACTACATTTCTTTTCTTGAAATATGTTATCTAGATGTATGTTTATTATTGTGTTTCATTAAAATCATGATAAATACAATATTATGATTTATTGGATTATTACCTGTAAAGTTGGGAATGATTGAGAGTCATGGTGAATTGAGATAATTGAACATTATAGGAGGTTATTGTTATGTGAAATAATGTGTTGGATGAGTTGCATTATATATATATATATATATATATATATATATATATATATATATATAATAATTAATCTAGTTGCTATTTATTTTTAGTAGTAGAATATTCATAAGGCTATTTGTAGCTATGAGTATCAAAGAACTTATATAGTAGAATATTATAGTGAAATGTATACATATGGTTTAGTTAATAAATTTTTATGTCTACTGTACAGTAATACTATTGTTGTACCACTACTTTATAAATATGTGTTAGACTAATGTCGTATTGTTTGCTATAAGGCAGTGTAATGAAGTTGTACACCTTTGATAGAATTATGGAAAGAACGATATTATACTTTAAGTTTATAGATTTAAAATTAATTGTAGTATGTGCGACTATAATACCATTATTTGAATAATACAAGTTAATGGCAGACTTAGTGTCTGTAGCACTATGCTTGTACATTGCTAGTAATGAGAGGTGGTAGTATGGGTGACTGTAATACCATCATTTGAGGAATGTAAGTCAATGGAGGAATTAGTGTCTATAATGTTATACTTGTAGATTGTTAAGAAATGAATGGTATGCTTTGTGCTATAATTACCACCGTCTTAGAATTGGTTATTAGTTGTATGCTTAGTGCTGTGAAAACCATTGTATTATCTTCAATGTAAGTATTGGTTATTGTGGTATGCTTTACACTAGACATATCATTCTAATGGAAATGTTAGTCATGATAGTCTTCGTGACTGTAAACTCCATGACTGTAATATCATGGAATAATTTAGTGGTGGTCTTGGTGACGATAAACCATAAAATTGAGTTTAGTTATTAGTGGTGGTCTTAGTGACTATAAGACCATTGTAATGAAATTGCTTATTAGTGGTTGTCTTAGTGAGGGTAAAACCACAGTATTGGAATTATTTATTGGTGGTGGTCTTGGTGATTGTAACACCACAGGGTTATGAGGATGTATAAATGCTTCTATGTTAACATTAGATTATGCAATATCCTTGATGCCTGAAATATCATAGGTGTAAACTAATAATTATGGTAGCATTGTGTTGGAAATAATGTCTAATGTCATTAACTATTTTGTTAATATTTATAATAATAACATGGTCCTTTTGGGTTAGTCTCGTCACCCAAATAGCATAAGGAAAAGGAGATTAATAATATGTTAATTTATTAAGGAATTAATACTAATTAGCAATTATTCTGATAAATAAATTAAAATGATTTAATTAATTAGGGAGGTTGAATATTAATTAGCCTGGGGAATTAATTGTAATATTCCAGAACCACCTAGAGAGATGATAGGGATGGTTTTCATATCCCCTGGATAAGGATATGGTAGGTTTAATTTAGACAAGGATAAACCCCATAGTTTGTATCCTTCTGGAATACTCCTTTATCAATTATAAATAGACAACTAGGGTAAACCCTAGAGCGAGTCATTCCTCTTACAAAATGATCAGCCGCTTTCTCTCCCCTCTCTTTATCTCTCATTGGACAAAAATCAAACCCTCTCTCTTAAGGTTTGGTGATTTTCGTATAAACCGTAACTTGGTTTAAATATGTTGGGATATTTACTATGTTGTGTCAATTTTTTAATGCTTGTAATTAGTTTTTATTATTAGCGTATTGGGCCTGTCCATGCGTATTTAAGAGCTAGGGTTAGACTATAAATATTACATGCGTGTATTGTTTTAGGGTTAATGGTTTAGTGATTCCCTATCGTGCCTTTACAAAGAAGTTCGTTATCGAGCTCTTCTAAGGCACTGCCTTTAATCATTCAGGACAACTTCGATCATTGTCTTCATTGTTTGATTTGCATCACTATTAAGAATCTATCGATCTATTATTATTTGTTTCAACAATTGTTATAAGAGTAGGAGACTGTATAAACCATACACAAATCTTCTGTCGATGTGTTATTAGAGTTTTCTGCTTTTATTAAATCTGTTCTTGCCATCGGCATCTTTTTCATTGATTGTTGATGTTGGATCTTGATCCTTATTATGCCCTAAACTCGATTTTAGTTTTACACATATGATTCTTTAACGGTTTTAGTGAATCAACATCATGCAGCACGAAGATCCACACACTTTATCTTTCAATCTTTCTAACAACATCAGATCTACAACCAGAATCCATATCCTCGTCCCACAAGACTATAAAGTCTGGGCTTTACATTTTGAAGGTTACGTTTTGGGAATTGAAGACAATGGAACGACAATGTGGTAAGCCATGATAGAGGGAACCTTCAGGCACATGGGAACTAGGAGAGTCATCAAAACTAAAGAAGAATATAATGCTCTTCTTATTGACGTTAAAGACATCCCTCAAGATCAAAAGGATAAACTGCTAAGCAATCTCAAAGCAATGAGGATAATCAGGTTCGCTCTACCTCCAAACACATTTCATCTGGTGAGTTCTTGTGAAACAACGAAGGAGATTTCGGATAGGCTGAAAGAACTCTATTCCAGTGATACAGATCTTGAGCATTCTATTCAGACACAACTTCTTTTGGAGTTTGGTGCCTGCACTCAAAATCTAGATGAGAAACTTGATCAAACATTTAATAGTTTTAATCATCTTCTAAGCAAGATGTTAAAACACAAGATCATACGTGAGAAAATTGAGCAAAAGGTGACGTTCATGAACAGCTTGAGATTCGAATGGAAAGCAGTAGTATAAACTGTTAAAGCGCATGAACAATTTAAGAATTACACTCTAGCACAGATGATGGGTATTTTGAGATCCCACGAAGATGAGGTGACAAAAGGTGCTAAGCTTATTTCTGGTATGGGTTCGTTGGCCCTAGTTGCGAAGGGCAAAAAGGCAACAGAAGGAGATTCGGAGTCTGAACTTTCAGATTGCAAACTTTCAAAAGAGGAATATGTTCTAATGGTGTCAAACCCCAAAAAGTATGCAAAAAAGAACTTTGGACGCCTTAAAAACAGGAACCAGGAAGCCAATTATAGTTCAGAAAAGGCTAATGTAGAGGGCGTTAAGAACTCTCAGATGGACGATGTGAAGAAAGAGAAAAAGGTACTGGGGGACTCCAGCTATGACCGCAACTATTTTCATGGTAAAAATCACTTGGCCAAGGAGTGCATGCTGAGAAGAACGAGTGAGAATAAAGAAGAAGAAGTTGATGAAGCTTACTATCTCAGAAATATAGTGGAGATTAGAAAGAAGAAGAATATTGATAATGCTAAGTTGACTTTAATTGTGCAGGAAGATGAAGATGATTTTGGAAGGGTCAAAGTTTGGTCGACTGATTTGGAGGATAAAAGTTCGCAAGCCTACGCGTGGAGAGTGTTTCCTAGCAAAGTCTGAAGTCCTTGAGTATGAAGGAAAATGTTTGATGGTTCACAACGATGAATCAGAGCAAAGAGGATACACAACCGACAATGGGAAGGCTTCTGACAAATGTGTTCTTGTGAGACCTGTGTCTGAGCAAATCGGTGAGTGCGAGAAAGTGATCATCAAGGTACTCTCTATTCTTGAGTCTCTTAATATTCTTGTCTCTCGATACGAAACTGAATTTGATGACTTTTAATTTATTGTTTCCTGTTTCAGTGATAGCTTAAAAACAACCCGTTTAAGTAATTCTAACTTAACTTACCAAATCAGTAGGGTAACAAACAAGAGTGAAGAGAGACAAATATGGATTGAGAAGTTGTAGTTAGAGTTGTCAAGGTCTAGGGATGATATCATTTATTTGCAACAAGAAAATTTAGGGCTTTTGAAACAACGAAATATTTTAGTTTAATTGCTAAATGTCTTTATTTTAATATTACTCAGCTGCATCTCGATTGTGAAATAGGAAAGAATATACACAAATGATTTTGGCCTTTCTTGAACTCAAAGAGGACGAAATCGATGCAGACTGCTACAAATACGAATCCATTGTTTCCTCTGACAATGTTTCTGATTCTTACAAAATTGGATTAGACAAAATTGAAACTTAGATACAATCCAAAGAACATAAGGACATGCTGAAACAAATTTTGAGTGAAAAAGATAAAGAGCAAATTAAATATGATACTGTACAAAAAATTGACTCATTATGCGCTAAATTAAGTTTAGCAAAATACTCTTAATGTTGAAAATGTATATGGATTTGATGATGAGAATGGAATGAGCGAAATTTTAGTGGAGGATGAGATTGATTACTCAGAATTTTCAAAAAGTGAACCTGAACCAAAGAAAAAATTGATTTCTGAAAATTTAGTTGAGTATGTGCGTATTTATGAAAATAAAGGTTCATAGGTTTGTAAAGAAAAGGAAACAACTTTTCCAAAAGTTCAGACTGTTCAGAATCAGGTTTTCACAACTTCTGGAATGAACAAAAATCAGACCTCAAAATTATCGTCCGTTGTAGAAGAAGACATTGCAGATGGGTGAGACAATTTCTTTTTGTCTGATCCTATTGATAATGCTGATGAAACCAAAGGACTTTCTGAGATGACCTCTTGGAAGATGAAAAGGAGATATGTGGCAGAACCACTGAACAATGTTAACTTCAATTACAAGAAAGGTATTCCAAGTGGAACTAAGAATGTTTCAAATGATACGTCATCCAAACAGACTAACACTCATGTTAGAAAAACGAAATCTTGGGCTAGTGTTCATAAGTCAACCGAGGAAATTGTTTCTAAGAAACATCAACGAAATGCTAGATATAGGAAAAACCTAAAAGAAAGAAAGCATTTCTGGAAGTCCAAAAGTACCAATTATGTCAATCAAGAAAGATCTATAAATCCGAATGCTAAAGTCTCTTCAAATCCAAATCCTAAAAGGTTTTCTACACCACAGTCTTCTTCTTCACAGGTTTCAAAGCTAAAAGTTTTTCAAAAACCATCATTTTCAAAACAAACGAAGCCTTTGGAAAAGACAAAACTTAATTTTTCTCCAAAAAAAAATGTTTCAAAATCTGCCAACACATCGAAAGATGTTAAAGGCAAAGAAAAAGTTATTTCGGTATCCAAAACTCCCTTCCAGAAGTTCGAAACACATTTGAAAAAGGAGGAAAATAAGTTTGAGAAAGAGGTTGCCAAGAAACAAATTGAAGCTAAAGAAAGATAAATTTCTTTAAAAAATTCCTAAAGATAATAGGATTGTTATTTCCAAAATCACGAAAGAAGAGAATTCAACTTTGGTAAAATGATCTTACTTGGTTGATGGATCTACAACTTTTCCTGTTTATAAGAAAGCCTCACATGGACCCAAAGAAATTTGGGTTCCTAAATCTCTATGATTTTTGTAGGTAATTTGTGACGTATAGTTCAATTCCAACTGGTATATTGATAGTGGTTGTTCGTGCCACGTGATAGGAGGAGAGATAAATTGAAGGAATTTAGATCGTTGAAAGATGGAGGACGAGTCAAGTATTGAAATAATTCGCTCAGGGAAATTAAAAGATATGGCATGCTTACAAATAGGGAATTCTCTATTCAGAAGGTTTCCTATGTCGAAGGCCTGCAACACAACCTCATAAGTGTATCTCAACTAGCTGTAGTTACTGGTCTAAAAGTTTCGTTTGATGACGAGGGATCGAAGATTGTCGAAAAGGAGTCCAAGAAAGCGATTTTAAAGTACAAGAGGAAAGGATAAATGTATCCATTGAATCTAAATCTTATCACAGGAAAGCCTGCCATATGCCTTCTTATGAAAGCATGTTCGAATGACAGTTCGTTATGGCACCGAAGGCTCTCGTATCTCAACTTCAAGGACCTCAACAAACTCTTACTTGGTGATCATGTGTGAGTACTTCCACCTCTGAAGCTCGGAAAGGAATATCTCTGTGCCGCCTACGAACTTGGAAAGCAGAGTTGAAAGAGTCATTTGAAAATCATCAACACCAAAGTCATCGAGCCACATGAGCTATTACATATAGATCTTTGTGGTCCATCAGCCATCGAGATTATTGGTGGTAACAAATACATATTAGTAATTGTTGATGACTTTTCAAGATTCACTTGGGTTTTATTTTCTTAAACAGAAAGTTGAAGCCACTTCTAAGCTTAAAGACTATATCAAGAAGATTGAACTTCAACTGCCAAAGCTAGTCCGAAATGTTCTCAATGATAATGGTTCGGAGTTCAAAAACCAAGTGTTTGAAGAATTCCTAACTGAAAATGGAGTTGCTCATAACTTCTTATCTCCTTATACTCCTCAGTAGAACGTAGTTGTTGAAAGACCATGTTATCCTTTGCTAACTTGCCACCGTACTTCTGGGCTGAGACGATCAGAACAACTTGAGTCACTCAGAATCGATCACTCCTCAATAAATGATTTTCAATCACTCCCTATGAGATACTGAATAAATGAAAACCTAATGTCAAGTTCTTTCATGTATTTAGTTCCAGGTGTTTTATCTTCAATTCTAAGGAGCAACGGACCAAATTTGATGTGAAGGCTGACGAAGGAATTTTTCTGGGTTATTCTTTGACTTTTAAGGCATACCGGGTTCTCAACAAGAAATCAAAATGGATTGAAGAAGCCTAGTATTTCACGTTCGACGATAACTATTTAAAGATGTATCAACCATCCGAACGTCAATCTGAAGAGATCTGTCCCATGATAAATCTGATGACGATTCCTCTGTCAAACCTTTACGAAGAATTCATGAACCTGTTTGACGAGCCAGAAAAAGGCAATCTCTACGAAATCAAAAGTAGCGGATAACAAGGAAGATGAACTCAAGAAGATTATTGATGCTGCTGAGAAGGATCTTGGAAACGAACCACTTAGTCCGAAGGTCTGTGAGAATCCATCTTCACCACAAGCTACGAATGATCCTGTTCAGATGGTGGATGTTGATCCTGAAGTCAGCTTAGAACCACCATTCCAGGGGGAGGATTTAACTCCTCCAGTTAACCACGAAAGTGCAATCTAAGGGGAGCATCCTATTCCGAATGATGAACAACATTCACCATTCGAGGGGGAGAATGAGAAAAACAAAAATGATTCAGATGCTTAGTAGGAAATTGAGGACATGAATGCAGAATTGGATCCATCCTAAAACACAAGTAACCGGGGAAGCATCATCATGAGTTCTTACAAGAGCACAACAGAAAGCAAAGCAGACTGCATTATTCTCCAAGATGGAATTTTGCATGGTCAATTCGTTTATCATCAAGATTAAGCCCAAAAATGTTAAGATTCCTCTTGATCATTTTGATTGGGTGTAAGTAATGCAGGAGGAGCTCAATGAGTTTGAGCGTAACAAGGTTTATAGACTGATTCCAACTCCGAAGGATGTATCGGTTGTAGGAATGAAATGGGTGTTTCGAAATAAGCTTGAGAAACAAGGTAACATAGTAAGAAACAAAGATCTCTTGCTGATAAAAAGATATTGTCAATCGGAAGGAATAGACTACGAAGAAACTTTCACACCAGTAGCACGACTGGAGTTTGTTCGCATCTTCCTGGCATATGCAGCTCATATGAACTTTAAAGTATATCAAATGGACGTCAAGTTTTCCTTTCTGAATGGGGAACAAGAAGAAACATTATATGTGGAACAGCCACCTGGGTTCGTGAACGAGCATGGTATGACACTTTAACTTGATTTTTAAAATAAGCTAAGTTTAAACAAGACTCGATCGACCAATTCTTCTTTCACAAGAAAGATGGTGACCATCTGATGATTGTCCAAATTTATGTTGATAATGTCATTTTCAGATCTACTAATCCTAGATTAACTGCTGAATTCCAAAAATTAATGGAAACTAAGTTTGAGATGACCTCAATGTGTCCGCTAACTTTTTCCTTGGATTGAATATTAGACAGATTCAAGAGGGAATATTCATCAATCAGGAAGCTTATACAAAGACGTTACTATCCAAGTTCGGAATAGTTGGAGATTCGAAGGTAAAGGTTCCAATGGCATTCAGAATGAAACTTACACCGTCATTGGACAAACCGACTACTGATATGAATCTCTATCGACAAATGATAGGATCTTTAATGTATCTAACAGCAAGTTGTCCAGACATTATGTTTTTGGTTTGTTATTGCACCAGGTTTCAGGAAAATTCTCGCAAACCCCACATGACTACAATTAAGAATATCCTTAGATAACTGAAACAAACAACCTCACTCGGAATTTGGTACCCTTCCAACTCAGGGTTCTTTGTACAAGCATTATCTGACACTGATCTTGGCGGTTGTAGTCTTGATCAAAAAAGTACTACTCGGGGATGTCAATTTCTTGATGGAAAATTAGTAAGTTGGCAATCAAAGAAACAAACATGTGTATACTTATTGACTGTTGAAGCTGACTATATCGCAGGTATCTCTTGTACCTCGTATGTGATTTGGATCTAAAGTACTCTAAAGGATTATAGGATTAATATGAAGAGAATCCCTTTATACTGCGATTCCGAAAGTGCGATTTGCATTTGCCTCAACCCAATGTAACATTCCAAGACTAAACATTTTGCACTGAGGTATCACTTCATAAAGGATCATGTCGAGGATGGCAATGTTGAGATTCACTTCGTAGGATCTGCTGATCAACTAGCTGATATCTTTACAAAAGCCTTACCTAAACAAAATTTCAATCAAAAATTTTCAAGGCTTAGGAATGATAGAAGAAGAATCGGTTCCAAAATCATATTCGTTATCAGAATGCATTTCTTAAGTTCTAAACCGGTACGAACCGTTGCAGCTACTCACAACTCACTGTTCACACTCCGAACGGGTCCGAGTGCTTGGAGCGATTCGCAGTCCACTGTTCATCTTGAACTCAAAACTTCTTGTTTCCTTTTTATATTATGTATCTTCGGTATTTAATTTTTTGTTTTTATTTCTTTTTCAGAAAAACTTCAAAATACAAAAATATTTTATTTTATGTATTTATTTCTTTTTCATAAGAAAACAAAAAAATATTATTCTTTTCTGTTTTTGTTTCTTTTTTCAAGAAAATCCAAAAATATATTTTCTTTCTTGTGTTTGTTTTATTTGTGTGCTATTTTTAATTCATTTTACCCTAGGTACTTTTTCGTCACTACAATTCGGAACGATGGGGCAGGTATATAACTTCGATTCTATGTACTAGCTAAGTGTCCTTAGAAGCATGCTGCTACATATTGACCAAAGACTCTAAGATTCTATGTTGAAGCCTTATTGAAACTTTCACTCCGAATGTTTCTTCCTAATCAGGATGATATGCACATAAATCATTGAGCTACCTTACACTTCTCATATCGAGTTAAGAGTTGACTGCTTAGTCATTCGCAATATAACAGAGGTACATTTCTATGTTTGGAACCACCTTATGTTTTCTCCATCACTTTCACTTCCATATTCGTAACCCCTGAGACTCTTTGCAATTACCATTAAGGTTTATGGTTACACAAAACTCTGTTTTTATGATTCTCAAATTGTTATCAACACGATTTAAGTGAAACCCAAAATGCGAATCCTATTTATATATTAACGATGAACAAAAAATATGTTCTAGAGTTTTCACCATGGAATTGACGAAATAACCCTGGAGGTTCGTATCTTGAAATCTCATTTTTTTTGCGAGATCTTAATGGAATGTTCTCATCCTAATACATTTCTTCCTAATGGATCCAATTTTTATTTTTCTTGAGATTTCGATTTTGTCTAGCAACTTTATATATATCCCAAGCATACTTGTTATTATGGCTACTCTGGTCAGAAAAGCACTTTTTTCAAACGTTCAGACTTATGTTAAGTCTCAGAGTTTGGTTGAAGATGAAGCCACCCTATGAGCCTAATGAAAAGACGTCTTTCACTGTTTCTCAACGAACAGATGATCGTAATTCAATGGGATAGCACACAGAAACTTCTGAGTCTCTCTTGACTCCGAAGGAAGAGATCGTTGCCCGAGATCAAACTATTTTTATGTCGATTTATTGACATCACAAAGATCCAAATTCTATTAGATTTATTTATTTATCTTTGGCACACTCTTGCACTAAAATCCATGTGATTTTCCTAAATTCTGGTTTTATTCTTCCGAATGGTTACTTTCAAATTTAGAGAACAGGTATTGGAAATCTGTTTCAAATGTCCAGAACTGAGAAAGCGGTCTTTAAGGGATAAGAATTCATTTGGGTGCGTGAAATTTTCAAACCATTCTTGAGATCACAATGTCAGTTACGCCGCTTGACACACATCAGTTGTCATGTCCTTTCAGGAAACTTTATCGGGATTATGAAACGCCAAACATTTGATTTCTATCACCTATCACACCATATAAAAGGTAAATCGATGCTTCCTTATCATTTATCACTCTCAAACTTTCAAAATCTCTAAAAAGAAAATCTCTTTCTCTTAATAACCGTTCATCTTCTCCATCTTCAATAATGGTAGTTTCTTCTGAAACTCCATCAGTGGCCGAACAAATGGCTCAATCAACGCTGTAGAACATCAAGGCCAACCAAAACCTTATCCTGGATCTCTACTCATCCAAATACGCCATGTCTCTCCAGCTGATGATCAAATGTCTTCGTCTCTCTCCTTTGGCTCCGCTATCACCATGGCAGAGAATGTCCCCTTGGTTCATCTATCCAAGGCATTCCCCATTGCTAGTTATGAAGAAGGTGAGGCTGTTATCACTTTTGAAATTGATACCTAGAAAACCTCTATCTCCAAGAGAAGGTTTAGTCAATTTCTACGGCTTTCTCAGGGTAAGGATCTTTTTGATCCAGATTCCATCTTTTCCTTTGCTATACTTGAGATTTTTTATCTGATGGATTCTGTGGGTAACCTAACCATATTATCAAAGTTTAAGAAGGCCAATCTTCCTCCAATATGGAATGGGTTGTTTACTCTAATTTTCAAAAGTTTCTCAGAGATGGTTATAGGTTCAGATAGTGCAAGCGAACTCTTCTAATCTATTCTCTACGGCTTATACATTGGAATCAATCTAGATTATGATTTCGTCCTTTGGGTTTAACTGGTTCAGAGTACGCTTTCCACGACATGTCACTTAGAAATATTGTGTGCTTGATCCTAGTCCATCATCATTCAAAGGGCATCAATAGTCTCAACATTTGAGTGATAGAGCATCTAATAATTGCAGCTACCCGATTTTTCACACTTCGAACTTCATCGTAGCAGATCCTACGAAGTTCTCATTTAGTGGCTCACTTCTAGAGGTAATGTTTAACTATGCTCCAGAAGAAAACATGATCATCAACAAGTATTGGAAGCAACCTGCATCAGGTCCTCGTCCTTTGACACCTGAAGTCCAAAAGACTTTGGAGGAAGTGATCAAGCCTAAGAATGGAGGTAAGGGAAAGAGGAAAGTTGGTCCTTCCAAAACAACTCAAGTTACAAACAATAAAGTAAAGCAACCAACTTGCAAGCCAAGGTCTCATACTCCTGATGTAGAGGAGGAATCGGAGTCTTAAACCATATCTGATGTTCGTAGAACAGAGCGAGTCCAGCACAAAACTGATGACACTACTGCGACCTCGCATCCGATGGTCTCTGAGCCATCCGCTACTCAGGAAAATCTAGAGGTAACTGATTTAATGCCCACTTCTATTCCTTTAATAGAATATTTATTTCAGGGCTTTACTCTTCCATCTTCTCCAAATCATACTTCCACTCAAACGACAACTCCAATTACGATTGTTCCATGTCTGAATATTTATGTTGGAGTTTCACAACCACAAGTTTCGGTTCCATTATCTACCCATTTCTACATTGAATCCACAAAAACCAAAACAACCACTAGTACACCGCCAGTAACTGTCAACGTATCTGATACGGAAACAAGTGGTTCTACTGTTACTGTTGGACCTGATTTCACTCCCATCTCACCGCTAAGGCAAGATGATCCAGATAAAATTTTTTGTGACGATCGCGATAAGTTTCAAGATTTCCATTATAGTCCTTTCAATGTTCATTAAGACAATGATGATGATGCCCCTATTACGAAAGGGAAATTCAAGGATCTTAATGAGAAGTTGGATACTCTCCTTGAGTCTTCCAAAAATTCTTCAAGCACCGAATACTCCTTTGAGTCGGTCAAATCTCTAATCAAAGCTTTCACTAAGGAGCACACAAACACTCTTCAAGCATGTACGAAAGCAGTTGAAAATTTTGACAAGTTTGTTCGTGAAACGATTGAGAAAGTCGAAAAACTACTAGCGAATGCGACTCAGTTTATGGAAGAGTTTCGTAGTTCGTCAGAAAGAAACACTGCTAATGTGAATAAAGTGATCACCAATCTTTCTTCTATTCTTCAATTAGAGAAAGAAGCTCTCTGTAAGGTCCGATCGGGTCAGCAAACTGATACTACAGAAATAATCGCTTCTGTTGTTTCAAAGATCGAGAAACTTCAAGATGATATTTCTATTGAAAATACCATCATGGTTAAGCTCACAATCAAGGCTGAAAAGGTTAAGGTTCTTTCTGCACATCTATCACATGCTAATGCCCCAGTTGATGAGTTGAAATCTAAGAAGGTTGTTAGGAAAAGCATTATTGCAGATGTGAATCAATACTTGAAGACTCTTGTCGAGACTCAAGACTCTTTGATCAAAATTTCTGTCAAACAACATCTTGCTGAGAAACTTAAGCCAGTGTTTTCAATGCTCAACCATTTAAAAGGTGTTTCTCACTTCCGAAACAAGGGGGGAGAAGTCCAAAAACCAGTTGTTGGTGGTTCTAATGCAAATGAAACAACAATGTCTCCACTCAAGTCAAAAGAACCGAAGGTTATTTTATATTTGGTATCTAAAGGAAAAGGAAAGTTAATTGGTGATGATGATGATGAAGAGGAAGAAGATCTATCCGAAGAGGCTCAACTCAAAAGAAAGAAACATGACCAAGAGCTCGATGAAAATCTATGAGTTGCAAGAGAAGTGGAAGCTCGGTAAAGAGAGGCTCGTGATGCTCAAATCAATCTAAAAACTCAGAAATGCATCTTTCCAGCTTGGTCCAGGGAGCGCATTTTAAATGAAGCAGTTGATAATCCGAATGTATATTGGTTGGAACCAGTTACTTCATTCGAATTGGAGAATACTTTAGAGTCTCAACTCAACCTTCCTATAACTCCGAAGGCATTTTTGTTTTGATGTTTTGAGAAAACTGAGAAAACTCCTGAATCAGATAATGATGCCAATCTTATGCTCATTTCCTTCTATCCGAAACATGGAAAGCCCCAATATAAAACTCGAAGTTCAAATAAGATTAATGTTGTGAATGTCGATATCTGATAGAAACTAAAAGTTTTAATATTACACAGTTCAAGGGTTCACGAGGGGCAAGAAATACAATCTTTGAGTTCACGCTTGCAGATTTGTCGTGCCTTAACCGTAATGATCGGATTTCATTGTTCAATCTTTTATCTAAGGATGAATAAAATTTGAACCTATAGTGATGCATCTGAAAAGGATGTTGATCTCCTACATCCTAGAAGTTGGAAAGATGGATGTAGAGATAGCGGTGGTAGTACGAAAGAACCCCTCTGTTATACCAAAGGAAACTACAAACGATGTTACGAAGATTAAGCTCAGAAAATCCACAGAGATAATTAGAGTGTGGCTTTTCAGCAAAAATGGAGCAAATGTTCAGAAGTGCTTATTCTCTCTACCTGAAAAGTATCTCTATTGCACTTTATGTTTGAACTATATCATGGGTATTATAGAACAATGCAAGGTGAACGCATCTGCTGACAAGAAATTCTTCGTACACATGATTAATTGGTACATCACTGTTCACAATACCTTCCTCGACTTAATGGAAAAACTTTTCGAGGTTCAGAAGCACATTTAGCTGTAATGAATCTTCGTTCCTTATTGGCACAAAGAGGGAGATTGCTGGGATATTTATTATGTTGTGTCAATTTTGTAATTCTTGTAATTAGTCTTTATTATTAGCGTATTGGGCATGTCCATGCATCTTTAAGAGCTAGGGTTGGACTATAAATATTACATGCATGTATTGTTTTAGGGTTAATTGTTTAGTGATTCCATATCGTGCCTTTACAAAGAAGTACTTTATTGAGCTCTTCTAAGGCACTAATTTTAATAATTCAACATAGCTTTGATCATTGTCTTCATTGTTTGATTTACATCATTATTAATAATCTATCGATCTTTTATTATTTGTTTCAATAAAATCCTTTTTCTTTTTGGTGTTGTCGATCTGATTCCATTATAGGGGTGTTTTTTTAGATCCTTCATCCCTGCAACAAGATGGAACAGACGAGATCACACACAAGTGAAACTGATGTTGTTAATCTATTACTTTTATTAATTTTTAAAGTAGGTTACTATATCTATAAAAACATATATCTCAGGATACATGTGTACAATAACTTTGTGACCTATGAGTTGTGTACTTGATAATTCAAATCCCCAACAGTGGCATTAGAGCATAATTTTTTTTAGTTATGAGCACAAAACTTTGTGAAAAAACGAAAAACAGAAACCTGCTAATCGACCGACTCGATGCGCTTTCTGTTTGGCATGGTGCACCTTGTAGATTTTCAGGTTTTGGGATTATGAATGATTTCAAAAATCTAGGGATAAACCTTTGTTTTATAATTTTATCTTAATTGTTTCAATATGATTATTCGAAATTGGTAATTATTTTTTAATATTATTTAATTAAAACTAAACTTGAATGTTAAATTAATTAAAATTTTAATATTTAACTAGAACTTTATTTAATAATAGATTTAAATTAAAAAACAAAATTGTGAATTTAAATTTTTTATATGGTATAATTTACTGTATGTAAAACGTTAATACCATATATATCCTAACATATTGATAAAGAACATTTTCGTTGAAAAAAGATTATGTGTACCCACTCTAATATTGGTTTTAGGATGTCTCTTTGAGTAATGATGAGGGCAGTTTTTAATATGCTTCACGCTTACCTCCTCGCCGCCTTTTGTGTTCTGAGAGTGTAGTTACCAAATGAGTTTGATCGGATTTTGCCTTTCAAGGTTGAAAGTATTAATCAAGTACTAAAAGAAAAAATATCGATTTACATAAATCTAAAAAGGTGGGTCTTGTGCTACCCAAGAAAAAACACATTTTATTTATATTCTGGTGACAAAGTATATGTGGTTAACCGAAACATCATTTGCAAGAATATAGATTTAAAATGATGAGTCGCTCGTAAAATTATTATTGTAAGTACCAAATATGCTTGCGTATCAATCAGATCCGTTTGATGGTGCGGAATCCCAATCAAATGGATGATGCCAGATCAAAATAGAAGAGAAGAAGAAGAAGAATATGAATCTTGTATGATTTGATTAGAATGAAGTTCCTTACACAAGATTCACACACTTTCACACACTTATGCTCCTTACCCACCTAAAATCTATCTATATATATATATATATATATATATATATATATATATATAGACACACACACACACACATGGGAAACATGGACCGTAAATGGGTTCGCGACCGTGAACCAGTTCACGGCTGTAAACACCCACTGGGTCGTAAACACTTTTCGGTCCTAGACGGAAAATTAAAATTGCCTAGAAAAGGAAAGTATGAACCATAATTTATACCCAACAGTTATGTTGATGGAACATGTGTAGCTAACTGGAACATCAATATAAGAATAATTTTAAACTGAGGATCAAGCAGTTTTGCATGGTTGATTAACCAAATATTTAATGGCCCCCGATATCTCTATCATTAAATTTGAGATAAGCACAATCAAGTTTAGCATTCCACTAAATGTTAATGAATCTCAGATGATCCAGGAGTTTTAAAAGTTTGAAACTGGCAAGTTCCATTGCTTACCCAAATAACATTGTTGCATATTTACAACATCCTTACGCACATTGCAAAATGATATATGGATCCTAGACTTGTTAATAGTTCATTTAGGGTTGTAAATTATTTTAAGAACAAATTCAAATTAACTAAATTTCTTTTCTTCTTGTAGATGTCGAACAAGAACATCCATCCTTCTCCTCCTCCTCCTCCCATAACTAATTCGAACTTCTCACTTATTTTGATATTCCATACGAAGAAACTCACTAGTCAAACTATTTGGACTGGATTTGTAACCAAAGGATTGCCTAATGGTATGGGGAAAAGAGTATGTGCTCGATGAGGATCTCCCTTATGTGGATGATAACACTTCACAATAAGATATAGTTGCTTACCACAAACATGGAAAAGAATCTACAAAATTTTCTTGCATTATGTTGACAACCATTTCACCTGAGCTTCAAAAGTTCTTTGAGAAATAGGGGGCATTTGAAATAAAAGAGAATATCAAGGAAATATTACAAGAGAAAGCTCGAAAAGAAATATTCGACTTTGTTAAATCCTAGATGGCATGCGAATATCAAGATGAGATTTATGTGTGTGCGCATGTTCAAAATATAAAGTTGTACATTCACATTGGGTGTTGAAATTTCAAAGGCGTTGGAGATTGACATGGTCTTGAACTCGCTTTCTAGTTCGTATCATCAGTTCTTCATGAACTATAATATGAAAAATCTCGACAAGACCCTCATGGAGCTTCATAGGATGTTAAAAATAGACGAAGAAAGTATGATCAAGAAAAAAATCTCCAACCCTACTACTAATGTCTTGGCCGTTGGGTAGGGTGCTGCAAACAGGAAGAAATAGTTTTATCATGGTAAAGGTAAGGTTAAGGTTGGAGCTTCCAATCAAGGTCTTAAGAGAAAATCCAATTATAAGATTGAGCCTAATACTGACCCAAAGGAATTAGTTTTTTTTTTTTTTTTTTTTTTTTTTTTTTTTTTTTTTTAAGAGAAAGGTCATTGGAGACGTAGTGGCTCAAAATACCTCGAAGACTTGAAGAAGAACAAATCCAAGGGAGCTGGAACATCAAGTATTTTTATGATTGAACTTCATAGTGTGTCAACTTCGATTTCTTGGGTTATTGATACAAGATGTGGTACTCATATTTTCTTTGGTTTGCAGGGACTAAAGGAAAGTAGAAGAATGAAGCATGGGGAGTTGAACCTGATCATGTGTAGCTGAGGGACTGCGCCTGTTATGAAGATTGGGGAATAAAAGCTTATTTTGAATAATGAAAGTTCCATTAGTTTAGTTTATTGTTGCTTCTATACTAATATGAAAAGAAACATAATTTCATTTCACACATTATTCAAGGATGATTTTCATTATGGTTTTGATATTAATAATAATGGTGACATTGTAGCTTACAAAAACGATTCTTTTAATTTTTAAAGATAGTCCATGTAACGATTTTATGAAAGTGTTGTTTGTGTTGGAAACACTCATAATCTAAGGTTGATTGTTGGCTCTTCCAATTTTAGTATGTTGAAAAATCATGTTTATGGAATTTTCGACTTGGGCATACAAACAAGAAACATGTCACCAAGCTCCAAAAGGATAGGATCTTGGAATCATTTATTTTAGATTTGAATGATGTATGAGAGTCTTGCTTACTTGGCAAGATGATGAAAGTTCCTTTCACAGGAAACTGTAAACAAGGCAAGTGTCTGTCGGAAATAATTAATCCACACGGTGAACATTAAGTTTTTACGTGTACTGATGATTTTAGTAGATATGGATATATTTACTTAGTGAAGCAAAAGTTAGAAACTTTTGAAGTGTTCAAAGAGTTACAAAAGGAAGTTGAAAACCAAATGGGGGAAAAATATCAAGATGCTTCAATCCGATAGGGATGGATAATACCAGAGTCGTGAATTCATCAATCATCTAAAGGATTATGGAATTGTTTCATAATTTTCTCCACCTCAGACACCAAAATTGAATGTTGTTGATGAGAGAAAAAATCGAATGCTACTTGATGTGGTTCAATCCACAGTGAATCGAGCTATGCTTCTAATAACTTTATGGGGTTATGCTATTGAGACAACCACTAATGTATTAAACCTCCTACTAACTAAAGAGGTCACTACAACACCATAGAATATGTGGAATAAGAAACCTCACTGTCTTTCACACTTAAAAATATGGGGTTCTGAAGTTTATGTGCGTCATAAGGCAAGCGATAAACTAGAACCAAGATCAGAAAATTATTACTTTGTTGAGTATCCTTAAAAGTCTTTTGGATATTTTTCTATAATGCTTCTGAGAACAAAGTGTTTGTTGCTCGAAGGGGATTCTTCCACGAGGGGGAGATCATGTCTAAAGAATCTGGTGGGATACCAATTGATCTTAAAGAAATTCAAGCGTCAAACAAAAAAGAACTAGCAGTTGAAAAAAGAACTTAAATAGAATTTGATCAACCTATTGAGCAAAACGACATAGTTCCAATCGTCCAATTTTTTGATCTGATAGGGTTCGATTCCATACTGAATTTTATGGTTTACATATTGAATTTGAAGGAAACATAGTAATCAGGAACCACACACTAGTAAGTATGGATGAGCCGTCTATCTATACGGAAGCGATGGCAGGAACTAGACCTGCTAAATGGAAGGAGAGCATGGAAAGTGAAATTTCAATCAATGTATGATAACCAAGTCTAACATTTGGTTGATCCTACTCCTTGCACAAAATTGTTGGATGCAAGTGGATCTTCAAGAAGAAGAATGGCATGGATGGGAATGTACACATGTATAAAGCTAGGCTACTTGTAAAGGGTTATACTCAAACTCAGGAATTGTTTATAATGAAAGCTTCTCACCAGTAGCCAAGATTAATCCTGTTAGAATATTTATTACAATTTTTTTTTTTCTGTGATTACGTGTAGGACCGATAGATTCTAAAAGATAGAAATCATGTTAAGAAAAATGAAATGATTGAACGCACGAAGGTAAATAAGATCTGTTTTTGATTAGAGAATATGACGCTCAATTATAGATTTCAGTAAGAACATGTCATAAGGTATTATCTCTATCTAATTAACATCCCTTTATATAGGTACACACCTAAGGACTCATCTAGAGATACAACCAGTAAAAACATGAAACCAAGACAATAACAACTATACAACATTTCAGTTCACCCTGCGAATTGTAAGTATCCATAAAAACTATAAAACCAACAATATGTTCACAATTTATACTATAGGATTAAGTATAATAATAATAAACAATTTCGCATTAAACACGGACAGAATACAATAAAATTACGAAGCCTAACAATCTCCCCCTTTGCTTCAAGTTGCAAAAAGTCTTCACTTGACCTTATTAAAAATACAAGGAGAAACATTAAGAACTTTAGTCCGAATTGTCATCCACCATCTAAGAATGTTGAACACATATTTGATTTCTACTTTTTAATTTATCTTGCAACGTTTAACTTTTGCAAGAATACCATGCAATGTTCCAAATTTGTAGCAATTTTTTTCTTGTATGTACATGATCCGATTTTTGACACACTATTGATCGCTGACTTGTAAATCACTCGCCAAGGATCCTTTTGGATTTAATCATCTATCATGCTTCCAATACCTTTTGGTTGTTCATAAGGACCATCAATAGTCTTTTTATTTAAGAAATCAGGCATCTTAATATCCATTTTACAAAGTCCCAAACAATAGAATCTTATCATCTTCTTTAAATGTAAGATCTTATTTACATACTTTGTCTTGTTTTCTAATAAGATATTGAACAACACAAACTAGTCATGTGCATTCTTCAATGGTAAATCAGAAAAATAGAATAAAACTTCTTCATTGATGTTTCCTCGCAATGCTCAAAATTTATAATTCACAAATTTATCTTTCAGTTCATCTGCTTCACATCCTTGAATAACTAGAATCATCTTCAACCACCAAACTACATATTTGGGCTTAGACTGTGAAGCATAGAACCTAAGAAGCTTATTGTCCATAGTATTATTTTTCAAGGGAACACTAGAAATTTTTGAAAAGCACTTGAACAAAAATGCCTTCGCGGTCATAGGAAAATCTAATTGACAATCACTTTTATTTTCCAAAGAAAATGACCTAGTAGGATTGAGCCAATATTTTTCAACGTTCTTGAAAGCTTCACTCATCATCATACCAATATTCCATTCTAGCCATAATACTTTCATCCTCAGTCAACAACTTCCTTTCCCTTTTCTCTGCCTCTTGTTGATCTATTTTTATTTGTAATTGTTTCAACCTCTCCATATGCTCATCATTCTTCCTTTTTAGGTTCATCATCATTATGATAAACTTCAGGTGGATTAACAATCTTCACAACATTAGATCCAAAAGCTTTTGTTAGAAAAACAATAGTAAGACTTTCTAGTTGATTTCCTAATGGTTGATTACAAATAGGAATCTTCTTTGGAACCTGAGTATTCTTTTGCATGTTAGGAACCATATAAGGTTCACAATGTTGATGTTACCACTATAACCCCCTTGTTGCAAATTAGAAACACTATTTATAACATCTTCAACTAAAAGAAGTTTTGCAAAAGGTTGAGGTTTCGCATATAATAGAGCAGACATGTAGTCAACATGCGGTGCATCCTTCTCTTCTAAATTTTTGACTAACCTTTGATTTATTTCAAAATTTTGTCCCTTCACTAATAATATTTCATCATCCCTCTTAACCAACTCAGTCTTTGCAAATGTCCATTCATGCTTGATAGATGTTATCTTCACATCTTTTCTTGCAAGCTCATCAACCATCTTTGCTTCACCATCATAATGATTCACAATAGTATTAATGGGGAATGTGAATTTCGAACTATGAACAATGTTGTCATATAAGGTAAAAGTTTTATATTCCTTGAATTCATTTGGAGTTGCATCTATCTTCACAGCTGTTGCATTCACCAACTTCTCATGTTCCTCAGATAGCCTCTTACTCTCTAAGAGCAAAATTTTGACTGTGGCTTCATGAACAATCATCATATGTTGAAAGTTTGAAGTTGAGAAAGCCTCATCATGACATACAAGCACATTTAGCTTTTGGTTTAGAGCCTTGTAATATTTCCGTATCATCGAATTGTTGGTTGTTTCCTAATCTGAATCAAAAATTGAAAGAAATGAATTTTTATGGGGTTTTTTCAAAAATTTTACGAAAACAAAATCTTTTTGGATTTTCAAATTTTTTTAAGAAAGAAAAAAATATTTTTAGATTTTTCAAGTTTTTAATAAACCAAAATGTAAAACTACGATGGACTATGACGACTCGCAATCCATCGCAAATGAACAGTAAACATAAAGAACGAAAGAAAAGAAACTGACTACAACACGTTCAGATGGATCGTAGGTCGTCTTTGATGAACAATAACTAGATACAATGAAACTTAAGCGTAGAATAAGTTCAAGGAATTTTACTTGTTGCGATGCTTCACAACCCTTTGTAATCGAAGAATAATGTTTTTCAAATTGATACGTGAACTGATTCAGCTTCCATCATTCCAAGCCCTTGTAGTATTCTCATAACTGATGATTCTAGAAATGCTTTCGTGAGAATATCAGTAACTGATATGATGATTTGACAAAATCTATTTCTACATTTTCATCTTCCACATGGTTTTTTATAAAGTGATAGTGCAATGCAATATGCTTTGTCTTTATGTGTTGCACTGGATTGTGACATATTCTTATAGCACTATCTAAGTCTTAATATAACCAAAATTTCTTCATATTTATGGCATAATCTTGCAATAGACTTTATATTCAAATTATTTGCAATGTGGAAGCAACAACAACTATATATTGAGCTTAGACAAATGAAAGTGAAACACATGGTTGTTTCTTTGATTGCCAGCCGACTAGCTTCTCGTATAATAATTAACACCTTCCAGAAGTACTTTTGCAATACATGCCACATCCTCCTAAATTAGCATCTGAATAAGCCAGCATAAGGGAACCCGTATTAGTCAGATACCACAACCCTAAAGAAGTAGTTTTGCGAAGCTATTAGAAGATATTCTTTACAGTCATCATCTGAAGTTCCCTTGGATTTTATTGATAACTAGCATAGTAACAAAGAGAGAAAATGATATTAAGTAGACTAGATTTTAGATATAGTAATTACCTAATCATACTATGATAAAGCATGATGTCAGATATTGGTTTTTCAAGTGAAGGTGCTAGCTTCATTCGAAATGTCATCTATGTCTTCACCTTTGTATTACCATTCATTCCAAACTTTTTAAGTATTGTCTTCATAAAAGCCTCCTGTTTGATAAACTTTCCCTCTTTTCTATGTCTAATACTCAAACCAAGGAAGAAATCAATTGGACCCATTGAGCACATCTCAAACTTAGTTTTCATTAAATTTCGAAATTCAGCAAAAGAGTTAGGATCTGCTGAACCGAAAATAATGTCATCTACATAAATTTGAACAACCATCAAGTGATCACCAACATTTTTATGAAAGAAGGTAGGGTCAACTGAACCTTGTTTAAATTGGGACTGTTTAAGAAAACGAGCAGAGTTTCATACCATGCCTGTGAAGCTTGTTTAAGACTATAAACAACTTTATCTAGAATGTAAAAATAGTTTGGACACTATTCGTTTATGAAAACTGGAGGTTATTACACATACACTGTTTCTTCTACTTTTCCATTTATAAAATCATATTTAACATCCATTTGAAAAATTTTAAAATTTTTGTGTATAGTATAAGCTAAGAAAATACGAACAACTTTAAGTCTCGTAGCTGGTGCAAACATCTCTCCGTAATCAATAACCTCTTCATAGTATATCCTTTCACAACTAGTCTTGCCTTTTTTCACACTATATTTCCTTCTTTGTGAAGCTTGTTGTGAAATACCCATTTGAGAACTACAATCGATGCATCTAGAGGCGTTGGAATTAAACATCAAACTTTGTTCCTTTCAAATTCATTTAGCTCTACTCTCAGTGCATCCACCCAATCAGAATGATCATGTTCCATCTTCATATTTTCGATTCAGTTTTTGCAATGAAAGAACTAAACATGAAAAATTCTTGATTGATGCCTATCTATCAATATCAATATAGAAACAATTGACAACCAATGTTGTATGAATGAAATATAATTTTTAAATGGAGTTTAGCAGTTTAGGTATTCTAAAAATAATAAATTAAAAAGAAATTGAAAACTAGTCGACATAGTCTAAATGAAATTCATAGTACTTGTCAATAGCTACATGTGGATACAAAAATGTCGAAATAAAGCTCATATGAGAAATATATGATTTTATAAAATTTCTAGAAAAGTGCCCCATGCTAGTAGGCGTATGGTTCAACATCACCCTAGGGCATGGCGCGCCTCATAGGTGTGTGCGGCGTGCCTCCCCAATTTCTTCAATAAATAGAATCTCAACTCCCTTTATTCCTCACAACCAATCTACTTTCTCAATTCCATCTCTTGCCTGATTTTTTAGGCTTTTCGGGATTATGAAGAACTCAACTTTAGGGAAGCTCTGAGGCAGAGGGATAAGAAAATAAAAGTGCTTGGTATCAAAGTCCTTTCTACACAAATCCAAGTTTTAACTAAAAAATAATGTAAGTTAAGTTGCACTTACTACACTGAATGTGTAGCTTATATTTATATTCATAGTCGTAATTACGAATGTATAAATAAGATTTATTAGTGATTCTAGTCATAATATTGATTGGTCTACTTGTAAGAGAGTTGTCTAGAATGGTCACGTTGGTTTGGTTGTTGGATTTCAGAAAGGTTATATTTCGAAATGGTCTTTCCTCATAACTGTCCCACTTAACTAATCCTTATTTGATAGGTTAATACTTGTTAGGCGTGTTAGCCGCCATTTGGATCGCCTTTAGGATTACCTAGACAGCTATTAATCATTTGAGAAATTATCCAGGTGAATTATCTCATTATACTATGTATTACAATATATATTCATGTATTTTAGGATATAAGAGCTAGTATGATAGTTTCTATATGCCTAATGTTAGTATAGTAAAGAGTATAGTCTCTAAGGTACCTGTATGAATATAGCTGAATGTGTAGTATCTATGTACGCAAATATTATTGTATTCCTTACGGTTATAGTAAGGGTTGACGATAGAACTACGATAGGTCAAGAGCCTATACACGCGAGTGTTGACGAAGAAATGGAGAGTAGGACATAAGTTTAGATACACATATTATTGGTGGATCGGCAAAAGGTTGCAAGCCAATTGGTGGATCGGTGAAAGGTCGTGAGACATTGTTTGTATGCATGGTTATGTATTGTGGTATATTGTATTTTGGGAAACTTACTAAGCTCCGTGCTTACCCAATTGAATACAAATGTTTTTCAGGTGCTTTATTGATTCTTGAGAAGGGTAAGGCTCGACTACACACACACACACATTTTCAACATGTTTTTGCATAATATATTTATACTCTGATATATTGAACAACTAAAAATGAAAATTTTGGATTGAAAATCGAGATGTTATAGCAACACTGCCTGTCTTTCATTCATCTTTAGAATAATCACCAATATCTTCATGCATGGGACTCTCCCCATAAACGTTAACACAATCATTTATTGGACTCTCCCCCTTAATATTAGCCTCATCCTTTATTGGACTCTCCCCCTGAATTTGTGCTTCATTATTTGGTGTTTTGGAGGAAACATTTTTTTGCAACAATTTGTTCTTTATTTATAATACTCTCCATCTCAACTAGATCACATATATTTTGAGAGGATCCACTCTCATCCTGAACTGATACTTAAACATTAGTGATTGCTTCTTTAAATTTCAATTCTTGTGATGTAGTGCTCAAACTGCAATACCCAAACCTCATAGTCATCAGGAAACAAAATCGAAATTCTAGTTTTGATATGATACTACTTGATAGATTGAATGAAACAATGTGTGAATTTTCGTTAGACATGAATTTAGAAACAAGCTGAACAAAGAATCAAATCGATGAGTTATAACAAATATTCAAAATGATACAAATTTCAAAACAATATATTCTAGATCAAGTTGGAAATTAATTGCAAATGCGGAATAGATCTATAAAATCAAAATGATAGACGAGAAACTCGATGAACACAAAAAATTATTCAATGATTTGAAATTTACTCAACTAAATCCTCGATCTGATACTACTTATAGGACTAATAGATTCTAAAATATAGAAATCATGTTAAGAACAATGAAATGATTAAATACAAGGTAAATAAGATCTAGTTTTTGATTAGAGAATACGAAGCTCAATTACATATTACAATAACAACTTGGTAAATGGTATCCTCTCTATCTAACTAACATCACTTTATATAGGTACACATCCAGGGATTCAGTTAGAGATAAAATCACTAAAAACATGACACCTAGACAATTACAACTATACAATATTTAAGATCGCACTACGAAACCTAGGTATCTATACAAACCACAAAAAAGCCAGTAATTTTGCAATCTACTTTGAAGACATAAGTCTAATAATAACAAACAATTTCACATTACACTCAAACGCAATACATGAAATTATGAAGCCTAACATTATGAGATATGGAAAATGGATGTGAAGACTACTTTCCTTATTGGGAAATCGGTAGAGGATGTGTACTTGGCACAACATAAGGGATTCATTGTTCCAAAATATCCTAATAGATTATCCAAGCTTAAATGGTCCATTTATGGACTAAAAGAAGTGTCCCATAGTTGGAATCTTTTCTTTCATGAAAAGGTTAAAGAGTTCGGATTTTTTAAATGTGAGGATGAGTCTAGCATACATGTCAAAGCTAGTGGGAATAATATGGTCTTCCTAGTATTGTAAGTTGATTACATACTCCTTATAATAAAAGATATTCCAACCTTGCAGAGTGTCAAAACTTGGCTTGGAAAATGTTTCTCTATGAAGGATCTATAAGAAACAACTTACATATTGGGCATTAGGATTTATAGAGATAGATTTACAGTATTGGAGCATAGAAATGCTCTACAAATTATGAGTGACAGTTAGGTTATTATATTCCCATTATTATTTGAAAGTTACATCTCTCTATAAATAGAGATGGAGTGGTCATTTGTAAGTGTGCACCATACATGTAGTCCTCTAGCTAGAGAGAGTATGGTGGGATCTCTCCTAACAAGTGTTCTTCATTTTCATATTAAGACTCTTCTTTCTAGTAAATCGTCAAGATCATATTATTCCAAACAAGTCAATCGTTAAAATGAGTTCCTAAAATTGGTATAAAAGTCGTACCATGTAGATCTAAGAGATTATTTCAAGGGAATGACTCCCAGTTGACTACTTTCATCTTGTGACTATTCGATTTTCATATTAGAGTCTTTGGGTTCGCAATTAGAAATTTTTTAAATGAGTTTTTTGATTTTTGAGTGTCGATTCAAGCTTTTTCAAGCTTTCAAGAATAAATGTTGCTTCTGTCTAGTTCCGTTTTTTTGCTAAAAAATTCGGGTTTACAAAGTTTTAATCTTGTTGTTCAAGAAAAAGAAGAAGGAATAAGATATTTGTTGTCTAACCCACTTGGAAAATATGCTCCAGATATTTTTATGCTATGGAATGAAGACACAATATCTTTGGTTTTTATGGAAAAGATTGTTCTTGATGAATATATTAAATAGATTTTCGAGTTCATACAACCTGGATATTTTTACCTTGCGAAAAGAGTGGAGAATACCACTTTTTGAAGACTTTATCAACATATCATTTTTGAATTCATAATTTTCACATGAGAAACCATAATAAGGTATGAAGCTCTTTGTTCGTCATTTGATTTTTATAAACTTTTATAAAGTGTCTTGGACGTTATGAAGTTGTTTTGCGAAAGCATATGTCCTTTACTCCACCATTAATCCATTCCCATGCTTCCTCACACATCCATGTGATGTTACCCATTTGTTCCCCATGCTTTGACCTATACACTCAACCTTTTCACCTTAGACCATTCATTGTCCCTTACTTTTTTCCTTTTCTCTTTCCTACTTTTAGCCACTTTTTTCCATTCCTAACCACCCATCTTATGCCTATATGCTTTAGAAAACATTTCCATTGAAAAACATGAAGTTATAACCTTTTTGGTCTCAAAAATTCATGAAAAACGACATTTTTTTTTATCATCAACCCTCGCATCCTTAGTGCTCAACACCATAACTTAAAATTAAACTAAGGATCTGACCTGAACGAAGAGTTATATGCCATACCAAGGAGTCCTTTTTTGTACCAAAGAGAGGCTGTTGTCCATGGAATAGAGGTTCGAACCTGTGCAGCCTCTGTTGTCCAAAGACATAATACCGCAGGCTAGTTCTTCTGTGTTCAATATATTCATACTGCAGAGGTAAAGCATGCACCATAGACCTATCTCTTCACAACCTCCTATTCTTCGCTACCACTCCTTGCTACCCTTGTCTTCGCAATCCACCCGCCCTAGCTGTCACCGTAGACCTCACTAAAGACCTTTGTCATCAGTAATCATCAATTCTTTGGTGATCGACTCCTTCTTCGCAAACCATCACTACAAACTTCCCATCGAAGACCCATAGTCCTCGGTAGCCAACAACTTCTCACCTCTCTTCCCTCCTCACCTTCTTTGCCCTCCTCGCACCCATCCCTTCATCCTTCTAAACCTTATCCTTACCTCCCATTCTTATAACACCTCCTATTTTTTTTTTCCTTTTCACTCTTATTTTTTATGTTTTTTATTTAACACTAATTTATCATTTATTTGTCACCAATTATTTTTTATATATTTTTTGTTAGCCTTTTTTCTTTTGCTAAAAGCTAAACCCCAACAAATACCTTTTTTACACCATTTTTTTAATTTAACACCAATAATTTAAAAAAAAAAAACCAATTATTTTTATTAATACCAATTTATACCACTGCAACTATGATCCAAAATACTTTTGTGAAGAATAACTTTTACAAGGTTCAATTTATTGTCTTTACGAAATAGATTATTATTGGAGATTTATTCAAGCTTCGATCGTCACGATGGATTACTTCTTGCTTATTATATTGAAAGAATTTTATAATTCTTCGCATGAGGATTGCCATTTATGTAAGGTACATTGATCAACTCTCATTGGATTAGTGTCATAGGACCAATTATCCTGCGTACCGCAGCCATATATCATATTTTTTTTTGCACGACTTACACCGCAGTTGCGTCTGATCAAAAGAATTATTTCGCAACCTTCGCTCTACAGGTTTTTTATGACTTGTCATTCTTGATCTTCCGTTGAAGAACCAAGTGTCTCCAGCTAGTGAAATTTATTTATTAAAGACCACTTTAGGAGTTCCAACACCGTTGTTTAGGTACATCATTTTTCTGCATAGTAGAGATTTTTCACTCAGAGTTCTTATTTGTTACTTCAGTACTTGTTTAGACAGTTTTTGCGACAGAAGCAACCAGCTACAGATGACCGCAGAGTATTTATTTTACTCTCTCTCTCTCTCTCTTGTGTTTTATCGAGACCCTTCATACATCTAAGGAGAGCATGCAAGGCTCTTGGTATCTAACACTCTCCATCCACATTGATTTATTTATTTTTGATATACGACCATTGGTTATCAGAAATAAGAAGAGAATATTATGAGCATCCGGATTATTGGTTATGTTTTTGAGAGTGTGGATTTTGAAGATATATGGGAAAAGGAGATTATTTAGTATTTGGGATGCTAATTGATCTTGGATTATCATCTACTTGTTTAGTTAAACCAATTCCATGATGATAGCTACAATTGAAGTTTTAAGTACGATCCTTGATTACGGATCACTACAGCTTCGGTTTCTGGATCCTGACTTGTTTATTATTCCAACTCTACCATATGATGTTTTCATGTTTCTAGCAGCTTATTATTTTGAAGAAATTTGGGTGTATTATGATTCGATAACTTGAGATGTTTCCGACTTTTAAAGAGGAAGTGTGACTTGATTAACAGATGTTCAGTTCAAGAGTTATTGGTGCACTTTTCAAATTAATCAACTTGGTTTACTGATCACATCTGTAGACTGGAATCTCACTCTTCAATATCGCATTTTCTTGATCCTCGGTGCTTAGAAGACTTTGACTACATAAATTTTTATGCCCAGTTTCTGAAATCATAGACACTTGAGAGTTTTAGAGAGATTTCAACATTTGGTTATCATTTTTATTACCACACTTGCTAGTTGGTTACTATGTACTTTAGCCTTTTATCACTGTATTTGTATCCCTCATCATTTGCGAGCATTTCGGGAGAGATTGTTGGAGCATAGAAATGCTCTACAAATTTAGAGTGATAGTTAGATTATTATACACCTTTTATTGTTTGTAAGTTACCTCACTCTATAAATAGAGAGAGAATGGTTATTTGTAAATGTGTGCCAAACATGTAGTCCTCTTTCTAGAGAGAGTATGGTGGGATCTCTCCCACTAAGTGCTCTTCATTTTCATATTAAAAATCTTTCTTTCTAGTAAATCATTGCATTACTCATCTTCTTATGTTCTTTAGATGTTTATTATCTTTAAATCGTCAGGATCATATTATTCCGCACAAGCCGATCGTTAAAATAGGTTCCTACATAAACGTTTAATCATACTAAACCATGGCACATAATTAGATAAGGTTTTGAAAATGTTCAAAATGCAATATTCTAAGAAAGAGTATCTATCTATGCAACACAACATTATATTGAGTAAAGATCAATCATCCAGAACTGAATAAGAATTGGAAAGAATGAGTTAAACCTCATATGCTTTTATTGTAGGATCGATCATGTATGCCATGACATGTACTAGACCTGATATCTCATATGTTCTTACCATTGTATTTCAATATCAAGAGAATCCTGGTGATAGTTATTGAACGACCGTAAAGAATATCCTCAAGTATATGAAAAGTACTAGGGATATGTTTTTTGGTATATGGTGAAAAAGAATAATTGAGAGTTGCATGTTACACTGATGCAAGTTTCCAGATTGATAGAGACAACCCACACTCAAAATTAGGATAGGTTTCCGTGCTTAATGGATGGGTTATTATATTGAAAGGTTTCAAACAAAAGATGGTGGAAAGTTCGACATGCGAGTCCAAGTATATTGCAGATAATGAAGAATCAAAGGAGGCTACATGGTTAAAGAACTTCATCGATGATCTTGGAGTTGTTCCAATCATCAAAGAGCCTACAAAGATCATTTGTAATAAAAAGCGTGCAGTCACCTTAGCAAAAGAATTCAATGACCATAGTAATTTAAGAAACATTCAGAGGAAGTATCATTATGTTCGTCATCGTGTAGAATCTGGTCACATCATCGTGAGTCGGGTATCATCTGAGGAGAATCCTGATGACCCATTTACAAAGCCACTATCAGGAGTGAAACATGATTTTCATGTTAGGACCATTGTCATGAGATTAGATAATGATTTGATGTAGTATTTTAATTGTTAGTTTAAGTTATTATAAAAAAATTACAATATGAAATGCAATAATTTTGATGTTTATTTTAAAGAGTCTTAATAAGGAGTATTGATTTGCTATCAAAATCTTATTAAATCAAAATATTATGTATCACCTTTGCATGTTTTGAACTAAATTGCAGAATATTTAATTATGTTAAAAACTCCACAGTTAGTTGCATTCTCGGGAGTGAATGTTGGAATTGAAGATTGTCAGGAATATTGCTTGATTGACCAAAGTTTTTTGGGCATTACTATGGAAATTGCGCTAATATTGCATACGTACTTGAAAATAGAGATTTTATGTATTAGAATAACTCATAATTAGAGTTTACTGGATAGATCTAGTCACAAGTGATTCTTAAGTGAAAAATATCTTTTATCCTTTTAACCAAGATACATATGTGGTTTTGTTTATAAAATATGTTGTGCATTGGTGTACCTCAATGCTATCTGTAACTGGTGCTTATAAATGGTATTTCTATGTATGATTAAATGTTTAGGAAAAAACTATGTATTCAAAGTTTATTTGCTCCTTCTCGTAATCGGGAAGAGATGTCTATGGCCCCCTCGATGATTTGGTGCTGACATCTGAAGTGTTTGGACGACCCCTGACTAACTTGATGTGTTCGATTTAATAGTCAGATGTAATTTTGGAAAATCATTAATTGGGAAAAAGAATGTTGAACATTGAGATTGACTCATACCCATGACTCATATTCATAGAGATAGGGGTGTTGAACGGGTAATTTTTTCGGGTTTTGGGTAATTCGGGTCGGGTAATTCGGGTTTTTCATGTTAGAAAAATTACCCGTTACCCTACCCAAACTAATTCGGGTAATTCGGGTTTGGGTAATTCGGGTATTACCCGAAATATATAATTTTTTTTTGAATTTCACCTGAAAATAAATTTAATAAGATAAATATGTCGTGCTTTGTTAGTCTTGTTTATATAAACAAACGAGACATAAACGAAGTTACTCAAGCTTTGAACATTGAGATTTTTTAGTCAATAAATCATGAGATATCAAGTAATTTTTTAACAACTTAATTTAATATAATAAGATGTTAAAAAAACAAATACCTAAAGATCTTAATTTAAAAGTTTAAAATGTTTAACATAAATGTAGCCATAAGTTTTGCCATGTTCTGAAGTTTCATCAAGATAATGAGTTTGTTAGTTGCAATAAAAACTATAATCAAGAAAACAGTTAAGTTTTAAAGAACGTGATAATATATAAAAATTACTTTTAATATTGTTACAGTCGTATTGTCATAATAAATATATTTATGTTTTACAATAATGATATAGTTTAAGTGTGATCAAATATCTGCTATATAGTACAAGCTTTACAAAAAAAAGGAATTTTTAAAATAATTTGGGTAATTCGGGTAATTCGGGTATACCCGAAACCCAAAAAATGTACCCTTTACCCTACCCGAAAAAAATCGGGTAACCCGATTACCTGGAAAACTTTACCCGTTACCTGATTTACCCGACCCGATTTACCCGATACCCAAAAAAATCGGGCGGGTAATTCGGGTAACGGGTATTTTCAACAGGGCTACATAGAGATATCTAGAGCAAAGAAAAAAATTTATCAATTTTCTGTGGAATGAATTATAATCAGAGTTTGGAAGTTCAAATATATGGCTACTCTTTGTTGGTTGTTAGTGAAATATTTGATCCTATAAAGTTGACGACTTGTACAAGTGGGAGACTATTGGAAAAGGTATCCAAGATCTTTTACATTTTTGGTAATATTTCTAATAATAGAAGAGTCCTTTTGGGTTGGCGTCATGACCCAAATAGCATAAGGAAAAGGAGATTAATAATATGTTAATTTATTAAGGAATTAGTAAATTAATTAGAAATTATGTTGATAAGTTAAAGTAAAAGCATTTAATGAATTAAGGAGGTTGAATATTAATTAAGCTATGGAATTAATTAGAATGTTTTGGAACCTCTTTGGAAGAGGCTAGGGACAGTTTTCGTATCCCTTGGACAGAGATACGGTTTGTTTGATTCAAACAAGGATAAACCCTAGAGTTTGTATCATTTTGGAATACTCGTTATTCAACTAAAAATAGACTACTAGGATAAACCCTAGAACCATTTATTCCTTCTGGTAAAATCATCTAACGTCTCTCTCTCTCTCTCTCTCTCTCTATATATATATATATATATATATATATATATATATATCACTCTCTTATTGGTCGAAAATCACACCCTCTCTCCTAGGGTTTGGTGATTTTCGAATAAACCCTAACTGGGGTTAAATCCGTTTGCATTTTGGTGTTGTGGTTCTGATTCCATTAAAGGGTTACTCCGTTGGATCCTTCATCTCTGCAAAAAGTTGGAACGTACGAGATCACAAGCTAGCGTAGCTAAGGATGGTAATCCTTTACTTTTATTTTTTTTTATTTTTCAAGGAAGGTTACTATAACTCGTAAACAATATATCCTATGATGCATGTGCACTTAGGTATATCTTTTGATAATTTCGTTACTTATGGGTTATGTACTTAATGATTTAATCCCTAACACCTTGGTCATGGTTATACCAAGGTTCAAGATCTTAATGATCAATAGTTACTTTGGTGGCCATAATGATATATTGTATATTGTTATCAGATAAACACAAGTTAATAGTAGCCTTTGAAGCCAAAATACTATACTTATTGAAGGAATATATATATATATATATATATATATATATACATACATACATACATACATACATACATACACATACGTATACATATGGTAGTGAAAGTTTGTATGGTTCTAATGCGAGTAAAAGAAATGTTGATTGAATGAATTGGTAGTGTGTGTAGTATTAATACTATTGAGGAGAATTTACTTGGTATTTGATTATGTCTTGCATGGTTGTAATTTTGCTATAGATAGTTAATGGTTGGAACAATAGTTTAGAAAGTTGTGAATCTGATTACTGGAGAAATATATACTAACACTCACTTCTAGTGTACGTTGGTTGATTGAAAGGAACTAATGATATATATTTAGTGGTGTAACTAAAATATATCTTGTTAATATAGTTACTCACTAAATCATTGTACATTACCAATTTTTTGTGTCTGTCTTTTACTCTTTTAGTTCCATGTAAACTTAGTACTATGAAGTGGTGTTAGTAACCCCCGACTTGTATTCTTACATGACGTTATTGTAAGGTCCTATTGATAACTACTTATACAGATTTATGATATGAATGCACACCGAAAATGTTATGATTTATGTCTTAAAAATCAATATGGTTATGATTTATTATTCTTCCTCGGGTTGAGTGCTAGTGTCAGCTACAAGTTCTTCTTCGTTTGACTCTTCAATTTCTATTGGGATCCCACTAGCTTCTTTGGGCATTTTGTACCTCTCAAGGAAGAACCCCTTCGAGCCACATACACTTTATTCTTGGGAGGCTGGTAGAATAAGTATCCAAAAGACTTTTGTGGATGACCCACAAAATTACATTTCTCTGATTTAGGTTCTAGTTTTGTAACACCATCGATGATGAGGTATTTTCAATTTTAACCTTATGTATGAAAGAATATTGCATTTTGACCCTTGGGCTTTAGAAAGTTTTAAAAAATGGCCCATAGTGGCATTTTGGTGATTTTGGCCAAAGTCCTAGTATGTTGGGCGTACGTAGTGTACGCGGAGCGTACTGGGGTGGAACTTAGTATGCTAAGCATACACTGTGTACGCAGGATATACATAAAGAAACCTAAAACCCTAATTTATAGAGTTTGGTCTATATATAAGCATCATTATCACCTCATTTCTCACTCCTTCATCAACCTCCATCTGAGAAAATGTCCTTCAAGCTAACCCTAAGTAAGAAGAGTGCATCTTGAGCTTATCTTTGTATTTTGTGGTATTCTTGAAGAAGAAGTAGATGGTGGGAAGACCATGGAGCTTGGAAGCAACTTGGATAAGAGATTATCTACTCGGTAGCAACCTCTAGGAGATAAAAAGCTCATGACTTGATCATCTTATCTTGTAGATATAACTATTTCTTCATTTGGGGATTTTTTGGTCCTAACTATGATGATTCTTGAGCATGGCATGCTCCTAGTCGAAAGTCGTCCTTTCAGAACTAATGAGGGGTCTTGAGTCATAAAAATGTAGTCTTGATGCTTAGTTTTCCCCATGTATGCTCTAGAAGGTCTTAAGGTGTTAAGAAGTTGAGATTATTTGTATTACGAAATTAATGGGCATGCAAAGTCATAGAGTTGGAAACTTTATTCCTTATAGTGGTATTTTGGCCTTGGATTTAAAATTTGGATGTGAGAGCTTAATTCATTAAGCTCTTATCGAGGAAAGGAGATTTTAAGCATATGTCGTACATATCACATCGTACATTTTGTGTATGTGATAAGCCTCCCGACTCTTGTCAAAGCAGGAGTACGCCTAGTGAAGGTGTTGAGTATGCCCCGCGTACTCAGCTGAGTGAACCAGGTTGACTCCTTGACTCGTTAACTTTGACTAGGGTTGAACAAGTTTGACTTAAGGTTGTTTTTGGGTATTTTGAGATATGGTTAAGCTTTTGTCTCTATCTGTTAAATAGGTGACCTATAGAGCCGATATTTGGAGAAGTGTATTGTTCAGCTATTCGTCAGATTGCGTAGTGAGTTTTCTCGCTATACTCGTGGGTTGAAGGCACCATTATCGACCCACTAGATCAATATCCTGGTATATAGGATGCTTTTACATTGTAGGGATCTTTAGATCTGTCTACTAGTCTATTAACTAGTTATATGATAATTTGTTGTTGCACATATGTTATTTGTTATGTACACATGGAAAGGGTATGGTGGGGTTGAGACTGTACTGATTTGTGCTATAAGTCAACAAACTGGGGCATTCCAACCGAAAGGTTGTGGGCTAGGGCATTCCAACCAGAAGGTTTTGGGCTGGGGGTAATCCAACCAGGAGGTTGTGGACCGTTATGTATTAGGCATTGCAACCGAAAGGTTGTGGGCTAGAGGTAATCTAACCAAGAGGTTGTAGACCCGTTATCTGTTTGATAATATTTTTGTGTGGTGGTACTTTCGGCGAACTCACTAAGCTTTGGCTTACAGTTTTTAATTTATGGTTTCAGGTACTTCAGAGGATTGTGGAAAGGCGAATGCGTGATCATACACAACTTCCTGTTTTGTCACTGGATCTTGGAGAAAACTTTGATTTGAAATAATACTTTTGATACAATGGCTATTTTTGTAAACAATTATGGTGAATGGTTGATTGTAAAAATATTTAATTATTGTGAATTTTCAATGTTACAAGTTGGTATCAGAGCCCTAGTTTGAGAGAATTGGATGAGCATTCATGTGAATCCAGACTCAAACTAGGGAATTGAAAAAGTTGTTAAATTGATTTTCAAAAGTCGTTTTCAAAAGTAAACAAGGATACGATATGTACGATCAGCCAGATCAAGAAAGTATACCCCAAATTAACCACATTGTAATTTCTATTACGTTTATAATAGAATAACATGCTAGTGATAGGCTAGAGATCTTCAGGAATTGCATGATAGAATTGCATGATAATTGATGCCTAATAGCCTAGGATTTCTTTCTTGTATGGAATTGAGATCAATATTATAGTTTCTTAGTATATGTTGTTGGGTTTTGAGCATTCTAACACTCCTATGGTGTACATGCGACCCTATAAACCTTGGATCTATGTTTTCTCTAAAATACAACCAACTTTGTATTTCTAAGGCTTACATTCTAACTAGCATGGCATGGGGAACTTGAATCATAAAAGTACTAGTAGAATGACATACCTTTTAGTACTGGTTGATTCCTTGGAGTTTGAGAGCCTAGCACTAATAGTGTAGATGCCTCAAATGGAAACCACAAATCATCACAAACTTTGGAAAACTCTTGAGAGAATAATGCACAATCTTGAATTTGGCCAACACTCTTGTACACACACAACTAGTGTCAAATCAAGTGCCAATGACTCTTTTATATATCATGGAGGATTAGGGTTACATCCATGTAAACCCTGATACCCATGACTCTTCCTTTCCAAGGATTCATGGGTTAAAAGCTCCATGGACAATCCATGGAGTCCTAGGCAAGCCTAGCCCATTGCAAATGAGTATTAGCCCACACTATAGAAATACAAGAACCTATATTTAATTAGTCACCTTTTTGATCACTAAATTAATTCTAAATTAATTTATGATCAATACTAATTAAATAATATAATTTCATATTAATATATTATAATTTATATATATTAACAAATCAAAAACATATTATTCTCAAAAGGTTATCCAAATCGTTCGGGTGAAGTGTAACCCAAATGGGTCATGCATGGTCTGGTCAAGTGCATCTCAAATATTGTTATGGACTTAGACACCTTATCCATCAGTCTCCCTCTTGGATAAGTCTCATAATTATATTTGCATATATGACTTCAGGAACCAATCGACAATCGTAGCTCTAAAATCTCTGTTGAACTATGAAGCGCCATATTAGATAAGTGATCATATAATCCTTTGTTCTAGATATCAGTCGGAAAAATACATGGAACAGTGTCTTACTTATTGTTTAGCAGTTTGTTTCTCGATTTCCGATTTGTTTGACATAGAAATTAAGAGAATAGATCAACTTAGTTCTGACCGGCCCCGGTACATGGGTCAACACAAAATCATCGAGGGGCTCAAATATCACTTTTAATCCAAGAAGGAACAGATAAACTCCAACTCATATGCTTGTTCTACTACTTGTTGAATTATACACAAAGATAAGTTTTATAACATCAAGTTACCAATGCTTTTACGTACAATCAATGTATAATAAACTCATAGGTAACAAGTCATATCTCTAGGTTTGAAGACTTATATGATATTACCGTCTCACGATCACTCGAGATAAATTCCATGAAGTGATGCAAGTGAGCGTTGGTTTATTCCAATACTAAGAACTTATGAGCACTCATGAATGTTGTAGTAAACATTGCTATGGCTAAACACCTTTAGTCATCTACAATCCCAATTCATGACAATCTTAATTCATACCTAGTTCCGACGTATGACCGACTGTGGAAGTGTGAATAACTTAGTCATTCGGAAAGAATAACCTAATTATTATGGAAGTCAAAACATGAAAAGGGAAACACAAGAATAATTGAATCTAATATGGTCTCAGTACTTATGAATATAAATAAAACACCTTTTATTCATCACCATATTGATTACACATGATTCTATTTCAATTTATCTACTTAATACTTGAATTAAAACAATAGTTGTCCCATGCTCCAAGCATGTACACTACGTTTTTCTAAACAACAGTTATGCCATACTCCAAGTATGCAAACTATGTTTGTCTAGGATCTTTACTTTGTGAAATAGATCAATTGAACATGGTCTCAATGATGCTCATTTCACAATCCCAAATCCTTACTGTAAATGTAAGAATATCAAAGTCTTGTCATTTATTGGAATCTATTAGATTTTAAACTCATATGCATTGATCCTCTTGCAATGACTATGCACGAAAGTCACAAAGACCTGGCAACAGACATTACAAAGTATTCTAGTAGAGATCAATTCCATTGTAATGAAGTCTCACATTCAAAGTACATTCCTTTGAATATCCTTCTTGCATTAAAGTTTCTAACTTTCTCATAGATTCTTAACATCCAACTCCCACTATGGAAAACATTTCCATATTCCCATTTTGACTATCACCTCTGAACAAGAGCTACCTCTTTTCAGAATATGTCAATATGGTCCTTTCCAAAATTTAGCATCATACTTCCAACTGTCCATAAGAAACGATCCTAGGTAAACCTTAGATTGTTCTCGACAATTGTTAATTGTGACAACCCAAAAATTTCCATTCGGTAAAACCATCCACTGCAATCGAAGTCAAATTTGTTCTACTAACTTTCAAACTTTTGGGATAAGTTTGAGTGTTTTAAAGTTAGTGCTTCAGAAGATATCAGGAGAGAGGATACCATTGGGTTTATTATGTAGCAATAAGTGCCCAAAACTTCAAGAGTTTGGAATTTACGGTCCAAAAATGTTATTGGGACTGAAAACCCTAAAGACTATATAAGTAAGACTTAGCCATTTTGGTTCATTTCTTTCATTTTCAACTAGATAAAACCTGATTTCTATCCCAAGGATCTTCATCCGTTCACCCCCAATTGTAAGTACTTCAACCCTAGAGTGTATTAAAGGGCATTACATGCTTAGATAACATGGAAATCATCTATAAAACCCAAGGAAAAGGTGTTCACGGCCCAAGATCCTCTTGGACCGTGAACACTAAATGTGAGGCCAAAAGTGTGCCTTATGTCCCTATAGACCTTGGAACCAAACATAGAACAACCCTTGATATGTCTAGGCCTTAAAAACACTAAGAAACAAGAGTTAGAAGAGAGTTCATGGCCAAGGATGTTCTTGGGCCGTGAACTCCCTTTCATGGTGCCAAAATGCCCCAAATGCCTTCCTTAAGCCAAGAGACTATCCTAGCACTTTACCTTGATGTGTTTACGACTCAAAACAATTAAAATACCATCACCCATAGGTGATTATGGCCGCAAACACAAGCCAAAATAGTCCAAGGGCCGAAAACTCAAGTTAGGGGTGTTTTGATGCCACAAACAATTCCTAAGGCTTATACTTGAATTTAGGATTCTTCATTATGACCTGTAGGACCCTAAACAACCCCCATAAACATAAATGGCCATGATTTTATAGTTGTAAACTCATTAGGTCCGTGAACACCTCAAAAATTCCAAAGAAAGTGGTCTTCCTCATCCTAGGGTAGAGTTAAGGTCCCTAAATCATCCCCTAGCCTTTAAAGTTGCACTTACACATGAGTAACCATGAGTTTACGGCCGTAAATTCCCTTGGGCCATAAACCCATGGTAGTAAACTCATGTGAGTTCCATTTTACCTTCCTTTGTTGAATCACATGTGATTCTAACACTTGTTCAAGGTCTTTCCTAGTCTCGGAAGGTGTTTCCTTTCATATAGTTTTTATACACACTATATTCATGCTAATATGTATCATTATATATCATTTAGGACTTATTGTGTCGCGGGACTTCATTGATGGAACTTCTCATCCGTACGCGCATACCCGTTTGAATCACCCACATCAGGTGAATTCATAACCCGTAATAAATCTTTTAACTATTTTAACTGTTTTAAGGGGAGGGGGGGGGGGGGAATACAGGTTGAACACAATGATAATTGTGTAAATGTTTGTTGTTAAACATCTTTTAAAATGTTACTTATGTTATTTATAAGTTTTCAAAACATTTGAAAACTCTTTTAAATTTATGTTACTTTATAGTTATACAAAACTCTGTTTTTAAAGTATAAGCATAACTTAGTAGATAAATGAGTCTTTTCAGTAACAGTCCAGGTAGAACATTAGTAAAATATTATAGGTATAGTTTAGGAGAATGCTATTCATTACTTCTTGTACAATGAAGCGCACAAAGAAACAGTACCATAACAGAACAAATAGTGAAGAGAATTAAAGAATACCATAACATAACAAACAGTGAAGAGAATCAAACATTACCAGAACAGAAACATAACAAACATGTTAAGTTGCTATAGCATGAGAGCACACAAACATCATGTAATTATATTAATGAATCACTAACGCATTAGTGATAATTATATTGGGTATACATGATCATATAACATTAATGTGAATTACATGGCTTGCAAGAAATTGTTGGGGTCGCGTTTGGTTCCCTAAATCTATTTACATTGAGAGCGTTTAGTAGGGTTTCTAGCTTTCGCATTATGACCGTAATAAAACAAACATGTTTTTAGGTTATTAGTATATCCGCATGTCATTATAAACGACATCTGTGTACCTAATTTTCCCATTACTTTCATAAAGTGTTAGCACCACTTGAAAGTTGATCTATTTTCTAGTCAAGATAGTCATAGACTAGGGAGAATATACTTTTACATTTAACAAAGGAACAGTTGGATTTAACACAGAACAGAAGATGCCTTGGTAGAAGGCTACGATTATAGGTTAGGATTATAATGCTAGCTTTATGATTCCTTAATGTATACACTATAGGATACATATATGCTAATAGATTCTGTCAACTAATAGGATGTGTGCTCTTCGCTTCACTTCCTGTTCCCGTTGGATGTGGGCTTGGAATGAGGTCACTCAATCTATTATCTACAGGAATATATATATATATATATATATATATATATATATATATATATATATATATATATATATATATATATATATATGCTTAGTATCCATTAAGTCATCATAAGGGTATCAGGTATGGATCAAGTTATAGGACACATAGTCAACCCACATCTATTCTAGTACAAAACTTACTTTTCAAAGTCAGTACTTTTGGTATACAAAACTAGAGATTTCCCAGATAAGGGCTTAATCCATTTTATTAAGCCAGTACAGTTTTAGAGACTTCAGGTGAGTAACTCTATCACACCTTAGTTGATACACCATGTTTATATATAAAACTAATACCCAATAGATAGTTAACAGTGTGTTTTCCGCCTTACTTCCTGTTCCCGTTGGATTCTGGGCGTAGGGCAGATTCACTCAATTAACTTTCTACCCGGTATCAGATTATATATAGTAGTATAAACAATGCTATTATAAAAGTAGTCAACGTAGTCATTATTTTACTATAAGAAAAATAGGTTTTCTTAAAGAAATTTTCATTAGATATAAAGGAACCATTACAAATAACTCCATTAGTAACAAGTGAATACACTAGGGTTATATATGACAACGATCTAACAACTAATGGAATGTGTGTTATCCGCCTTACTTTCTGTTCCCCGTTGGGTTGTGAGCTTGGGGCAGATGCGCACAATCGATTGTTTGTTTACTCTAAGTATATATAAATTGTACCCACTTAGTACCCATAGAAAGGATTGTAGTGCCATTTTACTTAACTTTCATTGAAGTAGGAAATATATGATTTTCTAGAGGACCAAGCGAACTTTTCAAAACAGAACTTACAACTTACATCACTTTTACATATACATTTTCCACAACGCTTTACACCTTACTCACATCACTAAAATCTTATGAACTCACCATCTTAATTGTTGATCAACTCTTTCAAATAACTTGTATTCTCATGAGACTATTAGACAGGTGCTCGTACTGGGGATTCAGAAGATGGAGCATTATAGCTTCAAGTCTTGTTTTGTTAATTGTTTATGACTTCTATGTTTTGTGAGCACACACATTGTAAACACTTTGTTTCTAAATGAAATGGTTGTTCATTACTTGCTTACCATATACATATCTCGTGATACTTGACATCACGTCCTCCACCCCCGAACGTTTCTGCCGTTCCGGTTTTGTGGTGTGACATTAATCATTTCAGTCATATCCAGTTGTATTCCTTTCTTCCTCTTAATGCTCTAGGGATTTTTCGAAAATTTAGAATGAATAGATATTGTAGCACATGTGATCAATCCCATACCCGAAGCATATGGGACACGATTCATGATGTCTCACATAAAGACATAATTCTAGATTAGCCTTTTGCTACAATATTTTTTATTTTCCATGTTTCCAAAAATCAACTATGAAGAGGGATGCCATAATCATAATCGAAATTTGAGAACGCGATATATATAGAATTCCATCATGTTGAACCATTCCAACATAAAATTCATATATATATATATATATATATATATATATATATATATATATATATATATATATATATATATATTGTTGACTAAAGATGATTAAAATCTCAATCTAAACCTTTAGGGTTGAAATGAAGTATAATTTCCTATCCCTTAATTATAGCAAAACAACCTTTTTCCAAGCGAAACTTTTGTTTTCTATAATTAACAATACTTATCATTATGCTCCCACTAGCATAATAATTATTTATCATAACATTTGTGCTCCCACTAGGTTTGACATATACTCAGAAATCGACTTCTATAAATCAATACTTTAATGACTTGCATCACTAAAGGTCAAACTTCTGATACGAAATGTTTCTACAAAACATTATCTAAGTTTCTCAGACTCATACATGTTTCCTTAGATAGCTGACATGTGTGTCTAAACAATTATGAAGAGGGATGCCGTAATTATAATGTTTAGACCTTTTTTCCATTTCTCGCAAGTCCAAGTTAGTGTGCCGGTTAACCACACACGCTCCACTAACGACATTGAGAATGCAAATATCACAATCGCTATCTACTTAAAATCAACTTAGTGAACACATTTCCTCACCATCATTTTCATGAATCGGAACGAAACCTTATGACACTTAGATTTTATGGTGTACGTGTTCTTATCCATGTGAATTTGTCAAAACCATAGTCACAAGATAAGGTTATTGACAAACTCAAACTCATATGGATTGAACTTGTTCTACCTTGATTTCTTGTCTCTTGGTAGCATAAGGGCCTACCATTTCTTCCAAGTTGTTATGTACACAATTGAGAACTCACAAAATTCACATACATAGTCAACTTTACCGGAATAGGCACAGAAACAAGAATAATGTCAACACGATAGGTTACAAACCTCAAGTCGTGTGCTAGCGATAAACTATAGGTTTTTATCCTTGTTTAGATATTGAAACTTTCAAGAATTTTAAGACTCTTACTATCCTCTTGACATATAAGTTTCTCTTTGTCAAGAACCATTCCTTGACAACCAAAAAAATATTCAAGAGTGAGTGTGGATTCTCATTAAGATAAACACTTCACACAATTGGCCTTATTTGGTCTTTGTTTTATTCAAAACATCACAACTTACAAATTTCAAATGTACAAGAGTAGAAAACATTTTACTCCTACATTTGACAAGTGTTATAAACCTTCTTCAAGATGTATCACTTAAATTACAATCTTGGAGTATGACTCTAAGAGTTGTTTTGGAACGAAGTATGTATCACCTTCTTGATTTAACCATTTCAATAATTCATGTCTCCTCTTCTTAGCCATAAGAATGCACTAAGATGTCCCCAGTGGACGAATTGTAATATGGTCTCACAATCATTAAGATGATCATAAAACATGATATTGAAGTACTCTCCCATATTTTCAGATTTGAGAAACTTTTATCTTTCTGCCAAATTTGATTCTTCCCAATCGTTCTGCCATACATCGAAACTTTTTCAATGTTTCAGAATTATACTTAAACTATTATGTATAACCATATTTACTTAACTTTAGTACATCATGACGAATAGTGTCACACCCCAAAACCTGAACGGCGGAATCGTTCGGGGGTGGAGGACATCATGTATAGTATCACAACAATGCAAAGTAGTAAACAACCAACAACATCATCCATTGCATTAATAATATAATTTCATACAAGTGTGTTATGTCAAGTTATACAGAAACTAAAAAGTACATCAAAATAAAATAGGAGTCTTCAACAAGCTCCGTCTTCTCAAAAACCTGGCACCGGTACATGTCTACTCGCGACCTGAAAATACAAGTTATTTTGAAAGCGAGTATCAGCTTTAAAGCTGGTGAGATCATAAGTATATTAGTGTCTGAGTTTGTATGAAAGCATTTGTACGATGTTTGTAAGATGTAATGTAAAAGTTTTGTAAAGTTGGTATTTATTTGAACTATCCTAGAAAACCCTATGTTTCCTACTAAGAGTAGCCTTCTACCAAGGCATCTAGTAACTGTGTGTGTCTCTTGTAAGAGTGTGTATTTTCCCAAATCTGACTATCATTAACCAAAAATATAGTTTTTACATTACCGTGCATCGTGTGAATGTTCACGAAGTGAATGTAAAGCGAAAAATATCATAGTACTATAGTGTTGTATTAAGTAACTACTGTTGTACTAACTACCTTAAATCAATTGTTATTTAAAGTACCATGTGATCGGCCTGTACCCTCCTACTGACTCAATAGTAAAACGACAATGTATGACGCTGTAAAAAATGACATTTGGCACCCGTAGACTTGCAAGTCCCACTGTAGTGAGCAGCAAGGTGTAGGATAGTCAATCCAGTATAGATCTATACGCAAACTCATCCACTCCCCAATTAAGGAGATTCTGGATACAAAAACGGTCATGGCAGGTAGTGCCATGACCCGTTTAATCGCTCACATAACTGAATATAATGTATATGTAATGTATGTGCTAGTTGTATTGTGTGTTCTTTCTCTATCTAGCCTGTATGTTTGTTTCTCATCACTATGTATTATGTTTGTTTCTCATCACTATAGTTTATGACTAATGTATGAATTGACACTTTGTATGATTCATTGTTCTAGTATCAGTATTAGTAAAACCCTAAACTACGCCTATTGTAGTTTACTAGTAATATAACTTGTACGTATGAACATGGGAGTATACCCCTGCTACCAAGGGTATTGAATTGATTGGAAGAACCTTTATGACTAAACATGTACACATGATATATAACTATAGTTAAACGACCTTCGGACGGATACCCGATATCCTACAAGACCACATCCCAAGGGGGAAAAGGAAATAAGGCGGGGTTAGCCTTCCTAAGTCCTTCAAACATTACTTATATAACTATACATATCTATGCATGAAATTTACAATATAAAAGTATAAAAGAAGTTCCGTAAAAGCATTTGATATGTAAAAAAGTTTTTAAGACAGTTTGAAGTAAAATAGTTTAGTAAAACAGTTTGAAAGTAAGAGATTCACTTGTTGATAGTTATTAATCACATGTGATTGAGATAATAACTATCGTAACTTTACTTGTATTCCCCCATAAAGTATTTATAAAAATTTGAAAACATTTAAATGGTTATTTTAGGGGTATGAACTCACCTGTAGTGAGTGGATTGGATTAAAGTGTCAGATACGATGCTAGGTGACAAGTGGAGACTTGTACACACACAACGAGCCTAGTTATCATATAATCAATATATAAATAACTAATTAGGCACTTCACTCTAATAATTTAAGTTAATACACTCTAGATCATGGTAACACTTTGTTTCAAGTGTTAAAGATCACAAGGGTTGCAACCAAGTGTTGTAGGGCATAGCCAGTGAGTTTGGGGTTCAAGGAAAACTCCATTAGGGAGTTTACGGTTTTGTCGTCATAACCAAAAGGGTTTACGGTCGTAAGCTCACCCTCTTTGTGACCATTTGTTGTTTAAAGCCTTCTAAGCTAATCCAAGCATTCCTACTTCATGTTTAAGCCTTAGGAAGTGTTTTGTGGCATCAATACACTCCTAAATGGAGTTTACGGTCCATGGACCATTTCTCCATGAGTTTACTACCGTAAAATCCTATGGAATATGGTTTTATGATGTTTTCAAGTTTTAAACACTTCAAGGTAGTAGCCTAGGTTAGATTCTAGGCAAAAGGAAGTAGTATGGGCCATTTATACCCACATTGGGGTCTTTATGGTTTTGGGAGATCCCCAAACTGTAAACACATATAAATGATTGATTCTTGTGCTTTTTGCGTGATAAACTCATCAAGGAAGGATCTAGACAAGTCCCTAAGGAATTATGAAGCATCTAGGCACCCTAAGTCACCCTTTTGCACCTTACTTGGTGTTTACGGTTTTGGGAGCCTCCCAAAACCGTGAACACCTTATTCTTGGTGTTCTTGGGACATTTCCTTGATATTAAGCTGTATAGCAAGCTCTAAAGGACTCTAGGATAGAAGTACTTACTTTGTGGAAGCTTGAAATGAATTAAAGTCCAAGAACACTAGTGTGTGTTCTTGGTGTTTTGGAAATCTAATCAAAAAACAAAAATGGATGGATGAAAACATGTATAATCACTAGTAGTTATGATACCTCAACTAATCAAGCCAAGAAGTACTTACATGTAAACAATGAATTAGTCTTAATTTTCCAAAGATGAAAGTTTTTCATTCATCATGCAATACAACCTCCATGATTCCAAGTTTCAATCCAATTGAAACTTGGGTGATGAGAATCTTTCCTTATTTGGTAAATTTAGACACTACCACAGATGAAAGAATCAAATTCAGTATTGCTAGAAACATACACACATTAACTTTCCATAAATGCCATTGCAAGGAGATATAAAATGAAGTAAAACCAAAATTTTATTCATTTATCAAATTCGGAAAAAACCTTTTCCTTACAATGCAACTTTAAACGGAAACTATGCTATTACATATTTCCTAGCAATCTATCATAACTCCTAAGAAGTAGCTCACGAATGCGATTTTCGAACTACGCGATTGAAATCCATCTTCGCGATGAGATTCGACATCCTCTTCTTTTAACCTTCCTTCCCTTTGCTTGATCCTACAAAACATCAAAATGCAACCCAGTCACATTATGTATTAAGAATCAACAATTAGGAACTTAACAGAGTTAGATAATGGACTTACCTGAAGCAGAACCATGCATTCTAACTAAAGATATCAGGTAGTCAGGGCAGCTTCGATTCTAATGTCCCTTTCCTTGGAAATAGAAACACACAGGCTCATCTGAGACATCACATAGAGCAGTCTAAGAAATGGCGTTTCTCTTATGATCATCACTTTTGACCATGGCCAATTCCTTCCCTTTAGGAGAAGGAATCGCTTCTAGAATGTCCATGCTAGCTTGGGAGGCAGACCTTCCAATCTATGAAAAACACTAAGTCACGCTTTGCCATCCTTACTAGTCCAATTTAGTGTGCCGGTTAACCACACACGCTCAACCAACGACTTGGTAAGGTGCAAAGTGTAAAGTTCATGGGTTAGCATCAAATTCACATTTTCCTAAAGTAACTAAGATTAGGATTTATAAAAGGCTTAGTTACTTTATTTCATCATTATACTTTTAATGAGAATAAAAGTCCTTGTCCTACCCGTTCGGCTAACGACCCTTCACCAGTCAAGGAAGCGGTGGGTGAGAGTGGATCGACTTCGTGAATGAAGCCTACTAGCGATAACACTGACTTGCTCTTATATATATATATATATATATATATATATATATATATATATATATATACACACACATACATATATATATATATATATATATATATATATATATATATATAAACCTATAATAGTATAAAGTATAAGGGTTGAATTTTAACTTTTAAAACTTTAAGGGTTGGAACTAAAGTGTGTGTGAGACTTTACAAACTCCAAAACTTGAGGGAAATTTTTGAACATTTCAAAAACTTTTGGATTTTTCATAACTCGTGAGTTTAATTAAGGTTTAAAAAACTTTTAATGAAGAGACTCTTGGACATCGATAACTTGAGGACAAGTTATGGAGTCCATAAAACTATTTATGATGAAAAAGACTCTTCAACTTATGTAACCTATGGTTTTTAATGAACTATAAAAGAAAAGACTTTTGGTAATCCATAACCTGAGGAGAAATTATGGAGTCCATTAAAACACATCAAGATCCATAATTAACTAACAAACAAATTGCAAATAATTCCTATTATCTAACAAAATTCATAAGTTCATGAACATCCATATCAACAATTTTAAGAATCATATGAACACACACAAAACATAAAAATTTGATAATAGCCTTTGAAATTGGATTAGCATAATTATTACAACACCAAAACCAAGTTTTATAAGTCCAAAACAGTTTAGTGTTATGAATTTAGTCCAATTCCAGCTTAAAAACTCGAAAAACTACACTCTGGGCCTCCTACTCGTCGAGTGCATAAACTAACTCAACGAGTAGGATGAAGATATGCTTGGACTCATTGAGTCCCCCCATGGACTCGGCGAGTCCACTATCCAGACAGCAAGATTTTTCGATTTTTCAGGAGTTTGCATCAAGTATTCAAGAAAACAAGCCTAGTCTCTGATACCACTATTGGGTTTTGAGCATTCTAACACTCCTATGGTGTACCTGCAATCCAATAAACCTTGGATCTATGTTTTCTCTAAAATACATGCAAATTTTTTTTCTAAGGTTTACATCCTAACTATCATGGCATGGGGAACTTGAATTATAAAAGTACTAGTAAAATGACATACCTTTTAGTAGTGGTTGATTCCTTGGAGTTTGAGAGCCTAGCACCAATAATGTGGACACCTCAAATGGAAATCACAAATCACCACAAATTTTGGAAAACTCTTGAGAGAATAATGCATACTCTTGAATTTGGCCACCACTCTTGTACACACTGTTGAAGATTAATGTGTTGTGTTTTGGGCCCTTTTGTTTTACAACCGGATTAGGCTTGTCAATCCATGTTTATCTAGATTAGCCTCCTTTTTCTTAGATAAACTGTTAGGGATTTAATATAAATATATGCATGCATGTATGCGTATGTAGCAGTTGTCATCATTCTCATTGATTACTGTAAACCCTAAAATCCTCTACAGTTGATGTTCTTTATCGAGCTCTTCTGAGGATTGTTTATTAATCATTCGACACCTTTTGATCCATTTGCTTGTTCTTATTGTTTATCTGATTATTTCTCTACCTGTTTCATAGATCTAATCGATCTTCAAGTTGATTTTAAACTTATAAATTGGTATCAGAGCAAGAGGCTGTGTAATCGATACACTTCTTTTCTGTGAAAAAGCTTCGATTAGGGTTATTCCGCATTCATTGATATTTATTGAGCCGTCATCTCATAATTGACGTATCTCGATATTTATTGTTTTTGCCCTAATTTGATATATTACAAGTCTGATCTTTGAACAGGTTATTCAATCAATTATGGATGAGTCGCAATCCAATCCCATCAATATTTCAAACAACATTGGATCAACAACGAAGATTCCCATCCTGTACACCCATGATTATGAAGTCTGGGTGAATCACTTTGAAGATTATGTCATAGGATCTGAGGATAATGGATACCTCATCTGGGAAGCAATCATCTCTGGACCTTTTTCTCATTCAGCAACTTCAAGGATTATTAAAACTCAAAAGGAGTATAATGATCTTCTGAAAGATGTTAAAGATGTAGCGCAAGACAAAAAAGTTAAATTTCAATGCAATATCAAAGCGTTAAGATTGATCAGATTTGCTCTTCAATCCGATACTTTTAGGCTGGTAAGTTCATGCACGACTGGAAAAGAAATATGGGACAGGCTACGTGAACTGTACTCTACAGACGAAGATCTTGAACACTCCATTCAAACCTTACTCTTGTCTGAGTTTGGTGAGTTCAAGCAAGGAGCAGAAGAAACGGTGACTCAAACGTTCGATCGCTTCAATTATCTTCTTAGCAAGATCAAACATGACATCGAAAGGAAGCTTATTGAACAGAAGGTTACGTTTTTGGACGGACTCAGATCTGAGTGGAGAGCAATCGTGTCCACAGTTAAAGCGCACGAGCAATTCAAATCCTATTCTTTGGCAAAACTGGTGGGCATCCTAAAATCTCAAGAAAAGATCGTATTACAGGAGAAAACCGTGGTTTCAAGTCTAGGTTCGTTGGCCCTCCTGTCGAAAAGCAAAGCGGTGATAGAGGACGAAGATCTCAACTTGGATGATTATGATCTCACGTCTGAGGACTATGCTATGATGGTGTCAAACCCCAAGAGATTCATCAAGAAGAGATTCCCCACTAACAGGAACCGAAACTGGCAAGGGAGTTATAGCTCTGAAAAGGTCAAAGATGAACCGAAGGCTGAAGAGTCAAAGAAGGAACCGAAGGCTAAAGGAGATTCTGGAGTAAGCTGCTATTATTGTGGAGGAAAGAACCACTATGCAAAAGATTGCGTCCTCAAAAAGATGGCAGAAAAGGATGAGGAAAATGATGAAGAAGCCGCGTTGCTGAAAAAGCTTGATGAATTAAGGAAAAAGAAATTTGCTGCTAACCCTCCTATGAATGCTTTAATTGTGTAGGGTTCGGTAGCTGATGATGAGTTCGGTGGCGTGGAGGTCTGGTCAATCGACTCCGAAGATGATGAAATGAGGAAGCCTTCACATGGAAAGGCTTATGTGGTGAAAGAAGAAAGTAGTGGAGGAAGATGCTTAATGGTGTCTGACGTATCTCAAATGAGGGGATACAACACTGATGGTGGGAACAAAGACCCGAAGGAGCAACAGGACATGTGCTTTACAGCAAAACCGCTCAGCGTGCAATTCAACGAGCTGGATGAACTAATCAAGAAGGTACAATCCGTGTTTGTCTCATTTAAAGTCCCACAATGCTCATATGAAAAAGAATTAAAAAGTGTTAATTCAAGAATCTCTCATCTAGATAGTAGTTTAACTCAAACTCGGGTCACCAATTCTAACCTAACTGACCAATTAAGCAGGGTGTCTTCGAAGAGTGAGGAACGACGCATGTGGATCGAACTGAAGGAGTCGGAATTAATCAAAATAAAAGATGAAAACATTTATTTGCAAAGAGACAATTTAAAGCTCTTGAAACAGCGAAATGTTTTTTGTTTGATTGTCAAACGTCTTTATGCAAATATTAATCAGCTTCATTTGAATTATGAAATAGGGCAAAAGATTCATCGCATGCTTTTGCCCTTTCTTGAGTTTAAGGAAGATGAAATTGATGCTGAAGCATATAATTGTGAGAGTATTATTTCGTCTGAGGATGTTAATCCAACATATATGTATGGACTGGACAAAATAGAATCCTTCATAAAATCCAAGGACCACAAGAACATGCTCAAAAACCTTTTGGATGAAAATGATAAACTGAAGCTAAGAACCGAAACCATACAAAAATTTGACTCATTGAATGTCAACTTAAGCTCAGAAAATAAAATTGATGTTGAAAATGCATCTGAGCTTAATGAGGACGATAATATGAGTGAAATTTCTGTAGAGGACACAGTTGATTGTTCAGAATTTGTCAAGAACGACCCCGAGAACCACAAAAATCTCATTTCAGAAAATTCTGTGGAGTTCGCTCGGTTGTCCCAACAAAAGTCCCCGATTCTTGTAGAGAAGGAAGTCGTATACCAAAAAGTTAGAACCACTCCAAATCAGGTGTACAAAGTCACAGGTGTAACCGAACATCAGACTGCTGAACTCACAGCTATTGTGAATGAAGACAATGCTGATGGCTGTGACGAGTTCTTCTAGTCAGCTCCCATTGACAATGCTGATGAAACAGTAGGTCTGTCTGAAAGGACTTCATGGAAAAGCAAAGGCAGATACGTACCAGAACCTTTGAATAAACCTGATAGCTTCAACGTGACAAGTACCAGTGGTACAAAAGATGTCCCTCAAGAGAACGAAATCCCTGCAAAAGAAGTCACATCCCCAAGTGAAACTTCATCAGTTCAGAGTGGATCAGCCAACGAAAACCAAAAACATAAAGCTAACATCCATCATCAACCAAAGCAGATGAGAAATCAAAAACGAGAAAGGAATCAGAGATATAGAAAGAATCTCTCAGAAAGAAAACAATTTTGGCAATCGAAAAATGCCTATTTCTCACATCAAGACAGGAATTTAAAACCAGAGAAAAATCTTGTTGGATCGACAGAGAGCAATGACAACCGCAAGCAGAGGCTCGGTTCTGAGCAAAACAACAACCGAAAGCAGAGGCTCGGTTCCGAGCAAAACAACAACCGGAAGCAGAGGCTCGGTTCTGAGCAAAACAACAACCGAAAGTAGAGGCTCGGTTCTGTTCAAAACAACAACCGAAAGCATAGGTTCGGTTCAGAAAATGATTTCAACCGAAAGCACAGGTTTGGTTCGGAAATCAAAAGAGATCAAAACTCAAGGGTTGGTCCTACTGTTGATCAAAAGCAAAAGAGTCACCCAGAATCTTCAACCAAAAAGTCATACCAATCTGAGCTATCTAATTCTAACTCTTCTAACTCTTCAAAATCCTCTATCTCTTCTCCACCTTTTCCTAAATTCCACTCCGTTCCTTCTAAAAAATCTCAGTCATCCGCTGAACAAAAAGGAAAACATAAGGTTTCAGACGTTGAACCAGAATCAATACCAAAAGCGTCAAATCCAAATAAAATCAAAGTTTTCACCATCAAAAGGAAAAATGAAACAACACTAATAAAAAGAACATACTTGGTTGACATCTCTCTTACTATTCTTGTTCCTGTAAAAGGCTCACAAGGACCCAAGATGTTTTGGGTTCCTAAATCTGCTTAATTTTTGCAGGTTATCAGTGACGAGCAGTTTGACGAAGAATGGTACATTGATAGTGGCTGCTCGCGTTACATGACAGGAAGGAAGGAAGAGCTTAGGGAATTCAGATCTCTTTCGGACGGTGGAAATGTCAAGTTCGGGAACAACTCCTTCGGAACCATCAAAGGCTACGGGATGATTACAAACGGTGATTTCACAATCAGGAAGGTTGCATATGTAGAGGGACTACAACATAATCTCATCAGTGTATCTCAGCTTGTTGGAGGTACCGGTCTCAAGGTCTCATTCGATGATGAAGGTTCGGAAATAATTGAAAAGTAGACGAACAAAGTTATTCTCAAATCAGAGCGCAAAGGTGAAATGTTTCCCCTAAATCTCAAACCAATCAAAGGAAACCCAGCCATCTGCTTGTTATCCAAAGCACAATCTGACGAAAGCTGGCTATGGCACCGAAGACTCTCTCATCTCAACGTCAAAGATATCAACAAACTTGTTACTGGAGGTCACGTTAGAGGTCTTCCATTGCTCGAGTATGATAGAGATCATTTGTGTGATGCATGTGAAATGGGGAAGCAGAGTCGTCAAAGTCATCCATCTATAATAAACACTAAAGTTGTTGAACCACTAGAATTACTTCATATTGATTTATGTGGTCCATCTTCTATCGAAAGCATTGGTGGTAGCAAGTATATTTTTGTTATTATTGATGACTTTTCACGTTTTACATGGGTGTTCTTTCTGAAGCTTAAATCTGAAGCGACTCACAAGCTAAAAGTGTTCATCAAGCAGATTGAAGTACAGCTGAAGAAGGTCGTTTGCAACATCAGAAGCGACAATGGGTTGGAGTTCAAAAATAAAGAATTTGAAGAGTTCCTGGAAGAAAAGGGAATCAGTCACAACTTCTCAGCTCCCTACACACCTCAACATAATGGGATTGTCGAAAGACAAAACCGATCCTTATGTAAAGCTGCCCGAACCATGTTAAGTTTTGCTTCCTTACCTTTATATTTTTGGGCTGATGCTATTTCTACTGCTTGTTTTACACAGAACAGGTCGTATCTTAACAAGCGCTTCACTCTCACTCCTTATGAGATCATCAACAACAGGAAGCCAAATGTGAAGTTTTTTCATGTGTTTGGTTCCATGTGTTTCATTTTCAATTCTAAAGAACACCGCAACAAGTTTGATGTCAAAGCTGACGAAGGGATATTTCTGGGCTATTCTCTTACTTCCAAAGCATACAGGGTGTTAAAAAAGCGTTCAAGGAAAATAGAAGAAACTTACTACGTGACTTTTGATGATAGCTATGTTAAAAAGCTAAAGGCCAACGAAGACACAGCTGGAGAAATCTTTCCTCAAACTGGCCAAGTCACGGCCTCGATCGCTAATCTATTCGAGAATTTCATGGAGCTTTTTGATGAACCAGAGAAGGCCACTCTTTCTGAAGCTAGTGCAACAGACAACAGAGTAGATTACTTGAAGCAACTTGTTGACGATGCTGCAAGAAGAATGAATGAAGAAGAATCAGGTTCAAAAGACTCTCCCCAACACAATGCGTCAGTCGAGGGGGAGTGTCCACCATCAGTCGAGGGGGAGTATCCACCATTAGTCGAGGTGTTGGATCCACCATCATCCTAGCCAAGTTCACAAGTTGAGGGGGAGCTAAGGTCTCAACCTTCAACCGAAAGCACATTGCCAACCGACAACACCTCACCAACCGAAAGTGCCTCACCAACCGAAAGTGCCTCACCATCCGAAAGTGCCTCACCAACCGAAGGTGCATCAACGCCCGAAAGCTCAACACCACAAGAAACCACTGTAGCTCAAGATTCACAAGAGATTCCTGAAAGATCATTTGTCGAGGAGGAGCATGCTGATATGTCATACGACTTCGACAGTTTGTCCGAACTAGAAGAAATGATAAATGCTGAATTAGATCCATCTTTTGATCCAAACTTCCCTCCTCTCACCAAATGGACCAGAGATCATCCTATCTCTCAAGTTGTTGGTAATGTCTCAGAAACAGTTCTGACTCGATCACAACTCAAGGCAAAACAAGCTTCCTTGTTCTCAAAAGTCGAATTCTGCATGTTTAACTCATTCGTATCAAAAGTTGAACCAAAGACAGTTAACACTGCTCTTGATCACTCCGATTGGGTTCAAGCTATGCAAGACGAACTGAATGAATTTGAAAGGAACAAAGTTTGGCGTCTTATTCCAACTCCTCCAGATGCCTCGGTTGTTGGTCTCAAATGGGTCTTTAGGAACAAACTTGACAAGGAAGGGAACGTTATAAGAAACAAACCACGTCTGGTCGTAAAAGGATACTGTCAGGAGGAAGGCATTGACTATGAAGAGACTTTCGCTCCTGTAGCTAGGCTGGAATCAGTAAGAATATTTCTCGCCTATGCTGCTCACAAAAACTTTGAGGTCTTTCAAATGGACGTCAAGTGTGCATTTCTTAATGGCGAACTCGAAGAAACTGTGTATGTGGAGCAACCTCCTAGATTCGTGAATGAAAAGTATCCCGATCATTGTTACATTTTGGATAAAGCCGTGTATGGTCTGAAACAAGCACCGAGAGCCTGGTATGAAATGCTGACTAAATTTTTAAAGATGTCCAAATTCAAACAAGGTTCGGTTGACCCAACCTTCTTTCGCAAAAAGGAAGGTAACCACCTGATGATCGTTCAAATTTATGTTAATGATATCATCTTTGGCTCAACGAATCCTAGCCTAACAGCTGAAATTCAGAAAGCTGATGGAGACTAAATTTGAAATGAGCTCGATGGGTCCCATTAACTTTTTCCTTGGTTTAAATATTAGACAGGGACCTGAAGGCATCTTTATCAACCAGGAAGCTTACACGAAGACCCTCTTAGCAAAATTTGGCATGATGGGAGATTCAAAGGTCAAAGTTCCAATGGCGTTCGGCACTAAACTCACTCCATCCCTGGATAAACCGACTGTTGATCGTACGCTTTATCGTCAAATGATAGGCTCTCTGATGTATCTTACTGCTAGCAGGCCGGACATAATGTTTTCTGTTTGTTACTGTGCTAGGTTTCAGGCAAATCCTAGGGAGCCTCACATGCTTGCAATAAAGAACATATTACAATATCTCAAGAGAACTACCTCTTTAGGTCTGTGGTACCTTTCTAACTCCGGCTTCTTCGTTCAAGCCTACTCAGATGCAGACCTTGGTGGATGTGGCCTCGACAGGAAAAGCACCACTGGCGGTTGCCAATTCCTCGATGGGAAGTTGGTTAGCTAGCAGTCCAAGAAACAAACGTGCGTATCCTTGTCTACGGCTGAAGCAGAATACATTGCCGCTGCTTCCTGTACCTATCAAGTGATTTGGATCCAGAGTCAACTCCGAGACTATGGACTCAATATGAAAAAGATCCCACTATATTGTGACTCTGAAAGTGCAATTAGGATTTGTCATAACCCAGTGCCACAGTCCAAGACCAAGCACATCGCACTGAGGTATCACTTCATCAAAGATCACGTGGAAGATGGAAACGTTGAAGTACACTTTGTTCGAACCACTGATCAGTTGGCCGATGTCTTTACCAAAGCTCTTCCTGAAGCGACTTTCAACAAAATTCTACAAGGCTTAGGTATGATGGTAGGTGAGTCGGTCCCGAATCCTCAAATCTCTAACTAAGATTTAATGGAACCGAAGCAGGCAGACCGCTCGGTCTCCCTCTCTGTTCTGGAGTTTTAATGAAACCGAAATAGACAGACCGCTCAGTTCCTCTCTGTTCTGAAATTTTAATGTCACCGAAATACACAGATCGCTCGGTCTATCTCTACTTCATCATTTTTTTTCTGTTGTACATTTTATCTTTCTATTTTTATTTCTTTTTCAGAAAAATTTTAAAAACACAAAAACATTTTATCTTTCTGTTTTTATTTCTTTTTCAGAAAAATTTCAAAATCACAAAAACATTTTATCTTTCTCATTTAGAAAAATCTTAACATACAATTTTTTTTTTAATTTTGTTTTATTCAGTTTGTTACTTATTTCCACTACTCGCTAGTTCTGGTTGGTGTAAGCTTTGCACAGGTAAATACAAGTATCACCTTCGATAGTTTCAAGCAGGTATGTTTCCATTTTCTCTGAAACTAGTTAGAAGTCCCTAGAAGCATGCTGCTGTATGTTGTCACAAGCCTCTATGATCTTGAGTAAGCCTTAATGATTCGATCAATACCTATCGTTTCTTCCCAATCAGGCTATTTTCCAACACTCGGTCTAGAGCTACCTTACTCTTCTCATTTGAGACATGAGTTGCTCTGCTTTTCTCACTTCTATAGCAGAAGGTACATTTGGTTTCTTAACCACCTCCTACAATTCTCCATTTGCTTTCGATTCACTAAAGTAACCCTTGATGCTTTCGGTCTTTACCACTGAAGCTTATGGCTACACAACATCTGTGTTTATGATCTTGGATTCGATTACCACGTTTTAAGTGAAACCCAAAATCCAATACCTAAAATGAATTGACGGTGAATGCTATACTCAAGTTGTTACTTGGAAATCTCATTTTCTTTTTGCGTGATCTTTTATGAAATCGTCTATACCTCAGACATTTCTTCCCAAAGAGGTCCAGTTTATTTTTTTTTGAGATTTTTGTTTATCCCATGCTTGTAACAAGATAATTCCCACCTACCTGTTCAACAGATCACATCGGTCTTACAGGTACCTCTGCCAATACTCAGTTTTATGTTGAGACTTGATGTTCGGTTAGAGGATAGCCACCTAACAGCCTATGATCAAAAGATGCCTTTCATTGTTTATTGACATACAATTGATCGAATTTCTCGGGAAACCACACAAGCACATCAAGTCTCTCTTGGCTTTGAAGGAAGTGATTCTTTCCCGGAATCCTCCGCCTTATGTCTTCTTCATAGACATCACTCACATCTCAAACACCTTTGATTTATTTCTTTATCTTTCACACTCTTATGCACGAAAATTAATTTTTCCAAACATTCTTATTGTTGTTTGGTATGTGGTTTTAAGTTTCAGTTGTAACCAAACAAGGGCACAAGGAATTTCAAACAGTACAAAAATATGATTTGGGCGCGTGCAGTTGATTCGTTTCACACCCACATGTGCTGACGTTTTCCTGGGATACACCATAACATCCAATCGTGCTTTTTCAGGCGACGTTTTGGTTCCATAATCATCACGATTTTCTCTCTCCAGTGAACGGTATAAATAGGGGTGATCGTGTTCTTTGTCATTTACCACACACGTATCCTCTCTCTCTGAAAAAGTTTCCACTGTTCATCTACTTCTTCGATTCAACAATGGCGACTTCTTCTTTTGCGCATGATCAAACTGCATCTTCATCTTTGCTTTCCATCAAGCCTAATCAGAATATGATTATCGAGATGACTCCTTTTTTGTATGATGCGTACATGCTCCATGTGGTGGAATGTCTGAAATATTCCCCATTGCTGTTGGCTCTCACGCAGGTGGAAGCAGTTCCGATGTCCCTGCTTTCTCAAGTTTACACATCAGCAAGTTATGATAAACCCAAAGATTGTATCTACTTCACCATCCATGACAAGAAAACCTCCATCTCCAAAACCAAGTTTTGTTCTCTTCTAGGGCTTGCTGTCGATTCATTCGTCATCTCACTAGATTTTGTCTCAACTGCCCAGCTTTTCTCGATGATGTACAAGATGGGTTATACCGATGTTCTTACGACGATCGCAAAGGTCAAGAAGTCTTGTGTTCCTTCGCAGTGGAATGGCTTGCTTACCCTGTTAATCACGGGTTTAGCGGAACGCTGTGGTGGTTCTGATATCACGAGCAAAGGATTTCTCACCATCCTTTATGGACTTTACAATGGCATCAACTTAGATTATGGCTCCATAATCTGGTCTCAACTCGTTTAGAGTCTTAACACCACAACTCGGTACTCTGAGATCTCCTGCGGACGTTTCTGGACGCTCATCACGAAGAAAGCCATGGATTCTCTGGACATCCCCGTGATGAAGGATGCTCTTCTGGCTTCAATAGCTTCTTTCCATACTAAGAAGATTATTGTTTCTGACCCGAGTAAGTTTCTACATTATGGATTAATTCCTGAATCCATGTACAGGTGTGTCACGCCTCATAGCAAGATCATGGCCGATTACAGCACCAGAACTCCTTTGCTTCCAAGGGTTCTGACTGACGAACAGAAGGCTGCCTTGGAAGCCCTAGATCAACCTGCAAACCGTGGCAAGAGGGCTGGTAAAAAGGAAAAACAAGAGAAGAAGGAAACAGAACCGAAAAAGGAGAGAAAGCCAAGATCCTCTAAGCGAAAACATGATGCAGAAGAACCCTCTCAGTCAAAATCAAAGAAGGTTATGAAGATGGCTAAAAGGGCCAAAGGATCCCCTTCTCTTGGGTCTGCTCACAATGAAACACCAGAAGCAGAGACTGCTGCTCCTCATGCTTCACCAAAAGAGCCAACTCCTGCTCAGTCTCCTCAAAAACCATCCTCTCCTACAGATACTCATATTCCCTCTCCACCAGTATCTCCCAAAGTCACAAAACTACCCACTCCACCACCTTCTCCAAAACCTCCTACCTCACCCCCATCACCGAAAAAGAAGGTTTCACTTTCTGTTCCTATCATCATCACTCCCACTACAACAGAACCAACCTCTTTACCCACCTCCACCATTCGTTTCTCTGTCACTATCCCTACATCTTTGATCCCCAATCCAATCATCACCGAATCCGTTACTACCACCTCTTCCCAACCACCAGTAACAGTCAATGTATCTGATACATGGGCTACTACTGTGGTTGAAACACCTGTTATTCACATACCACCATCACCTTCTCCTTCATCAACCTCCGGTGCTACTTTGGGTGGTGATGATGAAGAGTACGATTCTCTTTATTATAGCCCATACCGGATTCCCACTGATACTGATGCAGATACCCCTATTACCAGTCAGCAGCTTCAAGAAATTTATGACAAACTCGATAGTTTGTTGGCTGATAATAAAGCCTATGGGGGTGTGGTGCTGAAAGCCTTTATCGAGTTTGCAATCAAGATGTATATTGATGCTCTGGATCGCTCCACTGATGCTATTGACAAATCAGCCGCTTCGTGCTCCAAAGCCACAAAGGAAGTCTCTGAGGTTGTACACACAACTCAGATTTTTCTCGATTCTCTCAAAGCACATGCTGATGCTAATGCAGCCAAGTATCAAACGTCTCTGGACTCCTTTTCGGCTACCCTTCAGGGTGAAACTTCCAAGTTCGAGGCTCTGCGTGCTGACCTCAAAACTGAATCCACCTCTTTTCTTCAATCTTTGGATTCACGTTTTGCTTCTCTAGTAGCAGAGAGCACTTTAAAAGAGGATCTTGTCAAGCATCAGGCAACTATTGACCTTCAGAAGATACAACTGGCCCAGGCACAACAAGAAATCTCTTTACTGAAAACTCAGCGGCCTGTTCTTCAAGGTTGCGCTGGTGATGTCAAGAACATGTTGACGAATGTCCTCGAAACTCATGATCCCTTTCTTACCCTTACCATCCGACAACATCTCCAAGCCAAACTCCTTCCTGCGATTACCATTCTGAGCGAGATGAAGGGTGTCTCGGAGAAGCTTGTTCTTCCGAGACAAGGGGGAGAGGAGGTTCTACCAAAGATAGACCCGAAGGTTAATTTAGCTTCGGGTTCTGGAAAACAATTACTTGTTGAGAGCGAGTCAGATACTGATGAAACTATTGCTGAAGCTCTTCAACGAAAGAAAAGAGATAAAGAGCTGGATGAGACTCTGAAAATAGCTCGAGAGGCAGAGGCCAAAGAAAGAAGAATCAAGGAGGATGAGGATGCTTTAAAGGCCAAGAAGACTCTGTTCCCAGAATGGGACAGAGACACACTCATTAATCAAGCGATTGAGTTTCCCTCCATGTATTGGTTGGAACCGATTGCATCTTTTGAGTGTGAGAATACCAAAGACTCGCAGTTTGACATGCTGATCACACGAAAGGCTTTTACATTTCATTGCTTCGATGTCACTACTGATGTCCCTCATCCAAACTTGAAGGTTGACAAAGAATTGATAGATTTTTATTTGAAGTATGGTCAACCACAGTACTTGACATGGAGTACACAGAAGATTATAAAGGTCAAGGTACTGAAACCAACACAGGCTGGGAAATTTGTGAATGTTAACTTCAAAGTCAACAGAGGAACGGCCAACACATAACATTTTATTTCTCTGGCAGATCTTCCCAGTCTGAATCCTCATGATTGGATTCTGCTATACAACATTCTTCTCTCAAATCAAAGAGAGTATGAACCGATTCTGAAACATCTCAAAAGAATGTTGGCTTCCTATATCCATGAGCTTACCACTATGGATCAGGAAATAGCAAAAATAATGAACAAGAAACCGACCGTCAAGCCTACTTCCAAGACAGGAGATGTGCACAAAATGAAGTTAGGGAAAATTGACTCTTCAAATCTGACGGTCATGTTCACAAGGGGCGATAAGCACAAGTTTCTATTTGCTTTGGTAGACAAGCATCTATTTTCAACAGATTGCCTGGAGCATATCATAAACATCATTCACCGATTCAAGCAGAACTCTACAGCAAACAAGAAGAATTTCACAGATATGCTTCGGTGCTATATCACTTTCAGGCATCACATTCTGGCCATTATACCGAGGATTTTTGAGACGATGAAGAAACCATCTGTTGTTAAAAGGGAATGAAGCCTCTGTGCCAAAGATGCAAAGGGGGAGATTGTTGAAGATTAATGTGTTGCGTCTTGGGCCCTTTTGTTTTACAACCGGATTGGGCTTGTCAATCCATGTTTATCTAGATTAGCCTCCTTTTTCTTAGATAAACTGTTAGGGTTTTAATATAAATATATGCATGCATGTATGCGTATGTAGTAGTGGTCGTCATTCTCCTTGATTACTGTAAACCCTAAAATCCTCTACAGTTGATGTTCTTTATCGAGCTCTTCTGAGGATTGTTTATTAATCATTCGACACCTTTTGATCCATTTGCTTGTTCTTATTGTTTATCTGATTATTTCTCTACCTGTTTCATAGATCTAATCGATCTTCAAGTTGATTTTAAACTTATCACACACACAACTAGTGCCAAATCAAGTTCCAAGGACTCCTTTATATAGTGTGGAGGATTAGGGTTACATCCATGTAAACCCTAACACCCATGACTCTTCCTTTCCAAGGATCCATGGGTTAAAAGCTCCATGGACCATCCATGGACTCCCATGCTTACACTATATAAATACAAGAGCCTATATTGAATTAGTCACCTTTTTATCACTAAATTAATTCTAAATTAATTTATGATCAATACTAATTAAATAATATAATTTCATATTAATATATTATAACTTATAATATATTAACAAATCGTAAACATATTATTCTCAAAAGTTTATCCAAATCGTTTGGGTGAAGTGCAACCCAAATGGACCATGTCGGGTCAGGTCAAGTGCATCTCAAATATTGTTATGGACTTAGACACCTTATCCACCATATGCATCATAGTTGTACATAACTAAGATTCTATCGCCTGGGAATGTTTGGTTTAGCCTTATTTCATGTTCTTTTTTGATGAAGGGATTAGGGTAGAATCATGTTTTTGTTTGTCTTTAGGATCCAGTGTTGTGTATGATTAAAATACACGAGTGTTGTAGGGCTGGTCAGTTGACGAATGTCTAGCCTTTCTCTAGGAAGTGAGAATAGGATATATGCATATTCTATTGTGCTTTTACGATTGTTGTGATAATCTTCTAAGACAAATATAGGTAGATGTGGAACGTAGTATGGGCCCGTACTACTATAATCACAGGACTTGTATGCGTAGCAGGGAAGTCACAACCCCTAGGATTTTGTTGTTTGGAATAGATCATATGGTAATATATGTGCGTCATCTAATAGTTTCAAGTTTATTTTCAGTATGGTGGTTACAAGGAGATTCGAGTTAAGAGCTAGATCGAGTGGCCAAGATAGGCCAAGGTTGAATGACAACCAGGTTAGGGAGATGATTCATGCTGAGGTTTTTTCTATTGTCCAGGGGTATATACCAGAGTTGTTTGGGTTAATGAGGATTGCCATTATGGAGTTCTTTGTTGACGAATACATTCCACTTTCTGAAGTTGATGTTGCTGCAGCTACCGTAGTTGTCACTGTTGTGGGGATTGGTACGGGGAGAGCCTTCCAGTACTGGGACATTAATAATATGAAGCCTCCGTTATTTGATGGGATTGAGGATCTGATAATTTTTATGAGGTGGAGTTCACATGTTGAGGATTGTTTCTTTACTTGAACCTGCCCATGTGACTAGAAGGTCAAGTACGCTCTGAACCTTCTTCACTTTGGAGCAGAGGGTTGCCATGTCTCGGGAGTAGTTATGTGATATGTTCCACTTGAGATATGCTCCATTTGTGGGGCGGGAGAGGCTGGCTTAGGAGTATTTAGATCTGATACGGGGGACCGAGTCGGTGACGAAGATCACCAAGATGATTACGAAGAGAGTTATATGTTTTCATGAGTTTGCTACTTCTGAGGAAAATCAGATGAATCGGTAATTGAGCATGCTCAATACGGAATCTGCTAGTTGTCTACTCAAAGCTATAGTACACTTGCGGAGCTACAAAGGTCGCGAGGAGGCGGGTGATTGAGATGGGGCTCTAATTGAAAGAGTGGAGGCAGGCTCCAGTTCAGATGCAGCATATGGCAAAGCGGTTCAAGCCCACTAATACAAGGTCTGGAGGATAGAGGGGTCACACATGTGGTAAGTGTGGCAAGGTTCATGAGGGTATTTTATCGATATTCATCTAGTTGCCAAAAATATGAAAAAGAGGGGCACTACTCCAAGGACTACCGTCAGCAGGCTCCTGTACCGAGCACCAGGATTTTCTATCACTATGACCAGGTGGGCCATGTGAAAGCCCAGTTCCAATTGCTTACTGCTAGATCGATGTAGGCTCCAACGCCGGCTACTCTAAGGATCACCGATGGGAGCTAGAGCAGGACGGAGCCCATGAGGTCTCGAGGTCACGCTTTTAAGCTCACGGCAAAGGAGGCCAGGGTGGCACCCGGCGTCGTTACTGGTATGTTTCTATTTATCATCATGTCGATTATTTTATGGCATGCTTTTGTTTATCCTTCTCATAGGTACCTTCTTAGTTAATTATTTGCCTACTCGTGTTATTCGATTCGGGTGCGAGTCGATCCTTTGTGTCTTGGTCTTTTAGTAGTGATTTTGATCTGACCCTTAGTAAGTTGGAGTGTCCATTGTAGGTTTCTATCGCCAATGAACATGTGATTTCTGCATTCAGAGTGTATCAGTGTTGAGTCTTGGAGATTTTCAGGGTTCCTTATTCGATTGATTTGATTCGTATACCAGTGGGGGATGTATGCGTGATAGTGGCAATAGATTGGCTGAGCAGGTTTGGTTTTATGATAGACTGTAGGTTCAGCGAGTAATAGTTTGAAACCCTCGGGGGGGGGGGGGGGGGAGGGAGAACTGGTCATCTATGGAGAGGGTAACAGGGTTGAATGAGGGTTTTGTTCAGCAGCCAGGGCACGACAGTATATTGAGCATGGGTGTATGGGTTATCTGGCCTATGTGGTCGATACTCGGGTTGGGGAGTAGGTCTCAGTTTCAGACGTGCCAATTGTTAGATAGTTTCCTGAGGATTTACTAGGTGTGCCTTCCAAGAGGAAGGTTGAGTTCAGGATTGACCAAGTGCCAAGTGTGACTCCGATTGCTAAGGCTGCATACTATTTGGCACCAACCAAGATGCAAGAGTTATTATCTCAGCTTCATTAGTTGCTAGGCAAGTAGTTCATCAAACCGAACAATTCGCCATGGGGATCACCAATATTGTTCGTCAAGAAGAAGGATGGTTCACACCAGATATGCATTGATTACTAGGAGTTGAACAATTTGATAGTGAAGAACCGTTATCCCCTTCACAGATTGACCACCTTTATGATCACTTGCAGAGTGCGTCGTGGTTCTCTAATATCGATCTGAGGCCTGGGTATCATCAGGTGAGGGTTAAAGAGGAGGACATGGAGAAGACAACATTTCAGACTCATTATCGCCATTACGAGTTCGTGGTGATGCCATTTGGGCTCAGCAATGGCTTTCGGTGTTTAAGGACTTAATTAATTGGGTATGCAAGCCGGTGACCGATTGATCAGTTATTATTTTTATTGATGATATTTTGGTGTATTTCAAGACCAGAGAATAGCATGAGGAGCATCTTTGAGAGCTTTTGGGAGTGTTGAGGCGAGAACGGCTACATGCCAAGTACTCGAAGTGTAAGTTTTGGTTACGATAGGTCCAATTCTTAGGGCATCTCGTTAACCAAAATAGGATTTTGGTCAATCCGGCCAAGATTGAGGCCATGATGCAGTGGGATGATTTGAGGATCCTTTACTAATCAAGAAATTAGACAATCTTGGGCTTAATATCTTGTGGAAAGATGCAAAAATGGGCATTAGATGGATGGAGCATGAAAGAAGATGGTCTCTTAAGTAATGGAAGATGGAAGTATTTTTCAAGCATGCGGGAATCGATGATTGGGCGATTACGAGAGCTTTGGAGAATTTAGAAAAAGACAAATTGGGCTTAAAATGAAGAAAACTTGTAGAAAAATATGTTAGGAGATGAATGGGCTCGAACTGGGCCAAATGGGCTAATCTGTGGAGGCCCAATACTCAAAGAAGCCTCATACTCGGTCAATTCATGCAACCCACATTGAATCCTTACGCGACCCGCATGGATTCCAAATGGGGCCATTTTGGAATTTCAATTGGAAGTCTATATGGGGAAGGTTGGTGTGCCACATTTCTAAACACTTGCATATCCGACTTTGGAGCCTTTTCTCTAGAGATTTTGAAGACTTTGAAATCCAAGAACCTTGAAGAACATCATCTTTATATCTCAAAATCTTTCTTCATGTTTGGTACATTTTACTTTAACTTTGTTTTTTTGAGTTTAGCCATGCTTGGCTAAACAAAACTTGGTGGACTTTGGTGAAATCCTTTGAATGTTTGGTGAATGTTGAAGACTCCATGAACTTGTTCTTAAATCTTTATGGGAATGTTTTGTGTTTTAACATCTTATCAATACTTGTATGTTTTTATTCATGAGTTTAAATGTGTTTGTAGTGAGTAGTTGGCTAATTTCTTGATTAGTAAAGGATCCTCAAAATAGCAAGCAACAAATGGTTTTTGTGTTAGTTTTGCTTCACACAATCATAAAAACATTTTCTCCAATATGGTAATGAAAGCATTTGACTGCTCTTGGATTTGGTGACTTTTTGGTTCTTAATGCTAGTTGACTTTCGCTATTTACATGCTTAATGGAAATTGTGAATTTGAAAAAGGATATTGTTAGGAGCTCCTCTAACCATTTTAACAACTAAGAAAAGCCTAGGTAATCTCAAGCTTCTTGGATTACTATAGCCAAATTCAGGATTTAAAACAAGTATTGCACCATTGGATTCTAATGATATGTTCATCAAAAGTCAACGTGAGGAAACCTTAAGTCAACCACTTTTCTCATATTGATTTTACATCAAATTCTTGTTTTTGTTGAATTGTCCATTGAAGATTTAGTTTAATTCTAGTTTTAATTTAAGTTTTTCAAAAAGATCAAAACCCCTAATTTTATTTTTCTTGTCATTTTACAAGTACTTTTGTAAAGAGATTTTCCATGGAGTTATAAAATTGAACCAATCTCCACGGCTTCGACCACTTTACTACTATACACTATTTTAGTGTAAAGATTTAGGCTTACTAATTTTGTTGGCCTAAAAAACCAGCAAATTTTGGCGTGTTGCCGGGGATTGGATTATTTTTAATCAATTTGTTTCTCTATGCCCAAATCTTAACGTACAGGTGACTTGATTTATAATCCGGAAATTGAAAAAGAAGCAAGGATTTTGGCGAAGGAAAAGAGAATAGAATGTGGTCAAACTTCAAACCCTCACGGGGACCCGGAATTTGAAACCGCTTCCTCTAGGGACACCGAACCCGATTCTAGCCCCGACCATCGCTAAGAAATTCCTGAAAACCACCCTACCACAAAATCCACCCATCATAAAACCAACCACAATGGGGGACGGAGGAGAAGCTCCCGAAAGAACCTTGAGGCAGATGATGGAAACCGATTTACGCAAACTCCAAGCGGTATCAATTACCCCATTATGGAAGGAGGTTCATTATTGAAGTCAAGTTTAGTCCATCACCTTACAAATTTTCATGGATTGGAGAATGAAGACCCTAATAAGCACTTGAAGATGTTCCACATTATTCGCACTAGTATGAAGCCACAAGAGTCAACTGATTACCAAATCAAATTATGGGCATTCCCCTTTTCATTGGCCGAGGGAGCAAATGATTTGTTATTATATCTTCCATCGGGGTCAATCAACTCATTGACCGATATGGCAAGAGATTTTCTTGACAAGTTCTATCCCGCTTCAAGAGTCTCAAGTCTTAGAAATGAGAATTGTGGTATTCGCCAAGGCCAAAATGAGACTTTTCATGATTATTGGGAGAGGCTCAACAACTTATACTATAGTTGTCCACAACATCAAATTCCGGAACAACTCCTCATGCAAAACTTCTATGAGGGATATTTATCAATGGAGAGAAGACTAGTTGATGCTTCAAGTGGTGGAGATGCCATTAGCAAAACTCCAAAAAAAACAAGACAACTCTTCAACACCATAGCCGCAAACTCCCAACACTTTGGCTCGTACCAAGACATGAAGAGACCTACACAACACAAAGTCAACGAAGTGGTGAAATCGAACCTAGAGTATTAAATCAAAGATTTAAAATTTGTTGTCCAAAAGCTAGCCATGGGACAAACTCCACAAGTGATGGTTTGTGGGATATATGCAGCAATGGGGCACCCTACGGATGTGTGTCCCGTTCTTCAAGAAGATGCGAAACATGTAAATGCCACGGGAGAGTTCCAAAACTACCACAACAAACCGTATGGTTACCAAAATGCATATAATTCAAGTTAGAAGCCAAATCCCAGTATGAGCTACAATCCAAGACCATTGCCTCAAAATGGTTTGGTTAGACCTTCCTACCCACCACAACAACCCTATTACCAACAACCACAACCTCAATATAAACCCAAACCACCCCCTCCACATCATGAATAACCTCCTCAATCCTAACCAAGTAGCTCTGGAATGTCTCTTGAAGACATTGTCAAATCCCTAGCAACTAGTACTGTTAGGTCCCAAATATGTGGGATCTATCTAATGATTAATCAATTGCAATAGAAAAGAAGAAAAAGAATATTAAACAACCAAGTTTGCATACAATTCAACCATGAAATGTCGGATACAACTTGGATAGACCGAAAACTGGCTAGAACAGCTACACTAGCCTCTGACAACCTGACAACAATTTATAGCAATACACATTATACCAAAAACAGGTTTTCGGTCAAAGCTTGACCGAAAACCTACTAAGACCGAAAACACAAACAAACACAAGAGATGTCCAAAATACATTAATAGCAACCCTTATCCATCCATGTATTAATGTGTAGCCCAAACCAAATATATTCGCCCTTCAATCTCCCCCTTGGTTTGGGGCTAGCATGAATCAGTCTTTACGACCACCAACACATCTGATTCTCCCATTGCTCCATTCCATATTTCCTTGTCAATAATTAATGCTACCATTGAAGTGTAATCCTTAGCACCAGGATCAAAAATATCTTCAGCCACCTTGATCTAATGAATAGAAAGCTCATGGATATCCCTCCTTCCAAACTGTAGCAGATCCCTCTTATCATAAATACGAATACACCCATGCTTGAGTTTGATGACAACAGTAGTTGTGGTTTCATCAAACACCCAGTATTCCATATATTAAAGAGATCCATTTGGATGGTTCTAAAGGATAGGAATCTACTTTACTTGATTTTCCGCGGGCCACATCACAGATCGAAGAGGCTGATTGGTTTTGGGATCTATGACATTGGGGTAAATCTTGATGATAGACAATGCTGTCTTCATTGAGGGAAAGCCCTTTGCCACTTGACCTTCTAAAAACAATCTGAATTGTGTTGCCTTAGGTTCATTTGTTGGATTTGAAAACGGGGCTTTAGACAATTCCGTAAGATCAACCCTGGTCCAAGAATTGAAGTCGTGAGCATCTTTATACAATTTAGTATTTCCACTCTTCCTTCTTACGATCCACATTTTCAGAGGGTCATGGAAACCCCATGAAATGATCCCAAATCTAGCACGTTTTAACGCCACGACATTTGGAGCCTGCACTGGTTCATTGTCAAAACAATCGACAACTATGTTTGAACTTGTAGGAGTTGGAATAATAGGAGCGTCTTGATTTGGAAGATAAATTATGGGCTCAATGACAGATGATTTGAATTTGTCACCAAATTATTCTTCCATCTTCTTTTTCAATTCATAATAACTGGTGGTCAACAAACCAAAATGCATTTGACGATCGGTGATCTGCTTCGTTTTTTGAGTTTTATCTTGAAGAAGATCAGCAACTTGAATATTGAGCTTGGCATTCTCAGTGTGAAGGTCTGTAACATTGATATCAAGCTTGATATTTTTCTAGATCAGCACACTAATCTCCTTTCTCAGTTCAGGGAATGAAGCGTCATCATCTCCAGGTATACCTTCCTCTCTATATATATATATATTCCTTTTCTGCGTGAAGAGTGAGTTGAACTTAATGACTGGGCCAAATGAATAGCTAGTCTCTTACAGGCAACGTCATGATAAGGACTTGGAGGATATGAACTCAAGCCAGCAGATGAGCCACCAATTTCATGAATTAAGCTGGGGCCTTCCTGAATGGGCACGGATGAAGAAGGGGCAACAGTTGTGAATGGAGGAGTCTTTGTGGTTTGAATTAGGTCAGGAAAAATAACTCCCACCCTTGGATTAGTTCTTCGTCTTTTCATCAAGGGCTGGGAGGTCAGTTCTGTCTGGGCTTCACTCACAATTGGCTCAGATGTAGGAATAACCTTTTCAAGGGGAGGAATCCATGAATAGGTGTCCATTAAAATTGAAGAATCAGCCACTTGAACGGAAATAGGAAACTCAACTTCTTGACTGTCAACATTTTTCCTTATCTCCGATGTTGGATTGGCATCGTCATTGATATCATTGAAGATGTCATCAAGATCTTCATTTGAGAAAGTGTACTCGGGTCCAGAGAATTGTTCAGTAATATCATCTATGTCATAGCCAGACAGATCAACTCTTTCATTCTCTTCTTCTTCCTGTATTTCCTTGAACTCTTCTGTGGAACCTCCATCAAAATCACTTTGAACTATCACGTTTGTAAAAAATATGCTCCTCAGCCACAATGCTAGTTAGAGCAGCAACAATTTCTTCCTCATGGTCTGAAACGTCAATTACATCATCATTTATATTTGTATCATCTGATGATGCATGATTAGTTGAAGTCTGCTCAGGTGACTCATGGGATCCAGAAGAGTCGGTCAACTTGGCAAATTTTCAAATTTCTCTAAAGGGTACTTTCCTTGGAACATGATTTTCCCTTTTCAATTTTGCTTCATCAGACTGATTGTGTTTGGTCCAAAATCCTTCATGTCAAGAATCTCTCCTATCTTGGCAAGGTCTGGAAAAAAGCATTCGAGAAAGATCTGGATAAACTGAGGGTAAAGCAGGAATTGGTCCTTCGCCTTCTTTTTGAGATTAGTGACCATTTATTCTAAGATAAATCTTGATAAATTAAAGTCGATTCATGCTGCCAGTGCAATAATAGTTTGAGTATTCCTTGAAGAGATCTCGTCCGCTCCACCCTTATGCCCTGATATAACGTTAACAAACACATGAGCCAGAAATCTCTAGTATGGAGGTAGCAGCTTCTTGAGGGTCGGTGGGAAAACGCCTTCATATCCCATCTTTTCAAGGTACTCATCAACAACTCGCAGATCAATGTCAATAGGATAAGTAGCCTTATCATCAATCTTCAATGTTTCTTTCATAAACTGCTCAGTGATGACAATTTTACGTCCTTTGATAGTTGCTTCGATTGTCTGTGCTCCGTTGCTTTCGTTTCTAATGCTAGCTGAACTTTAGAAATCGTTGATTAAATCCAATTAGATTATGGGATTCCATGTGAGTGCTGAGACAATGCAGCATTCACTCAACCTGAACATCATTGACTTCAATTCACTATGCGCCGTGGGAGGATCATCAAGAAAAATTGAAACATTGTGACTTTCTGCAACCTTGAAACTTGCCATTTTATCTGCACAAAACAGACCATATGAGAAATCTTTTAATTAAAATGCATTGATTTTATTTCTCAATTTAATTCTTTTAGTTTGGCAATTTTAATTAATTTTATAACTCAAAGATTAGGTTCTCGGTCAAGAAAGTCAAATCGAAAACCTAAGGACCAACACACAAGTCAAGATCGAAAGCCAGATTTCACACCGAAAATGAGCTAGACCGAAAGCCAACAAGAGCAATTCTCGGTTGGACCGAAAGTCGTATGAGCCGGCTTGACCGAAAATGGATCGCCTTCAACCGAAAGCCGTCTGTACCGAAAGCGCCGATAGATCATATATTCGTGATTTACCATTGATTTCACAGTCGATTTGAAGGAAAAAATGCATAGCAGTGATCGAAATTACAATACCTTTGATGATTTGAAGTTGATTGAACAAAAGAACACAACAAGATTTTCGAGATTTTAGAGAGGAAAAAGAGGTTTTCGGTATTCTTGAGAGAGAAGGGGAACCCAAAATGATTTCATTTTGTTCTTTAAATACCCGGTTCAAGATTTTGTTAAAACCCGGATCCCAAACCCGATTTCAAAATCCTAATGGGCTACAACATTTTTATTTTAAAATGGTCCAATACCCAACACTTTTATTAAAAATAATACTCTTTGAGGATTAATTCAGAAAAATAAAATGAAATAAAAATAGAATTAAAAATAGAATAAAATAAAAATTGAAATAAAATTTTAAATGCTAAAATTTTAATTCAAACCTAAAATTAAGTCTATAACTAAGATTAATAATTTTCGTGATTTTGGGATCATAGTTGTTAGACAATCATATGCCATTTATCAGTACCTCTCCTTTCATGAATATATATGGTCGATCACCAGTATTGTGGTCCATTTAAACACGAAAAATTGTGAAAATGTTTGGACATGCTATAGGTGACAAGACAAGTTGATCCTATATTCCAAGATAAAACTTCATAAGGACCATTCATCTGACGACGACAAATGATATTGTTGTCCACCTAAATTGAGCAACGAGATCTACAGACAATCTAGAATTGTTTAATTTTAGATGTACTAGAACATGTTTCTCGCTTCCTGATATACCCCAATAGTCAAGAACTTCCGACATACTCTTTACTTTTGGTGAGCAGACTATTATTCATAGAGATGATAGATTCAGATTATTATTAATTATACTTATTAGACGGATTGAGAAGTAGAAGGTTGCATATGCTGTGTACTAGGTCTGATTGTTAATCATACAAAGGAGACAACATATGGCTAACAGATAAGAAGAATTTCATAGATATAATATATAGAGTAATAGATTTGCATATGTTGCAGTCCAGGTCGGATCTCTTCCAATCATGTAAAGGAGGCAACATATGACTAACTGTAAGAAAGGAGGAAAACAATTTTCTACAGACCTACTTTATTTTTATATTTATTTATATTTTTTAATTTTTGTTTGGTTTTTGTTTATTTCTTCACCTAAATTTGTGCATGGGTGAGAATGAAATTAAAACACGCAAATTTAAACTATCTTAACGAAAATTAATCCTCGAAGCGAATCATTTTCAAAAAAAATAGACAAGCACATCGAATCGAGCTTTGTTGAACAGCTTGGTGAACATGTTCGCCACATTATTAGCGGTGGGGACCTGTTCTAGCCGAATGGGTCAACGCTCATAATAATCTCGGATACAATGCACTTTCATATCGATGTGCTTGGTCTTTGAGTGCTGGACCGGATTTTTAGCAATTTGGATCATAGCCAATTATCACAAAATATAGGGATTTCTTGAAAATTCAAACCGTAGTCCAACAATTAATGTTGCATCCATATAACTTGAGAACAACAAGCAGACGCAGCGACATACTCCACTTCTGAGATTGAGGTTGAGACGGTATGCTGCTTCTTGCACTGCCATGAGACCAGTCTATCTCCAAGAAATTGGTATCCTCCTGAAGTTAGTTTTCTATCAAGCTCACATCCGCCATAGTTGCTATCTGCAAAACCATAAAGGTCAAATTTGGGATTTTTCGGATACCAAAGACCCAATTCTGGGCAACCTTTGAGGTACCGAAAAATCCATTTAATAGCAATAAGATAAGAAAGTTTAGGATTAGCCTGGTAGCGTGCGCATTGATAGACCGTAAACATTACATCTGGGCAACTAGCAGTTAGATACATGAGCGATCCGATCATTGATCGGTAGTACGTCTGATCTACAGATTCGCCTTCAAGATCAGGAGCCAGTAAAGGTCTCTCCGCCATGGGTGTAAGAGCAGGTTTCGCGTCTCGGAACCCGAACTTCTCCAGCATATCATCCACATACTTTTCTTGGTGAATAAGGATTCCGGTTGAAGATTGTTTGACCTAAAGCCCCAAAAACGTGGTCATCTCCCCAAACAAACTCATCTCGAACTGTTTCTTCATCTCTTCGAATTCTTTTCAAAGTTGTTGGCTTGTCGACTCGAATATAATGTCGTCCACATATATTTGAACAAGAATCTGATATGGACCGACATGTTTGATAAATAAGGTCTAATCAATGGTGCCTCGGGAATAGCCGCGATCGAGCAATTGCTGAGTTAGGGTAGCATACCAAGCTCTAGGAGCTTGATGCAGCCCATACAAAGCTTTGTCTAACTTGTAGACATGGTTGGAAAGCTTTGAGTTAACAAAATCGGGAGGTTGGTCAACATAAATCTCCTCTTTGACCTTGCCATACAAGAAATACATCTTGACGTCCATCTGGTATACGGTGAAGTTCATGTAGGAAGCATATGCAAGGAAGATACGCATAGCCTCCAAGCGCGCCACAGGAGCATAAACCTCCGTATAATCAAGACCCTTAATTTGCCGAAACCCGCAAACCACTAATCTTGCCTTGTTACGCACAATAACACCCGAGTAATCTTGCTTGTTCAGAAAGACCCATCTGGTATCAAAAGATTGCTTTCCTTTGGGAAGCTCCACCAACTTCCAAACCCCGAGCTTCTCGAATTGATTAAGTTCGTCATGCATGGAATCAACCCAGTTGGGCTCATTCAGATCCATTTCAACATTCTTGGGCTCTATCTGAGAAATAAAGAATGAGTAAAGACACGTATTGAAGACTCCACTCTGACTTCGTGTTTAAACACCGTCGCCCAGCTGGTCAACGACGTTCTCTATAGGATGGTGACGTTGAATGCGAGCAGGGATCTTGTGGCTGATTTCATTGATAGGGACTGGAAGATTATGGATGTTAACCACTCCTTCATTTGCTGAATGATCCACGGTAAATGAACTAGGTTCGTTTGTCGGATCTGCTACAAACTCATCAACGATTCTTTCCGGAAAGAGAAGTTCCATCAGATTTGAAGTTACAGAGGAAGTCTATTGGTTCATGAACTCTCTTTCCACCGGAGTTAGAGGATTAGCATTAGCATCAGGAGAAGATTGTTGAGGAGGGGAGGACCCAGAATAATCAGTTTGAACAGAAGACATCGCCGGAGGATCAGAAGAAACCAATGGTGGTTTGTAGACAACTTCTTCCTCTTCGTCTTCAATAATGATTTTCGAACTAGACATAGACCCTGCTTGATTATCTGACGACACATTGAATGATTTGAAAAGAGATGTGTAATCAAATAGCCAATCTGGACCCACTCTAGCGTCTATCTCATTCTCTTGAAGCCAACGAACATCGAAAGACTCCACAATATGTTTCGTCCGCTTGTTATAAACCCTGTATACAGTACAAGCAGCGTATCTAACAAAATAACAGTCATCGGATTTTGCATTGAATTTGGGGTTGGATTCCAAGAGGAGAAGAGTGCAAGGGTAGCCAAATACTCTGAAATGGCTGACAGATGGCTTGTGTCCGTATAGAATTTCGTACTGTGTTTTCATTTTGGCTTTGTTGATCAGCATGCAATTCTGAACATAGCACGCCGTGTTAATCGCCTCAGCCCAAAAAACACAGGACGTTTGGAGTCACACAGCATCGTCTTTGCAGCATCTTTAAGATTTTGATTCCTCCGTTCGGCAACACCGTTTTGTTGTTGTGTGCGAACGAAACTAAATTGAGGGACAATCCCTTTCTCAGTGTAAAAATGATCAAGAACAGCGTTCTTGAACTCCGTTCCATTGTCAGTACGCATCGCTTTCACTCGGTTGCTAGTTTGATTCTCTATCATCACAATGAACTTCTTGATGAGGTCAATGATCCCAGCTTTGTTGGACAAAAAGAAAACCCAAGTGAAACAAGAGTAATCGTCTATCACAACGAGGCAGTATGAATTGCGGGTTATATTGAGAACGTTAACCGGACCAAATAAATCCATGTGTAACAATTGGAGCACTTCATTGATGGAGTTAACCTGCTATGGAAAGTGTGGTTTCCGATGATGTTTTCCTTGAGCACACGAAACACACTTTTCAAATGTAATGAAAAATATAATAGGCAATCCTCGAACTATTTCGTTCTTTGCAAGACGATTCTGATTCTATGCATTAGCGTAACCGAGACGACGATGCCCCAACATCGCATTTTTTCTGAGACTTTGGAGAATAGGCAAGTGACTTCGTCGGGAATATACTGTTCATGTCCATGATGTAGGTATTCCCATCCCGCTTAGATTTTACAAGAATCCACTCCCCCGGAATAACAATGCCCGACTTTAAAATAAGACATTCTTTGTCGGTAAAGTGCGTCGAATACCCTTTGTCACAAATTTGAGAGGCGCTCAAAAAACTATGCTTCAATTCAGTATCATAGTTGACATTTTGAGAACTAAGCACTGCATTCGTCAGTGTTCCTTTCTGAGTTATTTTGCCACCTTCACTGCCCGCAAACGAGACATAGCCCCCATTAAATGTTTGAATGTCGTGCAGTTAGGAGATATCTCTTGTCATGTGTCGGGAGTAGCCACTATCGACATACCAAGGTCTGATGATATTCCTCCATGTCTGTCCCTGCACAATGAGCGAATTTATTCAGATTTGGGATCCCAGGTCATCACAAACCTAGGTTTACCCTTTACTTTCACATATTTTTCATTTGATTTTTCCCTTTCATTAGGTTTAGAGGTTAATGGTGACTGATTTAAATTCAATTTTGGTACCCACTTAAAGTTAGGTTTTGAAACTTTGTTAGTTTGCTTCGAGCCGGTGGATATTCCACTCAAAGAGTTTGAAGATCCGGTCCTTCCCTTTGACAAAATCGACTTAGACTTAGCCTAAGTTGATTTTGGCAAACTATTATTGAATTTATGGAAAACCTGTTTATTCTTTTGAAAATTGGCCCTTTTCTTGTTTGGATTTATGTTCAAGTGACCATTCCGAGAACGAATTATAGGGGATTTTCAAGTTAAAGATCATCCCCAAAATTCATTCTCTCCCCTTTTTGATGTTTGAGATACAAATATCCGATTTAAACAGTTTCTTGCAATGTGTCCAGCAGTGCCATAATTAAAACAAATTTGTTTATTATCATTGGTTTTGACACTGTTTTTGACATATTTCTTTCTTTTGTTTTCATTTCTAACACTTTCACATTTGCAAGAACAATCACAGGATCTTGAAGCAAATGTGGAAGGTGTAGAAGCATTAGAATCAAACAAAGATACATTTTCAGACAAAGCATTATCAGTTGCAATCTTATCATCAGAAAAAACAATACCACCAGACACAAAATTGTTTAAATTCAAATTTAATGCAGACTCATTACACAGACTGACACCAAACTTTAACACATCATCATTATTAGACTTAAGAACATCAGGGTTTTCATCTCTCTGCTCCCCCTGAGCTATGGACTTATCTGCACTCAAATTTGAAATGTTAGTATCCAAAACCTTTTCGTTTGAACATATAACTTGTTCAGAAGCAGGTTTTCCATATACAAGTAAAGGTTCTTGATCTATTTCTTCCTGAGATAATGGAATAGCAATATCATTGTTATTGTAAGGGGGAGGGACACTCTCAAAACCTAGTCCAACTTTTATCTGATTTCCATGAGTAATATATGTCCAGTGCATTTGTCCTTTGATCATTTTTGCAATAGTTTCACTTGACCCATCAAATTTTTTAAAATTAAATTCAATATTTTCAAAATGTGTTTGCAATGAGTCAAGTTCAGTGGTCACAGCTTCAAATTTTCGTTTGATATGATCATAGTTCTCACGTTTGTTGCCGTAATCCTCTTGTAATTTTGTAAAGTCCTTTATTTTATTTTCTAGTTGAGTCTTTAAAGGCTTTTGTTGGTTTTTCCTAAGTGTTTATCCCTCATATTTTTAGTCCTCGTTCTCTCTCTTTATTAAATCTATTGATTCTCGCAAAAATTTCATAGTTTTAGCACAAGATGGAGCGCAACCAGATTCACTTACCTCGGGCTTAGATGGCTCAGAAGTGGTTTGCACCATGAATGCATACTGGAGGTTCACCATATCTTCTTCAGAATCTATCTCTGCCTCTTTCTCTTTGGGATCCTTGATCTGGGCCAAATAAGTATTTTCGGGGCCTGAAATATTCAGTGCCTGAATTTGATCTTCCCAATCAAAGGATTGAGCCACCATTGCTAGATTCACAGGTTGATTGGTTGATGAGGATCCTCTATTGTTACTGTGGACATATGTAACTGGCACCACGGTTCAATCAGCATTTTTCCTTTTGTTAGGCTTTAGACATTCCCTAGCAAAGTGCCCTGGCTCATGGCAATTGAAGCAGCAAAGTTTGCCTTTGTTGAATCCGACCTTTTTGTCGGAATTGACACTCCAGTTGTTTTTGTCGGGTTTCTTAGAAAACTACTTTGCCCTGAACATAACCATGGCCATCTGCCAGGTTATATCCATCTCTTTTACATCTCCAGGATGAATCTGATCAAGGTCAGCAAACGAAAGTTGTGGGGAGAGTTCTCCAGCCACAAAAGCATTGCAACAATTCACCAACCCCATGGAAAGAGCCGTATTTTCTTTTTTTTTTCTTTCATGGTTGACATCTAAGAACTGAAACCATGAGACTTAGGAGGTACAACATTACATGAACCAAAACTGGGATTAACTTGTTGAGAAATGATCTGAGGTTGAGGAACTTGAACTTGTTGCATGGAAGGGATAACATAGAATGTAGGTTGAATCTATTGATGAGTCATGAAAGGTTGAACTTGTGGAACATGTGGTGTTGAAGTAACTTGAGGATCTTCCGCAACAGTGAAGCTTGAAAAAGCATTGTTGTCTATGGCTTGGATCCCTAGATTTGCAGTGGAATAAGAATTAACATGATTAATCTCCCTCTGCTTGTCATCAAGATCACAAGCCTTGATGATAGCCATAGTTTCTGCCAGACTCAGCATGTTCGACTCTTTTGTTTTCTTTATCACTGAGACATTCATATCCTAGGATTTTGGAAAGGATTTTAACAACTTCTTGTTGATTTATGATCTTGTTACTGAAACACCAGTAGAACTCATTTCTGTGGTGAGAGTAATGAACCTCTGGAGCTTGTTCTCAATAGTTTTGCCCAGGACATAGTTGAACATGTTGAGCTTTTGTCGAAGCATATCCTGATGACTCTCCTTCATACCCTCGTTACCCTCATAAACTTCTATTAATGCTTCCCCAAGTGCTTTCGCAGATGTATACTCATGGAAACCCTGAGCGATTTTTGGAGATAATGCCATTGTAAGCATAGCAAGGGCTTTCTCCTGCTCTTCGACCTTTTCAAAATCCTAATCTGTATAATTTTTAACCCGTTTATCAACAATTGTATCATCCACTACAGTAGTAATTCGAATTGGTCCCTTAAGTATACTGCGCTAAATCTTGAAATCTTTCATTTTAATATACTTCTCGATCTGGTATTTCCATTCCGGAAAGCCTTCAGCATTTAAGAGTCTAGGAATCCGAGAAGTTGTTCCCATGATGGTGTCAAGTTTTTGATAAATTGCCATGCTTTAAGAATCCATTTGTGAAGATGCTTGGTTTTTCGGTTATAGAAGACGCTTAGATTTTCGGTTACAGAATATGCTTGGATTTTCGGTTTCTGAAGATAAACCGAAAATAAGGATTTTTTCAGTAAAAAAGTTAATTCTTGATCCGATTACTATTTTTCACACAGCCAAAACTTCCAAAAATGTTTCCAAATACACAGATCTGAACAGAACAAAATTGACAATGAGTTTTCGGTGTATGTAGATTCAACCGAAAACTATAAGAGTTCCACCACAAACTTAAATCTAATGCAGATCTTTATTTTGATAAAGCAAACAATGATCCTATCTTCAAACTAAAGCAGATTCGAACTTGCCAATGAACCGAAAATGAAGATCACGAGTTTTGTTGATGAACTAAAAACAGAAAACACAATTGATCGACACTAGAATTGTTCTAATACCAATTGTTAGGTCCCAAATCAGTGGGATCTGTCTAATGATCAATCAATTGCAATAGAAAAGACGAAGAAAAAGATTAAATAACCAAGCTTGCAAACAATTCAACCATGAAATGTCGGATACAACTTGGATAGACCAAAAACTAGCTAGAACGACTAGACTAGCCTCCGATAACCTGACAACAATTTATAGCAATACACATTAGAACAAAAACAGGTTTTCGGTCAAAGCCTAACCGAAAACCTACCAAGACCGAAAACACAAACAAACACAACAGATGTCCAAAACACATTAATAACAACCATAATCCATCCATTCATTAACTCCTAGCCCAACCCAAATATATTGGCCCTTCAAGTACCCAATAATTCCAAAAAGATACAAGGACTAGTATCTCCAACCTTGAAGCAAAAATGAGAGATATAGTTACATCTACAAGTAAGTTAGAATCCCGTGGAAAACTACCTTCTCAAACCGAAAAGAACCCAAATATCAATGTCGTGACATTGAGAAGTGGTAAACAAACTCCAGAGAGTATTTCAAAGAAGAATTCAAGGGAAGATGAGGAAGAAATAGAGATCACTCCCATTGAGGATCCTATTGGCAAAAGTGATGCACAAGATGAAGTTTCAAAGAAAGTGTAACATCTCGACTCCCAGGTATGAATTTCAAGAATTTTTATACATCATTTAAGACCTACTCGATTAGTTGGAGGCCCCAACTCATCATGTAGAAATTGATCAGGTTGTGTGGTTTATGGAACCTACTCGTCGAGTGGTGTTTATAGATGAGATCTTGGTATACTCCAAGACTAGAGAGTAGCATGAGGAGCATCTTTGTGAGCTATTGGGAGTTTTTAGGTGGGAATGGTTGTATGCTAAGTTCTCTAAGTGAGTGTTTTGGTTATGAGAGGTTCAGTTCCTTGGAGACCTCGTTAACCAGGAGGGGATTTTGGTCGACCCCACCAAGATTGAGGCGGTTATGCAGTGGGAGGTTCCGAAATCTCCCTCGAATATCAGGAGCTTCTTGGGATTGGTAGGGTACTACTGGAGATTCATATAGGATTTCTCCAATATTGCGGTACCCCTCACTTGTGTGACGAAGAAAGGGGTGGATTTCCGGTGGGGCCCTGCGCAGCAGACTACATTTGAGACTCTATGACAGCGACTCTGCGAGGCACTAGTTTTGACACTCCTAAAGGGCGTTGAGAATTTTGTGGTGTCCTGTGATGCATCAATCACCAGATTGGGAGCAGTCCTTATACAGAGAGTTCGGGTGATAGCCTATGCATCGCGACAATTAAAGCTGCATGAGACGAGATATCCCACACACGACCTGTAGATGGAGGCAGTGGTATTCGCTCTCAAGATTTGGATACATTACCTTTACGGGGTCCGTTGTACCATATACACAGACCACAAGAGTTTTAGAAACATCATGGATCAGCCGAACCTGAACATGAGGCAACGCAGGTGGCCGAACGTAGTCAAGGATTATGATTGCGAGATCCTTTACCATCCGGGTAGAGCTAATGTTGTGGTAGACACCCTGAGCTGCTATTTGGCTAGATCTTCTATTCCAGTAGCATGTATGAGGATATCAGTGGGATCTCCACTTGTGAGCTTGATCAGGGAAGCTCAAGCTGAGGGTGTGTGACAGGAGAACTGGAAGCTGGAGAGGATTAGTTGTGAGATCACCAGATTTGTGTAGGATAGTCGGGGATTGTTTACCCGTTGTGGTCGGGTATAGATTCTGATGTCTGGTAGGGTCAGATAGATTGTACTGGAGGAGGCTCATAAGTCTCGCTTCTCTATTCATCCCAGGTCCACCAAGATGTACCGAGATTTGAGATTAAGCTATTGGTGGGCGTGCATGAAGAGAGAGATCGTATGGTACATCGAGAGGTGTTTGACTTGTAGGATGGTGAAGGCCGAGCATTAGAGGCCGCATGGAAAGATGCAGCCTCTAGAGGTTCTCATGTGGAAATGGGAGCAGATCATGACATAATTAATCACCAAATTTCTGAGAACGACAAATGGCTTCGATGCTATATCAGTCATCATGGATCAATTGACCAAGAGTGCCCATTTTCTACCCATTCGGGAGAGCTCATCGGCCACGAAGCTGGCCAATATGTATATCCGTGAGATCATTACTCACCATGGGGTACCGGTCTCTATTGTATCAGACCGTGATGTTCGATTCACCTATCGTTTCTGGCAGAATTTTAACGAGGAACTACGCACACGGTTGCATTTCAGTACAGCTTATCATCTGCATACATACGACTAGATTGAGCAGACCATACATACCCTCGAGGATATGTTGTGGGCCTGTGTTATTGGATTTGGTGGGAGTTGGGACTCCTACTTACCTCCTGCAGTTATCTCCTAAAAAAGCAGCTTTCATTCTAGTATTGGTTCCACCATTTAAATTGTTGTATGGACAGAGATGTTGAACCCCATTCTGTGACAACCCGAAATTTCTATCGTGTACAATACATCTGTTCGATCAAAGTTAGAACCATTTTGCTACGTTTTAGCACTGTTTAGGGTCTATTTGAGTGTTCTAAACTTAGTACAATTAAAGAAGGAGCCTAGAAGTGGGATAACTCGATGCATATCAAGCAAATTTGGGCCAAACACTACAACATATGGAGTGTGCGGCCGCACACTTGAGTGTACGGCCACACATAGGTGTGTGCGGCCGCACACCCATTCCAACCACACACTCCTACCTATATATACCACACTTAGTCATTTTGAACACTATTCCCAATTCTTCAAGGCTACAACTCGAAATCCTCTTAAGTATCATCCAACTTTTCACTCCAATCTTCAAACAAGTAAGTGGTTTATCCCTTGATTTGCTATTACATGACCTTAACTAGCCTTCCCCTTTGATTTGATCCATGAAAACACCTTTTTAGTGTTAGATCTTCAAAAACACCAAGAACACACACTAATTTTTGGACCTTAATCACCCTTTTCAAGCCTCTATAACGTGTATGTACTTGTTATACCTTGTTATATGCCAAGAACAATTGATGGTATGCTTGAAAAACTCGAGTTTATCATCTTCATAAAGGGTGTGTGGCCTCACACCTTCATGGTGGCTGCACACACCCTTTTTAGGCCCAAAAATGGCAATGAACTCCATAAAACGCTAGAGCATGAAGTAAGATACCTTCCTAGATGAGTCCTAAGGCCCTAAACTGTGTTTTAGCACACTTCATGGGGAGTGTGCGGCCGCACACACACCCTGGCCGCACACCCTGCTGCACACACACACAAATAGTGTGTATTTAGACCATACCCTCCCTTGTAAAGCCATATACCCTTTATATACAATCAGATATGGTTGTAACACTTCAAAATAAGTGTTTACAAGTCCCTAAGGTGTTTCCAATTCAATAATTAGTTGTTATATGCATTAATTTTGTACATATATATATATATATATATATATATATATATATATATATATATATATATATATATATATATATATATATATATATCATTACGGTTAATAGGACTTGGTTATGCTTAAGTCCCCAACTGACACCCAATAATCCTATATCGATCTTTCATCCAAGTTACTCACTACAGGTGAGTTCATACCCCTTAAGCACCATTTTAAATGATTTAAAATGCTTTTATCGGGGGGGGGGGGGATACAAGTTGAAATATTATAGTTATTATATCAATCACATGTGATTAATAACTATTAAACAAATAGATTTACTATGCTATTAACTGTTTTAGCAAACAAACTACTTCAAACTGTCTATCAAACTCACTTTTATATGCTAAACCTTTTCTTTTATAGCTTTCAAACTTATAAATTGTCAAAATCATGTCTATTACATATATAGTTATATAAGTAAGGTTTGAAGGACTTAGGACTGACAACTCACTTTATTTCATGTTCCTTATTTTGTTGTGGACATAGAGTACCCTGTTGTTTGTCTGAGTGTCATTGAATCCTTAGTTATATATTATGTATATATGTATAGATGTAAAGGCTTTTATCTCTGGTTAATACATTCAATCATACAAATAATTCTACTAGTAAACTATAATAGGTATAGTTTAAGGAGATACTACTCATTATTTCTAGTTCAACGAAGCATACAAAGAGTCAATTCATTCTTGAGTTAATACTTACTATTGTGAGAAATTATACAACTATACTACGCTGAGAAACTAAGAGAAATTACTATTATGAGAGGCTATACAAACATACTATGAAGAGAAATAGATAGAGAATACTATAACGAGAAACAATACATACACTACACTAGTTCATACAATACATATACAAGTATACTATAACATAAATGTGAACCACTGTTTCGGGGCATGTCATCACTGCCATGGCTCGATTTGTATCCAGAGTCTCCTGGAGGGAGAGCGTGAATTTGCGTATAGATCTATACTGAATTGAATATCCTACACCTTGCAGCTAGCTACAGTGGGACCTGCAGGTCTTCGGGTGCCAAATGTCATTAATTCTGACATCTTTCATCGTCGTGTTTTTAGTCGATAGTATGGTACAATTAAATCACATTATACCTTGATAAAAATCTAGTTTAAGGTAGTTAATATAGCAGTAGTTACTATAATACAATACTACAGTACTACATTATTTTCCCATTGCATTCACTTTGTGATATTCTCACATAATTGGAAATGTATAAATTATATTATGTTAATGATAGTCACACTTGCAAAAATTACACACTTTTAGAAGAAACGAACATACAAAACAGTCAGGCCTTGGTAAAAGGCTACTTTTAGTAGAAAATATAGTATTTTCTAGGAGATACAAACATTTACAAACATCTACAAACTTCTGAGAACATATACATTCAAACACTTACAAACATTTTCGTACAAATAATGACACTAAAATGCTTATGAACTCACTAGCTTTAAAGCTGATAAAATCTTTCAAAATAACTTGTATTCTCAGATCATCAGTAGACAGGTATCGATGCCAGCTTTTGAGAAGATGGAGCATATTCAAGACTCATATATTCTTTTGGATTCATATTTTTGGTGTCTTATAAACTGGTCAGAAAAATTGTATTAAAATACATTATTAATGCAATGGATGATGTTGTTTGCTTGTTTACTATTATTCTATGTTGTGATACTGTACATGACGTCCTCCACCCCAGAACGTTTTCCGTGGTTTCAGTTTTGGAGTGTGACACATTCTGTTAGGGTGAGATTGGTCACAGGATGATGGGTCGGATGGAGGTAGTTTTGCAGACTATCAAGAGGATTCAACAAATCAAGCAGCGGCTACAAATTGCTCAGAGTTGGTAGAAAAGTTATGCAAACCGACGCCAATCTGAGTTGGAGTTTCAGGTTGGTGACATGCGACTATTGAAGGTCACACCCTGGAAGGGTCTGATTCGCTTCAGAAAGAGGGGGAAGTTGGGTCCCCAATTCATCGGAGCCTTTTGGGTCATTACCAAGATCGGTAAAGTGGCATATAGATTGGATCGTCCGGAGGAGCTCAGTCAAATTCACCACACTTTTCACGTCTCGCAATTTCGGAAGTACATACTAGATGAGGACACAGTGGTGTCATTAGATGATATTCAGGTCGATGAGCGCATGAATTACATGGCGAGGCTAGTAACCACTCTAGAGAGTAAAGTGAAGGTTCTACAGAAGAACAAGGTACCTTTGGTATAGGTACCATGGGAGAATCGGATGAGAAACGAGTGGAATTAGGAGTCGGAGGCTGATATAAGGGAGCATTATCCAGAGTTGTTCACCGCAGCAGACTTCAAGAACAAAGTCTAGTTCAATTGGGGGAGAATAGTAACATCCTGACTCCTAGGTATGAATTTCAAGAATTTTTATACATCATTTAAGACCTACTCGACAAGTTGGCGGCCCCAACTCGTCGTGTAGAAATTGATCAGGCCGCGTGGTTTATGCAACCTACTCAACAAGTTGAAGACCCCAACTAATCAAATTGAGGTTGTGCATGAAAACTCTAATTTTTAGGGTAGCACCCTATTTAAAGGACCTTAAGTCCCACTTTTTAGCCATCCAGGAGAGTTCCTCGACTGAGAAATTGGCCGATGTGTATGTATTTGAGATTGTTGCTCATCATGGGTTTCTAGTTTCTATTGTATCATACCAAGATGTTCGGTTCACTTCCCGATTTTGGGAGAAGTTCCAAGAGGAACTAGGTACGAGGCTACATTTTAGTACTTCTTATCATCCACATATCGGAAGCCAGAGTAAGTCGACCATCAAGAAACTTAAAGATATGATGCGGGCTTGTGTAATAGATTTTGGTGGGAGTAGGAATTCCAACCTACCTCTTGCGGAGTTTTCCTACAACAACAATTATCACTACAGCATTGGTGCCCCTGCCTTTTAAGCTCCTATATGGTCAGAGATCTAGTACCCCAGTTTGTTTTGGGGAGGTTGGTCACAGAGTCATGGGGAGGACTTAGTTCTATAAACCAAGGAGCTTATTCAGCAGATCGAGTAGAGATTGCAGACAACTCAGAGTCGGTAGAAGAGTTATGCCGACCGGCCACGATCAGAGTTAGAGTTTTTGGTCGGCGATATGGTTCTACTGAAGGTCTTACCCTAAAAGCGTATGATACGCTTCCGAAAGATGGGAAAACTAGGTTCTCAGTATATTGGAATGTTTCTTGTGATCGCTAGGGAAGGTTGAGTGGCCTACTGGTTGGATTCGCCGAGTGAGCTTAGCTAGATCCACAACACTTTCCATGTTTCCCAGTTGCGGAAGTGCATGTTGAACTATGATGCAGTGGTCCCTTTGGATGATATTTAGGATGATGAGCGCTTGAATTGTACTGAGAGGCTCGTAACGATAGTGAAGTGAAAGATGAAGGTCCTGTGTAACAAAGAGATACCTTTGGTAAAGGTTCAATGGCAGCATCGGAAAGGCTCCGAGCGGACCTGGAAGTCGGAGGTGAAGATGTGGGACCATTAGAATGAGCTATTTGCAGAATCGGACTTCGAGGATGAAGTGTAGTTCATGTGGGGGAGAATTGTGACATCCTGATGATGATGTATTTTTAAAATTTTACTCTATACGAAATAATATTGTATTTTGAACATTGGGCTTGAAAAAGTTTACGAGAATGGCGCATAGTGGCATTTTGGTGATTTTGGCGAAAGGCCTAGTACGTTGGGTGCACGTTGTGCGTACACCGCGTACATAGGGCGTACGTGAAGAAACCTCAAAGTTTAATTTTTAGGGCTTGGTCCATATATAAGCATCATTCTTGAGATTAAATCTCTGAAGATCGGAAGATTCAAACAGGTAATAGAGAACAATAACACAAGAATGGATCAAAGTATGCTTAATGATTCAAAGTCACGCCTCAGAAGAACTAGATGAAGAATTGCTACTGTAGAGGTATGGAGGGTTACAAGCTATTTCCAAGATTACTAAAACACAGTGTGTGCATGCACCTTAAATACTATAACCCTAATAACTAAAGATGGGTGGAAAAGCCCTAGCCCATTTTCCTAAATGGACTATATAATAAAATACAATGACGCAACACTAATTCCCAACATCTCCCCCTTTGCGTCAATTGAGGCGAGAGTCCACCAAGGTTGAGTTCGCTTCTGCACTTCAAAAACTTTCGGAATAATGCTCAGCAGAATCATATGAAACTGGAAGTACCATTGAATCTTATCCGAAAAGCCCTTCTTTTCTCCCTTGCTATTTCCCTTGAATTTATTGATCGTGTCCAAAAATATACTCTAGGCAAAAGGTTGTGTACAGATGTTCGTCATGAAGGATGAAACGGCGTTGTGAAAGTCAGTGTCATTTCGTTCTCACGCCTGAAAGATCACATACCATCCTTCCTTGTACATTTTCCCATGCTTCAACTTCATTGAGGAGAACAGATGGCTTCCTGCATAATAAAACATCAATTTCCGTATCCATTTTTCCTACCTCTTTAACATACGAAACAACCATCAGTTTGAGGTAAGCAATAACGGGCTCATACTTCTGTGCGTCTCTCTGTAGTAAATTGTAAAGCATGATCGAATCATAGGGATTGAGGCAAGGCAGGTCTGCGAGAGTCAATTCTTGAACCCGACTAGCGAAACCTCTCATAAACTTGAACTTCGCATTAGGTAAACTTTCGGTTTCAATTGGACATGTGACCTTCACTGCAATAATCTTGCTAGCACTCCACGTTTCATATTGTGGCTTCATATGCTTGAGATAGAACAAGAAGAGCAATTGATTTGCATCGTTATCAACAGAAGGGACATTTGCTATTTTCAGAAAGGAGCAAAACTTGAAGGCTTTCGGAGTTATTGGCAGATCCAGCTGCGAATCTTGTTTATTCTGAAGCTCGAATGACACAACTGGTTCTAACTAATATTGACTGGGCATATCCACAGTTTCATTCTTTATTCGCTTCAGAGTCCACTCTAGAAATAAAAGCTTCCGACTTTCCAAAGTGACCTTAGCTTCACGTTCTACTTTCTCTTTCGCTTCAGCCTCTCATATTATTCTTTGAAGTTCATCCATTTTAGCCCCTCGTGCCTTTCTTCTTTTGATCTCGTTTTCATCAAGCTCTTCATCTTTGCTGTTTTCAACAATGGGTTCTTCACTGAAAAGTTTTTCTTTGACTTTAGGCTCAGATTTGCTTTTGATAGTGTGCTTAACTGAAGTTTTGGGGTCTTCCTTCTTGGATTGTGGCACACCTTCTCCCCCTTGTTTCAGAATAGAGCTAGATTCCGGAACACCTTCCAGTCGATGAAGCATGGCGAAGACGGGCCTTAGTTTCTCAATAAGATGCTTCTTTACCATAATTATAATCATTGAATCACGAGTCTTAATGAAATTCGAAAGCATGCCAATGATGTCTGCTATATAGCTCTTCATAGTAGCTTTTTCATATAACAAATCATTGACTTGTTTCTTAGCATTTTCAAGTATGACTGTCAAGACTTTCACCTTTTCAGTCTTGACAGAAAGTGCATCCATTATTTTACTCTCCATGGCTAGATCATTTTGAAGCTTAGTGATTTTCAAGGAGATGGATGACTGGAACTCATCATGGTTAGATTTAAGACCAAAGCTAACGTCTTGAAGTTTTGCCTTCTCAGTTTTAAGTGTTGAGCCCAGGCTAGAAATGACTTCATTAGCCTTCACCGTGTTGGACTCCAAGGAACTTTGGAAATTCTCCTAAATAATTGTGCATCATTAATTAGTTTATCGATGTTTTCGGTTGTGTTGTTGCAAACTATAGGAGAAGCATCTACCACCTTGTTTATCTTTTCAAGGTTGGCAGATTGCTCTTTGTAAGGTTATCAAGAATTGACTTGACCATTACTTTAGAATAATCATCGGTAGAAGATTTCTTTGTAGCATGAAGAAACGAGTCCAGTTTTTTATGTATTTCCTTGAGTTTCCCTCTCATGATAGGAGCTTTGTCATCACTTTCAATCTTGATGTTGAATGGACTGTAGGTGAATCCTGCGAAGTTGTCATCATCACCAAAATTCATATATGGGTCATTTTGGTGAAGAGGGGAAATGGGTGGTGTAGAATGACCAGTGGCTAAACCTGAAGCTCCTGCCCCCGCATCAGATGCATTGATAGAAATTGGAGGCTCAATAGTTGTTGTTGGTGCGGTGGCATAATCGGTGAAAATAGGTGGGGGTTGTGAAACACCTAATAAGACAGGTAGGCATGGGGCAATGAAAATTGGTGTTGAAATATTAGTAGTATGAGAGGGAACCGAGACATTATCAAAGAAGTCATCAGTAACAGGAATTGAGATAGGAATCCGAAAGGTTACCTTTAGGTTTGTAGACATAGGCTACGAAACCTCAGGATTTGAATATGCAGCAGTGTCTTCAGTTTGGACAGGCTCATCCGCTTCAATGCTAACGTCTGACTACGAACGTTTTCTTTCACTATGAGTTGGAGATATGGGTTACGAGCTATCTTCTTTATCTTTTGCTTCTTTGTTGGAGGAGGAGCTGGTGCAGACGAGCCAACCTGTGTCTTTCAATTCTTGGAGGTTGCAGCTGCTGTTGAAGTACCTTCTTTCTCAGCTTTCTTCTTTCCTACTTTGTTAGGCTTATCAGCCTCATCCAATACTACTCGTTTCTCATCAGTTAAAGGGAGAAAGCCTGAAACTGGAAGTTTCCTGTAAGCGTCAAGAATCTTACTTGCAGTAGGAACATCCCGAAACATGGCTTTAGGAATGGAACCAACGAACGAGAACTTGGAGTTGTCAGCAATGATGAAATTCGTAGTGTGAAATATTTAGATAGTATACATAAATGAATCTTGCATCACCAGAATTTGAAGCTTCTCAATTGCCCGTTGGACAACGATTTTCCAGAATCATGCAGAAGAAATATCATTGTGTCAATTTTTAGAATTGGTACTTTGGACTAACTGAGCCCAAAGAATAGCCCCGAAATTGATGTTGACCCCCATGTAGATCCCATACATGATGGTCATCAATAGTTTACTGGCACAATCAGAGCCAGTCACACGCTCAGAAAAGCTCTTGAATAACAGGGTAAAAAGCCCATTCCATTGAGGCGGTAGATTGGGTTTCCTGAACTTTGAGATGGTGGTTAGGATTTCTTCGTAACCCAATTGGCAGAACATCTCCATGATAGCGGCGATTGTGATGGAATCAGGGTTTACCATATCATCAATCTAAGTAAGCCCTAGCAAAGAGCAAAATCGGGACTTGGTGATTGAGGTTGTCTTGTTGTGAACTTCAAAAGTGATTCTTCATTCTTCCTTGATGTATCAAGATGACGAGTAAGCCTTTGATAGGAGAGACATCGGAACAATATCAGATGTTGTCAAAGCTTTAACTAGAGAGGAATATTTCATACATTCGACAATGAGTAGTATGTAGCTGTCGTATTTGAGAGCATCAAGATCCAAAATCAATTTTTGATTTAGCTTAATAGTAAGAAACGTTGACTGTGCAGAATGATCTTGAACGGAAGGGGTTTCAGAGGAACCTGCCATTGTTGATTTCTTAGAGAAGATGAACAATAGAGAGGTTTAATCCCCAAAATTCTGTGAGGATTTTTGAAAGTCATAATAAGTGTTGAATCGTCAAAAACCTTTTATACGATTTGATTGGAGAGAGAAATCTAGATGTTTGGCATATTGGTTAATGAAAAGTCGCCTAAAAAGATGCGATGTGACAACTCTTGCGTCAAAAAAAGATGCTAGGCGGCGAAAAACCAGGTGTAGGTTAAAATTTACACCTGTCCATTTGAAAACGTATCCATTAGAACTACCGCTTCAGTTTCCCCCTTTCTCAGTAAAGTGACGTAATGCCTTTCATATGTAGATAAGAACGTTTACTTTTAAGTAAACTTGAGTTGAAGTACGAAACTGAAAATAAATTTAAGTGCCACGAACCAGACTTTTGGAAAATCACAAGGATCTTCGTGTGAGAGTGTGCCAATGATAAAGAAATAAAGCAATACATTTGTGTGGGATTTTAATGATGTGTTGCTTAAGACACGAAACAGTGGATCCCGGGAAAAGATCTCTTCCTTCAAAGTCAAGAGAGACTAACAAATGTCTGTATGGTTCCCCGTTGAATTAGGATCACTAGTTTATTAAGAAACACTAAAAGGCATATTTAAAGGTTTTGTTGGGTAGTTTTATCTCCAACGAAACTACGAAAATTGATATAAGTCTGAAAGTATGAATGGAGTACTTGTTTGACCAGTGTAGTTAATTAAATAAGTAAGTTTTGGAATTATTTTAAGTGACATGGATTCGCATTGAAATATAAAAAAAATAAATAAAATTGGATCTATTGGGAAGAAACGTATTTGGCCTAGAACATTTCATTAAGAACTCGCAAATGAAAAAGCAATTTCTTGGTAGAGACCACAAAAGTGGAGTTTCGTTAATTCCTTGGTGAAGACTCTTGAACATCTAAATTGTTCACCATCAATTCGTATAAGTGTGTTGGATTTTCAGTTTCACTCAATTCTTGGTGATAATGAATTGAAGATCATGAACACATAAACTGTGTAACCATAAACCTCAGTGGTAATATCTGAGAGTCTAGAGGGTTACATTGGTGAGGGAGAAAGTAGTGGAAAAAAGTAAAAGGTGGTTCCAAAGAAGACAGTGTACCTCTGCTATGCGAAAGTGACTGAGCAACTAACTCTTTCCTCAATGTGAGAAGAGTTAGGCAGCTCATGACTTATGCGAATTCGCAGCCTAGTTGGGAACAAATAATTGGTATTATCGATTCATAAAGGCTTCACATAGAGTCTAGGAGGCTTCAGGAAACATACAACAACATGCTTCTAGGGACACTTAACTAGTTCACATATAAAGAATTTTATACCTGCCCCATCACTTGATATTGAAAAGTAATGATTTTGCCATCAAATTTGCACAAATATTTAATGAATGAAGTATGAACATGCAAAAAAAAAATTGAGTTTTTTTGAAAAACAAATAAAAACAAAAAGAAGTAAAATATTTTTGTATTTTGATATTCTGAAAATAAATAAATAAATAAATTACAATAAAGAAAAGAAAAAAAATTAAATTAAATTAAAACAAAATTAAAACAAAACCATTAAATATTTTTTGTAATTCTGAATGAAAAATAAAATGAAATAAATAAAATAAAAAAATATACATAATGCACAAAAGGATATAAAACGCTCCAAACCACGAACGAACAATTGATCATGAGATACGTACAGCTTTCGTATGAAGTCGTAGGATAAACAAGCGTTGCAAGCTACTGCGAGTGTTCGCACCGATTCGCAGAACAAATGAGAATTATTGTGAGCATTCTCATCAATTTGCATGACATCCTATAGGTTACGAGTGCGAAAGTATATCCAAAAACAAAAATGTCACTATGAAAACTATTAAAGGTAGGTTCAGGTAAGGCTTTTATGAATATGTCTACCAACTAATCAGCAAATCTTACAATGTGATCATTGATGAAATGATACCTCAGTGCAATGTATTTCGTCTTTGAGTGTTGCACAAGGTTATGAAAAATGCTAATGGCGATTTCAGAGTCCCAATATAAGGGGATTCACTTTATCTTGATGCCATAGTCATGAAGTTGGATTTGAATCCATATAACTTGTGAAGTGCATGAGGTTGCAACTATGTACTCTGCTTCAACAGTTGAGAGGGATAAGCAAGTTTTCTTTTTTCGATTGTCAACTCACGAGCTTTCCATCCAAAAATTGGCAACCACCCGTTGTACTCTTTCTATCCAGGCCGCACCCTCCCAAATAAGCATCTGAAAATTCTTGTACGAAGAAACCTGAGCTTAATGGATACCATATGCCTAGTGAGGAGGTTCATATTAAGTATCTGAAAATGTTCTTGACAGCTACCATGTGGGGTTCGCGAGGATTCGCTTGGAACCTAGCATAATAACAAAAGTAAAACATAATTTCTGGTCGACTAGCTATTAAATACATCAATTATCATAGCATCTGATGATAAAGGGTCATATCAGCAGCTGCTTTTTCCAAAGATGGTGTTAGTTTCATTCTAAATACCATTGGAACCTTCATTTTTAAGTCTCCCGCCATTTTGAACTTAGCGAGTAAGGTCTTTGTGTTGGCCTCTTGGTTGATAAATATACCTTCTTGAATTTGTCTTATGTTAAAACCAAGGAAAAAGTGAATCGGACCTATGGAGCTCATCTCAAATTTGGTGTCCATCAACTTTCAGAATTCAGTTGTTAAGATGGGGTTAGTAGATCGAAGATGATCTCATCAACATAAATTTGGACGATCATCAAGTGGTCACCCTCTTTCTTGCGAAAGAAGGTTAGGTCGACCAAACCTTGTTTAAGTCTAGCCTGTTTCACAAAATGAGTAAGGGTTTCGTACCAGGATCTTGGAGCTTGCTTTAGACCATAGACCACTTTGTCCAGAATATAGTAGTGGTTAGGATACTTCTCGTTTATAAAACCCGATGGTTGCTCCACATAAACTGTCTCCTCTAGCTCCCCATTAAAAAAGGGTCACTTGATGTCCATGTGATAAACTTCAAAATGCTTATGTGTCTCATAAGCCAGAAACATGCAAATGGATTCTAGCCTAGCAACAGGTGCGAAGGTCTCTTCGTAGTCAACGCCTTCTTCTTGACAATACCCCTTTAAAACTAGTCGTTGTTTGTTTCGTATAACATTTCCCTCTTTATCAAGCTTGTTGCGAAACATCCACTTTAACCCTACAACAGATGCATCCTTTCGAGTAGGAATCAGTCTCCATGCTTTGTTTCGATCTAATTCATTGAGCTCCTCCTGCATCGCTTATACTCGATCTGAATGGTCTAGAGCAATCTGAACAATTTTGGGTACGACTTTGGAGATGAACAAATTAAACATGCAATATTTTTCTTTGGAGAAGAAAGCAGATCGCTTTGCCTTTTGTTGTTCTCTTGTAAGAACTCATAAAGACAATTCGCCTATAACCAACATTTTTGGATGATGTCTAGTCCTTTTAGTCAGAGGACGATAATTAGGATCATATGAGGGATCCAATTCAGCATTTATGTCGTTGAATTTTGACTGTATATATGAATCATTATTATGTATCCAAATCATCATTCGTATTATCTTTCTCCGCCCTTGAATGATGTGAATGTCTCTTTTTTAGGTGTCAAATTCTCCCCCCTGGAGTGGACTTTCATGGGTCTCTTGTGGAGTAGAGTGCTCCCCCTGAAAAGTTGCGTTGGAAGTTGATTCAGAACTCTCCCCCCTAGAATGTAGTGTTCATGTCATGTGGGTCATTCACACTTTGTGGCTCTTTGTGCATATCTTTCTCATCTTCGTCAATTATTCTCTTCAGTTCATCGACCTTGCTGTCAGCTACTTTTGATTAAGATGATATAGCCTTCTATGCCTCATCAGATAGTAGCATGAATTCCTCGTGAATACTAAGGAGTGGAATCGTTGTTGGACTTGGTTTAGCAAAGATCTCCTTCAATGGACTATCATTCGTCTGAGACCTCTTCAAGTAATTGTCGCTGAATGTGACATAGTAGGTTTCTTCTATCTTTTTAGATCGTTTGTTGAGAACCCGATATGCCTTGGAGGTCAGCGAATATCCCAAAAATATTCCTTCGTCAGCTTTCACATCGAATTTGTTCTATTCCTTAGAGTTAAAGATAAAACACTTGGAACCAAATACATGGAAAAACTTAATGTTAGGCTTGCGGATATTTATTATTTCATAAGGAGTGATAGAAAATCGCTTATTGAGAATAGATCCGTTTTGGGTGAAGCATGCAGTCTCAATCGCGTCCGCCTAGAAATAGAGAGGCAAATTCACAAAAGCCAGCATAGTTCTCGCAGCTTCACACAAGGAACAGTTTCTCCTTTCAACGGCCTTGTTCTATTTTGGAGTGTAAGGGGAAGAGAAGTTGCGTGAAACACCTTTCTCAGTAAGGAATTATTTAAGTGCTTGGTTTTTGAATTCCAAACCATTGTTCTGTGAACATTGCGAACCATCTATCGCAACTGTAGCTGAATCTACTTTAAGAAATCCTTGATCTTTGGCGTTGCATCAGATTTCAGCTTAAGAAAATACAACCAAGTGAAATGTGAAAAATCATCGATTATAACAAGAATATACTTATTACCACCCACGCTTTCAATTGCTGAAGGACCATAAAGGTCGATATGCAAAAATTCTAGTGGTTCAAAGACTTTCATATTCACTATGGTTGGATGACTTTTCCTTCTTTGCTTCCCTATTTCGCAGCCTGCACATAGATGATCCTTGTCGTATTTCAGAAGTGTAATCCTCCACACATGATCACCAATAACAAGCTTGTTGATGTCTTTGAAGTTGAGGTGCGAAAGTCTTCTATGCCATAGCCAAATATCATTTGAGTGAGCTTTCGTTAGTAAGTAGATGGCAGGCTTCCCTCGTATCGGATCTAGATTCAATGGATACATCTCTCATTTGTGCTTCATATTTGGAAGGACTTCTTTGGTCTTCTTTTCTATGATTTCATACCCTTCATCATCAAATGATACCTTTATTCATATCCCAACAACCAACTGTGGAACAATTATAAGATTGTGGTGCAGTCCCTCTACGTATGCCACTTTACAAATTGAAAACTCTCCATTCATTATCAACCCATAACCTTTACTCTTTCCAAGAGAGTTATTTATGTACTTCATATTTTCCACCATCTTTAAGCTCTCTAAATTCTCGCAATTCTTCCTTCCTACCTGTCATGTGATGTGAGCAACCACTACCGATATGCCATTCAGTGTCAAACTGCTCGTCACGAATTACCTGCAAAGATTAAGTAGATTTAGGAACCCAAAATTTCTTGGGTCCTCGTGAGAATTTTACAGAAAGAGAAAAAGTAAATGCAAGATCAACCATATAAGTATGTTTAATTAATGTGGTGCTATCTTTCTTTGTTATTGTAAAAACTTTTATCTTATTATCTTTCACGTTCATATCTTTTGAAGATGGCTGTTTTTGTTTGTTCTTGATTTGATTCTTCACGAAGTCTTTTCTAACTTTCTTTGAATTAGTTCCAGACTCTTGGATTGGTACTTTATGATCCGAAACTAGGTTTCCTTTTCCTTTAACATCTTTCGAAGCATTCATGGTCTGAAAGTGATGAGGTTTCTGTTTCTCCACAAGCTTCTTTAGATTTAAAAAGTTAGGTTTTTGAAAAACTTTCCTTTCATAATCCTATGGACAGCGAGAGTGATTTTGTGAGGAGCTCCTAGGGTTCACATAGGAGGCGACTTTCGCATTTTGATCTGATAATTTGTCATTTCGAACAAAGTTTGGATTCTTAGATTGCCAATACTATTTCCTTTCTTTGAGATTTTTGTTTTCTCTTGCATTCCTTTTCTGTTTCTTAGTTGCGAACTACTCGGAGGATTTGTGAACGTTAGTCTTAAGTTTCGGCTTTCTGACTAACGTGTGGTTTTATACTGACGACTCTTCATTTGGAACATCCTTGGCTTTAGTTGGACTCCCATTTTTGTTGCTTGAGAGATTATTGAGTAGTTCTGCTACGTATCTTCCTTTCAGTCTCTAAGAAGTCTTTTCTAGAAAGCCCCTTAGTTTCTTCTGCATTGTCTATTGGTGCACACCAGAAGTGCTCGTCACATCCATCTTTATTATCGTCATCAATCAGGGACGTTAATTTAACAGTTTGATTATTGTTCAGACCAGTGGTTGCGAAAACTTGGTTAGACACAGTTTGAACTTTTAGGAATATAGTTTCTTTTTCTTTAAAATTCTTTGATTTATTTTCAGAAAAGCATGCGAATTCAACAAAATTTTCAGAGATAATATCTTTTGCAGGTTCAAATTCGCTTTTAACAAACTCCGAACAGTCAGCCTCATTCTCTACAGAGATTTCGCTCATATCACTATCCTCATCAAATTCATATGCATTTTCAACATTAATCTTGTTATGTGAACTTGACTTGGCACTCAACGAGTCAAACTACTGTATAGTATTAGATTTAATCTGCATTTTTTCATTTTAATCCAAAAGTTGCTTTAACATGTTCTTATGGGCTTTGTACTTAATGTATGATTCAGTTTTGTCTAGACCTATCCTATAAGCATCTGCGGTTTCATCAGACGAAATGATGGACTCACACTTGTAACAATTGGCGTCAATTTTGTCTTCCTTTAATTCAAGGAATAGTAAGATAATCTTGTGAATTTTCTCACCAATCTCACAATCAAGGTGAAACTGAGTAATATTAAAATAAAGCCTTTTCGCAATCAAACAGAAAATATTACGTTTTTTCAAAAGCATTAAATTATCGTGTTGCAAGTAAATTAATTGATCCCTAGACTTAGATAAATCGGACTCTATCTTCTCTATCCACATGCGTCTCTCCTCACTCTTTGACGAAACCCTGCTTATTTTATCGGTTAGGTTAGAGTTTGTTAAACAAGTTCTTTTTGAACAGTCACTAAAGCTTGAAAAAGTGTATCTTAAGTCATTTAGTTCAGTTTCATATTTGGACAGAATGTATATTAAGAGATTCAAGAATTAAATTTACCTTATTAACCATTTGTTTGCATACACTAATTTGATCAAGAATTGGCTTTGAAGCGAAACAGCTATTATTCCTATGTCCATTATCTACTCCATAACCACTATCAATAGTATAGCCTCGGATCTGTGATACATTACTTGTCACCATCAATCATCTACCTCCAAGCAGTGAACTCTCTTCTTTCGCAACGAAACTCTTACCATGAGTAGACCTGCGAACTCTTCTTTAGATAGTTCACAATCAAAAAGCTCAAAATCTGAATCATCATCTTCTTCAACCTTGTTATCTTTTGCAACGAGAGCTAGTGAACCAATTCTAGAAACAATCTTTGCTTCTTTCATCACTTCAACTTCATGTGATTGGAGAGTTCCAACTAATATTGCCAATGGGTAATTATTGAACTGTTCATGTGCTTTTACAGTTGAAACTATAGCCTTCCACTCAGGTCTAAGTTCGTTCATGAACGTGACATTTTGCTCAATGAGTTCTCTTATAATCTTATGCTTCATCATCCAACTAAGAAGATGATTATAGCTATTAATAGATTGTTGCACACTTTCTTCAGGCTTTTGCACAAATGCACCAAACTTTGAAAACAGTTGAGTCTTAGTAGAATTCTCTAAGTCAACGTCAGCAAAGTACAGTTCCTTATGCCTATCCCAAATGCCTTTAGTTGTATCATATGAGATAACCAAACGAAAGGAGTCTAGTGGTAGGGTAAACCTAATGATTCTCATTGCCATGACGTTGCTGATTAACTTTTCTTTCCCATCTTGTGGAACATGCTTTACTTCAAGAAGAAGCTTGTTATAGTCTTTCCGAGTTTTAATAACTCTCCTAGTTCCAGTATGAACAAACACCGTAACAGTGATGGCTTCCCAGATTAGATATCCATTGTCTTCCAGACCAATTAAATAATCTTCAAAATGCAAAGCCCAAACTTCATATTCACTAGGAAATGGGGTACAAATCCTCGTTGTGGATCCAATACCGCTTGAGGTATTTATTGAGTTAACGTGAGAATCGTCTAAATTCATGTCTGTATATGGATGAAAACATGTATGAATCATATGTGTAAACAAGATTAGGGTAATATTATGATCAAAATCAACATCAATAGATAAACAAACGATGATGACGGCTGACACCAGATCCAATAATAACATAAACCTAAAAAATCTTCTTTCAATGAAAGAGATGTGTATAGATTACACAGCCTCTTGCTCTCATACCAATTGTTGAGATTAAATCTCTAAATATAGAAATATTCAAATAGGTAATAGAAAACAAGAACACAAGAATGGATCAAAGTATGCTTAATGATTCAAAGTCATGGCTTAGAATAACTCGATGAAGAATTGCTAATGTTGAGGCGTATAGGGTTACAAGCTATTTCCAAGATTACTAAAACACGGTTCATTCATGAACCTTAAATACTATAACCCTAATAAATAAAGATGGGTGGACATGCCCAAGCCTGTTTACATAAATAGACTATATAAAAAAAATACAATGACACAACACTAATTCCTAACAATCATTATCATCTCATTTCTGACTCCCGCATCAGCATCCATCTGAGAAAACATCCCTCTAGCTAAACCTAAGTGAGAAGATTATATCTTGAGATTATCATTATGTTTTGTTGTATATTTGGAAGAAGAAAAAGGTGGTGGGAAGACCTTGGAGCTTGGAAGCAACTTGGATAAGAGATTATCTCCTTGCTAGCAATCTCCAGGAGGTAAAAATCTCATAACTTGATCATATTATCTTGTAGATCTAGCCATTTCTTCTTTTAGGGTATATTTTATCCCAACTACGGTGATTCTTGAGCATGACATGCTCCTAGTCGAATAGTCCGTCATTTCAGATATAATGAGGGGTATTGAGTGATAAAAATGTGGTCTTTATGCTTAGTTTTTCGCCATCCATGCTCTAGAAGGTCTTAAGGTGTTACGATGTTGGAATTTTGTGTAGTAAGCATTTAATGGGCATGCAAAATCATAAAGTTAGAAACTTTATGACTCTTAGTGTTATTTTGGCTTTGGATATGAAATTTGGGCGTGGGAGCTTAATGCATTAAGCTCTTATTTAGGAAAGGAGATTCTGAGCGTACATCATGCATAACTCGGCATACGTCACGCGTTTGTGGTCAACCTCACCGTACTCATGGGTCGAAGGCACAATGGCCGACCCACTAGATATGTATCCTGGTATATAGGATGTTGCTACGGGGTAGGGATCTATAGATCTATCTGCTAGTCTATTAACTAGCTATATGATTATCTGTTTATGGATATATGTTATTTTTTATATACATGTCGACATACAGGGGCATTCCAAACGAAAGGTTGTGGGCGAGGGCATTCCAACCGAAAGGATGTGGGCTGGTAGACATTCCAACCGAAAGGTTATGGATTGGGGCATTGTAACCTAAAGGTTATGGGCCAGGGGTAATCCAACAAGGAGTTTGTGGAACCATTATCTGTTTGATTATATATCTTTGTGCTAGTACTTTAGGGGAACTCAGTAAGCTTTGGCATACATTTTTTAGTTTATTGTTTCAAGTACTTTAGAGGATCATGGAAAGTCTAAGGCATGATCAAACACAACTTCCTATTTTGTCACTGGATCTTAGGGACAAACTATGATTTGAAATCATACTTTTGAAACAATGACTATTGTTGTAAACAATGAAGATGAATGGTTTATTTTTGAAAAATTTAAATTATTGTGATTTTTTAGTGTTACAAGTTTATTGTTTATCTTAAAATGAACAAAAACTTCACAACGCAAAACTTTTAAATGTGTAAGATAGGGAGGTTTCCCACTCCACATTTTAGAGGGTGTATTAGCAACCTTCTTAGTTGGAACAAGTTTTAATGTAGCACCTAGTTCCTGGTATGTATTTTAATCTAAGTATTTTTGCATTTTTAGCTGGAACTCAGCGAGTTGTAGGCTCGACTCGCCGAGTAGAGGCGAGATATTGAGCACGTTTAAGTTGGCGACTCGATGGGTCCATATCCTGGACTCGGCTAGTCTGCCGGTCTGGATGAAACCCTAACCTCAAGGGTTTGCACCCTATTTAAACCCCCCTTATGCTCCCCAAGCTCACCCACTTCAATCTTAGAGCATCCATTAACAAACCCTAACCCTCCCCTTTGTGATTTGAGTGTTTGTGTGCTTTTCCTTGAAGTTTGAACAAGAGAAGGAATGAAGGACCAAGGAGAAGGAGAAGAGCAAGGATCTAGAACTCAATCTAGAGTCCATTGAGGTATATTTTGGATCTTTTCGGTTGCCATGATGATTTTCTTTTAGAAAACCCCAATTAAGTCATCTTTATCCATTTCCTAGCTTGATTGTAATATAGAGATCATATTGAGTGGAATGGCCTTTGAATCTAGCTAGGTTTGAGCTTCAAGAGCCCAGATCTACTACCTTTATGGAGCCATATTGCATGAAAGCCCTATATCTACTCTTTTAGGGTGTTTTGAGCCTTAAATTCATCATTAGTGTTTATCTACAAGTAAAGTTGGAAACCTTACGTGTTAATCGAGCCCTAAGAACCCACATCTATGAATGGAATGCATTGGGTTCAAGCAGAATCGAGTATATAGTGATCGCATGCACGCAACTCGGCGAGTCGTTCTTCGGACTCGACGAGTCGAGTCGCGAGTCCCCAATTTTTCCCTTTTGAGTTATGTCGAGTAAAATCAGTGAGCTTTAAGAGGACTCAGTGAGTCGGAAGGCAGACCCAGTAATGGAGGGACTCGTAGAGTCAATGCCCTGACTCGGCGAGTCCAAGGCAATCTTCTTGCCTCAAAAACAGACTCAACGAGTTGTTCATACAACTTGGTGAGTCATAGAACAGCGTGTTCATCGGATGAAGATGAACTCGACGAGTTGTTCATACAACTTAGCAAGTCAAATGAAGGACTATTGGATATCTGTATGGAAGGAGAACTCGTCGAGTCAATGCCTAACTCGACAAGTACGAACGAGAGTGAAGACAATCAAATGGATGGGGACTCGACGAGTTAGCGAGCCAACTCAACGAGTCGGGTCAATTGGAAGTTGAATTTGACTTTGACTTTTGACTTGGTTAGGGGTAAAATGATCATTTTACCGTAAGGATGGCTAGCAAGGTTTGATTGAGTGTTTCGTGGGAATTACAGTTGGAGGATTTCCGGAGCAGCAGCAGCAGACAGATAGTTCACGCACAGATTAGCAGCTACTTTTAGGTGAGTTACCTTCCAGTAACGGTGGGTCTAAGGCCACAACGCCGGCCCACCAGTAGGAGTTGTGTGTTAGATAATTGTCTTTGTGATATCATCTAGTTATGCTACTACCTGATATGTTATATGCTAGCTTGATGTGTTACAGTAGTAGAGTTCGGTTGTTAGGACCGAAGGGTAGTCAAACACCCCAGATACATCTGGCAGTATGTGATGTCATGATTATATGCTAGCATGTTCTGAGATATGTGTTAAGGGTAGTAGGAGGGGAACAGTCCCCGTGTTCGGTTTTTAGGACCGAAGGGTAGTCAGACACCCCAAATATGGCAGATAGTATATTATGTTATTATATGTGATAGTAGTAGTGGTAAGGGTGAAATAGTTCCTGAGGTTTGGTTGTTCGGACCGAAGGGTGGTTGGCACCCCAATAATGGCCGCACGGGTAGGTCGGCACCCCAGAATGGTCGTACCGGGTAGGTCGGGCACCCCAAAAATGCCTGACAAGTACGGTATGTTATATGATTGTATTGTATGTTACATGATTGTATGGTATGTGGTATGTTAGGGGAACTCACTAAGCTTCATGCTCATAGTTTTCAGTTTGGTTTCAGGTACCTCATCTTCAAAGGGGAAAGAGTTGGCGCGGTAGCGATACATCATACACATACACTATTATCCGCCTTACGAGATTGTTCTAGGATTTGTACTCTAATCTTCAGTTGATTCCGTTTTTTTTTTCAAACATGATATATGATTGTGGAATGTTTTGATCAGACAATGTTTATTTAAAAATGCTTTTCAAAGTATTGAGTTTTAAAATTGAAATTTTTGGACGTAAAAATTGGGTTGTTACAAGTTGGTATCAGAGCCCTGGTTTGAGGGATTCGGACGCACCTTCAGGGTGTTTGGACTCAAACCCAAGCATTTAAAAGAACAAGTGTGTGATGTGCGCAACCGGCCGAGCTCAAGTAAGTATTCCGCAAAGTACACATACAAGTTTATCTTACGTTTAACAGTTTCAGTAGAACAACATGCTAGTATAGGACTAAGGAATCTAGTACTGATGCCTTATGTGCCCGTTTTATGTGCTTCAGCTTATGAGGATTGCATGCTAGAATTGAGTAGATAGCAGTAGGATAGCTTGATTAGGTTATGCCTGATAGTATAAACATAGCATTGTGTAACAGCCCGGATCTCCAGGTATCTTTACTTTCATATTTTTGGTATTTTGTAAGGGGAACTCGGCGAGTTGGAGGTCGAACTCGCTGAGTCGGGTCGCGGTTTTGGTCGGAGGTTCGCGTCTGGACTCAGCGAGTCCAAGGGATGGACTCGGCGAGTCCGTGCTGTTTAATGAAACCCTAATTTCCCGGTACTAAGCCCTATTTAAAGGACCTTATGGCCCTTCATTGTGGCCACCTTGAGCCTTGAGTGCACCCAAGCGGCTGAGAGACCTTGTGAGTGAGATAAGAGGCTATTTGTTCATCAATTTGTGTGTAATTGCAAGAAAGGAAGGAGAAGATCAAGCTTGAAGAGTTGGGGAGCTTGGATCTGCTTCTATTTCATCAAGGGAACCTTCTTGAGGTAACTTTCAGAGCTAAACTTCGTGTTTTGGTTGATGTGTCAAATCTAGGGTTTCTTCTTGCCTTATTTGGCTTGGATTTGAAGTATGAAAGGTCCCATGGAGATATGGAACCTAGATCTGGACCTTAGCAGGTCCAGAAGGCCCCAAATGATATGCTTTATGTCCATTCTTTTGAGTTGGAAGCTAGGGTTGCCATATTAGAGGTTATTTCCCCAAAAAGAGCCTTGTATGTGTTGCATGGCGGCCAAGACTGAGACTTTACGTGATAAATGAACTTGGGAAGGCCAGATCTATGTGTGTTTGGAACGGATCTGACAGCAAAAGCAAGTTTTAGCTTATGCATGGCATTGACTCGCCGAGTCTGAAGAACAGACAGGACGAGTAGCTTGAAGATTGTCCTTAAAACCACCTAGTGTGTAGTCCTGCCGAGTTGTGGGTGACTCAGTGAGTCACAGAGAGTTAGAAAGGTATTTGACAGGTGGACCGAGTCGAGTTGGGACTCGCCGAGTTGTCCTTGCGACTCGAAGAGTTGAGTCGCGGTGACCCCGTGATTCATGCCCAGGTGGAACTCGTCGAGTCAGGGGAGTACTCGACGTGTCAAAGGGAAAATCCTTGCGAGTTGGTGAAAACGCGTAGACTCGCCGAGTCACTCTAGTGCGCTCGCCGAGTCCGGTCAATTTGACCAAAGACTGTTGACCAAGTTGACCAGTGTTGACTTGATAAGGATGGTCAACCTTAGTGGTACAAGTAATAATTATAGATATATGATGTCATAGGAGGATTACAGCTCGGGGGTTCGAGCACGAGTGATTTCCAGGGTTCACGAGTTATCGAGACATACGAGGTGAGTCTTCTCACTATACTGTACCCGAAAGGGTTTGACTGTGTGACCGAAAGGTCGAATATGATATGAGATGTATGCATTATGTGTGATAAGTTATTCGTTATATGTGCCATGTATGATATGCTTGTTATGGGCCGGAAGGCATTATGTTATGGGCCGGAAGGCATTGTAAAGTGGACCGTAAGGTTGACGTGGGTAGGACCGGACCTGGAAAGGCGTATGTACATAGGTTGTATTTTGGGGAAACTCACTAAGCATTTATGCTTACAGTTGTTGTGTCATGTGTTTCAGGTACTAGCGAGGACCGTGGGAAGGCGCCAGCGTGATCGTACACACACTCGGGGAAAACTATTTTGTGAACTTTGTTATGTAATCGGTCGTGACAATATTGTTTACATTGGAACTTAAATTATTACTCGATGTTTGATGTTTGTAAAAACAAAAAATTGGTTTAAAAATTACGTCATTACAAGTTGGTATCAGAGCCTTGGTTTGAGGGATTCGGGGATTCGAGAAAATTTTAATAAATCAATAAAATTTGATAAGTGATTTTGAAACAACCAAAGAAGAAGGAGTGTGTACGGTCAGCCAGCGCCCGAACGGTAAAATCCCCAAAATACTCTTACAATATGTGTTATGAGATATGATATGATACGATATGCATGCTAGTAGACTAGGTATACATATTAGGACTAGAGTGGCCTGATTTTGTGATGCCTTGGTCTAGGGAAACCTGCTTCTATGAGGTGCTTTGAGAGCGAGTGGGTAACTAGTGCATGACAAGAATAGAGTACTCAGGATTCGGGGTTTGGGGAGGAGGACTTGGGGTGAATACTGACGCGGTGTAATTGGTAGTATTGGGCCCGTACTACTAAAGACACCGGGTCAGTGGGCATCCCAAGTAAGAATCCCTGGGTATCGGAGACTGAGTAGGACTGCATTATCGAGTGCGATTATGCCCGATAGAGTCTCTGATATTTTTATGTTGTATTTCAGAGACATCATGGTTGGACCACGCCACAGACCTGGTACGAGTAGTGTGACTGACGAGGAGCTTCGTCAGATGATTCATGAGGAGGTAGCTGCAACGATCCGGGCTGAGATTCCGGAAATGTTTGGGTCTATTAAGACCACGCTGATGGAGACATTTGATGAGCGGTACGCCGAGTTGATTGAGGCCGCAGCCGCTGCAGCTACCGCAGCTGTGGCCGCTGCTAGACCACAGGGAGGTGACTCGTTGCTGTTCCAGGAGTTCAGCAACACGAAGCCACCTGAGTTTGATGGGACGTAGGATTTGATCGCTGCAATGAGATGGATTGCTGATATCGAGGGATGCTTCTACACTTGTTCATGTCCGGAGCATCTGAGGGTACGGTTCGCCTTGAACCAGCTCCGTCTGGGAGCAAAGGATTGGTGGAAGTTCGTGACGGCGAACTTCACTCTAGCAGAGGTTTCAGCTGTGACTTGGGAGAGGTTTACTGCTATGTTCAGAGACGAGTAAGTTCCCCAGCTGGAGAGGGAACGGTTGGTTCAGGAGTTCTTGACCCTCAAGTAGGGTAATGATTCTGTCACGGTGATTAAGCGGAAGTTTCATGAGAGGGCGATGTTCTGCCCCGAGCAGGTGTCCACGGAGCAGGCGCGGATGAGTCGGTATTTAGGAGTGCTGAGGAGGGATATCCGGGAGTTCGTATCGAACTCGTCATATCATACTTTTGCTGAGCTTCAGGCGAATGCCAGGAAGCGTGAGATCGAGTTGGAGACCCAGGCCAGGGAGGAGGCCGAGTCTCAACAGATGGATCGGCGGCCGGCTCAGTCTCAGCCGGCAGCTAAGCGGACCAAGTCCGTCGATTCAAGATCTAGAGGTCAGAAGGGCCGCACTTGCGGAAAGTGCGGCAAGGGTCACGAGGGGGCATGCCTAGCGGGTGCTTGCTACAAGTATGGCAAGGAGGGGCACATTGCTAGGTATTTCCCCAAGGGATTCATGGTTTGCTTTCATTGCAACCAGACCGGCCATCGGAAGGCCGAGTGCCCCCAGCTTCGCCAGGGATCTACGCCTGCTGCCAGGGTTCCCGAGGTTCGGCCAGTGAAGGCCGAGGCTCCGAAGGCTCGTGGGAGAGCTTTCCGGTTAACTGCGGAGGAGGTCCGCGCGGTGCCTGATGTCGTAGCTGGTATGTATTCTTTCATGTACTTACCTTTATACTGAGATATTGTGCTTATATTATGATATGCGTAGGTACTTTTCTTGTGAATTATGTGCCAGCTTTGGTATTATTTGACTCGGGTGCGAGTCGGTCTTTTGTTTCGTTGGCTTTTAGCCAGCACATCGGTATTGATCGGAAGGTGATGAGTCGACCCCTGCGAGTTTCTATAGCAAATGAGAAAGCGGTATACGCCACTGAGGTGATTCGAGGATGTGTGCTCAAGATCTTTGGGGTCGAGTTCCCTATAGACTTGGTTCCTATAGCTATGGGAGATGTTTGCGTTATCGTGGGCATGTACTGGTTGAGTAAGTTTGGAGCAGTCATTGACTGTGAGAAACAACTGGTGATGATTCGAGACCCTAGTGGGGGAGTTCTTACGGTTTATGGCGAGGGGACCCGGTGTGGGTCGGCGTTTTGTTCGGCTGCCAGGGTGAGGCAGAGTTTACAGCAGGGCTGTAATGGATTCATAGCTTACGTGATGTATACTCGAGTGGCCGCGGGGAGGCCCAATTCAATTGATGAGGTTCCGATCGTATGCGAGTTTTTGGATGTGTTCCCCGAAGAGTTACCGGGTGTGCCTCCGGAGAAGCAAGTGGAGTTTGTATCGATTTGGTTCCGAGAGCGGCGCCCATCGCCAAGGCGCCTTATCGTCTCGCTCCACCGGAAATGCAGGAGTTATCCTCGCAGCTTCAGGAGCTATTGGGAAAGGGATTCATTCGCCGAGTAGCTCACCTTGGGGAGCGCCGATTTTGTTCGTCAAGAAAAAGGATGGTTCACACCGGATGTGTATCGATTACCGGGAGTTGAACAAGTTGACGGTTAAGAACCGGTATCCGTTACCTAGGATCGACAATCTGTTCGATCAGTTGCAGGGGGCATCTTGGTTCTCCAAGATTGACTTGAGGTCGGGGTATCATCAGATGAGGGTTCGAGAAGAAGATATCGAGAAGACTGCTTTCAGAACTCGTTATGGACATTATGGGTTTGTGGTGATGCCTTTTGGGCTCACCAATGCCCCGGCCGCATTCATGGATCTTATGAACCGGGTGTGCCGGACGATGCTGGATTAGTCGGTGATCGTATTCATCGATGATATTCTGGTGTATTCGAGGTCTAGGGATCAGCATGAGGAACATTTGAGGGAGATTCTTGGGGTCTTGAGATCTGAGAGATTGTATGCCAAGTTCTCCAAGTGTGATTTCTGGTTACGAGAGGTCCAGTTCCTCGGGCATCTTGTTAACCAGAAAGGGATATTGGTCGACCCGGCCAAGATTGAGGCGGTGTTGAGGTGGGAGGTACCGAGATCGCCCACCGAGATTAGGAGTTTTCTGGGTTTGGCTGGATATTATCGCAGGTTTATCAAGGACTTCTCCAAGATCGTCGTGCCACTTACTAGGATGACCCAGAAGGGTGTTACATTTTCATGGGGACTGGAGCAGCAGTCCTCATTCGAGACGCTTCGTCATAAATTGTACGAGGCTCTGGTGCTTGCACTCCCGGAAGGGATGGAGGATTTTGTGGTGTACTATGATGCCTCTATATCGGGTTTGGGGGCAGTGCTTATGCAGAGCGGTCATGTGATAGCGTATGCTTCGAGGCAGTTGAAGCCTCATGAGTCGAGATATACCACCCACGACCTGGAATTGGGGGCTGTGGTGTTTGCCGTCAAGATCTGGCGACACTATTTGTATGGGGTTCGGTGTACGATATACACGGACCATAAGAGCTTGAAGTACTTGATGGATCAGCCAAATCTGAATATGCGACAGAGGAGGTGGTTGGATGTGGTGAAGGATTACGATTGTGAGATCCTGTACCACCCGGGCAAGGCTAATGTGGTAGCCGATGCGTTGAGCCGTAGGGCGGAAAGCGCCCCGATCCAAGATATTTGTATGAGATTGACGGTATTGACCCCGATTTTGGATATTATTCGAGGAACTCAGGTAGATGCTGCGAAGCCAGAACATCAGAAGAAGGAGCAGGTTGTAGGTCAGGTATCAGGATTCGTCACGGATGGTCGAGGGCTTATGACTTTTCAGGGTCGGATTTGGGTACCGTTTGTGGGCGATGCGCATACTATTTTGATGGAGGAAGCACATCGATCGAAATTCTCGATTCATCCCAGTGTTATGAAAATGTATTTGGATCTAAGGAAGGAGTACTGGTGGCCCTGTATGAAAAGGGATGTCGCTTGGTTTGTCGAGAGGTGCTTGACTTGTCGGCAGGTCAAGGCCGAGCACCAGCGACCGCACGGTAAGCTGCAACCGCTAGATATTCCCGAATGGAAGTGGGAACAAATCACTATGGATTTCATCACCAAGTTATCGTGGACTGCGAGGGGAGTCGATGTGATTTGGGTGATCGTGGATAGGCTGACGAGGAGCGCTCATTTTCTAGCCATCAGCGAGAGCTCTTCTGCGGAGAAGTTGGTAGAGTTATATGTTTGGGAAGTAGTATCACGGCATGGAGTGTCGATCTCGATTACTTTGGACCGTGATGTGCGTTTCACTTCCAGGTTCTGGAAGAAGTTTCATGAGGAGTTGGGTACTAGGTTATATTTTAGTACCGCATATCATCCCCAAACAGACGGTCAGAGTGAGCGGACGATTCAGACGCTCGAGGACGTGCTTCGGGCATGTGTGTTGGATTTCGGAGGGAGCTGGGACAGCTATCTACCTTTAGCAGAGTTCTCGTATAACAATAGCCATCATTCGAGCATTGGTATGCCACCTTTTGAATTGTTGTATGGGCGGAGGTGTTGCACCCCCATCTGTTGGGGTGAGGTAGGGAACCGGGTTATGGGTAGCACGGAGATCGTACTCCAGACGACCGAGCAGATTCAGCTGGTCAGCCAGAGGTTGTTGACCGCTTAAAGCCGACAGAAGAGTTATGCAGACAGACGCCAGTCCGAGCTTGAGTTTCAGGTTGGTGATCTTGTACTCCTGAAGGTCTCTCCTTGGAAAGGAGTGATTCGATTCAGGAAGAGGGGCAAGTTGGGGCCCCGATATATTGGTCCTTTCCGTGTGATCGCAAGGGTGGGTTGGGTAGCCTACCATTTAGACCTGACAGCAGAGTTGGGGCAGATTCACGACACTTTCCATGTGTCACAGTTAAGGAAGTGTATAGCCGACGAATCGGCAGTGGTTCCTTTAGGGTATATTCAGGTAGATGCGAGCCTGAATTACGCTGAGAGACCAGTAGCCATCAGAGATCGAAAGATCAAGGTTTTGAGGAACAAGGAGGTACCCATGGTGTTGGTTCAGTGGCAACATCGGAAGGGTTCAAAGATGACCTGGGAGCCAGAGCGTGAGATGCGTGAGCAGCATCCGGAGCTATTTGCATAGCTAGACTTCGAGGGCGAAGTCTTGTTCTAGTGGGGGAGAATTGTAAGAGCCCGGATCTCTAGGTATCTTTACTTTCATATTTTTTGGTATTTTGTGAGGGGGACTCGGCGAGTTGGAGGTCGAACTCGTCGAGTCGGGTCGCGGTTTTGGTCGGAGGTTCGCGTCTCGACTCGGCGAGTCCAAGGGATGGACTCAGCGAGTCCGCGCTGTTTAATGAAACCCTAATTTTATGGTCCTATGCCCTATTTAAAGGACCTTATGGCCCTTCATTGCGGACACCTTGAGCCTTGAGTGCACCCAAGCAAATGAGAGACCTTGTGAGTGAGATAAGAGGCTATTTGTTAATCAATTTGTGTGTTATTGCAAGAAAGGAAGGAGAAGATCAAGCTTGAAGAGTTGGGGAGCTTGGATCTGCTTCTATTTCATCAAGGGAACCTTCTTGAGGTAACTTTCAGAGCTAAACTTCGTGTTTTGGTTGATGTGTCAAATCTAGGGTTTCTTCTTGCCTTATTTGGCTTGGATTTGAAGTATGAAAGGTCCCATGGAGATATGGAACCTAGATCTGGACCTTAGCATGTCCAGAAGGCCCCAAATGATATGCTTTATGTCCATTCTTTTGAGTTGGAAGCTAGGGTTGCCATATTAGAGGTTATTTCCCCAAAAAGAGCCTTGTATGTGTTGCATGGCGGCCAAGACTGAGACTTTACGTGATAAATGAACTTGGGAAGGCCAGATCTATGTGTGTATGGAACGGATCTGACCGCAAAAGCAAGTTTTAGTTGATGCATGGCATGGACTCGCCGAGTCTGAAGAACAGACTCGATGAGTAGCTTGAAGATTATCCTTAAAACCACCCAGTGTGTAGTCCTGCCGAGTTGTGGGTGACTCAGTGAGTCACAGAGAGTTAGAAAGGTATTTGATAGGTGGACCGAGTCGAGTTGGGACTCGCCGAGTTGTCCTTGCGACTCGGCGAGTTGAGTCGCGGTGGCCCCGTGATTCATGCCCAGGTGGAACTCTTCGAGTTAGGGGAGTACTCGACGTGTCAAAGGGAAAATCCTCGCGAGCTGGTGAAAACGCGTAGACTCGCCGAGTCACTCTAGTGCGCTCGCCGAGTCCGGTCAATTTGACCAAAGATTGTTGACCAAGTTGACCAGTGTTGACTTTATAAGGATGGTCAACCTTAGTGGCACAAGTAATAATTATAGATATATGATGTCATATGAGGATTACAGCTCGGGGGTTCGAGCACGAGTGATTTCCAGGGTTCACGAGCTATCGAGACATACGAGGTGAGTCTTCTCACTATACTGTATCCGGAAGGGTTTGACTGTGTGACCGGAAGGTCGAATATGATATGAGATATATGCATTATGTGTGATAAGTTATTTGTTATATGTGCCATGTATGATATTATGTTATGGGCCGGAAGGCGTTGTAAAATGGACCATAAGGTTGATGTGGGTAGGACCGGAATGTTTACCCAGTTGGGATGGAAGTCCCCTGAGACACATGGACCGAAAGGTCAGGGCCTGGAAAGGCGTATGTGTGTAGGTTGTATTTTGGGGAAACTCACTAAGCATTTATGCTTACAGTTGTTGTGTTATGTGTTTCAGGTACTAGTGAGGACCGTGGGAAGGCGCCGGTGTGATCGTACACACACTCGGGGAAAACTATTTTGTGAACTTTGTTATGTAATCGGTCGTGACAATATTATGTACATTGGAACTTAAATTATTACTCGATGTTTGATGTTTGTAAAAACGAAAAATTAGTTTAAAAATAACGTCGTTACACATTGTATGCTAGTATAGTTCCTGTTATGAGAATATAATTGCTAGAGAGTTGTTCCCTTTTGTTCGAATGTTGCTTGCTTTGTGCTGTGTGGGACTCTAAACAACGAGAGTTAGCCATTAGGTGAATAAGTCACATCACATGTGATTAGGGTTGAATAATCTCAGAGTGCTGGAATTAGCCCTATTGTGTAGCTCTTGTTTGAGTCTAACCGTGGTGGGGACAAGTCTTTTACTCAAAGGATTATCTGAGCCTCACCCCATGTGATTGTATTCAGGTAATGGCTAATTGGCATTGCAAGGAGGCCTTCAACAGTTGAGGACCGGATAGGGTGGAATCATAGGTTTTCCCTAGTGTAATCCTAGGATGAGGATAGCAGTGATCAATAGTGGAAAAAGGGATCTGGTGGAGTCAAGGCAGTCCTTGAGGAGGGTACGGATAGATGTGGAAGGTAGTATGGACCCGTACTACTGAAAGTAGAGGATCCGTACCCGAACTAAGGAAGGCCGAGATAAGACCATGGAACTTGTAGTAGATGTGATCCCTCAAGAGGTATGAATATCACTAACAATTTTTATTATGTATTGCAGAATGGTGGTACTACGTCCGAGGCCAGTAGTTGGCAGCTCAGGCGAGGGATCGGGTTCGGGATCAGGTTCCGAGCCAGTAGATGAGGGGCTACGTGGGTTCATAGCATCAGAGATCACCAGAGGTATCCTTGAGTCGACCCCCATCATCTTCTGGTCGATCAAGGAAGGGATAGTTGAGCTGATGGAGGACCGCCTCAGTGCGTTCAGGAGTGACATGGCACCTGGCCAGTCAGGATCTCGCACACTGCATTTTAAGGACTTCAGGAGAAGTGGTGCGCCAGATTTCCATGGGGCGAAGGACCCCATTGCTGCCAGACAATGGATCGTAGACATTAAGTATGCACAGTTGACTAGCTTCTGCCCCGAGGGGTCGAAGGTGAGGTTCGCAGCAGGGTGTTTGAGAGACAGAGCTATAGACTGGTGGGAGTCTATTGGTGTCACACCCCGAAAACCAAAGGCGGAAACGTTTCCGGGGTTGACTCCACGTTGAGTATCAAATCCAATGTACATAGTAAGCATAGTAAACAACCATTACATTACATATTCGAATTTACATTTGTTCAAAAGTAAAGTGTTACAAGTGTTATACATATATCATATGAACAAAAGTAGAGACGAGTCTTCTGTACGCTCCGTCTTCTCCAAAAGATTCGCTAGGTACCTGTCTAATGTTGACCTGAGAATACAAGGGGTTTGAAAATCAGCATAAAGCTGGTGAGTTCATAAGATGTTTGTTTTGTGAAAAATGTACGAGTTTCCTTTGGTTCGTTCGAAAAGTTTGTTATCCAAGAAAATCCTATATTTTCTTAATAGTAATGTTAAGTTAACTGTTTTAGGTTACGCGGTCCTGGTTATGATTAACTACGATCCTAGGAAAATCCTATATTTTCCTAAAAGTAAGTTTAGTTATTAGATTACGATGTAATGATTAATTACCATTCGTACTTATTGTATTAACTAGGTATTCTAATATCCTAAAGATATTACACTGGAGTGTACCTAGATACGTGTCTTCGTATTCCTATTCCTATTCTTTATCGTATTCATAGATTTAATTTATACTTGTATTTGTAGTTATATTTATAGTCCTGTTCATATTCGTATTCGTATCCCTACTCCTACTCCTAATAGTATTTGTATTCGTATTCGTATTCGTATTCGTATTCGTATTCGCAGTCGTGTTCCTATCCCTAATCCTACTCCTAATACTATTCGTATTCGTATTTGTATTCGTATTCGTATTCGTATTATTATTTTAGTATTCCTATTTATTCCATTTCTAGTTATACTTCTGTATTCGTTCTATTCCTAGTTATAGTTTCGTATTCGTTCTATTCCTAGTTATAGTTTCGTATTCGTTCTATTCCTAGTTATAGTTTCGTATTCGTTCTATTCCTGGTTATAGTTTCGTATTTATTCTATTCCTAGTTATAGTTTCGTATTCGTTCTATGCCTAGTTATAGTTTCGTATTCGAATTAGCTCTAATTAGTAATTAGTATGAATTATTCGTAGATTATGAAACATAGTTTAGATTGGAACATTTTATCAAGAAATTTATGATTAATTTGAAAGCTAATTCATAATTCGAACTATTTGATAAACACAGTTATTGATATTAGAACATACAGAATGAAAACGATTCAACTGAAAACAATAAGTTTGAGTACAAGATTTCCTTGTACTTTTGCTTGTATTTCCCCCTGAAAACAAAAAAAAAATAGTTGAAAAAGGGTAGGGGTATGAACTCACAGGTTGGAGAACGCGTCAGTTTGGATTCCAAATGTCGGTTCTGGGTTTGCAAATGCACAAGATTCCTATGGATTATCAAATGATACACATTTGTATCTAATTAGGACTTAAATCATTTATTTGTTAGGGACATATGCTTCTAATCGCGAAAACGCTTCGTTACAAGCGTTTGGAGGGACCCGGGTGGCGTTTAAGGACGTATAACGATGCGAGGGACTTGGGAAATGAGTTTACTCCCCAAGAGTAAACTCCTTAATGGAGTTTTCGGCCTAAACACCCACTCCCCATGAGTTTACGGCCGTAAACTCATGGTGGGGTGATTTATGGTGCAAATTGAGTCACAAATAGATATGGACACTTAAAAATGCTTGGAATGATTTTACCTAAGGCTTAGAATGGATTAAAATCACCATTTGCAACACTTAAGGGAGTTTACGGCCTAAGCATGGGGTCTTTGGCCGTAAACTCTCATATCCCCTTGATTAAGTGTTTTTAAGGTCTTAAAATTAATCACATGTGATTCTAAAAATTCCCACAAGCCTAGAAATGAGTTTGGGGCACCAGTTAACACTCTTTTAGGAGTTTACAGCCATGAGACATGTTCTATGGCCGTAAACTCTCAAATGTGGGGTTTTGATGTGTTTAAGGTCTTTAAACTATTTTTGATTGGTCCTATGATTTATTCCAAGGCTTTTGGTGGTGTTGGATGGCTTTCTAACACCTTGAAATTGAATTTACACTCATTTTTAAGGAGTTTACGGCCCAAGCACAAGCCTTGGCCATAAACTCATATAATTCCCTCAAAAATTATGTTTAAGGTGTCCAAATGCTAAAACCAATATCCTAAAATTCATGTCTAAGTCTTATAAGTGATTTAGAAGGGTTTAAGGTCATAAAAACCCCTTTTATATGAGTTTACGGCCCAAGCTTGTGAATTGGCTGTAAACTCCTTCAAACCTCTCAAAATCCATGTCTAAAATGTTTTAAGTCCATTCCTTGAAGTCATTTAGCCATATCTAGAATCCCCAAAATTATCTAGGAGGGGTTTAAGGGCTCAAAACCCTTCAAACTTAGTGTTTACCGCCTAGGCATCTTCCTGGGCCGTAAACTCATATGTCATGTCCAATCCCATGATTAAATCTCGAATTTGGAAGTCAATTAAGCTATACAATGAAGTTAGGAAGTTACCTTAAGGATTTGAGACCTTAAAATTGAGTTTTGGACCCTTAAACTTGGATTTAGGAGAGAGGTTAGAGAGAGAGTAGAGAGAGGAAGAAAAAGCTTCAAATGAGTGCTTAGATCACTTTAAATAGTGTCTTAGTTTTGGACACGGTGGAATTCTACCCGATACCGGCATTAAACGCGGCTTTTGGTCGCACCCGATTAAGTTACCGTCACCCGGCGGGAATGTTTCTAACTTTTTGAAATAAACACTTTTGGGTTAATTTCATGAGTTCCTAAGCGGTTTGGACATTCATTCAATTATAATATAAACATATAAGTTTAATTAGTTTAACCCAAATGAGAACGAAACGAATCGACTAACGGCGAAATCTCATGGGTAGAACAAGTTTTCGACGATGGGAAACTTCGGGTTGTTACAGTTGGTGACTCATTGGGAGCCTCAGTTGTTGAGTCAATGACATGCCGTACTTTGAGACCCGGTTCAGAGCGAAGTTCGCACCTGCGATGGAGCTCCAATAGTTAGCTAGAGAGTTTTTGGACATGAGACAGACGACGGAGACTGTGGCGGAGATCACCACCAAGTTCCACGAGAGGGCATTGTTGGTGCCCCAGTATGCGGGAGATGAGTATATGAAGAGGACCCGCTACCACAACATGCTGCGAGCCGAAATTCGGGAGCATGTCAGTTTTTTGACTTGCCCTACCCTGGACTCTATGATTTCCAGGGCGAGAGAAAGAGGGAGAGAGAGAGAGAGAGAGAGAGAGAGAGAGAGAGAGAGATCTGGAGCACATCCGGAAGAGGAATTCAGAGGAGGGAAAAATAGGAGGGACTTTGGGGAAGAAGCCCAAGGGATCAAATGGTAGGCCGAAAGGCCAGACAGGACTGGGCCGCTGCACAAAATGCGGCAAGCCACATGAGGGACCATGTAGAGTGGGATCACCGAGCTGCTATAATTGCAGAAAGGTAGGGCACTTCAGCAGGGATTGTACCGCCCCTGCACCTGTGATACAGACGTCGGAGTTGCTGTATTTCCACTGCAACCAGAGGGGCCACAAGAAGGCCATTTTCATCCAATTGACAGCAGCCGCATCAGTGAAGGCGCCAACTCCAGTGACCCTGCGGATTACCGATGGCTAGTAGGGCAAGGCAGAGGCTCTAGTGGTGAGGAGCCGGGCATTTCAGCTAACAACCAAGGAGGCACGCACCGCACCCGATGTGGTGACGGGTATGATTTTTTCCCTCTAGTTTATTTATATGATGTTATGATGTTGATATGTGCTCTGTGTATATGCGTTTAGGATCGTTCCGTGTGAACAGTATCCTAGTACAGGTGATGTTTGACTCGGGTGCCACCCGATCGTTTGTTTCTCTTGCGCTTAAGACGAAGTTCACTGAGTCTCTGCGCTTGTTGGATTGCCCTTTAGATGTAGAGATTGCTGATGATCGGTCTGTGCGAGCATCAGCAGTGTTTAGAGATGGCATTATGAGGCTATTTGAGGAACGCTACTTGGTAGACTTGGTTCCCATTCCGTTGCGTGGGAACAAGGTGATTATAAGCATGGATTAGCTTAGCCCCAATAGGGCGGTGATAGATTGCGCTCAGCAGCTGGTGCGGATCAGGACCCCAAGTGGGGGAGAGTTGGTAGTTCAGGGCGGGAGGCCACCGCGAGGGCCAGCGGTATGTTCGGCAGCGAGAGCTAGGCACTACCTTCAGCAGGGTTGCGCATGATATGCAGTGTATGTTATGGACACCCGTGAGGCGGGTAAGGCGACAATGAGCGAGGTTCAGGTGGTGTGAGATTACGCAGATGTGTTCCCAGAGGAGCTTCTTGGGATACCTCCAGAGCAGCAAGTAGAGTTCAGGATCGACCTAGTCCCTGGTGCAGCTCCGATAGCCAAGGCACCATATCGGTTGGCTCCACCTGAGATGCAGGAGTTGTCTACATAGCTGTAGGAGCTATTAGACAAAGGATTCATTAGACCGAGCAGTTCACCCAGGGGAGCCCCGATTCTATTTGTGAAGAAGAAGGATGGGTTGCGTCGTATGTGTATAGATTATCGGGAGCTGAACAAGCTAACGGTGAAGAACCATTACCCACTCCCGAGGATTGATGACCTCTTTGACCAGCTTCAGGGAGGATCTTGGTTCTCCAAGATCGACCTGCGTTCTGGTTACCATCATATGAGGGTCAGGGAGGAGGATGTGCAGAAGACAACGTTTTGGATGCATTATGGCCATTACGAGTTTGTGGTGATGCCCTTCGGGCTCACCAATGCTCCTGCCGCGTTCATGGACCTCACGAACCGTGTGTGTAGACCAATGTTAGACCAGTCTGTGATAGTGTTTATCGATGACATCTTGTTTTACTCCAAGATGAAGGTGGACCACGAGGAGCATCTGCAAGAAGTTCTGGAGACTTTAAGGAGGGAGAACTTGTATGCTAAGTTCTCCAAGTTTGAGTATGGTTGTGCGATTTGCAATTTCTCGGACATCTCCTCAACCAAAACGGGATCTCAGTGGACCCGGCCAAGGTAGAGGCCTTGATGACATGGGAAGTTCCGAAGTCTCCATCTGAGATTCGAAGTTTCTTGGGATTAGCGGGCTACTATCGTAGATTCAATCATGATTTCCCCAAGATAGTCGTACCCCTGATGCGGCTGACGAAGAAAGTCGTGGTCTTTCGATGGGGGCCTGAGCAGCAGGCAGCATTTGAGACATTGAGACAGAGATTGTGCGAAGCGCCAATCATAGCCCTGCCATAGGCCGTAGAGGATCTTGTTGTATACTGTGACGCGTCCATTTCAGGGTTAGGCACAGTGCTGATGCAGAGAGGGCATGTCATTACCTACGCTTCAAGGCAGCTAAAGCCTCATGAGGCGAACTACCCAACGCACGATTTAGAGTTGGGGGCGGTTGTCTTCGCCCTCAAGATCTGGCGACATTACCTCTATGGAGTCTGGTGTACCATTTACATGGACCATAAAAGTTTGAGATACCTCATGTACCAGCCGAATCCGTACATGAGGTAGCGACGGGGGTTGGACGTGGTAAAGGATTATGACTGCGAGATCCTTTATCACCTAGGGAAGGCCAATGTGGTGGCCGATGCGCTTAGCCGCAAGGCGGAGCCGATCAGAGATGTGTGTATGAGGATGACGGTGGTGACCCTACTGTTAGATCAGATACGGGAGGCTCAGCAAGAGGCTATGAAGGAGGAACATCGTAAGATCGATCGTATTGTGGATTGGGTTTCCTCCTTTGATTATGATAGCTGAGGATTATTGACATGACACCATAGGGTGTGGGTACCGTATCACGGGGGTGTACGCCAGTTTCTGCTGGAGGAGTCACACAAATCTCGATTCTCCATTCATCATGGGGCGACAAAGATATATAAGGATCTTCGTCTGGATTATTTGTGGCCCTGCATGAAGCGGGATGTGGCGTGGTACGTAGAGCAATGCTTGACCAGCAGGAAGGTCAAGGCCGAGCATCAGAGACCACACGACAAGATGTAGCCGTTGGATATCCCGCTATGGAAATGGGAAGATATTACGATGGATTTTATCACCAAACTTCCCAGGACCGCATGTGGAGTGGATTCTATATGGGTAATCATGGATCGGTTGACCAAGATCGTGTTGGATTAATGTCTAAGTCCATAACTATAATTGGTAAGACTTGACCCGACCCGGCATGGTCCATTTGGGTTGCATGGCATCATGCACTTGGATAGACTATAATGAGAGAAATAAGACACTTATGGTTATTAATATATTATAAGTTCTAGTATATTAATAATAAGAATAATAAGATTATTTAATTAGTATTGATCAAGAATTAATCTAGGATTAATTAAGTGATCAAAAGAAGACTAATTAAATATATGGGTTGATTGTGTAAATCATCCATACTTATATAGTGGGCTAATGCTCCATGGATTATCTAGTTGGGCTAAAACCCATATGATGCTCCATGGATGCTCCATGGTGTATTTGAACCCATGGATCCAAGGAAATGGAAGGTCATGACAATTAGGGTTTACCCAAATTGTAACACTATATAAAGATATTATTCTTCCCAAAATCGGCCACTAGATTATTCTAGAGAGGGCTAGCCAATTTTATGAAGTGTAGAATTCTCTCAAGTTATTCCAAGTGTATTTGGTGTTGTGTGAACCATTTGAGGTGTCACACTTGGGGCACTAGGCACTCAAGCTACATGAAGACATTCTACATCAAAGAGGTATGTATTCTATCTTGTTATATTGATAGTTTTGTATGCTAGATTAGCATAATACCTTGGATGTTCATATTTGCATGTATAATAGAGAAAACATAGATCCAAGGTATTTAGGGTTGCATGTACACTTAGGAGTGTTAGAATGCTCATAACCCAACAGTGGTATCAGAGCCTAGGCTTGTTTTCTTGTTATACCTGCAATAGAAGCTGAAAATCGAGTTTTGATGCTGTCAGCCCAGCTGACTCGCCGAGTCCATGAAGGGACTCGACGAGTCCAAGGCAAAATGCATCCAACTCGCCGAGTTGTGTTCATGCACTCGACGAGTTGGACCCCAGACAGCATATCTTCGAGGTTTTTGGCTAGAAATGGACTAGGAACATTACCCTTAGTTGTTTTTGAACTTATAAACTTGTTTTTAATGTGGTAATGTTCATGCTAATCCATTTTCAAAGATAATTATCAATAGATTCATGTTTTGTATTAGTTTAAAGGTTAGACTAATTACATGAAAAACTTTGATTTGAATTATCTTGTTCTTATGAGTTTCTTAGATTAATAGAAACGTTGAATGAAATAGTTGTTTTCAATCCATTTTAATCTAAGAGTTGAGTATAAAATGTGTTTGTGTAAATTATCCTCAAGTTACATGAAGAGTCACATTAAAGACTCATAAAACTCATAAAGTTGGCAAAGGTTACAAAAAATGAAGAGTCTCTTCATTAAGTAAATATAAAAAAAAAAAAATGTAACCTTAATTAATTTCATAAGTTATAAAATAAAGAAAAAGTTAATTCTTTATTAGTTTAAAGTCTTCCATAATTTGTCCTCAAGTTATGGAACTTGAAGAGTTTTTGGATTAAAACTACTTTAAACATATAAGTTATGGAATTAATTAGTTTTGAATAGTTTCAAAACTTGCCCTCAAGTTTTGGAATTTGTAAAGTTTTCTCTTATGAATACTTTAATTCCAAGTTAGCCCTTAGAATTTTAAAAGTTAAAATTCAACCCTTATACTTTATAATATTATAAGTTAATAATATTTATATGTATAAGAGTAAAGTCGGTCTTACCGCTAGTACGCCTCATTCACGAAGCCGGTCTATAAGGTGGGTATAAGGTTGTTGCCTATAAAATGGCAACTTAATGGGTGTCCACTCTCACCCACCGCTTGCTTGACTGGTGGAGGGTCATTAACCGAACGGGTTTGACAGGACTATAATTCTCCCTTCATTAAAAGTATTAATGATAAATATTAAGTAACTAAACTCTTAATAATTCCCAATCTTAGTTACTTAGGAAAATGTGAATAAGGTGCTAATCCATGAAATTACACTTTGCACTTTGTTTAAGTCGGTTAGTGGAGCGTGTGTGGTTAACCGGCACACTAACTCGTATTTAACAAGGTAGGCAAAGGGTAACTTAATGTTTATCATAGTCTCGATGGAGCGTGTGTGGTTAACCGGCACATCGATTGAGGGGTAAACACTTAAGGGTACCAAGTAATTTGCATGGTTACTTCACACCTTGTTTTGTGATCCTCGGCATCCCAGTCACAAAACCTGAAGGGCACACTCGAGATTGAAACATGCGATTGAACAGTTCAATGAATCTCAACAGATCTAGGAGTTTCAAAACCAATTAAAACCTAATAATACATTTCGTTTATCTTGGTGGAAATTGGTGAATCGTCATTCACCTACCTTCAAATTGTTTTATAGCTTGGATTACGGCATACCTCTTCTAAGTTATAAAATAGTTTGTTGGGTCCTAGCCTTAATATTTCATATTGGGTGTCATATTAAGGACTTTAAAATCAACTATCTTGAATATCTCCCAAAAAGATGTCTGGTTTAGACATTTATGATCTTCCCAAATCTCTTGAAACAAGCTTTCCTAAATGAAGATGATGTCCCATGGAAATCATACTTCTGTCTCCTCCTCCAATTATTCTCCCTAACCCAAAAGTTCTTGAAAAGTTTAAGGTCACTCAAGCCCTATTGGCAAGGCAAGGTCTAGATGTGATCACATCTTGGAGATGTAGTCACATATTGACAAGCCGGGAGAGTTGGGTGTCAAAGTCTTGAGAAAGCTGGTGGTTCAATCACTTTCTAAGTCACATAGTGAGTTCTTTTGGAACACCTATGAAACAGACTATGACAAGACCCTTAATGATCTTATCTATTTGTTAAGATCAACTTCCTGAAACTTTATGGACATTGACAATAAGTGACACAGGAAATCCAGAAAAACATTCTCTTCCCAATGGAAAGGGATCGGCCATAGTCAACTCGGTTGACCAAATGGTAAAGAGAAAAGTCTAAGTCTGTGATAGTCTCGTGTACCATTATCAAAGGGTCCATATGTTTATATTGCCAAAGGAAGGGTCAATTAGTTGCGAAGCTGCCTAATTTACCTAAGGATGTTAAAGTCAATAAGATTGACTCTACTTCAGGTAAAAGTCCACTACTCTAACTCTGTTAAGTTTCTATTCTGAGATTCCTTATACATGATGTGACTGGGTCACATGGTGATGTTTTAAGAATCAAAGAAAAGTAAAGGAACTTAAGGAAAGAATATGCTGAATCTGATCGCATAGATGGATTTCTATCGCGTAGTTTGAAGATCGGATTCTTGAGCTACTTCTTAGGAGTTATGAGGTATTGCTTAGGAATAGATAGCAACAAGTTTTCATATGGATTGTAAGGATAAGTTTTCCGCATAGTTTTAAAATAAAAGAAAATTTTTGATTTTATTTATTTTAAAAATATCCTTACAATGGCATTTGAGGAAAAATTGTTGCTTATATGATTCCATTAATAGCAAGAGTGGAAGTATGAAATTGATTCTTTCATTTGTGGTAATGTCTAAATTTATCAAATAAAGGAAACATTCTCATCACCCAAGTCTCAATTGGACGGAACTTGGAATCATGCAAGTCGTATAGCATGATGAATGAGAACTTTCAAGTATTGGAAAATTAAGACTAATTACTTGTTCACATGGATGTGTGAGTCAAGTAATGGACTAAGGGATCGAGTACATAGTCATGTGCACTGATTAAGTCCACCACAAAAGATATAAGGCTATTCGTCATAGTTTACTAAAGCTCAGTAAATATGATTATACTTACAAGCTTAAGTGTAACTCTGAGACATTGGAAAAGGTTCCAATGTAAGGCAGAGCGAATAAGAAGAATCAAATTAGGCAGAAGGATAAAAGTTTCTCAAATCTGAAAAGATGGGAGAGTACTTTAGTATCAGTTTTGTGATCATCTTAATGATTAAGAAACCATATCAAAATTAGTTCTCTAAGGAAGTCTTAGTGCATTCTTATGACTAAGAAGAAGGGATCTTGAATTGTTGAAATGGTTAAATCAAGAAGATGAGTCATACTTCGTTCCAATACAAGTCTTAGAGTCATACTCCAAGATTGTAATTTGAGTGACATGTCTTAAAGAAGGTTTAAAACACTTGACAAATGTAAGAGTAAAAGTTTTCTACTCTTGTACATTTGAAATTGGTAAGTTGTGATGTTTTGGATAAAACAAAGACCAACTAAGGCCAATTGTGTGAAGTGTTTGTCTTGATTAGAATCTGCACTATCTCTTGGATGTTTGACAAGGGAGTCTTATAGGTCAAGAGGATAGTGGGAGTCTTAAAGGTCTTGAAATTCTCAAGAACTAATCAAGAATGAAACCTGAAGTTCTTCACTAGCACACGACTTGAGGTTTATAACCTATCGTGTTGACATATTTTGTGCCCATTCTAGTTAAAGTTGGCTTTGCATATGAGTTCTTAGAGTTCTCAATGTGTTGCACAACAACTTGGAAGCAATGGTAGGCCCTTGAGCTGCCAGGTGGCAAGAAATTAAGATTGAGTTCAATCCATATGGTTTTGGATTTGTCATTATCCTTGTCTTGTGATTATGGTTTTGACAAATTCATATGGGTAGGAACTCATACACCAATAAATCTAAGTGTCATGAGGTTTCTCTCTGATTCATGAAAATGATGGTGAGGAAACACTTCCACTAAGTAGATTTTAGCTAGATAGCAATTGTGATATTTGCATTCTCAAAGTCGTTAGTGGAGCGTGTGTGGTTTACCGGCACACTAACTTGGACTTGTGAGAAATGGCAAAGGTCAAAACGATCAAGACTATGATTACGGCATCCCTTTTCATAGTTCTTAAAATTGTTTTGACACACCCATGAGCTATCTAAGGGAAGGTGTATGTTTTTGATAAAGTCTTATCAAAACAATCTAGTATCAGAAATCTGAACTTTGGTAACAAAGTCAATAAAGTATTGATTTCTAGAAGTCGAGCTTTCTGAGTATATGTCAAAGCTAGTGGGAGCATAAGTGTTATGCTAATAATCATCATGTTAGTGGGAGCATGATAATTACGATAAGTATTGCAAGCTAGCAATGTTAATTATAGAAAACAAAATGTTTCAATTGGGAAAAGTTGTTTTGCTATAATTAAGGGAGAGGAAATTATACTTCATCTCAAATCTATAAGCTTAGATCGTGAGGTTTTAATCATTTAGTCAAGGACATATATGAATTTCATGTTGGAATGGCTCAACATAAGGAAATTCTGTATATGGGTCCATTATTTGCGTTCTTAAATTTGATTATGATTACGGCATCCCTTTTCATAATCTGAATTATGAGAACTTGGCAAATAGAAATGGAAATGTTATAGCAAAAGACTGGTTTAGTCTTTATGTGAGACATCATGAATCGTGTCCCATATGCTTCGGATATAGGACCGATTACATGTGCTAGACATCATGAATCGTGTCCCATATGCTTCGGATATAGGACCGATTACATGTGCTATATTCATCCTTTCTAAAATTTTCCAAATGTCTAGGGCATTAAGAAGGGAAAAGGTTTAGAACTGGATATGACTAAAAGGATTAAACAATTGTCGAGGACAATCTAAGGTTTACCAAAGATTGGTTTCTCAAGGACAATTGGAAGTATAGTAATAATTCTGGAAGGACCATATTGACATAATCTGTAAGGAGGCAACTCTTGTTCAGAAGTGATAGTCAAAATGGAATCTGGAAATGTTTCAAAGTTAGGATTTTTCAATCTGTGTAAGATTAAGGAAACTTAATGCAAGAAGGATGGTTCCAAGGACTTGATCTCCTTTGGAATGCTCTGTAATGATTGTTGTTAAGTCTTTCTGACTTTGTGCATAATCATTACAAGAGGATCGATGCATATAAGTTTAGAATCTAACAGATTTCAGTAAATGACATGAATTTGGAATTCTTGCATTTGCAGTAAGGATTTGGGAGTGTGAAAAAAAGAATCATTGAAGTTATGTTCAATTGATCTAGTTCACAAAGTAAAGATCATAGACAAACATAGTATGCATACTTGGTGTATGGCATGACTAGTGTTTAGAAAACATAGTGTACATGCTTGGAGCATGGGACAACTATTGTTTTAAATTCAAGAATAAAGTTGATAGCTGAAACAATATACAATGAATAATGTGTAATCATATGGTGATAAATAAAAAGTGTTTTATTTATATTCATAAGTTCTGAGACCATATTGGATTCAATTATTATTGTGTTTCACTTTGCATGTTTTGACTTCCCGAATAAACTAGGTTATTCTTCCGGAATGACTAAGTTATTCAAACCATCCACAGTCGGTCATATGTTGGAAGTAGATATGAATTAAGACTGTCATGGGTTGGCTTGTAGAGGTCTAAGTTGTTGGACAAAGGGCTACAAATCTCATGAGTGCTCATAAGTTCTGAGTATTGGATTCAACCCGCGCTCATTGGAATCACTTCATGGGTTTTATCACGAGTGATCATGAGATGATAATATCTTATATTCTTCAAACCTAGAGATATGAGTTGTTACTATGAGTTGATAGTACATTGATTACACGAAACGCATTGGTAACTCGATGTTATAAAACGTGTCTTTGTGTATGATTCAACAAGTAGTAGAACAAGCCATATGAGTCGAAGTTTATCCATTCCTTTTACCTTCGGGATAAAAGCGATATCTGTGGGCCCCTCGATGATTTGATGATGACAAATGGAAGTGCTCGGCCGGGCCAGGACTGATTTGATTTGTTCAATTAGTCAGTCGTCATAAATCAGAAATCGGGAAACAACAAATGGACAGAGAGAATGATTATAATCCATGTCTCAGTACATATGATATCTAGAATGGAGGAATATATGATCCCTTATCTAATGGACAAGTCATTGACAAAGGTCAGAGTTCATCTACAAGGTCAGAGTTCGACAGAAGCTTTTGAGAGCTACGATTGCCAGTTGGTTCTTGAAGTCATACGCAATAATAGTTTTAGACTTATCCAAGTGGGAGACTGTTGGATTAATGTCTAAGTCCATAACTATAATTGGTAAGACTTGACCCGACCCGGCATGGTCCATTTGGGTTGCATGGCATCATGCACTTGGATAGACTATAATGAAAGAAATAAGACACTTATGGTTATTAATATATTATAAGTTCTAGTATATTAATAATAAGAATAATAAGATTATTTAATTAGTATTGATCAAGAATTAATCTAGGATTAATTAAGTGATCAAAAGAAGACTAATTAAATATATGGGTTGATTGTGTAAATCATCCATACTTATATAGTGGGCTAATGCTCCATGGATTATCTAGTTGGGCCAAAACCCATATGATGCTCCATGGATGCTCCATGGTGTATTTGAATCCATGGATCCAAGGAAATGGAAGGTCATGACAATTAGGGTTTACCCTAATTGTAACACTATATAAAGATATTATTCTTCCCAAAATCGGCCACTAGATTATTCTAGAGAGGGCTAGCCGATTTTATGAAGTGTAGAATTCTCTCAAGTTATTCCAAGTGTATTTGGTGTTGTGTGAACCATTTGAGGTGTCACACTTGGGGCACTAGGCACTCAAGCTACATGAAGACATTCTACATCAAAGAGGTATGTATTCTATCTTGTTATATTGATAGTTTTGTATGCTAGATTAGGATAATACCTTGGATGTTCATATTTGCATGTATAATAGAGAAATCATAGATCCAAGGTATTTAGGGTTGCATGTACACTTAGGAGTGTTAGAATGCTCATAACCCAACAGATCGCCCATTTCATACTGATCCAGGAGAGTACTCGGCAGAGAAGTTGGCTGATATCTACATTCGAGAGGTGGTGGTGCGGCATGGAGTGCCAGTCTCCATGATTTCAGATAGAGACGTACGGTTTACTTCCAGGTTTTTGAAGAAGTTCCATGACGAGCTAGGTACTCGTCTGCATTTTAGCACCGCTTTTCACCCGCAGACAAATGGTCAGAGCGAGCGGACCATCCAGACTCTGGAAGATATGTTGCAAGTGGGTGTGTTAGACTTTGGTGGTAGCTCAGATACTTATCTTCCTTTGGATGAGTTCTCAAACAACAACAACTACCACACAAGCATTGACCGTCCTCCTTTTGAGATGTTGTAAGGGAGAAGGTGCAGGACCCTGATATGTTGGAGTGAAGTTGGCCAGAGGGTCATGGGGAGCACCAAAGTGGTGTTCCAGACGACCGAGAGGATTCAGTAGGTTCGGAGTAGGCTTCAGACTGCTCAGAGTCGGCAGAAAAGTTATGCCGACAAGCGCCGATCAGACCTGGAGTTTCGGGTCGGAGATATGGTTCTCCTGAAGGTGTCACCTTGGAAGGGCGTCATCTGATTCAGGAAGCGGGGCAAGTTGGGCCCCAGGTACATTGGACCCTTTAGGGTTCTGGCCCAGGTGGGCAAGGTGGCATACCAGTTGGATCTGCCAGCCGAACGCAGTCAGATCCACAGCACCTTCCACGTCTCATAGCTACGGAAATGCCTAGTGGACGACTCAGTGGTGGTGCCTTTAGAGGATATCCAGGTTGATAACAGCCTGAATTACATTAAGCAGTTATTAGCAATCCTCGACCGGAAGTCGAAGGATCTGAGGAACAAGAGGGTGGAGCTAGTAAAGGTGCAATGGCAACACCTGAAGGGTTTGAAGTGAACTTGGGAACCGGTAGAAGAGATAAGGGAGCACTATCTCGAGCTTTTCTAGGAGCGAGTGGCAGACCTCGAGGATGAATTCTAAGATAAGTGGGGGATATTTGTAGCACCTGGTTCCTGGTATGTATTTTATTCTAAGTATTTTTTTCATTTTTAGCTGGAACTCGGCGAGTTGTAGGCCCGACTCGCCGAGTAGAGGCAAGATATTAAGCATGTTTGAGTTGGCGACTCGACGAGTCCATATCCTGGACTCGGCGAGTCCGCTGGTCTGGATGAAACCCTAACTTCAAGGGTTTACACCCTATTTAAACCCCCCCTTATGTGCCCCAAGCTCGCCCCCTTCACTCTCAGAGCATCCTTTAACAAACCCTGACCCTCCCCTTTGTGATTTGAGTCTTTGTGTGCTTTTCTTTGAAGTTTGAAGAAGAGAAGGAAGGAAGGACCAAGGAGAAGAAGAAGAAGAGCAAGGATCTATAACTCAATCTAGAGTCCATTGAGGTATATTTCGGATCTTTTATGTTCCCATGATGATTTTCTTTTAGAAAACCCCAATTAAGTCATATTTATCCATTTCCTAGCTTGATTGTAATATAGAGATCATATTGAGTGGAATGGCCTTTGAATCTAGCTAGGTTTGAGCTTCAAGAGCCCAGATCTACTACCTTTATGGAGCCATATTGCATGAAAGCCCTAGATCTATTCTTTTAGTGTGTTTTGAGCCTTAAATTCGTCATTGGTGTTTATTTACACGTAAAGTTGGAAACTTTATGTGTTAATCGAGCCCGAAGAACCCAGATCTATGAATGGAATGCATTGGGTTCAAGCAGAATCGAGTATATAGTGATTGCATGCATGTAACTCGGCGACTCATTCTTCGGACTCGGCGAGTCGAGTCGCGAGTCCCCGATTTTTCCCTTTTGAGTTATGTCGAGTGGGATCAGTAAGCTATAAGTGGACTCAGTGAGTCGGAAGCCATACCTAGTAATGGAGGGACTCGGCGAGTCAATGCCCTTACTCGATGAGTCTAAGGCAATCTTATTGCCTCAAAAACAGACTCGGCGAGTTGTTCAAACAACTTGGCAAGTCACGGACCAGCGTGTTCAACGGATGAAGATGAACTCGGCGAGTTGTTCATACAACTCAGTGAGTCGAATGAAGGACTATTGGATATATGTATGGAAGGAGAACTCGTCGAGTCAATGCCTAACTTGACGAGTAGGGATGGGAGTGAGGACAATCGAATGGATATGGACTCAACGAGTTAGCGAGCCAACTCAGCGAGTCAGGTCAACTGGAAGTTGAATTTGACTTTGACTTTTGACTTGGTTAGGGGTAACATTGTCATTTTACCCTAAGGACGGCTAGCAATGTTTGATTGAGTGTTTCGTTGGAATTGCAGTCGGAGGATTTCCGAAGCAGCAACAACAAACGGACAGTTCCCACACTGATCAGCAGCTACTTTGAGGTAAGTTACTTTCCAGTAGCGGTGGGTCTACAGCCACAATGTCGGCCCACCAGTAGGAGTTGTGTGTTAGATGATTGTCTTTGTGATATCATCTAGTTTTGCTACTACCTCATATGGTATATGCTAGCTTGATGTGTAATAGTAGTAGAGTTCGGTTATTAGGACCGAAGGGTAGTCAAACACCCCAGATACGTCTGACAGTATGTGATTTCGTGATTATATGCTAGCATGTTCTGAGATATCTGTTAAGGGTAGTAGGAGGGGAACAGTCCCCGAGGTCGGTTGTTAGGACCGAAGGGTAGTCACACACCCTATATATGGTTGATAGTATATCATGTTATGATATGTGATAGTTGTAGTGGTAGGGGTGAAATAGTCCCTGAGGTTTGGTTGTTAGGACCAAAGGGTGGTTGGCCCCCAGAATGGCTGCACGGGTAGGTCGGCACCCCAGAATGGTCGTACCGGGTAGGTCGGGCACCCCAGAAATGTCTGACAAGTATGGTATGTTATATGATTGTAGTGTATGTTACATGATTGTATGGTATGTGGTATGTTGGGGGAACTCACTAAGCTTTGTGCTTGCAGTTTTCAGTTTGGTTTCAAGTACCTCATCTTCAAAGGGGAAATAGCTAGCACGGTAGCGATACATCATACACATACACTATTATCCGCCTTACGAGATTGTTTTGGGATTTGTACTCTGATCTTTAGTTGATTTCATATTTTGTTTTTTTTTTTCAAACATGATATATGATTGTGGAATGTTTTGATTAGACAATGTTTATTTACAAATGCTTTTCAAAGTATTGAGTTTTAAAATTGAAATTTTTGGACGTAAAAATTGGGCTGTTACATTTAATATACAAGTTGTTGTTTCTAGCGCATAACCTCATAAATGTATCAAAGAGTAGCGTAACTCAGCATAGATCGAACCATATGTAATAGTGTTCATTTTCTTCTCTCGATAATACCATTAAGTTGTAGTGTTTTGGGAGGAGAAAATTGTGAAACTATTCCACAATCCTTTAAATGATAGGTGAACTCAAGACTTAAATGTTCGCCACCCCTGTTGGAGTGAAGCATCTTAATTTTCTTGCCATGTTGATTCCTTACTTTGTTTAGAAATTCTTTGAACACTTCAAATGATTTTGTCTTATGCATAATTAACCATATATATCCATATCTACTAAAATCATTGGTGCAAGTCATAAAGTATAGTTCACTATGCCTTGTGGCGGATCGTAATGGTCCATACACATATGTGTGTGTGTGTGTGAGGTCCAACATATCTTTTTCTCTTTCAAAAATACCTATTAATGATGCCTTTTCATCTTGCCAAGTAAGCAATACTTGCGTATATCATCTGACTCTAATTCAAATTATTCCAAGATCCCATTCCCTTTGAAAGAATCAACATTTAATGTTAGCTTATTATATTTTCCGACACAAACAACACTTTTATATATACCATTTTATGGACTAACTTTAAAAATTAAACAATCACTTATAAACTAAAATGTCACACCCCCAAACCGAATTGGCGGAAACATTCAGGGGTGGAGGACGTCATGTACAGTATCATAACAATGTATAATAGTAAAACAAGTAACAACATCATCCATTGCATGTATACTTTATACATGTGTGTTCTGAATGTATTTGTAAGACACCAAAAATATATATATATATATATATATATATATATATATATATATATATATATCAAAATAAAAGACGAGCCTGAAAGTGCTTCGTCTTCTCAAAAGCTGGCCATCTATACCTGTCTACTGGTGATCTGAGAATACAAGTTATTTTGAAAGAGAAGATCGGCATTTAAGCTGGTGAGTTCATAAGTATTTTAGTGTTAAATGTTTGTATAAGTTTGATGAAAGTGTTTGCAAATGTTTGTTGTAAATGTTTGTATCTCCTAGAAAATCCTATATATTCTACTTGAAATGTAGTCTTCTACCAAGACCCGAATGTTCTGCATGTTGTTTGTTTGTAAAAGTGAGTTTTTTTCCCAAGTATGACTATCATTACCAAAATATAGTTTACATTTCCGTTTATGTGAGAAGATCACAATGTGAATGCAATGGGAAAATAAAATGTACTGTAGTATTGTATATAGTAACTACCATTGTACTAACTACCTTAAACTAATTGTTTAATCAAGGTAAATGTGATATGATTATAACCATACTTGATTAACTAGTAAAACACGACGATCAATGACGCCGAAATGGTATGACATTCATCACCCGTAGACCTGCAAGTCCCACTATAGCTAGCAGCAAGGTGTAGGATGGTCAATCCCATATAGATCTATGAACACATTCACGCTCTCCCTCCAGGAGACACTGGTTATAAAACGTGACACAGTAGTATATTGTCATGCCATGAAGTAGTCACATTAATGTTATAGTATTCTTGTATTTGTATAGTATGTTTTCTCTGTTCTATTGTATGTTCTCTTTGTTCTAGTGTATTTTATGTTCTCTTTGTATAGTATGTTCCTCCGTATTTCTCATTATAGTATGTTCGAACTAACACTTGTATGTTTCATTGTACTAGAAATAGTGAGTAGTAGTCCTCTAAACTATACCTATTATAGTTTACTAGTAATGTTGTTTGAATGACTGAGTATGTTTGTACACCTTTGCTACCTAACGGTGTTGAGTTGATGTAAGAACTTTTATATCTATACACATATACATAATATACAACTAAGATCCAAACAATACTCGGACAAACAACCAATACCCTAACTCCACAACTAAACAAGGAACAGGAAATAAAGCGAGTTATCAGTCCTAAGCCATTTCTACCTTATTTATATAACTATACCTATATAGACATGATTTTGACAATATATAAGTTTTGAAAAGGGTTTGATAAAGAATTTTGCATATAAAAGGGGCTTTTAACATATAAAGGAATTTTAACCATTTGAATAGCTACAAATGACTTGATGGCAATTTATAAAACGTTTTGAAATAGTTTGTTTGATAACACAGTTTTGAAGTATAAGAAATCCACTTGTTTGATAGTTATTAATCACATGTGATTGATATAATAACTATAATGTTTATACTTGTATTCCTCCCCCTCCCCGCCATAAAAGCAGTTAAAATCATTTAGAAGATAAGTTAGGGGTATGAACTTACCTGTCGTGAGAGATTCGAATGTAAGATCAATATAGGATGGTAAGTGTCAAGTGAATCCTCGAGCACAAACGAATCCTATTAAGCATATAATGGCACATATATGTATATAGTTAGTGTATATAACAATTAATCATGATAGGTAGGAAACACTTGGATTGAAGTGTTACAATCACGTATGATTGTTCTAAGGGGTTTACGACCACACAAGTGTGTTCACGGCCATGGTGTTTACGGCTATAGTGTTTACGACCATAGGAGTTTACAGCCAAAGATGATCTTGAGGAGGGTTTACGTCCAGGGGATAAGTTATGGCCATAAACTCTTGATGTTCTTGATGAAATGGTTGTTTCAAGGGTCTATGTCAAGAGCTTCTGAAGGATAACTATTGTATGGAAGGATACTTACGTTTTGAAGCTTGAAGGGGGTGTTCACGGCCCAAAGAACTAGTGGGTTTTCTTTGTTCTTGGTGTAAGTGATGAAGATTTGAACATCTACCCAAAAGAGATGAATTCATGGATGAAATCGTAGAGTTTTACTATATTAAGAAGGATATCAACTTATAAATGGAAGGATCGCTTACACTTTTGACGATCAAGATAAATATTCTTGATGATACTTTAGAGTGAATGGAGTTTCTTGACTTGGAAGTGTGAGAAGTGCAAAAAAAATGAAGGAATATCAAACACATGGAAGGAGTTCACGACCAGCCAAGAGATTACGGCTGTAATCTGTAGTTGACGGCTGTAAACTCCAAGTGTTGGAGTTTTCTGGCTTGAATGTTGCTCATTGAATTCTAGTAGATACTTCCTAACAATCTATCCTTGAATGTACTAGTCTTAGAACACTCAAACAGACCCTTAACAAGGCTAAAAGATAGCAAAAATAAGTCTGACATTAGCTTGAATTAACTGGCTTTAAAGATAGAAACTTCGGATTGTCACATCATCCCCCCTTTAGAGGAAATTTCGTCTTGGAATTAGAGTTTAAGCAATTACAACTATTTAAGTGAAAAGATGAGGATATTTCAATTCATTTGATCCTCCCGCTACCAAGTGAATTCAGGTCCCCGATTGGCATTCCGGCAAACCTTCACTATCAGAAAATGGCTTTGCTTTGTTTTCTTGACCTCTCGGTCAATGATCTCTACTCCTTCTTCCACGAAGTTGAGGCTCTCATTGATCTCGATCTCATCGAGTGGAATTACAAGTGTCTTATCGGATAGACACTTTTAAAGTTTAAAACATGGAAAGTAGGGGGTACGTTACTAAGCTCCTAAGGTAGTTTGAGTTTGTAAGTTACAGGTCTGATTCTAGTGATAATCTCAAAAGGCCCTATGTATCTTGGATTTACCTTTCCACACTTTCCAAAGCGTATCAAGCCCTTCCAGGGTGAGACCTTCAAAAGAACACGGTTACCAACCTGGAATTCCAAAGGTTTCCTTCTCTTGTCTGCGTAGCTTTTCTGTCGGTCTCTAGAGGTTTTCAATCGTTCACGAATCTGAACGATCTTCTCTGTCGTTTCCCGTATGATCTCTGGACCCGTGAGAGTGCTATCAAGAACCCGTCCTTTAGCTAACTGTATGTCATCCACCTCAGCCTAGCACAGAGGGGATCTGCACTTCTGGACATACATGGCTTCAAATGGAGCAACCTTTATGCTCGTATGATAGTTGTTATTGTAGGAGAACTTGACAAGGGGTAAATGAGTATCCCATGCCTTCCCAAAGTCTATCACACATGATCGCAACATATCTTCTAAGGTTTGAATAGTCCTCTCACATTATCCATCGGTTTGTGGATGGTAAGTTGTACTAATGTCCAACCTAGTTCCTAGGGAACTTTGTAGCGACTACAAGAACCTATAAGTGAGCCTACTATCTCTATCAGAGATAATGGATATGGGAACACCATGCAATCGTACGATCTCCCGAATGTATGTTCTTGTTAGTTTCTCCATCTTGACAGCTTCCTTGATAGGCAGGAAGTGTGCGGACTTTGTTAACCTGTCTACGATAACCCATATGGTATCGAGACCACCCGTTGTCTTAGGAAACTTGGTTATGAAGTCAATCGTAATCTGCTCCCACTTCCATTCTGGTATCTCCAGTTGTTGTAGTAAGCCTAAGGGTTTATGGTATTCAACCTTAACCTTGGTGCAAGTAAGACACTTACTCACAAAGGTAGCGATCTATGCTTTCATGTTAGGCCACCAGTATAGATTTTTTAGGTCAAGATACATCTTATCTGAACCTGGGTGGATGGAATATCGAGTGTTGTGTGCTTCAATCATGACTAAGTCTCTGAAACCACCATGCCTTGATGTCCATATCCAGTCCATGTGATATAAGGCTCGACCATCCTTGACTTCTAAGTTTTTATCCATCCCTCTCAGGGATTCACCTGCCACATTTTCAGGTTTCAAGGCTTCTAGTTGAGCCTCCTTAATTTGTGTGCACAGATGTGAATGGATAGATATAGTCAATTTTTTGACTCTACGACCAGATTATTCATTCTGACTTATGGTGTCAGCTACTACGTTGGCTTTACCAGGATGATAACGAATTTCACATTCTAGTCATTGAGTAGCTCAACCCACCGCCATTGTCTCATATTGATCTCAACTGGTCGAATATATGTTGAACGCTCTTGTGGTCTGTAAAGATAGTGCTTTTTGTACCATACACGTAATGTCTTAAGATCTTCAGAGAAAATACCACTGGTCCTAACTCAAGATCGTGTGTGGTGTAGTTGACCTCGTGTGTCTTTAGCTGTCTTGAGGCATAGGCGATGACCTTACCTCGTTGCATAAGGACACAGCCGAGCCCTTGGTTGGATGTATCGCAATAAACCACAAAGTCTTCTATCCCTTCTGGGAGGGATAGTTTTGGTGCGATGCATAAGGCTCGCTTTAACATTTGGAAAGCTTTTTCTTGTTTCTCTTCCTAGTCAAAAGCCACACATTTTTAGTCAATGTAGTAAGCGGTTTCGCGATCCTAGATAAGTTTTGAATGAACCTGTGATAGTAGCCAGTGAGACCTAGAAATTGATGAATTTTTGTAGGCGTCTTCGGTGATGACCAGTTCTCAATGGCCTTAATTTTGGAAGGGTACACGTGAATTCCTTCTTCGCTAACCACATGACCCAAGAATTCGACTCTTCGAATCCAGAATTCGCACTTTGAGAACTTCGCGTAGAGCTTCTATGACCGTAGTGTTTCTAAGATCCATCGTAGATGTTTACTATGCTCCTCCTTACTACGAGACTAGATAAGTGTGTCATCAATGAATACAATGACGAACTGATCCAAGTAAGGATGAAACACCCTATTCATTAAGTTCATGAATACTGCGAGTGCATTCGTCAATCTAAAAGGCATCAGTACAAACTCGTAGTGTCCATAACAAGTTCGAAAGGCCATCTTCGGAACATCCTCCTCTAGCACTCATAACTGGTGATACCCGGATCTCAGATAAATTTTTGAAAAGTAATTCGCCCCATGCAGTTGGTCAAACAAGTCGTTTATGTGAGGTAGAGGGTAACGATTCTTGACGGTAAGCTTGTTTAGTTCTCTGTATTCGATGCACATACAGAACGATCCGTCTTTCTTCTTCACGAACAAGAATGGTTCTCCCCAAGGTGAGAAGCTTGGTCTAATAAAGCCCTTGTTGAGAAGTTTGTTAAGTTGATCAGATAGCTCCTGCATCTCAGCTGGTGCTAGATGATAGGGCGATTTGGTTACTGGGGTAGCCCCTAGAATGAAGTCGATTCTGAACTCGACTTCAGCTGTGGCGGCAATCCTAGTAGTTCTTATGGAAAGATGTCAGGAACGTCGCATACTTATGGGATATTCTTTATGTCTTTCGTCTCTTGGCTCATATCGACAACATGAGCAAGGAATGCATGACATTCCTTTCGTAAGTACGTATGGGCAGGTATACTCGAGATGATACGAAGGTTCATGTCGGGATTCTCACCATAGATAACTAGAGTTTCGTTAGATGTTAGATTAAGACGAACAGCCTTCTCATAACACATGATGTCAGCATGATGAAGACTCAAACAATCCATGCCGATTATGACGTCGAAACTTTTAACTGAGACTGGCATGAGGTCGATTGGAAATAAATGGTTATCTAGAGTTAGAGTACATCCTATGTATATATTGTTAGTACTCTCAGTTTCTCTGTTAGCCATTTCTACAGTGAACAGTTCTTTAATTGCGTGTGATTGTTACTTAAGTAAGTGAGCAAATTTCTGGTTCACGAAACTCCTCTGCGCTCCACTATCAAAGAGTATGAATGCATAAGAGTTATCGAGGAGAAGCATACTAGTGACCACTGTAGGGTCCGCCACCGCTTCCTCGTGGCCTATAGCCAAAACTCTTCCTATGCCGCCTGCATTCCCTGCCATCGGGCAGTTCCTTTTGTAGTAACCACCTCTCCATATCCATAGCAAGCTTGGCCCACACCAATGTCAGGGACTTGGTTGATTGGCCTTGCGGCAGACTTGCAGAAACGGGCAGTGCTCCCCATCCTGTTGCACTTAGCGGACTGCATTTCCTAGTAGGGTCCATTGTGGTGGAAGCTGCACTTGTTACACTTGGGCAAGCTCCCAACATACTGATTCATTGGCACAGGGGAAGTAGGTGTTATTGGAGCATGAACAGCCACGATGTGCTTCTTTTTGGCAAAGTTTTGTGCCGCTTTTTTCTTCTTGTTATCCCAGAACTTCCACTTTTTGTCAACGACTTTGGATGGTTCTAGGATGGCCAGGGTTGTTGTCGTTATGAGGGTGCGGACTCCATGATCAATGAGCCAACGTTCCAGTTGCTTGGGATTGTCGAAAGTTGATGGGTTTGAAGCTAATACATTCCCCTGGAATGGAGGCATCAGCCCCCAAATGTATCTCTCAACTTTCTTTCCCTTAGTAGGGACCATTCATGGACACAGTGCCACCAGATCGTTGAATCTGACAGTGTAGGCAACTATGTCGGAGTCCTTCATCGTTAGGCTCCAAAATTGTTGTTCAAGTTTCTGAACCTCGCCCCTCGGGCAGTACTCTTCAATCATGAGCTCCTTCAGAGCTTCCCATCCCATAACATTAGCCACTATCAAGGTTAGTGACTTGACATGGCTATTCCACCATGTCAGGGCTCTGTCTGCGAAGGTACGGGCAGCAAATTTAACCTTGCTCCCTTCCGGACAGGAGCAGATCTTGAATATCGACTCCGTTTCTTGAACCATTGCGAGAGGGAAATGATTCCACTAGTCCCGTTAAACGACCTGGGCTTGCAGTTAGTGAAGTCCTTATACGAACACTCCCTAGAGTGCACGGGAGCATCACCTTGAATAGATTGCACAACTGCACCACTCTCGCTAGTACTGCTAGTGTTGAATTGAGTTAAGGCTTTCGTAACAGTCGCAAATACCGCAGCATGGAGAGCAGTGGGATCGTATTGTGGAGGAGGTGGTTGAGTTGGAGTTATCAGAGGATTACGCCTTGTCACTCTTCGTGGAGGCATTGTTCAACTACAAGTTTACAAAGATGAAGATGATAATAAGAATCAATTGTGATGAAAGCATTTGGATAAAGATTTCCCAAAAGATTAGATGTATGTCAATAATATTGGCATTAGTGATGTAATAAGTTTGGAAAAAATAACCTAGAAGTAGTTCTTACATCAAACCATAACAAGAAAATTTTGACAACATAGAGACCTAGCAGACTGAAAGTCTAAGGTCTTTAAAATACGCGTGAATTTAAAACTAGAGTCTATACATAGACCTAAATATATCCAAAAGACAAAGTAGAGTAGACTCTACTTGCGAAGAGAACTACTCGGATGAGCCTTTAATTTTACCTGATGACGTTCCATTTCCAGAATACGCCTTTCGAACGTTGCTTGGCACACTCGAAGTTCCCTGACTTCAGCTTGGGTTGTAGTAAGTTCTCTCTGCAAGACCTCATTGTGGCCCAGGGTTCTTCGATGTGCAGCTTGTAGTTGGCGAATGCGGACTGTATTGACTCCCGCATCGGAATCAACTTCCATGATTCAGTTGATGGCTACCCTACCATGTTCGTCAATTCTAGCAACCTTGCGGACTAGGATAGGCAGGACTCTGTCTTCTGAGCCTTCCTTACTCAGATTGTAGAAACTTTTGTCTCTGTTGTAGGGCAAGGGTTGACCCTGCTCTTGACTCCATCTGCCCAAGTTCTCAGCCCAAAGAGGTGTCAGGCCTTGAAAAGTAGGATGAAGGTTAGGATTTGGGATCAGAGCCACTAAGGGTAGGTCATTAACATCTGGCTCGGAGTCAAAATCCTCCGGGAAGTTCTTTGTGAAGTCGTTATCCAATGGAAAGCATGATTCTCTGTTGGCTCTGTGTTGAGCCATTTACCATTGCCTTGGTTGGGAAAGTACGGACCGCTAAGGGGATGGAATCCAGCCATGTTATCTACACGAGAATAGGGATAAAAGAGATAGTTAATAGACGTACTACTTGAGATATTTATAGGATGATCCTTACAAGTTACTTCAATACTTGTGTAGTGCATCAATCATATGTAACCAAGACAGAATAGACTTTCGAATAAGTGACCCTAACTCTAAGTCCACAACCAAACATTGAACATGAATTAAAGCAAATATCACAGATTCTAAGTCTATGACACCCTATTCACATATAACATTAGCGTATCCACTCAACAACTATTGACCTACTAGTAAACACCTTTTAGTTCTCAAATAAGTAATTATAGTTACACAAAATACTCCTATAGTATTTTAAGTTTATGTTCTGTTCTAAGGTTTTCATTGTATTAGTGTTGGTACGTTGTTAGACTTGCTGCAACACCATAACCTTTCCTAGGCACATGCTAATCACTTCTCGAAAAGATATAGTTGGTCAGGCTATATCACTCCCAGATCTGATTATATGTCCCCAAGCCTACTTGTTCTGTCCAACAACCACAATAATTTTGTTCTGTCCTAGTATGACACTGATTTTAGTATGAATGCAGGTATGTATACTTTGGTAAAATATTTTATTATTTAAAAGTATAAACTCTTGGTCAGAGTATTTTAATCCAAATGTGTTTATAGTTGTATATCTTTAATGGATTGATATAGTCATTTCACTATAAACAAAGCTCTAATACCAATCTGTCACATCCCCAAACCGAATTGGCGGAAACATTCGGGGGTGGAGGATGTCATGTATAGTATCCTAAAAATACATAATAGTAAAACAAGCAACAACGTCATCCATTGCATTAATAGTATAATTTATACATGTGTGTTCTAAATGTATTTGTAAGACACCAAAAATATATATATCAAAATAAAAGACGAGTCTAAAAGTGCTCCGTCTTCTCAAAACTTGGTCATCTGTACCTGTCTACTAGTGTGTCACACCCCCAAATTGAAACAGAGAAAACGTTTGTGGGTGGAGGACGTCATGTGTAGTATCACAACAATTGCATCATAATAATCAAAGTAAACACAACCATTACATTAAGATCTGAATATTTACATATGTTTGATTCATTGTTTGTATACATCAAAAGTAGCAAACATTTAAAGACGAGGCTCTGAACGCTCTGTCTTTTGAAAGCCAGTGAGAGTACCTATCTACTAATTTCCTGAGAATACAAACGGTTTTAAAAGAGTATCAGCATAAAGCTGGTGAGTTCATAAGAGTGTTTTTGTAATGAAAAAAAGTCATTGAATTTTGTAAAATGTATGCTTGTTTCCCAAGAAAATCCAATATTTTCTAACATGTATGTTCGTTATTGTAATTTGTTCAAAAACCCTGACTAACACTTGTATGTATAGTATGTCCTGATTGAAAACCATGGCTACCACTAGTATCTATAGTATGTCCTGTTTGAAAACCCTAGCTACCACCAGTATGTATAGTATGTCATGTTTGAAAACCCTGGCTACCACGAGTATATATAGTATGTTCTGTTTGAAAACCCTGGCTATCACCAGTATGTATAGTATGTTTAGTCTGAAAACCCTGGCTACCACCAGTATGTATAATATGTCCTGTTTGAAAACCCTAGATACCACCAGTATGTATAGTAGTTTTATTATTTAAAATAAAACCATGTATTGTATCCCTGGAAACCCTCCAGTGTAATGTGTAGTAGTTCTGTTAATGAAAATAAAACAAATGAATAATGAAATCCCGTAAACAAAGGTTAGTTTATACTATTGTGAGTTCGTATAACCATGTTTGATATGACTGATGACATCAGCGACGTTCTTCAGGCATCGTACAGTATGATATTTGTCACCCCAGGCATGCCTGCCTAATTGTAGCTAGCAATTTATGTGTGGGTTTGTCAGTCCCAAATAGATCTATTCACAAATCTCACGCTCTCCCTTTAGGAGACACTGGTTACACTAAATGTTGAGGAATTTAAAAACCATTAAAGCGTAGGGGTATGAACTAACTGTTAGTTGTATGCAAGCACCAAAGCGTCAAATCAACGAATACGAAACGACGTCCCTCGAGTTGTTGTATGTGGCGCTTAACGGAATCCTAATAACAATTAAATACATATATGTATCTACATTGGTGATTTCTTTAGATAAAAGTGTTAGAAAAACACTTGCTTTCGGTTAAGGAATGTTATCGGAACTTGATTGAATCGAGGAAAGAGGATTTTCAGTCTAATTCCCCACTTAGGAAGAGTTTATGGCCGTGAATGGGGTTTACAGCCATGAAAGGAGCTTACGGCCATGAACTGTCCCTTGAAGGGTTTATGGCCATGAACAGCCTCTAGAAGGGTTTACGGTCGTCAACTGGTTTACGATCAATGAAGATTTGCATATTTGAAGGGTGTACGGCCATAAACTCAAGAACATTGATGTTGGATTCAGTGAAAACGTGTTTTAGGTGTTCCAAAACAACCTCCAAAGGTGATTTCTTAATGACTTTCAGAAGAAATGAGGGTGTTTTGAGGTTCACGGTCAAGAGGTAGAGAGAGAGAGAGAGAGAGAATGAAAGAGTTTTTGACCAAGAAGGTTCAAATGAAGGTGGGGGTCTCGTATATATATAGGCTGGGGGCATGGTCGGTGGTGTCCACCTGACAACATCCGCAAACGGCTTTACGCTGTAAACAGGTTTATGGCCGTAAACTCACCTAGGCCGAAAATTGTTTGTTTTTCAACAATACTTCGGGTTTTTCACGCGATTTTGGTTCCGAATCGTATATAAAATTTAATTATATAAAACTAGATGATTATCAAAACTAAGAAATTTGACGGAAACTCAATACCATAATTACTTGAGACATTGAAATTGTCTGAAGCACTGAACTATCTTAAACAGTATGTTGCGTCCTGGCTGCCTTCCATAATCTACCGAGACCTCCCTGGTCTCAACTCGTTCACCAAACACCTGAAATACCGGGTTTCAGCCCGGTTGCAAAGCTAAAGGACTCCCACATAGTTGCGTCACACGACTTCCGCACGAAATCCTTCCATGGAACTAGTTGCCGCTAGTTATCATGTCACTGCGAATCTAACAACCTCCTGATCCAACCGATCGGATCCATGCGTCGAATCCTATCATTACCAAATCCACGGCTAAAAGTGATTGCTACATGACCAATGGTAGCCTTACATCACAAGCAACCTTAAGCAATCCATTGCTTCCTTGGTCTCATTAATGTAGTGACGTTCCTACAGTCTTATCGCTGGCTTAACCAGGTCTAATCACTCTAGGGAAATCCATAGACCATTCTATGGATTTCCATATCCTCACTGCTACACCCATATTGGTGGTTACTACTGTCCCTTCCACGTCCTAGCAACATGATCATAGTATCTACCAACCTAGCAGATGTTACGGCTACACCCACAGACTTACATCACTCTAGCCCTATTTCCTAACCTTGTGAATGCTACACCTACCCCCGCAGTCTTACAACACTTTCCATACTACCTGATCGCTAGTGAATGCAACGGCTACCCCCGCAGTCTTATAACACTTTCCATATTGGTGGAACACGCGCTCGACCTAACACACCACTGAACTTAATTCATAACTAGAATCCCAACATGATTTCCCCAAGTTCTGCTATCAAGCGCCGAGAAGGCGTGATTCACATGTTGGGGAGTTTTACTAAACTCCCAATTCAAACCAAGTAACCACTAGGGTTGTCTTCCTTCCTGAAAATGATGCGAAACTTATCCCAGTTTCAAAACCGATCCTGCTTCTGCATTCCAAGAGGATTCTCCCCCAGTTAGATTCAACTAAGTCTTCACAATACATGAAAATTTAATAATTCCTATTCCTTCTCACTTTCCAACGATCGACCTGATGACAAACAGACCTTTCCAATTAGTACTCCTTTACTAGCGAACCCCGAATGATCACATACTTCTAATAAATAGATTAACACTTCCTGAATCCCTGGGAAACCAAATGTCCTTAATGCTTGAATGATCCCACACCCAAATCTTGAAGTCCAAAATAGATGCTCCAACTAATGTCTCAACAACTTGCTACTTCCCTTGGCACTTTCCTCCGCCAGCCAATAATGGTTACTAAAACCATTGAATCCAGACAATGTTGAATAACCATCCTATGGGACCCTGTCCATAGACCTCCCATATAATACCCCTCTTCCCAAGGTGCTCCAATAAATCTCCAACTCTCGGCTCTAGAAATCATATCATTCAGGGTCTCGCATCCTGACTCACTCACTAGCTCAATCATCCACAGCTGAACTGCAGTAGCTGAAACAACCTTTGCCCTAAATTGGCCACAACTACTCCCAAGACATAGTCTCAGATCCCTAAAAGTGCAATATATCGCACAATAAATCCTTACCATCAGATGCATTAGATCCAACGTAAATCGAATCTTAGCTCTTATGGGTTGGAACGGTAATCGCGTATGCCTCACAAGATACTCATGCCACATCAACCCACCTGCGCTCACCAGCGCTGAAATACCGTCGCCAACCCCTGCGACTAACTGACCTAAGCTGGAACACAAACTGGTCCTAGGGTCCCAAGTCTGATCACCCCCTTCGAGCTTGAAAACTAAAAGGGAACAATCGCTACCCTAGAAAAGGAAATCCAATCCTCTAATTAACCATTCTACTTCCAGCTGCAAAATTACAGCTAAACATAATCATCACTCCCTTCTGGAGTCCCCACAACTCGTGTACCGGTCTCGAGCAAAAACCTCTAAAGCCTCAAATCCAAAAACTCCTATGATAGCCACTCCGGCTCAGCCCGTGGAACGTAATGGGTGTAGAACATCTCCATGGTCCCAAGTAACTACAACCCTCAACTCATCAGAATATGTCCCTGTAATAAGTCCCGGTACTGGAAAGCTTGACCACCTCTTCCAATCGCTGTTATAGCTGCTATAGCTGCCACGACAGTCGTCTTGGCACTAGTTGCATAGCGCTCGTCGAAATACTCAACCATTGCGGTCTTGATAGACCCAAACATTTCCGGTAACTGTCCTCGGAAAAAAATCGATCACCTACTCCCGAATGATCTCACTTACATGATCCTCTGGCAATGCTGGCCTATCCAAGATCCCAACTCTCGATCCTAACCCGGATCCGACCTCAAGACGTCTTGTAACCACCATTCTAGTAATACACCAGAAAGATCTCTGATAACCCAAATAATGACAGGGAACCAACTCCCCAACTAAACCTTGGGGGTTGTGACTTTCTTGCTATGCGTATGGGTCCTGTTCTTTTAGTAGTACGGGCCCATACTACCTTCCACACCTACCCATATTTGTCTCAAGTAACACCACAACACCCTAACAATATATATATATATATATATATATATATATATATATATATATATATATATATATATATATATCATGGCGAGTGCTCGATCCTCACTCCTAGAGGAATGCAAAATATCTCACAACTGACCTACCGGTCTCACACAAACCACCCATCCATGAAACTTCCACCAACCCTGCATCACTAGTGTATGCTAGCTATACATAATGTTGGACCCCCATAGACTTTCGAATATCCAATCCTACCCTAAGATCCCAATCAAACAAGAATAGAACATAAGGCTAAACCAAACATGCTCAGGCTATAAGATCTCAATTATGTACAACCATGACACATAAACTAAGCAACTACAGTAATGATGTCTATTTCATATAAGGAAATCCCTAGGCTATCAGGCATCATATAATTAGGCAATTCTATCATGCAATTCCTAAGGATCCCTAGCCTAGTACTAGTGTCGTTCTAACATATCACAATATCAAATAACTATATGGTGTTTTAGGGTCTACATACTGGCTCCGGTTGATCGTACACCCTGCATTCTCCATTACTTATTTTGAAAACCATTTTGGAAATCATTTTGAAAACCCTTCCTTGATTTGAGACTAGATTCACACTAATGTTCCTCCAATTGACTCAAACCAAGGCTCTGATACCAACTTGTAACAACCATAAAATTCAAGTCAATTTAAAACTTTTTAGAATATTTAAAACCATTAAGTTATTATAGTTTGTTTTAAAAATAGTTTAAACATCAGAGTATCCCCATAATCAACTAATAAAAACATGAAATATGAGGATTTGTACGATCACGCCTTCGCCTCCCAGCGATCATCAGAAGTACCTAAAACAATAATCCATAAATGTAAGTTCGAAGGCTTATTTAGTTACCCCCAAAATACCAACACATAACATCTAGTAAAATAATAACAAACAATATGTATAATGAGACTTTAGCATGACTAGACCGCCCCCTCAGGGCCTACAGCCTATCTGGACCGCTCTCGAGCCTTCGGCATGATTGGACTGCCTTCTCAAGGCCTACAGCCTATCTGGATCGCTCGTCGGGCCTTCGGCAAGACTGGACCACCTCCTCATGGCCTACATCCTATCTGGACTGCCTCGGGTATGTTGGCCTATAGCACGAAGCAGGACCGCCTCAACCCAACCTCCAAACAAACAATCATGTGCACATGGATAACATGCAAACAATAGCATGCATATAACAGTTAAACTGATATAACAGATCATAAGCATAACAATGATCCTATAACCAGGACACCGACCTAACAGGTCACTAACATTGCATACTAACTACCAGGAAGTAAGTCAGTAGGCATATCATAATAATAATCCAAATACAATCCATAAAGGGACGACCTTGGTGCCTTAGACCCTGTTGATACAGTGAGGATAAATCACCTAACATTGCTGAAGTCTCGTAGATAAAACTCCGGCTGCTAGTTGACAGCTTCCCGAACTGTCAACATCAAAAAATACCCAATTAATAATTGGTTCCAACCCTGAGGTCCAACTCACACTTCAAAATCCCAAAAGCCAAGTAATGGTAAAAAGCCCAACATATGGCCCAATTTTCCAAATTGGGCCCAAACCTTTACATGGTCATAATTAAAGGCCCAACTACTTAGTCCAGCCCAAACATTTGGCATTTCCAATGGCCCAATATCATATAATCATCAATGCCCAACTATCCCCCGTCCACAGCCCTAATTTCCAAATTGAGCCCACACCCTCATATGGGCCTTACCCTAAGCCCATCAACATATTCTAGTCCATATGATTATTCTTGGATGGCCCATTAATAATCTAATTACCAAATCCCAAAGGAAAGGCCCAACACAAAGCCCAAGTGAAATTAGGGTTTCACACAGATGACAATTAGGGTTAAGTGTTTCTCACTTAACCCATTAAGGACTTAATCCATTAAGTCCATCGCTTTACTAAATAAGTTATATGGTGTGATTGGGCTTAATACACGATTCCATTTTAATGACCCAAATGTGAGTCCCGATAGGTCCATGCCCATAATCCTAAATTTAAGGTCTTCTCATGAAATGATGATTAGGGTTAAGTGTTTCTACTTAACCCATTAAGGTCTTAATCCATTAAGGACTAAATCCATGAAGTCTATTATTACCTTAAGTTAGTTTCCCAAGGATTATAATTTAATATTTTATGTTTAATAATTAATTAATATCTTAGGTTTATTAAGTAATTCCCGGTCCCGATCAATTTCCACAAGTTAGGGTTTTATGCCCTTAGGGTTTTCCAACCCAATATTAGTTCATTAGTCCATTGGTTGGGCTTTTAGGTCACACTGGGCCTTATTGACCCATTACGGTTCCATTGGGCCCACTAGGGTTTCTTTGGGCTCATTAGGGTTTCATTGGTCCCACATTGTCCAAACATCCCGAAACGAGGTCCAAACGTAATCAAAGCACACCGCCACCCGACACGGCGGTAGGAGGCGGAAGCCACCACCTCATGGTGGTGGTTTCAAGTTTTCCTTTACTATTCCGATTGATTACAACTTACAATACAATCCAAATAACATAGACACTAATAAACACCAACACTAATAAAACGCACACACACATCCTTTGCTCAAAACATAAACCCAACACCCACCTATGGTGGGCGGCGACGATAGTTGCACAAGAAACAGGCGCCGGTAGCTTCATTATCTCCGACAACCACCATAGTAGGCGGCCATGGTGGTTCTTCACGATCTCCAGTCGATAGAAAGCCACACGCACACACACACATACACATAACTTCATCACAAACCACAACCCAACCACCTTTTCACGGTGGTATGTGGCAGATGGAAACATCAGCAGTGTTGAGCAGCCTCCCGACGGCAGCAGCAGATGTCGGTCACCAGTTGCGGAGATGAAACAGGAGGGGAAGAATAGGCAACACGATTCATCATCAATAACAATGAAAAAATTGAAACCAATGTGATTCTTCCATCCCAACAGCGGCCAATGACGATGGAGCTAGATGGCGGCGCAATCCGACAGCGATAATCAACAGCATAACGACGACTTGGAGGGGGAAGGAATGGTGGTTGAGAAAGCAACAAAAGCAGCCCTGAATTGAGCCTCCATCCCATCATCGGAGTTGTGCCGACAGTTGTTCGATGGTTCAAGGCAGCGATGGAGGTTGGCCACTACCGGAAGTAAAAAGGAAGTGGACGGGTGGTGGCCGATGTAGAGGTTAGGGTTAGGGTTTGCAAGGTACGATGGGGTTAACATGAGTTATATACCGTGATCCAATAAACTATACCGCATAATGACAACATTAGCCCCTCCCATTCCTCTTACTTTCACAGCAGGTCCATACTTTACCATTTACACCCTTCCTACTGAAATCCTTTACAATTTAAGTCCAATGATACCAAACTCTCCCCTTGACTTCTAAATTCCTTTGAAAACTTAATCCCGACATTACACTTTAACCCCCCAAAACTTCCATTCTTGTCATTTGGCTTCCCGAAACCAACACCCCGCCAATTATTATTTGATTTTTGGGCTTTAGTAATATAAAATAATAATAAAATTTACTTTTCAGGGTTCTGGGTTTATTATTTAATTATTCTATTTAAATGGCATGTTACACAAATGAAGGTGGAAATCCAGTATAAATAGGTTGGGGGTATAGTCGGTGGTGGGGTCCACCTGATAGCAACCGCAAACGGGTTTGCGGCTGTAAACTCACCTAGGCCGAAAACTGTTAGTTTTTCAAGGAAACTTAGAGTTTTTCGCACAATTTTGGTTTCGACTCGTATATAAAATTTAATTATATAAAACTATATGATTTTCTAAACAAAGAAGTTTGACTGAAACTCAATACAACTTATTTTTTATTAACGTAAATCGGTTAAAGGTAACGGAAAAGTTTCGGGTTGTCACATGGTGACTTGAGAATACAAGTTATTTTGAAAGAGAGGATCAACATTTAAGGTGGTGAGTTCATAAGTATTTTAGTGTCAAATATTTGTATAATTTTAATGAAAGTGTTTGTAAATGTTTGTATCTCCTAGAAAATCCTATATTTTCTACTTGAAATGTAGCCTTCTACCAACACCCGAATGTTATGCATGTTGTTTGTTTGTAAAAGTGAGTGTTTTTCCCAAGTATGACTATCATTACCAAAATATAGTTTACATTTCAGTTTATGTGAGAAGATCACAATGTGAATGCAGTGGGAAAATAAAGATGTACTTAGGTATTGTATATAGTAACTACTGTTGTACTAACTACCTTAAACCAATGTTTAATTAAGGTAAAATGTGATATCATTATAACCATACTTGATTGACTAGTAAAACACAATGATCAAAGACGTCGAAATGGTATGACATTCGTCACCCGTAGACCTACAGGTCCCACTATAGCTAGCAGCAAGGTGTAGGATGGCCAATCTCGTATAGATCTATACAAAAATTCACGCTCTCCCTCTAAGAGACTCTGGTTATAAAACGTGACACAAGAAGTATATTTCCATGCCATGAAGTATTGGCTCATATTAATGTTATAGTATTCTTGTATTTGTATAGTATGTTTTTTCTGTTCTAGTGTATTGTATGTTCTCTTTGTTCTAGTGTATTGTATGTTCTCTTTGTATAGTATGTTCCTCTCTGTTTCTCATTATAGTATGTTTGAACTGACTCATGTATGAACTGACTCTTGTATGTTTCATTATACTAGAAATGGTGAGTAGTAGTCCTCTAAACAATACATATTATAGTTTACTAGTAATGTTGTTTGAATGACTTAGTATTTTGTACACCTTTGCTACCCAAAAGTGTTGAACTAATGTAAGAACATTTATATCTATACACATATACATAATATATAACTAAGATCCAAATGATACTCGGACAAACAACCAATACCCTAAGTCCACAACCAAACAAGGAACAGGAAATAAAGCGAGTTATCAATCCTAAGCCTTGTCCACCTTATTTATATAACTATATCTATATAGATATGATTTTAACAATATATAAGTTTTAAAAAGGGTTTGATAAAGAATTTTGCATATAAAAGGGGTTTTAACATATAAAGGAATTTTAACCATCTGAATGGTTACAGATGGCTTGATGTTAATTTATAAAACGTTTTGAAATAGTTTGTTTGATAACATAGTTTTGAAGTATAAAAAATCCACTTGTTTGATAGTTATTAATCACGTGTGATTGATATAATAACTATAATGTTTCTACTTGTATTTGTTGGATAAGGTGTCTAAGTCCATAACTATTTCTATTATGTACTTGACCCGACTCGGCATGGTCCATTTGGGTTGCATGGCACCATGCAATTGGATAGACTAAATGAGAGAAATAACACTTGTGGTTTATTAATATATTATAAGTTCTAATATATTAATAATATTATTTAATTAGTTTGATCAAGAATTAATATAGACTTAATTAAGTGATCAAAAGATTACTAATTAAATATATGGGTTGATTATGTAAATCATCCATATCTTGTATAGTGGGCTAAGAGGCTCCATGGATAATCAAGTTGTGTTAAACCCATTGGATGGTCCATGGAGGCTCCATGGGAGTTACAAACCCATGGGTCATGGAAATGAAGAGTCATCACACATTAGGGTTTACATGGTGTAACCCCAGATGTGTCAACACTATATAAGAGTCTCATACTCTCCTAAAATCGGTTAGACAAAAGAAACAAGAGGGCTTGAACCGATTTTAGAGTGTTACATTTTCTCTCTAAGTTTACTCCATAGCATTTGTTGTTGTGTGACGCATTTGAGGCATCACAGTTGGGGTGCTAGGCTCACAAGGTTTCAAGGATCAAAATCATCAACAAGGTATGTAGTTCTATCTATTATTCAAGTTAAAATTGTTCCCCATGTATGCTAGATAGGATCATAGCCTTGGAAATCAACTTTTCATGATAATTAGACAAACATAGATCCAAGGTTATTAGGGTTGCATGTACACTTAGGAAGTGTTAGAATGCTCAAAACCCATCAGTATTCCTCGCATAAAAGCAGTTAAAATCAATTAAAAGATAAGTTAGGGGTATGAACTCACATGTTGTGAGTGATTCGAATATAAGATCGATATAGGATGTTAAGTGTCAAGTGAAGCCTCGAGCACAAACAGACCCTATTAAGCATATAGTAGCACATCTATGTATATAATTAGTGTATATAACAACTAATCATGATAGGGAACCACCTTAGGGACTAGGAAACACTTGGATTGAAGTGCTACTTTTGAAGATCAAAGAACTAGTAGGTGTACTTGGTGTTCTTGGTGTAAGTGATGAAGATTTGAAGATCTACCCAAAAGAGATGAATTCATGGATGAAATCATAGAGTGTTACTAGATTAAGAAGGATATCAACTTATAAATGGATGGATCACTTACACTTTTGAAGATCAAGACAAATATTCTTGATGATACTTAAGAGAGGATCGAGTTTATTGACTTGGAAGTGTGAGAAGTGAAGAAAAATGAAGGAATATCAAACACATGGAAGGAGTTCACGGCCAGCCAAGAGATTACGGCCGTAATCTGTACTTTATGACCGTAAACTCCAAGTGTTGGAGTTGTCCGACTTAAATGATGCTCACTGAACTCTAGTGGATACTTCCTAACACCCAATACTTGAATTTAATAGGCTTACAACACTCAAACAGACCCTTAACAATGCTAAAAGATAGCAAAAACAAGTCTGACATTAGATTGAATTAACTGGCGTTACAAGATAGAAATTTCGGATTGTCACATAAAATGTCACGATTATTATTATCATACGAAAAAAGATATCTATCCTTGTACAATGCATAAAATAAAATAATGTTTCGATCCATATCATGAGAATAGAAAATTTTTAATAAACTAACTGAAGCATCACTAATTAGCATGAGCTCATAATCCTCGATCCTTGTAACATGTGCAATGTGTATGTTTCCCTTGATCAAGTCGAGTTCTCCATGATTTAGCTTCCTAGTTTCCTTTAGGTCATGCATATCATAGTGGATGTGAGTACCACATCCACTATCAAGAACACGAGAATTAGAAATTGACATACTATGGAGTTCAATCATAAAAATACATGAAGTACCACACCCATTTTCCTTGTTCTTCTTAAATTCTTACAGATATTTCTGGAAGCTACGTTTCCAATGTCCTTTCTCTTGGCAGTAGAAACATATGTCCTCTTTAGGGTCAATGGTCAGAGCAATTTTAGAATTGACATTTCTCTTAAGACCTTGGTTGGACATTCATTCCTCTTTAGGGTCAATGGTCAAAGCTATGTCAGAATCGACCTTTCTCTTAAGACCTTGGTTGGACATTCATTCCTTGGACTTTCCTTTTTCCCTAGGGATGAGAAACGTTCTCTTCTTAGCAAGATAACCATAACTAGTGGTCAATACGAGAGATAAAGAGGCAGAGCTTCTAGTATTAAGCATACTTGCTTCGGTATTTTTCAAAATTCCATGAATATCCATCAATGTCTTTTCCAGATTGTTCTTATTATAGTTAATAATGAACTGGTGGAATGACATCGAAGGTGAGTTCAGAACCATTTCAATGTCCAACTCCTTAGGAAACTAAACATCTAGATTTTCCAATTTCTCCATGTATGACTTCATTTGCTAAACATGTGTACATACAGAAGTCTCATCTTGACGTTTGCATGTCATGAAGAATTTAACAATCTCTCATTGTTCTTTCCTAGCTTGCTCTTGGAGCATTTCCTTGAGTTGATAGTTTATATCGTATGCATCCTGGTTCTTAGATCCGTTTTGGAGCTCAGAGGACATGGTTACCAGCATAAGGAAAGCAACCTTAGTCGATTCATCATAGTATTTGTTATAAGCATCAATGTCTTCATTTGACGATTTTTCAGTGATTTCAGGGAGCTTTTTAATCGAGAACATACTCTTTGGTGTCGTACCTTAACGTGATCATTAAGGTTCAAATCCAATCTAAGTAGTTTGGATCATTAAGCTTATCCCTAGAAATATTTGATAACAGAGATTATTTCTAGGGAAATGGGAGAGGATGAGGAAGATTGTTGTTATTGTTATTGTTATTGTTTGGGATCGACATCTAAAAAACAGAGAGTTTAGTTAGTTTGATTTTACCCTTAAAATAATTTACCGTTAAGTACTATTCACTAAGGCTATGATCCATATTTGGCTTTGTAATATGTAAAGGGATGTTGTAAAAAACACCACGATATTATTTAGGTAGGCAAGGATCATTGCAATTTCATTCTCTATGAAACTCTTAAATCTTTTGAGATTCATGGGTGACAAACGATTCAAGGTTTTTAATTATATAAAATGTAAAATTTGTTCTATTACTTTACTTAATAATTTTAACGTTGGACATGTATACTATCAAACTAATTCAGTAACTTCACTCTCAAAATGTAAAGAGATGACGATGGTGGTAAGCTATGAGTTTTTAAAATTTATGTCTTATTAAATATTCAAATTTAATTTTCTATTAGTTAATATTTATAATTTCAAATTAAATATTCCAATTTAAATTTAATTTAAATACTCAACTTGTAAATCTAATTAAAATAATATTTAAAATTAAGAGACTTATCAATTTATATTTATCTTAAATATTCAAATTTAATTAACTATTAAATAATATTTAAAATTAGATTTAATTAAATCTTCATATTTAAATCCTTTTTAAATAATATTTCAAATTCAGTGTTAATCCAAATTGAAGAAGCCAATAAGTATCTCGACGAGGTGTGTCATGTTAAAAAAGACGCACCGTGTCTGACGAACAATTTTTTTTTCTTATTTTTAATGCATATTAATAAAACTTATTGGCTCTAATCGATACAATCTATACATACTATTTTGCGCAACGGATTTTTACATTTAAACCCTATATGTACATGTACCCTAAAGATCTAGGTTTTACTAAAATAGCCATCTACTTATATAAGAAAGTTACTAACCTCTTATTCTTCTTGCTTTGTCGATTGAGATCTCATGACAACCACAATTTCAAGGACGGAAATAGCCTAAACCAGGAATCTATCTACGAGAATCAAACCCAAAACACCAAATAGAAAAAGGGAACTTTAGGAGAGAGGGTATATTTCGAAAATAATAATAACCCCCAAAGGGGTTATTGGTATTGTAAATATGAGAGGAGGAAGAGTTGGATAAGTTATGGGGAGCAAGGAAGTTTCAGGGTTTCACCCCTAGTAATCTATTTATAGTTAATATTTTAATTCAAATCTACAAGGATAATCTTTATCCTTATTTGAATAAATCCATATCTTTTTATCCTTAGTTAAATTTGATCCCTTTTTTTTTTTATCCTGTGAGGTCTTAGAATATTTCAGTTAATTAATATTCCACATATTTAATTAATTAAATTATTTAATTTGTCCCAAAATAATTTTCATATAATTTATTAGTTCATAAAACTTATTTTTTCATAATTCCTTATTATTTGATTGGGTTATGAGGGCAGCCTTTTTGACCTTATTATTATATTTGACAAACTAACTGAAAAGTTAGATGGTAGCTGAAAAAGTAGTTGATAGTTGAAAAACTAATTGTTAGGTGAAAAGCTAACTGCTAGTTTATAAATTAGTTGTAAAAAATAACGTTTGGTAAAAATTAGCTAATAATCTAATTGAAATATATAACAGGGCATAAAAGCATAGTTAGAAGATTATGTTATTTATAATTAAATAAATGTATAAGCGTTAAGTTTTATAAAGGTTCCAAAAAGCTATTCTAAATAGTTTTTCAAAAAGCTAGTTTATAAGCTACTTATTTGGTTGTCATATATGACAATATAAAAATGTTCGAAAAATAAGTTAATTTCAATGCGGCAAAGACAACCTTAGTATTTAAAATAATCAATAGGTGTTATCGTAACTTTTTACATTCTTAGGCCTAAGTGTGTGTAAATGTGTGTCTATATATATATATATATATATATATATATATATATATATATATATATATATATATATATATATATATATATATATATATATATATACACATACTTTTCATTATTCTGTAGAACGTATTTCTCATTACTCTTCTTTCACTCTTCAAAACCTAGAAAATTGTTACATTTTATTTCCTTTCACTTTTATTTTTCAGAATAAAATTAATTTAATTATAAAAACTATAATTTAAAAATAAATATAATTAATTAAAAAGGATTAATAAACACAAATATTAATAACAAGAGAAATATTTCATTACTTAAAAATAAAATTACATTATAAAGACTAGAAAATTAATTAAAAACTACATAATAAAAAACCAAGATTAAAAAAATTAAAAAATTAAAAAAAAAAAAAAAAAAAAAAAAAAAAAAAAAAAACCTATCATGATCTAGGGAAAATATGTTTCCGTGATCTTCTCCCTCATTCTCAAAACAAGCTCGATGGCCTGTAACGAAAGATGGTCGGTATTTTGCATCAAAAATTGCATATTTTCTATTTCATTTTCTTCCTTGCGTGCCTTTTTTCGCAAAATTTTATTTTTTAAATGCCAAATGTATGACATATTTAAAACTATATCGATCAAATATCTCTGTAATTTACCTCATTTCTTCGGCTTCGTTGCTGAAATCTAATGCATTTGAAGAAGACCCTTTCACCTTCCTTTTACTTTGTCCATACACATCGGTTAGACAATTAATTCTACCTTGATCACATCGTCATCCTTCAAATCTTACCCAACATGAGCATCAGAAGAAGTTACATATCCACTTGAGCCCATTTTTGTTCTTTTTCTTGCTTCTACTATGATGGTTGCTTCAAATTCTTTCGATTTTGAACTTGTAGATAACATTTTCCAAGGGTCATTATACTTGAATACCTTTCCTGTGTCCTGCCGATACAAAATATATGATTCTTAAAGAATTTCTTCATCACTTTGACCGCTTCGCTTTAGGTTTTTTAAGATTTTTGTAGAACCCATTTATCTTCGAAAACACCTCGTGATTTCTAGCCACTTTGAATTTTACTAATACATAATCAAAATTGTTCAATCGATTGTGCATTTCCTTGCTGTGAATCCTTCAAAATATCGACCCAAAATTGTTTCAATACTAAATTCTTTTGTCTGAGTCCAACCTTTAGGATTGGCTTGTGTTTTATTTTCCACCATTTCTTTTTCCTTTGTAGGGTAGAGGGGGTTGAGTTTCGCGTATGTCCTCACCATCCAAGTTGTAACACTCGGTTTTGGATTTGCTTCATCATTCGGGGATGCGACCCAATCATCAGTCGTCATGAGGCTTAAGGCCTTGGGGAAGGAAGGATCTGGCCCCTTTCTAACGTGATTGTTATGGTTTAAGTGATCTAAGTGTTCAATGGTGTTTTCAGAGTCCAAGGGTATAGCCGTAATTTGATAACTCGGTCCTTTTCGGATTTTTGGATTTTGGTTTCGGAAGTTTTAAGGTTGTGGTGTGTTGTTAGAAGCATAGGGCTTCTCGCCACCTTTCTGCGGATATAAAGTTCGTTGGAAACGGATCTACGATGAGGAAGTTATGCAAATTTGAAGTTTTTGGCATAAATATCCCCTAATGGGAAAGACTGGCAAAGCGGTCCCATGTGTGCATGTTGACTGGCAAGTGTATGAGTGAGTATGCCTAGCATAAGTTGGGGGTACACCCAACGTAATGAGCAGAGTGTCAAACCTTAATTTTTAGGGTTTGGGCACTATTTAAACACCCTTATAAGGTCAAGGTTCTCTCATTTCTCATCCTCCACTGATCTTAGAGCCTAATTTCAAATCCTAATCCCCTTTGTGGTGCATTCTTGAGCTTGGAGGTGATTTTGAAGGGTTCTTAGTGTTACTTCAAGGAAGTCGAATTTGGTTATCAAGCTTGGTGTAGCCTTGGGGTTATAGATCCAAAACCTTCACACTCTTGGGAAGCTTCAAGAGGTAAAAAGTTCTTATTGTGACTTCTTCTTATGCTAGTTTGAGTTTAGGGCATGATTAAGGGCTTTTATGGTGTATTAAGTTCTCCTAGTGAGTTTGAGCCACTCTAGGAGCTTGGAGTGATAGATCTTGTGTCTTCTGATGTTACTAGTTCATAAAAATGCTTGCTTGATGTTGAAGAACGGTCCATGCATGTTCTAGTTGGATTATAATGGGTCTTAATGGATTAAGATGGTTTTGGGTTCCAATAAGTCATGAAAATGCATAAAGGTGGCGACTTTATGCATTAAAAACTTTATATTAAGGTTCCCTGAAGTTTGGGTGTAAAGGGGTTAAGTTGTTATGTTAGAAAATCGGTTTCGGAATGAATCGACTGACGCCCCGCGTAACTGATGGTACACCCAATGTACCTTGTTTTGGTCGTGATCTGGATTCACTGTATACACCTAATGTAGCCGAACATACGCCTAACGTACGACGTTTAAATGGGCTTGGGCTTGTTGTGCTTTGGGCTTCGCATCTTTGGGCTACCTTGTTGCTTTAGGCCTTTTGGGCCATTTGAGATCAACTTTTTAGGACTAAGGAAATTATTTGGATTTAGGATAAGGCCCAAATGGGGGTCGGGCCCAATTTGGAAAATTGGGCCATTAGTGGGCCTTCATGAATCTTTTGGTTTTGGGTATTAGTAGGCCTAATGGGCTCGATAGTAGGCATGGTTAGTTGGGTTATCTTTGGGCCTAGTGCTAGGTTTAGCCTTGTTTAGTTATTGATTATGGTGTTCGGTACTTTGGCTCAGTTCGGGAGCTGGCTTGCAGCTGCAGCGGCAGTGTAGTATTATTCACGTAGTGGTTGAGGTGAGTCTTCTCACTATCTCCATGGGTCAAAGGAACCAATGCCTACCCTTTACGTGTTATATGGTATGCTAGTTGTCTTTGTGATACTTGCATGGAAGACCCCAAGGGTAGCCCGTGGCCCTTGGATGTCAGATCATGGAGGGAGCCCATGGCATTCAAGATAAAGACCATGGGGGAGCCCATGGAATTCCAGATAAAGACCATGGGGGGAACCCATGGAGACTATACGTATATATGTTACAAGATATTTTGTGGTCGTATGTTGTATGGTTTTTTTGGGAACTTACTAAGCTTTGTGCTTACGGTTTTCAGTTTATGTTTCAGGTACTCCGTTTTTCAATGGAAGGGCTCGAGATGATTATAGTGCACACACCACATGTTTTAGAATTTTGTGAATTACTCTGGTCTAATGATGCTTTGTTAGAACTTCTTTACCTTGGTTTTGTGGGAATGATATGTATTAACGATTTATTAATCTAAAAACAAAAAAAAATTGTGTCATGATTTTTGGGTCGTTACAAGTTGGTATCAGAGCCTTGATTTGAGGGATTTTGACATAATCGTGGGTGTGTCTGAACTCAAACCTAGGGTTTCATATAGTCTTCAAAAGAACAATATTTTTAAGAAATGAAATTTTCTAAGATGGGGAAAGGGTGTAGTGCATGCAATCAGTCGAGCTCAAGTAAGTTTTCCCAAAATACCCATTCGTCTTACCTTATATGATTTAATTTATAAATATATGAATTACATGCTAGTTAGGGCTATGGATCTACTTAGTTTTTGCATGGTGGAATGCTAAGGGAGATGCCTTTGTATTTCGATTGTATGAGCTAGTAGACTTGCATGCTAGATCTGATTACTCAGTGATCGATTTGCTTGATATGGATGACACTTTGTAGTCTTGGAAGTATTTAATTTTATGTGTTAATGGAAATATCTAGTGGTATTAGTAAATGCCAAGTGTATGCTTTAAAAATTGTATACGGTTAGGATATTATAGCCCTAGAATAAATGAATTGGCCTTAATTCCTATTCCTTGTCTAGGTGTGGTTCTAGGTTAGGGTCTATTATTCGACAGTCTATTTCATCATGTTCTGTGTATAATTTGCATGCATAAGGCAATCGGCAATACAGGTGGAAATTTCTAGCGTGAGTGGTGGTATGCGGGTTGATTATTTTATGATCGTTTTATGGATTGGAGTTTTACTACATGAATGTTGCTTGCTTTGTGCTTTGTGGAATTCTTTGGTAATAGGAGTTAGCCACTACGTGAATATGAATGTATTCATGAGGTGGGTGACTGGCATTATGGGAGTTCTTCAGCTAATGATGGCAGGGTGAGGTCGGGAACCTAGGAGAGCTTAGGAAGTGCTTTAACAGATTTTGTTGCGCTATTTAGTGAGTTTTGGGTGCATTGGTTTGAGAATGTAACTTAAAGGATCCGTGATGATTCTTGAGGAAAGTACGGATATGTGTTGAAGGTAGTATTGGTCTCGTACTACTAAAAGCACAGGGTCCATACTCGAATCAAGGAGAGTCTTGGAGAATCTAAGAAGCTCATGGGAAGAGGATTATTGGGTATGTCCGATCATTTTTGCATGTTGTGTTTTAGTTTGGTGATGAGCTTCCTGGAAGGAGGTTCGAGTCCCGGTTCTAGCTCAGGTGAGGGTACTGTGTCGATTAGCAAGCAGATGCAGGAGTTCATCTCGTCAGGAATTACCCATGGTAATTTGAAGCAGACTTATGTGACTTCGATTTAGTTAGAGATGGGATTTTGGAGAGCTTGGATGAGCGCTTGGGCGCAATACATGCTGAGGTTATGGATAATGTTGGCGCTCACACTCTATCATTATGTGAGAAAGAGATCGATGTAGAGAACCTGGGAAAGAGGGGGGCCAAATCAGGTTCAGACAAGGCAGGGTCTCAAGAAAAGACACAAGACTCTGGATCATCGATTGGGAAGCCAGCAGGACAGGGGTCAATGTAGCTCGTGCGGGAAATTGCACGATGGAGTTTGCGTTCCAGGGGTAGGGGTTGTTGCAAGTATGGCAGGATTGATCATATCAGCATGGATTATCCTCAGGGGGCAAGCCTGTTATGTTTTCTCTGTGATCAAGTGGGTCACAAGAGGGTCGTTTGTCCGAGGAAGAGGGGAGAGAAGTGAGTGCACCAGCTCTAAATATTTTGCGGATCTCTAATAGTCGTGAGGGTAGGCAGGAGCCCCAACAGAGAGGAGCGACCTTTGTAGTGCCAGACAGGGGAGGTCTATGCTCCAGTACGTGATTTTGCGGGTATGTTATCTTTTGCATTCTTTTCGAATGTTATCAGTATTTTGTTGCTTAGAATTTTATATTGGTTTGGGTAAGCGTTATCTTTGGTTAATTCTCTGATAGTTGGGATATATCTTCAAGATTTGTGTTATGTCTTTTGCATGCGTTGAATCATTAGTGGGTTATTTAGGGGTTGTATCTTGTGTAGCGGGTTCCAGTATGTTCGATTATTATTTTAGGTTCAATCGAGATCGGTTCATGGGTGTTGTGTGGAAGATCTTTGGTCAGGATTCAACCGGATATTTCCCCAGTATCATCATGGTTCAGTGATTTTGTATTTGTCCTGGTAGGAGTGGTAGTTTCTTATGGAAGAATTGTGAGGATTCAAGCACTACCGTTGCTAGGAATGGAGCGGTGGCGGCGAGATGGTGGTGTCAGTTACATGAGTTGTTAGTTATGGGAAATTTCAGAGGATTTTCATATTTGCTGAGGTTGCAGTCAACTATAATTTAAAGATTATCGAGAGTGGGAGCTGGGATGAGGATTTGTTAGTTTAGGGCAAGGGCTATGGTTTTCTGTCGCCAACATAAGTAATTAGAGACTTGGTATGGTATCGTGGGAGGTGATTTGGATTATCAGATTGGCTAAGGTTCAGGAGCATCCTTTAGGGTTTCAGGAGTTGGGTGATCATAGAGTTGGATAGCAATGGAACGCTAGTATTTCTTAACCTCCACTGATCTTAGAGCCTTATTTCGAACCCTAATCCTCTTCGTGGTGCATTCTTGAGTTTGGAGGTAATTTTGAAGGGTTCTTAGTGTCATTTCAAGGAAGTGGATTTTAGTAATCAAGCATGGTGTAGCCTTGGGGTTATATATCCAGAATCTTCACACTCGTAGGAAGCTTTAGGAGGTAAAAAGTTCTTATCTTGACTTCTTCTTATGCTAGTATAAGTTTAGGGCAAGATTAAAGGCTTTTATGGTATATTAAGTTCTCCTTGTGAGTTTGATCCACTCCAGGAGCTTGAAGTGATAAATCTTGCCTCTTCTAATGTTTTTAATTCATAAAAATGCTTGCTTGATGTTTAAGAATGGTCCATGCATATTTTAGTTAGATTATAATGGGTGTTAATGGATTAAGATGGTTTTGGGTCCCAATAAGTCATGCAAATGAATAAAGATGCTGGCTTGATGCATTAAAAGCTTTATTTTAAGGTTCCCTGAAGTTTAGGTGCAAAGGGCTTAAGTGGTTAGGTCAGAAAATCAGTTTTGGAATGAGTCAAGTTACACCCTGTGTAACTGATGGTACACCTAGTGCAGTTCGTTTTGGTTGCGATCTGGATTCACTATATACGCCCAACGTAGCTGATCGCATGCCTAGCGTACGACGTTCAGCTAGGCTTGGGCTTCGCATCTTTGGGCTACTTTGTTGCTTTGGGCCTTTTAGGCCATCTGAGATCAACTTTTTGGGAGTAAGGAAATTATTTGGATTTAGGATAACGCCCATATGGGGATTGGCATCAATTTGGAAAATTGGGCCATAGTGGGCCTTTGTGGATCTTTTGGTTTAAGGCCTTGGTGGGCCCACTAGGTTCGGGCCATTAGTAGGCATGGTTAGTTGGGCCATTTTAGTTATTGATTATGGTGTTGGGTTGTTTGGCTTAGTTCGGGAGCCGATTCGCAGCAGCAACGGTAGTGTAGGATTATTCGCGTAGCGGTTGAGGTGAATCTTCTCACTATATCCATGGGTAGAAGGCACCAATGTCGGCCCATTATGTTTTATATGGTATGCTAGTTGTCTCTGTGATACTTGCATGGAAGACCCCGGGGGTAGCCCGTGATACTTGGATGTCAGACCATGGATGGAGCCCATGATATTCTAGATAAAGACCATGGGGGGAGCCCATGGTGACTATATGTATGTATGTTGAATGATCATCTGTGGTTGTATGTTGTATAGTATTTTGGGGAACTCATTAATCTTTGTGCTTACGGTTTTCAGTTTATGTTTCAGGTACTCTGTTTTTCAAATGGAAGGGCTCGAGATAATTGCAGTGCACACACCATATGTTTTGGCGTTCTGTGAATTACTCTGGTCTAATGGTGTTTTGTTAGAACCTTTTTACCTTGTTTTAAGAGAAAGATATGTGTTAACGATTTATTAATCTAAAAACAAAAAAATAATGTCATTTTTTTTTGTTAGAAGTTGGTATCAGAACCTTGGTTTGAGGGATTCGGACATACTCTCGGATGTGTCTGAACTTAAACTGAGGGTTTAGTAGAGTCTTCAAAAGAAAAATATTTTTAAGAAAAGAAATTTTCTAAGATAAGAAAAGGGTGTGGTGCATGCAATTAATCGAGCTCAAGTATGTTTTTCCAAAATACCCTTACGTGCTATCTGATATGATTTAATTTATGAATATGTGAATTGCATGCTAGTCAGGGCTAAGGAACTGCTCGGTTTTTTGCATGGTGGAATGCTAAGGGAGATACCAAGGTGGATTGCACTTGATCTCACATCAGCTTAGAAGGAGAACAAAACATCTTCTTATATGGGGTGTGGATACATTCCTTGTTTCGAACCCTAATCCTCTTCGTGGTGCATTCTTGAGTTTGGAGGTAATTTTGAAGGGTTCTTAGTGTCATTTCAAGGAAGTGGATTTTAGTAATCAAGCATGGTGTAGCCTTGGGGTTATATATCCAGAATCTTTACACTCGTAGGAAGCTTTAGGAGGTAAAAAGTTCTTATCTTGACTTCTTCTTATGCTAGTATAAGTTTAGGGCAAGATTAAAGGCTTTTATGGTGTATTAAGTTCTCCTTGTGAGTTTGATCCACTCCAGGAGCTTGAAGTGATAAATATTGCCTCTTCTAATGTTTTTAATTCATAAAAATGCTTGCTTGATGTTTAAGAATGGTCCATGCATATTTTAGTTAGATTATAATGGGTGTTAATGGATTAAGATGGTTTTGGGTCCCAATAAGTCATGCAAATGAATAAAGATGCTGGCTTGATGCATTAAAAGCTTTATTTTAAGGTTCCCTGAAGTTTAGGTGCAAAGGGCTTAAGTGGTTAGGTCAGAAAATCAGTTTTGGAATGAGTCAAGTTACACCATGTGTAACTGATGGTACACCTAGTGCAGTTCGTTTTGGTTGCTATCTGGATTCACTATATACGCCCAACGTAGCTGATCGCATGCCTAGCGTACGACGTTCAGCTAGGCTTGGGCTTCGCATCTTTGGGCTACTTTGTTGCTTTGGGCCTTTTAGGCCATCTGAGATCAACTTTTTGGGAGTAAGGAAATTATTTGGATTTAGGATAACGCCCATATGGGGGTTGGCATCAATTTGGAAAATTGGGCCATAGTAGGCCTTTGTGGATCTTTTGGTTTAAGGCCTTGGTGGGCCCACTAGGTTCGGGTCATTAGTAGGCATGGTTAGTTGGGCCATTTTGGGACCTAGCGCTAGGGTTTAGCCTTGTTTAGTTATTGATTATGGTGTTGGGTTGTTTGGCTTAGTTCGGGAGCCGATTCGCAGCAGCAACGGTAGTGTAGGATTATTCGCGTAGCGGTTGAGGTGAATCTTCTCACTATATCCATGGGTAGAAGGCACCAATGTCGGCCCATTATGTTTTATATGGTATGCTAGTTGTCTCTGTGATACTTGCATGGAAGACCCCGGGGGTAGCCCGTGATACTTGGATGTCAGACCATGGATGGAGCCCATGATATTCTAGATAAAGACCATGGGGGGAGCCCATGGTGACTATATGTATGTATGTTGAATGATCATATGTGGTTGTATGTTGTATAGTATTTTGGGGAACTCATTAATCTTTGTGCTTACGGTTTTCAGTTTATGTTTCAGGTACTCTGTTTTTCAAATGGAAGGGCTCGAGATGATTGCAGTGCACACACCATATGTTTTTGCGTTCTGTGAATTACTCTGGTCTAATGGTGTTTTGTTAGAACCTTTTTACCTTGTTTTAAGAGAAAGATATGTATTAACGATTTATTAATCTAAAAACAAAAAAATAATGTCATTTTTATTTGTTAGAAGTTGGTATCAGAACCTTGGTTTGAGGGATTCGGACATACTCTCGGATGTGTCTGAACTTAAACTGAGGGTTTAGTAGAGTCTTCAAAAGAAAAATATTTTTAAGAAAAGAAATTTTCTAAGATAAGAAAAGGGTGTGGTGCATGCAATTAATCGAGCTCAAGTATGTTTTCCCAAAATACCCTTACGTGCTATCTGATATGATTTAATTTATGAATATGTGAATTGCATGCTAGTCAGGGCTAAGGAACTGCTCGGTTTTTTGCATGGTGGAATGCTAAGGGAGATACCAAGGTGGATTGCACCTGATCTCACATCGGCTTAGAAGGAGAACAAAACATCTTCTTATATGGGGTGTGGATGCATTCCTTGTTTCGAACCCTAATCCTCTTCGTGGTGCATTCTTGAGTTTGGAGGTAATTTTGAAGGGTTCTTAGTGTCATTTCAAGGAAGTGGATTTTAGTAATCAAGCATGGTGTAGCCTTGGGGTTATATATCCAGAATCTTTACACTCGTAGGAAGCTTTAGGAGGTAAAAAGTTCTTATCTTGACTTCTTCTTATGCTAGTATAAGTTTAGGGCAAGATTAAAGGCTTTTATGGTGTATTAAGTTCTCCTTGTGAGTTTGATCCACTCCAGGAGCTTGAAGTGATAAATCTTGCCTCTTCTAATGTTTTTAATTCATAAAAATGCTTGCTTGATGTTTAAGAATGGTCCATGCATATTTTAGTTAGATTATAATGGGTGTTAATGGATTAAGATGGTTTTGGGTCCCAATAAGTCATGCAAATGAATAAAGATGCTGGCTTGATGCATTAAAAGCTTTATTTTAAGGTTCCCTGAAGTTTAGGTGCAAAGGGCTTAAGTGGTTAGGTCAGAAAATCAGTTTTGGAATGAGTCAAGTTACACCCTGTGTAACTGATGGTACACCTAGTGCAGTTCGTTTTGGTTGCAATCTGGATTCACTATATACGCCCAACGTAGCTGATCGCATGCCTAGCGTACGACGTTCAGCTAGGCTTGGGCTTCGCATCTTTGGGCTACTTTGTTGCTTTGGGCCTTTTAGGCCATCTGAGATCAACTTTTTGGGAGTAAGGAAATTATTTGGATTTAGGATAACGCCCATATGGGGATTGGCATCAATTTGGAAAATTGGGCCATAGTGGGCCTTTGTGGATCTTTTGGTTTAAGGCCTTGGTGGGCCCACTAGGTTCGGGCCATTAGTAGGCATGGTTAGTTGGGCCATTTTGGGACCTAGCGCTAGGGTTTAGCCTTGTTTAGTTATTGATTATGGTGTTGGGTTGTTTGGCTTAGTTCGGGAGCCGATTCGCAGCAGCACCGGTAGTGTAGGATTATTCGCGTAGCGGTTGAGGTGAATCTTCTCACTATATCCATGGGTAGAAGGCACCAATGTCGGCCCATTATGTTTTATATGGTATGCTAGTTGTCTCTGTGATACTTGCATGGAAGACCCCGGGGGTAGCCCGTGATACTTGGATGTCAGACCATGGATGGAGCCCATGATATTCTAGATAAAGACCATGGGGGGAGCCCATGGTGACTATATGTATGTATGTTGAATGATCATCTGTGGTTGTATGTTGTATAGTATTTTGGGGAACTCATTAATCTTTGTGCTTACGGTTTTCAGTTTATGTTTCAGGTACTCTGTTTTTCAAATGGAAGGGCTCGAGATGATTGCAGTGCACACACCATATGTTTTGGCGTTCTGTGAATTACTCTGGTCTAATGGTGTTTTGTTAGAACCTTTTTACCTTGTTTTAAGAGAAAGATATGTATTAACGATTTATTAATCTAAAAACAAAAAAATAATGTCATTTTTTTTTGTTAGAAGTTGGTATCAGAACCTTGGTTTGAGGGATTCGGACATACTCTCGGATGTGTCTGAACTTAAACTGAGGGTTTAGTAGAGTCTTCAAAAGAAAAATATTTTTAAGAAAAGAAATTTTCTAAGATAAGAAAAGGGTGTGGTGCATGCAATTAATCGAGCTCAAGTATGTTTTCCCAAAATACCCTTACGTGCTATCTGATATGATTTAATTTATGAATATGTGAATTGCATGCTAGTCAGGGCTAAGGAACTGCTCGGTTTTTTGCATGGTGGAATGCTAAGGGAGATACCAAGGTGGATTGCACCTGATCTCACATCGGCTTAGAAGGAGAACAAAACATCTTCTTATATGGGGTGTGGATACATTCCTTGTTTCGAACCCTAATCCTCTTCGTGGTGCATTCTTGAGTTTGGAGGTAATTTTGAAGGGTTCTTAGTGTCATTTCAAGGAAGTGGATTTTAGTAATCAAGCATGGTGTAGCCTTGGGGTTATATATCCAGAATCTTTACACTCGTAGGAAGCTTTAGGAGGTAAAAAGTTCTTATCTTGACTTCTTCTTATGCTAGTATAAGTTTAGGGCAAGATTAAAGGCTTTTATGGTGTATTAAGTTCTCCTTGTGAGTTTGATCCACTCCAGGAGCTTGAAGTGATAAATCTTGCCTCTTCTAATGTTTTTAATTCATAAAAATGCTTGCTTGATGTTTAAGAATGGTCCATGCATATTTTAGTTAGATTATAATGGGTGTTAATGGATTAAGATGGTTTTGGGTCCCAATAAGTCATGCAAATGAATAAAGATGCTGGCTTGATGCATTAAAAGCTTTATTTTAAGGTTCCCTGAAGTTTAGGTGCAAAGGGCTTAAGTGGTTAGGTCAGAAAATCAGTTTTGGAATGAGTCAAGTTACACCCTGTGTAACTGATGGTACACCTAGTGCAGTTCGTTTTGGTTGCGATCTGGATTCACTATATACGCCCAACGTAGCTGATCGCATGCCTAGCGTACGACGTTCAGCTAGGCTTGGGCTTCGCATCTTTGGGCTACTTTGTTGCTTTGGGCCTTTTAGGCCATCTGAGATCAACTTTTTGGGAGTAAGGAAATTATTTGGATTTAGGATAACGCCCATATGGGGGTTGGCATCAATTTGGAAAATTGGGCCATAGTGGGCCTTTGTGGATCTTTTGGTTTAAGGCCTTGGTGGGCCCACTAGGTTCGGGCCATTAGTAGGCATGGTTGGTTGGGCCATTTTGGGACCTAGCGCTAGGGTTTAGCCTTGTTTAGTTATTGATTATGGTGTTGGGTTGTTTGGCTTAGTTCGGGAGCCGATTCGCAGCAGCAACGGTAGTGTAGGATTATTCGCGTAGCAGTTAAGGTGAATCTTCTCACTATATCTATGGGTAGAAGGCACCAATGTCGGCCCATTATGTTTTATATGGTATGCTAGTTGTCTCTGTGATACTTGCATGGAAGACCCCGGGGGTAGCCCGTGATACTTGGATGTCAGACCATGGATGGAGCCCATGATATTCTAGATAAAGACCATGGGGGGAGCCCATGGTGACTATATGTATGTATGTTGAATGATCATCTGTGGTTGTATGTTGTATAGTATTTTGGGGAACTCATTAATCTTTGTGCTTACGGTTTTCAGTGTATGTTTCAGGTACTCTGTTTTTCAAATGGAAGGGCTCGAGATGATTGCAGTGCACACACCATATGTTTTGGCGTTCTGTGAATTACTCTGGTCTAATGGTGTTTTGTTAGAACCTTTTTACCTTGTTTTAAGAGAAAGATATGTATTAACGATTTATTAATCTAAAAACAAAAAAATAATGTCATTTTTTTTTGTTAGAAGTTGGTATCAGAACCTTGGTTTGAGGGATTCGGACATACTCTCGGATGTGTCTGAACTTAAACTGAGGGTTTAGTAGAGTCTTCAAAAGAAAAATATTTTTAAGAAAAGAAATTTTCTAAGATAAGAAAAGGGTGTGGTGCATGCAATTAATCGAGCTCAAGTATGTTTTTCCAAAATACCCTTACGTGCTATCTGATATGATTTAATTTATGAATATGTGAATTGCATGCTAGTCAGGGCTAAGGAACTGCTCGGTTTTTTGCATGGTGGAATGCTAAGGGAGATACCAAGGTGGATTGCACCTGATCTCACATCGGCTTAGAAGGAGAACAAAACATCTTCTTATATGGGGTGTGGATACATTCCTTGTCACAACACGTTTTAAAGCCGTGAGGGCAGCAGATCCTTTAAGAATTCTGTAGTTAAGCGTGCCCGGATGAGAGCAATTTAGGGATGAGTGACCCTCTGGAAAGTTTTCGTGTTGGGAGTCCAAAACGGACAATATTGTGTGTGTGTGTGTAAGTGAGAGAGAGAGAGAGAGAGAGAGAGAGAGAGAGAGAGAGAGAGACTAAGAATTATAATAATAGTATACGTACGGCATTAGATAGAAATTTGGTTTGAAAACCGTATAGGCCAATTACTTCTCGAAGTACATTATATTGTAATATTTTTGTTATTATGTATTATTAATCTAACTAAATAATATACATTACTCTGATTATTAGTGATGTAAAATGAATGTGTACAAGGGGGTCAACATCCGTGACTTGATCATAACTTTTACTCGCAAGATAAAAAATTTAATAAATGAATGTATACTAATTATCTTTAATATTTATACTAGTAAAACCATATCTGACATATAAAAATTGGGTTTTAGGCCTTTAGGGAGTGAACTTGTGGAACATTTTCTAGAAAAGGAAAAGCTGTCAAGGATTCTACAGAATATCATAATATTGCATGAAGAAGCAAAATGGTGGTAGGTTAGTTTATTCAACATGCATTAATGATTTGCTTCTTCATTTATTGCCAGATAACGGTCACTGAAAACAAATCTCAACTTGTCTTTTCTTATCGACATACATATTTATGTATTAATATTTGTTATTTACTGTAATATATATATATATATATATATATATATATATATATATATATATATATATATATATATATATATATATATAGAGGTTCAGGTTTATTTGAAACCATTTTAACTTTGTGAGATCGTAAGACCAAATCTAAAAATAATTTTAAAATGCAAAATAAATGGAAAAATCCAAAAATTCTTTTTTTAAATATTATTTTCGGAACTTGAATTAACTAAAAAAAAATTTTAAAAAATTAAAAAAAAAAAGAATTCCGTTTTTTTTTTGAAAAATATGTGAAATATTCTAAATAGAATATTACACTGACATATTCTAAAAAATAATTTTAAAATGCAAAATAAATGGAAAAATCTAAAAATTCTTTTTTTAAATATTATTTTCGGAACTTGAATTAACTAAAAAAAATAAAAAACAAATAAAAAAATTCTATTTTTTTTTTAAAATACGTGAAATATTCTAAATAAAATATTACACTGTATATATTCTAAAAATAATTTTAAAATGCAAAATAAATGGAAAAATCAAAAAATTCTTTTTTTAAATATTATTTTCGGAACATGAATTAACTAAAAAAAATAAAAAAGAAAAAGAAAAAAATGCGTCTCACGGTCTCACAAAATATAGGTGATCTCAAATGAACCTAACCCTCTATATATATATATATATATATATATATATATATATATATATATATATATATATATATATATATATATATATATATATATATATATATATATATATATATATATCTTTATTAATAAAAGTATTTGGTAATAAAAAAGTCTAATAAAACTTTATGTTTAACCTTCATAATCAATTTAGTTTATATATATATATATATATATATATATATATATATATATATATATATATATATATATATATATATATATATAAACAATTTTAATTTTATATTATTACATTAGTATATTTTTTGTATAACAAATTATATTATCATATATTAATCTTATGATATTTTTTTAACAGATAATATATATCATTAGAACAATTTCTTTTCGTATAAAAATAACAAATTTTATAATATTTTCATCTAATGAATTGTATTATCTTATATTATTTTCTTTGTTTGATAGATGATTCCTATTATGAAATATATATATTTTTTTATAATAATCATTTTTTTATAATATTTTTATATAACATATTAGTATTTTATACTAATCTTATGATATCTACTTTGTTTAACAAATAATATATGTTATGAAAATATTTTTTTTCTTCTAATAATAACAATTTTTATGATATTTCTATCTAACAAATTGTATTATTTTACATTAATCTTTTGATGTTTTTTTTGTGACAAATAATATCTATTATGAAATATTTTTTTTTCTAAAATAACGGTTTTTTATAGTATTTCTATCTAATCTATATCTTATACTAATCATGTGGTATTTTATTTGTCTAAAATATTTATTATGAAAATATTTATTTTCTTCTAAAAGTAACTGTTTTTATAAATATTTTTGTCCAATAGATTATATTATCTTATATAAATCTTATGTTGTTTTCTTTGCCTGGTAAATACTATCTATTATCAAGTTTTTTTCTTTTAAAAATAATCATTTTTATAATATTTGTGTCTAATCTCACATTAATCTTATAGTAGTTTTTTGTCTATCAGAAAATATCTATTATAAAAAAAAGTTTTTTTTCTTCTAAAATGAACTTTTTTTTTTATAGGATTAATGTAAGATAACAATCTATTAGACATAAATATTATAAAACGGTTATTTTTAGTAACAAAAACTATTTCATAATATATATTAACTGTAATATATATATATATATATATATATATATATATATATATATATATATATATATATATATATATAACACAATTTAAACATTAATATAATAAAAATTGATTATTTTAGAAAAAAGAATTATAATAGAAAAATATATATTTTCATAATAGATATATCCTATGTCTAAGACAAAAAAATATCAGTAGATTGATATAAGATAATACTATCTGTTAGAAAAAAAATTTAAGATAATAATAAATTATAATTTTTTTTTTTTTGAGAAAATCCTTATATTTTTGGTTTATATGTGAAAAAATCATTATATTATGGTGTTGCCAGTTTACAGGATAAAATGGTCATAAAAAATACAACTGATGGTTTTTGGTACTTAATTGATTAAAAAAGATTAAATCAAATTGATAAGTAGACCTAAAAATAAAAATAAAAAAATTCTATAGAATTTCCGTTATAATAAGAACTTTATATTTCGTCACCAAAATAGATGATATATTTTGTTTGTTTCATATGTGTATTGAGTCATTTTCAACGTAAACCAAATATTAGCGAGATAACCATATAGCTATACCAAAATAACTTGTTTATTTTTTTGAACATTTTATATGTTTATATATGTTCCGAGATAACATATATGTCCGATTATAAACATTGATGATTTTCATATGCTTTTATGTTTCCGTGTATGTGTATATCTGCTTTCTATGTTGAACTTATCATTCCCTATCATTGACATAGAAATTTAAAATATGACATACAAATGTAAAATATACTAGCGTTAAGGGTCAGAATTTATAAATATTTTACTATCATGGGAGGGGTTTGGTTGCAAAGTTGGGTGAATTAGAGGCGTTTGTTTGCATATATCTTACTTCATTGCTTCAGATTCAATTAAGAAAACATAAACGGCAAGCTGGAATACGATGTGTTCAATTTCTCAAATCGAAAGTCAATACAATTCTGAGACGTCACCTCACGTGACCTCTAATCTACTAACTTACACTATCGATACTTGACGACTCTGCCCCCTCTACACCGTTAACAAGAACTTTACAAAAAAAAATGAATAAATAAATAAATAAATTATAACAATAATAAAAAATAAAGGATTTATGGACATTGCGGCTCCCCATTTTCCACATTGTAAGAAGAGAGAAGAGGATTTATCCTTTGGATTTGGAGGATATATTGATTATGACTTTATTAGGTTACGATATGTATAATACGGAAAAACACTTTAGCACTTTAGCAATTAAGAATGATACATACAACTTAAAATGATATATGTCTTCACATTAAGACAACATACTTTGAATAACAAAACTTATTATGCATCCTAGTAATTTTGAAAATCATAAACTAAAGATACATAGGTTAAACTTGTTATAACAAATAAGTTACTTCAATCATTCATTTGAATAACTTGGAAAGCTAGCACCAAAATGATGATGCATCTCGTGATTCACACCCAAACCCTAGAAAAAGAAGACAACTAAGGAGAGAGGAAGAAATGTATAATTTTCGTTCATAAGCTTTCTAAGAAAGAGTATCCACGAAAATTGATGCACAATAAGTCTTATTTATAGTTTATGTAACTTAGGGACAAAACGAGATTTGAATAATTAAACAATAGACTTAATTTAATTTCAAATCATTTCCTTATTAACATCCGTGAGACTTCTAGAAACCCTAGAAAGGCTCCCAAAACCGTTGACCATTGGATATTTCTAAAATTGTCTCTTTTGTTCAACTATTAAATAATTAAAACTCATCATGTGTACCTTTGATTAAATCCAATTAATCCCAAATTAATTCTAGATTAATTTTGATTAATAATTAATCAATTCTAATTGATTTCTCATTAATTTATTAATCATATAAATTAACAAATTAGTTATATACATTTGATCTCATATTAATTTATTAATCACATAATAAGTTAACAAATCAACTAACTATCTCTAATTAATATATTAATCATATAATATATTTACAAATCATTTCCTCATAATTTACAATTAGTTTATCAATAGTCTCAAACTTGGATAAGTCTATAATTACAATTGCAAGTATAGACATTGAACTAAACAACAAATAGTGCTTTCCAAAGCCACTTTCGAACTCCGATTCGAATCAAATGTTGACCTTAAAGTAAGTGATAAGCTATTCCTTCATTCTACAAGATATCGTATAAACAGAGTCATGGATTAAATGATCAACCTCATGTTCATTTATTATGTTTCCCGATTTCCCGATTTGCGATCAATTTAGACTACAAAATCAAGCGCATCAATTTAGTCTAGACCAGGTGCCTAGTTTTTCATAGATCAACTCAAATCACTGAGGGGCCCATATATATCACTTTTCTTGTTAAGGAAAAATGAACGAATAAAGTTTGACTACATAACTGTAACCTTTGCTCACCAAATCATACATAACACTACGTTTATAACATTATGTTACTGATGCATTTAGACAATACAAATGCACAACCGACGTATAATTACAACTAATGTATCTCCATTTGAAGAATAGAAGATATTATCGTCTTAGAATTACTTGTGATTAAATCCATAAAGTAATCTCTAAGCGTGGGTTTATCTAATACATAAATCCCTATTTCCAAGTACACATGAACATTATAGCAATCTGTATGCAATGTCCAATCCATATGGATAATCTATAAATCAATTCATGACAGTCTTAAATTACTACTTACTTCCAAAAGTATGAGCGAATGTGGAATTTGAATAATTTTTAAATCACTCAGGGAAGTAAAACATGCAGAGTGAAACACAGTAATAAATTAATTGACTATGATAACATACCCATTGATTATAAATGAATCTCTATTATTTAATCATCATAACAATTACGAATTGTGTATAATGTTTCGACTAATCAACTAACCACTTGAATTAAATAACATCAGTCATGTCATGTCTTAAACATGTATATTATGCCTCTTGATGGTCCTTGCATTATGCACAAATCGAATGGACATTACTCAAATGATGCTCTTTCTATGATTTCTAAAGTCATAGAGACTGAGCCTTCGATGTTACAGAATACTCCACTAAAACTTGTTGCTAGAAAGAATTCCATGGTCATGAAGCTTCAAATTCAAGGTATATTCCTTGAACACTTCTCTTGCATTAAAGTTTCCAACTCACATGCAAATTTTATAAGCATCTCCCATTATGCAAACATTTCCATATTTCCATATGACCATCAATTCTGACCAAGAATTATCTCAATCCAAAACGTGTCACTATGGTCCTTTCCAAAACAATGTCATACTTTTAACTGTCCACAAGCAACCAGTGTTGGGTAAACCTTAGATTGTTCTTGACAGTTTTTGATAACTTTAGTCACTTAAAATTTAATTACTTCTTTTCATAATACTCGGAGCATTTGAAAAATTAAAATAATCAACTATTATAGCATACGTGATCGATCCTATATCCAAAGCATATGGGGCTCGAGTCTTTATTACAAGGGTCCAATATATATTCAATTCCTTGCTATAATATTTCCATATATAGAATCTCCAATGTTGAAACATTTCAATATGCTATTCATATATGCCTTTGAATAAGTTCCATTAAACTATATAATCTAAACATTTAGATTCTTAACAAAGTATGAGTGCTCTCTCCCTTATGTCCATTATAGCGAAAGAGTTCTGAACTTTTGCAATTTGCAAACTAGAGACATTGTTCCCTAAGAATACAATATCATTATGAAAATTATGCTCCCACTAGCTTTGACATGTACTTAAAAATCAACTGGAATTTTAGAAATGACTACCCTTTGACTTTCTCATGGAAGTGTAGATTCTTATTTTGTGATGCTTTGTCAAGCATCTATTTAGGCTTCTTAAGCTTATGCACTTTATTCGGATAGTGTATGTGTTCAAACCCTTTCAAGATATGATAAACATATCTCTTGAAAGTTTAAATACTTCCTGGCCATACCTCACAATTCAAAATATGAAGAGGGTTGCCATAATCCTATTGTGAATTTGATAATTTAATTAATACAACCAATATACTAATTGATCTTTATCAGATCCTTAAAATATACTAGTGAAAGTGTTTCCTCATAACCATTTTCATGATTTAGAGTGAAACCTTTTTTCACCTAGATTTGAATATGCATACGTTCTCATCCATCTAGAACTTTCATTTTTTACCTAGAGTCATAAGCCTAGGTTTAGGTGAAACCAAAATCATAGTTAGGTCTCATTCATGGATTGAACTCCACTAATCTAAATTTCTTGCCTTCTGGTAGCTCAAAGGCCCATCACTGCTTCCATGTTGTTAGCAGGTCACCCATATTGATTATTGTACTTTTACTGACTAACATGCTTTGCTTTTTCAGTTAAATAAAGAACATATAACTCATAAGCATTGCCAACTCAACTGGAAGTGCAAATAAATATGTCAATTAAAACACAACATGTTATCAACCTTAGGTTGCTTGCCACTGATAACTAAAAGGATCATTGTAAGCTGACTCTTGCAAGATCAAGATCAATATGAGTCCCATTGACTTTTTAACATATGAGTTTTCTCTCACGGATCATTCATTGACGAGCTAAAACAAATATTCAAAATTTTATGTGGATTCCTGACAATAAAACACATCATAGGATAGGACTCAATTTATCTTTTGTTTCTTGATCAATGAAAAATATCACAACTTCAATTCTAAATGTGCTAGAGTAAAAAAAACATTATTACTCCACATAATAGTAGGCGTTATCATCCTTCTTAGTTTTGAAATGAGTTTCAAGATACGATTTATAGTTACCAGAGCATGGCTCTGAAACTTGATTAGAACAAAGTATGACTCATCTATGATCGAACCATTTCCAATAATGTTTGATTCCTCTTTTTAGTCACAATTGCACTACAATGTTCTTGGAGGAGTCAATTGTGATACAATCCCACAATTACTAAGATGATCATAATGCATGATACTAAAACATTGTCCTTTCTTTTCAGATTCGAGAATCTTTTATCTCTCTGTCTAATAGATTCTTCTATTCATTCTGATACTCTTTGAATCTTTTAAAATTATTAGAATTCTTTTTAATCTTATAAACACAACCATATTTGCTGAAACCTAGGTAAATCATGACGAATAGAGTTATCGTCCCTTCTGGTGGATCTAAAAAGTCTATATCAACATGTACTAGATCCATTACTCCTTCACTTCATATAAGTGTGTGAAAAATGAATTAATTCATAATTTTCTAGTGTACAAGATGCTCATATGTTATACAATTCTAATTGTATGAGACCAAGTATCTGTCTAATTGGTGATGGGATTGTTAATTCATCTATAATGAATATATAGATTATGAATCTAGGTTAAGACTTAGTGTTATGCATTTAGGTCTTTGTAATGTGTGAAGGCAAAACGCTGCCCTAACTTTGAGTCACCAACTCTGTCCAAGTGAGTTCTCTTTACTATATCGTATACTTTACTATATATCCTATATATATATATGTTAGAATATAGCTACCCTGTATTATACAACTAGGCAATTAAACTAGGATACTTAGTTGCATATATGTGGACCGTTGTTATATGTTGATGTGTATATATATGGAGTTGAGGGTGGACCATCCTTGTGCTGAAGGCCAATAGACTTTGACGGACTAGATTTATGTTAAAGACTAAGGGAAACCGGACCAGCCACGTGTTGAAGGCTATATAGGGCGAACCAGTTATGTGATGAGGCCAAGGTGCAGACCAGCTATGAATTGAAGGCCAATACATGTATGCATAGTATATATGTTGTGATATGTGGTATTTTGAGGGAATTCATTAAGCCTCAGCTTACAGTTGTTTAATAATTGCTTTTCAGGTTGTTCTTCGCATCAAGGAAAGGCTCCCACATGACTGTACTTACATCGAGTGCAATAAATAATATTTAAGACTTCCGCTAAGACTCACTTTTATAATTAAATATATAATATAACGTGTGTAAGTGTTATAATGCAGAAAATAAAAATGAAAATATTTTAGTATTAAAATCGGGGTGTTACACCAAGTTCGTTTAAACCTGAGATGTCATGGGTCTCATAGATTGGCTAAAGGAAGATGATCATTGTCCTCTTGAAAATATATGGACCAACCAAAAATCTCATAAGTGCAAACATGAGTAGAGATGGGTAGCTCTATAGTCTCTATGAAATAGCTTGTTAGGAAAAAATTCTTAGAAACAAGAAATTTCAAAAAGTCTTCACAAATAGATGACTTGCGAGGCTTTGAAAAACATGATGCAACATGCTTTTAGGACATTGAATGTCCATGGTATTGTGAAACATAAAATGTTTCCTTTAAATTCCTTAGTTTCATACTTGAACAACATGTGTTCACCACAAATTTCTTCAAAGTTAATTTTTTTTAGAAAAACAAGATCTTTTTGGATTTTTAAAACTTTGTAGAAAAGCATGAGAAAAAAAATAACAGTACGATCGACTACGATGGCTCATAGGTAATCACATATGAACAATAACTAAAAAATATATAAGAAAACAAATAGACAATGATGGGTTGTGACATCTCGTAGCCAATCATAGATGAAAAATAACTACAAGAAATGAGAAAACTATAAACAATAAAGTAAAGAACTATTACTTGTTATGACGGCCTGCAAATGCTCGTATCCCTTCATATATGAACAATAAATTTTCGCAATTTTATTTTGATTTTGAATTAGAAATAGATTTTGCTTACATCATTCCTATACCATGAAAAATATGATTAAAATTTGCATCTAGTAATGTATTTGTGAATATTTTTTCTAATTGATCCGCTGATTGGTCTGCTAACTGATTCGCTGATTGAACAAATGAACTTCTACATTCCCATATTCAGTATGATCCTTGATAAAGTGATACCGTAATGTGATATGATTTGTATTTGAATGTTGTATTGGATTATGACATATATGAATTGCACTTTTTGAATCACATTACAATGGGATCTTCTTCATGCTTAAACAACACTCTCGCAGTTGACTTTGAATCCAAATAATATGCGATGTGCAAGAAGCAACAATAATATATTCAGTTTCAGTAATGGAAAATGAAATACATGTTTGTTTCTTTGATTGCCAATTAAGAAGTTTTCTGTACAAAAATTGACAACCTCGTGTTGTGCTTTTCCTATCAAATCTATACCTAGCAAGATTTGCATCAGAATAACCCTGCACAAAGAACTATGTATTAGAAGGATACCACAATCCTAAAGAAGTGGTTATGCGAAGATATTTAAAAATATTCTTCACTGCCATAATGTGAGTTTCTTGTGGATTTTCTTGATATCTTGCACAATAACAAAAAACAAACATTATTTTAGGTATACTAGATGTTAAATAAAGCAATGAGGCAATAATATGTCGATATAAAGTAAGATCAACCGTTGGTTTCTCTAATGAAGGCATTAGCTTTATTCTAAATGCCATAGGTTCTTTAACTTTTGTATCTCCATTCATGCCAACTTTGAAAGCAATGTCTTTTTGAAAGCATCCTAAATTATGAAAATTACCTCTTTTCTTTGTCCAATGTTTAATCCATGGAAAAAATTAATCGAGCCCATTGAGCTCATCTCAAATTTAGTTTCCATTAATTTTCAAAATTCAACACTCAATTTTGGATCAGTTGAACCAAACATAACATCATTAACATATATTTTGACAATCACTAAATGATCACCAACCTTTTTATGAGAGAAGGTGGGGTCCGTAGAACCTTGTTTAAACTTGGATTGCTTAACAAAACAAGTAAGAGTTTCATACAATGTATGAAGATCTTGCTTAGGACCATACACATATTTGTCAATGTAGAAATGATTTGGATACTTATCATTTACGAAACCTGGTGGTTGTTTAACATAAAACATCACTTTAAGTTCTCCATTAAGAAATGAACACTTTATGTCCATCAGAAAAACTTCAAAACTATTGTGAACAACATATGCCAAGAAAATGAAAATATATTCCAGTCTCCCAACCGAAGAAAATGTATCTTCATAGTTAATTCCTTCCTCCTGTCAATATCCTTTTACTACAAGATGTGCCTAGTTTCACACAACATTACCTTCTTTGTCTAACTTGTTGTGAAAAACCCATTTCAGGCCTACAACTAAAGTATTTGGAGGTATTGAAATTAATCTTCAAACCTTACTTCTTTCAAATTCACTTAGTTCTGCATTGCTTCAACCTAACTGGAATGATCAAGTGAAGCCTTCATGGTTTTAGGTTAAATTTTGGAGACGAAAGAGTTAAACATACAAAATTCTTGATTCACATTCAAGAATGTCTATCTCTCCCTTTGTTGAGATCGAGTAAGAACATTAGTTGATGTTTAACCAATCGTTTGCGATCTCAGATGATCTTTTTTCCATTTTATTAATGGAGGATAATTTGAATCATATTCAAGAATAACTTCTTTACTTTATGAATAATCACCATTATCTCCAGTTTGTTGAATCTCACCATGATAATGATCATTTGAATTCTCCCCTTGAACATTATCATTAGGTAAAGGATCCTCTCCATGGATTTGAACATCTTGATTTGTTAAAGTACCCCCCCCCCTTAACAATATAGTATCATCATCTGGATTTTCACAAGAAGTAATCTCCTCTTCGCATGTGTGTGAAATCTAAGTTTCCATGCTCCCCCCTCAACTGGAGCATTTCAACCATTATTTATGATAGATGGCTCCCCCTTTACTCTAACCTCAACATTATTTACTGTATCATCAACAAGCTCTGACAACTCATCTTCTTGATCATCATGCGCTTTTACTTCAGAAGAAATAGGCCTGACATGTTCATCAAAGAAATTATAGAAATCATCAAAAAATGTCATAAGAGGAATAGTTTTAGAACATGATGGAGGAAAGTTTTAGTTGTAACTTTCTTAAAATTTTCTTGATTTCTTGTTGAGAACTCGATAAGATTTTGAAGTAAGATCATATCCTAAGAAAATAGCCTCATCTCTTGTAACATCCCATGTTCAGAAGAAAGAGTTCAGGGGTGTAAAGTGTTATTAGGAGGGTGGACTCGGCGAGTAGGTTCGGTTACTCGTCGAGTCGGATCGGGATTTGGTCACGAGTTAAGTGACCAACTCGCTGAGTCGGCAGCTGGACTCGACGAGTTGGTTCTGGGAAGAGAAAACCCTAATCTTAGGGTTTGTACCCCATTTAAAGGACTTTATGTCCTCCCCTCAGCCTCCTTATTGCCCTTGAGAGCCAATAAACCCTAAAATCGATTGTGAGCCTTTGGTGTGAGCTTGGAAGCTTTAGAAGGAGGTTCTAGCAAAGGAGACTTGTAGATTAAGTGTAAAGCATCAAGGGATTCGTGGAGATCTGGAATCTACTCCATCTTGGGCACATTTCTAAGGTAACAGGTTGTTACCTTGAGCTTTTCCCTTATACATATGTTCTTGGGTAATGATTTGGGTCCTTTTCGCATGTTTGGAATCCATTTCGGGTTTTGGGACTAGATCTAAGGTTGTAACTTCAGATCTAGGCTTGTTTTGGTCCATATAAGCGGAAAGTATCAGTCCTTGGCATGCTTGTGAGCATTCTTGTCTTAAAACCTTAGACCTAGATTGATTTGGGCCTTTAGCCCTTTGTTTTCACGTAAAGTTTGCAACTTTATGTGATAGTTCTGCCCTAGAAGAATGGATCTACAATTTGGAGCCCCTGCATGGCTCAAAAAGCTTCTGTATGGATAAAGGACTGAAGAGACTCGGCGAGTCGCATGGGTGGACTCGGCGATTCATATGAAGATGAGCTTGGACTCGGCGAGTTGGAAGAACAACTCGACGAGTATGATGAAGATTGTCGTGGACCCGATGAGTCTGTTCTTGGACTCGACGAGCATATCACAAAACCCCCAACCTCTTCTGGTTAAGACTCAAGTTAGCGAGTTGAGTGGTGACACAATGAGTTGTACAGGATAAGGACTCGGAGATTGTTGAACTCGACGAGTCATAGGGTGACTCAGCGAGTTGAGTCATGATATGAGAGTTTCCCGAGTTTAGGAACTCGGTGAGTCAATGGGTTGACTCAGAGAGTAAGGTCAATCAGGAAGGTTGACTATGACCAGTTGGACCTTCGGGGGTATTATAGTAATTCGGATATTTATGTCAATGGATCATTGATGGCTATAGGTGTTGGAGTTTAGGGGTAGAGCTTCGGGTTTGTGCTTTCGTGGTTCAGTTCAGCAGTTGCAAGGTGAGTTATCCTCACTATATCAACAGGATCTAAGGCACCAAGGCCGACCCTTTATCGGATGGGAATCCGAGTATTTGTTTGATATGTTTTTGAGTTGCTAGATCTGCATCCTGGGATTAGGATGGTATTATGTTAGTGACCTGGTTAAGTTCGGTATCCTGGCATGTAGGGTAATGTTATGTTAATGACCTGGTTAAGGTCGGTATCCTGGTATGTAGAGTAATGTTATGTTAGTGACCAGTTACGTCAGTATCCTGGTTAGGATGTTGTTATGCTGTATGATATGATTGAATTGTTTGTTTGGCTGAGGACTGTTATGTGATTAACTGTTTTATGTGCACATGGTTGTTTACTGGGGTTGGGTTGAGGTGAGTCTTGCTATGTGCTGTAGGCCAACATACCCAGGGCGGACCAGATAGACCGTAAGCCAAGCGAGCGGTTCGGATAGGCTGAAGGCCCCAAGAGGGCGGTCCAGATGTGCCGAGGCTAGGAGAGTGGACCAGACCGACAGAAGGCCCGGTGCCAGCGGACCAGTCATACAATAGACTCAGAGGGTGGACCAGGTGGATTGAAGGCTCGGTGCGGGCAAACATGTCACACTGTAGACTCGATATGCATGGATGTTCTGTTTTGAGATATGATATGATTATGGTTATATGTGGTTGGTATTTTTGGGGGTAACTCACTAAGCTTTCGGGCTTACAGTTTTAGTGTTTTGGTTTCAGGTACTTCAGGAGATCATGGCAAGGTGAAGGCGTGATCGCACCGCTCCTTAGTTTTACAATGATGTTTCTGGGATACTCTGATAATAAAAAAATTGAAAACCATTTTGTAATAATTAATAGATTTTGTTTGTTTTTGAAAAGTTTAAATTTATTGGAAATTTTATGGATGTTACATCTACTTTCGCATCAAACTTATTCTGGTTCTTTTTTAAGTTGTAAATAAATCACTAGGAACCAAGCACATGGAAAAATTTCACATTATGTTTGTGATTATTTAATATCTCAGAAGGATTAATAAAAAATCGATTACTAATGTAAGATTTTTTGTGTGTAAAGCATGATGTCTCAATAGAATCTACCCATAAATAAAGTGGAAGATTTACGAATGAAAACATTTTTCTCGCAGCTTCACATAATGAACGAATTCGCCTTTCAACAACACCATTTTGTTGTGATGTGTAATGAGATGAAAATTATGACTAATGCCTTTATTTTCCATCAATTTCTCAAATACTTGATTATTGAATTCAGTTTCGTTGTCACTACGAATCTTATTTACCGACTTTCATAGTTGTAACTCAACATTCTTCACAAAATCTATCATCTTCTATGAGGTCTCAGATTTATGTTCAAGAAAGAAAACCCACATAAATCGAGAAAAATCATCAATAATAACAAGTATATACTTATTACCACCAATACTCTCAATTGAAGATGGTCCACACAAATCAATGTGAAGTAATTTGAGTGGCTCAACAATCTGTGTATTCATTATAGACGAATGAATTTTGTGACTTTGCTTTCCTATTTCGCATGCAGCATATAAATAATCATTGTCATATTTGAGCAGTGGAAATCCTCGCACAAGATCACCCAAAGCAAGTTTGTTTATATCCTTGAAATTAAGATTTGAGAGCCGCAACTCTCATTCGAATTTTCTTTCACAAGCAAAGAAACATATGGATTTCCTTCAATGGGCTTCAGATAAAGCGGATACATCTCTCCTTTTTCTTTTGGACTTAAGAATAATATTCTTGAATTTTTTTTGTTCAGTTACCGATGCATCTTCATCAAATGAAAATTTTAATCCAATAACTACAACAAATTGAGAAACCCTTATTAAATTATGTTGTAAGCCTTTAACATAAGCTACCTTGAGAATCATGAATTCTCCAGTTTTTATCGTGCAATATCCTTTAATTTCTCGAGTAGCATTATTTCCACACTTGCCTCTTCCACCATCCTTTAAACTTCTATACTCTCACAATTGTGATTTCCTCCAAGTCATATGATCAGAAGAACGACTATCAATGTACCATTATGAATTGTACTATTCGTCACAAATCACCTGAACAATTAAGTCAATTTCGGAACCCAAACCATCTTAGGCCCTTGTGAGAATTTTGCTATGAAATTAACAACTGGAAAAATATTGGTCTTATCAATCCAAAATTATTTCACAACCGAAACATTATTCACATTTTTCACATTATTGTGAACTTGAGTCTTTTTATCACAATGATGTATTTCAACAATTGGTGTTTTTCTTTGAATCAAAGCTGTCACTTTTGGAATTAAGCTTCTCAAAAATTTATTTTCTTCTTTCTTTTGCTTTGATAAATTGTTCTTTAACACAACATCTAGATTTTAAACAACTTGTTTTTGACCAAATGATTGATTTGATCCAATTTTCTTTTAAGAAGAACATGATTTTTCAACAATTTTATTTGGTTTTTCACTTTTTGAATAAATTTTTTTTGGCCCAAAACTAGATTTTGTTTTCGCATCTTTTTGTCAATATTTTTTTTATGATTAAGGACCTTAATGGATTGTTAGAATTTTGATTTTGAACATGAGATGATGAAAAAGAATAAGAACAAGTAACATCCTGAGATTTAACAAACTTCATTGTTTTATTCTTTTCTTTTTCCAAAAAAACTTTCTTTCTTTCAAGATCCTTTTGAATAATTTTTTTCCCTTTTTGTTATTTTCCTTCCTTTCCTCGATATTGTTATTAGATTGAGTATATATTTTTTACTTTCCTTTCAAATCCTTTGTCTCATAACTTTTCTTTGGAATAGATTTCACATGTTGAGTATCAAAATTTTCTAAATCAACTTTTTATGTAGAAATTAAATTCAAAGGTTCCAAAATGTGTATAATCTTTACTCTTCATGATGTTTTCTCAAAAAGTACTATTGTATTATCACGATTATCGATAGGTTTAGACCAAAATGATTCTTGCAAGAAGCATCATTATCAGTTTTCACCATAGATGTCAAGTCAGAATACGGTTAACCAACATGTTAACTAATCAATTACGATAAATTGGATTGGATTTTGCAGTTTTTTCTTCTACAGTACCTCGACGTGACATGAGCGCGAAAGGGGTTAGATTTGTGAATTCCTTTTTATAACAAATACTTTATTTGGTGTACTTTTGACTTTTGGAAAAACAATAGCCTTTTCTTTCATATTTTTAAGTCCTCCGTTTTCAACAAATTGTTCAAATTTTATTGAGTCTTCAAAAATCAAATTCCATTTTGGTTCAACATCAGGCATCACAAAAGAAGAATAATTAACTTCATCTTCAACTGCTATTTTACTCATTTCACTTTCATCGAAATCAGAGTCAATCGTACAATTACTATTTTCTTCTGCTTTCAATTTCTGACACAAAGAGTTATATTTATCAATTGAATTCTTTTTAATTCGTTGCTCATCTTCCTCTGTTATCACATTTTTCATCATGGATTTGGTTTCTTTTGAATTTATAAATTCTTTAACTTTTTCCAATCTAACCCTATAAGAATCACTCAAGGATTCATCCGAAAACATCATAGATTCACATCTATAACATTCAAAAACAATCTTTTCTTCATTAAATTCTAAGAAAGGCAACATCTTATTATGCATATATTTAGCTAAATCACAATTCAAATGGAGTTGAAAAATGTTGTTATATAGACGCGTAGCTATTTGACAAAATATATTCCTTTGTTTCAAAACCAGTCTATTGTCATTTTCAACACTATAACATCATATCTAACTCTAGAGTGATCCACTTGAAGTTCCTCTACTTGTATTCTCATTTCCTCACATCGCGAAGATCATCATCAATATTAGAAACTCTTATGCGATTCCATTTTAAACTTTCACTAAATTCAGAAATTATATTTCTTAAGTTAGTTAGAACATAATCATAACAAGAAATAGGAATATTTAAAGACTTAAGAACAGAATGTACCTTATCGATTACCTTCTCTATCGAGACTACAATTTCTTTCACTAACTTTGTTGACAAAAAATATCTAAACTCCCTCCTTCATCAAAAAAGTACACTTAGCTTTCTGAACTTGAGCTTTTAACCTTGTGACACTTGCCACCTTTCGCCTCTTCAGTATTGTTCACAACAAAGTAAGCTTCATGTGTTAACTTTCGAACTTCTTCATCTTCCGAATATGTAGACCAAACCTTAATATTCCCACAATCGCTATCACCATCACCTACGGTCAACACCTTGCCATTCAGTTTCACCTTGTGAAGATATTGTATCTTTTGAACATAATATGAATCATCCTTCTCTTTCTCTTTCTTCTCATTTTGTTTTCTCAGCATGCACTCTTTCTCAAAATGATTTTTGCCGTTACAATCATTGCAATCAAAACTGGAGTCTCCAAGTAGTTTATTTCCTTTCTTTTCATCTTCGTTTAAATAACCCTTGTATCCTTCACTCTTGACTTTCTTAGAACTTGGATTACTTCCCTTGGATCCACTTCCTCCATTATCGGTTCTTGAAAATTTGTTAGTTTTACATCTTGAGAATTTTTTTGCAAACTTCTTTGGGTTACTAACCATTAATGCTTTCTCCTCACTTGTTAATTCATCATCTATATCATGTGAGTCTAAATTGGTAGCAATCACTTTAGATTTCTTTCCATTTCAACTCTCTTCTTTTAGAACAAATGCTAGAGGACTTGCATTGGGAATTAACTTAGGTGGTGTTTGTTTTTTACAAAAGCTCTTCCAGACCTCTTATGCATGTGCCATGCAGACAATGCACAAACATTTGGTCTCGCAGATTGTTTGTTTTTTAGAAGACCATAGACCTAAAAAGGTATGTGCACCCTCTTCTTGATGCATATATGGATCAATCTTTTCTAACCTCTTCTTACTTCTTCCACTATTTCTAATAGCAAAAAAAAGTCTCATGCATTTTGTACATTTCCATCTTTGGACAAAGAGAAAAACCAAATTAAAGAAAACCATCAAACCACCATATGCGACTGTTTCTTTTTTAGTTCTTTTGTTGTGGACAATTTAAGGTTACAAATAAAATAATTTGATTTTTATTTTCTAAATTTGTGTAATTATGTTAATTTGATGATTTTAGCTTAATAAACTTGTTATTTGTTCACATAATTTTTTGGTTTCATATTTTTAAAAGCTTAACGAATATTTATCTAAGAATATTTATCTAATAACATTTTACAATGTTAACTAAAAATCAAAGGTATTACAAAACCTATGAAAGTATTTTAGTATCTTACTTTTTTCATAAAATGGAAAATTAATTTGTCATAAATATTGAGATAAGGTGGTTGTATGATTAAATTTTAGTGTTGCTATATTAGAATTTTTGAAATGTATTTTAGATTATAAAAAATTGTTTATTTAGGTCTTAGTTTATTTTGTGGCTTGCAGATTTTAAAAAAGAAATAGTCTTCTTCTTGCAGATTGCAGACGTTTGACACCCTCTTCTACCGCAGAGGTCTGCATATGTGGTCCGCAAACTGCATACATTTTAGCTCTAAAAAAAATAGACAACACCTTAGCATCATCCATGACCTAGATTCATGCGACTTTAGGATACAAACCACTCGAGCTAGACTATAATTTTGAATTGCTCTTGTGCTTTCACAATGTATACAATCATTTTCCATTCTGATTGTAAAGCATTCATGAAAGTCACTTTCTGCTAAAATATCCGATCTTTCCAACTGATATTTTAACATCCTACTCAACAAATGATTGAATTTGTTAGCCGCTTGATCAATAGTTACATCTGACTTCTATTTGAATGATCTGAATTCTGAAAGAAAAGTTGTTTGAACTGAATGTGTTTCATCTGCATCTCCTGAGTACAGTTCCTTCATTTTTTTTTTCCAAATTTCATGAGCAGTTTTTAAAGAACTTACAAGTCTAAACATATCTGACGGAAGAGCAAAACATAGATGTCTTTCGCCTTTGAACGTGGATGTAGACTATTGATGATAGCTTGTCGTATGTTAGAACCATGAGTTTCAATTCCAGTAATATATTCCTCGAAGTTCATAACCCAAACCTCATAATCTTCTAGAAACAAAATTGGAATTCTAGTAGTATATCCAATGATACTAGATAGATTGAAAGAAATGGAGTGAGAATCGTTTTTAGATGTGATTTTAGAAAAATTGAGTAAGAATCAAATCAATGAGCTAAAATAGATTTCCAATAGAAACAAGTAATCTGAACAAAAAAATTTCAAATCGGATTGCAAATGAATTGAAAATTTTGGAATAGATCTAGGAAATTCAAAGTTGAAAAATAAAAGATTCTATGAAAACAAACATATTTTAGATTTGAAAATGAACTCATAGAAACTCCTGCTTTGAGAGCACTTGTAGGATCGATATATTCTATAAGAATGAAATCATAATTGCCAAGATGTATCTATAAGAACACATCAAATTAAATAACATTTTATTTTCACTAGAGAGTAAAAGATTTTTAGTTACAATGACCCAAAGAATAATCTCCAAAAGATAATCTCTCTCTCTCTCTCTCCTCTTTGTCTCTCTCTCTCTCTAACTAACTAACTAACTTTCCTTACATAGTGAATACAAGGAAGTCAGTTAGATTCTAACCAAATTATTAGGATTATTTAATTTATCATGTTTGTTTGGTTAAGATCCATATGTGTTCTTTTGATTTCTGTATTTCCTATAGTTGACTTAATAGAGTTTACAGTAACAATCTTACCTTGTTAACTTGAAACATAGTTGATAATAACTTGTAACAATTATTACTAAAGATGATTGAAGTCCTAGGCTTAGGTTATTGTAATTGTTAACCTTAATGTGTATGAATGTATTAGACAACCAAATCTATACACCAGACTGATTAGCATGAACATTGAGGTCATTTGACCCAATCAAGTCTCTCATGATACAAACTTAATAATAATTGTTTAGATAGTTAATTAAATGATCACAATGTTATTTGTCTTAACAAATATAATGTTAGTTAATCGTACCAAGAAAACTGACTAGTATAGGAATCAATGAATCTTACTAATATCCATTGACTCTATAAGAATTCACAATAACTCAAAGGCATAATCGAATATATGTTAAAGCATCTTCAACTTTTTTCTCTACATCTAATCTCTAGTTTTGTTTCGTTTTTAGTTTTAAATGCATTTAGTTAAATTTACTAAAACCCCCATTCTAGTTTATTGTTCATAGTTTAATTAGTAACGGAATTAACTTATCTGAATCATTCCCGTTTTCCTTTTGTTCGACACCTGGTCTTACCTCTACTACACTACTACATCATTATGTATATTTCCTAATGTGTGTTACAATTTGGTTATGATAAAATTAGCTTTCTAAATTTAAAATTTTGATACATATTTTTTATATATAGTTAACCACACATCATTAGTTAATATATTTATGCAACTATATCTCCATCTATGTTTTTAATGTTTTTAGTCCGAAAAATTAAAACATGTAGCATTTGGTAGGATATTTTCACAGGCTAGTTTACATTTTAACAAGTTCACATCTGCTAAAATATAGATTTTTGCAAATGTTTATCTATGAAAATGTGCATTTTAGTAGATCTTCACCTACGAAAATTTAAATCTTTATTTAGATATCTAGTTATTTACCATATATATTTCTAATATTATGATTTGGTTGCTCATGAGTAAAAACTATTAGCTAATGTAGCCTGAGTTGCGATCTTTTTATTGGATAATAAACATTAAGGCCAACATCGGTAAGGTAAAAGTGATGAGAGGCCGTTTAATCGGTAGAATGTTGGAGTTCAACTGCAACACAATGTTCGAATGGTGGCTGGACATACCTCCTATCAAGTATGAACAATTTATTCTTCATTAGTTGATGTTACATGAGGTTAGATAGTACCGTCGACTATTATCCAAGTAGTAGCTACAAAATTTGATTGAAGATTGAGTGCTTTATTTTGGTCAAGAGGAATGATGTTTGGTTATTGGATTTAATTTTGGTGGTTTCCATCATGATGTATCAAAAAAAGATTTCTAAATTGTTGAATCATCATTCTAGGGGTGTTTTCCCTACGAGATTGATAATTAATTTTTATTTGGAGACTTGAGCTCCCTATTCTCCAATGACTAGTTTTACTATATTACAAACAAGATGCAGTAACAACTTGCTTGTTCTACGTTCTTTGTAACAAATTTAAGCCCAAAATCTAAAGTGGGGGATACGATTCCCTACATCTGTCGGGGATGGCGATCGATATTGTTAGGCACTCAGGAATGGGGATATGGATGGTCATCCCTGCCCCATTTCCATCCCTACTCCCTCTCACTACTTCATCCCCTTTCCATATCAATGGTAGATACCCCATGTAACAAACCTTATATCTCTATTGTTAATGATTTAAACATTAGATTTGATCTTCAGTTCTTGATAAAAGCCTTACTTCCAAATATCTGTAAACAATAAGCAAAATAAACAAATTTAATTGTTTCTTATGAGATTTCTTTTACAGCAATACAAAGAAGTATTGAGATTATAAAGAAGGTCATGAAATCTTCAATTAGGAGGCTTCACTAGAAGTTCAAGTGTTGATTTAGAATCTCTCATTAACTAACTACACAAACCACAAAATGTGTGTCCGTGATGGATTTTGTGACGCCGTGATTTTCCTAAAAATTTTCATTTATATTTTAAAGCGTTTTAATTGAAAATACAACATATGACTTCATTTTTTCATTTGAAACATTTTAAACCAAACCACAATGTTACGTTGGTAAAAAAAACAAACTGTTGATGCAGCCCATCAGGAGTCCATCAAATCCAACGGAGCCGTCAGTCTGACAAACTAATCCAAGGGACGAATAGCTAATGTCGGGTCCTCACGCTCGCTCTTGCCCTCATGTCCCATGATAATTCCTTAGCGCCCAAGCATCAACGCTAGAGTCGAGACAAAACAATACCAACCCACTGGCAGGGCGACATGTGTGGTCCCTAGAACATCACACCTGGTGAACCTACACCAATGATAGGCAACCACTTGCAGAACACGGTTCACTAATCAGAGTTCACCTGGCTTGGGCGGAACCTAAAAAAGCAGAAAGTATTGTCAATGATCTGTCCCCACTTTGCCACAGGTATAAAAGGAACCCTTCTCCCCCAAGAGAAGGGGCCAATAGAAAAAACCCATTTAACACCCTTTTTACTCGTTTAACCTTCTCTCCCAGACCCACAATAACTTGATCGTTGGAGCCTCATTCCAAGGCAACCTCTCGGACGACGACTGACGGTCTCCACTTCTTTGATGTGATCCATAGGCTCTTCATCCCTACCCATAGAAAGACAAACTTAAGCCGATGAATTATCACAACAATTGGCGCCATCCGGACGTAAACCCAGTACGACACAACCCAACAGACAACACCACGTTCCTACAATGGTGAGCACACGCACTACGCTGGCACAACACGACAATTTCAAGCCATATAGTGTTGTCACGCGCAGTACGATGACCACCAAGTGCCAATCGATTACTTCCTTAGTAAACAAAGTGCTGACACCAGACACACACTGAAAGCAAGACAAAGTGTTCACGACCAACCGGTCATGCAGGAAACGAGAACGAACTCAAGTAAACCACGACGTGCAAGCGCTGACCAGACGGATCAACAATATTAATTTTTCACCAGACGACTCGAGACCGCTAGAATGGGATCCAAAAGACTGAATACTTATAACCGTATGCATAAGACACAAACAAATCCACCGAGTCTACATAGATAATAGTAGTAGCACAGACATCTTATATGGACATTGCTTCTGGTAATTACCAGAGTCATGGAATAAAGAGTTGAAGCCCCCAGCAGGTGGACCCCTGGTTGGCTTCACAGGGCACAGTCTATGGCCTCTCGGTACAATACACACCCCACTGACACTAGTCAACCACGACGGGAGAGAGAACAAAGCACGAACAACCGCATTCTCTGTAATCTGTCACCCAGCAGAACAAAATATACTATTAGGGCGCCCAACACTCTATGAGCTACAGGCCGTACCGTCAATAATTCACAACATAGTCAAATTCAGCATAAGGACCGGATCAGCAACCATCGTCGCCGATTCCCCGTACAGACAGTTGTTTCAAAAGATCATGGTGGAGGTAGACCTGGTCAGCGCCCATAAGAAATGAAAAAAAGACCACTTGCTAGAAAAGCACGTCATACACAATTAACACCTCGAACCAACAATAAAGATCGGAGCTAACCTATCGATGGACACTAAGGTCCAACTAGTCGCATTACTAACATAGTTCTTTGGGGTCTTTGCATGGCAACCCATAGATATGAAAGGTGTACACCAAAGGATCATCGAACACAACCTTAACATCCTATCGGGCAACATTCCAATTAAACAAAAAAGGAGGGGGCAGGTGAGTGGTAGAAACAAAGCGATTAATTAATAAGTTTTGAAACTCGTGGTTGCAGGCATTCTCCAGGAAGCAATGCTCCCGACATGGATAGGTAACTCGATTATGGTAAAGAAGCATGATTGCTCATGACGGATGTGCATCGCCTACTCTGACTTGAAGAACGTATTCCAAAAAGACCACTATCCCCTCCTCGAAATCGACCAAAAGGCTGAACCTCAGGTAGGTTTCCAACTCATATACTTTCTTGATGCCAACAAAGGCTATCACCAAGTCCAGATGTGGCAGGAAGACGAGGAAAAGATAGCTTTTGAGGCACGTTTGGCTACCAGAAGATGCCATTCGGCCTTAAGAACGTTGGGGTGGCATATCAGCCCCTAATGGATAAATTCTTCGCAGAACAGATCGGCAAGAATGTAGAGGTATACGTCGACAACATGGTCATTAAAAGTTGCAGTGAAGCAATGAAATCGGTAGTACCCTGCTAATCCCAAGAAGCTCCTGATATCTTAGGGAGATTTCGGAATCTCCGACTGCATAACTGCCTCAACTTTGGCCGGATTGACCAAAATATCCTCTTGGTTAATGAGGTGCCCAAGGAACTGGACCTCTCGCAACAAAAACTCACACTTCGAGAACTTGGCATAAAGTCGTTCTCGCCTCAAAACTCCCAATAGCTCCCTGAGGTGCTCCTCGTGCTGCTCTTAGGTCTTGGAATACTCCAAAATATCATCTATGAACACAATGACCGAGCGATCAAGCATCGTTCTGCAGACCCGATTCATCAGATCAATGAACACTGTTGGTGCGTTGGTGATCCCAAACGTCATCACCACGAACTCGTAATAACCATAACGTGACCAAAACGCGGTCTTCTCCACGTCTTCCTCTCTCACTCTGACATGGTGATATCCAGATCTCCAATCAATCTTGGAAAACCAAGATTCACCATGCAACTAATCGAAAAGATCATCTATCTTTGAGAGTGGATAACGGTTTTTCACAGTTAGCTTATGCAACTCCTTATAATCAATGCACATTTGGTGCGAACCATCCTTCTTCCTGACAAAAAGGATCGGTGCTCCCTATGGAGAACTACTCAGCCGAATAAACTGCTTACCCAGCAGCTCCTACGACTGAGATGACAACTCGTGCATCTTTGGCGGTGCCAAACAGTACGACACCTTAGCAATAGGGGCCGCGCCCGACATTAGATCAATCCTGAACTCCACCTGCCTCTCTAGAGGCATTCCAGGTAACTCCTCTGGAAACACGTCAACAAACTCTCTAACCACCGGGACCTCTGAAACTGAAGTCTGATCCCTGAACTGCGTATCCATCACACACGCTAAATAACCGACACACCCGTGCTGAATATACTATCGAGCCCTGGCTGCCGAACAAAACCCTGATCCTAATCTGGTGCCCTCACCATATACCTACAGTTCTTCCCTACTTGGGGTTCGAACTTCTACTCGTTTTCCCTCACAATCGATCATGGCGCCAAATCGACTGAGACAATCCATTCCCATGATCACACATACTTCCCTCATGGGAATAGGAATCAAATCTATCGGGAAGGATACCCTGAAAATCTCAAACTCACATCCCTGGTAGACCGAAGAAGCAGAAACCCCGCGTTTGTTGGTGATAGAAACATAGCCTTTTGCAACAATCACGAGCCTTTGGCCACAATCACGAGCCTTTGGGGATTAAAGTTCCTATTAATCGTAGTCGACTACTTTACAAAGTGGATTGAAACAGATCCTTTGGTCATAATCATGAGAAAACAGATGATCACATTCATGTAGAAGAAAATATTGACTCGGTTTGGAACTCCCAGGGTCCTGATAAGTTGCAACGACACCCAGTTTGAGAGTAGCCCCTTCAAAGAATGGTGTGAGCAGAAGCGAATCCAATATCGCTTTACCTCAGTCGCGCACTCCTAGGAGAACGGACAAACCGAAGTATCAAATAATACCATCGTAAATGGACTTGAAAATACGCCTAATGAAAATAAAGGGGGCCTGTACGAAGAGCTTCCAATAGTGTTCTGGTCATACCGTACCACCAAGAGGTCAGGAACTGGAGAAACACCCTTCAGTCTAACATGCGGCAAAGAAGCAATGCTCCCACTCGAGATTCTAAGTGAATCCCTACGGTTGACGAACTTTGACATGAACTCGAATGACGAAGACCGACGGCAAGACTTGTTCGAGAGATAAAAGCTTCTCGTCACCTATAACAACCGCAATGCATGGCACGTATAAAAATAAAAAATGAAGAAAAAAGAAGTAGAAACATGAAGAAAAGAAAAGAGGGTTGGGAGGGAGAGAGAGAAAGGTAACACTTACCACCGTTACTCACAAAAAATCGAACGCCAAGCAACACTCATCCCGGCTACCCCTAATATGTAGTCCGACCAATCCTGGTCGTCAAAACAAATTCCCCTCAGTGCCTGGGCCACATATAAACCGACACCCGACAGTTAGGGCGCCCGATTCGAAGCCATGGTCACACGAGGATAGCATGCACCGACCAAATCATTGCTGACCCACAACCACTGATCCTGCAAGTTTTTTCGTGGTGCTTTCTAGTTAACTATAAAGGAATGTGTGTTGCGGCGTTGAGAAAAAGTGTGAATGCCTGAATGAATCGATGAATGAAAAAAGGACTGGAGCACTTGAAAATAAGGAACTACACCCAATGACCGACAATCCAACCGAACCCAACTAGAGGAACTACACCCAACGCTTGACACCCCTACTCAAACCCAACTATCTTATTCATGGTGTTCAGGGCCAGATCGTGAATAGAAAAACCAAACTCCCGCATGACTTCATCGAAGAAGTTAGAAACGGGATGACGAAACCTGGCCTCAAAAATTGCCACTGGGATACTGATCTTCCCGGCCGGTGGTTGATAAATAGTAGTTCCCTCCATCAGAATCTGGACCCTATGTTCGGGTATAAACCCAAACCGGAACTAAAGAGACTCAAACTCCTCGGGTGTAGGGAAAATTCCAGATATGATGGAATTCATCGAAAACTAGAAAGGAAAAATGCAGGAGAAAAGAGAAACGACGAAGAAGGCTGAGATGGCAGATTATGGAGAGAAGAAGCACGAAACCGCTCCTAGAAATAGGGGACCATTATAAACATTTCAAAAAGAAAAAAAGAGAGAAAAATTGAAACAACACTCTTTCGACAAATGAATCTATTATGATGGAAACACCTCATGTATCGCTCCTATCCGATGCGTGTCCAGACCTAATCTAGAACTACTCAGCTACCCTAAGCAAATGCTGATGTCTACTAGCCTGGGGGACTTGTTGACGTACGACATCGGGCATCCATCAAATCCAACGGAGCCATCAGTTGGACAAAAAAATCTGAGGGACCAAGAACTAACATCGGGTCCTCGTGCTCGCTTTTTCCCTCGTGTTCCCGTGATAATTCCTTAGCACCCAAGCATCAAGGCTAGAGTCGAGACAAAACTGTATCAACCCACTCACAAGGTGACAGGTGTGGTCCCTAGAACAACACACCTGGCAACCCTACGCCAATGGCAGACAACCACTTGCAAAACTTGGTTCACCAATCAGAGTTCACCTGGCTTTGGCGGAACCTGAAAAAGAAGAAATTACCGTTGGGGATTCCCCCCCCCCCTTTTGATACAAGTATAAAAGGTACCCTTCTCCCCCAAGTGAAGGGGCTTAGAGAAAAACCCTTTAACACCCTCTTTACTCTTTTAACCTTCTCTCTCAGACCCACACTAAGTTGATTGTCAAAGCCTCATTCTGAGGCAACCACCCGGACAATGGCTGACGGTCTCCTCTTATTTGTTGTGATACACAGGCTCTTCATCCCCACCCATGGAAAGATAGAGTTAAGTTGGTGACTTATCACAAAACCAGCCAACCAAAATCATTAAAGTGTAATAGAAGAAAAATAGATAAGTAAATAAAACGAGTTCACGTGACAACATTTATTCTATTCAAACTACCCAAAAAGTGTCCCAACCTCACCAAGTTAAACTCCTAATCTACTTGGACCAACCGTAAAGTACCTCGGAAAGAAACAAGTGTTAGCACATACTTCGTAAGCCGGTAAAAGTTGTACACAACCAAGGAAAAAACATCCAACTACCTTACAAATTATGATCAACATATATCATATAACCATATATCATAATTCATTTCAACCACATAACATATATCATACTACTACATAATACAACTCATTTAAATTGTATAACATATATCATACTACCATATATCATAATTCATTTCAATTGTTATATATATATATATATATATATATATATATATATATATATATATCATTTTAACTGATCATCATATATAATTTCAGTTCAATCGATTATTATATAAACCCAATTTAACCGGTTACTATATATACTTTCAATTCATTACATTACTTTATATAATCTCAATTAACTTGATTAGTATATATAATTTTAATTCATTTGATTATTATATATAATTTCAATTTGACCGATTATCTACTTAGGGGTTTCTTAGTGATACCTAACTTAATATTTTACCCCCTTCACTACTTGTGTGCTCAGTCAGTCAAATGATTTAAGTGGTTCATGATTTCCACCCAAAACACTAACCCAAAGACTCTCACTTTCATTACTCTGACATGCAAGGCAGGGGGCTTATGATGTCATTTAGGATCAGTTCAAAACAGTGCTAATTCAACCAATACACATCCCGACTCCCACATGATGTTTGATCTTGCCATAACCATAAAGCCAACATCACTTCATTCCATGAACATCGGAGTGTCCAAAAAACACATATTACATAATCATTTAGAAAAACCATGTAACTCACAACCGATATGGCTTAAGCTCTGTCAACCAATTAGACTCGCTATGTACTACCTATGTACACTATTTTACCCTACTAAAGTAATCATAAAATGAACATATACATGCTATTCAAACAACCAAAACAAGAAATATAACATGTATCAAAATTATCATGCCATCAATCTATCATAACACATACCTATTCATTCGTTAGACATCATCACCTCATGCAAATACAACTAGTATATAACAACCATATTATTATAACAATCAATCTCCATAGCATATGAATTCACATAATGAAAACAACATGATTCCACACAATTACCACAAGCATTAGCTATCTAAGAAATATCCTAATTTGCATCAAGAATCCACTTATAAGGTGTAGTTTTTGGTCATGTACTAGCTTTAAGAAAACTATGGACTCACCTTAGCCTCAATGAATATCTCTTTCCACGTCATGTATTGTGCTGACTTAAAGTTATCAGTGCCTCTCCTATTAGCACATATAGCACTAAATTGTTAAGTGAATTCCAAGTTCATAATCATAACTTTAATACCTGTTAATTTATTGTATTTTAAGATTTCCTAGCCCTACCTTTGTTTATTGTTTTATAGATATATCAAGATGTATAACTACAAATGACATGATGTTAGAGTCCTTGAAAACAAGGCTTAATTTCCTAAAACTTTTATTTCAAGTGAATTTCCTTAATTTGGGATTAATTCTCCTCTAGATCACCCGCAAGATCACATCAGATTGTTGGAAGATTAGAAACTTTTGGCTAACTAGAATATCATGAACAATCTAATAATAAATTAAGCTCGGTTTTCAAGAATGTACTACCTATGTGATTACATCGAATTAAAATAAAGGAATGGGTTTAGGAAAAAGGTTCTGACCTTTTGGAATTGTAGAATCCACAAAGTTCTAAGATAGAGGGTGTAGGGTACGCACTTTAAGCCACACATCTTCAAGAAATCATCACCAAAATTCCTTGATTACTTCAAGACTTTTAAGAAAGGAAGCCCTACGTTACAAAGAGTTGATATGTTTAAAGAGGCTGGAAAATGATATGAAATTTGTCGCTTAGGGTTAGGGTTTCTTAAATAGGCCAAACTTTCATTTTAGACCCTCAAACTTTTCCAAATTTCGCCTTCCTCCATATATAGGATCAAGGTTTATATTTTCACAATTCTGACCCCCCCCCCCCCCCCCCAAAAAAAAAAAGTAAAAATAATAATAACATCTAATGGTCATGAAAGGTTCCAATAAAAGGAAGTAACTTAACGGGCGAGTAACCACATTAACCTAAGGAAATTTAGGTCATTACAAATTCAACAACTCACTTTGACATATTATCTCTAGTCCAATGAAAATCACTTTGATACCCTCTTCTTTGTTTCATGATTTTTGATTCAGGGATTCCTTCATATTTCGTAATTAGATATGAACACGAACCCACCGATGCGAAGATCCAAACACAACATAAAAGAACTCTCTGGTTGAAACAAAGTTGAAGATGGAGTGGTGATAGATGATGATGGAGTGTTGAAAGGAAGATGGGGATGAAGCAAGAACATATTTGAAATATGAACTTCATCAACATAGATGATGGTACTCGGGGTGATATATATAACAATGAATTGGACTCCAAGAAAGACAAAATTGTTACATTTTCAGCCTCATTAATGGTTGAATTAAGTCTCTAATTCATAAACATAAAACATTTATTTTATATAATTGAGAATATATATTATTAGTTAAAACTTTATTTTAAATAATCAAGAATATATATTATTAGTTTTTATTTCAAATATATTTCGTGAAACTATATATACCCTAAACACTAATATTTATCATTGGCTAAGTCAAATATATGTCGGGCATGTTTGACAAAAATAGTTGGTAGCCGCAAGCTTATAGCAGGTAGTGGGTAACTTCTAGTTGTTAGCGTTTTGTTAAACACTAAGTGAAATAGCATTTGGATTTAGAGCGTTTTTTTAAACTAAACGCTAGAAGCTTGTAGTTCTGAATGAGGCTTTCTGTTCAAAACGGAGCATTGTCAAATGCTAGAAGCTAGAAGCTTTCAAACGCTCCATGACAGACATGCTCTTTATTTCAAAAAGCTATAACCATCTGCCATTTACAAGATACCAATTGTTAACAACTTTCTTTATTTGTTTTCTAATTGTTTTCAGTAGACTTTATAAATAATTTGCGCAAATTTCAGATTAAATAAGCTCCCACAACTTTTCCATATTTAACATTCATATTATACAATTTTGGTTCAATGTTTTTTTAATCAATCTATCCATTTAGCTTTACTACAAAATATCCAAAAAAAATCTCAATATTTTCATTCTAACCAAAAAAATTTGGGAGTATTTCATAAACTGACCAAAAGTATTGAAACTTTTCTACAAAAATATAAATATTGAGACTATTTTGTAAATTGTCTCAAAATATATAAGAAAAACTTTTTTTTAAATATTTTTACACTTTAGAAAGATTCTTTTATACATCTAAATATTGATTTTTATACATGTAAAAATAAGTTATGATACAAAGATTGTGTGAGAGCTTATTTAAAGATTGTGATGACGATTAATGCGAAGACACTCATGATGTTAAGTGTTTTCAAGATTGTTCTACGTCTGTCCGCTATACTTATGCATGACATGGTCCATTCATTATAACTTTCTAGTCTATAAACAAAGGGGTTACGAATTGTCCAAAAGTTTGTCTTGTACCTGCATATGGTTTATCTAGGGGTGACAATTCTCGACCCAATATGTAGCCCGATACAAACCCGACATAAAAATAAGTGGGTTTGGGTTGAGATTTTTGACCCGCTAACCCACAAACCATTTTTTATGGGTTAGGTTGCGTTAGCTATTTGGGTTCGTGGATGAACCTGCTAACCCGACTATATATATATATATATATATATATATATATATATATATATATATATATATATATATATATTGTAACATACATAAAATTCTTGAAAATTTTAAACTTTTTGACAAGCCCGAAAACCATCATTGTCTACAAATTGTTTTCAAAATGAGTTCAATATTGGAGTAATCCCAAAATCATAAACAAAACATAAGGAGGTGTACAATCAAACCTTTGCCTTCCCACGAACATTTGAGGTACCGGAAACATAATCCAAAACTGTAAGGCCAAAGCTTAGTGAGTTTCCCCCAAAAGTCTAATACATAGCAAATAGCACAAGCATAATAATACCATACTGCCCAGTCAACCATCAGGTTGGAATTCCCTGGCCCCTCAACCATTGGGCTAAAATGCCAACATATTATGGGTTTGATCAACCATCGGGTTAGAATACCCCAGGCTCCTCAACCATTTTGTTGGAATGCCAACATACGATTGGTCCAATCATCCTCAAGATGGAATACCCGAGGCCCTCAACCATCAGGTTGGAATGCCCCGTCCTGTTGCATTATGCACAAAGTAGTGAAGCCTCAGCCGCCGATCAACCATGTGCACATATAACATATAATCATGTAACAGTCTATGGCCAGACACAAAGATTTACAGACCACTAAGCATAGCAACATCGTAACTACCAGGATATTGATCTAACAGATCATAATAATACAATAGCAAGCAAAACAGGATATCAATCCAATTGGACGACATTGGTGACTTCTACCCGCAAGTACAGTGAGGACAACTCACCTCACAACCAGCACAAAATTGATAAGGTCCGACTTCGAATCTTATCTCTTAACTCAAATGCTTACAACCATCAAATCACCAATTCCATCAAAACCTAGAATACCCAAAATGCCCTCAAGGTCAAACTTGGTCAAAGTAGGAGTCAGTGGTCAAGGTCAACGGTATGGGTTGACCCAAGACACCGTGTTCCCTTTTTACCACGCCATGTTCCGCGAACAGTTCCACGGATGGGAAAACTTAAGTCAACATGGTAGGTTTACCAGATTCCTAACAACTTAAGATATTCAGCTGCCTTTTCGATCCCAAGAGTTCTAAGGCTCGGATCTGAACTAGGAATGCGGTTAGAAAGGATAAAGTTATGAACTTTATCCTTTAGGAATGAAAGAAGGTCCAAAAATCTAAACTATTTGCTTAACCATACAAGGGCTCAACGATAAAGTCCTCAATCTTTAAGATCCGAAGTCCCCTCCTTCCAGAAGTGGTTCAACCACCTAAACCATTCTAAAGATTTGTGCTTTTTAAGACATGCATGTCTTGAACCCATATTAGGTCAAAAGGGAATTCATGACCTACTTTCTATGCATGGCATGAAAAATTTGGTTGGAACCAATCCAAGCCACTACAAGGTCTCTTTGACTTGGAGGCTGAGAGGGAAGATGGAGGCTAAGGATGGATAAACCCTAGCCCCCATATTCCTTAAATAAGGGAATAAATCCTCGAATATTAGGGTTTATCATACAGCGGTCAACACGCCGTGTTCAGAGGGAAAACACGTCATGTTGCTCAGCCAAAACACGCGTCTTTTAATGTCTAGATGCGCCATGTTGGTGCCTCCAACACACAATGTCTAAACCCTAAGATTGCAACCACTAAACCAATTATCATGACATGAAAGAGTTAGAAGCACCTGAACATCGGGATGTTATATATATATATACACACACACACAGAGAGAGAGAGAGAGAGAGAGAGAGAGAGAGAGAGAGACAGAGACAGAGAGAGAGAGAGAGAGAGAGAACTGGGTTCAAATGTGGATAGACATCTATTGTGCGAATATGTGGACAGTGTTATTCGGTAAGAATGACAAAGAAAATATGTTGTTAGATAATATGAATATGTTCAGTCTTACATAACTATTGTTATTATCACACATTATCACTAATTAAATCGTCTATAAGGTTATTATAGATTATTATTATTCTCATGTTGTCAGAATGTTGTTAGAATGTTTATTAAGTCGTATTCTGTAAGAATGAAAATCATTGAAAAACAATGTGTGAGGACAAAATGAATAAGAATTAGTAGGAATGTATTAAAATGACGATAAATGTGTGAGGCTGAACATTTTTAAATTAGTAAACAATCTATTCTGTTAGTAATTCTCATAGAATAACGCTGTCCATACATCCATACAATAGTTGTTCATCCACATTATAACATTGCCATATATATATATATATATATATATATATATATATATATATATATATATATATATATATATATATATATATTATCTATGGATCAATTTAATATACCTCATAATTGGACTCTGTATGAATCTTTTCAATTTCATTTGAATGTTTATGAGTTTACTACTTTATAATAAATGTTGATGAGTTTTCGAATTTCCAACGCATCAACCCATATATTATATGAAAGCATTCATTCAAACTCATAATGTCATAAACTCAAAAAACATTCAAATGAAATTGAAAGCATTCATGCAAATTGCAATTGTATCGTATATCCGCTGATCCATAAATAAAATTTTAGTTTTTTAAATATAATATATATAGTCGTGTTGGCAGTTTGACCCGCAAACCCAAATAACTAACCCAACCCAAACCATCAAATTAACGTGTTGGTAGTTTGGTATGTCAGAAATATAAATCCTAATGCCTCTGTTTATACACTAGAAAGGTACACCGAATAGACAATATCATGCTTAAGTATGATAGGGAGACGTAGATCAATCTTCAAAACACTTAACGTTAGGAGTGTATTCGTATCTATTTTTATCATCGTCTTCACATAAGCCTACACAATCTTCGTATCATCAAGCACTTATCTTTACATGTATACAAACGTTTAAAAATATATAAAAAAAATTATGTTTATATGTATAAAAAATGTTTTTAATCTTCTTTTATATATATATATATATATATATATATATATATATATATATATATATATATATATATATATATATATATATATATATATATATATATATTTCGTATACTGATTCAAAATATATGAACTTTTTTTTAAAGATTTCCCTGCTTTATTTTATAAAGTTTTGGTACTTGTTTTACTAATGTTTTGTCCAATTTTTTAATATATTATTCCTGTTCTTTTTTCAACTTTAATTTTTATGTATTTCTTAAACTTATAATTTTGTTTTTTGTATACAAAATTTCCAGAGAATCAAACCGAATCGTATTAGATGCTACCTCTATAAACAGCATTTCTTCATAAGTCCATTATTTTTGTCAATATAACTTATCCAAACAAATCCTAAACCCTACACTTAGTCAAATAACTTAAACTAGTGAAGATACAAAATGTGTCACGATAAACTCATGCTATTCTCACCTAACAGTTTTTCCAAAACAGTTCCACATATAAATCTTAATATTTATACCGATTAAAACTATTATTAAAATGAAGTGACCTTATTTTTTATCGTCATCGTCATTTTTAACTAAAAGTATGCACCAATACTTTGACTATAAATAAGTTTGGTAGTACGAGAAAATCAATATAATATTTAAAAAGCTAAATGCAAAAAGAAATAAAAAAAAGGGGGACAGCAAAAGAAGAAGGCGGAAAGCATTGTTTCTAATAATAATACTTTATAGTAACAGAAAAGAGAGAGAATGATAGAATAGAAGAAACAACCTCCTTCACATTTCCTCATAAAAACTGCTCCTCTCTCTCTCTCTCTCTCTCTCTCTCTCTCTCTCTCGGGTATGAATCCGATATTCAGAAGCGAATCCTTGACTGGTTCGGGTAGTCTTTACCCGTATCCATATTCCGCCATTACAGAGGTGGAGAAGCGGCAGTTATTCTTGAGAAGTTATCAGTTTAGCAGGAAGCAAAGCGGTGGTCAGAGGGTGAAGAGATCTCTGTTTCGTGTGAAGAAACTCATATGGGTAAAGCTTCGTGCTGCGAAGAAGATCCACAGAATGATCTGGATGAAGATACGCCATGGATTCTTCTTCTCCAATGGGTTTAGGAGGAAAAGGTTCATTCGTTTAAATCATCACCACAACCCTTCTTCTTCACTTTGTTTCTGGTAGGAATTATAGGATAATGTTAAGGTTTGTTTGTTTGTTTGTTTGTTTGTGTTGTTTAATTTATTGTTATGATCATATATTTGTGTTAATTAACTTGGAATTTGGTAGTAGTAAGGATTAAGGAAATGGTTCGTGATTTTAATCGCGTATCTCTCGCTTTTCTTTCTAATTTATTCAACAGGTGGGGGTGATTCTGATTTTGTAAGTATGAGTACTTTTTAATATACACATTAAAGTAAGTTTTGATTGAAGAAACAAATATAGAAAAATGTAGGGAAGTCATCGGTGGTGAAGTAAATGATTATAATAATCTTGAAGAAGATCGTGCAATTGGTAATATGTTGTGTGTAGAGGAAGGAAAACTATCCTTCTTCATCACAGAAAATTGTATAGCAGATTACAAAATGAGAAAGATAAATAGGAAAAATCTTATAAATAACATAACTTCGTACAAAATTACTATCTACTTTTTTACACAATTTTAAATTATTGAACATATATCATACTTGTATTTTTATTATTTTTGTATTGACTATATATATATATATATATATATATATATATATATATATATATATATATATATATATATATATATATATATATATATATATATATATTAAATAATTAATATGTTTTAATACTTCATATATTAGTTCATCATTTTTTAATTGGATTTCATTTTATTCCCTTAATTGTGTTTTAATTTTAAATATTTCTTATTTCTTTATTAATAAATTATTTATATTAAAAATTAATGACAGTTTATTTATGATATAATATTTATATTGACTATGTAACATTTTCATTTATTTTTTTATTTTTATAAGTAGAAATTTTAGTAGACAAGGATGTATTAGTTAATTAAAAGAAAACTATTAAAAGATATTAACTATTAGAGATATTTAATTAGATGCTAATGTTAGTAGAATCATAAGTTGATGGTTTTTTTAAAATCATAATGTAACATCATAAAAATCCAGAATAAAAGTTTTATTTTTGAAGTAGCAAAAAATATCAATTTTTTGCAAAAATTACATTTAGGGCAACCCATTATTTATAAACCATTATTTAGGAATCAGATTTATAACGAAGATATTGCGGAATCTCGGATCATAAACTGTTGATATGTGTATAGTCTCGCCTTCGCAATCTGATAAATACCTGCAAAAAATTTAATCCACCATTATAAACACAAAACTTGATGAACCCCCAAAATAGCACTTACAACATATATAACAACATGTAACTGCATTGGGTCTGTAACAACCCCGGGTCCGTATCAACCCTAAGTCCAAAGTGACTTTGAGCCCAGATCAGCTACATCGGATCCATAACAACCCCGATTCCGTAATGAATCCAAGCTCAGAATGAGTTCGTATCAACCCGAAGTCCGTAATGACTCTGAGTTTGGATTGGCTCTATGCAAACAACATACAAACACATCAGCAAGAGTCACAAAGATAACATGCACAATCGACACCTAGTGTCCTATAGTATACTGAGAAGACTCACATCGCAAGTAGCACCTAAACACCACAACTCTCACCCAACAAAGGCCGGTCCTACATGGCACCTAATAGTAATAAAGAGTTCCCTTTCAATCCACAATCCAAAACCCTTAATTTGACAAAAAGTCACTTATGTCGAAAGTCAATGGTCAAAGTTAAAGTCACCAGCCAACAATAGTAATAGATGGCTCTCACATTGTGACCAACCCTTGGCCACGTTATGAGATTGCACACAACCCAATTCATGACTTGAAAACTAACTAGGTTATAAAAATCATAGTTTTTTAGTTATGTATGTCCAATGCATGACTTGAATACTAACTAGGTCAAAATAAAGGAAACTGATGCCAAAACTCATGCTTGGAGTCCAAACCACCACAAATCCTCAAATCTGAGACATATACTAATCAGGGTCAGTGATGAAACTATTTGGTAGAACACTATTTCATACCCTACGGGGACATATAACACCCATGACGGAAGTTTACGCGAAAAACAGCCTTAAGGAGTCGAACCTTCTTAAGGAGCCGAACCCTCTTAAGGAGCTGGACCCTCTTAGGAGCCGAACCTGTCAGACGAGAACATGTCAGAACCGAACCTCCCAGATAGCAGCCAGGACCGAACCTCGCAGACAGGAGCCGAGACCGAGCCTTGCTTTCGGTTCCCTCTAACACCTTCGGTTCCCTCTCGTACCTTCGGCTCCCTCTTCGCACCTTCAGTACCCTTCTCTACTCTCGATTCCTTCCTTTCCTTCTCTCAGTTCTCACTTTCTTAGAGTCGAACCTCGCAGGTTCAGTCCATATTTCTGGTTTTTGACCCAAACTTCGTTTTAAGCTCATTTTTCGTGATTTTAACGCAGGATTTTCACCAAACTCGTATTTTAATATAATAAATCCTAAATATTCATATTTTAATTATATTTTGGGGAAAATCCTTGCCTAAGAATAAAATATAGTAGGTAAGATTTATGGGTGGAGTGTTGACTTTACCTTAATGTGTAACACAAGCAACCTCCCCCGTACCTTCATGGTACAACCCTCCGTCCCTATTCCCCCTACCTAGTCAATTATTTGTCCTTTGACACCCCTCCTCCAGCTGTAAAGGTTCACCAATGGCTGAAAATCTCCTCTCTCCTCCCATTTCACTCACTTTTCACTAAAGAGCAAACACTTTTCGCTCTCACTCTCCTCTCCAAATTCTCGAATTCTCCAGAAGTTCTAAGGCTTTGTACACCTTGGTAAGTAAATATCTTCCCACACTTGATTTCCTTACACTTCTTCACTCAAAGCATGAGTTCCTTACACAAATATCGTTATATTTGTTGTTAGATCTTCGAATCTTCAAGCATCATCTAAGTGTTCTTGAGTTGAACACTTCTTTTCTTCACCATCCATCTTAAGAAATCACTCATGGTGAGTTCATACCCCCATATTTTCTTGTTTTCTTCAAGTTTTAGGGGAGAATATAAGTTAGATCATCAACAACATAACTAAACTCAAACAACAGCTTTCAACAGAAAACTTAATGTTCATTCACGAACTATTTTGAGCATCTTAAACTTTTTAGTTTTCAAAACTATATTAGGTGCAAATAGTTCAGGTTTATACGTTTAAAATGACTACTTGCCCATGTCCATACGATTTTTCTACAATTTATGGTAATTTTTACAAAACTGTCTTGTAGCTACGAATTCGAACCAGTCTGTGAACATGGACACTTTCACACAAGTTAGAGACATCTAAAAATCATAATAAATTTTTTGAACAAACTAGACACATTTTCTAAACTCTAAGATTTTACGGATTAAATATTTGACTTCGTATGATTTTTCTGTGATTTTTCCAAAACAGTGAAGAAATGTTAAAAACAAGTTAATAGCTTACAACTTTCATCACACTTTGTAATGTGTTGAGCAAAGTGTTAATCTTTGATGATTTCATATTTTACCTGTGCTTTCCGTTGTAGTATAATTATATAAAAGAAAATACTCGCTGATTGGTAGAGTCCTTTGTCATTACAAATAATACAAGATAAGGCATGATAAACATAGTTATGTTTTTGCTATACATTCGACTCACATAAAATGTGGTTCATTTGCATTACAAACGTTTTGGATAAACTATGATAGGTATAGTTTATGTTTCATATATACATTACAAACAGTTATGTTAAACTATAATAGGTATAGTTTATGTTTCAATTACATTTCAAACTCATTACCAAAGGTGTTCAGTTCAGTTCACGTAAATCTGTTAATGAATAAATTTGTGAGACATTCGCTTCGCGTTACATCCAAAGTAACGAAATCAAAAGTCCTGTAAATTGTAATCAGAGTCTCTTGTAGAGAGAACGTGATAGTTGTGTATAGATCTATATTGGGTCTGGCAAACCACACCTGAGCTGCATACAATAGCTAGACCAGCAGGTCTGGGGTAACAAGTGTCATTTAACTGGCGACGCCTGAAGAACGTTGTATTACGAGGCCGACTGGGTCATAGTATGGTTATAATAACTCACATGGGGTATTAACAAAACATAAGATTTACAGGTTTTTACTTTTAAATTTAACGAGTTTAGGTCGATTTTGACTTGCATAAAATTTACTTTAAGTATGAAAAGATACTTGTACATTTTGGTCTTATATTTTAGGATTATAATGCGTTTTATAAGGGAAATATTGGATTTTTCTTGAACAAACATCACTTTTACAAAGAAAAAGATTTTAGCATCACATTCAAAAGCTTATGAACTCACCAACTTAATTGCTGACACTTTTTCGAAACTACTTGTATTCTCAGGAAATCAGTAAATCAGATAAACAATAGCTTTTGAGGATGTGACGCTCAGACGTCAAACATTTCATTTTGTCATCATAATGTAATTGATTTTAGAATATGTGAACACATACTACGATGTAACTTTTCGATTATATTTGTGATGGTTGTATTTACTTTGAACACTATTATACTCGTTGTTATGATACTACACATGAAGTCCATCACCCTTGATGTTTCCGCCATCCTTGGTTTGGGGGTGTGATAGATTGGTATCAGAGTATTGTTTATAGTGAACTAATTATATCGAACCAGATAAGACATACAAAATATAAATGCATTGGAACTAACGTCTCTGATTTAAACATTTTCGAATAACTATACCTTTAGAAATGAAATAGTTTCTTGATTAAAAGTACGAGTACATGCATACATACTAGTATAGTATCATTATCTAGGACAATACAAAAGTAAAACGAGGAGTTGGACACTACGAGTAGACCTTGGGATATGTAATCCGACTTGGGATGGATATAGCCTGGTCAACTATATTTATCCAAGGTGTGACTAATGTATGCCGAAATATGGTCGTAGTGAGCAACAAGCCTAAAAAAAATTCCCATACAAGAAAGTTACTAAGGACCAAACATAACATTCAAAATACTATAGGGGTATTTTGTAATATCATAATGTATGTGAAAACTAAACAGAACCTTAATAATGGGTCTATAGTCACTAAGTGGATACTCTAAAGTTATATATAACTTAGAGATCATAGACTTAGAATTTGTGGTCATTGCCTTACTTCCTTTTCCTTGTTTGGATGTGGACCTAGGGTAGGATCACCTATTCGAAGGTCTATCATATCTTTGTTATATGTGATTAGTATGCACTATGTCATTATAGAAGTACCTAATGAGGATCAAACCCCTATAAATATTTCTAGGAATACGACTAATATATGCTTCCTACCCCTCCTATTCTCGCACGTATAACATGACAAGATTCTACTTACCAGGCGACCCCTACTTTCCCAACCATAGAAATGGTGGATGGTTAGGAGAAGAACCCAAAGAGGAACGGGAAGTGATCAACCCTCCGTACATAGCTAGGGTTCCTGTGAACTGTTTCGACTACATCAGACCCGTGCCCCATTGGGCAACCGTGATCGAGGGTTGTATTCGACAGAAACGACAACGATCACCATTTGGAGACCAACAAGGTTGCTATGACCTCAACCACGGCGGACCGAATGATAGAGCCCTCCCGACAAAGACCCGACAAATCGCAAACATCGGGGATCAAAACAAGGAGACTGCAAATCGAGTCTGGGAACTGTGTGATACTACAGACACTACCATCTCACGTACCTGAGACTCGGATAGAGACTGCTACTTCAGAGACCAACTTCATAAGGAACTTATCGCCGTTTGGGCAAAGGAAAAAAAGTAACAGGGTAGAAATACGACACCCGAAGAGAGAATGGTTGTAGCCAAGCATCGATTGGCAGAGCTGCAAGGTGCATCGACTTTATCTCAGGCATCACAAGGGACGGATCGTCGTGAGTAAAGTTCATACTGCTCAAAAGACCTTTGCAGATATAAATGATGCATCAGAATCGGAAAGCTCGTCTGATGATGAAGATATTGAAGACGATGCTATCACTACTTCAGAACATGAAGAAGAGCATGTTGCTTTAGTTGCAATCATTCTGAGGAACATGTACCATTGGTTAATGTGGAAGGGAATGAGTCTGATGACGATGATGATGATGATGATGATGATGATGATGATGATGATGATGATGATGATGATGATGAAGAGATTATGGATCTATGTGGTGATTTTTTTGGTTATGATAATGATGATTTATTTTTCGGTCTTAAGCAAAGTCATGATATAAGGATAAGCAGTGAAGACCTCGATGCTTTCTTTGACAATGTAAATGATGTTGCACAAACTGCAACGGAGACAGAAGGATCTGGTGATGTTCTCAAGGAAACGCCTCCAACTTCTACTCAGATGGCCGACCCTTCAAGTAATATGGATACAACTTCAAGGATTCCTCCGCTTCCAATTGCTATTCCTACATCCTTTCCATCTGAAGGTGATCTCATTTTGACACAAGCCTCCCAGCCTCTAATTAAAAGAAGAAAAGTTGATCCTAGGCCGGGAGTTCTTCTAAGGGAACAAGCATCGCATGTCTAACAATCCACTGCTACTGCAACACCAGCCCAACCAACCCCTAAAGAAAGTTAAGTGTTGAAACAAGGTCCAAGTGTTATTTGATCTTCTCATGAAACCAGGAGCTCTTCAGCTCCTGGGGGTTCCTCTCCAGCAATACCTGCTCATGATGCTGCCTCTGAGAGGCTTGCCAGATTGTTGGCACAACAAGATTTTGCTCCTTCTACCCGAGCCAAAGGCATATCTATTGGTGAAGGAAGCTCAGGGGGAGCAGACCCATCGATCTCAGAACATAGAGCAGAGATTAGTGTAAAAAACAAAAGATCATTGAAAAGGACGTTTTGATTAGAAATTTCGATGTTCGAGTTTCCGAGCTTGAAGTAGAAAATACACTAAAATCAAAACAAATCTATGTTGTGCAAGTCAACCTTGGAGCCCTGACTGCAGGATACTACGACTTGAAGAACAAGCTTATTGCAGAATTTAGAGACAAATTCAAAACTAAAGTCAAGATCCAAAGGAAGTTGATACTTCTCCATCTACCCCAGCCAATACATCTAAAGAAGATCATTTTGTTAATCCTCCACCAGTTAGAACCACAATAGTTGTTAACTATTTTGAAATAGAACTTGCTCAAGCTCATCCAAGAATTACTATCGAACATTCTAAGAGACAAGTATCTTCGCAAAAGAAAGGGAAATGGCTCTTCATGTAGAATTCAGATCAGAATATTCGTGGAGACCAGCCTCAACTGACTGTGACTGATCTTGGAATGAAGAGGTTTAGAGACAAATATGGTGATCGGTCAGGAGTTGTTATGTGGGGCTTTCATGAAAAATTAAACTGTTGGCTGGTGAAGCGAAAGAGCGGTAACGTTGAATATTACAAGGACAAGAATGATTTCTCTTCTTTGACCAAGGTGGATCTTAGTGAGCTCTCTGAAGCCCCATTCTCCAATCCATCCAATGATCCTCGTGGAACAGATTTCAAACTATTCTTGGAGAATCAAGTTAAAGGAGAGTTTGATGGTATGAACACTGCTGAATCTTTCTTGAAGAGAGCCAAAGATGTTGTTGACCCCAAGACCAATCAGAGCTTTAAGAATGTCATGTGGCCCCTGACAAAACAGATGACACAAATTCCAACTGTTAAGAACTTTTGTGATGGATCTCTTCGCAACATGGAATACTAGGTTTTTGATGCAGCTCCAGCTTCTACTATCATCAAATTCGCAGATGGTGTCTTTTGCATTGTTTACAAAAGGGATTTGCTATAATTTGGTGAAAGTGACATAAACACTTTGGCTCATCATCAAATCGTCTGCAAGCTTGAAATTTTTGAAGCTGCTACAAAAGAATTTACAGGCATGATTGCAGAGATCATTAAGAAGAAGATGTGGCTACGTGCAATGGAAAGATCTGATGTGCTAGTTGTCGAGAAAGACTAACTTCATGCTAGCCTCAAACCAAGGGGGAGATTGTTAGGTCATATTTAGTTTGTTTGGGCTAGGCATCCATCTATATGAGTCTTATTAATGTCTGTTTATGTAATTAGTGGGTTTGCAGTTGGGTGAACCGAAAACAACATACAACCAGTGATCAAACACAAGAACAAGCTAGAATCGATAAGCATAAAAAAGAGTAGAAGTAAAAAAGTTCCAAAATGCACACATTTATATATCACCGTAAACTTCAGGTACAATGGAACACACACATACAACCGATAACAACTCTGACAAGACTGGCACCTATATATAGGAACAGTTACCCATAAATGGGTTCACGGCCACAAAGATGCGTACGACCGCAAACACCATATGAACCGAAAACATGTTGTTTACGGTTCATCCAACTGCAAACCCACTAATTACATAAACAAACATTAGTAAGACTCATACAGATGGCTGCCTAGCCCAAACCATCAAAATATAACCTAACAGTTTATTTTTGTCACTATCTTCAGTACTTCTAAATACAAAAGCAATCACTGCTTCAATCTAGTCGGCGACGGAATCGCTTGGTGGTAGAGCGACTTCATGGATCATGCCAAAGTTCTACCATCCTGCCAAGTAGAAATGTACTTTACTTATACATTACTCCTCCATAGGTACTATTATTTTACTAAACATACTCTAAAGGTACGATACTACTCTATAGGTATCAATACACTATTTATGAAGTTAATGCTATTAACTAACGTAATTCTCCTTATATCCTCAAATAGTCACTTATGAGTTCTAATATAATAGTTAAACGTTTAGAATTATGTACACATAGAAATTCATCTTCCAAACCAAGTTTGACATTAGAACTTTAATTTATTCAAATGATAGCAATCTATTTAGGCAACCTAAGATATGCTATAATACATATGAGTTAGCACATATTAGCATATAAGGCATATTTCCTAAAGTAAGATAGTGCACTTAATGGAAAGTAAGGTTTACAACCTAAGGCATGCTATAAAAAAACTTTATTAGCACCTAATATTAATTAAGGTATATAACCTAAAATATTCTAGTGAGTATGTCTATATAACATTAATAAAGGTATACAACATAAAATATACTAGACACACATCTCACTATCATCACTAATCACTAAGTTTAAGTCTAGAAATAATCACTATTCCTAGTTCGCTTAAACTAATGCTTTGATACCAACTATAATATCACGTATTTTTTAGAACAAAAAAACTTATCTTTACGCTATAAAAATCATGATATCTTATTTTTACGGAAAATCCCAATACAATAAAACAGTTTGCGGAAACTATCATGTTTTATTGAAATATCTTGAGTAAACATGTTTCAGAATACAAAAACCATAAGGATGTCATAATCAACACACAACATATGTTATATTGTTAAGACCTAATGGTCCTAAACACTACTACATTTTGTCTCTTAATGAATCGACATCTTAATCAAGTTCCAGCGACTTTAACTCTGTTACATATGATGCATACAATTTGAGTAGGTAAGGTTAGGAAACCTGGTGAGATACATAGGGTTTTCAATCCCATAATATCATTATGATAACAATTTATACTTATCAAACCCGCAAAACCAACTCTTTCCAAAAAATATAGATATATCCTATCACTTAGATATCTATAGAACATTACACCTACATACCCATCCCAACTTATTCTCACACATCCTAGTTCACCATTATCATGAAAATTCAACTCACCTGATGAATCGTTTAGAGCAATGTTTTTTTACTACACAACTAGGGACATCATTGGGAGATAACCAGACACACCATTTCAGTTGGCTGATTTGACCTATCATATTTGGCTACCAAAGGAATACGATATTGTACTTGGGTACTTAATACATACATTGACACCTGATAGTGTCACAGAACAGTGTTCTACTCTTTGTTCCAATCATATGAACCTTTAATATGATACTACCCAATATCAAAACTTAATTGAATAAAGCATCTCTTTTAAGTCCTAGTGTTTAACTAAATAAGATTATAATGTTTATTATCAACACAATTTCCATCCTATGTAATATTTTAACGTTACAGGGTATTACTAAGAATTATTTCGATTTAAATCGAACTAAGCATCCTATATAAGTCTTATTTCATTACTAGGTAGAACTATAATTCCTATAATCAATTTCCAGGCACTTTTCTTGTTTATACCATATTATGGTAATACAATTATAACATCCATAAAATTCATGAAAAAATTAAACTTTTCAAATATTCCAAAACCATCCATTGTTTAAAAATTGTTTTCAAAATAATCCAATATCCGAGTTTCCCAAAAAATCACAACATGGAAAACGAGGAGGTACACGACCTAGCCTTCACCATCCCATGATCATCCGAAGTACCTGAAACAAAATACATAATTGTAAGCCCGAAGCTTAGTGATTTCCCTAACATACCGATACAAAACATAGTACACATAATAACATGATGTAATGGGTCGACAACGTAACAAACTGGATTACCCCAGAACTCACACCATGAGTCTGGCTTACCTATTAGGCCCACAACTCATGTATGGCTTGCTCCCTCAATCCTTAGACTGGAATAAAAAATATTAGCCCACAGTACGAGTCTGGCATGCCCCGATCGGCCCTCAGATCGTATCTGAAATGCTCATGAGTCTGGCACGCCCTCCCTGTCCCTCAACTCATATCTAGCATACTCCATGGTTTGTTGGCTACAACATCGAGCAATACAACCTCAACCCAACCCACACAATATGTCGACATGTAACAGATATATATTTATATATATATATATATATATATATATATATATATATATATATATATAATCAGATAGTATCACAGGTAGTCCTACAGATCTACTAGACTAGCATATCAACTAGCATGCATATCTAACTCATACTCAACATACCAATCACTACCAGGATATCAATCCAATGGGTCGGCCTCGGTGCCTTCAACCCCTAAGTATATTGAGGAAAACTCATCTCACAAGTAGTGCTAAACCAATAATATCAATCGCAACTCACAGCTCCAAATCCACTTCCTACAATCACCGATGACTACTTCATAAGAATCGCAAAATACCCTCAAAAGTCAAACTTGGTCAACCAAGGTCAAAGTTAAAGTCAACAGTCAAGGTCAACAGTCTATGTTGACCCAACTCGTCGAGCTCCTTCATGTCTCAGAAAATAATGAAAAGCTCGAGGCAACTCACCAGTTACTAGTGTAACTCGTCGAGTTCCTTAGCATCCAGAAATCAGGAAAACCCGAACCAACTCGTCAAGTTGGTAGAGCAACTCGTTGAGTTTTCTTATCCTTAATGCATTCAGACACTTTCTAGTGAAACCAAACCCCAAAATATAGATCTAGTCCCTTAGGACTAAAATTCCACGTAAAGTTGATAGATTTATGTCCATGCATTGCATCGACATGGCTAAAACACTCAAATAAGGCTTATCAAGGGACCTAGGGCAAGAAGGAGGGCCAAGACTTGATAGAGTTGGCAACTCTAAGTCAATGGAGGGCATGAGATGTCTAGATCTGAAACCATGGATTCATAACATGCTCAAATCCAAGAATGGTCCCAAAACAATCTAATAATGGCCATGTTGGATTAGGTGTCTAAGCCTATAACTATAATTGGTATTTATTTGACCCAATAGTAGCATGGTCCTTTTGTGTTGCCTTTACCGGAGCAATTTGAAAGGATGGATAATTGAGAAAGAGGTTATTTGTGATTTATTAATATATTATATTTATAATTTATTAATTGAGAAATCATATTACTTAATTGGTATTAATCAAGAATTAATTTAAAATTAATTTGTTGATCAAAAGAGACTGATTAAATTTATGGGGACTGATTAGGTAAATCAGTAATACATATAGTTTGGGCTAATGATCCATGTTGGTTAGGGATGGACTAAACCTATATGAGAGTCCATGAAGGTTTAGTCTAAAGGGCCTACCAAATTTGAAGAGTCATAGTGAATTACGGTTTACACGTAAAAAACCCTAGGAATTCCACACTATAAAAGTAACCCCTAGCATCCCTAAAATCGGCCATAAGAATTTCAAGGTGAAACCCTAGCTGATTTATGCTTCCTAACCTCTCTCTAATAAGCCTCCTTTTTCTTTTGGTGTTCGTAAATTATTAGAGGTATCACACTTGAGGTAATAAGCCCTTGAACTACAAGTTGCAACTAAGAGGTTTTCATCCAACTAGTTTTTATGTTGTATATCTGCAATTACTTGCTAGCTAGGGTATACACTTTCGAAAAAACGAAATTGCATGTATAACTTGAGAAAACTTACATCCAAAGCATTAGGGTTGTATGTGCACCATAGAATTGTTATAGTGCTCAAAACTCACCAGTGGTATCAGAGCCTAGGGTGTTTTCTGTTATATTGATGCAATGGTATTGTTTTCAAAGCTGGAAAATTTTCATTTTTGGCCTCTGACTGATGGAATCAACGAGTCCTATGAAGGAACTCGACGAGTAGAGCCAACTCGATGAGTCCATTGCCTCACTCGACGAGTTGGATCATCTGTTGGCAGAATTTTCGAGTTTTTGGCTAGATTTGGATTTGGATCATTACTACAAACTGTTTTGATTGATAAAATTCGATTTTTCTAATAGTGTAATGATTATCCTCATTCAATTGAATGATGATTGTCAAATTTTAATATAATTAATTGCTTTTGTGAGAAACTAATTATTTGTAGAATTTGAATCCTTTTACTATATGAAATTAAATTAGGTCAATTATGTGATATGGTTAATTATATGATTAATTTAATTGTTTTCAAATTGAACAAAGAGTTTTGAAAAGTTTCAAAAATTTCCCTCAAGTTTTGGAATTTTAAAAAAAAATTGATTAAAAGATTTTCATTGTGAAATATTTAAATTCTAAACCGTAGAGTTTTAAAAATTTAAAATTCAACGCTTATACTATTATAATATTATAAGCTTAATACATACATGTATATATATATATATATATATATATATATATGTATGTATGTATGTATGTATAAGACAATCAGTCTTACCGTTAGTAGGTCTCATTCACGAAGCTGATCTATAAGGGGGTATAAGGAAATTGCCTACAAAATGGTGATTGAATGGATGTCCACTCTCACCCACTGCTTCCTTAACTAGTGGAGGGTCGTTAGCTGAACGGCTAGGATAGGACATTAATTATCATTTAAAAGTATAATGATAATTATTAAACTAACTAAATGTTTTTCTAAATTCCCAAACTTAGTTAGTTTAGGAAAAATGTGAAAATGATGCTATTCGATAAAATTGCACTTTGCACCTTGCCATGTCGTTAGCGGAGTGTGTGTGGTTAACCGGTACACTAATTTGGACTAACAAGGGTGACAAAGGGTAGCTCGAGAATTGTCATAGATCATTGGAGCATGTGTGGTTAACCGACACATTGATTCGATGGTAAATGACTCGAGAGTGCCAAGCAAATTTGCATGGTTATTCACACCTTATTTGTGATCCTTGGTATCCTAGTCACAAACTTGAAGGGCATAATCGAGACTTAAACATGCCATTGAAAAGTTCAATGAATCTTAAGGAACTAGGAATTTCATAAAACTTAAGTCTTTAAATTTTTTTTGGTGGTGAAATTGGTAAATCGTCATATACCTACCTTCACATATTTTGCAATTTGATTACGACATCCCTCTTCCAAATTGTTATATATTGTGTTTGGGTCCTAGCCTTAATATTTCATTTTGATGATATATTAAGGAAACTCTATCTAATTAAACTTATCTTTCTTTTCAGATGTCTACTGTAAACAATGCTTCAAACTCAAATGCTTCTAGCTCTTTCCCCCTCATGAACTTATGTGGGAGGGTCATTTTTTGATGGGTCGAATTTCATTTACTAGATTCGAAACATTTGGATGGCCATTTGATATGAGGAAAAGGAATATGTCCTCGACAAAGAAATAAAGGAGATTGATGAAGAAATTGCTACTCCTGAGCAACTGGCAGAGTATATGGGTCATGAGAAGGACGCGACAAAGATGTCGTGCATCATGTTAGCCACTGTGACTTCTGAGCTTTAGAAGTCCTATGACGACTCCTGGCCTTTCGAGATGCACCAAGACTTGATGGAAAGGTACCATTAGAGTTCTTAACAAGAAAGGTTGGAATCATTGCCTCCATGATAACAACAAAAATGAAGCATGGAGAGTCCATCACGGTCTACTTGCAAAAGATGCAGAGATATGTAGACCGCTTGCTAAAGTTGAATGTCAATTTTGACGAAGAGTTGGCTATTGACATTATCCTATACTCCTTGTGTAACGCTCCGTTTCTGGTATGTGATTTAATTAAAGTTTTTCTTTTTTGAGGGGTACTCGACGAGTCTGTACCCCGACTCATCAAGTGGAAGACGGGTTGATCACGCGAGCTAAGCTGCCAACTCCGCGAGTCCATACACTGGACTCGGCGAGTCCTCTTGTCTGGGTGAAGCCCTAATCTAAGGGTTTGCACCCTATTTAAAGACACTTATACGCCCCAACCTCGCCTCCATCACTCTCACAGCATCTCTTAACAAACCCTAGCCCCTTTTTGAGTGTGTGAGTGATTGTTGCTTTGTGAAGGAATGTAACATCCCGAGTTTAGGAGTGCAAGTTTAGGGTCCAAAGTGTAAATATGGAAGGGCAACTCGGCGAGTAGGGTCACAACTCTTGTTGCGTGTTAAATGGACTACTCGGCGAGTCGGAGGCTGGACTCGGCGAGTAGGCGCTGAGTGGAGAAAACCCTAATTTCGGGGGATGAACCCTATATAAAGGACATTATACCCTCTCCCTAGCCTCTTTACCATCTCTTGAAGTCCAGAAAACCCTAAGATGCGATTGTGAGGGATTTAAATGCATTTGCACCTTAGAGAAGAGATTTTTGGAGAAGATCTTGGAGAGATAGGAGGCTTGGAGCAAGGGGCTTTGCTAAGATTCAGATTTATCTTCTTTTGGGGCTTCCTTTTGAGGTATTACTTCGTTTCTTGGGCTGTTATTCATCTAGATTCATCATCTTGGAATGTGTGGAAAGTTTAGCTTGTGGTATTTCGAGTTTGAAGGTCAGATCTGAGATTGCTACCTCAGATCCGGAATGGAGAAGGTATAGAGTGCATTAAAGTCCTTGTTCTTGAGTGTTTGGTGAAGTCATCTTGTCCCAAACCCTAGCCCTAGAGTGTAAAATGCATAGATCTCTTTGGATTCACGTAAAGTTTGCCACTTTACGTGATGGATGGGTTGTAGAAGGTTAGACCTATGTTTTGGATCAACTGCATGGCCTGGAAGGCTTCTGTATGGTTTAAGAGCTAGTGGTACTCGGTGAGTCACAAGGGTGTACTCGGCGAGTTGGAAGAACAACTCGGCGAGTTGGTTGAAGATAGCCTTGGAATCGGCAAGTCTGTTCTTGGACTCGGCGAGTCTGATCTTGAGGTCTTAGTCTTTCCTGGTTAAGCTAAGAATCGGCGAGTCAAGGGATGACTCGGTGAGTTGAGATGGGACTCTTCAGTGTTGGGGGACTCGGCGAGTCAGCGGGCTGACTCGGCGAGTAGAGTCAGCCAGGAGGTTGACTTTGACTTTGACTTTGACCAAAAGTTGACCAGTTGACTTCTAAGGGCATTTTGGTATTTTGTGGCATTTATTGGGTTTAGTCTTTCAGCTTTATCAGGGGTGGAGTCCGTGCTGGAGGTTGGAGCAGCGTGATCTTATCATTTCAGTTAGCAGTTGCAAGGTGAGATATCCTCACTATACCAACAGGGTCTAAGGTACCAAGGCCGGCCCTTTATCGGATTTTAATCCGGGTATCATTGTTATGTTGTTGCCTTGTTATGTTTGCATCAGGGTATTAGGATGGTATATGCAAGTGACCTGTTAGGTCGGTATCCTGTTTGGAGTATGTTATGATACGTGATCTGCTAGATCCGTTTGATTGAATGTGAATTGTTATATGATTGTATGATTATGTATACATGGTTGTTTGACTGGGGTTGGGTTTAGGCGGGACCTACTTTGTGCTGTAGGTCAACATACCCAGGGCTGACCGGTTATTCCGAAGGCCCAACGAGTGGTCCGGATAAGCTGTGGGCCCCACGAGGGCGGACCAGACGTGCCGAGGCTCGGAAAGTGGACCAAGCCGACTGAAGGCCCGATGTGGGCGGACCAGTCGTACTGCAGACTCAGAGAGTGGACCAGGTGGGTTGAAGGCCCGGTGCGGGCGGACCAACCACACTGTAGACTCAAGGGACAAGACTAGACTCGGAGGGTGGACCAGGTGGACTGAAGGCCTGATACGGCGAACCAGTCACACAGTAGACCCGAAATGCATGGTTATTCTGTGATTGTTATGATATAGCATTTTGGGGGTATCTCACTAAGATTTCGGGCTTACAGTTGTGGTTTAATGTTTTTCAGGTTCTTCAGGAGACCGTGGCAAGGCAAAGGCGTGATCGTACCGCTCCTCGTGTTTATGTTTTATGTTATGGTTCTGGGAATACTCTGATAATAAATGTATTGAAAACCTGTTTGTAAAAACTTAAAGAAATTGAGATGTTTTGAAAAGTTGCCAATCTATTGAAATTTTTGGTCGCTACAAGGAATTTTTGGAGCAAGTAGAAGAAGGAGAAGATTGAAGAGTTCAAGGAAGAGGAAGTAGATCCAAAGAACACTCAGTTGTGGTCATCTTTTCTGGTAATAAAGCCTCCATCTTGTTTATTAATCTAGTAGATCTTGGTTGTCCCCAAATTGTTGCTTTAAACCCCCCAAAAACCCCAAATCCTTTATCATTAAGCCTTATGTTTGGGTCATACTTCAGGTCTGGACCCTCATTGCATTTTAGTAGTGTAAAGTTTCAGCTATGGTCGTGATTGAGGTCCCTCTTGAGCTTAGAACCCCATTAAGAGCTTAGTTTTGACATTTGAACCCTTTAAAGCCATGCATGCACGTAAAGTTTCCAACTTTTCGTGATAAGCATGGCCTAGAAGTATGGATATGTGACTTAGAGCTGCTGCATGGCTAAAATAAGGCCTGTATAGAAAAGGGACTGAATGGACTCGACAAGTCACAAGCTTCACTCGACGAGTCATTTTGAGATAGCCTTGGACTCAACGAGTTGGATGACCAACTCATTGAGTCCGATGAAGATTGCCTTATACTCGATGACTTGTTCTACAACTCGGCGAGTCGGATGAGTTTTTCTCGAAGAAACGTAGTGTATGAGTGAAATGGCTTCATTCCTTCATAGTTACACGTAAAGTCAGCAACTTTACGTGTGTTCAGATGGTCCCAAGGGTTTAGATTTACGAGTTTGAGGCCCTGGAATGGAGTGGAATTCAATTGTATGGAATCTGTGATAGGACTCGGCGAGTTGTTCTTCAGACTCAACGAGTCGAGTCGCGAGTCCCCGTTTTCCCTTCGAGTTGTGATTTCAGAGTAAATCAGTGAGTGGGAAAGGGGCTCAGTGAGTTAAAGTCAGAGTTAGTAAAGGAGGGAATCAGCGAGTTTGCACCCTGACTCGGCGAGTCTGGTCAACTGGAAGTCGACTTTGACCAGGGAGTTGACTTTGACTAGGGGTAATATAGTCATTTGATCCCGAGAGCATTTACCAGTAACTGATCTAGTGTTTTTGGAAATTATAGCCGGACAGTTTCGAAGCAGCAGTCAGCCACTTTTGGAGTTAGCATCTCAGTAGCTAGCACTACGAGGTGAGTTTTCCTTCCAGTAGGAACGGGTCTACGGCCACAATGTCGGCCCGTCTAGTTAGCAGTAGTTCCGGACTTTTGTCTGATGCAGTAGTTCAGTGTGCTTGATGTCTTTGTTTTATGTGTTTTGTACTTCGGTCCGATGCAGTATAGAGTATATGTGTTTATGCTAGTGGATATGTTTATGCTATGCTGTATTATGCTCAGTCAGTTTCCGGACATCGGTCCGATGCAGGGGACAAGGTCCCAGTCAGTTCTGGATTTCGATCTGATGCAGTTAGTTTTGGACTTCGGTCCGATGCATGGGACAAGGTCCCAGTTAGTTCTGGACTCCGGTCTGATGCTGTTTCCGAACTTCGTTCCGATGCAGAGGGCAAGGCCCTGGTTAGTTCCAGACTTCGGTCCGATGCAGTTTCCGGACTTCGGTCCAATGCAGTGGCCAAGGCCCATTATGTGTTTATATGATTGTATGGTATGTGGTAGTCTGGAGAAGCTCACTAAGTTTTGTGCTTACAGTTTCAGTTTTGGTTTCAGGTACTTCCGCAAGCAAAGGGAAGGGCCCAGGATGATGGCATTGCACACACCACAACTTCAGCTTTTGTCCTGGGAGTTTATTTCATATACTATGATATGTTGTTATAGTTCTTTTGTTATGACTCCTCTATTATAACTTTTTGGGAATTATGACGTACGATTTTATGATATATTATAGATCCTTGATAACCTTAGTATTATTTAAACGAAAAATTTTGGGTCGTATTTTGGGTCGTTACAAGTTGGTATCAGAGCCTTGTTTTGAGAGATTTAGGCACACTTATGGGTATGACTGAACTCAAACTAAGGAAATAGTAAAAGATTTTGAAAGAAAAATGTTTTCAAAAGAATTTTTGAAAAAAAGACTTAAAAACAAAAGGGTTTTGAAAACGAAAAAGGGTGTGGTGCATGCGATCAACCGAGCTCAAGTAAGTACTCCCAGATTACCTATACAAGTTTACATTATGATTATCTGTTTCAGTTACAGTAGAACAGCATGATAGAATAGGAACAAGGATCTGGGGAGGTGCCTTATGTGCCTGCTATATGTGTTTCAGCCTTATTAGAATTGCAAGCTAGTATGAGTAGACAGCAGTAGGATAGCCTGATTAGGTTATGCCTGATATTGTGAGCCTAGCATTGTAAGTTAGTAAAGTTTCTTGTTATGAGAATAGAGTTTCTTGATTTGTTCCTATGTCTGAATTCTACTTGCTTTGTGCTTTGTAGGACTCCAAGTGATGGGAGTTAGCCATTAGGTGAATACTTCACATCACATGTGATCAGGATTGGATAATCTCAGAGTGTTGGATTTGGCCCTACTGCGCAGCTCTTGTTTGAGTCGAACCATTGTAGGAACGAGTCTTCTACTCGAAGGATTATCTAAGCCTCGTCACATGTGCTGGTATTCAGGTGATGACTAATTGGCATTACAAGGGGGCCTTCAGCAGCTGAGGACTAGTTTTGGTTAAGTAGGAGATTTCCCTAGGGTAAGCCTAGGCTGAGAGTAGCAGAGATCAGTAGCAGTAGTAGTGGCTTAGTGGAGCCGAGGAAGCTCTTGAGGAAGGTACGGATAATTGTGGAAGGTAGTAGGGGCCCATACTAATAGAAGCGGAGTATCCGTACTTGAATCAAGGAAGGCTGAGATGAGACCGAAAAACCTATAGTAGTAATGATCCCTTGAGATATATCAGTGTTTCTGACGTTTATCATAATGTGTTTTCAGAATGGTGGTTATACGCCCTAGACCAGCAGGCAGCAGTTCAGGTGTCGGGGAGGGATCAGGATCAAGCTCGGGGGTCGAGCAGTTGGATGAGCAGACTAGATAGTTTTTCACTTCAGAGTTTACCCACGTCATACTTGAGCAGACTCATGTGGTCTATGGCTAAATCAAGGAGGGTATTTTATAGATGATGGATGAGAAGTTGAGCACATTCCGTGCTGAAATGGCGGCCATGATGGGCTCGCGCACACTCACCTTCAGGGAGTTCCGGGCTTGTGGAGCTCCAGACTACCATGGGGCATGGGACCCCATTGCGATTACTAAGTGGTTAGCAGATGTTGCCAACATGTTCCGCACCAGCAGATGTCCCGAGGGGGACAAGGTCAGATTAGCATCTTGCCTTCTAAAGGACATTGCACGAGAAAGATGGGAGCAGATTACGCATGTCATTCGGGATGACGCAACACTTGATGCTATGACTTGGGCTGATTTTACTACCAGGTTCAGAGCGGAGTTTGCACCAGTCATTGAGGTGCAATAGTTAGCTAGGGATTTTCAAGATCTTACTCAGACTATAGAGACGGTGGCGGAGATTACCGCCAAGTTCAGGGAGAGGGCTCCTCTCATTCCTCAGTACACAACTGATGAGGAAATGAAGAAGACCCGATATCATGAGATGGTGCGGAGTTGTAACACCCCCCTATGACACGTATCACAATATTTTCCGCTTTGGGCCACTCGGCACGAGGACTTCCCAGGGGGTCACCCATCCTGGTACTACTCCCGCCCGAGCATGCTTAACTGCAGAGTTCTTATGGGATATGTTGCCCTCACGGCTTTAAAACGCATTGTGATAGGGAAGATATCCAAACCCCTTATAAGGAATGCTTAGTTCTCCTTCCCAGCCGATGTGAGATCAGATCTAACCCACTTTCACCCCCCATTATAGGGTTCGACGTCCCCGTCGAACACATCGACCCGTGCCCTGGCTCTGATACCATTACAGCCCTGCTGCAAACACTAACTTGCCCTGGCAGCCGAACAAACCGCCGACCCACACCGGGTCCCCTCGCCATAAACTGTAAGCACTCCCCCACTAGGGTCCCGAATCATCACCAGCTGTCTCTCGTAGTCCATGACTGCTCCAAACTTACTGAACCAGTCCATGCCCACGATAACGTAGACATCTCCCATAGCTATAGGAACCAAGTCTATAGGGAACTCGACACCAAAAATCTCGAGCACACATCCTCGAATCACCTCAGTGGCGTATATGACTCATCATCTCCCGATCAATACCGATGTGCTGGCTAAAAGCCAACGATACAAAAGACCGACTCGCACCCGAGTCAAATAATACCAAAGCAGGCACATAATTTACAAGAAAGGTAACTACGCATATCATAATATAAGCACAATATCTCAGTATAAAGGTAAATACATGAAAGAATACATACCGGCTACGACATCAGGCGCCGCGCGGACCTCCTCCGCAGTCAACTGGAAAGCTCTCCCACGAGCCTTCGGAGCCTCGGCCTTCAATGGCCAAACCTCGGTAACCCTGGCAGCAGGCGTAGATCCCTGGCGAAGCTGGGGGCACTCGGCCTTCCGATGGCCGGTCTGTTGCAATGAAAGCAAACCATGAATCCCATGGGGCAATCCCTAGCAATATGTCCCTCCTTCTCACACTTCTAGCAAGAACCCGATCGACATGCCCCCTCGTGTCCCTTGCCGCACTTTCCGCAAGTGCGGCCCTTCTGACCTCCGGATCTCGAATCGGCGGACTTGGTCCGCTTGGCTGCCGGCTAAGACTGAGCCGGCCGCCGATCCATCCGTTGAGACTCGGCCTCCTCCTTGGCCTGGGTCTCCAACTCGATCTCACGCTTCCTGGCATTCGCCTAAAGCTCAACAAAAGTCTGATATGACGAGTTCGATACGAACTCCCGGATATCCCTCCTCAGCACTCCCAAATACCGACTCAGCCGAGCCTGCTCTGTGGACACCTGCTCGGGGCAGAACATCGCCCTCTCATGAAACTTCCGCATGATCAGCGTGACAGAATCATTACCCTACTTGAGGGTCAAGAACTTCTGAACCAACCGTTCCCTCTCCACCTGGGGAACATACTCGTCTCTAAACATAGCAGTAAACCTCTCCCAAGTTACAGCGGAAAGATCTGCCAGAGTGAAGTTCGCCGTCACGAACTTCCACCAATCCTTTGCTCCCAGACGGAGCTGGTTCAAGGCGAACCGTACCCTCAGATGATCAGGACATGAACAAGTGTAGAAGCATCCCTCGATATCAGCAATCCATCTCATCGCAGCGATCGGATCCTGCGTCCCGTCAAACTCAGGTGGCTTCGTGTTGCTGAACTCCCAGAACAGCAACGAGTCACCTCCCTGTGGTCTAGTAGCGGCCACAACTGCGGTAGCTGCAGCGGCTGCGGCCTCAGTCAACGCGGCGTACCGCTCATCAAATGTCTCCATCAGCGTGGTCTTAATAGACCCAAACATTTCCGGAATCTCAGCCCGGATCGCTGCAGCTACCTCCTCATGAATCATCTGACGAAGCTCCTCGTCAGTCACACTACTCGTACCAAGTTTGTGGCGTGGTCCAACCATGATGTCTCTGAAATACAACATAAAAATATCAGAGACTCTATCGGGCATACTCGCACTCAATAACGCAGTCCTACTCAGTCTCCGATACCCAGGGATTCTTACTTGGGATGCCCACTAACCCAATGACTTTAGTAGTACGGGCCCAATACTACCAATTACATCGTATCAGTATTCACCCCAAGTCCTCCTCCCCAAACCCCGAATCCTGAGTACTCTATTCTTATCATGCACTAGTTACCCACTCGCTCTCAAAGCAGCTCATAGAAGCAGGTTTCCCTAGACTAAGGCATAACAAAATCAGGCCACTCTAGTCCTAATATGAATACCTAGTCTACTAGCATGCGTATCATATCATATCATTTCTCATAACACATATTGTAAGAGTATTTTGGGGATTTTACCATTCGGGCGTTGGCTGACGGTACACACTCCTTCTTCTTTGGTCGTTTCAAAATCACTTATCAAATTTTTATTCGTTTATTAATTAATTAAATTTTTTCTCAAATCCCCGGTTTGAGTTCAGTTACGCCCGAAGGTGTACCTGAATCCGTCAAACCAAGGCTCTGATACCATTTGTAACACCCCCTCTGGCACGTATCACAATATTGTCCGCTTTGGGCCACTCGGCACAAGGACTTCCTAGGGGGTCACCCATCCTGGTACTACTCCCGCCCGAGCATGCTTAACTGCAGAGTTCTTATGGGATCTGTTGCCCTCACGGCTTTAAAACGCGTTGTGATAGGGAATATATCCACACCCCTTATAAGGAATGCTTAGTTCTCCTTCCCAGCCGATGTGGGATCATTTCTAACCCACTTTCACTCCCCATTATAGGGTTCGACGTCCCCGTCGAACACATCGACCCGTGCCCTGGCTCTGATACCAACTTGTAACGACGTAAATTTTAAACCAATTTTTCATTTTTACAAACATCACAACATCAAGTAATAATTTAAGTTCCAATGTAAATAATATTGTCACGACCGATTACATAACAAAGATCACAAAATAGTTTTTCCCCGAGTGTGTGTACGATCACGCCGGCGCCTTCCCACGGTCCTCGTTAGTACCTGAAACACGTAACACAACACGGTAAGCATAAATGCTTAGTGAGTTCCCCAAAATACAACCTACGCACATACGCCTTTCCAGGACCTGACCTTCTGGTCCATGTGTCTCAAGGGACTTCCGTCCCGTCTGGGTAAACCTTCCGGTCCTACCCACATCAACCTTACGGTCCATTTTACAACGCCTTCTGGCCCATAACATAATGCCTTCCGGCCCATAACAAGCATATCATACATGGCACATATATCGAATAACTTATCACACATAATGCATATATCTCATATCATATTCGACCTTCCGGTCACACAGTCAAACCCTTCCGGGTACAGTATAGTGAGAAGACTCACCTCGTATGTCTCGATAACTCGTGAACCCTGGAAATCACTCGTGCTCGAACCCTCGAGCTGTAATCCTCCTATGACATCATATATCTATAATTAATACTTGTACCACTAAGGTTGACCATCCTTATCAAGTCAACACTGGTCAACTTGGTCAACAGTCGTTGGTCAAATTGACTGGACTCGGCGAGTGCACTAGAGTGACTCGGCGAGTCTACACGTTTTCACCAACTCGCAAGGATTTTCCCTTTGACACGTCGAGTACTCCCCTGAATCGACGAGTTCCACCTGGTCATGAATCACGGGGCCACCACGACTCAACTCGCCGAGTCGCAAGGACAACTCGGCGAGTCCCAACTCGACTCGGTCCACCTGTCAAATACCTTTCTAACTCTCTGTGACTCACTGATTCACCCACAACTCGGCAGGACTACACACTGGGTGGTTTTAAGGACAATCTTCAAGCTACTCATCGAGTCTGTTCTTCAGACTCGGCGAGTCCATGCCATGCATCAGCTAAAACTTGCTTCTGCGGTCAGATCCGTTCCATACACACAGATCTGGCCTTCCCAAGCTCATTTATCACGTAAAGTCTAAGTCTTGGCCGCCATGCAACACATACAAGGCTCTTTTGGGGGAAATAACCTCTAATATGGCAACCCTAGTTTCCAACTCAAAAGAATGGACATAAAGCATATCATTTGGGGCCTTCTGGACCTGCTGAGGTCCAGATCTAGGTTCCATATCTCCATGGGACCTTTCACACTTCGAATCCAAGTCAAATAAGGCAAGAAGAAACCCTAGATTTGACATATCAACCAAAACACGAAGTTTAGCTCTGAAAGTTACCTCAAGAATCTCCCCTTGATGAAATAGAAGCAGATCCAAGCTCCCCAACTCTTCAAGCTTGATCTTCTCCTTCCTTTCTTACAATAACACACAAATTCATGAACAAATAGCCTCTTATCTCACTCACAAGGACTCTCAGCTGCTTTGGTGCACTCAAGGCTCAAGGTGGCCGCAATGAAGGGCCATAAGGTCCTTTAAATAGGACTTAGGACCGGGAAATTAGGGTTTCATTAAACAATGCGGACTCGCCGAGTCCATCCCTTGGACTCGCCGATTCCAGACGCGAACCTCCATCCAAAACCGCGACCCAACTCGGCGAGTTCGACCTCCAACTCGCCGAGTCCCCTCACAAAATACCAAAAATATGAAAGTAAAGATACCTGAAGATTGGGCTGTTACAGGAGTAATATCCGCCAGTTTGTGAGCCGATCCAGCTGTAAAATGTTGGATGACATGATTGCTAGGGCTCGTGAGAGAGAGAGAGAGAGATTGACCTTGTAATGGAGAGAAAGAGGAAGCCGGAGGAGGCATTGGGTACAGGGAGTTTGGGCAAGAAGCCCAAGGTATCAGATCACAGATCTAGAGGACAGCAGAGCCACAGCCGGTGTGGCAAGTGTGGGAGATTGCACGATAGGGCGTGCAAGGCAGGGAGTGCCGTTTGCTACAAGTGCGGCCGGACTGGGCATATGAGCAGAGATTGTACAGCTACTCCCACCATTACCACAACATCTGATCTGATTTGCTTCCATTGCAATCAGAGCGGACATAAAAAGTCCTAGTATCCGAGTTTGACAGCAGCAGCAGGAAAGGTGGTAGCACCTGCCCCTGCAACATTAAGAATTACAGATGGCCGTCAGGGCTGAAGTGAGGCGCCAGTGGCGAAGAGTAGAGCTTTTCAGATGACAGTAGAGGAGGCGCGAATGACTCCTAATGTGGTGATGAGTATGTATTTTTCTTCATCTCTTTATTATTGTTGATTGTTGATTGTTCTTATAGTTATGTGTTTCTATACATAGGGTCATTCTCAGTGAACGACATATCAGCTACAATCATGTTTCATTCGTGGGCTACCCGATTGTTTGTTTCGCTCGCGCTTAGCAACAGGTTTAGCAGAACTCCGGGGGAGCTGGATTGTCCACTTGAGGTTGAGATAGCCGATAACAGGACCGTCAGGGTCGCGTGAGTGCATAAGGGGTGTTCGCTTCAGTTATTCGATGAGCAGTTTTCAGTAGACCTGGTTCCTATTCCTCTGCGAGGCAATAAGGTTATAGTGGGTATGGATTGGTTGAGCCCCAATGGGGCAGTGATTGATTGTGAGCTACAGCTTGTGAGGGTCCACACCCAATGTGGGGGAGAGTTAGTGATTCGGGGCGAGAGGCCACAACATGGCTCGATTCTTTGCTCAGCAGCGAGAGCGAGGCGCTACTTTCAGCAGGGTTCGTCACCTATGTTCTAGATGCCCAGGAGAAGGGCAAGGCGACAGTCGATGATCTACCGGTAGTGCGAGACTACCCAAAAATATTCCCGGAGGATTTGCCTGGGATACCTCCTGGGAGACAAGTTGAGTTCAGGATCGACGTAGTACCTGGTGCGGCTTCGATAGCCAAGGCACCGTATCGGTTGGCTCCTCCAGAGATGCAAGAGTTGTCTACATAGCTGTAGAAACTGCTAGAAAAGGGTTTCATTAGACCGAGTTGTTCACTATGGGGAGCCCCAATCCTGTTTGTGAAGAAGAAGGATGGGTCACACCGTATGTGCATAGATTACCGGAAGTTGAAGAAGGTAACGGTGAAGAACCGTTATCCACTCCCGAGGATAGACGACTTGTTTGATCAGCTTCAGGGAGCATCTTGGTTTTCCAAGATCGATTTGTGCTCCGTTTATCATCAGATGCGGGTCAGGGATGAGGATGTTCATGTTGGATTAATATCTAAGTCCATAACTATATTTGGTATGTACTTGACCCGACCCGGCATGGTCCATTTGGGTTGCACTTCACTGACACAATTTATATGGATAATCTTTTAAGAATAGTATGTTTATGATTAATATTAATATATTATAAGTTCTAATATATTAATATGGAATCATATTATTTAATTAGTATTGATCAAGAATTAATTTAGAATTAATTAAGTGATCAAAATGAACTAATTAAATATGGACTCTTGTATATATGGAATGGGCCAAGTTCATTTAGGTTGGGCTAAGCTTTCATGGATAGTCCATGGAGTGTTTAACCCATGGATCATATGAAATGAAAGGTCATGGGTTTAACCCTAGTTTCCATACTATATAAAGATGTCCTTGGTTGGTGAAATTAGTGCTAGTGTGGGTACACTATGAAGAGCTAGCCAATTTCACTAGAGAGAACCAAGTATCCATATTCTCTAAAGTTTTCCAAGGTGTTATGGTGATTTGTGATTCCACTTGAGGCTTCCACACTATTGGGGCTAAGCTCTTAAAGCTTGAAAACATCAAGCTACATCAAAAGGTATGTCATCTAACTAGTACTTTGTAGTACAAGTGCTTCATATTATGCTAGTTAGGATTAAAGCCTTGGAAAGTTCTTATTTGCATGTATTATAGAGAAAACATAGATCCAAGGTTTATAGGGTTGCATGTACACCATAGGAGTGTTAGAATGCTCAAAACCCAATAGTGGTATCAGAGCCAGGTTTGTTTTCTATTATACTTGATGCAAGTTGCTGAAAAATGCTGAAAAACTCGATTTTCTGGCTTTCTGGGCACCGGACTCGCCGAGTCCATGAGTAAAATCATTCTACTCGCCGAGTAGGTTCATGCACTCGCCGAGTAGGAGCCCCATACAACATATTTTCGAGGTTTTTGGCTAGAAATGGACTAGGAACATTACCCTAAGTTGTTTTTGAACTTATAAACTTGTTTTTGATGTGGTAATGTTCATGCTAATCCAATTTCAAAGATAATTGTCAATAGATTCATGTTTTGAATTAGTTTAGTGATTAGGCTAATTACATGAAAAAGTTTGATTTGAATTATCTTGTTCTTATGAGTTGCTTAGATTAATAGAAAAGTTAATTGATTATGTGTTTTCAATCCAAATTAATCTAAGATTTGATTCTAAAATGTGTTTTTGTAACTTGTCCTCAAGTTATATGAAAAGTCACATTTAAGTTTCATAAAACTCATAAAAGTTGGCAATGGTTACAAAAGATGAAGTGTCTTGTCCTTAAGTTATGGAGGTTCAAGAGTCACTTCATTAAGTAATAAAATATGTAACCTTAATTAATTCCATAAGTTATAAAATAAAGAAAAAGTTAATTCTTTTATTAGTTTAAAGTCTTCCATAACTTGTCCTCAAGTTATGGAACTTGAAGAGTTTTTGGATTAAAACTACTTTGAACACATAAGTTATGGAATTAATTAGTTTTTGAATAGTTTCAAAACTTGCCCTCAAGTTCTGGAATTTGAAAAGTTTTCACTTATGAAAACTTTAATTCCAAGTTAGCCCTTAGAATTTTAAAAGTTAAAATTCAACCCTTATACTTTATAATATTATAAGTTAATTATATATATATATATATATATATATATATATATGTATATATATATATATATGTATATATATATATATATATATATATATATATATATATATATATATATGTATGTATGTATAAGAGTAAAGTCAGTCTTACCGCTAATACGCCTCATTCACGAAGCCGGTCTATAAGGTGGGTATAAGGTTGTTACCTATAAAATGGCAACTTAATGGGTTCCACTCTCACCCACCGCTTGCTTGACTGGTGGAGGGTCGTTAGCCGAACGGGTTTGACAGGATTATAATTCTCCCTTCATTAAAAGTATTAATGATAAATACTAAGTAACTAAACTCTTAATAATTCCCAATCTTAGTTACTAAGGAAAATGTGAATAAGGTGCTAATCCATGAAATTACACTTTACACTTTGTCTAAGTCGTTAGTGGAGCGTGTGTGGTTAACCGGCACACTAACTTGGACTTAACACGGTAGGTAAAGGGTGACTTAATATTTATCATAGTATCGATGGAGTGTGTGTGGTTAACCGGCACATCGATTAAGGGGTAAACACTTAAGGGTACCAAGTAATTTGCATGGTTACTTCACACCTTGTTTTGTGATCCTCGTCATCCCAATCACAAAACCTGAAGGGCACACTCGAGATTGAAACATGCCATTGAACAGTTCAATGAATCTCAAAGATATAGGAGTTTCAAATCCAATTAAAACCTAATAATACATTTCGTTTATCTTGGTGGAAATTGGTAAATCGTCATTCACCTACCTTCAAATATTTTATAGCTTGGATTACGGTATTCCTTTTCTAAGTTATAAAATAGGTGGTTGGGTCCTAGCCTTAATATTTCATATTGGGCGTATATTAAGGACTTAAGATCAACTATCTTGAATATCTCCCAAAACATGTCTGGTTTAGACATTTATGATCTTATCTATTTGCTAAGATGATGTCCCATGGATATCATACTTCTTTCTCCTCCTCCAATTATTCTCCCTTACCCACAAGTTCTTGAAAAGTTTAAGGTCACTCAAGCCCTATTGGCAAGGCAAGGTCTAGGTGTGATCACATCTTGGAGATGTAGTCACATATTGACAAGCCGGGAGAGTTGGGTGTCAAAGTCTTGAGAAAGTTGGTGGTTCAACTACTTTCTAAGTCACATAGTGAGTTCTTTTGGAACACCTATGAAACAGACTATGACAAGACCCTTAATGATCTTATCTATTTGCTAAGATCAACTTCCTAAAACTTTATGGACATTGACAATGATGACATTGGATATCCAGTAAAGCTCTCTCTTCCCAGTGGAAAGCGATCGGCCATAGTAAACTCGGTTGACCAAATGGTAAGGAGAAAAGCTAAGTATGTGATAGTCCCGTGTACCATCATCAAAGGGTCCATATATTAATATTGCCAAAGAAAGGGGCATTGGTTGCAAAGCTGCCAGATTTACCTAAGGATGTTAAAGTCAATAAGTTTGACTCTACTTCAGGTAAAGTCCACTATCTAACTCTGTTAAGTTTTTATTCTGAGATTGTTGATACATGATGTGACTGGGTCACATGGTGATGTTTTAAGAATCAAAGAAAAGTGAAGAAATTTAAAAGAATATGTTAAATCTGATCGCATAGATGAATTTCTATTGCATAGTTTGAAGATCGGATTCTTGAGCTACTTCTTAGGAGTTATGAGATATTGCTTAAGAATAGATAACAACAAGTTTTCATATGGATTGTAAGGATAGTTTTTTCCGCAAAGTTTTTAAAATAAAAGGAAAAAAAATATGATGATTTTATTTATTTTAAAAAAATATCCTTACAATGGCATTTGAGGAAAAATTGTTGCTTATATGATTCCATTAATAGCAAGAGTGGAAATATGAAATTGATTCTTTCATTTGTGGTAATGTCTAAATTTACCAAATAAAGGAAAGATTCTCATCACCCAAGTCTCAATTGGACCAGAACTTGGAATCATGCAAGGTGTATAGCATGATGAATGAGAACTTTCAAGTATTGGAAAATTAAGACTAATTACTTGTTCACATGGATGTGTGAGTAATGTGAAGGACTAAGGGATTGAGTACACATTCTTGTGCACTGGTCAAGTCCACCACAAAAGATCGATGAGACCATTCGTCATAGTTTACTAAAGCTTAGTAAATATGGTTATACTTACAAGCTTAAGTGTGACTCTGAGACATTGGAAAAGGTTCCAATGTAAGGCAGAGCGAATAAGAAGAATCAAATTAGGTAGAAGGATAAAAGTTTCTCAAATCTGAAAAGATGGGAGAGTACTTTAGTATCAGTTTTTTGTGATCATCTTAATGATTAAGAAACCATAGCACAATTAGTTCTCTAAGGAAATCTTAGTGCATTCTTATGACTAAGAAGAGGAACTTGAATTGTTGAAATGGTTAAATCAAGAAGAGGAGTCATACTTCGTTCCAAAAACAATTTTGAGAGTCATACTCCAAGATTGTAACTTGAGTGACATGTCTTAAAGAAGGTTTAAAACACTTGTCAAATGTAAGAGTAAAAGTTGTCTACTCTTTTACATTTGAAATTGGTAAGTTGTGATGTTTTGGATAAAACAAAGACCAACTTAGGCCAATTGTGTGAAGTGTTTGTCTTGATTAGAATCCACACTATCTCTTGGATGTTTGACAAGGAAGTCTTATAGTTTAAGAGGACAGTGGGAGTCTTAAAAGTCTTGAAAGTCTCAAGAACTAATCAAGAATAGAACCTGAAGTTCTTCACTAGCACATGACTTGCGGTTTATAACCTATTGTGTTGACATATTCTGTGCCCATTCCAGTTAAAGTTGGCTTTGCATATGAGTTCTTAGAGTTCTCAATTTGTTGCACAACAACTTGGAAACAATGGTAGGCTTTGCATATGAGTTCTTAGAGTTCTCAATTGAGTTCAGTCCATATGAGTTTGGATTTGTCATTTACTTGTCTTGTGACTATGGTTTTGACAATTCAAATGGATAAGAACACATACACCATTAAATCTAAGTGTCATAAGGTTTCCCTCTGATTCATGAAAATGATGGTGAGGAAACACTTTCACTAAGTAGATTTTAGCTAGATAGCAATTGTGATATTTGGATTCTCAAAGTCGTTAGTGGAGCGTGTGTGATTTACAGACACACTAACCTGGACTTGTAAGAAGTGGCAAAAAGGTCTAACCATTATGATTACGGCATCCCTCTTCATAATTGTTTAGACACACAAGTGTGCTATCTAAGGGAAGGTGTATGATTTTGATAAAGTTTTATCAAAACAATCTAGTATCAGAAATCTGAACTTTGGTAAGAATGTCAGCTGATTTCTGAGTACATGTCAAAGCTAGTGGGAGCATAAGTGTTGTGCTAATAATCATCATGTTAGTGGGAGCATGATAATTATAATAAGTATTGCAAGTTAGCAATGTTAATTATAAAATCAAAAGGTTTCAATTGGGAAAGAGTTGTTTGCTATAATTAAGGGAGAGGAAATTATACTTCATCTCAAATCTATAAGCTTAGATCATGAGGTTTTAATCATTTAGTCAAGGATATATATATATATATATATATATATATATATATATATATATATATATATATATATATATGAATTTCATGTTGGAATGGCTCAACATAAGGAAATTCTGTATATGGGTCCATTATTTGCGTTCTAAAATTCGATTATGATTACGACATCCCTTTTCATAATCTGCATTATGAGAACTTGGCAAATTGAAATGGAAATATTATGGCAAAAGACTCGTTTAGTCTTTATGTGAGACATCATGAATCGTGTCCCATATGCTTCGGATATAGGATCGATTACATATGCTATATTCATCCTTTCTAAAATTTTCCAAATGCCTGGGGCATTAAGAAGGGAAAAGGTTTAGAACTGGATATGACTAAAAGGATTAAACAATTGTCGAGGACAATCTAAGGTTTACCAAAGATTGGTTGCTCAAGGACAGTTGGAAGTATAATGACAATTCTGGAAGGACCATATTGACATAATCTGTAAGGAGGCAACTCTTGTTCAGAAGTGATAGTCAAAATGGAATCTGGAAATGTTTCAAAGTTAGAATTTTCAATATGTGTAAGATTAAGGAAACTTAATGCAAGAAGGATGTTTCCAAGGAGTTGATCTCCTTTGGAATGCTCTGTAATGTTTTTTGTCAAGTCTTTATGACTTTGTGCATAATCATTACAAGAGGATTAATGCATATAAGTTTAGAATCTAACAGATTTCAGTGAATGGCATGAATTTGGAATTCTTGCATTTGTAGTAAGGATTTCGGAATGTGAAAAGGGAATCATTGAAGTTATGTTCAATTGATCTAGTTCACAAAGTAAATATCATAGACAAACATAGTATGCATACTTGGTGTGTGGTATGACTAGTGTTTAGAAAAAAAAACATAGTGTATATGCTTGGAGCATGGGACAACTATTGTTTTAAATTCAAGAATAAAGTTGATAGCTGAAACAGTATACAATGAATAATGTGTAATCATATGGTGATAAATAAAAGGTGTTTTATTTATGTTCATAGGTTTTGATACCATATTGGATTCAATTATTCTTGTGTTTCACTTTGCATGTTTTGACTTCTCGAATAAACTAGGTTATTCTTCCGGAATGACTAAGTTATTCAAACCATCCATAGTCGGTCATATGTTGGAAGTAGATATGAATTAAGACTGTCATGGGTTGGGTTGTAGAGGTCTAAGGTGTTGGACAAAGGGCTACAACAATCATGAGTGCTCATAAGTTCTGAGTATTGGATTCAACCCGCGCTCATTGGAATCACTTCATGGATTTTAATCACGAGTGATCATGAGATGATAATATCTTATATTCTTCAAACCTAGAGATATGAGTTGTTACTATGAGTTGGTTGTACATTGATTGCACGAAAACGCATTTGGTAACTCGGTGCTATAAAACGTGCCTTTGTGTATCATTCAACAAGTAGTAGAACAAGCCATATGAGTCGAACTTTATCCATTCATTTTACCTTCGCGATAAAAGCGATATCTGTGGGCCCCTCGATGATTTGATGATGACAAATGGAAGTGCTCGGTCGGGCCAGGACTGATTTGATTTGTTCAATTAGTCAGTCGTCATAAATCGGAAATCGGGAAACAACAAATGGACAGAGAGAATGATTATAATCCATGTCTCAGTCCATATGATATCTAGAATGGAGGAATATATGATCCCTTATCTAATGGACAAGTCAGAGTTCATCGACAAGGTCAGAGTTCGACAGAAGCTTTTAAGAGCTACGATTGCCAGTCAGTTCCTGAAGTCATACGCAATAATAGTTTTAGACTTATCCAAATGGGAGACTGTTGGATTAATGTCTAAGTCCTTAACTATATTTGGTATGTACTTGACCTTACCCGTCATGGTCCATTTGGGTTGCACTTCACCAACACCATTTATATGGATAATCTTTTGAGAATAGTATGTTTATGATTAATATTAATATATTATAAGTTCTAATATATTAATATGGAATCATATTATTTAATTAGTATTGATCAAGAATTAATTTAGAATTAATTAAGTGATCAAAATGAATTAATTAAATATGGACTCTTGTATATATGGAATGGGCCATGTTCATTTAGGTTGGGCTAAGCTTTCATGGATAGTCCATGGAGTGTTTAACGCATGGATCATATGAAATGAAAGGTCATGGGTTTAACCCTAGTTTCCATACTATATAAAGATGTCCTTGGTTGGTGAAATTGGCGCTAGTGTGGGTACACTATGAAGAGCTAGCCAATTTCACTAGAGAGAACCAAGTATCCATATTCTCTAAAGTTTTCCAAGGTGTTATGGTGATTTGTGATTCCACTTAAGGCTTCCACACTATTGGGGCTAAGCTCATAAAGCTTGAAGACATCAAGCTACATCAAAAGGTATGTCATCTAACTAGTACTTTGTAGTACAAGTGCTTCATAATATGCTAGTTAGGATTAAGGCCTTGGAAAGTTCTTATTTGCATGTATTATAGAGAAAAGATAGATCCAAGGTTTATAGGGTTGCATGTACACCATAGGAGTGTTAGAATGCTTAAAACCCAACAGTTCAGAAGACAGCTTTTAGGACCCGTTATGGTCATTATGAGTTTGTGGTGATGCCTTTTGGGCTCACTAACGCTCGAGCCGTGTTCATGGATCTCATGAACCGTGTATGCAGACCTATGCTGGATCGGTCTGTGATAATATTCATTGACGACATCTTGGTTTACTCCAAGATTCCAGAGCAACACGAGGAGCATCTGAGAGAGGTGCTGGAGACACTGAGGAGGGAGAGACTTTTTGCGATGTTCTCCAAGTGTGAGTTTTGGTTGCGCGAGGTGCAATTTCTTGGTCACCTCATCAACCAAAAGGGTATTCTAGTGGATCCAGCCAAGATCGAGGTTGTGATGCAGTGGGAGGTCCTGAGGTCTCCATCTGAGATTCAGAGCTTCCTAGGTTTGGCAGGGTACTACATGAGATTCATCCAAGATTTCTACAAGATAGCAGTACCACTCACCGGACTGACCAAGAAGTAGGTGGTGTTTTGTTGGGGGCCTGAGCAACAAGCGGCATTTGAGACCCTCAGACAGCGATTGTGCGAGGCACTAATTCTTACCCTGCCATAGGGAGCGGATGATTTTGTAGTCTATTGTGATGCCTCGATCGCAGGTTTGGGAGTAGTGTTGTTGCAGCAGGGGCATGTGATAGCTTACACCTCTAGACAGTTGAAGCCTCACGAGGCTAACTATCTGACGCACGATTTGGAGTTGGGGGCAGTGGTGTTCGCCCTCAAGATTTGGAGACATTGCCTCTATGGGGTCTGTTGTACCATCTACACGGATCAAAAGAGTCTCAGATACCTCATAGACCAACCGAACCTTAACACGAGGTAGCATCGGTGGTTAGATGTGGTGAAGGATTACAATTGTGAGATCCTTTATCACACTGGAAAGGCCAATGTAGTGGCCAACGCCTTGAGCTGCAAGATGGCAGTGGCCCTGATCAGGGATATATGTTTGCGGATGACAGTGATTACTCCGCTGTTGGAGTGGGTCAGGGAGGCACATGTTGAGGGCCTCAAGGAGGAGAGGCAGAAGTGTGAGAGGATCGTGGGCTGAGTAGCTTCTTTTGATTATAACAGCTAGGGGTTGTTGACCCTTCATGGGAGATTTTAGGTACCGTACTGGGGTGGAGTACGGTAGGTGTTGATGGATGAGGCCCATAAGTCTCGGTTTTCCATCCACCCAGGAGCGACGGAGATGTACAGTGATCTTCGACCTGACTATTGGTGGCCCTGCATGAAGAGGGATGTCGCCTGATATGTGAAGAGATGCTTGACCTGCAGGAAGGTCAAGGCAGAGCACCAGAGCCCTCACGGCAAGATGCAGCCGTTAGACATTCTCGTATGGAAATGGGAGGACATTACCATGGATTTTATCACTAAGCTTCCCAGGACCGCGCAGGGAGTGGATTCGATTTTGGTCATAGTGGATCGACTGACCAAGAGCACGCACTTTATACTGATCAAGGAGAGCATATCGGCTGATAAGCTAGCCAATATCTATGTGCGTGAGGTATTAGCACGGCACGAAGTGCCTGTTTCGGTGGTGTCAGACCGAGACGTCCGTTTTACTTCCGGATTTTGGAAGCGTTTTCATGATGAGATGGGGAATCGTCTTCATTTTAGCACCGCTTTCCACCCTCAGACGGATAGGCAGAACGAGAGGACGATTCAGACTCTCGAGGACATGCTCCGGGCATGTGTTTTAGACTTTGATGGTAGTTGGGATATGTATCTTCCACTAGCGGAATTTTTGTATAACAACAGTTACCACTCTAGCATTGACCGTCCTCTTTTCAAGATGTTATACGGAAGGAAGTGCAGGGCCCCGATTTGTTGGGGCGAGGTCGGTCAGCGAGTCATCGGGAGCACCGATGTGGTATTCAAGACCACAGAGCCGAGTCAGCAGGTTCATAGCAGACTGCATACTGCACGGAGTAGGCAGAAGAGTTACGCCGATAGGAGGCGTTCAGACCTAGAGTTTCAGGTCGGCGATATGGTCCTCCTGAAGGTATCACCCTGGAAGGGTGTTATTATGTTTCGGAAGAGGGGCAAGTTGGGCCTAGGTTCATTGGTCCTTTTAGGGGTATGGCCCGGGTGGGTTGAGTGGCTTATCAATTGGATCGTCCGACAGAGCTTAGCCAGATCCACAACACTTTCCATTTTTCTCAGTTGAGAAAGTGTTTAGTGGACGAGGTGGTAGTTGTACCCTTGGAGGACATTCAGGTTGATAGCAGCCTGAATTATATTGAGAGACCAGTTGCAATCCTAGATCGAAAAACGAAGACCTTGAGGAACAAGGTGGTTTAGTTGGTGAAGGTGCAGTGGCAGCACCGAAGGGGTTCACAGTGGACGTGGGAGTCCGAGGGGGAGATGAGGGAGCATTATCCAGAATTATTTTCATATTCATCCGCAACAGCAGACGTTGAGGACGAAGTCTAAGATAAGTGGGGGAGAGTTGTAACGCTCCATTTCTGGTATGTGATTTAATTAAAGTTTTTCTTTTTTAAGGGGTACTCGATGAGTCTGTAGCCCGACTCGTCGAGTAGAAGACGTGCTGATCGCGCAAGTTAAGCTGGCAACTCGATGAGTCCATACGCTGGATTCGGCGAGTCCGCATGTCTGGGTGAAGCCCTAATTTAAGGGTTTGCACCCTATTTAAACACGCTTATACGCCCCAACCTCGCCTCTATCTGTGATAACCCGATATTTTGATTCTATGTAATGACCTAAAAAGCCAAGTATTGTAACTACTTTTGAAAATAATGAAATTAACTTTGAAAATAAAATGTACAAAAGTCTCTATTTGGTTACCTACTATGTTAGATATCATTAAACCGTGAGCGTACATAAAAAGAACGTCCAAATCTGACTTCGTAAAAGGAAGTTATGATTTTTCCAAGTTCGCTATAGCGGTAGACAACTAAAAACTCGAAACAGAGAGCGAGCGACTTTTCTTCGGAATGACCTAAAAGAGAATCGAAGGTCTCGACAATGGTATTTCAACGGTAAAAATTCTGGCAAAAACAGACATCGGATAAAGAATTTATCGATTTCTAACAAACTTTTCCTACCCCGACCTTTTAAAAAAATAAATAATAAAAATAATTTCAAATTTTGCCGACGGAGTCTAAACGAAAGTTGTAGAGCGTAGTCTCACCTACGCGTGGATATAAAGAACATTGAAAACGGAGTTCGTATCAAGAAGATATGAATTTTTGAAGTTTACTAAATAATTAAAATATAAATTTAAATAAAAATCTGGTATTATCCGAAGGAGGAGTCACCGGGCCAATCCGAGTTACGCCCAGCGTACTCGAGGACTAGGCCTCGGAATGTCCACATCGCCCCTCTACTCCCCTATGTCTTGTCCCGTCTGAAGTTCCAGCAGTCGAGGATGCGGTCACGCATGACGCACGGGTACGCCCAGCGTACCGAGGCGATTCCCAACCCCTATAAAAGGGATGCGAGGGTTCCCGGTAAATTGCTCATTTTCTCTCCTTTCTCTTGAGTTTTTACTTCATTTTGCAAGCAAGTAGTATCACGAAGCCCTGGTTTCCATACCCAATCCCCGAAGGAAGTTTACGCTCCCGAGATTCCCGAGAATCCCGAGAAAATCCGCTTTCTCCAATCAATGTTCTGCTTGGTTTTCGTCTCACCTTCTTCGATCTATCAAGTGAGTTCGTACCCCTATAAACTACGCTTTTAAATGTTTGATAAATGTTGTTTTTATACACTTTTAAGAGGGGGGGGGGGGGGATGAAAGTAAACACACGGTTATTATCGTGTGTAACCTAAAGTTTCACTATATAAACTTTTTATCTAGTAATCATATGTGATTCATAACTGCTACATGAGAACTTTCGTATGCAATATATATTCTCGATAACATCTTGTCTTTTTGAAATAAAACATGTTTATATATATATATATATATATATATATATATATATATATATATATATATATATATATATATATATATATATACGAATCAAACACTTTATTTATACTTTATGTATATGTGATCATTTATGTCACTTTAAATGTTATACTTTACATAACAAGTGAGCATTACACCAGGGTTTACTATATGAACAAAACACACACTTTGAAAAACTATAATAGGTATAGTTTACGAGAAAATCATGAGCATTTACATACTAGAAACACTATATCAAAGATACATTTTCATACACAAGAACAAATGGACATTTTCATACATAAATCTGTTTTATACTAAGTTTTGTGAGACATTTTACGTACTTTCGAGTATGCATTTTAATTCCTGTATTATATACCATAATCCCTGGTAGGGGGAGCGTGATACTTTTGTATAGATCTATATGGGATTGACAATCCCACACCTAAGCTGTTAGCTACAGCTAGGTCGGCAGGCCTGGGGTGACAAACATCATAATTTTCCAATGCCTGAAGAACGTTGTTATAGGCATCCTGGTCAAATAGTATGGTAATCAGACTCACATGGAGTATTAAAAACACATTGATTTTCGGGGTTTTTCAAATTCCTTAAACAATTTATACATAAACCTACTATTTTAAGCATGAAAAGCACTATTGCATTACAGTTTTGAAACAATCAAACTACAATCTACTATAGTAGAAAATATGTGATTTTCTAGGAACCTTTAAACATTTACAAACCATTTTCATTCTATTTCATATAAACATTGTCACTAAATACTTATGAACTCACCAGCTTAAATGCTAACCTACTCTTTCAAAACCACTTGTATTTCTCAGGGATTCACTAATACAGGTAAACTACAGCTTTTGAAGAATGGACGCTGCGGTGTTAGTTTAATTTCATTTTGACATCATACTGTAATTTGTTTTTGAAACAAGTACCTCTCAACAATGTAAACTTTTAAACTATATATATGATGGTTGTATTACTTTTTTACTATGTATTCAATTGTTGCGATACTACATGAAGTCATCCGCCCTCGAACGATTCCGCCATTCTGGTTTGGGGGTGGGACAGATTGGTATCAGAGCATTGTTTATAGTGAACTAAGTATATCGAACCACATAAGATATACAAACTATAAATGCATAGGGACTCAAGGTCTCTGACAAAACGTTTTGACACCTAAAACCTCGTTTCATTTGATTTAGATTATTTTGGGTCGTAAAAGTACAAATACATGCATACAACAATATATTTTCATGGTTACAACTATACAAGAAGTATTAAGACAAGTTCGACACTACGATTAGGCCTCAAAATATGTAATCGAATTTGGGACGAATATAGCCTGATCAACTATATTTATCCGAGATTGGAGTAACTTATGTCGAGGAATGGTCGTATTGAGCAACAAGTCAAAACTTACCAAAATAAACACTAATATCAAACATACAACTTTAAATACTATAGGAGTATTTGGGTATCGACAAGCGTCAAACTCAGGGGTAAATTTTACGTGCTTTAGCTTATAGTCAATTCTTAACCCTATTCACGTATATACTCAATGGCTGGATTTCATTACCCCGGCGACCCCTACTACCCCAAGCAAGCTAATGAAGGATGGATGGTAGACAACCCCGAGGAAGAACCCATGGAAGACGAGGAAGAGGAAGATTCTGATACTCAGCTTCAAAGCCCGAGGTAATCAATCCACGAGCCGTCTGATATCCATCGGTTCGACCTCCCTTCAAGATGGGATTTCAAGGACCAACTCCCGTCTGGGCAACCCACATCCATCGTTGGAGTCAGCTGCAAGGACTGCGCCCTCCTTACGGTATGTGTCGGGATTTCTACGATGTTAGTGGAGGAAGTTCAGTCGATCGAGCACTCCCAGTTGTGGTAGGAAAACTTGCTAGTCAGGCTTATCAATCCAGAGTCCAAGAAAACTGGATTCGTGAGGTTGACATAAGGATGGAAGAGAACGTAGCTGATATCCATCGCCTAGACTTGCTACAAGGGAATGCCCAACTCCACACCAACTCCCTCCACGAACAAATAACTGCAGCTCTCTCCGAAATGAGAGATTTAAGGGAGCAACAAGCTTCCTTTGACAAGCATCTCATGGGAGCCAAATGATCGGACGCGGAGTCAGGCTCCAAGCGTAATCCACGCAGCAAGTAGTGCTCGCCTAACTCCCAAATATTTATATAGAATAGGACCATCGGCTAAAAGTCTTACCTTCTTTAACTTTCTGTAAACAGAGACCTTTAGAAAGGTCAAAATTTTCTAACTTCGGATGTAGCGCAACCATATGTTTATTATAGATAGGGATTACCTCTTTCGTGTGTTAAATCTATGCATTTCATTCGAGTTCATGAGTTTGTTTATTGTTATTCAAACTCGATTGGGGAATCAAACTCAAAGTCCTGTGTTGGTCAAACCAAATGCTTGAACTATTAAAGTTAGTTAACTCGTTATCATTCAACTCTCAAACACCAAAACTTATAATCTTTTATATTTATTTCTTAGCAGCGCAATGCCTCCTCGTCCAAACCTAAGACCCAGGCCGGGCACGATACCTCCACCACCACCGCCTCCATCAACGGAGTCTAAATGAAGTCTAAACGAAAGTTGTAGAGCGTAGTCTCACCTACGCAAGGATAGAAAGAACGTAGAAAACGGAGTTCGTATGAAGAAGATATGAATTTTTGAAGTTTACTAAATAATTAAAATATAAATTTAAATAAAAATCTAGTATTATCCGAAGGAGGAGTCACCGGGCCAATCCGAGTTACGTCCAGCGTACTCGAGGACTAGGCCTCTGAACGTCCACATTGCCCCTCTACTCCCCTATGTCTTGTCACGTCCGAAGTTCCAATAGTTGACGATGCAGTCACGCATGACGGACGGGTACGCCCCGTGTAACCCCGTACGCCCAGCGTACCGAGGCGGTTCCCAGCCCATATAAAAGGGATGCGAAGGTTCTGGGTAAATTGCTCATTTTCTCTCCTTCTTCTTGCGTTTTTAATTCATTTTGCGTGCAAGTAATATCCCGAGGCCCCGGTCTCCATACCCAAGCCCCGAAGGAAGTTTACACTCCCGAGATTCCCGAGAATCCCATGAAAATCCGATTTCTCCAGTCAAAGTTCTACTCGGTTTTTGTCTCACCTTCTTCGATCTATCAAGTGAGTTCATACCCCTATAAACTATGCTTTTAAATGTTTGATAAATGTTTTTTTATACACTTTTAAGGGGGGGGGGGGGGGGATGCAAGTAAACACACGCTTATTATCGTGTGTAACCTAGAGTTTCACTATATAAACTCGTTATCTAGTAATCATATGTGATTCATAACTACGACGTGAGAACTTTCGTATGCAATATATATTCACGATAACATCATGTCTTTTTGAAATAAAACATGTTTTTATATATATATATATATATATATATATATATATATATATACATATATATATATATATATATACATATATATATATATATATATATATATATACATATATATATATATATATATATATATATATATATATACGAATCAAACACTTTATTTATACTTTAAGTATATGTGATCATTTATGTCACTTTAAATGATATACTTTACATAACAAGTGAGCGTTACACTAGAATTTACTATATGAACGAAACACACACTTTGAAAAACAATAATAGGTATAGTTTACGAGAAAATCATAAACATTTACATACTAGAAACACTATATCAAAGAGATATTTTCATACACAAGAACAAATGGATATTTTCATACGTAGATCTGTTTTATACTAAGTTTTGTGAGAAATTTCACGTACTTTCGATTATGCATTTTAAGTCCTGTATTATATACCATAATCCCTGGTAGGGCGAGTCTGATACTTGTGTATAAATCTATATGGATTAACAATCCCACACCTAAACTGTTAGCTACAGCTAGGCCGACAAGCCTGGGGTGACAAATATCATATCTTTCCAACGCCTGAAGAACGTTGTTATAGGCATCCTGGTGAAATAGTATGGTTATAAGACTCACATTAAGTATTAAAAACACATTGATTTACGGGGTTTTTCAAATACCTTAAACTATCTCTACATAAACCTACAATTTTAAGCATGAAAAGCACTATTGCATTACAGTTTTGGAACAATCAAACTACCATCTACTATAGTATAAAATATGGGATTTTCTAGGAACTTTTAAAATGTGCAACATTTCATATAGACATTGTCACTAAATACTTATGAACTCACCAGTTTAAATGCTGACCTACTCTTTCAAAACCACTTGTATTTCTCGGGGATTCAGTAATACATGTAAACTACAACTTTTGAAGAAGGGACGCTATGGCGTTAGTTTAACTTCATTTTGACATCATATTGTAATTTGTTTTTGAAACAGTACCTTTCAACAATGTAAACTTTTAAATTATATATATGATGGTTGTACTAATTTCTTTACTATGTATTCAATTGTTGCGATACTACATGAAGTCATCCGCTCTCGAACGATTCCGTCGTTCTAGTCTGGGGGTGTGACAGCATCACTCTCAGAGCATCTCTTAACAAACCCTAGCCCCCTTTTTGAGTGTGTGAGTGATTGTTGCTTTAAGAAGGAATTTTTGGAGCAAGTAGAAGAAGGAGAAGATGAAGAGTTCAAGGAAGAGGAAGTAGATCATAAGGACACTCAGTTGTGGTCATATTTTATGGTAATAAAGCCTCAATCTTGTTTATTGATCTAGTAGATCTTGGTTGTCCCAAAATGGTTGCTTTAAACCCCTAAAAACCCCAAATCCTATATGATTAAGCCTTATGTTTGGGTCATACTTCAGATCTGGACACTAATTGCATTCTAGTAGTGTAAAGTTTCAGCTATGGTCTTGATTGAGATCCCTTTTGAGCTTAGAACCCCATTAAGAGCTTAGTTTTGGCATTTGAAGCCTTTGAAGCCATGCATGCACATAAAGTTTGCAACTTTACATGATAAGCATGCCCTAGAAGCATGGATCTGTGACTTAGAGACGTTGCATGGCTCAAATCAGGCCTGTATGGAAAAGAGACTGACTGGACTCGACGAGTCACAAGCTTAACTCGGTGAGTCATATGAAGATAGCCTTGGACTCGATGAGTTGGCTGAGCAACTCGGTGAGTCCGATAAAGATTACCTTAGACTCGACGAGTTGTTCTACAACACGGCGAGTCGGGTCAGTTTTTCCTGAAGAAAAGTAGTGTTTGAGTGAAATGGCTTCATTCCCTCGTAGTTACACTTAAAGTCATCAACTTTACATGTTCAGATGGTCCCAAGGGCTCAAATTTACGAGTTTGAGGCCCTAGAATGGATTAGAATTCAATTGTATAGAATCTGTGATAGGACTCGGTGAGTTGTTCTTCGGACTCGACAAGTTGAGTCGCGAGTCCCCGTTTTCCCTTCGAGTTGTGGGTTCAGAGTAAATCAGTGAGTGGGAAAGGGGCTCGCTAAGTTAAAGTCAGAGTTAGTAAAGGAGGAACTCGGTGAGTCTGCGCCCTATCTCGGCGAGTCCGATCAACTGGAAGTTGACTTTAACTAGGGGGTAATATAGTCATTTGACCCCGAGAGCATTTACCAGTAACTGATCTAGTGTTTTTGGAAATTGTAGAAAGACAATTCCGAAGCAGCAGTCAGCTTCTTTTAGCGTTAGCATCTCAGCGTCCAACACTACGAGGTGAGTTTTCCTTCAAGTAGGAACGGGTCTACGGCCATAATACTTGCCCGTCTAGTTAGCAGTAGTTCTGGACTTTGGTCCAATGCAGTAGTTCAGTGTGCTTGATGTCTTTGTGATTCAAGCATGTCTTTTTGTTATGTGTTCCGGACTTCGGTCCGATGTTGTATGCAATATATTTGTTTATGCTAGATGATATGTTTATGGTATGCTATGTTATGCTCAGTGAGTTTCCGGACTTCAGTCCGATGTAGGGGACAAGGTCCCAGTCAGTTCCGGATTACGATCTGATGCAATTAGTTCTGGACTTCGGTCTGATGCAGGGGACAAGGTCCCAGTTAGTTCCGGACTTCAGTCCAATGCAGTTTCCGGACATCGGTCCGATGCAGAGGGCAAGGCCCTGGTTAGTTCCGGACTTTGCTCTTATGCAGTTTTCGGACTTCAGTCCGATGCAGTGGCCAAGGCCCAATATGTGTTTATATGATTGTATGGTATGTGGTAGTATGGGGAAGCTCTCTAGCTTTGTGCTTACAGTTTCAGTTTTGGTTTCAGGTACTTCCACAAGCAAAGGAAAGGGCTCGGGATGCTCTCATTGCACACATCACATCTTCAGCTTTTGTCCTAGGAGTTTATTTCATATGCTATGATATGTTGTTACAGTTCTTTTGTTATGACACCTCTATTATAACTTTTTAGGAATTATGACGTACGATTTTATGATATATTATACATCGTTGATAACCTTAGTATTATTTAAACGAAAATTTTTAGGTCGTATTTTGGGTCGTTACACCTTGCCTCCTTGTTATGATTAGTTCGGAATAACTTATCATATGAACAATGAGGAAGTCACTCTAAGCAATCTTCAAGGAATACTTAGAACTAATGAAAGTAGTTTAAAAGGAAAGTTTGTTGTATCCACTTCTACTACTGCCCCAGTCCTGGCAATTGGACATGGGAAGGGAAAGAAGAGGAAAGCTTCCTCAAAGAATCACAAGGGAAAGTCTCATGAAGGATCCTCTTCCAGTGGGTCCAAAGGTGGTTCTACTGCTCCCTCTTCCAATCCAATGGAAGAAGAGTATTAAGGATGGGAAGATAAATCCCAACTTCCCAGGTATTTACATTATTCAATCTAATAACTCATCACATGCTAGTTCTTGGGTCCTCGATACAGGATGTGGTTTTCATATTTTTTCTAAATTCCAGGGTCTAAGAAGAAGTAGGGATTTGGAGCATGAGAAGATTAACTTGATCATGGGGAATAGGAAAGTGTCGCATGTCACCAAGATTGGAGTTTATTCTTCTTTGCTTAGTAATAGGTTAGGGTTAGATTTGAACAATTGTTGCTACTCACCAGATATGGTGAGAAATATTATTTATTTTCATGGTTAATACAAACAAGGTTTTAGATTTTCATTTAATAATGAAATTGGTTCTATCAATGCCTTTTGTAATGGTAAATTTTATTTTGAAGCATTGCCTTGTAATGGTGTATATGAAACTGTGATGGTTGTAGACAACTTAGGAAATAATGTATTGCATATTCATTGGTCCAATGGTTTGGACAAGGCATGCTTGTGGAATTGTTGTCTTGGACATGTCAACAAGAAGCGAATAGCCCAACCCCAAAAGGATGGAGTATTGGAGTCATTTGACTTGAAGTCGGATGACACATGCGAATCTAGTTTGCTTGGAAAGATGACCAAGTCACCTTTCACTGGTACTTGTGAAAGACATGAGGGTTTGTTGAATCTCATATACACCAATGTGTGTGGACCCTTCAGATCCGCCACAAGGGATGCTAACCGCTTCTATGTAACCTTTACTAACAATTATAGCAGATATGGATAGATCTACATAATCAAGAAGAAGTTGGAAACCTTTCAAAAGTTTAAAGAGTTTAAGCAAGAAGTAGAGAATCAATTGGGCAGGAAGATAAACATGCTTCGAGCCAATCGAGTTAGTGAGTATCTTAGTATCGAGTTCCATGACTATTTAAAAAATGTGGAATTGTTTCACAATTGACGCCACAACAACATCGCAGCTTAATGGTATGGCCAATAGGCGCAATCGAACCTTGTTAGACATGGTTCGTTCCATGATGAGTTGAGCTTCATTACCTATCACATTCCGGGGGTATGCCTTAGAGACTGCCACCCATATCCTTAATCTAGTCCCAACTAAGAAGGTTGCCACAACACCTCATGAAATATGGATAGGGAAGGTTCCATCGTTAGCGCATATCAAGGTTTGGGGTTACGAGGCTTTTGTGAGACGTGAGACTCACGACAAGATCGAACCTTGTAGTGAGCGTTGTATTTTGATCGGCTACCCACAGAAATCCTTTAGATATTTGTTTTATATACCTAGTGAGAATGTGGTCCTCGTAGCGTAAATGGATGTATTTCGTGAAAGAGAACTCATATGCCAAGAGGATAGTGGGAGGCAAATTGGCATTGAATAGGTTCAAGAGTTAAGCGATGAAGGAACCTCTAACACTAGCAATCAACCTGAGGATGAGACTCCTGTTGAACCAGTTGACGAGTCCATGCCTTTGAAATGTTCCAGTAGAGTTAGTGTTCCACTTGTGTTATATGGTTTTCATATAAAAACTGAAGGTGATAGATTTATCAGTGATAATACATTGATAAATTTGGATGAACCTAACAACTACACGGAAGCCATGACGGGCTAAGAGTCCGCAAAGTGGAAAGAGGTGATGGACAGCCAAATTCAATCCATGTATGACATTCAAGATTGGAACTTGGTTGAAAATGTACTAGGTCATAAGACGGTCGAATGCAAGTGGATCTTCAAGAAGAAAATCGACATGGATGGGAAAGTACACACATATAAGGTGCGATTGGTTACGAAAGGCTTTACTCAAACTCATGGAGTTGACTATGACGAGACATCCTCACCAGTAGCAAAGATCAAATCTATAAGGGTTATTCTAGCCATAGATGCGTTTCATGATTATGAAATATGGGCAGATGGATGTCAAAACCATTTTCCTTAATGGGAATTTGGCTGAAGATGTTTACATAAGTCTGCTAGAGAGTTTTGTAGATGAAAAGTACCCTTAATAGAGTGTGTAAGCTTGAGAAATCCTTTTATGGATTAAAGCAAGCATCTCGCTAATGGAATACTTGTTTCGATGAGAAAGTCAAAGAGTTTGGATTTTCAAGAAGCGAGGATGAGTCCTGTGTATACGTCAAAGCTAGTGCAAGTATAGTTAGCTTTCTGGTATTGTATGTAGATGACATACTACTCATAGGAAATGACGTTCCAACCTTGCAGGCGGTTAGGTGCTGGCTTGGGAGGTGTTTCGCTATGAAGGACCTCAGGGAAGTTGCTTACATTCTAGGGATATGGATATTGAGAAATATGAGCAAAAGCCTAATAGGACTTAGTCAAAGTACCTACTTGGACAAGGTGTTGAAACGTTTCAACATGGAGAATACCAATAAAAGAGTATTACCTATCCGGAGCAATACCAAACTAAGTAAGACGCAGAGTTCGAGTACCGATGCCAAAATAGCAAAAATGAGTTGAGTACCATATGCTTCTTCCATTGGCTTGATAATGTATGCTATGACATGTACTCGTCCTAATGTGGCTTTGCTTTGAGCATTGTTAGTTGATATTAAGGAGTCCTGGTAAAGCACACTAGATTGCATTAAAAAACATTCTTAAGTACATGCGGGGGACTACGGAATGGGTCCTTACCCTCGGTGGGAGTGATGACTTGAGAGTGACAGGGTATAGTGACGCCAACTTTCAGACCGATAGAGATAATTTCTGCTCTCAGTCGGGCTGGGTGCTTACCCTAAATGGAGGAGCAGTAACATGGAAAATTTCCAAACAGGAGACCATAGTTGATTCAATGTGCGAATCAGAGTACATAACAGTAAGTGCAGCGTCGAAGGAGGCAGTATGGCTAAAGAACTTCATCGGATACCTTGGAGTTGTACCAGCTGTAAAGGATCCTATGGAGATTTTCTGTCACAACGAGGGTGCGGCCTCCTTAACCAAGGAACCAATGGATCATGGAAGATCCAGACACATCGACATAAAATATCACTTCATAATACATCGAGTAGAATAGGGGCTCCCCATAGTGAAGAGGGTATGGATTAGGTGTCTAAGCCCATAACTATAATTGGTATGTACTTGACCCGATACTAGCATGGTCCTTTTGGGTTGCCTTCACCGGAGCAATTTGATAGGATGGATAGTTGAGAAAGAGGTTATATGTGATTTATTAATATATTATATGAATAATATATTAATTGAGAAATAATATTACTTAAATGGTATTGATTAAGAATTAATTTGGAATTAATACTTATAGTTTGGGCTAATGATCCATGTTTGATAGGGATGGACTAAGCCTATATGAGAGTTCATGAAGGTTTAGTCGAAAGGGCCTACCAACTGTGAAGAGTCATGGTGAATTTGGGTTTACATGTAAAAAATCCTGGGAATTCCACACTATAAAAGTAACCCCTAGCATCCCTAAAATTGGCCATAAGAATTCCAAGGTGAAACCCTAGCCGATTTTTGCTTTCTAACCTCTCTAATAAGCCTCCTTTTGATTTTGGTGTTTGTAACTTATTAGAGGTATCACACTTGAGGTACTAAGCTCTTGAAAGGCAAAGAACTACAAGTTGCAACTGAGAGGTATTCATTTAACTAGTTTTTATGCTGTATGTCTCGAATTGCATGCTAGCTACGGTATATGCTTTGGATAAAATGAAATCGCATGTATAACTTGAGAAAACTTAGATCCAAAGCATTAGGGATGTATGTGCACCACAGGATTGTTATAGTGCTCAAAACCCATCAGTCCATAACTTCAAAAGAAGAGATATAGAAAAGGGATGATCAAGATAAAGACATTATACCTCCAAGTGGCTACAACAACACTGAAAATCCCAAATCTAAAGCTTTTCCCTTCAAATTTGCACCACCAACTTCAAGCTCCTGAAGATGGGGATATCACAACATTATACGACTACACTATTATCGAACTTAATTGTAACTAATCATCCTTTATACGTCTTAATTTAAACTTACACAATATTAAAATCCCTGAAATAAAGTTTTAATACTAACTCTGTTTAGACAACACTATCATAATTTAGTGTATATATTTAACAAATATTATCAGGTATTTTAATATACAATAATCATTTATGTTATAATACTTATTTTTAATATTATCATGTGATAACACATAAATAATCATATCTAGTTCACACAATATATGTTGTTAAATATATATATATATATATATATATATATATATATATATATATATATATATATATATATATATATATATATATATATATATATATATATATAACAAAAATTCTAGATAATAAATATTTAATTCACATATAAACTTTCAACAAATATTTGATATGTTTTAATAACAACTATTATTAAATCATGTTCATGAAAGTAACTATGGCCTCACCAGATTTATGTAGAAGAATCGCAAGAACGTCATAATGTTTTTATCGGATTTAATAATTATCCCAAAAAAGTATTGACATATACTTGATACGTAACAACCAGGTGAAATTGTATTGAATGTAGGATTTGTTTGATATTTAGAGATACACTATTTGGAAAATCCACTTTTAAAACCTCATTGATCTAGCCTAGACATAACTGTTCTAAGTAGATCTATTAGTATAACTAATAGTCGAGTTCTTTAGTATCATAGATCTATCCTACACATCACTATTCTGCTAACTCTGAGCAGTCTATAATCACTGCCTAATCTGCTAAATCTTCTCAGTAGTCTGCAGAACCACCTCGGTCTAACCCATGACCCTGTGGCCAACCTCACCCCAACAGACTAGGGGACATCATCTCTGTCCATACAACAGCTCGAAAGGTGAAGTACCAATGATGGAATGAAAGTTGTTGTAGGAGAACTCTGGAAGGGGTAGGTAGGAGTCCAAATGCCCACCAAAATCATTGACGCAGGCCCTTAACATATCCTTGAGGGTCTGGATGGTCCGCTCGCTCTAGCCGTCTATTTGCGAATGATAAGCGGTGCTAAAATGCAGTTTCATGCCGAATTCCTCATGGAACTTCTACCAAACACAGGAGGTGAACCGAACATCACGATCTGAAATAATAGAAACCAGCACCTCGTGGTGAGAAATGATCTCACGGATATACACATCGGTCAACTTCTCAGCCGAAGAACTCTCCCGGATTGCTAGAAAATAGGCGCTCTTGGTTAGTCGATCCACGATGACCCATATAGCATCATGTCCCTTCAACCGTCCTCAACAACTTGGTGATAAAGTCCATCGTGATATGATCCCATTTCTACATGGAAACCTCCATAGACTGTACTTGCCATGCGGCCTCTGATGCTCAGTCTTGACCATCCTGCAGGTCAAGCACCTATTGAGGTACCAAGTGATCTCTATCTTCATGAACGGCCATCGGTAACTCAACCTCAGATCCCGATACATCTTGGTGGCTCCCGGGTGAATAGAAAAGCGAGACTTATGAGCGTCCTCCAAAACAATCTGTTTGACCCCACCAGACATCGGAACCCACACTTAACTGTAACGGGTCAACAATCCACGACTATGCTGCATGAATCTGGTGATCTCGCCCCTGGACCTCTTAATTTTGGAATTCTCTTGTTGTACACCCTCATTCTGATCTTCCCTAATCAAGCTGACGACTGGAGAATCCACAGATATCCTCATATATGATGTCAGAACAGAAGACCCAGCCGACTTTACGCTCAGCGCGTCTGCCACAACGTTCGCTTTACCAGGATGGTAAATGTAGCACCTGGTTCCTGGTACGTAAAAATTTATCTAAGTAATTGTCATTTTAGCCTTGGACTCGGCGAGTTGTAGGTCCGAATCGCCGAGTAGGGATGCGGTCTGGGGGCACACTAAAGTTGGCGACTCGGCGAGTCCATATCCTGGACTCAGCGAGTCATAGCTGTTTGATGAAACCCTAATCCCAAGGGTATGCCCGTATTTAAGCTAGCTTGTGCGACCCAAGCTCGCCCCCATTCACCCTCAGAACCCTATATCTTGTCCAAGCTTTGTTTCCTTATGAGTTTGAAGTATTTGTTGTGTCCTCTTGAAGTTTTGGAGTGGGAAGAAGACTAGATCACGAAGAACAAGAGGAGGTCAAGCATCTTTGAGCTATCTCAGTGTGTTCCCTAAGGTATAACTCGTTTCCCCCTTGTTTTCATGCTTATTGTCCCTTATAGCTCCATTAAAGTCCTTCTTGAACCATTTTTAAGCTTGGGTAGCTTTGAGGGTTCGTAATAAGCTGATTAACCTTTAGATCTTGGCATGGTTGACCTCTAGGAGCTTAGATTTACTATCTTTTTGGAACCATATTACATGAAAGCCCTAGATCTACCCTTTTGCTGCATTTTTGACCCTAAAACCCTCATGGTTGCCTATTTACACGTAAAGTTGGAAACTTTACGTGTAAATCAAGCCCCAGGATCACGGATATATGTATGGCATGAGCTGGATTTGAGCAGAATCCACCATATAGTAATTGCATGGCGGCGAGTCGTTCATCGGACTCGGCGAGTCGAGACGCGAGTCCCCAAGTTTTCTCCCTTTTCGTTATGGCGAGTAGTGTAGTGAGTTCGGGGTGGACTCGGTGAGTTGGAATCCGAACTCATCCATGAAGGAACTCAGCGAGTCAATGCCCTGACTCGGCAAGTTCAAGACAATCTTCTTAGATCAAGAACAGACTCGACGAGTTGTTCATACAACTCGGTGAGTCATAGCGTAGAGTGTTCTTCGGATGAAGGCAAACTCGGCGAGTTGTTCATACAACTCGGCGAGTAGGATGCAGGACTATTAAGACTTGGGTGTAGAGAAAGGCACTCGGTGAGTCGGCAAGCAAACTCGGCGAATCTGGTCAACTGGCAGTTGACTATGACTTAACTCATGACTTGTTAAGGGTAAATGCGCAATTTACCCTGAGAGCGGTTAGCAGTATTTGACTAAGTGTTTGGTGGGAATTACAGCCGAAGGATTTCCGAAATAGCAACAACAGTAGACAGACTATTCCCACACAGATCACCAGCTACTACGAGGTGAGTTACCTTCCAGTAGCGATGGGTTTACGGCCACAATGCCGGCCTACTAGGAGGAGTTGTATGATGGATGATTGTCTCTGTGATATTCATCTAAGGTGGCTACTACATGTGATATGTTTATGTTCTAGTATGATATGATGCTATGTTTTAGTGACAATAAGGGGAGATAGTCCCCAGATTACCGGTCGATAGGGCCGAAGGGGCGATCATGCCCAGCCATGCTAGATAGATTACGAGATATATGTGTTATGTGGTAGTAGTAGGGGGTGAAATAGTCCCCAGTATCCGGTCGAGAGGACCGAAAGGGGAGACCAGCACCCAGATATGCTAGTCTGTATCCTGTTGAGAGGACCGAAGGAGAGGAAAGCTCCCAGTTATGCTAGACAGTATCCGGTCGAGAGGACCGAAGGGGTAGGTCGGGCACCCAGATATACCTGACAATATATGCTTGTTTATGTGATTGTATGGTATGTGGTAGGTTGGGGGAACTCACTAAGCTTCGTGCTTACAGTTTTCAGTTTTGGTTTGGAGTACCTCTTCTTCGAAGGGGAAGGAGCTGGCGCGGTAGCGGCCCATCACACACATGCTTCGTATTCCGCATCATGAGAACTTCCAGGGGATTTGTACTCTGAAATTATTATGTTTATTGAAATGTTTTCCAGATATGCGATATCTTATTAAAATACTTTGATTAGTAAATGTTTTAATTCGAATGTTTTGTTAAAAATATGTTTTCAAAAATGAAATATTTGGCTCATATTTTGGAGTGTTACAAGTTGGTATCAGAGCCCTGGTTTGAGGGATTCGGACACACCTTTGGGGGTGTTTGAACTCAAATCGAGGGATTAAATGATTTTGGAAACAGAAAACGTTTTCTAAAAGGCTAAGTAAAGGGTTTTAAGAAAGAACAAAGTGTGTGATGTGCGCGACTGGCCGAGCTCAAGTAAGTCTTCCCCAATGTACCCATACAAGCTTGTTTATGTTTATCAGTTTCTGTAGAACAGCATGCTAGAATAGGACTAAGGATCTAGGAGTGATGCCTTATGTGCCTACTTTATGTGCTTCAGTATATGAAAGATTTGCAGGCTAGAGTTGAGTAGACAGCAGTAGGGTAGCCTGTTTAGGTTATTCCTGATAGTACGAGTTTAGCATTGTATGCTAGTTCAGTTTTCTCTACAAGGATAGAGTTGCTTGAGATTATTTTCTTTATGTCCAAATGTTGCTTGCTTTGTGCTATGTGGGCTTTGAAGTGATGGGAGTTAGTTGTTAGGTGAATACGTTAAAGTCACATGTGATCAGGGTTGAATAATCTCAGAGTATTAGATTTGACTCTATGGCGTAGCTCTTGTTTGAGTCCTAACCATTGTAGGGATGAGTCCCTTACTCGAAGGATTATCCGAGCCTCGTTACATGTGATTGTATTCAGGTAATAGCTAATTGGCATCACTAAGAGGCCTTCAGCAGCTGAGGACTGGGTTGAGTGGAGTCAGAGGTTTCCTAGGGTAAGCCTAGGATAAAGAGTAGCAGTGATCAACGGTAGTGGAAGGGACCTGGTTCAGTCGAGGCGGTCTTTGGGGAAGGTACGGATAGATGTGGAAGGTAGTACGGGCCCGTACTACTGAAAGCAGAAGATCCGTACCCGAACCGAGGAAGGCTAAGATAAGACCAGGGAACTTGTAGGGGGTGGGATCCCTCCAGGGGTATCAGTATCGCTAACAGTTGTTATTTCTTTGTATATCAGAATGGTGGTACTACGCCCGAGGCCGGCAGTTGGCAGTTCAGGAGAGGGATCGGGTTCGGGATCATGTTCCGAACCAGTAGATGACAGGCTGCGCGAGTTCATCGCGTCGGAGATCACCAGAGGTATCCTTGAGTCGACCCCCATTATCTTCAGGTCGATCAAGGAGGGGATATTGGAGATGATGGAGGATCGCCTCCGGGCATTCAGGAGTGACATGGCATCTGGCCAGTCGGGATCTCGCACACTGTCCTTCAAGGACTTTCAGGGCAGTGGTGGACCGTACATTCATGGGGCGAAGGACCCCATAGCTGCCAGACAATGGATTGCAGACATTAAGTCTGCACATTTAACTAGCTTCTGCCCTGAGGGGTCGAAGGTGAGATATGCAGCAGGATGTCTAAGAGATCGAGCTAGGGATTGGTGGGAGTCTGTCGGTGACTTGTTGGGAGCCTCGGCTCTCGAGGCTATGACCTGGTCGGACTTCGTGACCAGGCTCAGGGTAGAGTTTGCGCCGGCTATTGAGCTTCAGCAGCTAGCTAGGGAGTTCCTAGATATGAGACAGATGACAGAGACTGTGGCGGAGATCACCGCCAAGTTCCGGGAGAGGGCGTTGCTAGTGCCCTAGTACACAGGCGACGAGGATATGAGGAGGACCCACAATCATGTTATGTTACGAGCTGATATTCGGGAGCAAGTAAGTTTTTCAACTTGCCCTACCTTGGACTCCATGATTGCCAGGGCGAGGGAGAGGGAGATAGATTTGGAGCATATTCGGAAACGGAAGGTGGAGGAGGGATAGTTAGGAGGGGCTTCGGGGAAGAAGCCCAAGGGATCAGATGTGGGGCCGAAAGGCCAACAGGGACGGGGCCGCTGCAGGAAATGCGGCAAGACGCACGAGGGGGCGTGCAGGCTGGGATCATCAGGATGCTACAAGTGCGGCAAGTCTGGGCACTATAGCAGGGATTGCACTGCTCCGGCAACAGTTATTCAGACGTCTGAGTTGCTGTGTTTCCACTGCAACCAGAGGGGCCACAAGAAGGCCAATTGCCTCCAGTTAACAGTTTCAGCGTCGGTAAAGGCGCTAGCTCCAGCGACCCTACGGATCACAAATGGCCGGCAGGGTAAGGCAGACACTCCAGTGGTGAGGAGCCGGGCATTTCAGCTGACCGCCGAGGAGGCACGCACTGCACCCGATGTGGTAACGGGTATGATTCTTTCCTTCTCACTTATTTATATGATGTTATGATATTGATATGTACTCGGTTTATGTATCTATATGTGATAGGATCGTTCCATGTGAACGGTATCCAAGTCCAGGTGTTGTTCGACTCGGGTGCTACCCGATCGTTTGTTTCCCTTGCTCTTAGCAAGAAGTTCGATGAGTCCTCGGGCATGTTGGATTGCCCTTTAGAGGTAGAGATTGCCGATGATCAATTGGTGCGAGCATCAACAGTGTTCAGGGATTGTGTTTTGAGGTTATTTGAGGAGCGTTATCTGGTGGACTTGGTTCCCATTCTGTTGCGTGGGAACAAGGTGATTATAGGCATGGATTGGTTGAGCCCCAATGGGGCGGTGATAGATTGCGCACAGCAGCTGGTGCGAGTCAGGACCCTAGGTGGGGGAGAGTTAGTGATTCATGGCGAGAGGCCACAATGTGGACCCTCAGTCTGTTCAGCAGCGACAGGTAGACGATACCTTCAGCAAGGATGCACAGGTTATGCCGCGTATGTGATGGATACCCGGGAGGCGGGTATGGTGACGGTGAGCGAGGTTCCGGTGGTGCGAGATTTCGCAGATATTTTTCCAGAGAAGCTTCCTGGGATACCTTCGGAGCGACAGGTGGAGTTCAGGATTGACCTTGTTCCTGGTGCGACTCCAATAGCCAAGGCACCGTATCGGTTGGCTCCTCCTGAGATGCAGGAGTTTTCTACGCAGCTACAGGAGCTGTTAGACAAGGGATTCATTCGACCGAGTAGTTCACCCTTGGGAGCCCCGATTCTGTTCGTGAAAAAGAAGGATGGGTCACATCGGATGTGTATAGATTACCGGGAGCTGAACAAGGTAACGGTGAAGAACCGATACCCACTCCCGAGGATTGAGGATCTCTTTGACTAGCTTCAGGGAGCATCTTGGTTTTCCAAGATCGATTTGCGTTCGGGTTATCATCAGATGAGGGTCGGAGAGGAGGATGCGTAGAAGACCACGTTTCGGACACGCTATGGCCATTATGAGTCCGTGGTGATGTCGTTTGGGCTCACCAATGCTCCTGCCGTGTTCATGGGCCTCATGAACCGCGTATGCAGACCGATGCTGGATCGGTCTATGATAGTTTTCATTGATGACATCTTGGTTTATTCCAAGACACAGGAGGAGCATGAGGAGCATTTGAGAGAGGTTTTGGAGACCCTGAGGAGGGAGAGCTTGTATGCTAAGTTCTCCAAGTGCGAGTTTTGGTTGTGCGAGGTGCAATTTCTCGGACACCTTGTCAACCAGAATGGGATTCTAGTCAACCCGGCCAAGGTCGAGGCCGTGATGAGATGGGAGATTCCTAAGTCTCCATCCGAGATTCGAAGTTTCCTAAGATTAGCAGGCTACTATCGGAGGTTCATTCAGGATTTCTCCAAGATAGCCGTACCCCTGACACGGTTGACTAGGAAAGTCGTGGTCTTTCGATGGGGGCCTGAGCAGTAGGCAGCGTTCGAGACTCTGAGGCAGAGATTGTGCGAGGCGCCGATCTTAGCCCTGCCCGAGGGCGTGGAGGATTTTGTGGTATATTGCGATGCGTCGATCTCGAGCTTAGGCGCAGTGTTGATGTAGAGGGGGCATGTCATTGCTTATGGCTTGAGGCAGCTGAAGCCTCACGAGGCAAACTACCTGACACACGATTTGGAGTTGGGGGCGGTGGTCTTCACCCTCAAGATATGGCGGCATTACCTTTACGAGGTTCGTTGTACCATTTACACGGACCACAAGAGTTTGAGGTACCTCATGGATCAGCCGAATCTGAACATGAGGCAGCGTTGGTGGTTGGACGTGGTAAAGGATTATGATTGTGAGATCCTTTACCACCCAGGGAAGGCCAATGTGGTGGCCAATGCGCTTAGCCGCAAGGCGACGCCGATCAGGGATGTTTGCATGAGGATGATCGTGGTGACTCCTCTGTTGGAGCATATTCGAGAGGCCCAACAGGAGGCTAGGAAGGAGGAGCATCGGAAGAGTGAGAGAATAGTGGGTCAAGTCACATCTTTCGATTATGATAGCAGGGGGTTATTGACACTACACCGTAGGGTGTGGGTGCCGTGTCATGGAGGCATGCGCCAGATCTTGATGGCGGAGGCGCACAAATCCCGATTCTCTATTCACCCAGGGGCAACGAAGATGTATCGGGATCTTCGCCTAGACTATTGGGGGCCCTGCATGAAGCGGGATGTGGCATGGTACGTCGAGCGGTGCTTGACCTGCAGGAAGGTTAAGGCCGAACATCAGAGACCGCATGGAAAGATGCAGTCGTTGGACATTCCATTGTGGAAATAGGAAGATATCACGATGGATTTTATCACGAAGCTTCCCAGGACCGTGCGTGTAGTAGATTTGATTTGGGTCATCGTAGATTGATTGACCAAGAGTGCTCATTTTATTCCGATTCAGGAGAGCATTTCGGCCGAGAATTGGCCGACATCTATATTAGGGAGATTATGGCATGGAACGGGGTGCCAATATTTGTTATCTCGGATAGGGATGTGCGTTTTACTTCCAGGTTTTGGAAGAGGTTTCATGACGAGTTGGGTACTCATTTGCATTTTAGAACTGCCTTTCACCTGCAGATAGATGGCTAGAGCGAGCGGACCATCCAGACTCTGGAGGATATGTTGCGGGCATGCGTGCTAGACTTCGGTGATAGCTGGGATACTTATCTTCCCTTGGCGGAGTTCTCGTACAACAACAGCTACCATGCGAGTATCGACCGCCCTCCATTTGAGATGTTGTACGGATGCAGGTGCAGGACCCCGATATGCTGGGGAGAGGTTGGTCAGAGAGTTATGGGGAGCACCGAAGTGGTGCTCAAGACTACCGAGAGGATTCAGCAGGTTCGGAGCAGGCAGAAAAGTTACGCCGACAAGCGTCGATCAGACCTGGAGTTCCAGGTTGGGGATATGGTTCTCCTGAAGGTGTCGCCTTGGAAAGGCGTCATTCGATTCAGGAAGTGGGGCAAGTTGGGCCCGAGATTCATTGGTCCGTTCAGGGTTGTAGCCCAGGTGGGAAGGTGGCATATAGGCTGGATCTGCCAGCCGAGCTCAGCCAGATTCACAGCACCTTCCATGTCTCCCAGTTGTGGAAGTGTGTCATGGATGATTCAGTGGTGGTACCATTAGAGGATATACAGGTTGATGACAGCCTGAATTACATTGAGCGCCCAGTCGCAATCCACGACCGGAAGTCGAAGGATATGAGGAACAAGAGGGTGGAGTTAGTGAAGGTGCAGCGGCAGCACCGAAAGGGGTTCGAGTGGACTTGGGAGCTAGTGGAAGAAATGATGGAGCATTACCCCGAGCTATTTCAAGATCGAGCACCAGACTTCTACGACGAAGTCTAAAATAAGTGGGGGAGATTTGTAGCACCTGGTTCCTGGTACATAAAAATTTATCTAAGCAATTGTTATTTTAGCCTTGGACTCGGCGAGTTGTAGGTCCGACTCGCCGAGTAAGGACGCGGTCCGGGGGCACGCTTAAGTTGGCGACTCGGCGAGTCCATATCCTGGACTCGCGAGTCATAGCTGTTTGATGAAACCCTAATCCCAAGGGTTTGCCCCTATTTAAGCTAGCTAGTGCGACCCAAGCTCGCCCCCATTCACCCTCAGATCCCTATATCTCATCCAAGCTTTGTTTCCTTGTGAGTTTGAAGCATTTGGTGTGTCCTCTTGAAGTTTTGGAAAGGGAAGAAGAGTAGATCAAGAAGAAGAAGAGGAGGTCAAGCATCTTTGAGCTATCTCAGTGTGTTCCCTAAGGTATAACTCGTTTTCCCCCTTGTTTTCATGCTTATTGTCCCTTATAGCTCCATTAAAGTCCTTCTTGAACCATTTCCAAGCTTGGGTAGCTTTGAGGGTTCGTAATAAGCTGATTAACCTTTAGATCTAGGCATGGTTGAGATCCAGGAGCTCACATGTACTGTCTTTTTGGAACCATATTACATGAAAGCCCTAGATCTACCCTTTTGGTGCATTTTGGACCCTAAAACCCTCATGGTTGCCTATTTACACGTAAAGTTGGAAACTTTACGTGTAAATCAAGCCCCAGGATCACGGATATATGTATGGCATGAGCTGGATTCGAGCAGAATCGACCATATAGTAATTGCATGGTACCGACTCGGTGATTCGTTCATCGGACTCGGCGAGTCCAGATGCGAGTCACCAAGTTTTCTCCCTTTTCGTTATGACGAGTAGTGTAGTGAGCCTGGGATGGACTCGGTGAGTTGGAATCCGAACTCATCCATGAAGGAACTCAACGAGTCAATTCCCTGACTAGGCGAGTTCAAGACAATCTTCTTAGATCAAGAACAGACTCGATGAGCTGTTCATACAACTCGGCGAGTCACAGCGTAGAGTGTTCTTCGGAGGAAGGCAAACTCGGCGAGTTGTTCATACAACTTGGCGAGTAGGATGCAGGACTATTAAGACTTGGGTATAGAGAAAGGCACTCCACGAGTCGGCAAGCAAACTCGGCGAATCTGGTCAACTGGCAGTTGACTATGACTTAACTCATGACTTGTTAAGGGTAAATGCGCAATTTACCCTAAGAGCGGTTAGTAGTATTTGACTAAGTGTTTGGTGGGAATTACAGCCGGAGGATTTCCGGAATATCAACAACAGCAGACAGACTATTCCCACACAGATCAACAGCTACTACGAGGTGAGTTACCTTCCAGTAGTTGTGGGTCTACGGCCACAATGCCGGCCCACCAGTAGGAGTTGTATGATGGATGATTGTCTCCGTGATATTCATCTAAGGTTGCTACTACCTGTGATATGTTTATGTGCTAGTATGATATGATGCTATGTGTTAGTGACAGTAGGGGAGATAGTCCCCAGATTACCGGTCGATAGGGCCGAAGGGGCGATCATGCCCAGCCATGCTAGATAGATTACGAGATATATGTGTTATGTGGTATTAGTAGGGGGTGAAATAGTACCCATTATCCGGTCGAGAGGACCGAAGGGGGAGACCAACACCCACATATGCTAGTCAGTATCCGGTTGAGAGGACTGAAGGGGAGGCAAACTCCCAATTATGCTAGACAGTATCCAGTCGAGAGGACCAAAGGGGTAGGTCGGGCACCCAGATATGCCTGACGATATATACTTATTATGTGATTGTATGGTATGTGGTACGTTGGGGGAGCTCACTAAGCTTCGTGCTTATAGTTTTCAGTTTTGGTTTCAGGTACCTCTTCTTCGAAGGGGAAGGAGCTGGCGCGGTAGCGGCACATCACACACATGCTTCGTATTCCGCGTCATGAGAACTTCCTGGGGATTTGTACTCTGACATTATTATGTTTATCGAAATGTTTTCCAGATATGCGATATCTTATTAAAATACTTTGATCAGTAAATGTTTTAATTCGAATGTTTTGTTAAAAATATGTTTTCAAATGAAATTTTTGGCTCCTATTTTGGGGTGTTACAATAAATGATCTCGCAGTCATAATCCTTGACTACGTCCAACCACCTGTGTTGCCTCATGTTCAGGTTCGGCTGATCTATCATATGTCTCAAGCTCTTGTGATCCGTGTTGACGGTACAACGGAACCCATACAGATAATGTCTCCAGATCTTGAGAGCGAACACCATCGCTCCCAACTCAAGATCATGTGTAGAATATTTCGTCTTATGCAGCTTCAGCTGTAGCGAAGCATAGGCTATCACTCTCCACTCTGCATGAGGACTGCTCCCAACCTAGTGATGGACGCATCACATAAAACTACAAAATCCTCAACTCCCTTAAGGAGTGTCAAAACTGGAGCCTTGCAAAGATTTTGTTGGAGGGTCTCACATGTTGTCAGTTGCTCATGGCCCCACCAGAAATCCACCCCTTCCGCATCAAACGAGTGAGGGGTACTACAATTTTGGAGAATTTCTGAATAAATCTTCGGTAGTGCCCTGCCAAACCCAAAAAACTCCTGATATCCATGGGAGATCTCGAGACCCCTCACCACCATCACCGCCTTGATTTTCGCTGGGTCGACCAAAATCCCATCTTGGTTAACAAGATATCCAAGGAACTGAACCTCTCGCAACCAAAAGTCTCATTTTGAGAACTTGGCATAAACCCATTGTCGGCTTAAAACTCCCAAAAGCTCATGAAGATGCTCCTTATGTTGCTCTCTGGTCTTGGAATACACCAAGATATCATCGATAAACCCAATAACTGATCGATCAAGCATCATCCTGCATACCTGATTCATCAGGTCCATGAATACTATTGCCGCGTTGGTAAGCCTAAACGGGATCACCAAAAACTCGTAGTATCCATACCGAGTCTGGAACGCGGTCTTCTCCACATCCTCCTCCCTTACCTTGACCTGATGGTACCCGGACCTCAGATCTATCTTGGAAAACTAAGATGCTCCCTGTAACTAATCGAATAGGTCATCTATCCGTGGAAGAGGATAATGGTTCTTCACCGTTAACTTTTTCATCTCCTGGAAGTCAATGCACATCCGTTGTGAACCATCCTTCTTCTTGACAAAGAGAACCGACGCTCCCCACGGAGAACTGCTCTGACGAATGAATTGATTGCCTAGTAGCTCCTGCAGCTGAGATCTCAACTATTGCATCTTAGGCGCTGCTAATTGGTACGATGCCTTGGCAATAGGGGTTGCACCTGGCACAAGGTCGATCCTGAACTCGACCTGCCTATCAGGAGGCACTCCGGGTAACTCCTCTAGGAATACATCGGCAAACTCTCTAATGACTAGAACCTTTAAAACCAAGACCTAATCCCTAACCCGCATATCCACCATATACACCAAATAACCCACACACCCATGTTGAATATACTGTTGAGCCCTGGCGGCTGAGCAAAACCCTTAACCCAACCTGGTGAGCTCACCATAGATAACCAGTTCTCCCCCACTTCGGGTTCGAACTACCATACACTGAACCCTGCAGTCAATCAAGGCACCAAAGCAACTCAGTCAATCCATACCCACTATAATGCAAACACCCCGCATGGGAATCGGAATCAAGTCAATCGGAAAAGACACCCCGAATATCTCTAGAATGTAACCCCAATAAACTGATGAAGTAGAAACACCATATTTGTTGGCGATGGAAACTCAAAATGGACACTCTAGCTCTCCTAAGGGAAAACCAAAATCCCTACCAAAAGATCGATAGACAAAAGACCGACTTGCTCACTAGTCAAACAGTACCAGGGCAGGCAAAGAGGTCACTAAGAACGTACCTAGCATAGATACAAACTCATGAGCATACAATAAACATAATCAATTAGATAAGTGATAGAAAACATACCAGCCACCACATCTGGTGTTGTCCTGGCCTCCTCGGCCATGAACTAGAAAGCGCGATCTTGAGCCCACAGGAGTTCTTCCCTGCCCTGACTCTCATCAGTGATCCTAAATGTGGCTAGCACAGGAGCCTATGTCGGCTTGGCAGGGAGCAACGGAGCGTTGGCCTTCACATGGCCAACCTAATCACAATGGTAACATATTGTTATATTCGGAATTGGGGAAAACTGGAGGTAGTCCCTCACATAATGCCCCTCCTTGACACATTAGGGGCACTCACTACTAGATTGACATGCTCCAGAATGAACCTTCTTGCACTTCCTACAAGTGCGGTCACGGTGACCTCCATAACTAGAATCGACAGTCTTGGACTGCATCAGCGCCCGCTGTGACTGCGTTGGGGCCTGCCTCTGCTCTCTCAACTGCAACTCAATGTCAAGCTCATGCCACCTAATGGCCTCCTGTAACTCCAGTAAGGTATCACAAAGCTAGGTAGCAACGAAGTGTATGATGTCAGTCCTGAGCATGCTCAGAGAACGAGTCACCTGAGCCTGCTCGGAAGGAAATTTCGGGCAAAACATTGCCCTCTCGATCCGTGTCTCAAATCCAGAAACTCCTCAGCCAACCTCTCCTGCTCAACCCGAGGAATGTAGTAAGTGCGAAGCATATCCCTGAACAGATCCCAAGATACTACAACCCTTTGCTCATCGGAGTATGATCATGTAACAAGTCTCCACCAGTCCTTCACTCCGGACCTCAGTAGGTTCAGAGCACCTGGCCCTCTGGTCAGCAAGACATGAACCCGTGAAAAAGCATCCCTCGATGTCAGATAACCACCTCATGGCTATGATCGGGTCCTGTAATTCATTGTAAGTTAGAGCTTCGTGTTATCAAAGTCCCAATATGAAAAGCTCGACCTGTCCCTGCACCTATAGCCGTCACGACTGCGAAGGCTACAACAGCAGCCATCTGAGCAATGTTTGTGTAGTCATCATCAAAGAACTCCATCATCGCGGTCTTGATAGACCCAATCTTCGAAATCTGACCCCGGATGATAATAACCACCTCCTCACGGATGATCTCCCTGACACGCTCCTCTGACAAGGCTAACTCACCCTAACTGCCAGCTCCGAATCCCGATCGAAACCTGGTCTCAAATCGCCTGGTAACCACCATACTGAAAATACACTAGAAAAATGTCAGAAAATCCGCATAAACAACAGGGAACCAACTCCTAACGAATCCCTAGGGGTTATGACTTCCCTGCTACGCATACGGGTTTTGTGCTTTTAGTAATACATGCCCATACTACCTTCCACACCTAACCATATTTGTCTCAGGGATCATCACCACACCCTAACAATATTCATAAGCATAGGCGAGCATTCAATTATCACTCTTAGAGGAAGGCTAAATAACTCATACTAGCCTACTGACCCTACATAATCCATGAAACTTCCACCAACCCTGCAGCACTCGTGTATGCTAGCCATGCATAATATTTGATCCTATAGGCATTCGACTATTCGATCCTACCCTAAGCCCTTCATCAGACAAGAACAGGAAATAAGGCCAAACCAAACATTCTTAAACTATAAGATCTTAGTTATATATAACTATGATGCATACACTAAGCAAATACAGTAATGATGTCAATTTCATATAAGGAAAACCCTAGGCTATCAGGCATCATATAATCAGGCAATTCTACCATGCAATTCTTGAAGATCCCTAGCCTATCACTAGCATGTTGTTCTATGATATCACAATATCAAATAACAGTATGGTATTTTGGGGTCTACTTACTGGCTCCAGTTGATCGTACACATCGCATCATCCTTTGGTACTTTGAAAACATTTAGAAATCATTTTGAAAATCTTTTCCTTAGTTTGAGACTGGATTCACACGAATGTTCCTCCAACTGACTCAAACCAAGGCTCTGATACCAGCTTATAACAACCATAAAATTCATGAAAATTTTAAACTTTTCAAACATTCCAAAACCATCCATTGTTTACAAATTGCTTTCAAAATAATCCAATTTCAAAGTTTTCCCAGAAATCATTACATGAAAAACGAGGAGGTACACGATCAACCCTTTGCCTTCACGTGATCATCTTAAGTACCTGAAACAAAATCCACAATTGTAAGCCCTAAGCTTAGTGAGTTCCCCCAAAATACCGATACATAACACATAGTACACATAATAACAACATGTAATGGGTCCACAGATTAACAGACTGGTTTACCCCCGAGCCCATAGCATGAGTTTGGCTTGCCTATCAGGCCCCCACCTCATGTATGGCTTGTTCCCTCAGTCCTTGGACTGGAATACAAAATATTATCTCACAGTACAAGACTGGAAAGCCACGCCTGTCCTTTAGATTATATCTGGAATGCTCATGAGTCCTCGGTATGAGTCTGGCATGCCCTCCCTAGCCCTCAGCTCATATCTGGCATACTTCATGGTTCATTGGCTACAACACAGAGTAGTACAACCTCAACCCAACCCATATGATTGTTGGATATAGTGTCTAAGTCCATAACTATATTTTGTATGTACTTGACCCGACCCGGCATGGTCCATTTGGGTTGCACTTCACCCGAACAATTTATGGATAATCTTTTGAGAATAGTAGAAGTTATGATTTATTAATATATTATAAGTTCTAATATATTAATATAAGATCATATTATTTAATTAGTATTGATCAATAATTAATCTAGGATTAGTTTAGAGATCAAAGATATTACTAATTAAATATGCGCTTCTATATTTATATAGTGTGGGCTAATGCTTATTTGGAATGGGCTAGGCTTGCATGGAAAAGTCCATGGATACTCCACGGAGCTTTAACCCATGGATCTCATGGAAATGAAGAGACATGGGTATTAGGGTTTACATGGATGTAACCCTAATCCACCACACTATATAAAGGAGGCTTTGGTTCTTGAAATCACACTAGTTGACACTTGTTGACGTGAGTAAAGCAAGAGGGCCGATTTCAAGATAGTAGTGACTATTCTCTCGAAGTTCCAAGTTTGTGGTGATTTGTGATTTCCATTTGAGGCATTCACACTATTGGAGCTAGGCTGTAAAACTCCAAGCAATCAACTACTACTACAAGGTAAGTATTTCTACTAGCTTTATTTGATTCATGTTCCCCATGCCATGCTAGTTAGGATATGAACCTTGGAAAATAATTATTTGCATGTATCTTAGACAAACATAGATCCAAGGTTTATTAGGGTTGTATGTACACTTAGGAAGTGTTAGAATGCTTAAAACCCATCAGTGGTATTAGAGCCTAGGTTTGTTTGTTTGATACTTGATGCAATATATTGGAAAAAGTCGAAAAACTTGTTGTCTGCCTGATGAACTCGCCGAGTCCATGGGGGGACTCACCGAGTTCCTGTGTATATTCAACCTACTCGGCGAGTAGGTTCATGCACTCGACGAGTAGGAGCGATAGAGTGCAGATTTTCGACTTTTGCTGCTGGAAATGGACTAGAAACATTACCCTAAACTATTTTGGTGTTATAAAACTTGTTTTAGATGGTGTAATGTTTGTTCTAATCCATTTAAAATGGCTAATATCAATTTTTCATGATTATATGTGTTCATATGGTCTTTAAACTTTCATATGGATATTAATGTTCTTGATGTTATGTAGTTAGATGATCATAGGAATTACTTGTAACCTACTTGGTAGTTTAATTCTTGATCATAATGTGTTTTAATGGAGTCCATAACTTGTCCTCAAGTTATGGAAAACCAAGAGTCACACTTGAATTAAAACCATTAAAAGAACACAAGAGTTAGAAAAGTGAAGAGTCTTCATTTTTATTACTCTATTGAACTCATAAGTTACAAGAAATGACAGGTTTTGAAAGTTTACAAAACTTGCCCTCAAGTTTGGGAACTAGTAAATTCATATTAAAACTTTAGTTCCAACCCTTAGAATTTTAAAAGTTAAAATTCAACCCTTATACTTATAATATTATAAGTTAATAATATATATGTATAAGATCAAAGTCGTCTTACTGCTAGTACGCCTCATTCACAAAACCGGTTTATAAGGTGGGTATAAGGTTGTTGCCTATAAAATGGCAACTTAATGGGTGTCCACTCTCACCCACTGCTTGCTTGACTGGTGGAGGGTCGTTAGCCGAACGGGTAAGACAAGGACTTATAAATTCTCATTAAAAGTATGATGAATATTATAAAGTAACTAAATGTTTTATTAAATTCCCAATCTTAGTTACTTTAGGAAAAATGTGAATAAGGTGCTAATCCATGAAATTACACTTTACACTTTGTCTAAGTTGTTAGTGGAGCGTGTGTGGTTAACCGGCACACTAACTTGGACTTAACAAGGTAGGTAAAAGGTGACTTAATATTTATCATAGTATCGATGGAGCGTGTGTGGTTAACCGGCACATCGATTGAGGGGTAATTTATTAAGGGTACCAAGTAATTTGCATGGTTACTTCACACCTCGTTTTGTGATCCTCGGCATCCTAGTCACAAAACATGGAGGGCACACTCGAGATTGAAACATGCCTTTGAAAAGTTCATTGAATCTCAAAATAATCTAGGAGTTTCTAAGAACCAAATTAAATATTTATTAATATTTCGACTTTGGTGGAAATTGTTGAATCGTCATTCACCTACCTTTCAAATATGTTATTACTTAGATTACGGCATACCTCTTCTAAGTATAATATATTGTGATTGGGTCCTAGCCTTAATACTACATTTGGGTGTTTTATTAAGGACTATCTCTATATCTAAACTAATCCTTCTTTCTTCTCTTATCAAATGTCTGCAAACAACGCTTCTTCTGGCTCTAATCCTAGTGGCTCCTTTTCTCTTATGAACTTGTGTGGGAAAGTCACTTTTGATGGATCCAACTTTAATGCATGGATCAAAAACATCAGGATGATTACTCGCTACGAGGACAAGGAATATGTCCTTGATAAGGAGCTTAAGGAGATTGATGAGACAGTTGCAACTCCTCAAGAGATCACTGAGTTTAGGGCACATGAAAGGGAAGCCACCAAAGTGGCATGCATCATGATGGCCACTATGACCGTGGATCTCCAAAAATCCTATGAAGATTTCTACCCCTATGAGATGCACCAAGACTTGATGAAAAGATACCATCAAAGTGCGCGTCAAGAGAGGTATGAAATCATCTCCTCCATGATAACAACTCGCATGAAGGATGGTGAACCCATCACAGACCACATTCAGAAAATGCAAAGATTTGTGGACCGTTTGCTGAAGCTAAATGTGAACTTCCCTAAGGAGCTAGCAATAGATATCATTTTGCACTCCTTACCTTCATGTTATGATCAATTCCGCATGACATACCACATGAACAAGGAAGAGGTCACACTCAGCAAAATTCAAGGACTCTTAAAGACCACAGAAAGTGGTCATAAGGGTAAGGCGATTGTTACTCCTACTCCTACCAACACCGCCCCTGTCTTGGCAATCAGGAAAGGACGAGGGAAGAAGAGAAAGAGCTCTTCGAAGGGTACCAAGGTTAGGACCCTTGATGAGTTTTCTTCAAGTGGGACCAAGAAAGGTCTCATCACTCCTTCTTCTAACCCAAAAGAGGCTGAATGCTTCTATTTCCATGAAAAGGCACATTAGAAGCGGAACTGCCCAACGTACCAGCAAGATGTGAAGGATTGGAAAGTTAAACCCAACCATGCAGGTATTTACACTATCATTTCTAATAACTCACCCAATTCTAACTCTTAAGTCCTTGATACCGGTTGTGGTATTCATATTTATTGTGACTTGCAGGGACTAAGAAGAAGTGAGAATGTGGAGCAAGGAAGGATAAACTTAATCATGGGGAATAGGAAAGTTACACCTGTCACAAAGATTTGAGTTTATACTTTGTCGCTAAGTAGTGGGTTAAATTTAGATTTCAGTAAATGTTGTTATTCACCATAAATGGCAAGAAATATTATTTCCTTTCATGCATTGTATAAACAAGGTTTCACCTTTTCATTTGATAATGAAGTTGGTTCGATTAATGCTTTCTTTAATAATGTTCTTTATTTTAAAGCATTACCTTGTGATGGCGTGTATAAAACAGTATATGTGGTTGATTAGTTAGGAAATAATGTATTGTGTATTGATTCTGTTAATAATAATAACTTGGATAAAGCATCATTATGGTATTCTCGTCTTGGACATATAAGCAAGAAACGCATAGGCCAACTCCAAAATGATGGAGTTTTGGAGTCGTTTGACCTAAAGTCAGATGATAGTTGCGAATCATGCTTACTTGGAAAAATCACAAAGTCACCCTTCACAAGTTCTTGTGAGACGGGTGAAGGTTTGTTGGACGTTGTACACACAGATGTGTGTGGACCATTCAAACATGCCACAAGGGATGCTAATCACTATTATCTGACTTTTACTGATGATTAGAATAGATATGGATATGTCTACTTAATCAAGCATTAGTCAGAGACTTTCGAAAGGTTTAAGGAATTTAAACAGGAAGTAGAGAATCAATTGGGCAAGAACATTAAGATGCTTCGATCCAATCGAGGTGGTGAGTATCTTAGTTCAGAGTTCCTCGACTATCTTAGGGAATGTGGGATTGTCTCACAATTGAAACCTCCCAGGACACCACAGTTGAATGGTGTAGCAGAGAGGCGTAATCGAACCTTTTTAGATATGGTTCGTTCCATGATGAGTTGATCTTTGCTACCAATCTCATTTTGGGGGTATGCCTTAGAGACTGCCGCCCATATTCTTAATCTAGTCCCTATAAAGAAAGTTCCCAAAACTCCTCACGGGATGTAGACTGGTAAAGTACCTTAACTAGACCACATCAAGATTTGTGGTTGCGAGGCTTTTGTGAGACGCGAGACTCATGACAAGCTAGAACTCCGAAGCGAGAGGTGTATTTTCATCGGCTATCCACAAAGATCCTTTGGTTACCTCTTCTACAGACCTAGTGATAATGTGGTATTTGTAGCAAGAAGAGGAGTTTTTCGATAGAGAGAGAGTTTATAAGCCAAGGAGACAGCGGGAGGCAAATTGATCTTGAAGAAATTCAAGAGTCAAGTGGTGAAGAAACTTCAAACGCTAGCCCTCAACTTGAGGAGGAAACTCCTGTTGAGCCAATTGACGAATCTGTACCTCTAAGGCATTCCACGAGAGTTAGGAATGCACCTGAGCATTACTATGGTTTCCATATTACTGTAGAAGGTGAGACACTTATTAGTGATGAGACACTAGTAGGTCTGGATGAGCCTAACAGCTACACGGAAGCCATGGCAGGCCCTGAGGCTGCTAAATGGAAAGAGGCTATGGATAGCGAGATACAGTCCAAGTATGACAATCAAGTTTGGAACTTGGTTGACCATGTACCTGATCGTAAGGTAGTTGGGTGCAAATGGATCTTCAAGAAGAAGACCGAAGTGGATGGTAATGTACACACTTATAAGGCACGACTGGTAGCAAAGGGTTATTCTCAAACTCCGGGAGTTGATTATGATGAAACCTTTTCACCATTGGCCAAGATAAAGTCTATTAGGGTTCTGTTAGCCATTGCTAGATTTCATGAATATGAAATATGGCAAATGGATGTCAAAACCACTTTCCTTAATGGAAAGTTGGCTGAAGATGTTTACATGGTTCAACCAGAGGGTTTTGTCAGTTCAGAGTACCCCAATAGAGTGTGTAAACTCGAGAAATCCATTTATGGATTGAAACAGGCACCTCGCAGATGGAATCTTTGCTTTGATGAGAAAGTCAAGGAATTTGGATTTTCAAGGAGTGAAGATGAATCTTGTGTCTATATCAATGCTAGTGGGAGCATAGTCAGCTTTTTGGTACTGTATGTGGATGACATACTACTCATAGGAAATGACATCCCAACCCTGCAGGAAGTAAACTCCTGGCTTGGGAAGTGTTTCACTATAAAGGACCTTGGTGAAGATGCCTATATCCTAGGGATAAGGATTTTGAGAAACATGAGTAAAAGACTAGTTGGACTTAGTCAAAGCACCTATGTGGACAAAGTGTTGAAAAGATTCAACATGCATAACTCCAAAAAAGGTGAGTTACCAATTCAGAGTAATGCCAGATTGAGTAAGACACAAAGCCCTAGTACTGAGGCTGAGATAGCGGAAATGAGTCGACTACCTTATGCTTCAGCTGTAGGATCGATCATGTTGCTATGATGTGTACTTGACCTGATGTAGCTTTTGCTTTGAGCATGGTGAGCAGGTATCAGGGGAACCCTGACAAGGCACACTGGACTGCGGTAAAGAATATCCTCAAGTACCTACGAAGGACTAAGGACTAGCTCCTTACCCTTAGTGGGAGTGATGACTTGAGAGTTGTAGGGTATAGTGGTGCTAGCTTCTAGACTGATATGGATAATTTCCGCTCTCAGTCAGGCTGGGTCTTTACCTTAAACGGAGGAGCAATCACTTGGAAGAGTTCCAAGCAGGAGACAGTGGCTGATTCCACTTGTGAATCAGAGTATATAGCAACAAGCGAGGCAACAAAGGAGGCTATATGGCTAAATAACTTCATCGGAGACCTTGGAGTTGTACCAGCTATAAAGGAGCCAATGGAGATTTTCTGTGACAGCAATAGTGCGGTTGCCTTAGCCAAGGAACCAAGAGATCATGGGAGATCCAGACACATTGACAGAAAATATCACTTCATCAGACATCAAATAGAAGAAGGAATCCTCGTGGCAAAGAGGGTATCATCGGATGAGAACCCAACAGATCCCCTCACGAAGGGACTGAGTAGGATTAAGCATCTCTAGCATGCTCGGAGCACAGAGATGAAGGATGATATAAGTTTTAGTAGTTAGATAAATTATGAAATTTGTAAAGTGTAATTGACATTAGATGATGAATAAAAGGTGTTTTATTTATGTGTAAAGTGTTGCTATCTCTTTTCGATCGTTTACTATATTTATTTTGCATGTTTTGACTTCCAGAATAATTATGTTTGGTGTATCATATTATTCAAACCTCCACAGTTGGTCATATGTTGGAAGTAGGTATGAATCAAGACTATCATGATTGGTTGTAGAGGTCTAAGGTGTTGGACATGGCTACAACAATCATGAGTGCTCATAAGTTCTGAGCATTGGACTCAACCCACGCTCACTGGAATCACTTCATGGAATTTTATCTCGAGTGATCGTGAAACGGTAATATTATATAAGTCTTCAAACCTAGAGATATGATTTGTTACTTACGAGTTGATTATGCATTGATTGTACAAAAACACATTGGTAACTCGATGTTATAAAATATGCCTTTGTGTATAATTCAACGAGTGGTAGAACAAACATATGAGTCGAAGTTTGTCTCTTCCTTCTAGGATTAGAAGCGATATCTGGGCCTCTCGATGATTTTGTTTTGACCTATGTACCGGGCCCGCTCAGAACTAAATTGATGTGTTCAGTTAAGTTCTGTGTCAAACAAATCGGAAATCAGGAAACAAATGTTGGACAATAAGTAAGACCATGTTCCATGTATTTGTCCAGGTGATATCTTGAATAGAGGATTATATGATCACTTATCTAAAATGGCGCTTCTAGTTCAACAACTTTTAAAGAGCTACGATTGTGGATCGGTTCCTGAAGTCATACGTGCAACTATAGTTATTAGACTTATCCAAGTGGGAGACTGTTGGATATAGTGTCTAAGTCCATAACTATATTTGGTATGTACTTGACCCGACCCGGCATGGTCCATTTGGATTGCACTTCACCCGAACAATTTATGGATAATCTTTTGAGAATAGTACAAGTTATGATTTATTAATATATTATAAGTTCTAATATATTAATATAAGATCATATTATTTAATTAGTATTGATGTATAATTAATCTAGGATTAATTTAGAGATCAAAGATATTACTAATTAAATATGTGCTTCTATATTTATATAGTGTGGGCTAATGCTTATTTGAAATGGGCTAGGCTTGCATGGAAAAGTCCATGGATACTCCATGGAGCTTTAACCCATGGATCTCATGGAAATGAAGAGACATGGGTATTAGGGTTTACACGGATGTAACCCTAATCCACCACACTATATAAAGGAGGATTTGGTTCTTGAAATCACACTAGTTGACACTTGTTGAGGTGAGTAAAGCAAGAGGGCCGATTTTAAGATAGTAGTGACTATTCTCTCAAAGTTCCAAGTTTGTGGTGATTTGTGATTTCCATTTGAGGCATTCACACTATTGGTGCTAGGCTGTAAAACTCCAAGCAATCAACTACTACTACAAGGTAAGTATTTCTACTAGCTTTATTTGATTCATGTTCCCCATGCCATGCTAGTTAGGATATGAACCTTGGAAAATAATTATTTGCATGTATCTTAGACAAACATAGATCCAAGGTTTATTAGGGTTACATGTATACTTAGGAAGTGTTAGAATGCTCAAAACCCATCAATAATATGTCAACATGTAACAGATAAATACACATACAGATAATCGAACAGTATCACAGGTAGTCCTACAGATCTACTAGACTAGGATATCAACTAGCATGCATATCTAACTCATACTCAACATACAAAACACTACCAGGATATAAATCCAATGAGCCAGCCTTGGTGCCTTTGATCCCTAAGTATAATGAGGAAAACTCACCTCACAAGTAGTGATGAACCGATAATATGAATCCAAACTCAAAGCTCCAACTCTACTGCCTACAATCACCAATGACTACTTCATTAAAATCCCAAAATACCCTAAAAACTCAAACTTGGTCAACCATGGTAAAAGTCAAAGTCAACAGTCAACATCTACAATCCATCTTGATCCAACTCATTAAGTGCATCTTCTGACTCGTCGAGTTCCTTCATGTCTCATAAAATCGTGAAAAGCTCAAGGCAACTTGCTGATTTACCAAACTAAATCGTCGAGTTCATCAACATCCAGAAAGTGAAAAAACCTGAACCAACTCGTCGAGTTGGCAGAGCAAATCGTCAAGTTTTCCTAGCTGTAATGCATTCAGACACTTTCAAGCAAAACCTAAGTCCCAAACTATAGATTTGGTCCCATAGGACTGAAATACAACGTAAATTTGTTAGCTTTACGTCCATGCATGGCATCAAGAGGGCTAAAACACTCAAATAAGGCTTATCAAGGGACCTAGGGCATGAAGGAGGGCCAATACTTCATAAAGTTGGCAACTTTAAGTCCATGGAAGACATGAGATGTCCATATCTAAAACCATGGCTTCATAACATGCTCAAATCCAAGAAATAAGCTAATGATGGGCATAACTTCAAAAGAAGAGATCTAGAAAAGGGATGACCAAGATAACTACTTTATACCTCCAAGTGGTAGTAACAACACTAAAAATCCCGGATCTAAAGCTTCTCCCTTCAACTTTGCACCACCAACTTGAAGCTCCTAAAGATTGGGATGTTACAACAGCATACGACTGCACTTTTATCTAACTTAACTATAACTAATCATCCTTTATATGTATTAATTTAAACTTAGACAATATTAAAATCCTTGAAATAAGCTATTGAATACTAACTCTGTTTAGACAACACTATCATAATTTAGTGTACATATTTAACTAAGATTATCATGTATTTTAATATACAATAATTATTTAAGTTACAATACTTATTATTAATATTATCATGTGATAGTATCATATAAGCACCTTAACAAATAAATAATCATATCTCGTTCACACAATATATGTTGTCAAATATATATATATATATATATATATATATATATATATATATATATATATATATATATATAACTCTAGATAAAAAAACATTTAATTCACATATAAACTTTCAACAAATATTTGATATTATTTAATAACAACTATTATTAAATCGTGTTCATGAAAGTAACCATGCACTCACCTGATTTATGTGGAAGACTCGCGAGAACATCATAATGTTTTTATCAGATTTAACAATTATCGCAAAAGAATACATACATATAGTTGATAAGTAACAACCAGATAAAATCGTAGTGAAGGTAGGATTCGTTTGATATCTAGAGATACACTGTTTGGAAAATCCACTTTAAACACCTCACGGATCTAGCTTAAACATTATTGTTCTAAGTAGATTGATGAGTATAGCTACTAGTATTAGTGATAACTCAACTTATAGGTTGTTTACCGAAAACTGAGAAAGTCGCGAGTAGAACTTCGACTCTGAAAAATTCTTTTCATCGGTCTCTCTCTAACGCCACATAACCTTGTTAAAGTACTCTAGGAAATAAGAAGAATCAAACATGAAAGAAAGGAAACATCTGAGAGAATTTAGAGAAACATTGATCAAGAATGAACCAAATTCGAACTTGGTGATTATAGGCTATTGAACATAGGGCGCTTCACACCTTCTATAGAGCACATTTCCCCCCAAGAGTAGGGGCCAAGTTTCGCTCGTATCTTTTGCATACAAGCTTCGTTTTCAATGTTCTTTATATCCCCACTTTCGTATTGACGAGTAGTACAACTTTTATTTAGACTCAGTCGAGTAATTCTCATTATATTTTAAATCTACAATTATGTACAGATTTCTTCGCGTCTCAAGCTTAGGGACCAAGTTTTACTCCTATCTTTCGCGTATGAGATATATTCTTGACATTGTCTATATCGACGGATTCCTAATTTCATATACATCAACTTTAATTTTGATAGTTTTGTCAAACGAGCGATCGATCTTTATTTTGTACTCTGTGAGACACATACTACTGTATTGTGTTGTATGAAAAATTATAACATCATCATATGAAGTTAGATGTAGGCGTTCATTTTATGCACGATCTCATATTTGCTTGGACTTCGACTCTCAATTACATTACTTTGGTTAAAAAGCAACTTATCCCCGTTTTACTTTTTATGACACACATTGTCGTATCATGTTGAATGTGAAACTTAGAGATATCATAATATCCTCATACAAAGTTAGATTTTAGTGTTCTTTTATATCCATGGGCTCAGATCACGACTACCACAACATTCGTTAAGATTATGTTTCCAAAATAATCTTTTATTTTTAATGTTATTTTAATACTTAACGATAAGTTTTTATATTAATATTTTCTACAAATATTATATACTCCTAATATTTTTCCACATAACGTGTATACGGTATATTTATATTAGCTTGTAATGTGTATGAAGAACAATTACTCCATTCAATAATTTTAATTGTTCGATAAAACATATAATAATTATTATTATACCTTAAAAGTCTAACCCGAATTGACGGGCGTTACATATACAACCCTAAACAAGGGTTGTTGGGTTTTTTGGATTTTGTTTCAACATTTTATAAAAATTTTACTCAACTTTGAACATGCATAACTTCCTTATATAACCTCGGAACAAGGTCAATTTTTTTCTATATTGTAGTACTATGTGTAGGCTTCATTTTAGCCTAAAAAAATATTTATTTGTTAAGAATTTGACGACTTATACAGCTCGAAACAGGGGTTGTTTGGTTTTTTGGTTTTTGTTTCAACATTTTATAAGTTATCTACTCAACTATGAACATACCTAATTTCTTCATATGACCTCGGAACAATGTCAGTTTTTCTTGATTATATTACTATGAGTGGGCTTCATTTTAAGAACAAAAACTGTTTGGTTTTATTCAAAAATTAGTTTCTAAAACGGTAAAAATGACAACAAAAGCTTTAAAATTGAATAATATTAAAACCCATTTTAACCCACCAAGGATCATTTTGAAATAGAGGAAAGATTAAAATAAACATAGATAGGAAAATATTGCAACCTTTGTAGTCTTCGACTCTCATGAGAGTTGAAAGCTGAAGAAATGATTCATTAAAATAAGCTGTGTACAAGTATCGACCAAGAAAGGATATACCACAACTAGATGTTAAAATTCACTTGTATATATGTTGATCTTAAGCTTTAAGAATTCATACCAAATTAATATTAAAGAGAAGCAACATAAGAAGGCTTAAATCTTGCACCAAATTGCAAGACAAATAGGAGATGGGAGGGATTATGTGCTCTTGGTTTTGGCAGACTCCATAGAGAGAAATGAGTAAACATAAGATCAACATAATTCATTATCAAATCCTTCTTTATACACCCACCAATTGTGTAATAAAGTCAAGGAAAGTAATTGAAAAAGTATGGTCTTCATGTGACAAGAAAGGAATGTAAGAAACTAACACCACAAGAAAAGGTAACCCCTCATTGGTTACATGTTAGGGTGCAAAGTTCTCCTTGGATGTGATCTATGCTTACCCTCTTATATTGTGTAATGGATTGAGCTTTTCCTATAAATAGGAAGTGAGTAGCTCTCATTTATGTAAGAACCCATATGAGATATTAGTATATTGAGAGAACGATTGCATGTACCACTTTGTAATTAATTGTTATGCTAATGAGAGCTAAAACCGACATTATTTACATTGTGTGTTCTTGAATATTGTTTTGATTAACTTTATCATTACATTTCTGCATTCGCCATCATAATCGGGTCACTATAGTTGGTATCGGAGCAAGATTCACTCAATCATTTGAAGTGTTCTCATATTTTTCATTTTTTTACTCGCTCTTTTCGATTTAAAATTTTCCGCATATTGAATAAGGAAACTAGTGTCAATTGATTGGATTGAATTGATTTTGCATTATGTGTGTTAGATTAATTGGTTTATGATTTATCTCTGATTGATTTCTTTCTTAGATTTCTATTTGATTCAAAAATCTCTTTCTTCAAAATCCGTACAACAATGGCGAATTTCAATGTGAACACGGTGACTAATTTCTCTCACTTGCTCGGATCATTAACGATGATTTCGATGTTGATTTCAGACTATTATAACCAACGGTCTGACAGGGTGCATGATTATCTGAATGGTATTGATGAAGAACTTGTGAGATCCATCAAAAGTGGACAATTTAATCAGGAGATGTTAGTCACTGTTGGTACATCTGCAACTTCTTAGGACATGATCACAAGAGGAAATAGGGTGAAAGAAAACGATTAGAAATGTATGTGTGAATTACATGGTGCTCTTCCACTAGTAGTTTAAAATTATGTTTGATGATGTGAAACTGCAAAGAAAATTTGGGATACTCCAAATGATAAATATCAAGGTAATGAGAAGACAAAGAGGAGTTTAATCAAATAATGCTTGCTAGAGTTGGGAAATTTTAAGGAGAAGGAAACCAAATAAATCGAATTATACTATGAACGATTGAATGAATTGATCTGCAGGTGTTCTCGTTATGGAGTGACACGTTCATCACTAGAGTTCAATCTCACCTTTCTCATGGGTTTAATAAAGGAAAGGAGAAATATCAGTTTGATGATCAAGACACAAGAAAGTTTTGATGGTTACTCCCTTGCAAATCTATACAATATCTTGAAACCATATGAAAGTGAGATTAATGATATTTCTGAAGAAAGTAAATCGAGTCTGGGAGGACCATTGGCATTGGTGGCGATAGTTATTGCAAAGGAATCTGAATCTGAAGAAGAAGCTACAGATAGTGAAGAAGGATGCTTATTCAACTCCGACGATAAAGCAGTTGCATATTTCTCGAACAATAAGGTCAAGAAAATCTTTAAGAAGCCATTAAACATAAATGTCAACAATAATTATGAGGGCAAGGGTGTATCATCGCTTGGGAGATCTGCGAAGGAAGCAGTAAAGGTGGAAAAGAAATAGGTGGAGAGATCAAATGAGAAGAAGAAGAAATTTAAGTTCAAGGGTGATTCTAGCTATAATTGTAACTACTGAAATGGTTACAATCACTTAGAAAAAAAATTTATGATAAGAAATAAAGAACAGAAGAATGAGACACTTAAGGACAAGGCTTATTACGTTGAGAAGCTTAAGGAAATTCGCTCTCGAACAAAGAATGTTTAACTGATTGTTAGAGGAGATGATGAAAAAGAGGGCACATATCAAATTTGGTCTTCTAGATCAGATGATGAGGAAATGTTCCATTCCACACATGGTGTATTGTATGCGAGGTTAAAGGAGACTAAAGATGAGAGTGAGGATTATGATGAAGAAGAAAGAATTGCAGCGAGATGCTTTGTGTCGAAGAACGAGATCAAATAACCAATGACTACAAAGGTATTTAATCTTCTAACCTCATTTGAAATTCCTTCTTCTTCTTTTAATGATGTTTTTATCTGAATTTGATAATACGTGTTCCTACCTTAATGACATGCTAATCTACTTGAGTAATGAAGAAGAAAAGTCAAAAACCCTCTATTATGAAGCTAAGAATAAAATAGAAGATAATAAGGGTTTTGTAGAATCTCTAGACTTAAGGATTACTAATCTTTTGATAAATACATATATTATTCGAATGGACAATACTATTCTTGTAAAACAACGAAACATTTTTGTAATACTGCAAAAGGCTCTTGAAGGTTTCACAACTATTTCAAGAAATTGATCCATGATGACATTTTTGATTTGGTGAATCATTAATCAAACTTCATGTTGTAAGTTTTCTTGCTTTGAGAGATTTTTTGTTTCAAGAAATTGATTTAATTCTTTGATCTTGATTCAAATTTGATTTTCCCTCTCTAGAATTCATGTGAATTTAGATTTCTCTCTCTAGAATTTTAATCAATTTTGCTTTCTCTCTCTCGAAGTTCATTCAAATTAACTTTCTTTCTCTAAAGATTTCTTTCAAATTCACTTTCTCTCTCTAGAAATATCCAAGTTCTTGTGATCTTTTTGTTAATTGATCAAATATGGTGTCTTTGAATTATGATTCTTGGATCGTGATGATTGAAGATGTCAAGTATATAGTCAATGAAGAAGAGTATTATGGATTATTTTCGAAAGGTGGATTGATTACATGAAGCACTTTAATTTCTTAAGCGAACAAAAAAGATGATTATGGAAAATTGATCTTTCAACCTCTTTGTAAGATCAAAATTCTGATTGAAATAACGATGAATATGTTAGCTTGGAATGGAAATAAAAAGGAGGGTAGAGAAAAATAATTGTTCAGAAAGCAATATGTTTCACTAATTGAATATCCAAGTGATCTTTGTGCTCTTGAATTCCTTGAAGATGTTCTAAAAGTTAATAAAGATGTTATTGAAAACGTTCACCATGTTCATGATGTTCTTGAGGTTCAAGACAAGGAGATTCAAGAAGTTGTAAAAGTGTTTTATTCAATTGGAGTTCAAACCGATGATTGTTTGAGGTCTTGTGATTCATTTAAAGGAATGGTGCCTTATAGAAAGCCTTCAATCCAAGATGCTCAAATGTATCAAAATCCAAAGGATATAATTCAAAATTGCAAAGTTGAAGTTGTCCAGAATAATATATTGTTTGGATTAAAAAATTCTAGATCCAAGAAATGGGAAAATAAGAAGAAGAAGACAAGTAAAACCAATAAAATTTGGTTACCCAAGCAAAATTCATCAAATGTTGGTTTGATGTCGAAATCTGTGAAGAACATTTGGGTTCCTAAGAAAAAATCATCAAATGTTGCTATGGTATATTATTGTAAAGCAAAAATTGTTGAAGATTCTTAAATTCAACATGATGATGAAGTTAGATCTTGGAGAAAAGAGAAGAAGCGTCATGGGTGGTACAATGTGCAATTTGGAAATTTCTTAGTTCCAACCAAAAAACCTAGATGGTCATATGATTCTCAAGGATTTGATGTTGGATCTTCCATGCTCAATTTGCGTATTGCAAATGGAAAAATAATTTTCAAGGAGGCTTCTCAAATTCTCAAAAGGATTCCGACAAATTATTGTTGATATCGATACCTCGTTTATTGAAGAACTGATGATGATGAAAAATTAGCCTAAAATCTCGATCTACCACAGTTCATTCTAATAAATCAGATAATCAGATATTTGTGCCCAATCATCAAATTGTTATTGTTCACTATTCGATTTTGAGCCCAAGTTATATGATCGATTATTATTCAATGGATCCCAAGTTTCATTCTGATTTGTTCTTGCATCTTAGTTCACTTCATCTAATTCTAAGATAAAGAAATCGATGATTGCTTAGATACATAATGATATGAGAATCGAGGTTGAAAGTCAAAATTGATGTTCCAGTTATCTAATTGAAGTGAAAGTCGATACATAAGTTGATAATTGTTATTGATGATAACGAAGAGTCAACACAAAAAGTTAAAATCAGATTTTTTTTTTTATTTTGTTTTAGTAAATTTGACTCAAAATTGGTTAAAATCAGATTTTTTATTTTGTTTTAGTAAATTTGAATCAAAATTGGTTAAAGTAATCGATTTTGGTTGTAATTAATGGGTTCAATATTGTTTTTAGTATTGATTATCGATTCTGTAATTTTGATTGAGAAGGAAGGGATCGAAAGTGAAGTTTGAGGTGTTCATATCAAGTGGGTTTTTGAATTTGAAATTTGCAATCGATTTGTTTTATGGTGGATTAACGAATGGTTTATTGGGTTTACAGATCAAAAAATTGATTTGGAATTCAAGGATTGAAAGTTGGGATTTCAACAGGGAATCAAATGTAGATGATAAACAATCGAGAGTATAATTGATAGCGAAAGTCTAGTTTGGTAGTCGAACCAAGGTAGAAAATCCATTGTGATAGTCGAAAGTTATCTTTCGATTGATGTTTGCAAAGAGCTTGGTGTCAAAAGTGATTTTGTTAGAGTCAAACCAAGTTGGGAATCGAAAGTGAATGATAAACAATCAAAAGTCTTGGCTTGTATTCAAAAGTGTTTTGAGGTGAATAGTTGAAAGCCACTTTGCTTGGAGTCAAAAGTGAATGGATTGGAGTCAAAATATTGGTTTCAAATAAAAAGTATTGTTGGTATTTTCGACTGATGATGCTTATTCTTTCACGTTTGGAACGAATAAGGAAGAAGATGAACCTTTTTCGCATATGGTCCCACAACTTTCAGTGTTTCGATAGTTTATGCCATCAGGGTATATTTTTGTGAAGTGGGAAGTTTTTTTGTTATTGGTCCCTGAAGTTTATGCAAAAATTCATTTAATACCCACTTTCACAAAATGTGGTAAAGTTTTGCATCTTGAATGAATTTTGAAGCTGATTTTTTGCAATTGGTCCCACAAGTACTTACGAAAATGGTTGTTTGTACCCAACTTTCGAAATTCTTGAAACTCTCACCCAAAAGTCAAAATCTTCACAACATTTGAAGATTTTTCTCTCAGCTTTTCGTGATTGTTTTTGGAGTAAGATTTTTCACAGTTTATGAACAATGTGTGTTCATTTTCAAGTTCGGGAAGTCAAAGATTTAAAGACATTGGCATTTTTTTGGATTTTCTTGGATTGAAGTGTTTCGTTTTTGTCACACATCGAGGGGGAGTTCCGTATGGTTTATTCCTCGAGTGTTTCTCATACCCTTTTGGCATTTTATAATCATTTATTGATTTTAAAAGGGGAGAAAACAGAATTTCGTATTCGAAGCTTTTTGGATATTCTTTTTCAAAGTGGATTTGAAATACCGGTGTTACTTCGAGAGGGACATGGTCTTGATCGCTTGGTGCTCATTTGAATATTCAATCTGGGACATCCAATCCTAACTTTGAGGGGGATACTGTTAGGGTCCAAAGTTCTCATTGGATGTGATTTAAGCTTACTCTCTTAGATTGTGTAATAGGTAGAGCTTTTACTATAAATAAGGAGTAAGTAGCTCCCATTTATGCAAGAACCCGTATGAGAGATAAGTCTAGTGAGAGGAAGATTGCATGTATCTCTTTGTAAATATTTGCTAGACTAACGAGAGCTAAAACCGACATTATTTACATTGTGTGTTCTTGAATATTGTGTTGATTCACTTTATCATTACATTTTCGCATTCATCATCATAATCGAGTCACGATAGTACCTATTATTCTTGAAAACAAAGTCAAGAACATGGAGTGACACTTCCACAATCTTATAATTAGCTAGTTGGAATCAAACTAGGTGATTATTCAAAGTGCCAAGTAAGTTTGTGCACAACATTAATATTCATACCATATGATATTCACTAGTTTTTTTCTTCTCTTTATTATAATTTCCTAGAATCAATAACTTCCAAATATTTATTAAAATATTATTTTCATAAAATAATGTTATTCCAGTTAAATAAATGTATTGATATTTATAAATAATCAAAATTACTCTAATAAATAATCAATTAGTAGTAACTTCCTATAATATGTGACAATAAAGGATTATATGACATTAGCAGATATCATCCTATAATGAATCTTCGGCATAAAGATCTTTCAAAAACATCTTAATTTGCTAAGAATGCACCGAATTATATAACTCTAAAAATGGGTTGTTTGTTTTTTTTTTTTTTTTGTTTCAATATTTTACAAATTTTTTACTCAAATTTGAACATCCATAACTTCCTCATATGATCTCGGAACAAGATCATTTTTTCTAGACTGTAGTGTTTTGTGTGGGCTTCATTTTAAGCTCAGAAAACATCTTAATTTTTTAGGAATTCACCAACTTATATTCCTATAAACATGGGTTGTTGGGTTTTTTGGTTATTATTTCAGCATTTTATAAATTTTTTTACTCAAATTTAAACATATAACTTCCTTATATGACCTCGAAACAAGGTCATTTTTTCTTGATTGTAGTATTCTGTATTGACTTCATTTTAAGCTCAAAAAATATTTTTATCTATTAAGAATTCACATACTTATACATGTCTAAACAATGGGTGTGGGGCTTTTTGGTTTTTGTTTCCTCATTTATAAACATTTTTACTCAACTTTGAACATATGTAATTTCCTGATATGACCTTAGAACAAGGTAGATTTTTTTATATTGTAGTACTTTTGTGGGATTCATCTTAAACTCAAAAAACATCTTAATCTTTTAAGAATTTACCGACTTATACATCTCTAAACAGTGATTTTTAGGTTTTTTAGTTTTTGTTACAACATTTTATATTTTCTTACTCAAATTTAAACATACATAACTTCCTCATATGACCCAGGATGAAGTTTTTTTTTTCATAATCATATGCATTTATTTGCATATGCATATACTTATTCTTATGCATATGCATATACTAATTAATATGCATATACATATATTTATTCTTATGCATATAAATATAATTTTTCATATGGATATGCCTATACTTACGAATATGCATCTACTTATTCTTACAGGTTTGTCCTATTATGCATATGCTTATTCATATGCTTACATTATATACTTATTTTTGTGCCTATACATATACATATACATAAGTATAATCATATGTATTAAATTTCCTTATGTATATAATTATTCGTATGCACACATATGCACATGTTTATTCATATACATACACATATATTTATTCGTATGCATATCCTTATGCTTATTTTTATTTATAGAGGCATTAATTTTTTTAATGTGCATCTACGTATGTACACAATCTGTAAAAATGTGCATATACACAAAAAAAAAAAAAAATATGAGTATGCATTAAAAATGCTTTTTTTTGTGTAAAATTCTTTTTTTAATATTAACTTCAAAATAAATTGAATAGTTCGATGATCTAAAAAAATTCCAATTTATTTCTTTAAATTATATATATATATATATATATATATATATATATATATATATATATATATATATATATATATATATATATTCAATCTCAATCACAAAGTTATCATTACCGCTCAAACACTCTAACATACTTGCACGGTAGGATAATACCTAACCATAGATGATTATATGGCGTAAAGCTATAATCATATAAATGATTATATATTTTCATACATATATGCCTAATTATAAATGATTATACATATCTCTACACAAAGTGATTATCATATATGATTATAACCCTTTCGTCGGGTTAGTACGATGGGGCGCTAGAGCGGTAAATGAGAAATATGTAGCTCGGGATGAATCTTAATATCTCTGTTTTTTCCAAAATCTCAACGGAACATATATATATATATATATATATATATATATATATATATATATATATATATATATATATATATATATATATATATATATATCAAAACAAGTTTGTAAAAAGTTCGTCATAGCACGTCATTACTCCAAAGTTTGTACTTAACGTCACGCTTTAAAAAATAGCATGTTAAATCATGTATGTACATAAAAAAATATAGAAAATATATAAAACTATTAATTATATACAAAATAATTATCTTAACTCACGCTGTACAAACGACATGAGTTGCCAAAGGTTGTAAAAATTTGATGATTAACGTTATTAAGAATCTTGATCAAAAGTTTCGGAATTCATCTCATATAATATTATAATAACAGAAAATGACAAAAATAACCAATTATACTAATTACATTACAAAAATAGCAATAAATCGAAATTGCAAAAATAGCCCTTAATTTTGCAGATGGAATTGCCCCATCTGCGAAATGACCATTCCATCTGCGAATGTACAAGCTGCTAAAGCATAACTGTGTTTTAGCGGCTTGTACATTCGTAGGTGGTTTTTTTTTTCTGTATATATATTGAAAATGTAGGGTAATATCACAGATGGAAAAGCCCCATCTGCGATGTAATCTCATTCCATCTGCGAAATTGTGATTTTTTTTTTTTAGTTTGACTATGAAATGAATACTTACAAAGTTACATCTTTCAAACCACCATTGTTGCATTGTATCACAAAAAAAATCGATCAACATAAGTATTAGCACCTTACGTACGTGTCTACAAAACTTTTTATATAGCAACATGATTTCGTAGTCAAACCAATTGATTTCGTAGCCAAGCTAAAAAATAAAAAAATCACAATTTCGCAGATGGAATGAGAGTAAATCGCAGATGGGGCTATTCTATCTACGATTTTACCCTACATTTTCAATATATATACAGAAAAAAAAAAAAAAAAAAAAAAAAAAAAAAAAAAAAAACACTTGCGAATGTACAAGCTGCTAAAGCACAGTTGTGCTGTAGCAACTTGTACATTCGCAAATGGAATGATCATTTCGCAGATGGGGCAATTCCATCTGTGAAATTAAGGGCTATTTTTGTAATTTCGATTTTTTTTGTTATTTTTTAATGTAATTAGTATAATTAGCTATTTTTATCATTTTCTTTTATAATAAAATAGGATACATTGATTAAAAATAGCATATTTGACGTCACTTGTCTAATTGAATGGGGGAGTGGGTCTCAAAGTCATAACGAGCCATTCTAGTACATAAAACAAAGTCATAATGAAGATGGGGTCTCAAAGTCATAAGAGGAACTACTATGTTTTTCTTTTTTAATTAATTAGCTTTATTGATTCTCAACGATAGTAAAGCACAATGCAGGTCAAACATGGGTAAAAGGGTTTAATAAAAAAATAATTGCATCAAAAATTGAAATGATTGGAACAACTTGTCAAAATTCGTTATAATTTTTATTCATTAATTAAGCTATATATATATATATATATATATATATATATATATATATATATATATATATATATATATATATATATATATATATATATATATATATATATATATATATATATATATATATATATATATATATATATATATATATATAGCTTAATTAATGAATAAAAATTAAAACGAATTTTGACAAGTTGTTCAAATCATTTCAATTTTTGATGCAATTATTTTTTTACTAAACCCTTTTAGCCATATATATATATATATATATATATATATATATATATATATATATATATATATATATAGAAAGGTTCAAATGTTTCTCACATATATTGTGTGTTATAATACACCAATAAAAATTTAGTAAAAATTATGTGTATATTAATTGATATCAAAACTTATAATTTATTTTTATGGTAACTAATTAAATTTTTTATTAATGTGAACAATAATATTTTTTCAGAATAATTTTGTATCTAGAAGATTTAGAGTGTATTCTAGCAGAATGAGACGTTCTTCAAATTACACTCTCTTTCTTTATATTGTATGCAACTTTATTGTATTTTAAGTGAGTAAGTCCTGAAACAAAAAAAAAAAAAAAAAAAAAAAAAAAAAAAAAAAAAACAAAGTCATACATAAAACCTATGTATGAATTCATTTTGAAATAATGTTATTGCTGATATTAATAAAAATTTTAATTAGTTTCCATAAATTGAAAATCATAATTATTGATATCATTTAATATACATACAATTATGGAAATAATTTACTATCAATCTTTATCTAATTAAATAATTATTTAATTTTACTAAATTACTATTGGTGCATTTTAGCATATAATAAATGTAAGAGACACATTAACCTAGGCTTATATATATATATATATATATATATATATATATATATATATATATATAGAGAGAGAGAGAGAGAGAGAGGTTCAAATGTTTCTACCAACTACTGTGTGCCTAAATGCACCAATAAGAATTCAAGAAATAATAAATAATTAAATAAATCATTTAAGGGTAGTTTAGATCTTTTGTACTTTTAATTAAGGAAATCATTTAATTGAAATCTTGCAATTAAGGAAATAAAGTAATATATTTGTTCTAGTCGTGTGTGGTAGAACACATTCATTATCGGCTTCAACACCATCACCTTCACCGCTGCTCATTTCCTCTCTTCGTTGATCTCGTTTTCAACTCATTAATCAATACCTTAATTTATTTCATTCCTCAATTCATTACCATCGCAGCCTCTACCAAAATTCATCGGGAATCCTCTCTATAAACCTATCATCGATCGACCAATTGCTCTCATCATTGTCTGAGCGCCCAGAAAATCAACACAATCGTCATATGATCGGTGCTTCCCCCCCCCCCCCCCCCTTTCGCCGGTGACACCTACCTCATGCGCTCTCATTCGCCAACACTCCCCGTCTATGAGATTTTCATATTCTTGTTACTCCATTCTTGTTTTTGTTAATCACAGGTAACCCTAAATCAAATTTTCCTCCAAAAAATAATTTTTGATTAGTTTTGAAGTTATATGAACTCGTTGGGTTTGGAATCACCTGGAAGTCAACGAATTATCTTAGATTTGTTGAACTTGCTATTTGTCATACTGTCGCATTCGAGTTTTTTAGTTCCTTATCTGAAGAAATGTGGAGTAGGAGAGAATCGATATAGGAGAAGCGACATGATTTCTTCATCAGTCTTGTTTGGTTGATGTTACTATTTGTGTTTATATCCACCACAGAAATTGAGAATTTAATAGAGAAACACATCTTAGTGTTGGAGGTTATAGAATGGATAGTAAGCTTCTCTCTTTTCTTTCGTGCTCTGAGAAATGGCAAAGAACTTGTCACTCAACTAAAAGAGCCTAGTTTTTTTTAAGCAAATTGGTATTTTCTTATGTTAACCCTTTAATTTCCTTAGGTTACAGAAAGCCACTATTCTTTAAGACATTCCCTCTCTAGCATCTAAAGACCAAGCTATAGTTGCCAAATTAAATTAATAGTGTGATATAGTTTGATAATAAAACATGCCTTCCAAGTGTTTGATATAATGTCAAGAAGAGAATGTTTTTGTGTAAAAGAGACAAGTTTGATATGTTGGACTTATTGGGAAGATTCTATCAGAATACGTTAAGGTAACATGTTTATACTTGTGTTGAAATATTCTGTTAGAAGTAAAGTAAATAATACTTTGTTAGACTTCTTAAGGAATTGAAGTTTAAGGAACAAATAGAAATGAAATATTTTTTTAGAATTGATGTTAATATGTGTAGTTATGTTATTATGGTGTCTTTATTTTATAAAAAAAAATGTTGTAAATTCTATTAGAATATAAGTTAAAACTTCTGTGTATTATGTCAGAATTTATTTATATAAATGCATTCTATCAAAAAGTATTTAAGAATGTTTTATTAAAAACAAGTATATTTGTTTAACATGTAATGCATTCTAGCAGAATTACGAGTAATGCATGTTATTAGAATATCGATAGTATATTCTAGTAGAATAACTAATAATGCATGTTGTTAGAATAAATTACAATTGTTTGATGTCTCCTACATTCTATCAGAATTTATAGTTGTTATTCTTTTAGAATGCCCCGAATTTTTTAATATTTGAAAGTTGATTATGTTTTTTTTTTTTTTTTTATTTTTTTTATTTTGTGGATTTAGGTTTTGAAGAGGCTGTCATTGATGTGGAAAAAGAGAAAAAACATGGATAACTAGAGTGTATTCTTGCAAAATCTATTATGCTAAAATATATAAACTGTTTCTTAACAATAATATTTTTTTGGAATGGACTAGTGTTTTTGTTAGATTTTGATGTTTTTTTTTCCTTTGTTAATCATTTTTAGTTTTAATCTTTAAGAATAAATGTAATCCGTATTCTTTAGAAAACGTTATTCTCGATAATATGTTATATAATTCTTTACGCGTGTTTAATATAAAAAGTATCATGAATGAAACAATATTCTGCAAGAAAAAAAACGCAAATATATTTACTAGTTTATTGTTGACTTTTTGTCATTATGACAGAATAAAATCGGTTATTATTAAAAATAATATTAAAATTGAATTAGAATTAATTTAAAAAATTTAGATTTTTAAAAAATAAAAGAATTAATGATCCCTTCAAATCCAAAAATTTCCTTTTTTAAAATAGGTTAATTAATCAAAATACTCTTTTGCTGAAATTTGTGTGATTATATGATACACGCTACCCTATGATAATAGCATAGACCCTCAGATCATGATTGTTGATTTTATTCATCCAGTAGTCCAGATCTATGTATTATATCACACAAAAGTTAGTAAAAAGAAAATAACTTAAGCATATATATATATATATATATATATATATATATATATATATATATATATATATATATATATATATATATATATATATATATATGAAAAGCGAATATATCGTTGTTATGTATGTAATATTAGGTATAAAACCGTCAATTGTTAGCTTTTTCATGTTACTTTTGAGCTCATATTATTTCAAATTTAGTTATTTATCCCCAACATCTATTATTTCGAATGTGTTGTTTATATTAGACCTCTAGTAGGTTTCATAATTTTCTTTGATACCTACCATATGTACACCTACATGGTTCTTTTTAATGTGTTGTGAGAAGAAGTTTATTGAGTTTTTAATAATCAATTTCAATCTTTTTCTATATTAAATTTGAATATGAAGACTTATATGTAGTTGATAATATATTTTTATATATGGTTTGTGGTGCAAAATTAAATATTTAAAACTCCAAAAAAATATGTACAAATCATGTCATCTAGTCTAATAGAAGATACAAGAAAAATGGTAGAGAGATTTGATTGCATTTAATTAAAACTATTTAGTTTTTGATGGTTCTATACCTAATATTAGGTACATAACAGTCATATATTCCTAAGCCCTCTGAGTGTACAATCATAACCTGTAGTTATAATCAGAATTTTCTAGAGGGAAAGCGGAAGTTTGTGTGTGTGTGTGTGTGTGTATATATATATATATATATATATATATATATATATATATATATATATATATATATATATATATATATATATATATATATATAAGTATTATTTGTCTTAATAACTAAGTCATGTCTTTGTCTTTGTTTTAATTATTTTGAATGTCTTTATCTTAATATCAAAATTATGCAAACAGTATTATATACCGACCTTTTTGTATTAATTTATTAAATTGGAAATATAAAAATAATTAATACGAAGCAATACACAGGGTCATACTACTCGTTATGTAGTAACTATGTATTAATGTCATAACTAATGTTTTAATATTTATATACACTAGCTCTGTTTCTAATTATTTTGTGATGTAGAAACTGTGTAATTAATTTCATACTATAACAAAATTAATTAGAAAATATAATTTATGTAATTTTTATCGCGACATGATTTACGAGACCTTTACCACGATTTTACAAGAATTCTTTCTTTTATCCTACAAGAATATATTTTCAAGTATTTCAGCTCTTTTATAAATATTAAAATCGATCAAGCATCCAAGCATCAATTTTACTATTTTTTTATGATGTTAAACAACAAAAACACATCTTAAAAGCACCCGTAACAAACTTGTATACTTAACATAAAAATCAAATAATATAATTAGATAACTTGTTGAGCTTAGTATTTTGTCGCTTAATGGTTGCGGTATCAATTCATCGAGTCTAATGCCAACTCAATAGTTTCGAGGATGTTATATGGAAAGGATTCTATTTCTTTTTTGTCTTGTCCATTTCCTCTTTACAAGTGCAAGATTTTTTATTTTTAAATTATTACAGCGATATATATGAAGATCGCATATGATAATGTGATGACATTGATTATTTTTATATTATTTTATTTATAAATAATACAATAATCTCTATCGTATTTAAGACTTCTTATATTTTCAATTGAAAGCAGTGAATATCGATAATATTTTGACTTTTCAGTAATATTTTGATTGTTTTCAGTGGTTGGTTTACACAAGTGTCATTGTAAATTATAATGAACAGTAACGTTAAGGTTTATTATAGGCATGTAATATTTCTGAAATAAAAATTTTACAAGGCCAAATGCCTATGGATTTAATATTTTAATGTGTTTGTCAGTTCGTATAGGGAAAATTCTATACGTACTCTCTAATTGTTTTGTATACCCCTATGTAAGTGTAATAGTGTTTGTGTTATCCCCATGATATGACCATTACGACGATTTGTGAGTAAGCGTGACTCTTGTCTATATATCAAACGGATTTAACTTTGAAATTCTTTGAGTACCTTTCATTTATAAATTTTACATGTAGGTCAATTTTGATCCTCCGAGCCTAAGGTCAATATCCTATTTAGTTTTTTTTTTTTTTTTTTTAGAAAATAACATGAATTCGGAAGGTACATTAAATTTTATTTTGTTGTGTGTTTCATCCCTAAGGCTGAAAGGAGTCGAAGTGCCAAACAAACTCTCCATGGTCGCTAACTCATTTGGAACACCGCCCCCTAGCACTCGCTGCCAGGGGGCTCGCCATGGATCATTTGCTGCCAGCTTAACGACATATGAGAGAGTATTTGTTTGATTTGTGATTGGATGAAGGGTATTTGACCGGATTGCATACCCATTCCTCCGTTTTTGGCAGATGGGAGGTGTTGAAGCTTTGATTTTTGTTGCTAAAACTTGCGTTTTGCATTGCGTTGGGGAAGAAGGTAAAGAATTTACATATTTAGTCCCCAAATTTCTACAACTTGGTATTTTTTGTCCCAAAGTTTAAAAAACTTGGTATTTTTTATCCAAAAACATAAACCTTTTTATTTAGATTATGTTTTAAATTATAGTAATCTTTTTTATTTAAATATTAAGTGCTTGTATTTAAAAAAAAATAGAATTTTTGTAATATTAAATGTCTGTGCATTAAAAAATATAATTTAATTAAATTTGAAAAAGAAAATAAAAAAATAAATGCTATGAGTGTTACAATTCCCTATGAAATGCTAAGAATTAGGTGTTAAAACAAAAAAAAAAATGATAGGGCACTTAAAAAAGTAACATGGCAATGTGTTAAATGTGTTACCACTCCCTTCAACCTAATAGATATAAAAATATCATTTTACATTTATCTTATTTTTCTTATGAATTGTTTGATTTAAAATAAATTGTTTTGTTGTTTATATATAAAAAAAAAATCGGTCCCATCAATCCCTAACTCACCCTCCCCATGTTTCTTGGTCAAAGAACCGGCAACCACTGATTACCACTAACACTCTAGTTCACCTCCGGCCACTTCCCTAGCATCCCTATCGCTATGGTGATTGATATGTGCATAATTAGTTAATCATTTAACATATATTCTTAGTTATTTTTGGTTAGTTATGAGAATAATTTGGACAAAAGGTACTTAAAATGCTTTGAATTGTGTTTTCAGCCCAAAAGATATGCTTGGAGGCAAAAAGGAGAAAAGGGAAGCAAGAGAAGATTAAAGGGTGCCAAGAATGACTTACTCGGCGAGTACATCGGCCTTACTCGGCGAGTACACGATGAGATGCTAGAAGATATGTACGACTGCTAATTTGAAGACGGATAAGTATTGACCTACTCGGCGAGTTGATTCTGCTACTCGCCGAGTATCCTCTGTTTTGAGATATCTTTATAAGACGAATCCTTATCACATGGAACAGAACCCCTGGCGAATTTTGGAGGATTAGCTGCGACTAAAAGGTTCAGAAGGCGTTGAAGAACCCTAAGCTTCAAGAGTTGGAAGAATTCAAGCAATTAGGTTAATTCTACCACTTAGACTTAGGAATTAAACATGTTTGCTTTCATAAACTTTGTTTCTTTACTTGTTTCTACTGCAACTATGAGCTAAACTCGTTTTTGTTTCTGTTTGGGGAATACCAAAGAACTCCTATGGTTTAATTATTGAATTTTGGTTAATTGTCTATTGGTGATTTGTTAAATTAAGTTTGTTAAAGAACCTTATGTGTTAATCACTACTATTTTCTGTTAATTGGAAGGCAATTAGGTTGCATGAACATCACTTAATTGTTAACCTCATATGTCTATGTGAATGCTAAAACGTATGCTTGGAAGTAATGATTATGAAACTAAGATTAATAAGAAAATAGGAAGATTAATGTGTGAGCTTGTTGAGAAACCATCAACAAGAGGTTAATTGAATTAATAACTTAATTGACCATTACAAATCTTATTTAACCCAAATAATTAATCTAGGGAATTAATTAGTTTAAACACTTGATCAACGCTTAAATTAGTTAATTGTCTAAGGGTTAGGAGTAATGAACATGAACCTAACTATTATCATTGGTAACCAATAGCAATTAATCTATCTTAACTTAAATAACCATAGGAGTGAATTGGTTGAACCTAAATAGAAACATCTTTATCAAATTTGGTGAATAGTTGTTGCTTTAGTTAATTAGTTAAATTTAGTTTGTTTAAGTTTCTAGTCTTGCAAAACTAGAGAAAAACCATTTACTTTTATTATTTGTTTTAGTTAAAATTAGCTATTAGTTTAATTTCCGTTCCCTGAGTTCGATACCTTACTTATCAATCTATACCAGTTAAAGACAGGTTCACTGCCTTTGTGTGCTCAAATTATTAATAAAAAGTAGGGATAAAACTAGTTTAATTTACACACATCAAGTTTTTGGCGCCGTTGCCGGGGAACGGTTCTAAATAATTAAGCTAATTCCTAATTTTTTCGATCCTTTGTGTGAGTTTACTTGCATAAAGTTCATTTATTGCAGTTTAGTAAATAGTAATTAGGTTTTAGTATCTGTTTTAGTTAGGTTTAAAACTTAGAATTTTTTTTGAAAAATCACTGCTACTCGCCGAGTGCACTCGCGCCTACTCGGCGAGTATCAGCTTATTTAGGATTTTTTTTTCTTTTAGTTGTTTGCAATCTTTTTTTGTTCTTTTTACGCTTTTATTTGATTAATTTCAGGACTTTCATGACCAGAGGAGCAAACACACCACTGGTACCCCCGTTTGAAGACCCCGAATCCGAATTGAAAAGAAACAAAGGGAAGGACGTGGAGAGTTCAAGCACACCAAAGAAATCACCATTGTCCAACTTGAAGACTGTTTTCGGGAAAAAGAAGAGCAGCAAATCAGGAGCTTCAAGCGCTTCCTTAATACTTGAAGAGCCAATTCAAGAAGAGATTAGATACGAAACCGAGGAAGAAGACGAGGCAACTTACGAGCAAGACACCGAAGCGGAGGAAGAGTTAGCATTCACTATGGCTAACATTGATGAAATTCCCATGGGAGAATGGAAGAAGAGGATGCGCGACGACCATGGCCCGGGACTTGTGCAACCCGCAATTCCTGCCACTGCCACCTTTGAGCTAAAAGGTCATATCCTAGCTTCACTCAAGGAGATACCGTTCTACGGGAAAGATCATGAAGATGCCTACAAACATTTGGATGAAGTAAATGATGTTGCTGATTACTTCAACATTCCAAATGTCACCCGCGAAACTCAGCTGCTTCGGATGCTTCCGGTAACCTTCAAGGGTGCTGCTAAAGACTGGCTCAAATCACTTCCTCCCGGGTCAGTCACTACTTGGGCCAGAATGAAGGAAGAATTTATAGATCACTTTTGCCCACCATCAAAGATAGCCAAGCTCAAGAAGGCCATTGCAAATTTTGAACAACAAGCTGGAGAGTCGTTATATGAAGCATGGGAGAGGTACAAAAGTCTGCTACGAAATTGCCCACACCATGATCTAAATAGCCAACAAGAAGTGTCCATCTTTTATGATGGAGTCAATGTTACGACCCGGCAGCTGCTAGACTCACAAGGCCCACTTACGAAGAAGCCACCCCCGGTGATCAAAGAATTAATTGAAGAATTCTCTAAACACTCTAGAGAATACCACAACCCAAGGAATGATGTCACGAGGGGAACCGCATATGCTGCTACTGAAGATTTATCCGCGGTCATGGCCATGTTAAAAACCATGGATAGAAGAATGGATAAAATGGATCAAACGATCCATGCCATACGGGTGGGTTGCGAGAATTGCAATGGACCTCACCTCACTAGAGATTGTGATTTGGATGAGCACGGCAACAAAAAGGCACAAGCATGCTATTCGAGCGGTGACCGATATGATGAAGATTGGCGAAAACAGAAGAAGGAGTGGCTGCCTTATGAAGAGTACAAGAAGGCCAAGGAGGAGAAGTATAGGCAAAAAGGGAGAGGATTCTACCAAAAAGAGGAGCCGGTGCAAGAGAAGAAGCCAAGCTTGGAAGAGATGCTAACTAAATTTGTGGCTGCTTCCGAGAAAAGACACAGTGACCATGATGCTGCTATCCAAGAAACAAGAACAATGCTCAGGAATCAGCAAGCATCCATCCATAATATAGAAACTCAGCTTAGGCAACTCGCTCAACAACTAAACCAAAGGTCACCGGGTGAGCTTCCTAGCAAAACCGAGAACAACCCACGAGGCGCGCAAGTGAACATTATTACCACAAGAAGTGGGAAGGTTATTACTCCCCTGGCCCCCATTCGTACTGAAGCGAATAAGGACTCACAGAAGGAAGGAACGGAAGCACGAGATGAAAACCAACATGCACAATCTGAGAGTCCTACTCGCCGAGTAGGACCGATGGACTCGGCGAGTACATCTGAAAAAACGTATAATCAGCCGCCCTTGAAACCATATCAGCCCCTAATGTCGTACCCAGCCCGAGCCAAGAAGGAGAAGCAGGAAGAGGAGTATCAGAAGTTCCTCGATCATATTAAAACTCTTCAAATAAACATTCCTTTCATCGAAGCCGTCATGCAAATGCCCAAGTACGCAAAGTTCCTTAAGGAACTCCTCACTAATAGAAGAAAGATGGAAGAGGTGCAGAAAGTAGTATTGAATGAGAATTGCTCCGCCGCCATGATAAACAAACTACCAAAGAAGAAGGGTGATCCGGGGAGCTTAACTCTACCTTGCCAATTTGGCAACTTGGCAGCAATTCATGCTTTAGCTGATTCGGGAGCGAGTGTAAACCTTATGCCATACTCGTTCTTCAAAAAGCTGGACCTCCCAGAGCCAAGGCCAATTCGGATGGCAATTCATTTAGCAAACAAGACGGTTACTTTCCCAAGAGGCATATGTGAAGATCTGTTAGTGAAAGTAGACAAGTTTGTCTTCCCGGCTGACTTCATCATTCTCGACATGGAGGCGGATCCGCAAGTACCAATCATCCTTGGAAGACCCTTCCTCAACACCGCTAGCGCCATTGTAGACATGAGAGACTCAAAGCTCACATTGCGAGTTGGGGATGACTCAGTAACATTCGGGGTAGACCAAGCCATGAAGTACTCAAGGAGTAGTGATGACACGGCGTTCTCAATCGACATGCTTGACGAGTTATTGGAAGAAGACATACCTGAAGATTCCAGCAAGTTTGCAGCTTTGGAAGAAGTGTTTGATCCAGAAAAAGACTTATTAGAGATTGAAAGACTGTTGGAGGAAGCAGAATATGAAGAACTCAAAAACCAAGCTGAAAGCCCTACTCGCCGAGTAGACCCGATCTACTCGCCGAGTACACCTGAAGAAAGGTCAGCAGTCGCGAATGCCGCCATGAACTCGCCGATTACCATACCTGCACTCGGCGAGTCCACCACTATGCACACTAAATTGGAGCTCAAAACACTGCCTAACCATCTAGAATACGCCTTTCTGGAAGAAGGAAATCAGAAGCCAGTAATTATAGCCTCAGATCTCTCCAAGACAGAAAAGGAGGAGCTTGTACGGGTACTGAAGAAAAGAAAAAAAGCCATCGCATGGAGCATCTCCGACATAAAGGGAATAAGTCCATCCTACTGCTCTCACAAAATAAACTTAGAAGAAGGAGCCAGGCCGGTGGTGCAACATCAGAGAAGATTAAACCCGAACATGCAAGAAGTCGTCAAGAAGGAGGTGGTAAAGCTTTTGGATGCAGGAATCATCTACTCCATCTCCGATAGCCCATGGGTGAGTCCGGTCCAGGTGGTGCCCAAGAAAGGAGGAATGACGGTCATTACCAACGAGAAGAACGAGTTAATTCCAACGCGAACGGTAACCGGTTGGCGAGTGTGTATCGATTATCGCAAGCTAAACGATGCCACTTGCAAAGACCATTTTCCCCTTCCTTTCATAGACCAAATGTTAGAGAGACTTTCGGGCCATAGCTATTATTGCTTCTTAGACGGGTTTTCCGGGTATTTGCAAATACCCATAGACCCAATGGACCAAGAAAAGACCACCTTTACATGCCCCAGTGGGACCTTCGCCTATAGACGCATGCCATTTGGCCTATGCAATGCACCTGCGACGTTTCAAAGGTGCATGACCGCCATATTCCATGATATGGTGGAGAAATTCATGGAGGTATTTATGGATGACTTCTCTGTATTTGGATCTTCCTTTAATGACTGCCTCACAAATCTTGACTCGATGCTCGCTAGATGTGAGAAAACCGACTTGGTCCTAAATTGGGAAAAGTGTCATTTCATGGTCAAGGAGGGTATAGTATTGGGACATAAAGTCTCTAAAAAGGGAATTGAGGTGGATCGGGCAAAGATAGACACCATCGCTAAATTACCCCCGCCAACTAATGTGAAGGGCATTAGAAGCTTTTTGGGACACGCAGGTTTTTACCGACGTTTTATTAAAGATTTTTCTAAAATTACGAAACCTCTAACACAATTATTATTAAAAGATGCACCCTTTAATTTCACTAAAGAGTGTTTAGAGGCATTTGACTTTTTAAAAGAAAAATTAACTAATGCCCCAATCATTATAGCACCAAATTGGAACTTACCCTTCGAGATCATGTGTGATGCGAGTGACTATGCACTAGGAGCGGTCCTTGGACAAAGGGTTGACAAGCATTTTCAACCCATTTATTATGCCAGCAAGACCTTGAATCCTGCCCAAGAGAATTATACCACTACTGAAAAAGAACTGTTAGCCGTAGTTTACGCTTTCGATAAATTTCGCCCTTATTTGGTTTTATCTAAAACCACTGTTTTTACTGACCACTCGGCTATCAAGTATTTGTTTTCCAAACAGGATGCCAAGCCAAGACTAATACGATGGGTGCTGCTTCTTCAAGAATTCGATATAGAGATCCGAGATAAAAAAAGGAATGGAGAACGTAGCGGCCGATCATTTATCTAGGCTCGAGAACCCAGCATTGCAAGAAGATAAGGATGGAGACGACTTCCCGGATGAATACATCATGGTGTCCGTGGGAGAGGAACCATGGTTTGCGGATATAGCTAACTATTTAGCTACCAATTACGTCCCGAAGGATTATAATAGCCAGCAAAAGAAGAAATTCTTTTCGGAGATCAAATATTACTTTTGGGACGATCCATACCTCTTCCGAAGCTGCGCGGACGGGATTATAAGAAGATGTGTGTTCGGAAAGGAGAGTCGAAAAATACTAGAGCAATGCCATAGCGGACCCACGGGAGGACATCATGGAGCACACTATACCGCGAAGAAGATCTTTGACATTGGGTTTTATTGGCCTACAATCTTCAAAGAAGCAGCCCAATATGTCAAAGAATGTGATGCTTGCCAAAGGGTGGGAAACATTTCCTCCCGTAATGAAATGCCACAACATAGCATTCAAGTGTGCGAGGTGTTCGACGTGTGGGGCATAGACTTCATGGGGCCATTCCCCACATCCAAAGGAAACAAGTACATTCTCGTGGCGGTGGATTATGTGTCAAAATGGGCGGAGGCGCAGGCTTTACCTACAAATGACGGACGGGTAGTGGTACGGTTCTTGAAAAGACTATTCTCCCGGTTTGGTGTTCCAAAGGCCCTAATTAGTGACCGTGGTACACACTTTGCCAATGATCAATTGGACAAGGTGCTCAAGAAATATGGGGTGACCCATAAGTTCTCCACATCATACCACCCGCAAACGAGTGGGCAAACCGAAGTTACCAATCGAGCTTTGAAGCGTATCTTGGAGAAGTCGGTGGGAAGCAATCGCAAGGAATGGTCGGATAAATTGGATGACGCGCTATGGGCGTTTCGTACCGCTTTCAAAACACCTATTGGTACTACACCATATAGGTTGGTTTATGGAAAGCAATGCCATTTACCGGTTGAAATCGAGCACAAGGCATATTGGGCGCTAAAAAGATGTAACTTTGACATGGAAGAAATGAAGACAAACCGCTTAATGCAAATGAATGCCCTTGAAGAACTACGAAATGAAGCCTATTCTAGCTCGTGGCTTTATAAAGAAAAGACCAAGAGATGGCATGACCTAAGAATCAAAAGCAAAGACATCCATGAAGGCCAAAAAGTACTACTCTTCAATTCCCGCCTAAAACTCTTCTCGGGAAAACTTAAATCAAGGTGGGATGGTCCATTTGTGGTCAAGACGGTGTTTCCTCATGGGGCTATTGAATTGATCTCGCGAGATGGCACGCCATTTAAAGTCAATGGCCATCGAGTGAAGAAATATGAAGAAGGAGTCCCCCGCAATGAAGGAATGGAGGAGCTCCTGCTGTGCGGAATCGCAAAAACATAGAAGGGGCGGAGTCCAGCTAATGACTCCATCAAAAGAAGCGCTTCTCGGGAGGCAACCCGAGCTTCACGTTTGCATCTTCCTTCCCTTTCTTTATTTTTTTTTCGTATTTTTCATTTCTCTTCATTCATTCTACTTCTCTAAGTGCTTGAGGACAAGCTCTACTGAAAGTGTGGGGTGGAAAGGCTAAAATAAAGGAATTCACATAGTAAAATTGGCAAAAAAACTTAAAAATTTTCAATCTGAGACATATACTCGGCGAGTATATCGGCTATACTCGGCGAGTAGATGTTCGTATACAGCCAAAACTTCATAACACGCGTCCATACTCGACGAGTATATCCATTATACTCGGCGAGTAGACGATTTAAACTCAGTAAAATTAAATCTGTAAAAATTGCTTTTGTTCAACACTTCACCCCCATACTCGCCGAGCATTCTCTCTCAGTCGCCTCCTAAGAAGTTCTTCAAGATCTAGTCAATTTTCTTCCAATTTCTCTTAATTCAAGCACCAAGGTAACATTTTTACTCTTTAATTTCATGAAAGGTCCAATCTTTGCCACCTATTTCCCCATATTTAGTAGATTTTCGGATTTGGGGAGTTTTTCACAATTTCTAGGGCTTTGATTTACTCATGAATTAGAGGATATTTGGTGTAATTTCTTCAACATATGTGGTTAGATACACAATTATGACAACCCCTATGGATAAATTGGACTAATTCGCAGACTACACAGTTTCGATTTCGAATCTGTCCGAGTGTTCATACTACTCGGCGAGTATGCTCGCGTACTCGGGGAGTAGGTCCCACAAAGATGAAAAAATTTTCCGTTTTAATTATGGGGTGTTGTTTGTTGTTGTGTTTTTGTTATGTTTATGCAGTTAGAATGGCAAGAAGAGGTCAATCATCACGCGGGGGAAGCCATGGTGATATGCCATGGTTATCCTTTCAACAAATTACCTCCAAATCTTCCAAAACTCGAGCGCTAAACAGGTTGGAAGCACTTCGACAGAAAGAAATCCATCTACCGAATGCAGTGGATTGGGGATGGTTGGGCAATGTCGGCTTGGAGGAGGAACTCACCCCATATTTAGTGAAAGATTGTAATTTGGGTTATGCCAACATCACTTGTGATGGTTGGCTACAATTGTTCAAGATTCAAGAGCCAGTATACGCAGAGTTGTGCTGGGAGTTCTTCGCTACCATCTCATTCCGAGGTGGTAGTGAGTTTTACAATCCAAACACGATCTCGTTTTCTTTGGGTGGGGAGCTGCGTCAATGCAGCATGGTTGAGTTCTCCTGGCGGTTGGGTATTTACGATCAAGATATAGTGATGACGGATTACTTTGAAGCTTTCTTGGATCATACCTACAAAGTACTTCCCGAGGAAGTGGAGGCATCGACATGGTGGAGTACAATTGCCAACCGGGTTTACATACCTTCTACTGCTCAAGAAGGTCATATCCGCTCTCCGATCCACCGACTCCTTCACCGGTTCATTGCAAGCACAATAAACATGCGAAAGGATGGGGACAAAGTTCCCACCCTTGATATTTTTTACTTGTGGAGTATCATCAACCCCGACGTCTTCTGCAACCTTCCGTATTGCATGGCCAAATTTCTTGCGGAGGGGGCGGTTAAGGAGAAGATAAACTCGAAGATAAATGGGGGAATGTTCATTACTCGGCTTGCGAAGTCGTTTGGGATCCTGGATTTGCCGCAAGCTCAAGCGTTGACGATCATCCACCCTCCTCCGTTTAACACTGCACTTTATAGGAGGGCTCGGATAGTGGAGAAATTTGGTGATTCCTTTACTATTCCAAATGAGGATGACCCGGCGGTTCCCGAGGAGCCGGGAAGGCGAGTTAGGCAAAGGAGCGAGCGGGTACGTGAAGACCCACCGGTTATCCCGGTGGAGGATAACGAGAGTTGGAACCAAGTGGAGTATAGACATTACTTGGATGACATTGGCCGAGGGGTTAATTACACCAATCAATCCTTCGATTATCTTTTCCAACAAATGCATATTACCCCGCGGCCGGGACCCGGTTATCCGTACATTATGAATTGGGACGAACGGATGCACCGAAGGAGTGGAGAAGGAGGAAGTGGAGCTGGAGGAGCCGGGATGGATGAGGAGGAATGAAGAATTTATTTGTTTTGTTTGTTTGTGATGTTTGTTTTAAAGACAATTATGAACTTGTGAACTTGGTGAAGTGGTTTCAATTTTAGTGTTACTGTTAGTTTTCTTTTCAGGTATTGAAGCTAGGATGCATGCTATTTAGGAATGGTCAAGCGAGGAATGAGAGCCTTTAGGAATGCTTATGGAGTTTTGTTCCTAGGATCGAGTCCGTACTAATCGAGAGTTTATTAAAGTGTTGCTGTTTAGAGAGTTCTTGGAGAGTGCATTTATATTTGCATGACAACACTAGAGTAAAGAGAGCTAGCATTTAGACAATTTCTGGAATCATATGCTCTACTCGCCGAGTGCACTAATATTACTCGGCGAGTACATCTGCTTCTGTGCGATCTGCTTGTCCGATACCTCCTACTCGCCGAGTTTACTCGCATACTCGCCGAGTAGCCTGCTGCAGAAGGATTTTTTTGATTCGTTCATGCGCCATTCATACATTCTTTATGCACTACTACTGAGACTTGTGCAACAACCAATTTTCCTTGGAGTTTTCGAGCTATCAACCACACGAGACATATGACACCCATGCCATGGATGAGCTGTTCCCATGGTTAAAGTCACTAGAGGATGGAGTTGAAGACGAGAGTGTCAACCTAGCGACTGCTACCCCAGGGGAGTTTGTTCCAACTTTCTCTCTATTTGCATTTTTTGTTGTTGTTATAATATGCAATGAGGGCATTGCATAAAATAAGTGTGGGGTAGGGGGTTAGTCACATCTTAGAACACTTAGAATCTTAATTTAGAATAATGTTTAACTTGTTGAATATTTAAAATGCTTAGGTCTTAAATTAGAAAATTTTGGTAAAAATTAGGATTCCATATTAAAGTTGTGTTAATAATTGCATGACAACCCAAATGTTTAGTTGAGCCTATACACGTTCTAGTGCATTTGTGGCTTCCTTATTTCAGTGAAATCATGAGACAAAAACACGACCTTGCTCAGCCTGAGGGATGCAATATGTTTAGCAGCCTAAACCTGAAATGTATCCAGGAAGATTTTTATCATTAGCCAATAAAGGTTGAGATTGAGCGCCCCTGCTTAAGCATGTAGGGATTTGAGTGAAAAAAGTGAGGTACATGTAACAAAAAAAAAAAGAGAGAATTACAAGAAAAAGTTTGAAGAATTTTTGGAGCATCAAAGTCAAATGTCAAATATGAAGATCAAAAACTCAAAGAAATTCAAAAAAGTTGAAGATACCAAAGAAATCAAACAACAAAGGTGGTGAATTCAAAGTTATCCAAGATCAAATTATCAAGCAAGTGAAGAATTCCAAAGAGCTCCAATGTGGTATCATAAATTGTAATTATCTAGATTATGTATGCTTGGGTTGCTCAATTAAAAATACCTTGAGGGTAAAGAGGTTTTCTGAGGATGGATTCGGAGGGTTGCATAAAATGAGCATAGTTCAGGGTGAGTGGGCGAATGTTTATGAGGATTGTGAGTATTTGGAGTATGGGGGGTTTTTAGGAATTAGACACAAATGCATGCGTTGCGGTCTTGGCATAATGGCTGGGAAGGATTGGAGTTATTAATGTGATTTTAATGTGTTTAAAATATAGTTTTGCTTGGGGGCAAGCAAAAGTCAAGTGTGGGGTATTTTGATATGTGCATAATTAGTTAATCATTTAACATATATTCTTAGTTATTTTTGGTTAGTTATGAGAATAATTTGGACAAAAGGTACTTAAAATGCTTTGAATTGTGTTTTCAGCCCAAAAGATATGCTTGGAGGCAAAAAGGAGAAAAGGGAAGCAAGAGAAGATTAAAGGGTGCCAAGAATGACTTACTCGGCGAGTACATCGGCCTTACTCGGCGAGTACACGATGAGATGCTAGAAGATATGTACGACTGCTAATTTGAAGACGGATAAGTATTGACCTACTCGGCGAGTTGATTCTGCTACTCGCCGAGTATCCTCTGTTTTGAGATATCTTTATAAGACGAATCCTTATCACATGGAACAGAACCCCTGGCGAATTTTGGAGGATTAGCTGCGACTAAAAGGTTCAGAAGGCGTTGAAGAACCCTAAGCTTCAAGAGTTGGAAGAATTCAAGCAATTAGGTTAATTCTACCACTTAGACTTAGGAATTAAACATGTTTGCTTTCATAAACTTTGTTTCTTTACTTGTTTCTACTGCAACTATGAGCTAAACTCGTTTTTGTTTCTGTTTGGGGAATACCAAAGAACTCCTATGGTTTAATTATTGAATTTTGGTTAATTGTCTATTGGTGATTTGTTAAATTAAGTTTGTTAAAGAACCTTATGTGTTAATCACTACTATTTTCTGTTAATTGGAAGGCAATTAGGTTGCATGAACATCACTTAATTGTTAACCTCATATGTCTATGTGAATGCTAAAACGTATGCTTGGAAGTAATGATTATGAAACTAAGATTAATAAGAAAATAGGAAGATTAATGTGTGAGCTTGTTGAGAAACCATCAACAAGAGGTTAATTGAATTAATAACTTAATTGACCATTACAAATCTTATTTAACCCAAATAATTAATCTAGGGAATTAATTAGTTTAAACACTTGATCAACGCTTAAATTAGTTAATTGTATAAGGGTTAGGAGTAATGAACATGAACCTAACTATTATCATTGGTAACCAATAGCAATTAATCTATCTTAACTTAAATAACCATAGGAGTGAATTGGTTGAACCTAAATAGAAACATCTTTATCAAATTTGGTGAATAGTTGTTGCTTTAGTTAATTAGTTAAATTTAGTTTGTTTAAGTTTCTAGTCTTGCAAAACTAGAGAAAAACCATTTACTTTTATTATTTGTTTTAGTTAAAATTAGCTATTAGTTTAATTTCCGTTCCCTGAGTTCGATACCTTACTTATCAATCTATACCAGTTAAAGACAGGTTCACTGCCTTTGTGTGCTCAAATTATTAATAAAAAGTAGGGATAAAACTAGTTTAATTTACACACATCAAGTTTTTGGCGCCGTTGCCGGGGAACGGTTCTAAATAATTAAGCTAATTCCTAATTTTTTCGATCCTTTGTGTGAGTTTACTTGCATAAAGTTCATTTATTGCAGTTTAGTAAATAGTAATTAGGTTTTAGTATCTGTTTTAGTTAGGTTTAAAACTTAGAATTTTTTTTGAAAAATCACTGCTACTCGCCGAGTGCACTCGCGCCTACTCGGCGAGTATCAGCTTATTTAGGATTTTTTTTTCTTTTAGTTGTTTGCAATCTTTTTTTGTTCTTTTTACGCTTCTATTTGATTAATTTCAGGAATTTCATGACCAGAGGAGCAAACACACCACTGGTACCCCCGTTTGAAGACCCCGAATCCGAATTGAAAAGAAACAAAGGGAAGGACGTGGAGAGTTCAAGCACACCAAAGAAATCACCATTGTCCAACTTGAAGACTGTTTTCGGGAAAAAGAAGAGCAGCAAATCAGGAGCTTCAAGCGCTTCCTTAATACTTGAAGAGCCAATTCAAGAAGAGATTAGATACGAAACCGAGGAAGAAGACGAGGCAACTTACGAGCAAGACACCGAAGCGGAGGAAGAGTTAGCATTCACTATGGCTAACATTGATGAAATTCCCATGGGAGAATGGAAGAAGAGGATGCGCGACGACCATGGCCCGGGACTTGTGCAACCCGCAATTCCCGCCACTGCCACCTTTGAGCTAAAAGGTCATATCCTAGCTTCACTCAAGGAGATACCGTTCTACGGGAAAGATCATGAAGATGCCTACAAACATTTGGATGAAGTAAATGATGTTGCTGATTACTTCAACATTCCAAATGTCACCCGCGAAACTCAGCTGCTTCGGATGCTTCCGGTAACCTTCAAGGGTGCTGCTAAAGACTGGCTCAAATCACTTCCTCCCGGGTCAGTCACTACTTGGGCCAGAATGAAGGAAGAATTTATAGATCACTTTTGCCCACCATCAAAGATAGCCAAGCTCAAGAAGGCCATTGCAAATTTTGAACAACAAGCTGGAGAGTCGTTATATGAAGCATGGGAGAGGTACAAAAGTCTGCTACGAAATTGCCCACACCATGATCTAAATAGCCAACAAGAAGTGTCCATCTTTTATGATGGAGTCAATGTTACGACCCGACAGCTGCTAGACTCACAAGGCCCACTTACGAAGAAGCCACCCCCGGTGATCAAAGAATTAATTGAAGAATTCTCTAAACACTCTAGAGAATACCACAACCCAAGGAATGATGTCACGAGGGGAACCGCATATGCTGCTACTGAAGATTTATCCGCGGTCATGGCCATGTTAAAAACCATGGATAGAAGAATGGATAAAATGGATCAAACGATCCATGCCATACGGGTGGGTTGCGAGAATTGCAATGGACCTCACCTCACTAGAGATTGTGATTTGGATGAGCACGGCAACAAAAAGGCACAAGCATGCTATTCGAGCGGTGACCGATATGATGAAGACTGGCGAAAACAGAAGAAGGAGTGGCTGCCTTATGAAGAGTACAAGAAGGCCAAGGAGGAGAAGTATAGGCAAAAAGGGAGAGGATTCTACCAAAAAGAGGAGCCGGTGCAAGAGAAGAAGCCAAGCTTGGAAGAGATGCTAACTAAATTTGTGGCTGCTTCCGAGAAAAGACACAGTGACCACGATGCTGCTATCCAAGAAACAAGAACAATGCTCAGGAATCAGCAAGCATCCATCCATAATATAGAAACTCAGCTTAGGCAACTCGCTCAACAACTAAACCAAAGGTCACCGGGTGAGCTTCCTAGCAAAACCGAGAACAACCCACGAGGCGCGCAAGTGAACATTATTACCACAAGAAGTGGGAAGGTTATTACTCCCCTGGCCCCCATTCGTACTGAAGCGAATAAGGACTCACAGAAGGAAGGAACGGAAGCACGAGCTGAAAACCAACATGCACAATCTGAGAGTCCTACTCGCCGAGTAGGACCGATGGACTCGGCGAGTACATCTGAAAAAACGTATAATCAGCCGCCCTTGAAACCATATCAGCCCCCAATGCCGTACCCAGCCCGAGCCAAGAAGGAGAAGCAGGAAGAGGAGTATCAGAAGTTCCTCGATCATATTAAAACTCTTCAAATAAACATTCCTTTCATCGAAGCCGTCATGCAAATGCCCAAGTACGCAAAGTTCCTTAAGGAACTCCTCACTAATAGAAGAAAGATGGAAGAGGTGCAGAAAGTAGTATTGAATGAGAATTGCTCCGCCGCCATGCTAAACAAACTACCAAAGAAGAAGGGTGATCCGGGGAGCTTAACTCTACCTTGCCAATTTGGCAACTTGGCAGCAATTCATGCTTTAGCTGATTCGGGAGCGAGTGTAAACCTTATGCCATACTCGTTCTTCAAAAAGCTGGACCTCCCAGAGCCAAGGCCAATTCAGATGGCAATTCATTTAGCAAACAAGACGGTTACTTTCCCAAGAGGCATATGTGAAGATCTGTTAGTGAAAGTAGACAAGTTTGTCTTCCCGGCTGACTTCATCATTCTCGACATGGAGGCGGATCCGCAAGTACCAATCATCCTTGGAAGACCCTTCCTCAACACCGCTAGCGCCATCGTAGACATGAGAGACTCAAAGCTCACATTGCGAGTTGGGGATGACTCAGTAACATTCGGGGTAGACCAAGCCATGAAGTACTCAAGGAGTAGTGATGACACGACGTTCTCAATCGACATGCTTGACGAGTTATTGGAAGAAGACATACCTGAAGATTCCAGCAAGTTTGCAGCTTTGGAAGAAGTGTTTGATCCAGAAAAAGACTTATTAGAGATTGAAAGACTGTTGGAGGAAGCAGAATATGAAGAATTCAAAAACCAAGCTGAAAGCCCTACTCGCCGAGTAGACCCGATCTACTCGCCGAGTACACCTGAAGAAAGGTCAGCAGTCGCGAATGCCGCCATGAACTCGCCGAGTACCATACCTGCACTCGGCGAGTCCACCACTATGCACACTAAATTGGAGCTCAAAACACTGCCTAACCATCTAGAATACGCCTTTCTGGAAGAAGGAAATCAGAAGCCAGTAATTATAGCCTCAGATCTCTCCAAGACAGAAAAGGAGGAGCTTGTACGGGTACTGAAGAAAAGAAAAAAAGCCATCGCATGGAGCATCTCCGACATAAAGGGAATAAGTCCATCCTACTGCTCTCACAAAATAAACTTAGAAGAAGGAGCCAGGCCGGTGGTGCAACATCAGAGAAGATTAAACCCGAACATGCAAGAAGTCGTCAAGAAGGAGGTGGTAAAGCTTTTGGATGCAGGAATCATCTACTCCATCTCCGATAGCCCATGGGTGAGTCCGGTCCAGGTGGTGCCCAAGAAAGGAGGAATGACGGTCATTACCAACGAGAAGAACGAGTTAATTCCAACGCGAACGGTAACCGGTTGGCGAGTGTGTATCGATTATCGCAAGCTAAACGATGCCACTCGCAAAGACCATTTTCCCCTTCCTTTCATAGACCAAATGTTAGAGAGACTTTCGGGCCATAGCTATTATTGCTTCTTAGACGGGTTTTCCGGGTATTTGCAAATACCCATAGACCCAATGGACCAAGAAAAGACCACCTTTACATGCCCCAGTGGGACCTTCGCCTATAGACGCATGCCATTTGGCCTATGCAATGCACCTGCGACGTTTCAAAGGTGCATGACCGCCATATTCCATGATATGGTGGAGAAATTCATGGAGGTATTTATGGATGACTTCTCTGTATTTGGATCTTCCTTTAATGACTGCCTCACAAATCTTGACTCGATGCTCGCTAGATGTGAGAAAACCGACTTGGTCCTAAATTGGGAAAAGTGTCATTTCATGGTCAAGGAGGGTATAGTATTGGGACATCAAGTCTCTAAAAAGGGAATTGAGGTGGATCGGGCAAAGATAGACACCATCGCTAAATTACCCCCGCCAACTAATGTGAAGGGCATTAGAAGCTTTTTGGGACACGCAGGTTTTTACCGACGTTTTATTAAAGATTTTTCTAAAATTACGAAACCTCTAACACAATTATTATTAAAAGATGCACCCTTTAATTTCACTAAAGAGTGTTTAGAGGCATTTGACTTTTTAAAAGAAAAATTAACTAATGCCCCAATCATTATAGCACCAAATTGGAACTTACCCTTCGAGATCATGTGTGATGCGAGTGACTATGCACTAGGAGCGGTCCTTGGACAAAGGGTTGACAAGCATTTTCAACCCATTTATTATGCCAGCAAGACCTTGAATCCTGCCCAAGAGAATTATACCACTACTGAAAAAGAACTGTTAGCCGTAGTTTACGCTTTCGATAAATTTCGCCCTTATTTGGTTTTATCTAAAACCACTGTTTTTACTGACCACTCGGCTATCAAGTATTTGTTTTCCAAACAGGATGCCAAGCCAAGACTAATACGATGGGTGCTGCTTCTTCAAGAATTCGATATAGAGATCCGAGATAAAAAAGGAATGGAGAACGTAGCGGCCGATCATTTATCTAGGCTCGAGAACCCAGCATTGCAAGAAGATAAGGATGGAGACGACTTCCCGGATGAATACATCATGGTGTCCGTGGGAGAGGAACCATGGTTTGCGGATATAGCTAACTATTTAGCTACCAATTACGTCCCGAAGGATTATAATAGCCAGCAAAAGAAGAAATTCTTTTCGGAGATCAAATATTACTTTTGGGACGATCCATACCTCTTCCGAAGCTGCGCGGACGGGATTATAAGAAGATGTGTGTTCGGAAAGGAGAGTCGAAAAATACTAGAGCAATGCCATAGCGGACCCACGGGAGGACATCATGGAGCACACTATACCGCGAAGAAGATCTTTGACATTGGGTTTTATTGGCCTACAATCTTCAAAGAAGCAGCCCAATATGTCAAAGAATGTGATGCTTGCCAAAGGGTGGGAAACATTTCCTCCCGTAATGAAATGCCACAACATAGCATTCAAGTGTGCGAGGTGTTCGACGTATGGGGCATAGACTTCATGGGGCCATTCCCCACATCCAAAGGAAACAAGTACATTCTCGTGGCGGTGGATTATGTGTCAAAATGGGCGGAGGCGCAGGCTTTACCTACAAATGACGGACGGGTAGTGGTACGGTTCTTGAAAAGACTATTCTCCCGGTTTGGTGTTCCAAAGGCCCTAATTAGTGACCGTGGTACACACTTTGCCAATGATCAATTGGACAAGGTGCTCAAGAAATATGGGGTGACCCATAAGTTCTCCACATCATACCACCCGCAAACGAGTGGGCAAACCGAAGTTACCAATCGAGCTTTGAAGCGTATCTTGGAGAAGTCGGTGGGAAGCAATCGCAAGGAATGGTCGGATAAATTGGATGACGCGCTATGGGCGTTTCGTACCACTTTCAAAACACCTATTGGTACTACACCATATAGGTTGGTTTATGGAAAGCAATGCCATTTACCGGTTGAAATCGAGCACAAGGCATATTGGGCGCTAAAAAGATGTAACTTTGACATGGAAGAAATGAAGACAAACCGCTTAATGCAAATGAATGCCCTTGAAGAACTACGAAATGAAGCCTATTCTAGCTCGTGGCTTTATAAAGAAAAGACCAAGAGATGGCATGACCTAAGAATCAAAAGCAAAGACATCCATGAAGGCCAAAAAGTACTACTCTTCAATTCCCGCCTAAAACTCTTCTCGGGAAAACTTAAATCAAGGTGGGATGGTCCATTTGTGGTCAAGACGGTGTTTCCTCATGGGGCTATTGAATTGATCTCGCGAGATGGCACGCCATTTAAAGTCAATGGCCATCGAGTGAAGAAATATGAAGAAGGAGTCCCCCGCAATGAAGGAATGGAGGAGCTCCTGCTGTGCGGAATCGCAAAAACATAGAAGGGGCGGAGTCCAGCTAATGACTCCATCAAAAGAAGCGCTTCTCGGGAGGCAACCCGAGCTTCACGTTTGCATCTTCCTTCCCTTTCTTTATTTTTTTTTCGTATTTTTCATTTCTCTTCATTCATTCTACTTCTCTAAGTGCTTGAGGACAAGCTCTACTGAAAGTGTGGGGTGGAAAGGCTAAAATAAAGGAATTCACATAGTAAAATTGGCAAAAAAACTTAAAAATTTTCAATCTGAGACATATACTCGGCGAGTATATCGGCTATACTCGGCGAGTAGATGTTCGTATACAGCCAAAACTTCATAACACGCGTCCATACTCGACGAGTATATCCATTATACTCGGCGAGTAGACGATTTAAACTCAGTAAAATTAAATCTGTAAAAATTGCTTTTGTTCAACACTTCACCCCCATACTCGCCGAGCATTCTCTCTCAGTCGCCTCCTAAGAAGTTCTTCAAGATCTAGTCAATTTTCTTCCAATTTCTCTTAATTCAAGCACCAAGGTAACATTTTTACTCTTTAATTTCATGAAAGGTCCAATCTTTGCCACCTATTTCCCCATATTTAGTAGATTTTCGGATTTGGGGAGTTTTTCACAATTTCTAGGGCTTTGATTTACTCATGAATTAGAGGATATTTGGTGTAATTTCTTCAACATATGTGGTTAGATACACAATTATGACAACCCCTATGGATAAATTGGACTAATTCGCAGACTACACAGTTTCGATTTCGAATCTGTCCGAGTGTTCATACTACTCGGCGAGTATGCTCGCGTACTCGGGGAGTAGGTCCCACAAAGATGAAAAAATTTTCCGTTTTAATTATGGGGTGTTGTTTGTTGTTGTGTTTTTGTTATGTTTATGCAGTTAGAATGGCAAGAAGAGGTCAATCATCACGCGGGGGAAGCCATGGTGATATGCCATGGTTATCCTTTCAACAAATTACCTCCAAATCTTCCAAAACTCGAGCGCTAAACAGGTTGGAAGCACTTCGACAGAAAGAAATCCATCTACCGAATGCAGTGGATTGGGGATGGTTGGGCAATGTCGGCTTGGAGGAGGAACTCACCCCATATTTAGTGAAAGATTGTAATTTGGGTTATGCCAACATCACTTGTGATGGTTGGCTACAATTGTTCAAGATTCAAGAGCCAGTATACGCAGAGTTGTGCTGGGAGTTCTTCGCTACCATCTCATTCCGAGGTGGTAGTGAGTTTTACAATCCAAACACGATCTCGTTTTCTTTGGGTGGGGAGCTGCGTCAATGCAGCATGGTTGAGTTCTCCTGGCGGTTGGGTATTTACGATCAAGATATAGTGATGACGGATTACTTTGAAGCTTTCTTGGATCATACCTACAAAGTACTTCCCGAGGAAGTGGAGGCATCGACATGGTGGAGTACAATTGCCAACCGGGTTTACATACCTTCTACTGCTCAAGAAGGTCATATCCGCTCTCCGATCCACCGACTCCTTCACCGGTTCATTGCAAGCACAATAAACATGCGAAAGGATGGGGACAAAGTTCCCACCCTTGATATTTTTTACTTGTGGAGTATCATCAACCCCGACGTCTTCTGCAACCTTCCGTATTGCATGGCCAAATTTCTTGCGGAGGGGGCGGTTAAGGAGAAGATAAACTCGAAGATAAATGGGGGAATGTTCATTACTCGGCTTGCGAAGTCGTTTGGGATCCTGGATTTGCCGCAAGCTCAAGCGTTGACGATCATCCACCCTCCTCCGTTTAACACTGCACTTTATAGGAGGGCTCGGATAGTGGAGAAATTTGGTGATTCCTTTACTATTCCAAATGAGGATGACCCGGCGGTTCCCGAGGAGCCGGGAAGGCGAGTTAGGCAAAGGAGCGAGCGGGTACGTGAAGACCCACCGGTTATCCCGGTGGAGGATAACGAGAGTTGGAACCAAGTGGAGTATAGACATTACTTGGATGACATTGGCCGAGGGGTTAATTACACCAATCAATCCTTCGATTATCTTTTCCAACAAATGCATATTACCCCGCGGCCGGGACCCGGTTATCCGTACATTATGAATTGGGACGAACGGATGCACCGAAGGAGTGGAGAAGGAGGAAGTGGAGCTGGAGGAGCCGGGATGGATGAGGAGGAATGAAGAATTTATTTGTTTTGTTTGTTTGTGATGTTTGTTTTAAAGACAATTATGAACTTGTGAACTTGGTGAAGTGGTTTCAATTTTAGTGTTACTGTTAGTTTTCTTTTCAGGTATTGAAGCTAGGATGCATGCTATTTAGGAATGGTCAAGCGAGGAATGAGAGCCTTTAGGAATGCTTATGGAGTTTTGTTCCTAGGATCGAGTCCGTACTAATCGAGAGTTTATTAAAGTGTTGCTGTTTAGAGAGTTCTTGGAGAGTGCATTTATATTTGCATGACAACACTAGAGTAAAGAGAGCTAGCATTTAGACAATTTCTGGAATCATATGCTCTACTCGCCGAGTGCACTAATATTACTCGGCGAGTACATCTGCTTCTGTGCGATCTGCTTGTCCGATACCTCCTACTCGCCGAGTTTACTCGCATACTCGCCGAGTAGCCTGCTGCAGAAGGATTTTTTTGATTCGTTCATGCGCCATTCATACATTCTTTATGCACTACTACTGAGACTTGTGCAACAACCAATTTTCCTTGGAGTTTTCGAGCTATCAACCACACGAGACATATGACACCCATGCCATGGATGAGCTGTTCCCATGGTTAAAGTCACTAGAGGATGGAGTTGAAGACGAGAGTGTCAACCTAGCGACTGCTACCCCAGGGGAGTTTGTTCCAACTTTCTCTCTATTTGCATTTTTTGTTGTTGTTATAATATGCAATGAGGGCATTGCATAAAATAAGTGTGGGGTAGGGGGTTAGTCACATCTTAGAACACTTAGAATCTTAATTTAGAATAATGTTTAACTTGTTGAATATTTAAAATGCTTAGGTCTTAAATTAGAAAATTTTGGTAAAAATTAGGATTCCATATTAAAGTTGTGTTAATAATTGCATGACAACCCAAATGTTTAGTTGAGCCTATACACGTTCTAGTGCATTTGTGGCTTCCTTATTTCAGTGAAATCATGAGACAAAAACACGACCTTGCTCAGCCTGAGGGATGCAATATGTTTAGCAGCCTAAACCTGAAATGTATCCAGGAAGATTTTTATCATTAGCCAATAAAGGTTGAGATTGAGCGCCCCTGCTTAAGCATGTAGGGATTTGAGTGAAAAAAGTGAGGTACATGTAACAAAAAAAAAAGAGAGAATTACAAGAAAAAGTTTGAAGAATTTTTGGAGCATCAAAGTCAAATGTCAAATATGAAGATCAAAAACTCAAAGAAATTCAAAAAAGTTGAAGATACCAAAGAAATCAAACAACAAAGGTGGTGAATTCAAAGTTATCCAAGATCAAATTATCAAGCAAGTGAAGAATTCCAAAGAGCTCCAATGTGGTATCATAAATTGTAATTATCTAGATTATGTATGCTTGGGTTGCTCAATTAAAAATACCTTGAGGGTAAAGAGGTTTTCTGAGGATGGATTCGGAGGGTTGCATAAAATGAGCATAGTTCAGGGTGAGTGGGCGAATGTTTATGAGAATTGTGAGTATTTGGAGTATGGGGGGTTTTTAGGAATTAGACACAAATGCATGCGTTGCGGTCTTGGCATAATGGCTGGGAAGGATTGGAGTTATTAATGTGATTTTAATGTGTTTAAAATATAGTTTTGCTTGGGGGCAAGCAAAAGTCAAGTGTGGGGTATTTTGATATGTGCATAATTAGTTAATCATTTAACATATATTCTTAGTTATTTTTGGTTAGTTATGAGAATAATTTGGACAAAAGGTACTTAAAATGCTTTGAATTGTGTTTTCAGCCCAAAAGATATGCTTGGAGGCAAAAAGGAGAAAAGGGAAGCAAGAGAAGATTAAAGGGTGCCAAGAATGACTTACTCGGCGAGTACATCGGCCTTACTCGGCGAGTACACGATGAGATGCTAGAAGATATGTACGACTGCTAATTTGAAGACGGATAAGTATTGACCTACTCGGCGAGTTGATTCTGCTACTCGCCGAGTATCCTCTGTTTTGAGATATCTTTATAAGACGAATCCTTATCACATGGAACAGAACCCCTGGCGAATTTTGGAGGATTAGCTGCGACTAAAAGGTTCAGAAGGCGTTGAAGAACCCTAAGCTTCAAGAGTTGGAAGAATTCAAGCAATTAGGTTAATTCTACCACTTAGACTTAGGAATTAAACATGTTTGCTTTCATAAACTTTGTTTCTTTACTTGTTTCTACTGCAACTATGAGCTAAACTCGTTTTTGTTTCTGTTTGGGGAATACCAAAGAACTCCTATGGTTTAATTATTGAATTTTGGTTAATTGTCTATTGGTGATTTGTTAAATTAAGTTTGTTAAAGAACCTTATGTGTTAATCACTACTATTTTCTGTTAATTGGAAGGCAATTAGGTTGCATGAACATCACTTAATTGTTAACCTCATATGTCTATGTGAATGCTAAAACGTATGCTTGGAAGTAATGATTATGAAACTAAGATTAATAAGAAAATAGGAAGATTAATGTGTGAGCTTGTTGAGAAACCATCAACAAGAGGTTAATTGAATTAATAACTTAATTGACCATTACAAATCTTATTTAACCCAAATAATTAATCTAGGGAATTAATTAGTTTAAACACTTGATCAACGCTTAAATTAGTTAATTGTCTAAGGGTTAGGAGTAATGAACATGAACCTAACTATTATCATTGGTAACCAATAGCAATTAATCTATCTTAACTTAAATAACCATAGGAGTGAATTGGTTGAACCTAAATAGAAACATCTTTATCAAATTTGGTGAATAGTTGTTGCTTTAGTTAATTAGTTAAATTTAGTTTGTTTAAGTTTCTAGTCTTGCAAAACTAGAGAAAAACCATTTACTTTTATTATTTGTTTTAGTTAAAATTAGCTATTAGTTTAATTTCCGTTCCCTGAGTTCGATACCTTACTTATCAATCTATACCAGTTAAAGACAGGTTCACTGCCTTTGTGTGCTCAAATTATTAATAAAAAGTAGGGATAAAACTAGTTTAATTTACACACATCAAGTTTTTGGCGCCGTTGCCGGGGAACGGTTCTAAATAATTAAGCTAATTCCTAATTTTTTCGATCCTTTGTGTGAGTTTACTTGCATAAAGTTCATTTATTGCAGTTTAGTAAATAGTAATTAGGTTTTAGTATCTGTTTTAGTTAGGTTTAAAACTTAGAATTTTTTTTGAAAAATCACTGCTACTCGCCGAGTGCACTCGCGCCTACTCGGCGAGTATCAGCTTATTTAGGATTTTTTTTTCTTTTAGTTGTTTGCAATCTTTTTTTGTTCTTTTTACGCTTTTATTTGATTAATTTCAGGACTTTCATGACCAGAGGAGCAAACACACCACTGGTACCCCCGTTTGAAGACCCCGAATCCGAATTGAAAAGAAACAAAGGGAAGGACGTGGAGAGTTCAAGCACACCAAAGAAATCACCATTGTCCAACTTGAAGACTGTTTTCGGGAAAAAGAAGAGCAGCAAATCAGGAGCTTCAAGCGCTTCCTTAATACTTGAAGAGCCAATTCAAGAAGAGATTAGATACGAAACCGAGGAAGAAGACGAGGCAACTTACGAGCAAGACACCGAAGCGGAGGAAGAGTTAGCATTCACTATGGCTAACATTGATGAAATTCCCATGGGAGAATGGAAGAAGAGGATGCGCGACGACCATGGCCCGTGACTTGTGCAACCCGCAATTCCCGCCACTGCCACCTTTGAGCTAAAAGGTCATATCCTAGCTTCACTCAAGGAGATACCGTTCTACGGGAAAGATCATGAAGATGCCTACAAACATTTGGATGAAGTAAATGATGTTGCTGATTACTTCAACATTCCAAATGTCACCCGCGAAACTCAGCTGCTTCGGATGCTTCCGGTAACCTTCAAGGGTGCTGCTAAAGACTGGCTCAAATCACTTCCTCCCGGGTCAGTCACTACTTGGGCCAGAATGAAGGAAGAATTTATAGATCACTTTTGCCCACCATCAAAGATAGCCAAGCTCAAGAAGGCCATTGCAAATTTTGAACAACAAGCTGGAGAGTCGTTATATGAAGCATGGGAGAGGTACAAAAGTCTGCTACGAAATTGCCCACACCATGATCTAAATAGCCAACAAGAAGTGTCCATCTTTTATGATGGAGTCAATGTTACGACCCGGCAGCTGCTAGACTCACAAGGCCCACTTACGAAGAAGCCACCCCCGGTGATCAAAGAATTAATTGAAGAATTCTCTAAACACTCTAGAGAATACCACAACCCAAGGAATGATGTCACGAGGGGAACCGCATATGCTGCTACTGAAGATTTATCCGCGGTCATGGCCATGTTAAAAACCATGGATAGAAGAATGGATAAAATGGATCAAACGATCCATGCCATACGGGTGGGTTGCGAGAATTGCAATGGACCTCACCTCACTAGAGATTGTGATTTGGATGAGCACGGCAACAAAAAGGCACAAGCATGCTATTCGAGCGGTGACCGATATGATGAAGATTGGCGAAAACAGAAGAAGGAGTGGCTGCCTTATGAAGAGTACAAGAAGGCCAAGGAGGAGAAGTATAGGCAAAAAGGGAGAGGATTCTACCAAAAAGAGGAGCCGGTGCAAGAGAAGAAGCCAAGCTTGGAAGAGATGCTAACTAAATTTGTGGCTGCTTCCGAGAAAAGACACAGTGACCACGATGCTGCTATCCAAGAAACAAGAACAATGCTCAGGAATCAGCAAGCATCCATCCATAATATAGAAACTCAGCTTAGGCAACTCGCTCAACAACTAAACCAAAGGTCACCGGGTGAGCTTCCTAGCAAAACCGAGAACAACCCACGAGGCGCGCAAGTGAACATTATTACCACAAGAAGTGGGAAGGTTATTACTCCCCTGGCCCCCATTCGTACTGAAGCGAATAAGGACTCACAGAAGGAAGGAACGGAAGCACGAGCTGAAAACCAACATGCACAATCTGAGAGTCCTACTCGCCGAGTAGGACCGATGGACTCGGCGAGTACATCTGAAAAAACGTATAATCAGCCGCCCTTGAAACCATATCAGCCCCTAATGTCGTACCCAGCCCGAGCCAAGAAGGAGAAGCAGGAAGAGGAGTATCAGAAGTTCCTCGATCATATTAAAACTCTTCAAATAAACATTCCTTTCATCGAAGCCGTCATGCAAATGCCCAAGTACGCAAAGTTCCTTAAGGAACTCCTCACTAATAGAAGAAAGATGGAAGAGGTGCAGAAAGTAGTATTGAATGAGAATTGCTCCGCCGCCATGCTAAACAAACTACCAAAGAAGAAGGGTGATCCGGGGAGCTTAACTCTACCTTGCCAATTTGGCAACTTGGCAGCAATTCATGCTTTAGCTGATTCGGGAGCGAGTGTAAACCTTATGCCATACTCGTTCTTCAAAAAGCTGGACCTCCCAGAGCCAAGGCCAATTCGGATGGCAATTCATTTAGCAAACAAGACGGTTACTTTCCCAAGAGGCATATGTGAAGATCTGTTAGTGAAAGTAGACAAGTTTGTCTTCCCGGCTGACTTCATCATTCTCGACATGGAGGCGGATCCGCAAGTACCAATCATCCTCGGAAGACCCTTCCTCAACACCGCTAGCGCCATCGTAGACATGAGAGACTCAAAGCTCACATTGCGAGTTGGGGATGACTCAGTAACATTCGGGGTAGACCAAGCCATGAAGTACTCAAGGAGTAGTGATGACACGGCGTTCTCAATCGACATGCTTGACGAGTTATTGGAAGAAGACATACCTGAAGATTCCAGCAAGTTTGCAGCTTTGGAAGAAGTGTTTGATCCAGAAAAAGACTTATTAGAGATTGAAAGACTGTTGGAGGAAGCAGAATATGAAGAACTCAAAAACCAAGCTGAAAGCCCTACTCGCCGAGTAGACCCGATCTACTCGCCGAGTACACCTGAAGAAAGGTCAGCAGTCGCGAATGCCGCCATGAACTCGCCGAGTACCATACCTGCACTCGGCGAGTCCACCACTATGCACACTAAATTGGAGCTCAAAACACTGCCTAACCATCTAGAATACGCCTTTCTGGAAGAAGGAAATCAGAAGCCAGTAATTATAGCCTCAGATCTCTCCAAGACAGAAAAGGAGGAGCTTGTACGGGTACTGAAGAAAAGAAAAAAAGCCATCGCATGGAGCATCTCCGACATAAAGGGAATAAGTCCATCCTACTGCTCTCACAAAATAAACTTAGAAGAAGGAGCCAGGCCGGTGGTGCAACATCAGAGAAGATTAAACCCGAACATGCAAGAAGTCGTCAAGAAGGAGGTGGTAAAGCTTTTGGATGCAGGAATCATCTACTCCATCTCCGATAGCCCATGGGTGAGTCCGGTCCAGGTGGTGCCCAAGAAAGGAGGAATGACGGTCATTACCAACGAGAAGAACGAGTTAATTCCAACGCGAACGGTAACCGGTTGGCGAGTGTGTATCGATTATCGCAAGCTAAACGATGCCACTCGCAAAGACCATTTTCCCCTTCCTTTCATAGACCAAATGTTAGAGAGACTTTCGGGCCATAGCTATTATTGCTTCTTAGACGGGTTTTCCGGGTATTTGCAAATACCCATAGACCCAATGGACCAAGAAAAGACCACCTTTACATGCCCCAGTGGGACCTTCGCCTATAGACGCATGCCATTTGGCCTATGCAATGCACCTGCGACGTTTCAAAGGTGCATGACCGCCATATTCCATGATATGGTGGAGAAATTCATGGAGGTATTTATGGATGACTTCTCTGTATTTGGATCTTCCTTTAATGACTGCCTCACAAATCTTGACTCGATGCTCGCTAGATGTGAGAAAACCGACTTGGTCCTAAATTGGGAAAAGTGTCATTTCATGGTCAAGGAGGGTATAGTATTGGGACATAAAGTCTCTAAAAAGGGAATTGAGGTGGATCGGGCAAAGATAGACACCATCGCTAAATTACCCCCGCCAACTAATGTGAAGGGCATTAGAAGCTTTTTGGGACACGCAGGTTTTTACCGACGTTTTATTAAAGATTTTTCTAAAATTACGAAACCTCTAACACAATTATTATTAAAAGATGCACCCTTTAATTTCACTAAAGAGTGTTTAGAGGCATTTGACTTTTTAAAAGAAAAATTAACTAATGCCCCAATCATTATAGCACCAAATTGGAACTTACCCTTCGAGATCATGTGTGATGCGAGTGACTATGCACTAGGAGCGGTCCTTGGACAAAGGGTTGACAAGCATTTTCAACCCATTTATTATGCCAGCAAGACCTTGAATCCTGCCCAAGAGAATTATACCACTGCTGAAAAAGAACTGTTAGCCGTAGTTTACGCTTTCGATAAATTTCGCCCTTATTTGGTTTTATCTAAAACCACTGTTTTTACTGACCACTCGGCTATCAAGTATTTGTTTTCCAAACAGGATGCCAAGCCAAGACTAATACGATGGGTGCTGCTTCTTCAAGAATTCGATATAGAAATCCGAGATAAAAAAGGAATGGAGAACGTAGCGGACGATCATTTATCTAGGCTCGAGAACCCAACATTGCAAGAAGATAAGGATGGAGACGACTTCCCGGATGAATACATCATGGTGTCCGTGGGAGAGGAACCATGGTTTGCGGATATAGCTAACTATTTAGCTACCAATTACGTCCCGAAGGATTATAATAGCCAGCAAAAGAAGAAATTCTTTTCGGAGATCAAATATTACTTTTGGGACGATCCATACCTCTTCCGAAGCTGCGCGGACGGGATTATAAGAAGATGTGTGTTCGGAAAGGAGAGTCGAAAAATACTAGAGCAATGCCATAGCGGACCCACGGGAGGACATCATGGAGCACACTATACCGCGAAGAAGATCTTTGACATTGGGTTTTATTGGCCTACAATCTTCAAAGAAGCAGCCCAATATGTCAAAGAATGTGATGCTTGCCAAAGGGTGGGAAACATTTCCTCCCGTAATGAAATGCCACAACATAGCATTCAAGTGTGCGAGGTGTTCGACGTGTGGGGCATAGACTTCATGGGGCCATTCCCCACATCCAAAGGAAACAAGTACATTCTCGTGGCGGTGGATTATGTGTCAAAATGGGCGGAGGCGCAGGCTTTACCTACAAATGACGGACGGGTAGTGGTACGGTTCTTGAAAAGACTATTCTCCCGGTTTGGTGTTCCAAAGGCCCTAATTAGTGACCGTGGTACACACTTTGCCAATGATCAATTGGACAAGGTGCTCAAGAAATATGGGGTGACCCATAAGTTCTCCACATCATACCACCCGCAAACGAGTGGGCAAACCGAAGTTACCAATCGAGCTTTGAAGCGTATCTTGGAGAAGTCGGTGGGAAGCAATCGCAAGGAATGGTCGGATAAATTGGATGACGCGCTATGGGCGTTTCATACCGCTTTCAAAACACCTATTGGTACTACACCATATAGGTTGGTTTATGGAAAGCAATGCCATTTACCGGTTGAAATCGAGCACAAGGCATATTGGGCGCTAAAAAGATGTAACTTTGACATGGAAGAAATGAAGACAAACCGCTTAATGCAAATGAATGCCCTTGAAGAACTACGAAATGAAGCCTATTCTAGCTCGTGGCTTTATAAAGAAAAGACCAAGAGATGGCATGACCTAAGAATCAAAAGCAAAGACATCCATGAAGGCCAAAAAGTACTACTCTTCAATTCCCGCCTAAAACTCTTCTCGGGAAAACTTAAATCAAGGTGGGATGGTCCATTTGTGGTCAAGACGGTGTTTCCTCATGGGGCTATTGAATTGATCTCGCGAGATGGCACGCCATTTAAAGTCAATGGCCATCGAGTGAAGAAATATGAAGAAGGAGTCCCCCGCAATGAAGGAATGGAGGAGCTCCTGCTGTGCGGAATCGCAAAAACATAGAAGGGGCGGAGTCCAGCTAATGACTCCATCAAAAGAAGCGCTTCTCGGGAGGCAACCCGAGCTTCACGTTTGCATCTTCCTTCCCTTTCTTTATTTTTTTTTTCGTATTTTTCATTTCTCTTCATTCATTCTACTTCTCTAAGTGCTTGAGGACAAGCTCTACTGAAAGTGTGGGGGTGGAAAGGCTAAAATAAAGGAATTCACATAGTAAAATTGGCAAAAAAACTTAAAAATTTTCAATCTGAGACATATACTTGGCGAGTATATCGGCTATACTCGGCGAGTAGATGTTCGTATACAGCCAAAACTTCATAACACGCGTCCATACTCGACGAGTATATCCATTATACTCGGCGAGTAGACGATTTAAACTCAGTAAAATTAAATCTGTAAAAATTGCTTTTGTTCAACACTTCACCCCCATACTCGCCGAGCATTCTCTCTCAGCCGCCTCCTAAGAAGTTCTTCAAGATCTAGTCAATTTTCTTCCAATTTCTCTTAATTCAAGCACCAAGGTAACATTTTTACTCTTTAATTTCATGAAAGGTCCAATCTTTGCCACCTATTTCCCCATATTTAGTAGATTTTCGGATTTGGGGAGTTTTTCACAATTTCTAGGGCTTTGATTTACTCATGAATTAGAGGATATTTGGTGTAATTTCTTCAACATATGTGGTTAGATACAAAATTATGACAACCCCTATGGATAAATTGGACTAATTCGCAGACTACACAGTTTCGATTTCGAATCTGTCCGAGTGTTCATACTACTCGGCGAGTATGCTTGCGTACTCGGGGAGTAGGTCCCACAAAGATGAAAAAAATTTCCGTTTTAATTATGGGGTGTTGTTTGTTGTTGTGTTTTTGTTATGTTTATGCAGTTAGAATGGCAAGAAGAGGTCAATCATCACGCGGGGGAAGCCATGGTGATATGCCATGGTTATCCTTTCAACAAATTACCTCCAAATCTTCCAAAACTCGAGCGCTAAACAGGTTGGAAGCACTTCGACAGAAAGAAATCCATCTACCGAATGCAGTGGATTGGGGATGGTTGGGCAATGTCGGCTTGGAGGAGGAACTCACCCCATATTTAGTGAAAGATTGTAATTTGGGTTATGCCAACATCACTTGTGATGGTTGGCTGCAATTGTTCAAGATTCAAGAGCCAGTATACGCAGAGTTGTGCTGGGAGTTCTTCGCTACCATCTCATTCCGAGGTGGTAGTGAGTTTTACAATCCAAACACGATCTCGTTTTCTTTGGGTGGGGAGCTGCGTCAATGCAGCATGGTTGAGTTCTCCTGGCGGTTGGGTATTTACGATCAAGATATAGTGATGACGGATTACTTTGAAGCTTTCTTGGATCATACCTACAAAGTACTTCCCGAGGAAGTGGAGGCATCGACATGGTGGAGTACAATTGCCAACCGGGTTTACATACCTTCTACTGCTCAAGAAGGTCATATCCGCTCTCCGATCCACCGACTCCTTCACCGGTTCATTGCAAGCACAATAAACATGCGAAAGGATGGGGACAAAGTTCCCACCCTTGATATTTTTTACTTGTGGAGTATCATCAACCCCGACGTCTTCTGCAACCTTCCGTATTGCATGGCCAAATTTCTTGCGGAGGGGGCGGTTAAGGAGAAGATAAACTCGAAGATAAATGGGGGAATGTTCATTACTCGGCTTGCGAAGTCGTTTGGGATCCTGGATTTGCCGCAAGCTCAAGCGTTGACGATCATCCACCCTCCTCCGTTTAACACTGCACTTTATAGGAGGGCTCGGATAGTGGAGAAATTTGGTGATTCCTTTACTATTCCAAATGAGGATGACCCGGCGGTTCCCGAGGAGCCGGGAAGGCGAGTTAGGCAAAGGAGCGAGCGGGTACGTGAAGACCCACCGGTTATCCCGGTGGAGGATAACGAGAGTTGGAACCAAGTGGAGTATAGACATTACTTGGATGACATTGGCCGAGGGGTTAATTACACCAATCAATCCTTCGATTATCTTTTCCAACAAATGCATATTACCCCGCGGCCGGGACCCGGTTATCCGTACATTATGAATTGGGACGAACGGATGCACCGAAGGAGTGGAGAAGGAGGAAGTGGAGCTGGAGGAGCCGGGATGGATGAGGAGGAATGAAGAATTTATTTGTTTTGTTTGTTTGTGATGTTTGTTTTAAAGACAATTATGAACTTGTGAACTTGGTGAAGTGGTTTCAATTTTAGTGTTACTGTTAGTTTTCTTTTCAGGTATTGAAGCTAGGATGCATGCTATTTAGGAATGGTCAAGCGAGGAATGAGAGCCTTTAGGAATGCTTATGGAGTTTTGTTCCTAGGATCGAGTCCGTACTAATCGAGAGTTTATTAAAGTGTTGCTGTTTAGAGAGTTCTTGGAGAGTGCATTTATATTTGCATGACAACACTAGAGTAAAGAGAGCTAGCATTTAGACAATTTCTGGAATCATATGCTCTACTCGCCGAGTGCACTAATATTACTCGGCGAGTACATCTGCTTCTGTGCGATCTGCTTGTCCGATACCTCCTACTCGCCGAGTTTACTCGCATACTCGCCGAGTAGCCTGCTGCAGAAGGATTTTTTTGATTCGTTCATGCGCCATTCATACATTCTTTATGCACTACTACTGAGACTTGTGCAACAACCAATTTTCCTTGGAGTTTTCGAGCTATCAACCACACGAGACATATGACACCCATGCCATGGATGAGCTGTTCCCATGGTTAAAGTCACTAGAGGATGGAGTTGAAGACGAGAGTGTCAACCTAGCGACTGCTACCCCAGGGGAGTTTGTTCCAACTTTCTCTCTATTTGCATTTTTTTTTGTTATAATATGCAATGAGGGCATTGCATAAAATAAGTGTGGGGTAGGGGGTTAGTCACATCTTAGAACACTTAGAATCTTAATTTAGAATAATGTTTAACTTGTTGAATATTTAAAATGCTTAGGTCTTAAATTAGAAAATTTTGGTAAAAATTAGGATTCCATATTAAAGTTGTGTTAATAATTGCATGACAACCCAAATGTTTAGTTGAGCCTATACACGTTCTAGTGCATTTGTGGCTTCCTTATTTCAGTGAAATCATGAGACAAAAACACGACCTTGCTCAGCCTGAGGGATGCAATATGTTTAGCAGCCTAAACCTGAAATGTATCCAGGAAGATTTTTATCATTAGCCAATAAAGGTTGAGATTGAGCGCCCCTGCTTAAGCATGTAGGGATTTGAGTGAAAAAAGTGAGGTACATGTAACAAAAAAAAAAAGAGAGAATTACAAGAAAAAGTTTGAAGAATTTTTGGAGCATCAAAGTCAAATGTCAAATATGAAGATCAAAAACTCAAAGAAATTCAAAAAAGTTGAAGATACCAAAGAAATCAAACAACAAAGGTGGTGAATTCAAAGTTATCCAAGATCAAATTATCAAGCAAGTGAAGAATTCCAAAGAGCTCCAATGTGGTATCATAAATTGTAATTATCTAGATTATGTATGCTTGGGTTGCTCAATTAAAAATACCTTGAGGGTAAAGAGGTTTTCTGAGGATGGATTCGGAGGGTTGCATAAAATGAGCATAGTTCAGGGTGAGTGGGCGAATGTTTATGAGAATTGTGAGTATTTGGAGTATGGGGGGTTTTTAGGAATTAGACACAAATGCATGCGTTGCGGTCTTGGCATAATGGCTGGGAAGGATTGGAGTTATTAATGTGATTTTAATGTGTTTAAAATATAGTTTTGCTTGGGGGCAAGCAAAAGTCAAGTGTGGGGTATTTTGATATGTGCATAATTAGTTAATCATTTAACATATATTCTTAGTTATTTTTGGTTAGTTATGAGAATAATTTGGACAAAAGGTACTTAAAATGCTTTGAATTGTGTTTTCAGCCCAAAAGATATGCTTGGAGGCAAAAAGGAGAAAAGGGAAGCAAGAGAAGATTAAAGGGTGCCAAGAATGACTTACTCGGCGAGTACATCGGCCTTACTCGGCGAGTACACGATGAGATGCTAGAAGATATGTACGACTGCTAATTTGAAGACGGATAAGTATTGACCTACTCGGCGAGTTGATTCTGCTACTCGCCGAGTATCCTCTGTTTTGAGATATCTTTATAAGACGAATCCTTATCACATGGAACAGAACCCCTGGCGAATTTTGGAGGATTAGCTGCGACTAAAAGGTTCAGAAGGCGTTGAAGAACCCTAAGCTTCAAGAGTTGGAAGAATTCAAGCAATTAGGTTAATTCTACCACTTAGACTTAGGAATTAAACATGTTTGCTTTCATAAACTTTGTTTCTTTACTTGTTTCTACTGCAACTATGAGCTAAACTCGTTTTTGTTTCTGTTTGGGGAATACCAAAGAACTCCTATGGTTTAATTATTGAATTTTGGTTAATTGTCTATTGGTGATTTGTTAAATTAAGTTTGTTAAAGAACCTTATGTGTTAATCACTACTATTTTCTGTTAATTGGAAGGCAATTAGGTTGCATGAACATCACTTAATTGTTAACCTCATATGTCTATGTGAATGCTAAAACGTATGCTTGGAAGTAATGATTATGAAACTAAGATTAATAAGAAAATAGGAAGATTAATGTGTGAGCTTGTTGAGAAACCATCAACAAGAGGTTAATTGAATTAATAACTTAATTGACCATTACAAATCTTATTTAACCCAAATAATTAATCTAGGGAATTAATTAGTTTAAACACTTGATCAACGCTTAAATTAGTTAATTGTCTAAGGGTTAGGAGTAATGAACATGAACCTAACTATTATCATTGGTAACCAATAGCAATTAATCTATCTTAACTTAAATAACCATAGGAGTGAATTGGTTGAACCTAAATAGAAACATCTTTATCAAATTTGGTGAATAGTTGTTGCTTTAGTTAATTAGTTAAATTTAGTTTGTTTAAGTTTCTAGTCTTGCAAAACTAGAGAAAAACCATTTACTTTTATTATTTGTTTTAGTTAAAATTAGCTATTAGTTTAATTTCCGTTCCCTGAGTTCGATACCTTACTTATCAATCTATACCAGTTAAAGACAGGTTCACTGCCTTTGTGTGCTCAAATTATTAATAAAAAGTAGGGATAAAACTAGTTTAATTTACACACATCAAGTTTTTGGCGCCGTTGCCGGGGAACGGTTCTAAATAATTAAGCTAATTCCTAATTTTTTCGATCCTTTGTGTGAGTTTACTTGCATAAAGTTCATTTATTGCAGTTTAGTAAATAGTAATTAGGTTTTAGTATCTGTTTTAGTTAGGTTTAAAACTTAGAATTTTTTTTGAAAAATCACTGCTACTCGCCGAGTGCACTCGCGCCTACTCGGCGAGTATCAGCTTATTTAGGATTTTTTTTCTTTTAGTTGTTTGCAATCTTTTTTTGTTCTTTTTACGCTTTTATTTGATTAATTTCAGGACTTTCATGACCAGAGGAGCAAACACACCACTGGTACCCCCGTTTGAAGACCCCGAATCCGAATTGAAAAGAAACAAAGGGAAGGACGTGGAGAGTTCAAGCACACCAAAGAAATCACCATTGTCCAACTTGAAGACTGTTTTCGGGAAAAAGAAGAGCAGCAAATCAGGAGCTTCAAGCGCTTCCTTAATACTTGAAGAGCCAATTCAAGAAGAGATTAGATACGAAACCGAGGAAGAAGACGAGGCAACTTACGAGCAAGACACCGAAGCGGAGGAAGAGTTAGCATTCACTATGGCTAACATTGATGAAATTCCCATGGGAGAATGGAAGAAGAGGATGCGCGACGACCATGGCCCGTGACTTGTGCAACCCGCAATTCCCGCCACTGCCACCTTTGAGCTAAAAGGTCATATCCTAGCTTCACTCAAGGAGATACCGTTCTACGGGAAAGATCATGAAGATGCCTACAAACATTTGGATGAAGTAAATGATGTTGCTGATTACTTCAACATTCCAAATGTCACCCGCGAAACTCAGCTGCTTCGGATGCTTCCGGTAACCTTCAAGGGTGCTGCTAAAGACTGGCTCAAATCACTTCCTCCCGGGTCAGTCACTACTTGGGCCAGAATGAAGGAAGAATTTATAGATCACTTTTGCCCACCATCAAAGATAGCCAAGCTCAAGAAGGCCATTGCAAATTTTGAACAACAAGCTGGAGAGTCGTTATATGAAGCATGGGAGAGGTACAAAAGTCTGCTACGAAATTGCCCACACCATGATCTAAATAGCCAACAAGAAGTGTCCATCTTTTATGATGGAGTCAATGTTACGACCCGGCAGCTGCTAGACTCACAAGGCCCACTTACGAAGAAGCCACCCCCGGTGATCAAAGAATTAATTGAAGAATTCTCTAAACACTCTAGAGAATACCACAACCCAAGGAATGATGTCACGAGGGGAACCGCATATGCTGCTACTGAAGATTTATCCGCGGTCATGGCCATGTTAAAAACCATGGATAGAAGAATGGATAAAATGGATCAAACGATCCATGCCATACGGGTGGGTTGCGAGAATTGCAATGGACCTCACCTCACTAGAGATTGTGATTTGGATGAGCACGGCAACAAAAAGGCACAAGCATGCTATTCGAGCGGTGACCAATATGATGAAGATTGGCGAAAACAGAAGAAGGAGTGGCTGCCTTATGAAGAGTACAAGAAGGCCAAGGAGGAGAAGTATAGGCAAAAAGGGAGAGGATTCTACCAAAAAGAGGAGCCGGTGCATAAGAAGAAGCCAAGCTTGGAAGAGATGCTAACTAAATTTGTGGCTGCTTCCGAGAAAAGACACAGTGACCACGATGCTGCTATCCAAGAAACAAGAACAATGCTCAGGAATCAGCAAGCATCCATCCATAATATAGAAACTCAGCTTAGGCAACTCGCTCAACAACTAAACCAAAGGTCACCGGGTGAGCTTCCTAGCAAAACCGAGAACAACCCACGAGGCGCGCAAGTGAACATTATTACCACAAGAAGTGGGAAGGTTATTACTCCCCTGGCCCCCATTCGTACTGAAGCGAATAAGGACTCACAGAAGGAAGGAACGGAAGCACGAGCTGAAAACCAACATGCACAATCTGAGAGTCCTACTCGCCGAGTAGGACCGATGGACTCGGCGAGTACATCTGAAAAAACGTATAATCAGCCGCCCTTGAAACCATATCAGCCCCTAATGTCGTACCCAGCCCGAGCCAAGAAGGAGAAGCAGGAAGAGGAGTATCAGAAGTTCCTCGATCATATTAAAACTCTTCAAATAAACATTCCTTTCATCGAAGCCGTCATGCAAATGCCCAAGTACGCAAAGTTCCTTAAGGAACTCCTCACTAATAGAAGAAAGATGGAAGAGGTGCAGAAAGTAGTATTGAATGAGAATTGCTCCGCCGCCATGCTAAACAAACTACCAAAGAAGAAGGGTGATCCGGGGAGCTTAACTCTACCTTGCCAATTTGGCAACTTGGCAGCAATTCATGCTTTAGCTGATTCGGGAGCGAGTGTAAACCTTATGCCATACTCGTTCTTCAAAAAGCTGGACCTCCCAGAGCCAAGGCCAATTCGGATGGCAATTCATTTAGCAAACAAGACGGTTACTTTCCCAAGAGGCATATGTGAAGATCTGTTAGTGAAAGTAGACAAGTTTGTCTTCCCGGCTGACTTCATCATTCTCGACATGGAGGCGGATCCGCAAGTACCAATCATCCTCGGAAGACCCTTCCTCAACACCGCTAGCGCCATCGTAGACATGAGAGACTCAAAGCTCACATTGCGAGTTGGGGATGACTCAGTAACATTCGGGGTAGACCAAGCCATGAAGTACTCAAGGAGTAGTGATGACACGGCGTTCTCAATCGACATGCTTGACGAGTTATTGGAAGAAGACATACCTGAAGATTCCAGCAAGTTTGCAGCTTTGGAAGAAGTGTTTGATCCAGAAAAAGACTTATTAGAGATTGAAAGACTGTTGGAGGAAGCAGAATATGAAGAACTCAAAAACCAAGCTGAAAGCCCTACTCGCCGAGTAGACCCGATCTACTCGCCGAGTACACCTGAAGAAAGGTCAGCAGTCGCGAATGCCGCCATGAACTCGCCGAGTACCATACCTGCACTCGGCGAGTCCACCACTATGCACACTAAATTGGAGCTCAAAACACTGCCTAACCATCTAGAATACGCCTTTCTGGAAGAAGGAAATCAGAAGCCAGTAATTATAGCCTCAGATCTCTCCAAGACAGAAAAGGAGGAGCTTGTACGGGTACTGAAGAAAAGAAAAAAAGCCATCGCATGGAGCATCTCCGACATAAAGGGAATAAGTCCATCCTACTGCTCTCACAAAATAAACTTAGAAGAAGGAGCCAGGCCGGTGGTGCAACATCAGAGAAGATTAAACCCGAACATGCAAGAAGTCGTCAAGAAGGAGGTGGTAAAGCTTTTGGATGCAGGAATCATCTACTCCATCTCCGATAGCCCATGGGTGAGTCCGGTCCAGGTGGTGCCCAAGAAAGGAGGAATGACGGTCATTACCAACGAGAAGAACGAGTTAATTCCAACGCGAACGGTAACCGGTTGGCGAGTGTGTATCGATTATCGCAAGCTAAACGATGCCACTCGCAAAGACCATTTTCCCCTTCCTTTCATAGACCAAATGTTAGAGAGACTTTCGGGCCATAGCTATTATTGCTTCTTAGACGGGTTTTCCGGGTATTTGCAAATACCCATAGACCCAATGGACCAAGAAAAGACCACCTTTACATGCCCCAGTGGGACCTTCGCCTATAGACGCATGCCATTTGGCCTATGCAATGCACCTGCGACGTTTCAAAGGTGCATGACCGCCATATTCCATGATATGGTGGAGAAATTCATGGAGGTATTTATGGATGACTTCTCTGTATTTGGATCTTCCTTTAATGACTGCCTCACAAATCTTGACTCGATGCTCGCTAGATGTGAGAAAACCGACTTGGTCCTAAATTGGGAAAAGTGTCATTTCATGGTCAAGGAGGGTATAGTATTGGGACATAAAGTCTCTAAAAAGGGAATTGAGGTGGATCGGGCAAAGATAGACACCATCGCTAAATTACCCCCGCCAACTAATGTGAAGGGCATTAGAAGCTTTTTGGGACACGCAGGTTTTTACCGACGTTTTATTAAAGATTTTTCTAAAATTACGAAACCTCTAACACAATTATTATTAAAAGATGCACCCTTTAATTTCACTAAAGAGTGTTTAGAGGCATTTGACTTTTTAAAAGAAAAATTAACTAATGCCCCAATCATTATAGCACCAAATTGGAACTTACCCTTCGAGATCATGTGTGATGCGAGTGACTATGCACTAGGAGCGGTCCTTGGACAAAGGGTTGACAAGCATTTTCAACCCATTTATTATGCCAGCAAGACCTTGAATCCTGCCCAAGAGAATTATACCACTGCTGAAAAAGAACTGTTAGCCGTAGTTTACGCTTTCGATAAATTTCGCCCTTATTTGGTTTTATCTAAAACCACTGTTTTTACTGACCACTCGGCTATCAAGTATTTGTTTTCCAAACAGGATGCCAAGCCAAGACTAATACGATGGGTGCTGCTTCTTCAAGAATTCGATATAGAAATCCGAGATAAAAAAGGAATGGAGAACGTAGCGGACGATCATTTATCTAGGCTCGAGAACCCAACATTGCAAGAAGATAAGGATGGAGACGACTTCCCGGATGAATACATCATGGTGTCCGTGGGAGAGGAACCATGGTTTGCGGATATAGCTAACTATTTAGCTACCAATTACGTCCCGAAGGATTATAATAGCCAGCAAAAGAAGAAATTCTTTTCGGAGATCAAATATTACTTTTGGGACGATCCATACCTCTTCCGAAGCTGCGCGGACGGGATTATAAGAAGATGTGTGTTCGGAAAGGAGAGTCGAAAAATACTAGAGCAATGCCATAGCGGACCCACGGGAGGACATCATGGAGCACACTATACCGCGAAGAAGATCTTTGACATTGGGTTTTATTGGCCTACAATCTTCAAAGAAGCAGCCCAATATGTCAAAGAATGTGATGCTTGCCAAAGGGTGGGAAACATTTCCTCCCGTAATGAAATGCCACAACATAGCATTCAAGTGTGCGAGGTGTTCGACGTGTGGGGCATAGACTTCATGGGGCCATTCCCCACATCCAAAGGAAACAAGTACATTCTCGTGGCGGTGGATTATGTGTCAAAATGGGCGGAGGCGCAGGCTTTACCTACAAATGACGGACGGGTAGTGGTACGGTTCTTGAAAAGACTATTCTCCCGGTTTGGTGTTCCAAAGGCCCTAATTAGTGACCGTGGTACACACTTTGCCAATGATCAATTGGACAAGGTGCTCAAGAAATATGGGGTGACCCATAAGTTCTCCACATCATACCACCCGCAAACGAGTGGGCAAACCGAAGTTACCAATCGAGCTTTGAAGCGTATCTTGGAGAAGTCGGTGGGAAGCAATCGCAAGGAATGGTCGGATAAATTGGATGACGCGCTATGGGCGTTTCATACCGCTTTCAAAACACCTATTGGTACTACACCATATAGGTTGGTTTATGGAAAGCAATGCCATTTACCGGTTGAAATCGAGCACAAGGCATATTGGGCGCTAAAAAGATGTAACTTTGACATGGAAGAAATGAAGACAAACCGCTTAATGCAAATGAATGCCCTTGAAGAACTACGAAATGAAGCCTATTCTAGCTCGTGGCTTTATAAAGAAAAGACCAAGAGATGGCATGACCTAAGAATCAAAAGCAAAGACATCCATGAAGGCCAAAAAGTACTACTCTTCAATTCCCGCCTAAAACTCTTCTCGGGAAAACTTAAATCAAGGTGGGATGGTCCATTTGTGGTCAAGACGGTGTTTCCTCATGGGGCTATTGAATTGATCTCGCGAGATGGCACGCCATTTAAAGTCAATGGCCATCGAGTGAAGAAATATGAAGAAGGAGTCCCCCGCAATGAAGGAATGGAGGAGCTCCTGCTGTGCGGAATCGCAAAAACATAGAAGGGGCGGAGTCCAGCTAATGACTCCATCAAAAGAAGCGCTTCTCGGGAGGCAACCCGAGCTTCACGTTTGCATCTTCCTTCCCTTTCTTTATTTTTTTTTTCGTATTTTTCATTTCTCTTCATTCATTCTACTTCTCTAAGTGCTTGAGGACAAGCTCTACTGAAAGTGTGGGGGTGGAAAGGCTAAAATAAAGGAATTCACATAGTAAAATTGGCAAAAAAACTTAAAAATTTTCAATCTGAGACATATACTTGGCGAGTATATCGGCTATACTCGGCGAGTAGATGTTCGTATACAGCCAAAACTTCATAACACGCGTCCATACTCGACGAGTATATCCATTATACTCGGCGAGTAGACGATTTAAACTCAGTAAAATTAAATCTGTAAAAATTGCTTTTGTTCAACACTTCACCCCCATACTCGCCGAGCATTCTCTCTCAGCCGCCTCCTAAGAAGTTCTTCAAGATCTAGTCAATTTTCTTCCAATTTCTCTTAATTCAAGCACCAAGGTAACATTTTTACTCTTTAATTTCATGAAAGGTCCAATCTTTGCCACCTATTTCCCCATATTTAGTAGATTTTCGGATTTGGGGAGTTTTTCACAATTTCTAGGGCTTTGATTTACTCATGAATTAGAGGATATTTGGTGTAATTTCTTCAACATATGTGGTTAGATACAAAATTATGACAACCCCTATGGATAAATTGGACTAATTCGCAGACTACACAGTTTCGATTTCGAATCTGTCCGAGTGTTCATACTACTCGGCGAGTATGCTCGCGTACTCGGGGAGTAGGTCCCACAAAGATGAAAAAAATTTCCGTTTTAATTATGGGGTGTTGTTTGTTGTTGTGTTTTTGTTATGTTTATGCAGTTAGAATGGCAAGAAGAGGTCAATCATCACGCGGGGGAAGCCATGGTGATATGCCATGGTTATCCTTTCAACAAATTACCTCCAAATCTTCCAAAACTCGAGCGCTAAACAGGTTGGAAGCACTTCGACAGAAAGAAATCCATCTACCGAATGCAGTGGATTGGGGATGGTTGGGCAATGTCGGCTTGGAGGAGGAACTCACCCCATATTTAGTGAAAGATTGTAATTTGGGTTATGCCAACATCACTTGTGATGGTTGGCTGCAATTGTTCAAGATTCAAGAGCCAGTATACGCAGAGTTGTGCTGGGAGTTCTTCGCTACCATCTCATTCCGAGGTGGTAGTGAGTTTTACAATCCAAACACGATCTCGTTTTCTTTGGGTGGGGAGCTGCGTCAATGCAGCATGGTTGAGTTCTCCTGGCGGTTGGGTATTTACGATCAAGATATAGTGATGACGGATTACTTTGAAGCTTTCTTGGATCATACCTACAAAGTACTTCCCGAGGAAGTGGAGGCATCGACATGGTGGAGTACAATTGCCAACCGGGTTTACATACCTTCTACTGCTCAAGAAGGTCATATCCGCTCTCCGATCCACCGACTCCTTCACCGGTTCATTGCAAGCACAATAAACATGCGAAAGGATGGGGACAAAGTTCCCACCCTTGATATTTTTTACTTGTGGAGTATCATCAACCCCGACGTCTTCTGCAACCTTCCGTATTGCATGGCCAAATTTCTTGCGGAGGGGGCGGTTAAGGAGAAGATAAACTCGAAGATAAATGGGGGAATGTTCATTACTCGGCTTGCGAAGTCGTTTGGGATCCTGGATTTGCCGCAAGCTCAAGCGTTGACGATCATCCACCCTCCTCCGTTTAACACTGCACTTTATAGGAGGGCTCGGATAGTGGAGAAATTTGGTGATTCCTTTACTATTCCAAATGAGGATGACCCGGCGGTTCCCGAGGAGCCGGGAAGGCGAGTTAGGCAAAGGAGCGAGCGGGTACGTGAAGACCCACCGGTTATCCCGGTGGAGGATAACGAGAGTTGGAACCAAGTGGAGTATAGACATTACTTGGATGACATTGGCCGAGGGGTTAATTACACCAATCAATCCTTCGATTATCTTTTCCAACAAATGCATATTACCCCGCGGCCGGGACCCGGTTATCCGTACATTATGAATTGGGACGAACGGATGCACCGAAGGAGTGGAGAAGGAGGAAGTGGAGCTGGAGGAGCCGGGATGGATGAGGAGGAATGAAGAATTTATTTGTTTTGTTTGTTTGTGATGTTTGTTTTAAAGACAATTATGAACTTGTGAACTTGGTGAAGTGGTTTCAATTTTAGTGTTACTGTTAGTTTTCTTTTCAGGTATTGAAGCTAGGATGCATGCTATTTAGGAATGGTCAAGCGAGGAATGAGAGCCTTTAGGAATGCTTATGGAGTTTTGTTCCTAGGATCGAGTCCGTACTAATCGAGAGTTTATTAAAGTGTTGCTGTTTAGAGAGTTCTTGGAGAGTGCATTTATATTTGCATGACAACACTAGAGTAAAGAGAGCTAGCATTTAGACAATTTCTGGAATCATATGCTCTACTCGCCGAGTGCACTAATATTACTCGGCGAGTACATCTGCTTCTGTGCGATCTGCTTGTCCGATACCTCCTACTCGCCGAGTTTACTCGCATACTCGCCGAGTAGCCTGCTGCAGAAGGATTTTTTTGATTCGTTCATGCGCCATTCATACATTCTTTATGCACTACTACTGAGACTTGTGCAACAACCAATTTTCCTTGGAGTTTTCGAGCTATCAACCACACGAGACATATGACACCCATGCCATGGATGAGCTGTTCCCATGGTTAAAGTCACTAGAGGATGGAGTTGAAGACGAGAGTGTCAACCTAGCGACTGCTACCCCAGGGGAGTTTGTTCCAACTTTCTCTCTATTTGCATTTTTTTTTGTTATAATATGCAATGAGGGCATTGCATAAAATAAGTGTGGGGTAGGGGGTTAGTCACATCTTAGAACACTTAGAATCTTAATTTAGAATAATGTTTAACTTGTTGAATATTTAAAATGCTTAGGTCTTAAATTAGAAAATTTTGGTAAAAATTAGGATTCCATATTAAAGTTGTGTTAATAATTGCATGACAACCCAAATGTTTAGTTGAGCCTATACACGTTCTAGTGCATTTGTGGCTTCCTTATTTCAGTGAAATCATGAGACAAAAACACGACCTTGCTCAGCCTGAGGGATGCAATATGTTTAGCAGCCTAAACCTGAAATGTATCCAGGAAGATTTTTATCATTAGCCAATAAAGGTTGAGATTGAGCGCCCCTGCTTAAGCATGTAGGGATTTGAGTGAAAAAAGTGAGGTACATGTAACAAAAAAAAAAGAGAGAATTACAAGAAAAAGTTTGAAGAATTTTTGGAGCATCAAAGTCAAATGTCAAATATGAAGATCAAAAACTCAAAGAAATTCAAAAAAGTTGAAGATACCAAAGAAATCAAACAACAAAGGTGGTGAATTCAAAGTTATCCAAGATCAAATTATCAAGCAAGTGAAGAATTCCAAAAAGCTCCAATGGGGTATCATAAATTGTAATTATCTAGATTATGTATGCTTGGGTTGCTCAATTAAAAATACCTTGAGGGTAAAGAGGTTTTCTGAGGATGGATTCGGAGGGTTGCATAAAATGAGCATAGTTCGGGGTGAGTGGGCGAATGTTTATGAGGATTGTGAGTATTTGGAGTATGGGGGGTTTTTAGGAATTAGACACAAATGCATGCGTTGCGGTCTTGGCATAATGGCTGGGAAGGATTGGAGTTATTAATGTGATTTTAATGTGTTTAAAATATAGTTTTGCTTGGGGGCAAGCAAAAGTCAAGTGTGGGGTATTTTGATATGTGCATAATTAGTTAATCATTTAACATATATTCTTAGTTATTTTTGGTTAGTTATGAGAATAATTTGGACAAAAGGTACTTAAAATGCTTTGAATTGTGTTTTCAGCCCAAAAGATATGCTTGGAGGCAAAAAGGAGAAAAGGGAAGCAAGAGAAGATTAAAGGGTGCCAAGAATGACTTACTCGGCGAGTACATCGGCCTTACTCGGCGAGTACACGATGAGATGCTAGAAGATATGTACGACTGCTAATTTGAAGACGGATAAGTATTGACCTACTCGGCGAGTTGATTCTGCTACTCGCCGAGTATCCTCTGTTTTGAGATATCTTTATAAGACGAATCCTTATCACATGGAATAGAACCCCTGGCGAATTTTGGAGGATTAGCTGCGACTAAAAGGTTCAGAAGGCGTTGAAGAACCCTAAGCTTCAAGAGTTGGAAGAATTCAAGCAATTAGGTTAATTCTACCACTTAGACTTAGGAATTAAACATGTTTGCTTTCATAAACTTTGTTTCTTTACTTGTTTCTACTGCAACTATGAGCTAAACTCGTTTTTGTTTCTGTTTGGGGAATACCAAAGAACTCCTATGGTTTAATTATTGAATTTTGGTTAATTGTCTATTGGTGATTTGTTAAATTAAGTTTGTTAAAGAACCTTATGTGTTAATCACTACTATTTTCTGTTAATTGGAAGGCAATTAGGTTGCATGAACATCACTTAATTGTTAACCTCATATGTCTATGTGAATGCTAAAACGTATGCTTGGAAGTAATGATTATGAAACTAAGATTAATAAGAAAATAGGAAGATTAATGTGTGAGCTTGTTGAGAAACCATCAACAAGAGGTTAATTGAATTAATAACTTAATTGACCATTACAAATCTTATTTAACCCAAATAATTAATCTAGGGAATTAATTAGTTTAAACACTTGATCAACGCTTAAATTAGTTAATTGTCTAAGGGTTAGGAGTAATGAACATGAACCTAACTATTATCATTGGTAACCAATAGCAATTAATCTATCTTAACTTAAATAACCATAGGAGTGAATTGGTTGAACCTAAATAGAAACATCTTTATCAAATTTGGTGAATAGTTGTTGCTTTAGTTAATTAGTTAAATTTAGTTTGTTTAAGTTTCTAGTCTTGCAAAACTAGAGAAAAACCATTTACTTTTATTATTTGTTTTAGTTAAAATTAGCTATTAGTTTAATTTCCGTTCCCTGAGTTCGATACCTTACTTATTAATCTATACCACTTAAAGACAGGTTCACTGCCTTTGTGTGCTCAAATTATTAATAAAAAGTAGGGATAAAACTAGTTGAATTTACACACATCAGTGATAATTTGCGCACTTGGTCTATAGTATTTCTTTTAATTTGGAAGGTACATTAAACTTTATTTTGTTGTGTGTTTCGTCCCTAACATATATAAAAATACCATTTTACCTTTATCTTATTTTTTTTATGATTTGTTTGATTTAAAATAAATGCTTTTATTATTTATTTAAAAAAATCAGGTCCCAGCAATCCCTACCCCACCCTCCCCCATGTTTCTTGGTCAAAGAACCAGCAACTGCCGCTTACCACCAGCACTCCAGTTCACCTCCGGCAACCTCCTTGGCATCCCCGCTCATCTCTGCCAACATCCACAAAAAATCAAAATCATTCTCATAATTAAACCTACAAAACGAAATCATACATTGATAAACCTTAAGATTAAAATCATTCTCATAATCAAACTAGAAAATTAAAAGCATACATTGTAGGTATATTATGAAATCATACATTCATAAACCTCAAGATCAAAATCAGTACAAACTTTAGCACTATGTAACATCCTGAAATTCAGGTACAATCATTTAGTCCTTATTCTTTTTCAAGTTGTCAAGATTAGTCCCTAAAGTAATGTTATAGTCGATGAGTACGTTGGGCGTACTGAGGAGTACGCTGCGTGTACTCATGCGCTTAAGTTGGATGCGGACTCACCTAGGTACGCTGGGCGTACCCAGGGTTACGCTAGGCGTAGCAGGCCGAGATGCAAACCCTAACTGTGGCATATGGACTATAAAAAGAATGTGTTGGTCATATCTCCAGCCACCATTCCTCAGAGAGAAACCCTAAGAGAGTGATATTTTCGTTCCAAGCAAGTGTGTGAGGATTATTGAGCTAAAAGTGTCTTTGTGTGTTAGAGGAGAAGAAGAGGAGGCTCTTTTGGAGGCTAGAAGTTAGAGTGCAAGCTTGGATCTGAGTTCTACAGAAGAAGAAGCTTCAGTTGGAGGTAAAAAGCTTAGAGATTTCCTTGTTATTGCTAATTTGTGCCTCATGGACCAAGTTTTAGGGTTTGGTCCCAAGGTGTAGACTTTATGAGCAAAAGGTCTCCATCAGCTTAGATCTACTCTATTCAAGAGTATTATGAGTTGTGGGTTCATAAAAATCAAATCTTGAACGTGAATAGTGATCTATGCATGAGATCTAGACTTTATGAGGAAAAAGGAAAGGTGTTAGAGTGATTAAGGACCTTTACAGCCATGCAAAGGCTTAAAGGCTTTGACTTTATAGATTAAGTCACCTTAGGGAAGTCAGATCTGAAGTATGAGTATTTGTCTTAAACGATTAAGACCCAAAAATCAAAGGAGCATGAAACTGGGATATACGCGGGGCGTAATCCCAGTATGCACATCGTTAGGGGTCGCGTTCCCCGTTTCTGTGACATCACCGGGTACGCTCAACGTACAGATTTGGTACGCGCAGCGTAACCCAGAGGCTTAACTTTTGTTGACTTTTAGGGTTTAGTCAATGATTGGATCTTTGAGCCATAAGAGGGGTAAAATGGTCTTTTACCCTTCTGGGAGAACCTAGAGAGGGATTAGTCTAGCCTTGAGAGTTATATTGACTAGAGAAATTGTTCCATGTGATTAGGCAGAGGCTAGACCAGTATTACCGAGTCCGAGATTTACCGAGTTACCCGAGGTGAGTCTTCTTACTATACTGTACCTGGAAGGGTACCTATGTGTGACTTGAAGGTCTTATATGCTATGAGATGTATGTGTTATATGTTGCTATGTGATATGTATGTGTTATGTATGTTATGTATCATAAGGATCGGAAGGTTAAGATGACATGGACCGAAAGGTCAGGAGGTTATGGATCGGAAGGTCGATAAGGGTAGGACCGAAAGGTCTACCAAGATTTGGGATGGAAGTCACCTAAGACACTTGGACCGGAAGGTCCCACAGAGTTATGGCCTTGAAAGGCATATGTGTTGTATATAGTATTTTGGGGAACTCACTAAGCATTTATGCTTACCATGTTATGTGTTATATGTTTTAGGTTCTAGCGAGGATCGCGGGAAGGCGCCGATGTGATCTATACACACTCATGGAGTTCATGTTTTGAGATTCTGGGATTTATATTGTTATGATAACATTGGATACATTATGTTTTGATATTATCTTGTGAATGAACGTATGTTTTAAAAATGAATTTTTTTTTTGAAAATTCACGTCGTTACAAGTTGGTATCAGAGCTTCGGTTTGAGGGATTCAGGTGCATCTTCGGATGTATTTGAACTCAAACTGAGGATTTGAGAAAGTTTTTCATAAAATAAATTTTTTTTCTAAAGAAGTAAAAGAGTTTGAGAAAAGCATAAAGAAGCAGTGTGTACGATCATCCAGCACCCGAACAGTGATTTCCCAAAATACCCTTAAATTATGTGTTATGAGATATGTTATGATATGTTCTGCTAAAGTAGGCTAGTTATTCATATTAGGACTAGAGTGGCCTGATTTGTTATGCCTTAGCCTAGGAAGATTTATGCTGCTATGAGATACTTGAGAGTGAGTAGGTAGCTGTGAGGAGCTTATGAGAGGCCTACCGAAGGGTAGCGTATGCTAGCGAGATGTAGAGTACTTGTGATCTGGGATCCAATGAGGAGGACTTGGGGTGAATACTGATGTGGTGCGGACGGCAGTATAGGGCCCGTACTACTGAAGACACTGGATCAGTACGCAGTCCAAGTAGGAATCCTTAGGATACTAGGGAACAAGTAGGATTGAGTTATCGAGTGTGAGTCTCTGATATTTTTATGTTGTGAGACATCATGGTTGGGACACGCCACAGACCTGAGACGAGCGATGTGAGTAACGAGGAGCTTCGTCAGATAATTCACGATGAGGTGGCAGCGGCGATTCGAGCCGAGATTCCAGAGATGTTTGGGTCTATCAAGACCACATTGATTGAGAATTTTGATGAGCGGTACGCAGTAGTTACTGAGGCTGCGGCTGCTACAGCTACCACAACTGTGGCTGCTGCTAGACCTCAGGGAGGTGACTTGTTGTTGTTTCGGAAGTTCAGCAACACGAAGCCACCGGAGTTTGACGAGGAGTAGGATCTGATCGCTGCGATGAGATGGATTTATGATATCGAGGGATGCTTCTACACATGTTCATGTACGGAGCAATCGAGGGTACGGTTCACGCTGAACCAGCTTCGCTTGGGAGCGAAGGAGTGGTGGAAGTTCGTGACATCGAACTTCACTATTGCAGAGCTTTCAGAGATTACCTGGGAGAGGTTTACCACCATGTTCAGAGACGAGTATGTTCCCCCGGTGGAGAGGGAAAGATTGGCCCAGGAGTTTTTGAACTTAAGCAAGCTACTGATTCTGTTACTGTGGTTACCTGGAAAATTCATGAGAGGGCGAGGTTCTATCCTGAGTAGGTGTCTACCGAGCAGGCACACATGATTTGTTATCTGGGTATACCGAGGGGGGATATTTGGGAGTTCGTAGCAAACTCGACTTACTGGAAATTTGCTGAGCTCCAGGAAAATGCCCGAAAGAGGAAAATTGACTGGGAGACTCAGGCCAAGGAGGAGGCCGAGTCTCCGAGGAAGGATCGGCGGAGGCACAGTCTCAGCCAGCAGCCAAGCGGGCAAAGCCCGCCGATTCGAGATCTGGAGGTCAAAAGGGCTGCACTTGCGAGAAGTGCGGCAAGGGACATGATGGGGTTTGTCGATCGGGTGCTTGCTACAAATGTGGCAAGGAGGCGCATATAGCCAAGGATTGCCCCAATGGATTCATGGTTTGCTTTCATTGCAACCAGATGGGCCATCGGAATGTCGAGTGTCCACAGCTGCTACAGGGGTCAGCGCAGGGGTCTGCGCGAGTTACTGAGGGACGGCCAGTGAAGGCCGAGGCACCAAAAGCTCGCAGGAGAGCTTTCCAGTTGACAGCGGAGGAGGTCCGCGTAACGCCCTATGTCGTGGTTGGTACGTGTTCTTTCATTTATTTATGTTGAGTAATGATATGGTGCTTATTTTATGATATGCGTAGGTACTTTTCTTGTGAATTTTGTACCTGCTTTGGTGTTATTTGACTCGGGTGCGAGTCGGTCATTTGTTTCTTTAGCATTTAGTCGGCACATCAATATCCGGCGAGAGGCGTTAAGTCGACCTCTACGAGTTTCTATAGCTGACGAACGAGCGATGTATGCTACGGACGTGATTCGAGGATGTGTACTTGATATTTTCGGTGTTGAGTTTCCAATAGATCTGGTCCTGATTGCGATGGGGGACGTGTGTGTCATAGTGGGCATGGATTGGTTGAGCTGATTTGGGGATGTTATAGACTGAGAGCGATAGTTGGTGATGATACGAGACCCTAGTGGGGGAGTACTTACATTGTACGGCGAGGGTACCCAATGTGGGTCAGCATTTTGTTCGACTACCAGAGCGAGACAGAGTTCACAACAGGGCTGCAGCGGGTTCGTAGCCTATGTGATGGATACGCGAGTGGCCGCTGGGAGGCCACGTTCGATTGATGATGTCCCGATAGTGCGCGAGTTCCCAGATGTCTTTCCTGAGGATTTTCCGGGTGTGCCTTCCGAGAGACAGGTAGAGTTCCGCATCGATTTGGTTCCGGGGGTAGCGCCTATCTGTTGGGTACTTGGTGTTGCGTCTTGGGCTCGCTTCCTAGCCCATCTTTTATGCGGTATGGGCCTATCCATCCGTATCTTATTTTCTAGGGTTTGTGTATTAATAGATGTTTGCATGCATCTTTTTAGTAACTGATTGATCAGGGTTTTTACGAGTAATTTAAGAAGATATCTTTTTGTAACCCTAGAATCCTCTACAGTGGAAGTTCTTTATCGAGCTCTGCTGAGGATTGAAAGTTCTACTCATTCAACACATTCAAATCCATTCTTGAGTATTGTTTCATTGCTTTACATTCTTTATATACCTGTTACAAAGATCTAATCGATTAAAGAGATTTTAAATCTCATCAATTGGTATCAGAGCAGGAGGCTGTGTAATTCATACACATCTCTTTTGTGAAAGAAGCTATTGGGGTTTATTCCGCATTAACTAATATTTATTGAGCCGTCACCCCATAATTGACGTATCTCATTACTTGTTTGTTTTGCCCTAATATTATATATTACAAGTCTGATCTTTCAAACAGGTTATTCGATCAAGCATGGACGAGTCGCCATCCAATCCTATTAATATTTCGAATAGCATTGGATCAACAACGAAGATTCCCATCCTTTACACCCAAGATTATGAAGTCTGGGCACATCACTTTGAAGATTATGTTATAGGATCTGAGGATAATGGATACCTCATCTGAGAAGCAATCGTATCGGGACCCTTCGCTCATTCTGCAACTTCAAGGATTCTTAAAACTCAAAAGGTGTATAATGATCTTTTGAAAGATGTTAAAGATGTTGCCCAAGACGAAAAAGATAAATTTCAGTGCAATATCAACGCATTGAGATTAATCAGATTCGCTCTTCAATCTGACACTTTCAGGCTGGTGAGTTCATGTACTACTGCCAAAGAAATATGGGACAGGCTTCGAGAATTGTATTCTACGGACGAAGATCTTGAACACTCCATTCAAACCTTACTCTTATCCGAGTTTGGTGAATTCAAGCAGGGAGCCGAAGAAACCATGACTCAAACGTTCGATCGCTTCAATCATCTTCTTAGTAAGATGATTAAACATGATATTGAAAGGAAGCTAATTGAGCAGAAGGTTACGTTTTTGAACGGCCTCAGATCTGAGTGGAGAGCTGTAGTGTCCACAGTTAAAGCGCATGAGCAATTCAAATCTTATTCTCTAGCGAAACTGGTGGGTATTCTGAAATCTCAAGAAAAGATCATACTACAGGAGAAAAATGTAGTTTCAAGCCTGGGTTCATTGGCCATACTATCCAAAAGTAAAGCGGTGATGGAAGATGACGACCTCAACATAGAAGACTATGATCTTACTTCTGAAGACTATGCTATGATGGTATCAAACCCCAAGAGGTTCATCAAGAAAAGATTTCCCACCAATAAGAACCGAAATTGGCAGGTAAGTTATTGCTCTGAAAAGGTCAAAGACGAACCAAAAGCAGAAGAATCAAAGAAGGAACCGAAAGCTGAAGGAGATTCGGGAGTGAGCTGCTATTACTGTGGAGGAAAGAATCACTATGCTAAAGATTGTGTCCTCAAGAAAACCGTAGATAAGGATGAGGAGAAAGATGAAGAACCTTTGTTGCTGAAAAAGCTGGATGAGATCAGGAAGAAGAAATCCTCTGCTAACCCTTCTATGAATGCTTTAATTGTACAGGGTTCGATAGCAAATGATGAATTTGGAGGAGTGGAGGTCTGGTCAACCGACTCCGAGGATGATGAAGTAAGGAGGCCTTCTCATGGAAAAGCTTATGTGGCGAAAGAGAGCAGTGGAAAATGCTTGATGGTGTCTGACGTATCTCAGATGAGGGGATACAACACAGATGGTGGGAATAAAGACACGAAGGAGCAACAGGACATGTGCTTTACAGCAAAACCGCTCAGCGTGCAATTCAACGAGCTTGATGAACTGATCAAGAAGGTACAATCCGTTTTTGTTTCATTCAAAGTCCCACAATGCTCATATGAAAAAGAATTAAAAAATGTTAATTCAAGAATTTCTCATCTAGACAACAATTTAACTCAAACTCGGGTCACCAATTCTAACCTAACTGACCAAATAAGCAGGGTGTCATCGAAGAGTGAGGAACGGAGGATGTGGATCGAACTGAAGGAGTCGGAGTTAATCAAAACCAAGGACGAAAACATTTATTTGCAAAGAGACAATTTAAAACTTTTGAAACAGCAAAATGTTTTTTGTTTGATTGCGAAGCGTCTTTACAATAATATTACTCAACTTTATTTAAATTGTGAAATAGGGCAGAAAATTCATCGTATGATTTTGCCCTTCCTTGAGTTTAAGGAGGATGAAATTGACGCTGAAGCATACAATTGTGAAAGTGTGGTTTCGTCTGAGGATGTTAATCCGACATATATGTATGGTCTAGACAAAATTGAATCTTTCATTAAGTCCAAGGACCATAAGGACATGCTGAAAAATCTTTTAGATGAAAATGACAAACTGAATCTAAGGACCGAAACCATACAAAAATTTGACTCATTGAATGCCAATTTGAGCTCAAAAAATAAAATCGATGTTGAAAATGCATCTGAGCTTAATGAGGATAATGACATGAGTGAAATTTCTATAGAGGATGAAGTTGACTGTTCTGAGTTTGTCAAGAGCGAACCCGAAATCCACAAAAATCTCATCTCAGAAAATTCTGTGGAGTTCGCTCGCTTGTCCCAACAAAAGTCCCCGAAACTTGAAGAAAAGGCTGTTGTTTACCAAAAGGTAAGGACAACACCAAATCAGGTGTATAAGGTCACAGGTGTAACCGAACATCAGACAGCCGAACTCACAGCCATTGTAAACGAAGATAATGCCGATGGTTGTGATGAGTTCTTCTGGTCTGCCCCTATCGACAATGCTGATGAAACAGTTGGTTTATCAGAGCAAACATCCTGGAAGACAAAAGGAAGATATATTCCGGAGCCACTGAACAAGCCTGATAACTTTGACAGACCAAGTTCTAGTGGTACAAAAGATGTTCCTAAAGAAAAAGCAGATTCAAGTGAATCATCATCAGTTCAAAGTGGACCTGTTGATACAAATCAAAAACAAAAGGCGAACATCCATCATCAACCAAAACAATTGAGAAATAAAAAACAACAAAGGAATTAGAGATACAAGAAGAATCTTTCTGAAAGAAAACAGTTTTGGCAGTCTCAAAATGCCTATTTCTCATATCGCGACAGAAATTTAAAGTCAGAGAAAAATACTGTTGGATCTTCAGAGAGAAATAACAACCGAAAGCATAAATTCGGTTCAGAGAACAGTATCAACCGAAAACAAAAGTTCGGTTCAGAGAACAATATCAACCGAAAGCAGAAGTTCGGTTCAGAGAACAGTATCAACCGAAAGCAGAGGTTCGGTTCAGAGAGCAAAAGAGACCAAAATTCTAGGTTCGGTCCCACTGATAATCAAAACCGAAAGAGTCACCTAGAATATCAAGTCAAGAAATCATCTCAGTCTAAATTCTCTCATTCTAACTCTTCTAATTCTTCTAATCATTCTTCTTCTAAACCCCATTCTAAATCCAATTCTGCTCGAACTCAAAAACCTAAATCTTCAACTGACCTGAAAGGGAAATCAAAGGTTTCGTTAGTTAAATCTGATTCCAAACCAAAAGCATCAAATCCCAATAAAGTTAAAGTTTTTACCATCAAAAAGAAAGATGAAACAATGTTAATAAAAAGAACATATTTTGTTGACATCTCTCTTGCTACTCCTGTTCCTGTGAAAGGCTCACGTGGACCCAAGAAACTTTGGGTTCCTAAATCTGTTTAATTTGTGCAGGTTATCAGTGACGAGCAGTTTGACGAAGAATGGTATATCGACAGTGGCTGCTCACGTCACATGACAGGAAGGAAGGAAGAGCTAAGGGAATTCAGGTCTCTTTCAAACGGAGGAAATGTCAAGTTTGGGAACAACTCCTTTGGAACCATAAAAGGCTATGGAATGATTACAAACGGTGATTTCACGATCAGGAAGGTTGCATATGTAGAAGGACTACAACATAATCTCATCAGTGTATCTCAGCTTGTTGGAGGTACTGGTCTCAAGGTTTCATTCGATGGTGAGGGTTCGGAAATTATTGAGAAAAAAAAAACAAACAAAGTGATTCTCAAATCAGAGCGCAAAGGTGAAATGTTTCCTCTAAATCTCAAACCCATCAAAGGGAATCCAGAAATCTGCTTGTTATCAAAAGCACAATCTGACGAAAGCTGGCTGTGGCACCGAAGGCTTTCTCATCTCAACTTTAAAGATATCAACAAACTTGTCACTGGAGGTCATGTTCGTGGTCTTCCATTGCTCAAGTACGATAGAGAACATTTGTGTGCGGAATGTGAAATGGGGAAGCAGAGTCGTCAAATTCATCCATCAATCATAAACACAAAAGTTGATGAAGCACTAGAGTTACTTCACATTGACTTGTGTGGTCCATCATCAATCGAAAGTATCGGCGGTAGCAAGTACATTCTTGTTATTGTTGATGACTTTTTGCGTTTTACATGGGTGTTCTTTCTGAAGTTTGAATATGAAGCAACTCACAAACTAAAGATGTTCATCAAGCAGGTTGAAGTACAACTGAAGAAAGTCGTTCGGAACATCAGGAGCGACAATGGACTGGAGTTCAAAAATAAAGAATTCCAAGAATTCCTGGCGGAAAGAGGAACTAGTCACAACTTCTCAGCTCCCTACACACCTCAACAAAACGGAATAGTCGAGAGGCAAAACCGATCCTTGTGTGAAGCAACTCGAACCATGCTAAATTTTGCTTCTTTACCTTTATATTTTTGGGCTGATGCTATATCTGCAGCTTGTTTTACATAGAACAAGTCATATCTCAATAAGCGATTCACGCTCACTCCTTATGAGATCATCAACAACAGGAAGCCGAACGTCAAATTCTTCCATGTGTTCGGTTCCCGGTGCTTCATCTTCAATTCTAAAGAACATCGCAACAAATTTGATGTCAAAGCCGATGAAGGGATTTTTTTGAGCTATTCTCTCACTTCTAAAGCTTACAGGGTATTAAATAAACGTTCGAGAAAAATAGAAGAGACGTATTACATGACCTTCGATGATAGCTATGTCAAAAAGTCAAAAGCCAACATAGACTCAACTGGTGAAATCTTTCCTCAAACAGGTCATGTCACAACATCAATTGCAAATCTCTTTGAGAAGTTTGTCGAGTTATTTGATGAACCAGAAAAGGCCATTAACTCGGAAGCCAGAGCAGCAGACAACAAGGTGGATCATCTGAAGCAACTAGTAGAAGATGCTACAAGGCGAATGAATGAAGGAGTATCCAGCGCTTCAGTCGAGGGGGAGCACACTGGTACTGCAACATCCGAAAGTACTGTGGCACCCAAAGGTACTGTAGCACCCGAAAGCTCCGCAGCACCAGAAGGCACTATAGCACCCGATGGTACTGTAGCACCCGAAGGTACTGTAGCACCCGAACGTTCCGCAGCACCAGAAGGCACTGTAGCACCCGAAGGTACTGTAGCACTTGAACACTCCACAACATCTGAAGGCATAGGAGCACCCAAACTCTTCACTATACCCGAAAGTCCGACTGTTCAAGAAAGCTCATCATTCGAGGGGGAGAATGCCAATATGCTTTATGACGATGAAAATCAATCTGAACCAGAAGAGATGGTAAACACTGAATTGGATCCTTCCTATGATCCAAATTATCCTCCTCTCGTCAAATGGACCAAAAATCATCTTGTCTCTCAAGTTGTTGGTGGTGTTTCTGAAAACGTTCTGACCCGATCACAACTTAAGACAAAACAAACTTCCCTATTTTCCAAAGTAGAATTCTGTATGTTTAATTCCTTCGTTTCAAAAGTTGAACCAAAAACAGTTAACACTGCTCTTGATCACTCCGATTGGGTTCAAGCCATGCAAGACGAACTGAACGAATTCGAAAGGAACAAAGTTTGGCGCCTCATTCCAACTCCTCAAAATGCATCAGTTGTTGGTCTCAAATGGGTATTCAAGAACAAAATGGACAAGGAAGGGAATGTGATTCGAAACAAAGCACGTCTGGTAGTGAAAGGATACTGTCAGGAGGAAGGAATTGACTATGAAGAGACTTTCGCTCCAGTTGCAAGGCTGGAATCTGTTCGCATTTTTCTTGCCTATGTAGCACACAAAAACTTCGAGGTCTACCAAATGGATGTCAAATGCGCTTTTTTGAATGGAGAACTCGAAGAAACAATCTATGTGGAGCAACCTCCTAGCTTTGTCAATGAGAAGTTCCCAAATCACTGCTATATTCTGGACAAGGCGGTTTACGGTCTGAAACAAGCTCCTAGGGCCTGGTATGAAACGTTAACAAAGTTTTTAAAGATGTCTAAATTCAAACAAGGTTTGGTTGACCCAACCTTCTTTCGTAAGAAAGAAGGTAACCACCTTATGATTGTACAAATTTATGTCGATGATATCATCTTTGGCTCAACGAATCCTAGCTTAACAGCTGAATTCAGAAAGCTGATGGAGACTAAATTTGAAATGAGCTCCATGGGTCTGATTAACTTTTTTCTTGGATTAAATATTAGACAGGGACCCGAAGGCATCTTTATCAACCAGGAAGCATACACCAAAACTCTTCTTGCCAAATTTGGTATGATGGGAGATTCAAAGGTAAAGGTTCCAATGGCATTCGGCACCAAACTCACCCCTTCACTGGAGAAACCTGCAGTTGACATTACACTATACCGCCAAATGATTGGGTCCTTAATGTATCTTACTGCTAGCAGGCCTGACATCATGTTTTCCGTATGTTATTGTGCTAGGTTTCAGGCGAACCCACGAGAACCACATATGCTTGCAGTGAAAAATATACTCAGGTATCTGAAGCAAACTACCTCTCTCGGTCTATGGTATCCATCCAACTCAGGCTTCTTCGTTCAAGCCTTCTCTGATGCAGACCTTGGAGGATGTGGTTTAGATAGGAAAAGCACAACAGGGGGTTGCCAATTCCTTGATGGAAAATTGGTCAGCTGGCAGTCAAAGAAGCAAACCCGCGTTTCCCTCTCTACAGCCGAAACAGAGTACATCGCAGCCGCCTCCTGCACATCTCAAGTCATATGGATCCAAAGCCAGCTCAGAGATTATGGACTTAACATGAAAAAGATCCCACTATATTGCGATTCAGAAAGTGCAATTAGGATCTGTCATAATCCAGTGCAACACTCTAAGACCAAGCATATAGCACTGAGGTATCACTTTATTAAGGATCATGTGGAGGATGGAAATGTCGAAATTCACTTTGTTCGAACCACTGACCAACTGGCCGATATATTCACCAAATCCCTACCTGAAGCCAGTTTCAATAAAATCCTTTATGGTCTAGGCATGATGGAATCAGAATCGGTACCAAAGACATCATCCCAAAGTTAAAAGTAAGGAGCGAAATGAACCGAACGTTCGGTCTATTTCGGGTTCGGTTAACATGGGAACCGAAATGAACCGAACGTTCGGTCTATTTCGGGTTTGGTCCCACAGCACATATTTTCACTCAATCTCAAAAAGGTATTGTCTAAGGTTGTACACTTTTGTAAAGCTGTTTTCCAAAAATCCAAAAATATTTTTTTAGGAACCGAAATGAACCGAGCGTTCGGTCCATTTTGGGTTCGGTTCAAATTTTTATTATTATTATTACTTATTCTGTCTTGGTTTTCCTCTTTTGTAAAGCTGTTTTCCAAAAATCCAAAAATATTTTTTTTGGAACCGAAATGAACCGATCGTTCGGTCCATTTCGGGTTCGGTTCATTCATTTTTTTTTCTCATTTTGTTTGGTTTTTCTCTTTTCAAAATCTTAAAATCTCCAAAAATATATTTTTTTTATTCTCGTTTAAATATAGCTGGGATAGGTTTGTTTCTCACACTTTATATTAACTAGTTAAGCGTCCCTAGAAGCATGTTGCTGCATGTTGTCCAAAGCCTCAACTGATTTTGAATAAAAGCCTTAATGACTTGGTATATACAAACCTTGTCTTCCCAATAAGGCTGCTTCATTTATTCTAATCCTGAGCTACCTTACTCTTTTCTCATATGGGTTATGAGTTTCCTGCTTGGTCACTATTTTCAGCAGAGGTACTATCGCTTCTCTTCACCACCTTACTCTTCTCCATCATATTTCGGTCCCATATAGTAACCCTTGAGACTCTCAGAATTAACCACTGGGGTTTATGGTTACAAAATCTCTGTGTTTATGATCTCAGCCACGTGTCACTACGTGCTTAGTGAAACCCAAAATTCAAAACCTAACATGAATTGACGGTCAACATGAAATCTCTTTTTGGTTGTGCGATTCTTATGAATTTGTTATTTACCATAACATTTCTTCCCTTAGAATTCAGTTTAATTTTTTTTGAGATTTCACCATCATATATCTTCTCCAAGTCACTATATCTATTATCCAGCCTACTTGTTCAACAGACCACATCGGTCTCACAAGTACTTCATTTAGTCTCGGTCTTATGTCAAGGTCCGGGATTCTAAACTGAAGCGAAAGCCACCCTTTTAAGCCTTACAAAAAGATGCCTTTCAACACTTCTTAGAAAGTGATTGATCGTAATTCAACGGGAATCCATACAAACACTTTAAGGTCTCTCTTGACCTTGAAGAAAGTGATTCGTACCCGGGATCAACTGTTTTGTGTCTATATTGACATCACTACTTCCCATATATATCTCGCTTTATTTCCTTATCTTTCACACTCTATGCACGAAAATCTTTGATTTTCCAAAATTCTCGTTCGGTTACCTTATCATCTTATGTTTGGATGACAGTTATTAAACAGATAAGATGCTGACTCAGCCGACAGAGTAACGGCCTCAATAGTGAGGTGACGGGCACGCGTGCAAAACGGAACAGTTCTTCTCTCTCATGCGTAATCATCGGGGGTGCCAACCATCGCGATTCAGTCAAATCCAAAACCGTTTCATGTATCAAGAAGATTTGGGGATGATCTTTCTCTCTCCTCTACCCACAGTATAAAAGGAACACATCTGCTTCATTCTAAACTTACCACAATCAAAACTCAAATGAGAAAAATCTGGCGATTTCTCATCTACTGTTCATCATCTTCTACCTTCAACAATGGCGGATTCTTCATCAGTTCTGAAAACCTCCTCCTGCACAAATATTCTTCCCATTCGGGCTCAACAAAGCCTGGTTATTGATCTCAACCCTAAAGCTTACGAGAATTATATGTATCCCATGGTCGAGTGCCTCAAATACTCTCCATTGGTGCTCGCTCTTTCCAAAGTCGAGGTTGTGCTGATGGAATGCCTTTCCAAGGTCTTCTCCACCGCCCATTACGATAGATCAGTGGATCGCATCTACTTTGATCTTCTTTCTCACAAGACCTCCATCTCCAAGCAACGATTCTGTTGGCTCCTAGGTTTTGAAGCTGATGAATCTAGGGTTAATCCCGACACCATTACCGTCGGGCAATTATTTCCGATGTTCTACAATATGGGTTACACGGAGATTCTCACAATGGTCACAAAATTCAAGAAATCGTGTCTCCCTCCTCCATGGAATGGTTTCTTCACCATCCAATTCAAAGGGCTCTCTGAGCGTAGTTCTGGTTCTGATGGGGCCAGCAAATTGTTTATGACCATACTCTATGGTCTATATCACGACCTTAACCTCGACTATGGCTCGGTTCTATGGCAGCAACTTATTCAGAGCCTAGCCTCCTCCTCTCGCCACACTGAGGTATCCTACGCCAAGTTCTGGACGCTCATCACTAAGTGGGCCATGGATAAACTTCATGTTCCTACTGTGGCAGGTTCCCTTCTCTCCACCATCAACGTCTTCCACACCACCAAAATAATTGTCACCGATCCGACAAAATTTTCTTTCGTCGGATCCATTCCGGACTCTATGTCCGCTGGGGTGTCCAAGGAGAGCATCATCATGAAAGCCTACAAGGACTTTCGTCCTTCGGGCCCAAGGGAACTTTCTGCTGAAATGGTTCAGTCCATTAATGATGCAGATAAACCTGCTACTAGAGGGAAGAAACCCGAGCAAGGGAAGATAAAGAAAGGAGCAAAGGGGGCAAAGGGTCCATTTCCTAAGAAGCGAAAACCCTCAAAACCAGATCTTTCCCCACCAGCGAAGAAGAAGAAAGTCCAACCCAGGAGAAAACTTATTCTCTCTTCTTCCTCCAAAGATTCGGAAGAGAACCATTCTGACTCATATGAGTCAGCTAGAGGTGAAACTCCGCCTCACTCGCCTGGTCATGAGGTACATGTTTCATCAAAACCTCCTTCCCCTTCTCCTATACCCACCTCTTCCATTCCCATAATAACCTCCTCCATTTCCATTCCCTCCATATCTAACCCTATTTCTATTCCCCCCATAACTACTTCTCTTCAAACCACAACAACCAGCCTTCCCCCACCACTTTTTACAGAAGCCACCACAACTACCACCCGTGAGGTTCTAACCAACGTATCTAATACGGGGGTTTCTACTTCACAGCCTGAACCTACTTCTGCTCCCGAACCCACTATCACTACCGAACCACCAACCGCACCCTTATCTCCCACTCCATCTGCTGAAACCGAAACCTTTCTGGGAGGGGAGGATACAGTTTTTGACTCCATCTACTACAGCCCCTATCAACTTCAGAGTGATGATGATGATGATGCTCCGGTCACTAAAAAGCACATCAAGGAACTCCACGAGAAAATTGACAATATCGTGGCTTCTTCTTCTTCCTCAACATCTCACTTTTCGGAGGCTGCTATTCAAGGTATGGTGGAGTCACTCTCCAAAGCACATGAAGCCTCTATCAGCTCAGTTGCTGCTGCCACTGATAAATCTACAAAGGCTAGTGCTGTAGCGACCGAAAAAGTCGAAAAACTATTTCAAGATGCCCAGATCTGGCTGGAGTCTTTACAGGCGGCATCAGAGACAAACACTAAAAAGATCTGCACCGTTGTGGAGAAGCTAGTCCATTCCTTCAAAACTGAAAAAGATAGTTTGCCAGCTTTCGCCAAAAACTCAAAGAAGATAACCAATCATTTCAGTCTTCGGTTGCGGATCGTCTTCTTTCCTTCCAAGCCACTCTTGCCGCCGAATCGACCACAAAGGAAGAGCTTGACCGGCAGTCTTCCGAGCTTACCTTGGCAACTCATCAGCTCTCCCAAGCCGAGAAGGAGATTGATTCTCTTCGGTCCGAGAAAGCTGTGGTCAAGAGTTGTGTTTCAGATGTCCACGGAGCTCTATCTAACATCATTGAAGCCCATGATCTGATTCTCAACTATTCGGTGAGGCGTAGTCTTGCAGAGAAGCTCGCTCCTGCTCTTGCCCTGCTTATCCGTATTGAAGGCATTCTTGAGTAGGAGGACCATCCGAAACAAGGGGGAGAAAAGAAGTCCACAGCTCAACAAAAACCCCCTCCAAGTTCCAAAGCTCAAACTATTCCATTTTCATCACTTGTCCCTCCAAAAGCACCCAAACCAACATCTGGTCCTTCATCAGGTTTGAGTGCTCAAACCAAAGCCAAACAAATTGCCGACGACAGTGATGAAAGTGATGATCAAGAACCGATTGTCAACTTAGTCAGGAAGCAGACCAGAGAGAGAGAGCTGGATGAAAATGCTCGCATCGTCAGGGAAGCCGAGGCCAAGGAGAGGAAGATAAAGGAGGCTCATGATCTCCTTGAAAGCAGGAAAACTTTGTTTCCTCCTTGGACTCTCGAAGTGCTTATCAAAGAAGCCAATGAGTCCCCTTGCACTCTATGGCTAGAACCGGTCATCTCCTTAGACCGTGTCAATTCGATTGATTCCCAGTTCGATATGCCCCTGACCCGAAAGGTCTTCATCTTCCATGCGTTCTCTCATATAGCTGAAGTTCCCCATCCTCACCCGAAGGTGGATAGGGAGCTTATAGACTATTACCTGAGGACTGCTCAACCTCAGTACCAAACTTGGAGCGCACAGAAGATAACCAACGTTCGGCTACTCAAACCTATTCGTGAAGGTAATTTTGTTAATGTTAGATTCAAGGTCTTGAGGGGATCTGAAAAATCTGAGTATTCTATCTCTCTGGCTGATCTTCCCAACCTTAACCCTCACGATTGGATTGTCCTGCACAACATTCTTCTTGTCAATGAAGCTGAATATGGTTCGATCATAGACCATTTCAAGAGAATGTTAGTTTGATATATTTTGGAGGTGGCTAAGCTTGATCAAGAGGTTGCTAATGTTCTGAGGAAGAAGCCCATCATCACTCCAGTCGGTTCTACAAGCAATATAAACCGAATGAAGATGGGAAAGCTTGATCCAAAACAGAACTCAGTCATGTTCACCAGAGCAGAAGGTCAGAAATACCTGTTTGCTTTGGCTGACAAACATCTCTACACTACTACCTGTCTGGAGCATGTTCTGGGTATAATCAATCGTTGCAAGCAGAACTCGGATAGTGATAAAAAGTACTTCAATGATATGATAAACTGGTACATTCACTTCCGATAAACACTTCTTGCTATCATCCCCTGCCTGTTCAAGACCGTCAAGAAAGCCAGTGCTGCGGGGGCAAGCAAGTTGGAATGAAGTCTCGCCCCAATTGACGCAAAGGGGGAGATTGTTGGGTACTTGGTGTTGCGTCTTGGGCTCGCTTCCTAGCCCATCTTTTATGCGGTATGGGCCTGTCCATCCGTATCTTATTTTCTATGGTTTGTGTATTAATAGATGTTTGCATGCATCTTTTTAGTAACTGATTGATCAGGGTTTTTACAAGTAATTTAAGAAGATATCTTTTTGTAACCCTAGAATCCTCTACAGCGGAAGTTCTTTATCGAGCTCTGCTGAGGATTGAAAGTTCTAATCATTCAACACATTCAAATCCATTCTTGAGTATTGTTTCATTGCTTTACATTATTTATATACCTGTTACAAAGATCTAATCGATCAAAGAGATTTTAAATCTCATCACTATCGTCAAGGCGCCTTATCGCCTTGCGCCGCCAGAGATGCAGGAGTTATCCTCGCAGCCTCAAGAGCTGCTGGGGAAGGGGTTTATTAGATCGAGTAGCTCATCATGGGGAGCACCGATCCTTTTTGTCAAGAAAAAGGATGGTTCACACCAGATGTGCATTGATTACTGGGAATTGAACAAGTTGACGGTCAAGAACCGTTATCAATTACCGAGGATCGAAGATCTGTTCAAGTAGTTGCACGGAGCGTCTTGGTTCTCCTAGATAGACTTGAGGTCTGGATATCATCAAATGAGAGTGCAGGATGAAGATATCCAGACGACAACGTTCAGAACTCGTTACGGGCATTACGAGTTCGTGGTGATGCCTTTTGGGCTCACCAATGCACTGGTAGCATTCATGGATCGCATGAACAGGGTGTGTAGGCCGATGCTGGATCGATCGGTAATCATGTTCATCGACGATATTTTGGTATATTCAAGATCTAAAGAGCATCACGAGGAGCACCTGAGAGATATTCTCGGGGTATTAAGGTCGGAGAGGCTTTTCGCAAAATTCTCTAAGTATTATTTTTGGTTAGGAGTTGTCTAATTCTTGGGACACCTCGTTAACCAGAATGGGATATTGGTCAACCCGGCCAAAATTGAGGTGGTTATGAGGTGGGAGGTGGCCAGATCACCCACCGAGATTAGGAGTTTTCTAGGATTGGCTGGCTACTATCGGAGATTTATCAAGGATTACGATTGTGAGATCCTGTACCACCCAGGCAAAGCTAATGTTGTAGCTGATGCGCTGAGCCGTAGGGTAGAGAGTGCCCCAATTCGAGATATTTGTATGTGATTGATGGTCATGAATCTGGTGTTGGACACCATTCGAGAGGCCCAGGCAGAGGCCATATTACCGGAGAACCACAAGATAGAGCGGGTGATCGGGCAGATACTTGAGTTCGTTACCGATAGTCGGGGGCTTTTGACCTTTCAGGGTCAGATTTGGGTGTCGTTTAGAGGTAGAGCACACACCATTTTGATGGAGGAGGCGCATAAGTCAACGTTTTCGATCCATCCCGGGGCCACTAAGATGTATCTGGACCTGAAGAGAGAGTATTGGTGGCCCTGTATGAAAAGGGATGTAGCGTGGTTTGTTGAGAGGTGCTTGACCTGTCGCAGGGTTAAGGCTGAGCACCAGCGACCGCATGGCAAGTTGCGGCCACTTGAGGTTCCCCAGTGGAAGTGGGAACAGATTTCTATGGATTTCATCACCAAATTGCAGAGGACCATGAGGGATGTCAATGCAATTTGGGTGATCGTCGACCGATTGTCGAAGAACGCTCACTTCCTTGCTATTAGTGAGAGCTCTTCTACGGAGAGGCTGGAAGAGTTGTATGCGAGGGAGGTGGTATTGCGGCATGGAGTATCGATATCGATTGTGTCAGATCGAGATGTACGCTTCACTTCTAGATTCTGGAAGAAGCTCCATGAGGAGTTGGGTACGAGGCTGCATTTTAGTACCGCTTAACACCTACAGATGGACGGACAAAGTGAGCGGACGATTCAGACGCTCAAGGATATGCTCTGAGCATGTGTGTTGGATTTCGGAGGAAGTTGGGACACATATTTGCCATTGGCTGAGTTCTCATATAACAACATCCATCATTCGAGTATTGGTATGCCTCCCTTCGAGTTCTTGTATGGGAGAAGGTGTCGGAATCCCATTTTCTGGGGAGAGGTAGGGCAGCGAGTGATGGATAACACCGAAATAGTGCTTCAGACAACTGAGCAGATACAACAGGTCAGGCAGAGATTGTTGACCAGTTAGAGTCTCTAGAAGAGTTATGCAAATAGGCGATGGTCCGAGCTCGAGTTCCAGGTAGGAGATTTTGTGCTCCTGAAAGTATCTCCTTGGAAAGGAGTGATCTGATTCAGGAAGAGGGGCAAGTTGGGGCCTCGGTACATTGGTCCATTCAAGGTGATTGCAAGGGTGTGCAGAGTAGCTTATCGTTTAGAGCTACCCGAGGAGTTGATCCAGATTCATGATACCTTCCACGTGTCCCAGCTAACGAAGTGTATCGCTGATGAGATAGTAGTGGTGCCACTAGAGGACATTTAGGTGGATGCGAGCCTGAATTATGCTGAGAGGCCAATCGCGATTGTGTATCAAAAGATCAAGGTTTTGAGGAACAAGGAGGTGCCCCTGGTTTAGGTCCAGTGGCAACATCGAAGAGGGTCCGAGCTGAGTTGGGAGCTGGAGTCGGAGATACAGAAGCAACATCCAAGGTTATTTAAGGCACGAGACTTCGTGGGCGAAGTCTGGTTCTAGTGGGGGAGAATTGTAACATCCCGAAATTCAGGTACAACCATTTAGTCCTTATTCTTTTTCAAGTTGTCAAGATTATTCCCTAAAGTAATGTTATAATCGATGAGTATGCTGGTCGTACTGAGGAGTAAGTTGTGTGTACTCATATGCTTAAGTTGGACGTGGACTCGCCTAGGTACGCTGGGCATACCCAGGGTAACGTTGGGCGTAGCGGGCCCAGATGCAAACCCTAATTGTGGCTTGTGGACTATAAAAGGAATGTGTTGGTCATATCTCCAGCCACCATTCCTCAGAGAGAAACCCTAAGAGAGTGATATTTTCGTTCCAAGCTAGTGTGTGAGGATTATTGAGCTAAAAGTGCCTTTTTGTGTTAGAGCAGAAGAAGAGGAGGCTCTTGTGGAGGCTAGAAGTTGGAGTGCAAGCTTGGATCTGAGTTCTATAGAAGAAAAAGCTTCATTTGGAGGTAAAAAGATCAGATCTTTCCTTGTTATTGTTGATTTGTGCTTCATGGACTAATTTTTAGGGTTTTTGGTCCCAAGGTGAAGACTTTATGAGCAAAAGGTCTCCATCAGCTTAGATCTACTCTATTCTAGAGTATTATGAGTTGTGGGTTCATAAAAATCAAATCCTGAACGTGAATAGTGATCCATGCATGAGATCTAGACTTTATGAGGAAAGAGGAAAGGTGTTAGAGTGATTAAGGACCTTTACAGCCATGCAAAGGCTTAAAGGTTTCGACTTTATGGATTAAGTGGCGAAGTCAGATCTGAAATATGAGTCTTTTTCTTAACCGATTAACATCCAAAAATCAAAGGAGCATGAAATTAGCATTTACGCGGGGCGTAATCCCAGTACGCGCAGCGTAAAGGGTCACGTTCCCCATTTTTGTGACGTCACCGGGTACACCCATCATACAGATTTTTACACGCATCGTAACCCGAAGGGTTGAATTTTTTGACTTTTAGGGTTTAGTCAATGATTGGATCCTTGAGCCATAACAGATGGAAAATGGTCTTTTACCCTTCTGGGAGAACCTAGAGAGGGATTATTCTATCCTTGAGAGTTATATTGACTGGATAAATTCTTCCATGTGATTAGGCGGAGGCTAGACCAGTATTACCGAGTCCAAGATTTACCGAGTTACCCGAGGTGAGTCTTCTCACTATACTGTACCTGGAAGGGTACCTATGTGTGACCGGAAGGTCTTCTTGTAACAGCCCGGATTTCCAGGTATTTATTATTATTTGTATTTTTGGAGAATTGTGAGTGGACTCGGCGAGTTGGAGCTCAAACTCGCCGAGTAGGATCGCGATTTTGGACGCGGGTTCGCGTCTGGACTCGGCGAGTCCATGCTGTTTAATGAAACCCTAATTTCCGGGGTATGAGACCTATTTAAGGGGTTTTATGGTCGTCATTTGCAGCCACCAACCCCCGAGAGAACCCTAAAGAGCCTGTGAGCACTTTGTGAGAGAGAAGACGAAGATCCTTGACTATTTGTGGGTATTTTTGCATATAGAAGAGGATCAAGGCAAGAGGATACCAAAGAAGGTGCTAATCCAGTGATTTCTGAGCTCAGGGTCTTCATTTGAGGTATCTGCTCGTTCCTTTCTCAGTCCTTGTTGTGAATCTTAGAGTTAGGGTTTCTTTGTGGAAGAGATCCATGGAGTAATTGGCCCTTCTTGTGTTAGTACTTAGATCTAGACCAAAGAGGTCCAGAGACCCTTTTCCCTCAAGCTTTATGAGTGTTAATGGAGGCCATAGGTTTAGAATAGCATTCTAGCGATCGTATCATCAAATAAAGCCTTTGGACCTTTGCATGAGTACCAAGATTGTGACTTTACATGATGAATGTGCTTGGAAGGACTGGATCTAGGAGTTATTGGAACAGATTTGACCTCAGGAGTGAGTTTGAGTTCATGCATGGCATAGACTCGCTGAGTCCGAAGAACAGACTCAACGAGTAGCATGAAGATTGTCCATAACCACTCAACGAGTGGTCTTGCCGAGTTAAGGGGCTAACTCAATGAGTCAGGGAGAGTCATAGAGGGTTAACAGGTGGACTGAGTCAAACTGGAACTCGCCGAGTTGTTTTGAGACTAGGTGAGTTGAGTCGCGGTGGCCCCGCGATTCATGCCAGGTGGAACTCGTCGAGTTAGGGGAGTACTCGACGTGCCAAGAGAGAATCCAAGGGAGTTAACGAACACGTGTAGACTTGCCGAGTCGCTCTTATGTGCTCGCCGAGTCCAGTCAAAGTTGACCGTTGACCAGAGTTGACCTGTGTTGACTTAGTGGGGTTAGTTAACCTTAGTTGTGAAAATGTTAAAGATGTATTGTATTATAGGAGGATTATAGCTCAAGGGATCGAGTACGAGTGGGTTTAGGGATTTGCGAGCTATCGAGATACACGAGGTGAGTCTTCTCACTATACTTTACCTTGAGTAGATAACTAGAGTTATGTGATACAGTGCTTGTATGCGATATTTGTGTTATGTGTTGCGCTGCATTATTCTTTGTGATTTATGTTGTGCATGTTTACAGAGTTAGAACCTGAGGGTTCACAGAGTTTGGGTGCACGGACCCACAGAGTTATAGCCTTGAGAGGCTAATATGTGTTATATGTGGTATTTTGGGGAACTCACTAAGCTTTGTTCTTACAGTGTTTGGTGTTATTTGTTTCAGGTACTAGTGACGACCGTGGGAAGGCGCCGGCTTGATCAGTACACACACATGGGATTTTATGATTTTGAGATCTTGGGATTTTTGTATTACTTGGATTGAATTTCAAACATGGTTGTTTTATGAATATTAAGTGAATTATGTTTTTATAAAAATTGAAAATTTTGTTTTGAAATTTACAGCGTTATAAGTTGGTATCAGAGCCTTGGTTTGAGGGATTCGGGTACACCTTCGGGAGTATTTTAACTCAAACTAAGGATTTGGAAAATATTCTCAAAAGAGAACCAAATTTTCTAAAAGTAAAAGATTTCTAGAGAAATTCAGAGAAGAAACGTGTGTACGATTAGTCAGCGCCCGAACGGTGATCTCCCAAAATACCCTTATATTATATGTTTATGAGATTGTTATGATGTATTCTCTTGCTAGAGTAGGCTAGGTATTCCTATTAGGACTAGAGTGCCCTGATTTGTGATGCCTTAGCCTAAGGAGAGGTGAGCTGCTATGAGATGCTTGAGAGTGAATAGGTAGCAGCGAGGACCTGATGAGAGATCTGTTAGAAAGTCATAGAGTACTTGGAAATTGGGATTCGAAGAGGAGGATTTGGGGTGTATACTGAAACGGTGTGGACAGTAGTATTGGGCCCGTACTACTGAAAGCGCCAGGGCGGTGTACGATCCGAGTAAGAATCTTCGGAATGCCAAGGGTCAAGGAGGGATGAGTTGTCGAGTGTGAGTATGCTCGAATGGATTCTAATTTATCGTATGTTGTATTTCAGAGGTTGATAATGGTGAGGACACGTCATATGCTGGAGGGCGTTGGGGCTAATGATGAGGAGATCCGTCAGATCATCCACGAGGAGGTGGCTGCGGCCATCAGGGCAGAGATACCAGAGATGTTCGGGTCTATTAAGACCACACTGATTGAGACTTTCGACGAGCGTTATGCTGCTCTTTCTGAGGCTGCTGTTGCGGAGGCCACCGTAGCTGTTGCTGCTGCGAGGCCGCAGGGTGGTGATGCATTGCTATTCCGGGAGTTCAGCAACACGAAACCACCAGAGTTTGATGGGACCTAGGACCCGGTGGCGGCTATGAGATGGATTTCTGACACAGAGGGGTATTTCTTCACTTGCTCATCTCTTGATCATTTGAGATTACGGTTCGTGCTGAACCAGCTTCGCTTGGTAGCAAAGGACTGGTGGAAGTTTGTGACAGCGCACTTTTCGCCTGCTGAGCTTGCGGCGGTGACCTAGGAGAGGTTCACTGCCATGTTCTGAGATGAGTACGTTCCCTAGGTGGAGAGGGAGCGTTTGGCCGAGGAGTTTCTGACCCTCAAGCAGGGCACTGAGTCTGTTACGGTGATTACCAGGATGTTCCACGAAAGGGCAATGTTCTGCCCTGAGCACGTGTCCACTGAGCAGGCATGTATGAGCCGGTATTTGAGTATCTTGAGGCGAGACATTCAGGAGTTCGTGGCGAACTCCTCGTACTGGACATTTGCTGAGCTTCAGGCAAATGCCCGGAAGAGGGAGATCGAGCTGGAGACTCAAGCTAGAGAGGAGGCTGAGTCTCAGGGGAGGGATCGGCGACATGCACAATTCCAGCCGGCAGCCAAGCGGGCCAAGCCCGCTGATCCCAAATCAGGGAGCCAGAAGGGCCGCACTTGTGGAAAGTGCGACAAGGGTCATGATGGAGTATGTAGAGCTGGATCTTGCTACAAATGTGGCAAGGAGGGGCATATGGCCAAGGACTGCCCGAAGGGGTTTGTAGTATGTTTTCACTACAACCAGACCGGACACCGGAAGGTGGAATGTCCACAGTTGCGGGGATCAGCTCAGGGAGCACCTCAGGGATCTTCCCCTACCGCCATCAGAGCTACCGAGAGTCGGCCAATGAAGGCCGAGGCGCCGAGGGCACGAGGGAGAGCCTTTCAGTTGACCGCGGAGGAGGTCCTCGCAACGCCCGATGTCGTGGCTGGTATGTATTCTTTCGTGTATTTATTTTAATGTTGAGATATTATGCTTATATTATATTATACGTAGGTACTTTTCTTGTGAATTATGTACCTGCCTTGGTATTATTTGACTCGGGTGCGAGTCGGTCTTTTGTATCTTTCGCTTTTAGTCAGCACATCAGTGTTAGTCGCGAGGCGCTGAGTCGGCCTCTGAGAGTTTCTATAGCTGACGAGAAGGTGATATATGCCACGGAGGTGATCCGTGGGTGCGTACTCGAGATTTTCGGTGTTGAGTTCCCGATTGATTTGGTTCCTATTGCTATGGGGGATGTCTGTGTCATTGTGGGCATGGACTGGTTGAGCAGGTTCGGTGCGGTTATCGACTACGAGCGACAACTGGTAACCATACGAGACCTTAGTAGGGGAGTTCTTACAATGTACGGTGAGGGTACCCGTTCTGGATCAGCGTTTTGTTCGGCCGCCAGGGTGAGGTAGTGTCTACAGCAGGGATGTAAGGGTTTTGTGGCGTACGTGTCGGATACGCAGGTTGATTCCGAGAGGCTGAGGTCGGTGGTGGAGGTTCCTATAGTGCGTGAGTTCCCAGATGTCTTTCCAGAGGAGTTGTCGGGTATGCCTCCCGTGAGGCAAGTAGAGTTCGGTATCGATTTGGTCCCGGGGGCCGCGTCTATTGCCTAGATGCCTTATCGTCTTGCACCTCCAGAGATGCAAGAGTTATCCTCGCAGCTTCATGAGCTACTGGGGAAGGGGTTTATTTGGCCGAGCAGCTCGCCGTGGTGAGCGCCTATTCTGTTTGTCAAGAAGAAGGATGGTTCTCATCGGATGTGCATTGATTACAGGGAGTTGAACAAGCTGACGGTCAACAACCGTTACCCGTTGCCGAGGATCGACGATTTGTTCTATCAGTTTCAGGGAGCATCTTGGTTCTCCAAGATCGATTTGAGGTCTGGATATCATCAGGTGAGGGTGCGAGATGAGGACATCTAGAAGACAACATTCAGGACGCGTTATGGGCATTATGAGTTTGTGGTGATGGCTTTCGGACTCACCAATGCCCCGGCAGTGTTCATGGATCTCATGAACCGGGTGTGCAGGCCGATGTTGGATCGGTCGGTGATTGTATTCATTGATGAAATTTTGGTATATTCGAGATCTAGAGAGCAACATGAGGAGCATTTGAGGGAGGTCCTTGCATTTCTGAGATCGGAGAGGCTTTATTCCAAATTCTCCAAGTGTGATTTATGGTTGCGAGAGGTCCAGTTCCTAGGACATCTTGTTAACCAGGAAGGGATAATGGTCGACCCGGCCAAAGTTGAGGCAGTGATGAGTTGGGGGGTGCCGAGGTCACCCTTCGAGATCAGGAGTTTTCTAGGGTTGGACGGTTATTATTGGAGATTTATCAGGGATTTCCTTAAGATCGCAATGCCACTCACTAGGTTGACCCGGAAGGGTGTCGCTTTTTCATGGGGCCCCGAGCAGCAGACCTCCTTTGAGACGCTTCGCCAAAGGTTATGCGAGGCCCCGATGTTAGCCCTCCCGGAGGTAATGGAGGACTTTGTTGTATACTGGATGCATCGATCTTGGGGTTGGGAGCGGTGCTGATGCAGAGAGGGTATGCGATAACATATGGATCAAGGCAGTTGAAGCCTTATGAGATGAGATATCCCACCCATGATCTAGAGTTGGGGGCAGTGGTGTTCGCTCTCAAGATTTGGCGTCACTACCTGTATGGGGTTCGGTGTACGATATACACGGACCATAAGAGTTTGAAGAATTTGATGGATCAGCCCAACCTAAATATGCGGCAGAGAAAGTGGTTGGATGTGGTTAAGGATTATGATTGTTAGATCCTGTACCATCCGGGCAAGGATAATGTGGTAACCAACGCCCTGAGTCGCGGGGCGGAGAGCACCCCGTTGCGAGATGTATGTTTGCGATTGACCGTGATGGCTCCAGTGTTGGACACCATTCGGGGAGCACAGGCTGAGGCAGTGAGGTCGGAGAACCAGAAGAGAGAGTGAGTTGATGGGTTGGTATCAGAGTTCATTACCGATGGTCAGGGGCTTATGACTTTTCAAGGGGCGTATTTGGGTACCGTTTGTGGGAGGAACGCGTGTCATTTTGATGGAAGAGGCTCATCGGTCGAAATTCTCGATCCATCCTAAGGCCACTAAGATCTATTTGGATTTGAGGAAGGAGTATTGGTGGCCCTGTATGAAGAGGGATGTTGCATGGTTTGGTGAGAGGTGCTTAACCTACCGTAGGGTTAAGGCCAAACACCGGAGATTGCATGGTAAGTTGCAGTCGTTGGAGGTTCCTAAATGGAAGTGGGAACAGATCACCATGGATTTCATCACCAAATTGCCAAGGACTGCTAGGGGAGTAGATGCAATTTGGGTGATTGTGGATAGGTTGACAAAGAGTGCTCACTTCCTTGCTATCAGCGAGAGTTCTTCCGCAGAGAAGTTAGCAGAGATGTACGTGAGGGAAGTGGTATCTCGGCATGGGGTGCCGATCTCGATTGTCTCAGACCGGGATGTACGTTTCACTTCCAATTTCTGGAAGAAGTTTCATGAGGAGCTGGGTACTAGGCTGCATTTTAGTACCGCATATCACCCCCAGACAGACGGACAGAGTGAGAGGACGATTCAGATGCTTGAGGACATGCTCCGGGCATGTGTGATGGATTTTAGGGGGGAGTTGGGATACGTACTTGCCCTTGGCAGAGTTTTCTTACAACAACAGCCATCATTCGAGCATTGGTATGCCACCCTTTGAGCTATTGTATGGGAGGAGGTGTCGGACCCCCATTTGCTGGGGAGAAGTCGGATAGCGTGTTATGGGCAACACTGAGATTGTACTTCAGATGACAAAGCAGATCCAGCAGGTCAGACAAAGGTTATTGACCGCTCAGAGTCAACAGAAGAGTTATGCGGACAGATGTCGGTCCGAACTTGAGTTTCAGGTCGGCGACTTTGTGCTCCTGAAGGTCTCTCCTTGGAAAGGAGTGATTCGATTTAGGAAGAGGGGCAAGTTGGGGCCCCGATATATTGGTCCATTTCGGGTGGTCGCAAGGGTAGGTAGGGTAGCCTATCGTTTGGATTTGCTAGCAGAGTTGGGGCAGATTCACGACACTTTCCATGTGTCGCAATTGCGGAAGTGTATAACCGATGAGTCGGCAGTGGTTCCATTAGAGGATATTCACGTGGATGTGAGCCTGGATTATGCTAAGATACCAGTGGCAATCAGAGATCGGAAAATCAAAGTTCTAAGGAAGAAGGAGGTACCTTTGGTTTTGGTTTAGTGGCAGCATCGGAAGGGGTCCGAGATGACTTGGGAACCGGAGAGTGAGATGCGCGAGCAGCATCCGGAGTTATTTGGAGAGCGAGACTTCGAGTGCGAAGTCTAGTTCTAGTGGGGGAGAATTGTAACAGCCCGGATTTCCAGGTATTTCTTATTATTTGTATTTTTGGAGAATTGTGAGTGGACTCGGCGAGTTGGAGCTCAAACTAGCCGAGTAGGATCGCGATTTTGGACGCGGGTTCGCGTCTAGACTCGGCGAGTCCATCCTGTTTAATGAAACCCTAATTTCCGGGGTATGAGACCTATTTAAGGGGGTTTATGGATGTCATTTGCGGCCACGAACCCTAAAGAGAGCCCTAAAGAGCCTGTGAGCACTTTGTGAGAGAGAAGACGAAGATCCTTAACTATTTGTGGGTATTTTTGCATATAGAAGAGGATTAATGCAAGAGGAGACCAAAGAAGGTGCTAATCCAGTGATTTCTGAGCTCAGAGACTTCATTTGAGGTATCCGTTCGTTCCTTTCTCAATCCTTGTTGTGAATCTTAGAGTTAGGGTTTCTTTGTGCAAGAGATCCATGGAGTAATTGGCCCCTTCTTGTGTTAGTACTTTAGATCTGGACCCAAAGAGGTCCAAAGACCCTTTTCCCTCAAGCTTTATGAGTGTTAATGGAGGCTATAAGCTTAGAATAGCATTCTAGAGATCATATCATCAAATAAAGCCTTTGGACCTTTGCATGATCACCAAGATTGTGACTTTACGTGATGAATGTGCTTGGAAGGACTGGATCTAGGAGTTATTGGAACGGATCTGACCTCAGGAGTGAGTTTGAGTTCATTCATGGCATAGACTTGCCGAGTCCGAAGAACAGACTTGGCGAGTAGCATGAAGATTGTCCATAACCACTCAGCGAGTGGTCTTGCCGAGTTAAGGGGCTAACTCAGTGAGTCAGGGAGAGTCAGAGAGGGTTGACAGGTGGACTGAGTCAAACTGGATCTTGCCGTTTTGAGACTCGGCGAGTTGAGTCGCAGTGGCCCCGCGATTCATGCCAGGTGGAACTCGTCGAGTTAGGGGAGTACTCGACGTGCCAAGAGAGAATCTGAGGGAGTTAGCGAACACGTGTAGACTCACCGAGTCGCTCTTATGTACTCGCCGAGTCCGGTCAAAGTTGACCATTGACCGTTGACCAGAGTTGACCTGTGTTGACTTAGTGGGGTTAGTCAACCTTAGTTGTGAAAATGTTAAAAATGTATTGTATTATAGGAGGATTATAGCTCGGGGGATCGAGTACGAGTGGGTTCAGGGATTTGCGAGCTATCGAGATACACGAGGTGAGTCTTCTCACTATACTTTACCTTGAGTAGGTAACTAGAGTTATGTGATACAGTGCTTGTATGCTATATTTGTGTTATGTGTTGCGCTACATTATTCTTTGTGATTTATGATGTGCATGTTTATAGAGTTAGAACCTGAGGGTTCTCAGAGTTTGGGTGCACGGACCCACAGAGTTATAGCCTCGAGTGGCTAATATGTGTTATATGTGGTATTTTGGGGAACTCACTAAGCTTTGTGCTTACAGTGTTTAGTGTTATTTGTTTCAGGTACTAGTGACGACCGTGGGAAGGCGCCAGCTTGATCAGTACACACGCATGGGATTTTATGTTTTTGAGATCTTGGGATTTGTGTATTACTTGGATTAAATTTCAAACATGGTTGTTTTATGAATATTAAGTGAATTATGTTTTTATAAAAATTGAAAATTTTGTTTTGAAATTTGCGGCGTTACAATTATGTGCTATGAGATGTACGTGCTATATGGTTTTACGTGATATGTATGTGTTATGTATGTTATGTATGATAAGGACCAGAAGGTCAAGATGACATGGATCGAAAGGTCAGGAGGTTACGGACCAGAAGATTGATAAGGGTAGGACTGGAAGGTCTACCGAAATTCAGGATGGAAATCACCTAAGACACTTGGACCGGAAGGTCCCATAGAGTTATGGCCTGGCAAGGCGTATGTGTTGTATGTGGTATTTTTGGGAACTCACTAGGCATTTATGCTTACCGTGTTATGTGTTATGTGTTTCAGGTTCTAGCAAGGATTGCGGGAAATCACCGGCGTGATCTGTACACACTCATGGAGTTCATGTTTTGAGATTTTTGGATTTATATTGTTATGATAATATTGGATACATTATGTTTTGATATTATCTTGTGAATGAACGTATGTTTTAAAAATGAATTTTTTTTTTGAAAATTCACGTCGTTACACACTAAATCTGAAATCATACCTTGATAAACCTCAAAATAAAGTCGTTAACACAATCGACAAATCTCGGTAAATTAGTTATTTAACCCATAATGACGAGATTAACATTTAAAAATCATCGTGTTTGTAATAGTATCATATCACAAAATCTCGTAACAAATACTCGTGTATAACAACCCTTTACGAAATATCATGTAAATGTAATTATTAATAATGGGATCAAAGATACATCGGCTAATCCCGTAACTCTACCCTCGTATCCCCGTACACCAGTATGACTCTTCGGTTATAAACCTCTAGGAACACCACTCGAGCCATTTCCCCGACTTCATGTGTCAAAACTCTCAAAATGACACAAATGAAATCTATTTATATTTTTGGCCGCCGCACTGCAGCAACAGTGATGCGACGTTGTGGTGATAAGGGAATGCTCATGTCGTGGCATGTGTCCACCGCTAGACACATTTTTCTCTCTAACTGACATGTGTCCTCGTGACTCACTTAATCTCTGCGTCTCGGTAGGATCTAAGCCACGTCGCTAAGAGCCACTACTAGCCTTTTTGACTTCGTTGACTTTCTCGAAATAGCAATGTACTTTAATCTCAATTTTGAACGACCATAACTTTGTCATACGAACTTTGATTTTGATGAACTTTATATCTATGAAATCGTCTTAGACTAAACTATCATATTCTTTCACAAATCCTTGGCTAAAATTTACTTATTTTATGATAAAATGCAACAAGTATAAGAACATATGTATTGCATCATCAAGTATCATCATTTTACCACTTGAGTTCACCCTTAATCATATTTATACCAAATACATACTGAAACACACAATATGAGATTTTTGGGTCATTACATGTATCATAATATTACATGTCATGAAAACAGGTATCACACATCACTTGATTGGTTATAAAGGAGATGTAAATCTACAATACGTTTTAGTGTACTATCTTGGAATTGATGTTGGAGGACCACCACATAGTGAAGTGATTATTGGAGGACATTTGTTACTAAGCTTGCAAGTTCTTATGAAATCTTGTCCAACAAATTCATTAAAGGAATGAAAGGAAGAATGCCAACAATTCTGGGTATGGATTTTCTAAAAACCATTGGTGCATTTGAATAAATAGAAGCATATTGAAGTTGAAAAATATTAAGATGGAAAGTGAAAATGAAGAGGATGCTAGCAAACAAAGGATGAAGAGAAAAGAAGTACAATAAAGTGAGACTAAGAAAAAAGAAGCAAAGATAGAAGAGGATAGGGAAAAAACAAACATTAGATCTAAAAGTAATGAAGAGATGATCAAATGGATAATGAAAGCAATGGAGACCATGACTAATAAAATAGATGGAATAGGAAAGATGATGAATTAGGCAGTAGAAGAAATTTGAAATTAAAATATATAGATGATAGATCTCTACCTAAGCCGGATAGTGAAGATGACATTAGTGATAAGGAAAAAAAAGTGATAATGAAGAGGAAGAAAGTAAAAATAAATGGCTAGTGACTATGAGCCAGAAGAGGATGAAAGTGACAATGTAAAAGACAAATATAACCATTGGAGGTCGGAGAAATTCGAAGAGGAGATGCCTGATATGGAACCATCATAATGTTTTGTAGAAGACCCAATGGAAATCTATGAGATAATTGACGATGAGCACTAGCAAGTTAGGACACATGGATAATAATTAATATTTAATGTTTAGGAATTTTTATTTTTCTTTTCTTTCTAAGTTATTTTAGTGTGTTTAATTTTGAAGTTTAAATGAGAACCAACTTTCTTTGTAACGCTTTCCTCTAGTTTCTTTTCTTTTTATGATTATAGGATGAACTCTATACGTTAAATCAAACATATATTAGAGGGCAAAGAATTCGATTTGGTTAAATCGAATGAGGAAAAGGAAAAAAAAGATTCAGTGATGGGTCATCTCATTAAAAGAAGAAGAATCAAAGTTAAAGACAACGACAGTCAAGTGCTTGATCAGCACCAAACTATCCAAAGAAGATTTACTTTAAAGAAAAAAGTAGGCATTGTATAAAAGTCTGACCAAGATCACCTTAATCTCGCTAAGAATTTCAATAATAAGGATGATGGAAGTACTTTAATGCAAAATCACATCACGTTTGACATAATAAGATCGTGATTCACTACTGTTGATGGAACACATGACTTTCAAAAACAAATTATCGGTTCCAAGTGTTGAATACAACTCAGTCCATTCTTTAAGAAGAAAAATGCATATCCAAGTGTAACATCCGGTCCAGGTATGAATCATCTTTCTTGTATTTATTTTAAAAGGGGTGGCCATGACATGGTGGAGCATCACCTCGATGTGGCGTATCAGTTTGGATCGCGGGATTTTAATGACCCACCATGGCGTGGTCTCAAGCACCATGATGTAGTGGGTTTTTTTAGTGAAAACCATAATTTTTAGGTCTTGGACCCTATTTAAGGAACATTAAGGCTAGAATTCCAGCCTCCATCTTCCTTCCAACCTCAGAAACCCTAAACCAAGCCTCCATTGAAGTTGTGAGCTCATTCTTGGTGCATTTTGGTGATTTTAAAAGGAGGAGGAGGATTTTGGTGAGGTGGTTTCATAAAGCATAGTTTCTTTAGCTAAGCTCATTTCTTGGACCTTGATGAGTGCCCAAGACTCAACCTTTTCTTGCAATGTTTCTATATCTCTTGCTTTTGTCCCCTTTTTCCATGATTTTGATGGACTTATGTGATGGGATCTCATAAAGTTTCCAACTTTATGATTCTCCAGGTCAAAGTGAGCAAGTAACGTCCTGGATCTAGATTATAATCAAGCTTTGATGTCATGCATGGTACTTTAGTCGTTAAACTCTATTTTCTCCCTAAAGTGGAAAAGTAATGTCTTGGACATGCAAGTCCATAAAGCCATGATTTTTAAGGTTACTATGGAGTGTGAAACCATTCAGGAAACTTTAGAGGTGCAACTCTAAGGATTTGGTGCTAAATGAGAATCTTGATGCATTAAGTCACCATTAGTGGTTGGGTTTGGGAGTTTGGATTAAGGAAGAGCTTGAGGGATAGATTTGGAAACTTTACCCATAAAGACCATGGGAAGGACCGGATCTGAGCCTTGAAGTTTTTTTAGTTGAAGGGAAAAGGACTTAATGGTTTAAGTTGTACAGATGCTCACCATGGCGTGGTTAATGTCGCCATGGCATGGTGACTTGGTCCAGACCCGTCTGTTTTAGCGGTTTGAGACCACGATGTGGCCAAGGAGGCCACGACATGGTGGCTAGTTAGGTTGACTTTTGATTTTTGATTTTCACCAAACTTTGACCTAGGGGTATTTAGGGTATTTTGATATGTATTTTGAGTTTTGGTCACTATATTTCTAAAGGTGACCGGTTGAGTCGATTCTGGAGTAGTGTGTTATTTCAGTTTCTCACTTGTCTGTGAGGTAAGTCTGCTAACTATATCCATGGGTCGAAGGCGCCAACGTCGGCACATTATTGTGTTATCTAGGGTGATAGGTGTTATATGTCTTATATGAGTTTGTATGATGGGTTGAGATAAACCCCAGGGAGGGGCCCACTATCGTATGTTTGGGTTGAAAGACACCCCAAGGCGAGGCCCCATGGCGGGGCCCATGTTTGTTGATCAAGTTGAAATGCACCCTAGGGCAGGGGCCATATGTGTATATCGGGTTGGTTTATCCCTAGGGTTAAGCCCAGTTGTATGTTTTGGTATGTGGTACTTTGGGGAACTCACTAAACTTTGTGTTTACAGATTATGTTTATGGTTTCAGGTACTCGTGATTTGAAAGAGAAGGGCCCGACGTGATGGCACAAAATCTTCCCCTCATGATTTCCGCATTTTGAATAATTATACTATGATGTTTTGAATATTACATTGATGGTAGTTTTTAGAACAATTAATGAATGAAATTGATAATCTTTGAATGAAAAATTTTATCACTATTTTTGGGATGTTACAAGTTGGTATTAGAGCCTTGGTTGGAGGGATTTGGTCACACTTTCAGGTGTGTTAGAACTCAAACTGAGGAAATGATAATCTTTTTAAAATGAAAAGAAAATTGAATTTCTAAAATGATTTTTACTAAGTAAAGAGGGGTGCAACATGTGCAATCAGTCGAGCTCAAGTAAGTGGTTCCCAAATTACCCAAACTTATGTGTTATGATCATTATGCTTGATATGTGAATTGTATGCTAGAGTAGGGATAGGGATACTTTTAGGAATCATATGATAGAATTGCATGATTTGTGTGATGCCTTATACCCTAGGAAATTTCATGCTACGTGTTATTTTGAATTAACGTCGGCTCAGTTAATTGCTAAGTGTATGCTTCTTGTAACAACCCAAAAACCGGATAAAATTTTTCATTTTTGAAAATAGAAATACAATCATAAATTTTTCCTAAAGATCCATTACATCATATCGTACCAAATATCAGAGTATCAAAATAGATAAATGTAGAAAGTGTTGGAGAGTGAATTTTGTGCCATCAAGTCGGGCCCTTCCTCTTAGTACCGGAAGTACCTGAAAAACACTCTAATAAATCGTAAGCAATAGATTATTGAGTTCCCAAAATATCACATAACATACAACCACAAAATACCATGCCATATACATAATGTTGCCATGGGCTACCCCCATGGTCTTTACATGGAATGCCATGGGCTACCCCTATGGTCTGATATCCAAGTGTCATGGGCCACCCCTATGGTCTTTACCTGAAATGTGATGGGCTACCCTCAGGGTCTAATATCCAATTGCCATGGGCTACCGCATGGTGTTCATAGAAGTGTCATGGGCTACCCCTAGGGTATTCATACAATCAATGTATAACAACTAACAATCCACATATCAGGTAATGGGCTGGCATTGGTGCCTTCGACCCATGGATACAGTGAGAAGACTCACCTTAGTCTGCTGATAAAAATATTGCTTGGATACCGATCTGGAAATCTCACACTGAATATACACAAATAACCTAATTCGAATTAAATCATAACTCAAGGCATAGGCCAAAAACCCTAAGTCCAAACTCCACCAATAAGACCCAAAAATCTTTCTTTATTAATGGGCCTAACATCTAAGGTCCAAGAAAAATAAAGGGCTACAAGACCTAATAGGCCCAACCATGCCACCCATGGACCAATAACAAGTTCAAGGGCCCAAATACTATAATAGATATAGACCTAAGGCTAAGTATGGACCAAATGGATCAAAAGCCCAATGAAAGTCCAAAATCCAATGGAAGCATACGCCTAGCGTCCAACTTCAGTACGCTTAGCGTACTAGGTTCTATGGTAGTACGCACATCATACAAGATAGTACGCCTATCGTATAAGTCATTTTTGCACATAAAGCCATCAAGTGCTTGATTCATGCTGCCACTTCATCCAAATCCGGATCTTGGTCATTGTAAAGGTCCTAGGGCATAAAGTTGGCAACTTTATGAATTTGCATGCCATATGGGAACCCAACACCTTATTTTATCCATTAAGACTCCGTTTAAGATCTTAAACTCATGCATGATGCCATCACCACCATCAAGTTAGCATTTTTATGCTTTTAACATGCCAAAGGAACTCAGATCTAACATTTCTAGCCTATGGAGTTGCTCAAACTCACAAAAGAGGATCCATGGACTAAAAATGCACTTATTACCAAACCCTAACTCAAACTTGCAAAAGTTTAATCAAGGTATAGAATTTTTACCTCCAAAAGTTCCCCACGATGAAGTTTATGTAGGATTTAGAAGCTCAACCACGTCCAAGACTTGATCACCACCTTCTCTTTCTTGCAAACCCACTAAAATGGCCACCAAAAATCACTTTTAAGCTCAAGAATCACACTCTCTTGCAAACTAGGGTTTAGGAACGATAAGACACAATGAAGGTTGTCTAGGGTTTTGTATTAAGCCATGTACGCCTCGCGTACATGGTGCATGTCCGCATCCAAACCACCCTAGTATGGTAAGCGTATACATATGTATGCCTAGCATACATATGGACCTCCATTGCAAAAATAATTACATTCCAAGGGTTAAATAGGTAATTACTTGCATTTGGAATGTTACAAATCTCCCCCACTTGAATTAGACTTCGTCCCCGATGTCTGTTTCCTTGAACAATTATGTATAGTGCTCCCTTATTGCTTCCTCCGGCTCTCAGGTCCACCCAGAGGCCCTTCGGTGTTGTCATTGCACCTTCACTAGCTTCACCACTTTGTTAAAAAGAGCTTTAGTGTTCCTGTCTAGAACTGCAATGGACTTCTCAACATATTTCAAGCTCTCATCCACTTGAATGTCGTATAACGAGATAACTACAGCCTCATCAGTTACATACTTCCGTAACTGATACACATGAAAGGTGTTATGGATATGAATGAGTTCATCAGGGAGATCCAACCGATATGCAACCTTGTCGATCCGGGAAGAAATCCTGAATGGACCAATGAATTGGGGTCCCGGCTTGCCCCTCTTTCGAAATCGGATGACACCTTTCCAAGTTGACACCATCAGCAAAAAAATCCCCAACCTGAAACTCGAGATCCGAATGGCATCGGTCAACATAAGTCTTCTAACGAATCTATGTGATCCGCATCCTAAGGTCTTAAGCACTACTTTGATGCTTCCCATAACTCGGTGACCAACTTCCCCCCACCCCCCAACAAATCAGAGTTCTACACCTCCTTCCATACAACATCTCGAATGGGGGTTGGTCGATACTAGTATGATAACTATTGTTGTAGGAGAACTCTGCTAGTGGAAGGCAAGTATCCCAAATCCCTCTGAAATCTAACACATAAGCGCTAAGCATATCCTCGAGCGTCTGGATCGTCCTATCACTTTGAGCGTCAGTCTGGGGGTGGTACGTTGTACTGAAGTGTAGAAGAGTGCCAAAATCCACATGGAACTTCCTCCAAAATATGGAAGTGAAAAGAACATTACGTTCTGAAACCATTGATACAGGCACCCCATCCCTAATTACCACCTCCCAAATATCATATATATCTACTAAAATCTCTACGGATATGCTCTTGGTGATTAGAATAAAATACACACTCTTGGTTAGTCTATCCACAATAATCCATAGTAATCTCCTCCCACATCCACATGGGGATGGGTAACGGCTGCACCTTGCCGTGAGGTCTCTGATGTTCGACTTTGACCTTCCTAACAGTCAAACACTGCTTAAAAAACTACGCAAGCTCCCTCTTCATACAGGGCCACCAATAGTTCAACCTGAAGTCTCTGTACATCTTTGTGGCTCCCAGATGAATAGAAAACTTGGACTTATGTGCCTCCTCTAAAATTTTCTACCTCACCCCACCAGACATCAGAACGAAGACCCTACCACCCTAGGTCAATAATCCTCGACCAAATCTAACAAACAACAGGATATCCCCTCTAATTTGCTTGGTTTTTTAATTTTCCTTTTTCAATCCTTTTACCTAAGCCTCCTTGATCAAATCCAGCAGGGTAATATAACGCTCATCATCAAACAAATATCCTGGAGTAGTGAGCACACCGCCTTGTGGCTCAAGGCATCAAGCACCACATTGGCCTTCCCAGGGTGATACAATATTTCACAGTCGTAGTCTTTCACCACACTTAACCATCTCTATTGTCACATGTTCAAATTTGGTTGATCCATCAAATACTTCAAGCTTTTGTGATCGGTGTAAATGGTGCATCGGACCCCGTATAAATAGTACCTCCAAATCTTGAGGGAAAACACCACCGCCCCCAATTTCAAAGCAAGCATGGGTAATTCGCCTCATGAGGTTTTACCTATCTTGAGGCGTAGGCAATCACATGCCCTTTCTGCATAAGGACAACTCACAGACCCGAAATAGAAGCATCACAATAAAACAATATCATCCAATCACTCGAGTAACGAAATAATCAGGGCCTCTCACAATTTCTTCCTCAAGGTCTCAAATGCCAATTGCTGATCTGAACCCTAATGAAAAGTCACATTCTTCTTGATTAGGTAGGTCAATGGTACTGCAATCTTGGAAAAGTCCTGAATAAATCTTCGATAATACCCCGCAAGACCCAAGAAACTCTAAATCTATGATGCATTCCTTGGAACCTCCCGATGCATCATAGCCTTGATCTTGGTTGGCTCTACTGTCACACCCCCGAACCGTCAGAAAAACAACGGCGGAAACGTTCGGGGGCGGGTGACGTCATACGCAGTATCACAACAATCGCATCATAGCAATCAAAGTAAACACAACCATTACATTACAATATGAATATTTACATCTGTTTTGAGAACATAGTTTGTACATAACGGTATATAGCAAAAGATAAAGACGAGACTCCAAAACTGCTCCGTCTTCTCCCAAAAGCTAGCAAGGTACCTGTCTATCGTTGCCCTGAGAATACAAACGGTTTTGAAAACTTGTCAGCATAAAGTCGGTGAGTTCATAAGAATGTTTTTCTGTATTGAAAACTAGTCACTAAGTTTGTATAATTATTTTCTTTCCATTATAAGTAAATATCATTTGTATCGAAAACCATTTTTACCAAGTTCTTAAATTGTATGCATGTTTTTAAGAAAATCCAGTATTTTCTAACATGTTTGTTGATTTCTTTACGAAAAGTATGTTCTGTTTGATAATCCTGGCTACCACCAGTATGTATGTATGATCGTTTGGAAACCCTGGTTACTACCAGTATGTATAGTAGTTTTATTACTTAAAATAAAACTATGGAAGAAAGAAATCCCGTAAACAATGGTTAGTTTATACTTTTTGTGAGTCGTATAACCATACTAATTTGACTTGTGACCTCCTTGACATTCTTCAGGCATCGTATGATTACAAAATTTGTCACCCCAGGTGTACCCGCCTAACTGTAGCTAACAGTTCAGGTGTGAGATTGTCGGTCTCGAATAGATCAATTCACAAATTCCACGCTCTCCCTCCAGGAGACTCTGGTTATACTATCGGTGAGGATTTATTGGTACCCCAAGGGGAATGACGAAGATAGTGTCACAATCCTGTATTAGCTTGTTTACGTGTTGTTCGGTTGTTATCGAGTTCAAAATTTGATTGGAATGGTGTAGAGTATAAATAATTATACACAAAATAATTATTTAGCATGGTACTCTAGTTTGGTATTCGTAGTAATGGATAAACTAAATCTGACATAGTTTATATGTGTGACTTTGCAAGAAGTTTGAATCTGTAAGACTGGTAATGAAATCCCAAACTATACCTATTATAGTTTAAATGGGACAAAACTGCAAAATTAGTCCTTATGGTTTACGAAAAACTTTGGATAGGGTCCAAAAAGTTTTCAACTTGCATGGGAGGTCCAAAATCAAAAACTTTTTGTGATTTTGGTCCAAAAAAACTTGAAAAGACGATTATGCCCTTTTATTTTCTATTTTGCATTTTTTATAATTATCCTAATATTATTTTACTTCAAAAATAAAAAGAAAAATAAAGAATTATCCCTTACCCCCACCGTTCTCTCTCTCTCTCTCTCTCTCTCTCTCTCTCTCTCTCTCTCTCTCTCTCTCTCTCTCTCTTAAAGAAAAAGTCAAGAAAAATCCTGATCCATCTTCTTCTTCCCTTTCTTAATTATATTTTCTGGGTTTCGAGTACTTGCAAATTGTCCAAAATTAGTACTTGCTCCCTCTTCAAATCGTTATAACCAACAAATACACAAAACACATATATATAGGAGGTGGAGAAGGTATCAGATACTGAGTCAACTCTAATATATAATCAAGATAGAGGGAAAGGATCGAGACCAGTTTGCCTCCTTGATATTCAACTAATTTTGGTTCTGCTACTTCAATAATTGCGCAATTTAACCATATCCTGAAGAAATTGATTATACAAGAAGCACATTCAGATATGTGATTGTGTTTTCTCCATTTCTCTGTCTATTCCTCGCTGCCCTCTACCACCATTGGAAACCTCCTTGTCCCTTCATATTTTCCATTTTTCTCTAGCTCTGCTCCTTCATTGACTATCAAATCCACAAAACTAATGAGTATTTCTTGTTTCAGGTGGGTTTCATGAGTATTTTAGGTTTCTGATGGGTGTGGTGAAGGATTTCATTGTTTCCCTCAAGGAAATCTCGATGGCAGCCACCGTGTCTGCTTAAGCGATGACCCTTGAACCTTCACCTGACACTGGAGCTACCTTTCCATCGTGGTTTCTAGAGTAATGATTTACCGGTTTCTGAAGTAATGATCGAAACATCTCTACTTCTTTCTCTAGTTGCTTTCTTCCATAATTGATCAGAAAATCACTAGAGATTTCTGGAAGATTGATTTTATCTTTGAGTCCCCTCTTTGCTCTCCTGATTCTAATAGTTGGAATGGTAGAATCAAGGTTACCTTTTGAATCAGAGTGAATGGAGAAAACGGGTCTTGTTGCTAGTGATGAAAGTCGACCCAATAACCTTCATTCTCAATTTCACTAACTTGAAACAATGTCTCCTCCTATTCCATTGCTATGAACCACCATTGATGGAACCCTAGAATCACTCGACTGAGTGATTTCAAATAGTGAAAATGACTGCAATTTGGTCAAGAAAAAATTTAAAGAAGTAAGACACAGGTAGGGCGGTTGTGGTATGTGGCTTTAGGGCGACGATAGTCATGGTTTCAAGGCAGTGGCGGTCCTGTGGTGGTGGATGGAGGTCATGTGTTTTAAGTTTTTGACTTTTTTTAAGAGATACAGAGAGGGAGTGAGGAATATGGAGAGAGAGAGAGAGAGAGAGAACGGTGGGGGTAAGGGGATAATTCTATTTTTCTTTTTATTTTTAAAGTAAATTAGTATTAGCATAAATATAAAAAATACAAAAAAAAATAAAAATAAAAGGGCATAATCATCTTTTCAAGTTTTTTTGGACCAAAATCACAGGAAGTTTTTGATTTTAGATCTCCCATGCAAGTTGAAAACTTTTTGGACCCTATCCAAAGTTTTTCGCATACCATAAGGACTAATTTTGCAGTTTTGTCTTTAAATGGTTTGTTACGCTCGTGTATAGTTTTGCAAACGATGCAATTATGATTAGAAAACATCCCTTATGCTCCACATATTACAAAATGGATAATTGCATGTTTGATAGAAAATAGTTGTAATTGCATCAGTTTTTAAGTTACGAAAACCTTTATGTTTAGCCTGTATTCCCCCTTGAAAACATGAAAAACTCAAAAAAGTGTAGGGGTATGAACTCACAATTTGTTGTAGGATCCGAATGTTCGTTTGGTTATGAGTGTCGAGTGTCAACCGATGTTTTGTATGCGTGTGGACCCTAGTAACATATATCGCACATATATGTATTAGATTGAGTATTCCATGACAAAACATGATGGAAAACCACCCTAAAGACTTGGAATCACTAGAACTAAGTGTTCTATGTCCCATACTTAGTGATCTTTGCAAGTTTAAGGCCAAATATGAGCATTAGAGTGTGTGTGTATGGCCATAAAGGTGAGTGTGCGGCTAGACTGTGTGTGCGGCTGCACACAAGAGTGTGCAGCCGTACAGAGGGTGTGTGCGGCCGTACAGAGGGTGTGTGCAGCCGTACATAGGAGTATGCGGCAGTACACTCCTCATTTGTGACCGAAATATCGATTTTTAAGGTGTTCAGGTGCTAAAACCAAGTCCAACTAGTAAATGGAGGCTAAACTCTTCATTTTGGAGAGTTTTAGTGTGTGTGTGCAGCCACTTTATGAAGATGTGTGTCCGCACTCCTTCAAAGGATGAAGAACACGAAGAACATGACGAGTTTTTGGCTTAGATTTAGGTGTTTTACGAAAATAGCATGCTAGGTGATGGAGTTCTTCATGTTTTTGAGGCCCTTAGTGTGTTCCTGGATGAGAGTTTTAGAGAAAGAAAATAGAGTGCAGCCAAGAGAAGAAAAAGTGAATGAACGTGGGGTGGCCCTCCCCTATATATTGAGTCGGGTGTGTGGTTGGGGGTGTGTGTGCGGCTGGCTGGCCGCACATTCGAGTGTGCGGGCGCACACACCATCTTTGGTGCGATTGGCTTGATTTTGTGATGCTACACGCTTTCTAATCTTTCTTAAGACTCATACTAAGTCTACAGAACTCATATGGACCCACAATTTCATTAAAAGATGATAAATTTGAGTTTAATATTGATATATGGATCAATTGCACAAGATAAAAGTTTGTACAACCTCTCATCAATCGGCTCTGCACCAGGCCTTGAACCCGATCCTAAACCTGATCCCGAACTTGAACCTCCTCGTGTAGACATCACCATCCTCAACTGAAAATACAAACATTGAAAGAAATCGATAAGGGTGTTCGAAGGGATTCCTCCCCACCGAATCCTTAGAGCTTCCAAGTTTTTCCTTGTTTTGGGTATAGCTTATGTGCTTTCAGTAGTACGGGCCCAATACTACCTTCCACATCTACTTGTACCTTCCCCTAGGCCATACTTGATACCTCTAACTCACCAAACCATAGTTAAAACATGACCTACAAAACACAACACATACGCATATCTTAGACTCTTGTAGGATTTCCCAATCCTCATAGAACCATAAACCTCAATCAACATCGCAGGTTTCCTTACGCATGCATGTTATACATAAATAGAAGCACATGGACTGTCAAATAAAGCTTTTACCCTAAGACCATAACCAATCAAGGAACAGGAAATGAGGTAGAATTCATCATTCTAGGTCTTTGAAATCCTAAACATATACAACTTTGAAAGCATACACTTAGCAAATAACAGAGTCAACATTGATTCCAAGAAATATATATTCATAACATGGTTAAATTTTAGGAAACACTTACTTGATCTCGGCCGATTTTGCGCATTGCACTCTCCTTTTTCACTAAAGAAAACAGTTTTCAGAAAAACTTGACCTTTGTTTATTTTGAAAAAGTTTGCCATTTCCTTAGTTTGAGTTCTGACAAACCCAAGATTGTGCCCAAATCCCTCAAACCAATGCTCTGATACCAATTGTAAGAACCAAAGAACCGGATAAAATTTTTCATTTTTGAAAATAGAAATACAATCATAATTTGTTCCCAAAAATCCATTACATCATATCATATCAAAATAGATAAATGTGGAAAATGTTGGAGAGTGAATGCTGCGCCATCAAGTCGGGTCCTTTCCCTTAGTATCGAAAGTACCTAAAAACACTCAAATAAATCGTAAGCAAGAGCTTAGTGAGTTCCCAAAATATCACATAACATATAACAATAAGATACCATGAGACATACATAAAGTTGCCATTGGCTACCCCCATGGTCTTTTCCTGGAATGTCATGGGCTACCCCATGGTCTAATATCTAAGTGCCATGGGCTACCCCCATGGTCTGATATCCAAGTACCATGGGCTACCCCCATGGCCTTTACCTGGAATAACATGGGCTACCCCTAGGGTTTAGTATCCAAGTGATATGGGCTACCCACATGGTCTTCACACAAGTGTCACGGGCTATGCCCGAGGTCTTCATACAATCAATGCATAACAACTAACAATCCACATATCAGGTAATGGGCTGCCATTAGTGCCTTCGACCCATGGATACAGTGAGAAGACTCACCTTAGTTTGCTGATAAAGATACTGCTCGGCTACCGGTCTGGAAATCTCACACTGAATATACACAAATTAACCTAATCAAGAGGAAGTCACAACTCAAGGCATAGGCCAAAAACCCTAAGTCCAAACTCCTCCAATAAGGCCCAAAAGTCTTTCATCATTAATGGGCCTAACATCAAGTTCCAAGAAAAATAATGGGCTACGAGGCCCAATAGGCCCAACCGTGCCACCCGTGGACCAATAACAAGTTCTAGTTCCCAAATACTCTAATAGATCCAGGCCCAAGGCTAAGTAGGTCCAAATGGCTCAAAAGCACAATGAAAGTCCAAAATCCACTAGAAGCATATGCCCAACATAAAACCTCAGTATGCTTAGCATACTAGGTTCTTTGGTGGTACGCGTAGCGTACAATATAGTATACCCATCGTACAAGCCATTTTTGTACATAAAGCCATTAAGTTCTTAATTCATATAGCAACTTCATCCAAATCCAAATCTTGGTTAAATGTCCTAGGGCATAAATTTGGCACTTTATGCCTTTGCATTCCATATGGGAACCCAACACCTTATTTTATTCATTAATACTCCCTTTAAGATCTTAAAATCAAGCATGGTGCCGTAACAACCATCAAGGTAGCATTTTTATGATTTTAACATGCCAAAGGAACTCAGATATAACATTTGTAGCCTTTGGAGTTGCTTAAACTCACAAGAGAAGATCCATGGACCAAAAATGGACTTATTACCGAACCCTAACTCAAACTAGCAAAAGGATAATCAAGGTATGGACTTTTTACCTCCAAAAGTTCCCCAATATGAAGTAGATGTAGGATCTAGAAGCTCAAACAACTCCAAGACTTGATCACCACCTTCTCTTTCTTGCAAACCCACTAAAATGGCCACCAAAATCACTTTTAATCTCAAGAATCACACTCTCTTGCAAACTAGGGTTTAGGGATGATAGGAGGCAATCGAGGTTGTCTTGGGTTAGGTCCAAAAGGCATTAAAGTGCTTAAATAGGTTTCATGGACCAAGGATTAGGGTTTTGTCTTAAGCCACATACACCTTGCGTACGCCTTATTACACCCTACATACGCCTTACTACGCCCCACGTACGTGGTGCATATCCGCGTCCAAACCACCCTAGTATGCTAAGTAGATGTATATGTATGCCCAGCGTATGTATGGATCTCCATTGCAAAAATAATTTCATTCCAAGGGTTAAAGGGATAATCACCTGGATTCCAAATGTTATACTTCTAAAGTTGTATACGAATAGGATCATATAGCCCGAGAATGATTGATTTGGCTGCATTCCCTGTTCCTTGTTTGGTTGTGGAATTAGGGCAGAATCATCATTTGATAGTCTATATGATTTCATTTTTGTATAACTTGCATGCGTAAGGCAACGAACGGTGTTGATTGAGGTTGTTGGTACTGCGAGCGGTGCGAGTTATGGACTCCTAGGAAAGTCTAGGATATGTATAATGTTTAGCATACGAATGGTGTAAACTTATAGTGTGGTGACTTAGAGTAATCTGTATGAATCTTGAGAAGGTTATAGATAGGTGTGAAAGGTGGTATTGGGCCCATACCACTAGAAGCACAGTATCTATACCTGACACGAGAGCAAACCTAGAGACTCTAAGGAGACCTGTGTAGGGAGATTCCCCCTCGAGTCTTATGTTGATTGTTTATATGTTTGTGTTCGAGCATGGTGATGATTACTCAAAGAGATTCTTTCTCAGGCATAGAACCGATTGATGAGAGGTTGGGCAAGTTTATTGTGCGTGAGGTTACTTGTGGTATCTTGGATGCTACTCCCGCGATTTTCAGTACCGTCAAGGAGGGGATTATGGAGCTAATGGATGAAAGGCTCAGTTTTTTTGAGCTGAGATTGATACGTGTCAGATAGAAGCTCGAAGTCCCTCATTTCGGGAGATCAACTCATTTGGAGCTCCTAAGCTATTTAGGGCTAAGGACCCCATCGCTAGCCGAAGTTGGATCGTTGATATGGAGAATGCTCAGCGGATGAATTTTTTCCCTGATGAGGATAAGGTGAGATTTACATCGTGCCTACTGAGGGACCGAGCATGAGACTGGTGAGAAGAGGTTAGTCGAGTTGTAGAGTCAATAGTAGTGGCAGTTACAACCTAGGAAGATTTTGCTTTGAGGTTTCAGAGGGAGTTTACACCAACTATTTAGGTGCAGCAGCTGGCATGGGAGTTCTAGGACCTTCTCCAGATTACTGAGACTATGGCAGGAGATTACCGCCAAATTTATGGAGAGAGATTTGTTGGTTCTGTAGTACGTTGTGGATGAGGAGATGAGGAAGACAAGATAACATGATATGTTGATAGAGGATATCGTGGAGTTGGTGAGCTTCTCAAGGTGCAAGACCCTGAATGATATAATCGAGAAGGCTCATGAGTGGGAGATTGAGTTGGAGCTTCGTACGAAGTGAAAATATGAGCAGGTACAAACAGCAGTGGGCCAGGCTAAGAGGCCCACGACTTCCAATTCACACACCAATGGTTCGCAAGGCTAGAGCCATTGCGGCAAGTACGGAAAAACGCACGGTGGGGGTGTCGATTTATAGGTTCAGTATGTTTTAGTTTTGGTTAGGCGGGACACAAGAGTAGGGACTACCCTAGGCGTGCTCTGATTTGTTTTCATTGCAATCAGACCAGCCATAAAAATGTCGATTATCCGAGATTGCCAGGGGGAGCAGTGGTGTTGCCTGCGCCAGCCACTTTGACAATTATTAATGGCCACCAGGGCAAGGGGGAATCTCCTGTGGTGAAGATCAAGGCCTTTCAGTTGACCATCGATGAGGCTCGTGCAGCACCAAATGTAGTTACTGGTATGTAATTCATCCTTATCTTTTATTGTTTTCCTTATTTATGTTGATGATTATATATGATCTTGTATAGGGACCTTTTTGGTCAATGGTACGACTACTCATGTTCAGTTTGATTTGAGTGATACCTGATCCTTTGTATCTCTTGCACTTAGAAAGAAGTTTTGTGATGCTCCTGGGACTCTAGATTTTCCATTAGATGGTTTGATTGCGGATGACCATACTATGAATGCGTCAAGGGATCATCGTGGGTGTGTCCTAAATCTGTTTAGTGAGATATATTTGGTGCAGCTTCCTGTAACGACGTAAATTTTAAAACCAATTTTTCATTTTTGCAAACATCAAAACATCGATTAATATTTTAAATTCAAACGTAAACAATATTGTCACAACCGAATACATCACAAATATCATAAAATAGTTTTCCCCGATAATGTGTACGATCACGTCGGCGCCTTCCCACGGTCCTCGCTAGTACCTAAAACACATAGCACAACAACTGTAAGCATAATTGCTTAGTGAGTTCCCCAAAATACAACCTACGCACATGCGCCTTTCTAGGCCCTGACCTTCTAGTCCACGTGTCTTAGGGGACTTCCGTCCCGACTAGGTAAACCTTCCGGTCCTACCCGCGTCAACCTTACGGTCCATATTACAACACCTTCCGGCCCATAACACTTTCGCCTTCCGGTCCGTAACATAATGCCTTCCGGCGCATATCAAGCATATCATACATGGCACATATAATGATTAACTTATCACACATAATGCATATATCTCATATCATATTCGACCTTCTGGTCACACAGTCAAACTTTTCCGAGTACAGTATAGTGAGAAGACTCACCTCGTATATCTCGATAACTCGCGAATCCTAGAAATCACTCGTGCTCGATCCCCCGAGCTACAATCCTCCTATAACATCATATATATCTAATTAATACTTTTACCACTAAGGTTGACTACCCCTATCAAGTCAACACTGGTCAACGGTCAACTTGACTGGACTCGGTGAGTGCACTAGAGAGACTCAGCGACTCTAAGCGTTTTCACCAACTCTCTAGGATTCTCTTTTGACACGTCGAGTACTCCCCTGACTCGACGAGTTCCACCTGGCATGAATCGCGGGGCCACCACGACTCAACTCGCCGAGTCACAAGAACAACTCGGCGAGTTCCAGTTCGACTCAGTCCACCTGTCAACCCTCTCTAACTCTCCATGACTCACTGAGTCAACCATAACTCGGCAGGACCACTCACTGAGTGGTTAAGGACAATCTTCATGCTACCCGCCGAGTCTGTTCTTCAGACTCGGCGAGTCCATGCCATGCATCAACTAAATCTTGCTTCTGAGGTCAGATCCGCTCCATCCACTCATACATCTGGCCCTCCTAAGCTCATTCATCACGTAAAGTCACAGTCTTGGCTACCATGCAACACCCACAAGGCTCTTTTTGGAGAAATGACCTCTAAGATGGCAACCCTAGTCTCCAACCCAAAAGGAAGGACATAAATCATAGCATTAGGGACTTTTTGGACCTGCTAAGGTCCAGATCTAGGTACCATACCTCCATGCGACCTCTCACGCTTCAATTACAAAGCAAACAAGGCAAGAAGAAACCTTAGATTTGACCATATCAACAAAAATACGGAAATAAGCTCTGAATGATACCTCAAGAAGCTTCCCCTGATGAAATGGAAGTAGATCCAACCTCCCCAACTCTTCTAGCTTGACTTTCCCCTTCCTTTCTAGCAAATACACACAAATTTGGTGAATAATGGCCTCTTATCTCACTCACAGGAACCCTTAGCTGCTTTGGTGCTCTCAAGGATCAAGGTAGCCGCAATGAAGGGCCATAACGTCCTTTAAATAGGGCTTAGGGCCGGGAAATTAGGGTTTCATTAAACAGCGCGGACTCGCCGAGTCCAGGCGTGAACCCACGTCCAGATCCGCGATCCTACTCAGCGAGTTTATGCTCCAACTCACCGAGTCCCCTCACAAAACACCAAAAATATATGAATAAATGATACCTGGAAATCCGGGCTGTTACAATTCCTCTGTGAGGATCGAAGGTTATCATCGGTATGGATTGGTTAGGCTCCAATGGGGCCATGATTGATTGTGAGTGTCAGTTAGTGAGATTTCGAACCTCAAGTGGCGGAGAACTGAGTGTTAGTTAGTGAGACTTCGAACCCCAAGTGGGGGAGAAATCGGTATTCCTGTCGAGAGAGCTTCATATGGGTTGGATCTCTTTTCAACTATGAGGGCCAGGAGATATCTTCAGTAGGGTTGTTCTGGGTTCCTAGCTTATGTTGCAGATACTTGAGTTGACGACACAACGAATTTGAGTGGGCTGCCCATCGTTCAAGATTTTCGTGATGTATTTCTTGAGGATTTTCCAGGAGTGCCTCCCAAGAGGCAGGTTGAGTTTCGGATTAATCTGATTCCTGGCGCGGCTCCAATAGCCAAGGCACCATATCTCTTGGCTCCACCAGAGATGCAGGAGTTGTCTACGCAGCTTCAGGAGCTGCTACACAAGGAATTTATTTGATAGAGCAATTCTCCGTTAGGAGCACCGATCCTGATCGTGAAAAAGAAGGATATTTCACACAGGATGTACATTGACTATCGGGAGTTGAATAAGCTAACGGTGAAGAACCTTACCCACTCCCGAGGATTGACAATTTATTTGACCATCTCCAGGGTGCATCTTGGTTTTCCAAGATTGATTTGCGATCAAGGTACCATTAAATGAGAGTCAGGGATGATGATGTGCCGAAGATAGCCTTCACGACTTGTTATGGTCATTATGATTTTGTGGTGATACCTTTCGGGCTCACCAATGCACCTGTAGTGTTTATAGATCTCATGAACCAGATTTGCAGGTTTATGCTAGATCAATTAGTGATAGTATTCATAAATGATATTCTTTTTTACTCTAAGACCAAGGAACGACATGAGGAACACTTTCAAGAGGTGTTGGAGACCCGATGGAGGGAGTGCCTATATGCCAAATTCTCCAAATGTGAGTTCTGGTTGCATGAGGTTCAGTTCTTGGGGAACATCGGAAATTAGAAGGGAATATTAGTTGACCCGGCCAAGATCATGGTCGTGATGTGATGGGATGTTCCGATGACCCCATCTGAGATTCGGTGTTTCCTAGTTCTTATGGTGTATTATAGGATATTTATCCAAGATTTCTCCAAGATTTTAGTGCCTTTGACCCGCTTAACGAAGAAGAATGAGACTTTTTAGTGGGGGCCTAATCAGCAGTTGGCTTTTCAGACTCTGAGGCAGAGATTCTACGAGGCCCCGATTCTCGCACTTCCTAAAGGATTGGATGACTTTATGGTTTATTTTGATGCTTCTCTTTCAAGTTTAGGAGTTTTCCTTATGCAGAGGGGTCATGTGGTTTCTTAAGCTTCGAGGCAATTGAAGCCTCATGAGGCGAATTATCTTACGCATGATTTGGAGTTGGGGGTTATGGTCTTTTCCTCAAGATTTGTAGGCACTATATGTATGGGGTTAAGTGTACTATTTACACTAACCATAAGAGTTTGAGGTACTAGATGGATCGGCTGAATTTGAATATGTGGTGGTGAAGGTGGTTGAATGTGGTTAAGGACAATGATTGTCAGATTCTGTACCACCCTGAGAAGGCCAATGTGGTTTTCGATGCTGTAAGTCGTAAGGCGGTGGGTGCTCTTATCAAGGATATTCATTTTAGGATGATAATTACTTCTCCTTTTTTGGATTTGATCATAAAGGCTTGGATGGAGGGATTAAGAAAGGAGAATTGGAAAGCCGAGCGAATCTGGGGTTAAATTCCTTTATTTTTCAAAGATAGTCGGGCATTGTTGACATAGTATTATAGAGTCTGGGTTCCGACTACTGGTGGGGTGAGACAGACAGTTCTGGAGGAGGCACATAAGTCAAATTTCTCAATCCATCTGAGGGCCACAAAGATGTATCGATATCTGAATTTGATTTATTGGTGGCCTGGTATGAAAAATGAGATAGCATGGTTTGTCGAGTGGTGCCTGACTTGCAGGAAATTCAAGGCTGCACATCAGAGACCCTACAACAAAATGCATTTGTTACTCATTCCTATGTGAAAGTGGGAAGAGATTATCATGGATTTCATCACAAAACCGCCAAGGACAACACATGAAGTTGATTCTATATGGGTCATTGTGGATAGGTTGACCAGGAGTGCTCATTTCATATTGATTGCTGAGAGTATATCTAATGAGAAGCTAGCCGACATCTATATCTGGGAGGTTGTAATTCGGCATGGAGTGCTAGTTTCAGTGGTTTCAGATCAGGATGTTCGTTTTACTTCCAGCATTTAGGGGAAGTTTCATGTGGAGTTGGGTACTCAATTGCATTTGAGTACATCATATCACCTCTAAACCGATGGTCAGAGTGAGTGGATGATTTAGACACTCGAAGATATGTTTCGGGCATGTGTTTTAGATTTTGTAGGAAATTGGAATACTTATCTCCCACCGGTCGGGTTCTCATACAATAAAAGTTATCATGCCAATATTAATCAACCATCAATTAGTATGTTGTGTGGGAGGAGGTTCAGGACCCCAGTTTACTGGGGGTGAGGTCAGGCATCGGTTAATGGGGAGTATTGAGGTATTACTCAAGACTATCGAGTTGATTCAGTAGGTGTACGACAGGTTTTGAGTCACACAAAGCCTGAAGAAGATTTATGTAGATTGGCATCATTCGAACCTCGAGTTTTAGGTAGAAGACTTGGTGCTTCTGAAGGTGTCACCTTGGAAAGGTGTCATTCGATTTCGGAAGCAGGACGAGCAGGGCCCCATGTTTATTGGTTCCTATGGGTTTCCTACCGAGTGGGAAAGGTTGGGTACTAGATGGATTTTCCTGATGAGCTCAGACAGATCCACAATACCTTCCATGTTTCTCAGTTTTGGAAGTGTATCGCTTAAGAGTCCGCGGTTGTTCCCTTGGATGACATTCAGGTTGATGATCGCCTGAACTATATGGAGAGACCAGTGGCGATCTTGGACAGGAAGATGAAGGCCTTGGGCAACAAGGTGGTATCTCTGCTCAAGGTCCAATGGCAGCATCGGAAACGTTCCGAATGGACTTGGGAGCCTGAGGTAGAACTGCTAGAACACTACCACGAGTTATTTGTAGATGGAGACATCAAGGACGAAGTCTAATTCAAGTGGGGGAGATTTATAACATCTGGTCCAGGTATGAATCATCTTGTATTTATTTTAAAAGGAGTGGCCACAACATAGTGGAGTATCACCACGACGTGGCGTATCAGTTTGGATCGCAAGATTTACATTACCCACCACGACGTGGTCTTGAGGTACCACAACGTGGCGGGGGCTTTTTAGTGAAAACCCTAATTTTTGGGTCTTGGATCCTATTTAAGGAACATTAAGGATAGGGTTTTGTAACATCTATCAAAACTCAGGTTAAAACTAAAATAGAACCTTGTTATTTCTTAGATCTAGAGGCAACAATTTGAACTAGGTCGCGACTTAATAGACCCCCCAGAACAATTAGTGTAACTTAAATTGTGCAAGCGTTCACATTGATATGTGAATACGCCAACTAGATTATAAAGTGTCAAAGCTCAATGTTAAAAGTAAACACAAAATCATGTTCAGAAGATTAAAGCTCTCGAGTAAGTAAACTACCCTAACTTCTTAATCATAACTTATGAAGTGCTTACCTAGTTTAAGTACATATCAACTGAAATAAATTAAATCATAATATGATTTAATTACAAGTTGGAAATAATATCTGTATATCATAATATGAATTATGAACCAAAAATATAATCCAAGGATTGTGTAATCCTACATTCATATGTGAACCCTTGTTTCATTTATTTGAAATATAAATTTTTATTTTATAAAAATCAAACCATAAGTTATCATTTTTATAATTTAGTTCAATAGAATACAAGCAAAATCCCAATGTCAGATTTTGTATGTCATTTTGAGAGAGTAAACCCGTTCTTAGAAGCAAATTCTTTGGGAGAGATTTCCCCATTTCATTTTTCACATGTTAGCTCACATATCTCGAGTTTTTTGCCCGATTGTGATGGACTATAGCCCTAAGGAAACGACGAGAGAGATGGTCTTTCCAGAGAGACAAAAATTCACTTTCTCACTTTTTTTCTCTAAAAACACTATCTACCTCTCTCAACTTTTTCCACCAAAAATCAACCCTCCACAAACGAAAATAATAGGATATTTTTGTGTTTTTGATGCCTGAAAATCTAAGTGAAGGTGAGAGACTCCACTCTCTCCATCATTCTCTTCATCTTGATGCAAGTTTTAGCTTGTTTTCTCTTCATTATTGGATACTATGCCCTTTAAAGACTAGAATCTTTACTTTCATCTTGATGTTTGTAGATTATCACCACCACATGTTGCATGTATTAAAAAATGGTGATAACCCATGATCAAACCAATGTTAAGATCAAAGATTAACCCATGCATGCTCTTACAACTTCAAAAATCGGATTCTACTCCTTCATCTTCTTAAAAATCCGCTTTTTATGGTTGAAATGGTTTTCAGAACATCATGGATGTGTTTTGACACCATGAATGAGTGAAAAATAAGGTTGCATGTTCATAATCTTAGCACAAAATCTATATTCAAGTTAAGAACATCAAGCCCATTTTCTAGATTTCTTGAGAACAAACATTTTGTACTTGAATGCATGTTTGTTTTTGATTATTTAAAAACACTTTTGTCTCTGGAAACATGAATAGAATATTCATGAATCTTGATATGTTTAAAATATTTTAATCGATTTTCTCAATGTAAAGATTAAAGCTCACTTTTCCAACCCACTAGCATACATTCAATCTGCCAAATTTCTTTCCCTAACTTTGAACAACCATATCTCACTCATTACACAACCAAATCACTATATTCTTTTTTTGAGATGTATTTCTCTGAGTTAAACTTTGAACCCAGGTGGTCTCACTATAAAAAAATTAAGAATTTAATTTTTGACGATTTTTACAAAATAGTTGGTCAAACAGAACTTTTCTATGACCACTAGTTTTGCATTACATGATCAAAGCCCTTAAATCTCACAATAAATCTAGAGAAAATGATTTTAGGAACTTGACACATCTATCTCAAAAGACCTAAAATTTCATGTACTAAAACTTTATAGAGGTTTCTACACAAATTATTGAGCTCTCAGCTGCATTTGGAACTCATGGATTTGCTAGTGCTACATTTCATAAATTGTTGGGGTTGAATACCCCCGTTTAGCTCCAAAATAATTTTCAGCAATTTTTTTATGTAATTTTATGTTTTCAAGGGATGTTATGTAAATCCCCAAGTGCTAGAACAAATTCTTTATTTTCTTACAAAAATAAGGATTTAATGGCCAAAAATTAAAAAATAAATACTTACAGCTAAGATAAAAATCTGAAAAATTATATGATGGATATATGTATAAAATAAGGATGCCATCTAAATTGACATAGAATTTGGTCACTGTTTGATATTTTATATAAATTTTTCATTGAATTAGAGCATGAATTTACAAAACCAGTTCTTAATACTAAAAGGCACCAACCAATATTTTTCCCAGCTTTGAGAACATGATTAGAACATGTACAAATTAATTTAAGAATTTTTACAACTATTTACTATTTATTTCTAATTTTTCATATTATTTAGGCTTAAATTAAAAATAAATATCAAATGACCTTAAAAAATTACTATAAAAATTATGTAAAACCATACCCTCTATTAGAACCAGGAAATATGTTTTGGTAATTTTTGGAGTTCATCTTCATGCCTTTGTGGATTTTTGAACACAAGGCACCACGAATCCAATATTTACTAATAATGAACTGAAGGAACTTTGTGCACTTTGTAACGTCACTAGTTGGCTAAGTAGTTACTAGATTATGGCTAGTGATCAATGCCTTAGTATAAACTTATTGTTCCATAGGATGCTAGTATGAATCAAACCCGACGACCTTAAACCGCGACACACGAACCACTAACTTTCCCATGTGAGTATTCACATCCCCCTTTTTACTGTTTTCATGTTTTGGGGTGGAAAGCATGCTACTGTTTATGAACTTTCTATACTGTTTTATGAACTTATTGAACAATGTTTTGTCAACTTGTTGAACTTTGTTTTATGAAGTTATTATATTGGAACTATATTGTTTTATGAACTTGATGAACTTGGAACGATACTTTTTTATGAACTTTATGATATGAACTTTGTGATATAAATTTGTTATGAACTTTGTATGTTAAGTCCCCGAGAACCGAACTATAACCTATTAACTCGTATTTGAGCCGGCGGTATTATCGATAGTGCTGTTGGGGGTAGACAGCCCCCACTCACCCAGAACCATGAGTACATATTTTATGAATTGACATCATGGGAACCATAGACATGATGGAATGGGGGCAAGAATGGTCGTTAGGCTTGGTTATGAATGGAGTGCTTTGGCATTCAACACTCATTTTGTGTTGGAGCTTTTGTTAAACAGGTCTATATTTTCTTACTGAAATTATGTATATTTATAAGTCTATGAACTCACCAACTATTTTATAATTGAACCTCGTTTTTGCTTGGTTTTCAGGAAACGGTCAGTAAGCCAGTTTAAGACACCACAATGATTTATGTTTATTGTTCTTGTTATGTACAAGGCTATGAAGTATGGAACTAAAATGTAATATTTTTTCGAAGATGATGTAAATATAAAAATAATAAATAATTATGGTTAGTAATCCTACTTACCTTGTGTTGTGAGACTTCAGCCTGTCACCCTTTGTGTTTCCGCTTTAACGGGGTGTGACAGGTTTCAGCCTCCATCTTCCTTCCAACCTCAAAAACCCTAACTCTAGCCTCCATTGAAGTTGTGAGCTCATTCTTAATGCATTTTTTGTGATTTTAGAAGGAGAATGAATCTTTTGGTGAGGTGGTTTCATGGAAAGCATCATTTCTCCAGCTAAGCTCATCTCTTGGACCTTGGTGAGTGCCCAAGAATCAACATTTTCTTGCCAAGTAAGAAGAAGAGAGGAAGGAATGAAAGAAAAGTCCCAATATTTTGTTTGGAATGTAGATGATCTAACTTGATTATGACATGGTTCATTAAATGAATATTAGAAGTGCTTTAATATATTATAATTGTTTAGTTAAATATTAATGGGTGTTAATATTTATATAATTATGTCTATGTAACAGAGTTGCATATTTTTATGATTGAGTACGGATTATGTTTCTTGAATCACATTGTTTATTAACTTCTCCAGGTTGGAAAACTAAGTGAAGAGTATAGGCAGTGGCAACTAATGGAAGGCTATGTCCCTAGGTTAGACATATGAATATTGATTTAATGTTTGTGATTGTACTATTGTCTTAAAATTTTTGAAAGGTTGTCACGAACAATGGGATCGAATATACCAATTAAGTGTTCCATAATACGAACAAACAGAATGTATCTAGGAAAGTTATCCCTTCTGGTAGATAATGTAGAAACATGTGACTAAGGGTATAACCAATGAATTAATTAATTTAGTATTCGTAGAACTTCTGATAATATATATTTCACTTCATGATGAATCAATCATAACCATTAGGTGATTGAAAATCTAAAAAATAGTATCATTCTATTTATCTTATTTTATATTTATCGTCTAAATGAGAGTTGAAGATCTCGTAAGTAGGAGTCCATCGATATAACGACATTTGAGAACATATGTCATATGAAATGTAGCACAGAAGCGTGCGACAGATAAATCAAAATTAAAATCGGTCGATTGTTAGGTAAAACAATCTAAACGAGAGTTGAAGATCTTGTGAGTAGGATTCTATCAATATAAAGACTGTCAAGAACGGATGTCGTATGAAAGAGTTATGATTTTTATACAGACTTAACAGTCTAACTCTGTTAAAAATATAACTTTAAAAATAAATTGAGAATTAGCCGACGGAGTCTAAATGAAAGTTGTAGTACTCTTCGATAGCTACGCATGGATATAAATAACGTAAAAATGGAGTTCGTATGATAAATATACGATTTTCTAAAGTTTTTCGAAAAGCATCACATGCAAGTAGGCACAACATGCTTCTAAAAGCAGGGAGCATGACACGTGGCACAATTCTGGAGAAACACCATAGAAGGAGTATGTGATGCGCTCCTTGAAAGGCTTGAAGTGTGTCCCAAAACCTGCCTATAAATAGCATCCCACGCCTCATTCTTCCTCACATAATTCTCTAAACTCTCTCTAAATTGATTCTCTTCTCAAGTTTGGTTTTCCCCTACATTTTTAGAAATGGTTAGCGAAGTCCAAAGTCGTCGAAGGATCCAACAAATAGAAGATCTCAGGTCGCAGTTATGACTGTGCAATGTCATGGTTTTTCGCTAAAAACTCATGTAAGTTAAACTTGTACTTACTACGCATAAAGTGTAACTTGCAATTATATTCATATTCATTGTTATGAATGTATAAATAAGATTTATCAATAATTCCATTCATAATACTGATTGATCTACTTATATAATAGGTGTCTAGAATGGTTACGTTGGCTTGGTTGTTGGATTTCAATAAGCTACATGCCAAAATGGTCTTGCCTCCCAATTGTCCTGCATGGTTGATCCTTATTTGACAGAACTTTCAGTATTCATTAGGATTAGTGAAAGATCTAACTTTCAATACCATATTTTCATAGGGATTAATAAGTTATAGTATTAAAATTTAATACGTGTTAGTCGCGTTACCCGCCAATTGGATCACCAGTAGGATCACCCAAATAGTTGTCAATCGTCTGAGTAAATGCCCAAGTGAGTTATCTTACTATACTATGTATTATAATATGTATCATCTATATGTTAGGATGTAGTTACTATGTAGAATGATACTAGGTAAATGAACTAGGTTTAGTTAGTTGTATGTTATGTTAGGCATGTCGGTTGAAATAGACTTGTTGGGTTGAAACATACCCCTTTCGGCTAAAATAGGCCCATCGGTTGAAATAGACATGCAGGGTTGAAATATACCCATTAAAGTTATGTATGCATTGTATATGTGTTGTGGTATATGGGATTTTAGGGAAATCACTAAGCTTCGTGCTTACCCAGTTCATTTTAAATGTGTTTCGGGTACTTCATTGATTCGTGAGAAAAGGAAAGGTTCGACGGTACACACACGCATTTCCAACATGTTTCTACATAATGTAATCATACTCTGACATATTTGAATAATAAAAATGAAAATTTAATGTTGAAAATTGGGACATTACAAGTTGGTATCAAAGCCCTGGTGTGAGAGAAATTGATGAACACTCGTGTGATTATAGACTCAAACTAAGGCTCTGAGTAATCAATGAATCTTTTCATAAAAAGAATAACACAAAAAGGAAAGAATGTGATGTGTACAGTCAGCCAAAGCTCATAAAGGAAAGTGATTCTCAAAATGTCCATATTTTTTATGATTTATGATATGTGAAATTTTAGAAATGCATGCTAGTATATAAGCTATGGATCTTTTCAGAAATTGCTAGTATTGTTTGATACTTAAGATGTTTTATAGACTAAGGGATTAATTTTATTTTCTTCTTAGAACCTATATTGATATTAATTAATTACTTGACAAGTACATTAGGTTGCATGCTCCCAGAATTAAATAATTTTAGATTTCCTAACTTATGCTATTACGCAACTCTCGTTTTAGACTAATTGTGGTAGTGTTAGATCGTTTAATCGACAGGCTGTTTGATTTTAGAGGCATGCAATTGTATTTGTCCGATAATTAGTTAATATTGGTAGAATTTCTTCCTCGGATAATATTGGTAGAAGTTCTTCATTGGCTAATAGGGAATATATCTGTAAGGTAGGGCATCGGTAATAATGCAAAGCCATAGTGGAGTCTAAGAAAATCTATTGTATGTGCTCATTAGGACACATAGCGGTCATTGTGTGTAGTATTGGAATTGACTTGGAAACTGCAAGACAGTTATTTGGACAAGTATGAGTAGGTTTGAAAGGTAGTAGAGGCCTATACAACTCGAAAATCTATTAAGGTATGGCATCGGTAGAGATGTCAATCCCTAGTGGAGTCTATGAAAATTTGTTGTATCTGCTCATTGGGACACATAGTGGTCATCGTGTGTAGCATTCGAAGTGACTTGGATACTACAAGACATTTCTTGGGATAAGTATAAGTAGGTGTGAAAGGTAGTAGATGTAACACCCATAGATTCAGGCTAGTCAATGAAGACATATTAAGCTTTGAAAATGACTTTTTGATAGAAGGTTATTTATGATAAATAACCTTAACCAAAGTTATAGTGTATGTAAAAAGGATTCCAAACATATAAGGAACCCTAAAAATCCGACTTCTAGTGAAGAATTTATGATCTTATGAAGATTCACATTCAATCAGTATGTCGTAAATAATGAATCGGCGATAGGTTGCTTATTAGCCTAAGCAATATAAATGAAATTTGTAGTATTCTTTAAACCAAGAACGGGAATATAGAGAATGTCCAAATCTGACTTCGTGAGAGGAAGCTATGATTTTTCAAAGTTTATGTGTATCAGTATACGACTCAGAAACCAAAATTGAATTCGGTCGATTATTAGGAAAAAATATCCCAACAAGAGTTGAAGATCTTGTCCATACCTATCTGTCAACATAAGGACAACAGAGAACGGATATCATATGCGAGACTTGTGATTTTTATACGGACTTTAAATTCTAAGCCTATAAAAATATAACTTTAAAAATAAAGTCAAAATTAACCGATATAATCTAAATGAAAGTTGTAAATCTCATCGATAGTTACGCGTGGATATATAACTCGTCGAAAACATAAATCGTATGAGGAAGATATGAATTTTCTAAGAAATTAGAAATTTATGCGCGCAACTGCACGTACAGACAAGATGCGCAGCGTGCATTTTAGATGTGAGGCGTGCAATAAAAGTTTTGCCCTATAAATAGCCCTCCGTATATGCTCCTCAAAGTTCAACCCTACAACCTCTATCTCTTGGTTCTTCCTCCTGAAGCCAATTTTCCCTTGGTTTTTTGGTAGTCAACGAAGCCCTACGACCCCCTAAAGTACCCAACTAGTAGTTGTTGTCTAGTAGAAGCTCCCAGGTCAGGTTTTTGCCCTCATAATTCCTGGTTTTCATTAGATTACTTTGTAAGTCAAGCTACAGTTATTTATTTTAAGTGTAACTTTTAATTATAGTCACAGTCGTTATTATGAACCTATAATTAAGATTTGTTAGTGATTCTAGGTCATTATACTGATTGATCTACTTACGGGAGTGATGTCTAGGCTAAATTTAGTGAGGTGTTTAAAGTGGGTTTTCCAAATAGTATACCTTATATACTAAACGGACCCTACCTCCAATATGATCCTACCTGGTTGTTCCTTACTTGATAGATCTTGATGTAGACATTGGGATTAATAAAGAATCTAGACTATTATTTAAATAGTCTCCAGCATTATGAAACTAGATTATGACTTAGTCTTATACATTTAGGTCCTTGAAAATGTGAAGGCGAAGTGTTGCCCTAACTTTGAGTCACCTATTTCTATCAGGTGAGAGCATAGTTACTATCAACTTACGCAAAGATGCAATTTTTTCTACATGTGTTTAATGTATATGTGCAACATGATATAGTTAATACTAATCAAACTATATACCTTATAATATGATTGGGCAGTAAAGGGTTGTGTGAAATAGTAAATGAGATTCTGTAATAAGGTTGTGTGAGTTAGTGGTCGTGATAGGTTAATAAGAGTTGTGCGCAATAATAAGCCGTAATTTTCCATGTCTAACCAAAGTATTATTCTATTGTCGTCCCTATCGTGTTTCTTCGAAGTACTATTGTATTGTCGTGCATGTCGTGGTTATCCAAAGTACTATTTGTACTATTGTGTTGTGTCCAAAATATTACCATACTACCATGCTAAATCATTTAGGAAAATTATAAAGGACTACTATCAAAGATCCTTTAGAAAAGATATCTCAGGATCATCATTCTTGGATTAAGAAGTGAGAACAATGGGAATGGGGTAACTGGTTTATTTGAATGTTGAATATTATATAATTAAAGATTATAATATTGTGGGTTGAAAACTCTATGTACTCACCAGGATTTCCAACCTGACCCACTCGGTTTCTTTGTATCATAGGTAGCAATACGAAGGTACTGATAGATAATGTAAGTATTTGCTAAGAGACTTAAGGAGTTTGTAGGATGCTATTGATGTAAGGCATGTTCATGCTTCTGTTCTTGTAATCAATTATAACATCCCAAGCTTTTAAAATCTAAAATCATCTGAAATGCCTTGATTTTAATATTATATCATGTCTAGGATATTTTGGGACCAATTCTGCAATAACAAATGTTTTAAATAAGCATAAACTAACACTTTTAAAAACGTCGTGAAAATGGGGATGTTACAGTTGGTATCAAAGCATTAGTTTAACTAGGAATTTTAGAAATTCTAGACATCAACTTAGAATCCTAAGCTATGACTGTGAGGTATGTGTCTATTATATTTAGGTAGTTTACCTAAACTAACACAAGCACGAGAATACTTTATAATGATTGCCTAAATTGCTATTAGGTGCTAAATAACTTACGTTATAGCATGCTTTAGGGTACCTACCTACCTTGAATGGATATATGGTTTGTAGCCGACCGGATCTAGAAATTTTGTGTTCAAGATTATAAAAGAATAAATAATAGAACTAATATAGATTTTTTGAGAAAGATAATGAGGACGTATGCATCAAAACAAAACTAAAATCTTCCTTATCATAATAAACTTGCCTCTCGGTATGTTGAGCACCTACTTTGGTGTATAGAACGATATGAAGATCACGAGAAGCGGTAGATTCATCAATAATGAAGGAGTTCCAGTGCCTCATAATGTAAGAGCATGAGCTGCTCAGCTTCCAATAGATGAAGTTCAAGTAATGATGCAGACCATGCTAGATTACAAAAACCATGAATTTATGGATCAGGGGCTAGCAAATGCTAGAGGCGGAGCGTCGGTGATCAATGAACTGATAGTCGTTGAATGAGTCAATAATGAACCGGTTGCATCTCGTCTAACAACATTTCAGAAAGGGAACGATGACTCAGAAAATCATCAAGGACCACTCCCTCCTCCGGAAGACTCATATATCCAAAGGAATAATTAGCCTAGAGGCTACTACATGTATAAGGACTTCACAAACTGCAAACCATCAATGTTTAATGGGAGAAAGGATCCAGTGGGATTCATGGACTAGATTTCAGAAATGGAGCTAGCTTTCATAACATGTGGCTGCAAGAGCAAGTTGCAAACCCCTTTCATCGTACATTAGTTTAGAAGCGGGGTCGTTCGTTGGTGGAATATGTTAGGAAAGATCCTAAGCCTTAATGAGCCACCACAACTAACATGGGCTGAATTTTTGGTTCACTTCAAGCACAAGTTCTGCTCATCCCAAAACATGTTGGAGCTAGAGAACCATCTTCTGACATTGGAGAAGGGCAACATGTCAGTTGATGAATACATAAATGCTTTAACTGACAAAATGGAGTTCACCCTACTTGTTGTTTCAAGCTGTCAAAAATCAATAGGTACTCAAAGGGACTACCATGGGAGTATTATGTACCAGTTGAGAAGATACCTACTTTTGAGGCAATTATTTGGGCTGAAAAGTCTGTGGAAGACAAGATCAGAAGGATAACTGCCGACAAGACTGAAGTTGGCGAGAAAATGAAGAGTGAGGGATTCCCTCACTCCAACAACAAGAACAAATTATTGAAGTTTGGCCCCAATAATAGGAAGTTTGGGGAAAATGGCGAAGCAAGGTGGTGTGAAAAGTGAAAAGTGAAACATGTTGGAAAATGCATAGAAGTTGTGACTTGCTAAAAATGTGGAAAGACTGGTTACTATGCTAGTAACTTTACATCAAACCAAAAGCTATGTTTCGAGTGTGGGAAGCTGGGAATTTCAAGGATGACTACCCAAAGAAGAAAGGAGTTGCAAAATAGAATGCACCAAATGTGAGAGCATTCCAAATGATATTGGATGCAAAAGTAGATGATGCCTAAGGAAGATAGAAGAATGAACCCCACTTCTCCAAAGCTCAAGACACAAAGTAGTCATCTTCTATAAATAGTAATAGGATGAGTAGCCTAATATAAGAGGCTTATTTAAGAATAAATGTTGCAATCATTTTCAAAAGTTATAAAATTTCTAGTTATGTTACATTGTCGTGTGAAACTTAGAAATTATGATTTCAACATGATGGATTGGTTAAGAATAAATTCTCATATAGTGTGCCTTGTAGGTAGGACACTACACGAGGAAGAATTTATACCACAGATTGAGAAGTGGAATTGTTGTGGAAGATACGCATGGAAGAAACCATAGTGGAGTCTAGGAATTTTGTTGTATATGATTACTTGGACACATTCGTATGTGTTAAGTTGCTTTTGTGATTTTTAGGAATACTAACTTGGGGACTGCAAGACAATTCTTGGGATGAGTATGAATTGGTGCGGAAGGTAGTATGGGCCCGTACTACCGGAAGCACAGGACTTGTACTTGAATTAGGATGAGTCACAAGGTTACTAAGGCACTAGTAATCGAATTCATTTTGTTCATGTCCGCCGTTATAACCATTTCGGTAATGACCAAGAAAGTAAATGATATTCCAACCTCAGTGGTCATATCAAATTGAGTCAAACTAATCTACGAAGTAAGTTCAACATAGTGTCAGACTTTGGATTGAAGGAAAGGATAATCAAAGTGCTCTATAGAAGTATCATGGTTATTGTTAGGATTAAGCAGATTCTAACTAGAATTGCTACATGATATAATGTGATTATATCACATTAGAACATGAAGGAAAGTGTCTTTAGTTTTAGAATCTTACTAAAGGAGACTTGAGTATAGTTGTTGCATCATACGATGAGAGATTATTAGAACATGACCCATCATTCTGTTAAAATAAGTCAAGGTAAAAGACTTATCTTAGGGTAAGTCAATTATAGCAGGAGCAAGAGTCTCTAATGAAGATAAAAAAAATAAAGGAAAGAGCAGTTGTAGGATTGAGTATTGTTAACAGTCAAGAAGAGTTAGAAAAGACACAAGAATTATAGCTATTACCTGGGATGGAAAGGTAACGTGCGGAGTCATTATGCAAGCCCTGTTTATGATGATTTCAGTATGTAATCATCCTAAGAAGGAGATAATTGTAGCAGTCGCAGAATCGAGCTAGTCAATCAAGACATATTAAGCGTTGAAAATGACTTTTTCATAGAAGGTTATTTAGGATAAATAACCTTAACCAAAGTTATAGTGTATGTAACAAGGATTCCATAGATATAAAGAACTCTAAAATCTGACTTTGAGTAACGAAGTTATGATCTTCCAAAGTTTCACATTCAATTAGTATGCTGTAAATAATAAATCGGAGATAGGTTGCTTATTAGTCTATGCAATCTAAACGAAATTTGTAGTATTCATTAAACCGAGAACGGGAATATAGAGAATGTCCAAATCTGACTTTGTGAGAGGAAGTTATGATTTTTCAAAGTTTTGGCATGGTAGTATACGGATTAGAATCCGAAACTGAAATCGTCTAATTGTTAGGAAAAACAACCCGAATGAGAGTTAAAGATCTTGTCCATACCTATCCTTCAATATAAAGACAGTCAAGAACGGATATCATATGAGAGAGTTATGATTTTTACACGGACTTTAAAAGTCTAAGCCTGTAAACATATAACTTTAAAATAAAGTCAAAATTAGCTAACAGAGTCTAAATGAAAATTGTAAATCTCGTCAATATCTACGCGTGTATATAAAACTCGTCGAAAACGGAGCTCGTACGAATAAGACATGAATTTTATAAGAAATCAGAATTTTTTACGTGCAACCGCGTGCACAGACAAGATGCGCTGCACGCACTGACACTCCACCCAAATCGTGACACGTGGCACCATAAGAAAGCGTCATGTCACCCATTCCAAAGAAATGTGTGGCATGCATTTTAGATGCGAGGCATACAAATAAAATTTTTCCCTATAAATAGCCCTCCTTATATGCTCCTCAAATCTCGCCCCTACAACCTCTATCTGTCGGTTCTCCTTCCTGTAGCCCAATTTCCCTTAGTTTTCTAGCAGTCGGTGAAGCCCTGCAACCCCCTGAAGTACCCGACTAGTAGTAGCTATATAATAGAAGCTCCCATGTCAAATTTTTGCCCTCATAATTCCTAGTTTTTGCTAAATTGCTCTATAAGACAAGTTACGATTATTTATTTTAAGTGTAACTTTTAATTATAGTTATGGTCGTTATTCCAATTCATTATACTGAATGATCTACTTAAGGGAGTGATGTCTAGGCTGGATTTAGTGAGGTGTTTAAAGTGGGATTTCTAAACAATATACTTTGTATACTAAACGGACCCTACCTCCGATGTGATCCTACCTACTTGTTCCTTATTTGATAGATCTTGATGTAGACATTGGGATTAATAAAGAATCTAGACTATTATTTAAATAGTCGTCAGGGTTATGAAACTAGGCTAAGACTTAGTGTTATACATTTAGGTCTATGAAAGTGTAAAGGCGAATCGTTGCCCTAACTTTGAGTCACCTACTTTTGTCAGGTAGGTGCATAGTTACTTTCAACTTACACAAAGATGCAAGTTTTCTAAATGCTTAAATGTTATGTGTGATGTCTTGTTGTGCTTAGTATATATTTGGAACATGATATAGTTATTACTAATCAAACTATATACTTGATAATATGATTGGGTTTTAAAGGGTTGTGTGAAATCATAAATGAGAGGTTGCAATAGGGTTGTGTGAGTTAGTGGCCGTTATAGCTTAATAAGAGTTGTGCAAAATAATAATTTGTGACTTTTCGTGCCTAACCAAAGTACTATTTTACAGTCATGCTTGTCCAAAGTATTATTGTACTGTCATGTCTGTCATGCTTATCCAAAGTAGTATTTGTACTACCGTGTTGTGTCCAGAGCATTATCATACTATCATACCAAATCATTTTGGGAAATTATAAAGGATCATTGTCAGATATCTTTTAGAAAATATCTCTCTAGATCACCATTCTAGGATTAGGAAGTGAGAATAATGGGAATGGTGTAATTGGGTTATTTAAATGTTTAACATTATAATATTGTGGGTTGAAAACCCTATGTTCTCACCAAGTTGTCCAACCTGACCCTCTCATTTTTTTTGTATCACAGGTAGCGTTATGAAGGTACTGATAGATAATGTAATTATCTGTTGAGAGATTTAACGAGTTTGTAAGTTGCTAAAATATTGATGTAAGGCTTTTTTATGCTTCTGTTCTTGTAATCAGTTATGACATATCATGTTTTAAAAATATTAAATCATCTGAAATGCCTTGATTTTGATATTATATCATGTCAATGATATTTTGGGACTAATTCTGCAATAACAAATGTTTTCAATAAGCATAAACTAAAAGTTTTAAAAAGGTTGTGAAAACAGGGATGTCACAGTAGAGGCTTATATTACTCGAAGCACGGGACTCGTAGTTGGATTAGGAAGAGTCACAGGGTAACTAAGGCACTAGTAGTTAAGTAGATAGTCTGAATAGCACTATAAATTTGTTTTGCGTTATTTCCATCATTACATGTTGTATGGTGATGTCTAAAAGAGTGGCTCTAAGTTTAGGCCCAAGTGGCCATGAGAGTATCAAGTCCAAATAAAGTAGAAATGCATAAGAGATTTGGTTCTGAGAACCTTGTCTGACATAGTGTTGACTCTGGTCATTTAAGAAGGAGACAATCAACGTGATTGACAAAAGAATTACAAGCTGTTATTCGGGTGAAGAAGCTAACACCTAGAGTTTCTACCTACCATGATGTGGTTGTACCACATTAGAAAATAAAGGAATGTGCCTTCTATATTAAGTGTTTGACTCGTAGAGACAAGAGTCTAGTTCATTATAAATCCTTTGTGTCATGCAATTGAAGGTCATTAGAATGAAACCATTCAGTTAGTTGTCATAACATGTTTGTGTGTCAACCTCCCATAATCAAAGGAGTGAGAATCAAATTGTTAGTAAGAGAAGAATAAGATAGATGGATGATTTCTTACGTGTTATTGTTTTCCTTGTGTAGACAAAGGTTTAGTTCTTTAGGGACCTTTTATAGCAAAAGGTTATCAAACGATTTATATTAATAGAATGTCAACTACGTGCCATGAAGCAGAGAACCCTAAGATTGGGTCAGACAAGGCATCATTGCCTGTTTTCGCATAATGTAATCATACTTTGATATATTTAAATAAATAAATATGAAATATTTATGTTAAAATTTTGGACGTTACAAACGCCGATGTCATTAGTATGTTCCCATTTATGATTTATCATTGTTCTTTTTTGTTCTTTTATTTTTGTGCATGTGAAATGAACACTTAGTTAACTCCACACATGTCCTAGTTTTTTTTTTTAAATTTCATGGACAAGTTGTTTGTTTTGGTAACTTTTTGCTATTAAGGACATTAATTTTAGCGTGGGAACATATTAGCCTATAGTAGGATGTTTAGGAGCTTCTTTATGTTATCTGAGAGCTATGCATGATTATAATTACATTGGATTAGAATTATTGACTTAGATCTACTATATGTTCTTGTTTGATTGGTGTTTTAGGGAGAAGTTAATTATTTAAAGGACTATTTGATTTCGTATTATTCATAGTCACTTAAAAAAATCAGTATCGTTATGTTAAGCCGGTTCGGGGCTTTGATTGATCAGAGGTAGCATCAGATGCTAGTCGATTCCAAGAAGGGGAGAGTTATCGATTACATGTGAGAGTAAGATGAGAAATACGAACTTCTATATGGTTGAGAAGACAAATAGTCAACTACATTTGGTATATGGGATTTCTGTCCAATTTAAGTGATGTGCGAAAGGAGGAGAAGAAGCAGACAACCACTAGGGGTAGAAGACTTAGCATAGGAAGCAACGTATTTTCATAGTAAAATATATGTTTAGAAGATTTTTTATGACATTGATTCGGTTGTCTATGAAGAGTGCAACTTTTCATAGAGACAATTTTCAACAAACGTTTTCAGATCTTAAGATAAGGATTAGGTGAGAATTTAGTTTTCACAATGTAAGAAGAATTGAGGATGTTAGTTAAGGCATATATATTAGAAGTGGTTGGATAGGCTCAGGTCGAGGATTATGATGAGCATCTATTTGCGTGTTCTATTTGATTGGGTTGTGGGAATTTGAAGCATGGACTAAAAAATTGATTGATTTTATTTAAGTTTTATGACCTTATGATATAGAAGATGGTTAGTATGGTGGAGCGATCTTATAGGATGACGGCGTAATGGCTCCAGTCACGAGCGTACAAGCCTAATAGGAGGACGATGTCATGATGGGATTGTGAGCATGCAATAGTATGCATTTCTTTGGTGGGACCCGATTAATACTAATATATGTGTATATATATATATATATATTCCATAGGTCCAAGTTTCTTATTCGTTCCGATGTGACTAGGAAGTATAGAGTTTAGCAGGAGGATTTCCAGTGATGAGGTATGAACTGGTATATGGTATATGATTGGTGTAAATCCATAATGTGACTATATAACCCATAGGTGGATAGAAGGCCAGAGTTGGTCTATTGCATTTGCATGAATGTCAAGATGTTTATGTAGAATAGTCTTGATTTGTCATGAAGTAAAAATCGAGCACCAAAAGCCTTTTGGGGAAGTTTATAGAATATGGATACCATTTGAGTAGTTGTGGATGGATTGACCAAGGGTACTCACTTCGTAGTGATTCATGAGTTTCCTTGTAGGAGAAACTAGTTGGCATTTATGACAAGACAGTGACTGTCAATCGTAGAGTGTTGGTGTCGGGGGTTATAGACCGATGAGTTCTTGGTTTGGATTGGTTTCACAAGGATTTAGGTTATGTTTGCAGTGTTTTGAGGCTTTATAGATACAGGTTATTAAGAAATATAATTCAATTAAAGGTTGCACCACAAGCTAGGTTATGAAAGAACTCAGGAACCCCACGGTGATACTGCATGTGCATTATGTAGAGTTGTTTAAGGAGGCGGATTTTGAGGACGAAATCCAATTTAAGTGGGGGAGATTTGTAACTCTGATTTCCTGAAATTTCATGTGTTAACTTTAAGGAAAACAATAAATAGAGTTTGAAGGAAAACCCTTAAATGCGAAAAGTTTTTGGAAGTCGTCATTATTTGTATGTACCCTAATATCATGCCTTGAGCCATATTTAAAGGCACTAACTTCTAGGGTTTCCCATTTAGCATCCCCCATCCTCTAGAAAACCTTAGCTTCGAAACCCTAGCCTCAATTTCCTAATTCCATGTGTTTTGGTGCATATAGTGCATAGATTGAAGAAGAAGAGGAAGGTCACTTTGGTGAAATGGAGCATAGATCCAAGAATTCCCAACCTTCTTAATCACTTTAAAACCTCTATATGGTGTAAAGCTCTCACTTTTATGGTCCTTGATTATAGATCTTATTATCTTGGTTGGTCCCTTTTTGTCATGATTTCTATGGGATTTGGTAAACTTTACATCGAAAGACGGTTTTGGTTGATATTATGGACCCATTGTGGTGTTTTGAGTGCATGATTAGCTTCCCATTTGAGCCATGCTAGAAGTTGTTAACTTTTTGGATCATTTTAGATCTAGGTTTGGTTTGGATTTATTGAAGGCATAGATATGGATAAAGTAGGAAACTTATCCATTAATAACATCATTGGACCATTTATGAAGACTTTAAGATTATGTCTTAAAGAATAAAGATCTTAACTATAAGGATTGTTAAGCTAAGAGATGTGACGCGTCTGGTAGATGGTTGTAACACGTCGCACAAGTCCCAACCTCAACTATATTGCTTTCGGGTAGGAACAATTTTTCGATTGTCTATCTTACTTCTAACTATGTATAACTATGCATTCATAAGGTGACCCATCAATATTAGTTGTAGCTTTGGTATGGTTTGTATGATGGTTGAGAGTCGGTAGTTTCTTGGATGGATAAGATCCTATAGTTGGAATGTACGATGAGATCGTGAGAATGTTGTTGTATGTGTTGTATGCAACTATATAAGATGGAATATATGGTACACTAAGGAACTCACTAAGCTTTATGCTGATGTTTTTAAGGTAAATGTTTTTCAGGTTGTTTAGGTATGAAAGGGATTGCGGCATGACAGTACATTCACATCGATGTTACGTTGTTATTTTGAGACTTCCGTTAGTTTTTATGTTTTAACTATGGTTTAACATTATGATTTACAATTTGAAAACAAATGAATCTTTTGTTATGTATTTAAAATTTGAGTTTTAGATGTTTAATCTTTATTTTACAAATGAAATTTTTTTCTTTGAAATTTAGGATGTTACAAACCCTATAATTGAATGCATTAAAGAATGCGAAAATGAGAAATAAGTGTTCTTGAATAAAGAAAAAGTAAACCCGAATTAAGATCAACAGGAGATTAACCCAGTTACACAAATGTTTAGTACTTAGATCATGGTGCTACTAACCATATAACTAATCAATGGGAAAATTTTCATGAATTAAACCAATCCATTCAAGGCTTTGTAAAGTTTGGTGATGGCTCAAAATTGTGCATATAAGGAAAAAAGGTTCAATTATGTTCAAGTGAAATAATAAGGAATTAGCTGAAGGAGATTTCCTACAAACCGAGTTTATATATAATATTATCATCTTAGGTAAATTAGTTGAAGGTGGCGAGCGGATTCTTCTGATTGGCTCGTTCTTGCTAATACATGATGTACAAGGCTGACTCCTCATGAAGGTAAAGTGATCACCCAACCGTTTGTATAAAATTATTTTGGAATATGTAAGATAAAAATGTTTACTTGGGAAGATTAGCGAACCAACTAAGGTATGGCATACACACATGAGACATGTAAGCTTTTTTGTACTCAAACTAATGTTAGGGAAAGATATGGTCCAAGGGATGCTAAGATTAACTATTCCTATAGGTTCATGTGAAGGTTGTCTAGTTGTAACACCCTGTTTTCATTTTTCGAGATATAAATATATAAACCTTTGTTTATAAAAAAAATCAAAAATAATTTTTAGCCCAAGTAACCTAAAATAAAGTTATAGTAGATGTAAAAAATCCATGTATGTAGAGAACATCAAAATTGGAGATCGTATGAAGAAGTTCTGATTTTTCGAATTTTCGACGAATTTTAGCCTTATACATAGCGCGTGGAGAAGGGTGTTGCGTGTAGCATTAAATACACTTGACTCCACCAACCAACATTGCGTGCAAGCAACAACCTAACACCCTGCAAGGTGTGGTGCGTCCCTCTAAAGAGCATGATACGTCCATCATTTTTCAGCCTTTAAATAGATGATTTGGGTTCCCTCATTTCTTGTAACATTTCCTCTTAAATCTCTTTTCTTTTCCAGATCCCAGTCCCTCGTGATTTTGATTTCTTGTTCTTGAGTGCTGTTAGAGAAACATTGAAGCATTGGAAGGAGACAAGAAGAAAAGGATTAAGCATCGAAGTTACGCTCGCTGTTTTCCGAGTCATTCGTCAATGAGTATGTTACACTTTCACCTAAGTACAACTTGATTTATAGTATACCCATTGTCGTTGTTATGAACCCGAGTATGAGATTAATCATTAATCCAAGTTATTATATTGATTGATCTACACAAGTGTATGGAAGGAAACAAGAAGAAAAGGATTAAGCATTGAAGTTACGCTCGCCGTTTTCCGAGTCATTCGTCAATCAGTAAGTTACACTTTCACCTAAGTATAACTTAATTTATAGTATACCCATTGTCATTGTTATGAACCGGAGTATGAGATTAATCATTAATCCAAATTATTATACTGATTGATCTACACGGGAGTAGTGTCTAGGATATAAATGTTGGCCTTGTTGTTGGATTTCAGAAAGCCTATATATCAAAATGATCCTGTCTCCCGACTATCTTGACTGTCTAATCCTTATTTGATAGTCATTTTTGTATTAATGAACTTAGTGAAGGATCTAGATATTAGTGACTAGATTTGTAAGGTTATTGATCAGTTATAGTATTATATGTTAATTCGTGTTTGGCGTGCCTGATTGCTAGTAGGACCGCTTTTTTTCGTTCAAGTAATTGTTTAGGTGAGTTAATAGGCTAGTATAGTCTTTTCTTGTTGATTGTTGATTGATTGAGAAAGTATGTTTGAGGAGTTAACGGTGGATCGACACTGGAGCTGAGAGCCTAGAATACTCACTGGGGATGAATATACATGCACCGGAGTTGTTAGTCGTTGTCTTGATGATGACTAGGATGTATTGATATTGTAGTGTGTTGATTGTATGGGTAGGCTAGCAGAGTCTATTGTATTCTATTTGTTTGATTATATGGTATGTTGAAATGTTTGTTTGAGAGTTAATGGAGGATCAACACTAGAGTCGAGAGCCTAGAATACTCGTGTTTATGGTTAGACGTGCACTAGAGTTGTTAACCTCTATTGATAACTAGACATGCACTAGAGTTGTTAATCGTCATTTGATATACTAAGTTGAGGAGTTGATGGTGGATCAGAACAAGAGCCGATCATGCCATGGTTTGACGTGCTCTAGAGTTGTTAATTGATGGAAACTATATCTTTACAATGTTGAACAAGTGAGTTTTTATATTACTTTTGAAAACGAGGTTTGATTTATACTTTATATTGAAAATGAAAAATATGGTTTGAAAAATAAGATGTTACACTAGTTGGTAGAATTAGAAAGACACAAAAACCTTACCCCTCACACACTAACTCCAGGGCAGTAGGAGACTCGAGTTGGTGTATGGAGACCTTTGTGGTCCAATTTCACCACCTATGCCATTAGTGAACTGTATTTTTTTTAGTTACTAGTCTATTGATTTCAACAGAGTTATGTGGATTTAACTAATAAAGACAGAAGTCTAAGCAGTGGGGATGTTCTAGAAGTTCAAGGTATTAATAGAAACTGTAACGAATGAAAAATTGAAAGTTTTCCTAACAAATCGTAGGACGGAGTTCTTTAAAAAAAAGTTTGCCACCTACTATGATAAGAATGGTTTAAACGATATTACACAACTCCGTACTCTCATCAACAAAACAACGTTGTGGAAAGAAGGAACCGTACAATTGTGGAGATGGCGAGATGCACACTCAAAGTCATGCAAGTGCTTGAAACTTTATACTATGAAGTAGTTTGTAATTTCATACATATTTTACATAAGGTGACCATAGAGACACTCAAGGCAACAACTTGTGGACCGGCAGAAGACCCAACATTGAACATTTAAGGGTGTTTGCTTGTGTGGCACACATGTTAGTGATTGGCGGCCATCTTCAGAAACTTGATAACCGAAGCAAGGCCATGGTTCATGAAGGAATGGAGACATGGACGAAAATCCTACAGATTGCTTGACCCAAACACGGGGGTCATTCATGTGAGTAGAGATGTCCAATTTGAAGAAGAAAGAATGTGGTAATGGGGTATATCAGAAAAATTCAAAATTACGCAAGAGATGACTTTCACAATTCAAGACTTTATGCCATTATATGAACAAAATGAAGTGGAAACAGAATCTTACACGCAAGGGATGACTTTCGCAATTCAAGACTTAATTCCATACTTTGATCATTGTCTTCAGCTTCAATGGGTGCATTTCTGTTAAATGCCCAACTTACTGTTTGTGTATCATCAACAACTTCATCATCATCCTCACCTTTAATCTCAACAAACATATTGTAATGATTTTTCTCGTTAGAAACAAATACAAAGTTCCAAAGTTCCAAGTTTGTTACAATTTATGATAGATACTTCACAGTCTGTTACCACTTTTGTGTGACTTTTGACCATTTATGACAAATACACAACTACAACATACACAATGGATCCAGTTCTTATTTCACCATTACATCATACACGTTAAACAATATTATCATGGATAACAATACATTATCCACAACGGATAATAACCATAAAATCATGTCAAATCTTTTTTGAACTTGGAGAAGGGTGGATAATTATTACATATCATGTATTTATCATAGTTTTTTATCATTACAAAAATATAGGTAACTCAATATAACTTTGATGACACGTCAGATAGCATCATCAGACACAGGAACAGAAACAGAAAGTGAATTTTGTTGTTGGCGTTCAGCATGTTCTCTTTCACAGGCACTAATTCCCATAATTATATCAACCATCGTCCCTGTTGTCCCAAAAAACACAAGCGGCGCTAATGATTTCCTCTTTATTCCTACAGGTATCGCAATCAACGCACCTGCCACAGAGAACACCCATGTCCCCAATGCGCTGCAAATATCAAAATCAAAAATGTCATTTATTTCTTTATTATTCTGTCTATTACCAAACAAAATCTACTTTTCACTTTTTTTATTTATTCTCCTTATTATTACGTTGTGTTATTGGATGATATTGTGATAAGAAAATTCTAACCTTTCAATTTTTTTCTTGTTAAGACATTATTTGTGGGTAGATTTTTCAAAATATAATGTCCTAATAAGAAAAAAACAAACTGAAAGTAGAATGCTATAATTGTGTAGATATTTTAAAAGTTGAATGACTTAGGAATGAAAAAGGATTAAAAGTACAAATTTACAATAGAAAAAGTTAAAAAGAAGTTACTTGGAAACAGAACAGTCCTCGATATGCTTCACATTCTCTTGACTTGCCATTTACTTAGAATCAATTTGGGGATAACAACTTCTTGTAGAGCTCAAAGATTGGTTATTATATCTTTCAATCTGTTTCACCAATTTCCTATATTAGTTTTCAATAAATCATGTGTCATTGTATATATGATCAGTTTTGAAGAAGGTAAAAATGCAGTGAAAGATGAAGCAACAACAAATTAAAGTAGTTTGTTTCTTGATCCAGCAGAAGAGACAACATAAGGGTAATATCATCATTTTTCATCACTCACCACAAAAAATAATCAAACAGCATAAACTCAGTCAGATGTGGAGGCCAGTTAACAACTATCAATCGACCCCTTAATGGTTTAGGAGCTTAGTTAGGCAAAGGCTTAAAAAAAAGAAATATTATTCTCTTGAATTCATAGTTTCAACATAGGAACTTAACCCATTAAGCCTTTATCATTGAGATCTAAAGGTTGGAAATTTCGCCCACCACATTCACCCATCTGCTGGAGGTCTAGTGGTGGTTAATGGTGGTCAACGGTGGTCAAAATACTCAAAAAGGAAAGCACGTTGCTATTTAGAGTAACAGTGGGACAATTACATTATGCCTTTAAACTTATCCTTACATGATCAGAAGCCTAATAATCCATAGCCACAAAATATAGTGGTTTGTGGTGGTGTTGGGAGGAACACCGGCGGCATAAGACTGCCGATGGCGGTGATGGGCGGTGTTTCCAAAATAACACACAAACATACACTTAAATTCTTGAAAGAAAAAGAAAAGAAATGGCCTGGAATCAACTCCATTATACACACACAGCCACCTGATGGGTGGCCGGTGGTGGCGACGGGTTGTGGATACCGGGAGCAGGGAGCTGCCCGTGATGGTTCTCTGTGGTTCTCGGAAAAACATCAAACAAACACACAGGACACAAATACATCGCAGAGGACAGGGCTGGAAGCATATATATATATATATATATATATATATATATATATATATATATATATATATATATATATATATATATATATATATATATATATATATATATAACACACACAACCACCTTGCGGTGGTCTGTGGTGGCAGAAAACGCACACCGGCAGTAGGAGGCGGCCGGCGGTTGTGGTGATGATTGCTTTGGGTGTTCTCGGCCAAGAAAGAAAGAAAAGAAGAAGATGTTGGTTTTTACCTGAATGGTTTGCAAGGACGTGATCACCACATCTCCCTCCCCCTTCACCCGTCGATCTTCCTTCTTCTCCGGTATGAACCTCCGGCGGCTCCTCCTTCCCTTTCCCGATCTCTATGATTAGAAGAAACGGCAGCAACAATTTTTTTTGGGTGCTAGGGTTAAGTCTTCCCCTTGATTGAAAACGTGGCCCCCCAAACAAATCCCGATCAATATGGATGTTAAATTCAGTTTACAGCTGGCCCTAGGGTTTGCCGAGTTGGCAGAAATACCCCCAGCAACAAACCCATCCACTTTAGGTTTCTATTTTGGTCCCTTTTAGCCCCTCTTCCACATATTCTTGACTTTAGCTCATTTTCTGATTTATTTTTGTCACTACCCTTATTATTATTATTATTATTATTATTATTATTATTATTATTATTATCCTTCTAACTTCAATAAATAATTAAAATGTGTAAATTATAACATGCCGAAAAACGAGATGTTATAATAGTTCAATGACTAATTGCATAAATAAAATACTTTATACACCAAATTGGACCAAATACAACAACTGATTGTGTTAGAGTATCAGATTTCCATAACTGAAAGGTAACTTGTAAGTTTAATGATATATTGCGCAAAAAAAAACATAGTTTAGTGACCAAAATCGAGTAAATAACAATAGTTGATTATGCTATAATGATATTTTCTAATTTTTATAGTATAAGGGGAAAGTTTCATGAGTTTAAAGTAAAGGATGTCGAATCAAATGGGAAAGCCTCAACAATACAATTTAAATCTCATTGGCTTCTTCAATACCACTATTGTAACGTTTTCCTAGCATCCAATCATGTTTTCCTTTTCTATTTCAGTGATAGAGATCTACACCCCCTAGGTTGAATTTTTTTGAGTTGCAGCCAATACATGGGGTAGCCAAGTTAAATTCTATGGGTCAGGGTTCTATCAGTGGATGATTTAGGTGGGCGTTGAAGATAGATAAGGGAAGATATAAAGAAGATTTTGATTTCTTGACAGTTATGGTGGTTTATGATTTTCCCAAAGAAGCTGGAGACAGTAGAAACCTAGTCGCCAGATGAGAAAAATTAGAGAGAGAGAGAGAGAGAAACGAAAGAGGGAGAGGGGAAGAGAGAATTTAAAAATCAAGAGTGTATGTGGTGGTGCTTAACAAAGAAGATGACTAATGCTAGCCGTGAAACAATGTTGAGTTTTGCTTTTTCTTACAAGTTTTTTAGGAGTAAAGAAACCAATATAGGATTGATGGGGTTGTAGGCGGATGCAATTAGGGTGGTATTAAACAGCCAAATAAGCGTCCTGTAACATCCCAAAATTTTGTAACATTCGAGATTTGGTATGCTTCTTTTTTAACCCTTAATGCAAAATTTTCTATCATTTAAGTCCGTAGATAGTTTGCGAGGAGTACTCTATGAGTACAGTTAGCGTACTAGCTCATCGATGGATCGCGGGTTCACCCATGTATGCGGGGTGTACGTGGAAGCACGAATGGCATACGTAATGCAGGGGCATACCCTAATTTTTAGGGTTCGTGCCCTATTTAAATAACTTAAGATGCCCTTGGACCTTCTATAGAATAGCCTTCATCACTCTATACCCTGAGATCGAAACCCTAATTGTCATTTGTTAAATTTGAGCTTAAAAGTGAGTTTTGGTGAAGTAGCAGAAGAAAAACACTTGGAGGTTGCTTGATAGTGGGTTGAGCTTGTAGATCTAGAGGCATCTTCATCTTAGCAAGTCATTTGAGGTAAAAAGCTCTCATATTGATGGTTCTTTATGCTATATCCAACTTAGGGTGTTATTTGTGCATTTTTGGGTCTTTTAAGCCATATTGGAGACTATGGTTTACTCCAGAAACCATGGATGTTAGATCTTAGAACATTTAAGGTCTATTGTTCATCAAAATGCAACCTTTATGAGATATTATGGTCCATGAATGTGTTAGGTTCCTTGTTATCATTCTCTTTGAGTTTCAGGTCTTATTAAGACATACATGTGAGTAAAGTTGTCAACTTTACGTGTTAAGTAACCACTTAGGACCAGATCTGAGAGTTTGACCTGATGGCTTAACTGATTAAGTGTTTAGTAAGTTAAATTAGTGGAGTACGTGGGGGTGTACCCAGCTGGTACGTTGCACCTACTGACCCGAAAGGAGTATGCTAAGTGTAAGCCTGAGTACACCCAATGTACTCAACTATTTGACTTTTGGGTTGACTTTCACGGGTTTGGGCCATATTTTGTGTTTTTAGGGTTTGGGCCTTGTTGGGCCATTGGACTTCTGGCTTTGAGTTATTAGATAGATTATGGGCTTTCTTAGAATTAGATCTGTGATGATTTTTAGGCCCAATTAGGAAGTTGGGCCTTGGACTTTGAGTTATGGATCGACTATGAGCTTTCTTAGAATTAGGTCTATGATGATTTTTGGGCCCAGTTAGGAAGTTGGGTCTTGGGATGCCATTTAGGAATTTGGGCCTTTTGAGCAAATAGGTTCGACCTTGGTTTTGGGCCAAGAAAGAAAAGGGTAAAATGGTCTTTTACCATGGATGTTGGACAAGTAATTTAGATGCTTGATTATGGGTCGAGGTCCAACTATTAATTGGATATTACTTGAGGACGTTAGCGTGCGGGGATTTTCTAGATCAGCAGATTGAGATTTTATTTGAGAGATTCAACAACTTGAGGTGAGTTTCCTCACTGTGCTTGGTGGGTCGAAGGCACCAATGCTGTCCCGCGGTTAAATATGATTAGGATGTTAGTTATCTACATGACTCATGCATGTATGATATGTGTTTATATGTATACCGGGTAGGGCCTGATGTCGGGCGAGGCCTGATGATTATATTGTATGTTATTTATCTTTGTGATTTTTTATGTGTTTATGTGTTTGTATGTATACCGGGCAGGGCCTGATGACTGGCAGATCTATTCCTAGCGGGGCTAGATATCGGATGGGGCCCGATGATGGGCAGGGCCCATTATATGTTTGATATGTATAGTATGTGGCATTTTGAAGAACTTACTAAGCTTTGTGCTTATAGTTCTCAATTTATGTTTCGGGTACTTCATGTTCGAAGGGTAAAAGCTCAGGATGATTGCAGTACACACACCACATTGTTCCGCATTTTATATGACTCTGATTGTACTTGGATGTTATTTGATATATTCTAATTTCACTATGGTTTTATGATATTGTTATGGATAATGGTTTTATTAATATGAAAATCAAAATTTTTGGTCTTAATTTTTGGGACATTACAAGTTGGTATCAGAGCCTTGGTTTGAGGGATTCGAACATATTCTCACGTGTGTTGAACTTAAACTGAGGGTTTAATAGATTTTTTTTAAAAAAAATGTTTTGTAAAAGGGTTTTCTAATAAAAGAAAAAGGGCGTGGTGTATGCAATCGACCGAGCTCAAGTAAGTTTTCCCAAAATACCCATGTATGTTTTATGATATGCTTTGATTTGTGAATATGTGAATGGCATGCTAGTTAGGGCTAAGGATTTGATCTTGATTTGCATGATAGAATGATAGGAGATATGACTTTATATGCCTATTGCATGGGCTTGTAGACTTGCATGCTCGTACCGATCAGTCGGTGATAGGATGGCATGTTAGATTATGCTTGTTCCGATTACTCGATGCACGAATGTTGATTGCTTTGTGCTTTTAGGAGTTTCCATTAACTTCAACTAACTAGCAAGTGAATATACTAAGTTGCATATTTTTTAGTCTAAATAATTTCATAAGGTTAGGTTTTAACTCTATTGCGCAACTCTTGTTTGAGTCCAACCGTTTTAGTGTGAGACCTTTCATTTGAAGAATTATTTAGTGTCGACGATATGTCATTGTATTCATGAGCTAGTTAGAAAATGTTATGGGAGTTCATTCTGCAGTTGATGGCTAGGAGTAATGTGATGGTTACCCTAGGAAAACCTAGAAAGAGGTTTAGTGTTGGGAGCCTTGTCTTGTTGAGGATTGTTTGTATGGATAAGGAGTGACTTAGAGGATTTAAAGCAATCCTTGAGGAAAGTACGGATATATGTGGAAAGTAGTATGGGCATGTATTACTGGAAGCTGAGGATCCATACTCGAGTCAAGGAGAGTTACGATGATACCAGGAAGCTTGTAAAGTATGAGACTCCCTGATATATGTATTTATGCATGTTCCGATGGTTTGTATGGTCTATTTTCAGTATGGTGACCCTTTAAGGAATACTGGTTAGTGGTTCTAGTGTTGGTGAGGGTTCAGGTTTGGGTTCTGGAGTGGGACAGTTGGATGATCAGATGCGGGAGTTCGTTTCTTCTGAGATTACCCACAACATACTTCAGCAGACTTTTATGATATTTGGTACGGTCAAGGAGGGAATTCTGGAGATTTTGGATGAGTGCTTGAGTGCTTTTTGGTCTGAGATGGTGCCATTGATGGGAGCTCGCACTTTGACTTTCCGTGAGTTTTGGGCATGTAAAGCCTCATAGTTATTCAAGAAGAAGGACCTGGTCGCGAGCAGACGTTGGTTAGTAGATGTTGCTAATGCCTTCCACATTAACATTTGTCCCAATGGTGAAAAGGTCAAACTTGCTTCCTGTATTCTGAAAGACAAAGCCCAAGAGCGGTGGGAGGAGGTAGGACATACCTTGGGAGGCGAGGAGATTGAGTCCATGACTTTGGAGGATTTTGTGATGAGATTTTGGGTCGATTTCGCGCCTGTGATTGAGGTCCAGCAGCTAGCGCGAGAGTTTCAGGATCTCCACTAGACTACGGAGACGGTGGTTGAGATCACTGCTATGTTTTGCGAGAGGGCGCTACTGGTTCCACAGTATGTGACGGATGAGGAGACAAAGAAGGCGAGATACCATGAGATGTTGAGGAGTGATATCTGGCAGTTTTTGAGTCGATCCAGTTACAAGACACTTGATGTTATGATAGTGAGGGCCATAGAGAGATTGATTTGGAGATGGAGAGGAAGATGAATTTGGATAAGGTTCAGAGTTTAGAGGGTTCGGACAAGAGGCCTAAGGTTTTTGATTTGAGAACGAGAGGTCAACAGGGATAGAGTCGCTATGGAAAGTGCGACATGATACACGATGGGACGTGTAGGTAGGTGGTTCTTGCTGCTTCAAGTGTGGTTGGACGAGTCATATTAGCAGGGATTGTACTGCTACTACCACCACCACCCTAGTATCTGATCTGATTTTCTTCCATTGCAATCAGAGGTCCATAAAAAGGCCAATTATCCAAGTTAGGTAGCAGCAGGACCAGTGGTAGCACCCATTTTATAGACTCTACAAATTACTAATGGCCGCCAGGGAAAGGCGGATGCACCTATTGCGAGGAGCAAGGCTTTTCAACTGATAGCCGAGGAGGCTCGTGCAACACCTGATGTGGTGACGAGTATGTATCTTCTCCGTATATCTTTATTTACATTGATTTTTCTGCTTATATTTGTGTGTTTTAATTTTAGGAATGTTCCTCGTCAACAATATCTCTACATTAATATTGTTTGATTCGGGGGCTACCCGGTCTTTTGCATCGCTTGTGCTTAGCAAGAGGTTTATTGGAGCTTCGGAGGAACTGGATTGTCCCTTAGAGGTTGAGATTACAAATTATCGATCTGTTCGGGTATCGAGGGTTCATCGGGGTTGTGTTCTTGAGATGTTCAACGAGCAGTATTCGATTGAATTGTTCCCATCCCTTTGCGCGAGAACAAGGTTATTGTCGGGTTGGACTAGTTAAGCCCCAATGGGGGTGGTGATTGATTGTGACCAGTAGCTAGTGCGTATTCGGACCCCAAGTGGGGGAAAGTTGGTGGTTCAGGGAGATAGAGATTAGCATGGACTGATTCTATGTTCAGTGGCTAGGGCCAGATGCTATCTTCATCAAGGTTGTTCTGGATATGTTGTCGATGTTATGGATACCTGGGATAAAGGTAAGACGACTATGGATGATGTGTCAGTTGTACGGCAGTGCCTGGATGTGTTCCAGGAGGACTTGCTTGGGTTGCCTCCGGAGAGGCAGGTGGAGTTTAGGATTGACTTAGTTCCAGGTGCGGCTCCAATAGCCAAAGAAATGTATCGGTTAGCTCCTCTAAAGATGCAGGAGTTGTTTACACAGCTGCAGGAGCAGTTAGACAAGGGGTTCATTCGACTGAGAAGTTCACTGTGGGGAACACCGATTCTGTTTGTAAAGAAGAATGATGGGTCACATCAGATGTGTATTCACTACTGGGAGTTGAATAAGCGAACGGTGAAGAACCATTATCCACTTTCGAGGATTGATGATTTGTTTGACCAGGTTCAGGGTGCATGTTGGTTTTCCAAGATTCATCTATGTTTAGGTTATCATCAGATGAGGGTCAGAGGGTAGGATGTGCAGAAGATGGTCTTCCAAACTCGTTATGGTCATTAAGGTTTCGTGGTGATGCCCTTTGGGATCACCAATGCTCCAACCGCATTCATGGACCTCATGAACTATATATACATGCCGATGCTATATCGGTTTGTGATTGTATTCATTGATGACATCCTGGTCTATTCCAATATCCAAGAGCTGTATGAGGAGCACTTGAGGGAGGTACTTGAGACACTGAGGAAGGAGAAAATTTATGCGAAGTTCTTTAAGTGTGAGTTCTGGTTGTGTGAGGTGCTGTTTCTAGGGCACCTTGTCAACTAGAACGATATTCTGGTTGATCTAGCCAAGGTCGAGGTCGTGATGAGGTGGGAGGTTCTGAGGTCTCCATCTGATATTCAGAGTTTCCTTGGGTTGGCAAGTTACCATCGGAGGTTAATTAAGGATTTATCCAAGATAGTTGTTCCTTTGACTTGGTTAACGAAGAATACTGTCACTTTTCGTTGGGGGCTTGAGCAGTAGCCAACTTTTTGAGAACCTTAGACAAAGATTGTGTGAGGTGCCAATTTTGACCCTACCAAAGGGTGTTAAGGGTTTCGTGGTTTATTGCAATTCGTTGATCACAAGTTTGGGTGTAGTGTTGATACAGAGAGGTCGCATGATTGTGTACACTTCGAGGCAGATGAAGCCTCATGAGGTGAATTATCGTATACATGATTTAGAGCTGGGGGCTATGGTTTTCACCCTCAAGATGTGGCGACATTACCTCTATGGGGTCCGTTGTACTATTTACACGGATCAAAATAGCCTGAGGTATTTGATGGATCAACCGAATCTGAACACATTAGGCAACGTCGGTGGTTGGATGTGGTGAAGGATTATGATTGTGAGATCCTTTACCATCCGGGGAAGGCTAACATGGTGGCCAATGCCCTCAGCTTCAAGGTGGTTACAGCTTCGATCAGGGATATTTGTATAAGGATGAAAGTGATTACTATACTCTTGGAGAATATTCGAGAGGATCAGGTTAACGCTATGAAGAAATTGCACCGAAAGAGTGAGCGCATAATGGGCCAAGTGGCTTCCTTCAATTATGATAACTGGGGATTATTAACTCTCCATTGGAGGGTGTGGGTTCCTTATTAGGGTGGTGCACACCAGGTTCTGATGGAGGAGGCACACAAATCGAGATTCTCTATTCATCCGAGGCGATGAAGATGTATAGAGATCTTCGTCCTGATTATTGGTGGCCTTATATGAAGCGGGATGTAGCTTGGTATGTGGATAGGTGCTTGACTTGTAGGAAATTCAAGGTCGGGCATTAGCAGCCTCACGAAAAGATGCAATTGTTAGACATTCTTGTTTGGAAATGGGAGGAGATCACCATAGATTTCATTATGAAGTTGCCTCAGATTGCACATAGAGTGGATTTGATTTTGGTAATCATGGATCGATTGACCAAGAGCGCGCATTTTATTCTAATTTAGGAGAGTATCTTTGCTAAGAAGTTGGCCGACATATACATCAGGGAGGTTGTGGCACGACATGGGGTCTCAGTTTCTATGGTTTCAGATAGGTATATCCATCTTACTTTTAGATTTTGGAAGATGTTCCACGAGGAGTTGGGTACTCATCTGCATATCAGCATGGCCTTCCACTCGCAGAGTGACGGCAAAGTGAGCAGACTATCTAGACCTTAAAGGATATTCTTCAGGCGTGTGTATTGGATTTCGGTGGGAGTTGGGATATGTATCTTCCGTTAGCAGAATTTTTGTATAATAACAGTTATCATGTCAACATTGATCGACCTCCTTTTGAGATGCTCGATGGGAGGAATTAAAGGACCCCGATATGTTGGGGTGAGGTCGGTTAGTGAGTTATGGAGAGTACCGAAGTGGTACTCAAGACTACCGAGTTGATTCAGTAGGTTTGGGGTAGACTCCATATAGCTCAGAGTTAGCATAATAGGTATGCCTACAAGCATCGATCAAACCTAGAGTTCTAGGTTGGGGATATGGTTCTCCTGAAAGTGTCAACTTAGAAAGGTGTCATCCAATTTAGGAAGAGGGGCAAGTTGGGCCCCAGGTACATCGGTCCTTTCATGGTTTTGGCCCAGGTGGGCCGGGTTTCTTATCGCTTGGATCTTGTTGAGGAGATTAGTCAGATCCATAACACATTTCATGTCTCTTAGTTGTGAAAATTTTTAGTTGATGATTCCGCGATGGTTCCATTGGAGGATATTCAAGTGGATGATCACCTAAATTATATCAAGAGACTGGTGGCGATTCTTGATAGAAAGACGAAAACCTTGAGGAACAAGGTTGTTGAGTTGGTGAAAGTTTAGTGGCAGCACCACAAGGGTTCAAAATGGATGTGGGAGCTGGAGGATGAGATGAGGGAGCACTACCCAGAGTTATTTGGGGCAGTGGACTTTGAGGACAAAGTCTTATTCAAGTGGGGAAGAACTGTAACATTCAAGATTTGGTATGCTTCCTTTTTAACCCTTAATGTAGAAATTTTGATCATTTAAGTCCCTAGCTAGTATGCGGGGCGTACTATATGAGTACGGTTAGTGTACTAGCTCATCGATGGATCGCGGGTTCACCCACGTATACGGTGCGTTCGTGGGAGTACGAATGACATAAGTAATGCAGGGGGCATACCCTATTTCTTAGGGTTTTTGCCATATTTAAACAACTTAACATACCCTTGGACCTTCTATTGAATAGCCTCCATCACTCTATACCTGAGATCGAAACCCTAATTGTCTTTTGTCAGATTTGAGCTTAAAAGTGAGTTTTGGTGAAGTAGAAGAAGAAAAACACTTGGAGGTTGCTTTGTATGGCTTGAGCTTGTACATCCAAAGTCATCTCCATCTTAGCAAGTCATTTGAGGCAAAAATCTCTCATCTTGATGGTTCTTTATGCTAGATCCAACTTAGGGTGTTATTTGTGCATTTTTGGGTCTTTTAAGCCATATTTGAGACTATGGTCTACTCCAGAAGTCATGGATGTTAGATCTTAGCACATTTAAGGTCCATTGTCCACAAAAATGCAATCTTTATGATATATTGTGGTCCATGTATTTGTTAGGCTCCTTGTTATGGTTCGCTTTGAGTTTCGGGTCTTATTAAGACATGTATGTGAGTAAAGTTGCCAACTTTATGTGTTAAGTAACAACTTAGGACCAGTTTGAAAGTTTGGCATGATGGCTTAACTATTTAAGTGCTTAGTGTGTTGAATTAGTGGAGTACGCGAGGCGTACCCAGTTGGTACGTTGCGCCTACTGGCCCTAAAAGGTGTATGCTAAGCGTAAGCCTGAGTACACCCAGTGTACTCAACTGTTAGACTTTTGGGTTGACTTTCATGGGTTTGGGCCATATTTTGGGTTTTTAGTGTTTGGGCCTTGTTAGGCCATTGGACTTCTGACTTTGGGTCATGGATAGACTATGGGCTTTCTTGGAATTACGTCCATGATGATTTTTGGGCCCAATTAGGAAGTTGGGCCATATTGGGCCTTGGGTGCCATTTAGGATTTTGAGTCTTTTAAGCAAATAGATTGGGCCTTGGTTTTGGGCCAAGAAAGAAAAGGCTAAATGGTCTTTTACCTTGGATGTTGGACAAGTAATTTAGATGCTTGATTATAGGTTGAGGTCGAATTATTAATTAGATATTATTTGAGGGTGTTAGCTTGTGGGGATTTTCTGGATCAGCATACTGAGATTTTATTTGAGTGATTCAACAGCTTAAGGTGAGTTTCCGCACCATGTTTGGTGGGTCGAAGGCACCAATGTCACCCCATAGTTTATTATGATTAGGATGCTAGTTGTCTGCGTGACTCTTTCATGTATGATATGTGTTTATATGTATACTGGGTAGGGCCTGATGATTATATTGTATGCTATTTATTTTTGTAATTTTTGCATGTGTTTGTGTTTGTATGTATACTGGACAGGGCCCGATGGTAGGTAGGGCCTGATGGCTAACAGATTTGTTCCGAGTGGGGATCGATGTTAGGTGGGGCCCGTTATATGTTTGATATGTGTGATATGTGGTATTTTGGGGAACTCACTAAGTTTTGTGCTTACGGTTCTCAGTTTATGTTTCAAGTACTTTTGGTTCGAAGGGGGAAGAGCTCGGGATGATTGCAGTTCACACACTACGATATTCTGCATTTTATATGACTCTGATTGTACTTGGATGTTATTTGATATACTCTTATTTCACTATGGTTTTATGATATTGTTATGGATAACAGTTTTATTGATATAAAAATCAAAATTTTTGGTCTTAATTTTTGGGACGTTACAATTTTGCAATAAATTTAAACTTTTAAAAACAATATATATTAAAACCAAACCATAAATTTTATTATAAAAAAGTTTCATACCCAACCCCAAGATCAACATAAGTTAAAAAGCCCATTACTAAATTATAAATTCCCAGAAATCACATGGAAGCATAATCCAGTATATATAGTAAAATTCCGTCAAACGAAATCAAGTCGTTATGTACGATCAAACTTTGTTATCCTTGGTGCATGACAATCATGAATCATTAGTTTTTAAGGGAAGGGTAAGCATGAAGCTTAGTGAATTTCAACACATATATAGCATAACATTACACATGCTCTACCCCTATCATATGTATACAAATAACATATAATCAAATAACCACACATGCAAGTCTAAGAACATAATAGAAACAAACATATACTAATTTGGGACACATAGACTAAAAGCTCGACCCCCTGCTCAGTACGTTGAGCTCTCCTATGTGTATTCATCAGTATGTTGAGTGAATATCGTATCCCTCGGTACGTTAAAGGGATAATGTATGTATATCTCTAGGTACATTGAGCAGATACCGTACAACTACTAGACACATAGTATAGCCTAATACTACCCACATACATCCTACAAGCACACACGACCTAAGGGAAAGGATGCACAACATAAATACAATGTAGTGGGAAACTTACATGAATCCACAATAGGGATGTCAAAAACCCTGTGGGACCCCATTCCTGTGGGATCCCGATACCATACGGGACTATTTTCTAAAAAATTCGGGAGCGGGAATGAGGGTGGGGGCAGGATTTAACCCCGTTTATTTTTGGGATCGGGGTCGGGAGTAGGTGTTTCCATCCCGTACTCCCGTAGGGGCCCCGGTTGTATATATATATATATATATATATATATATATATATATATATATATATATATATATAATGTTGGATTTTTAATTTTTTAGTTGCAAAAAATTTAGGATTTAAGCTTTTAAAGTTATTAAAAATAGTCTTTTTAGCATAAAACATAACAGTTTTTTTAGCAAAAAATCCAATTTAAGCCTATAAACCAGGTGAACGGGGGCAATGGAGGTAAGCGGGGGTGGGATCGGGGGCAGTGTAAACGAGGGATCCGGGTGTGGGACCGGGGGTGGGGGCAACAAATGATTTCGGGGGTGGGGGCGGGCAACTATTTCCGCCCCCTTTTGGTCCTGTTGACATCCCTAATCCACAATGTGAACCTTAAGGAAAACTTTGGGAAACTAATGCAATCAGGCTACCTCACAACCTTCCTATAATATCGTCAAAAGTCGGTCAATACCAAGTCTAAGGTCCTTAACACAATTATATATCATTTGGGTTAATTTCTCATAAATCAACCCAAAACAACAGTCTATTGAAGACCATTTTCACCTAGTTAAACTTATCAAAACTGATATCCCAACTAGTATTCTAGTATTTTATACTCTTAACTTTCCAGTGACTAATTGCACAAGTCCATACGATTCCTCTACCATTTATTATAAATTTTACAAAACAATGTATCATAGCAGCTAAAACCGGACCATTCGGTGAAACTTGCACTTTTCACCCTAGTTAACCAATTTCAAGTTTAGGATAAAATCATGGAGTTACTAGACTCACTTTATAAACTTTAGGCATTTACCTCACCTAAATCCGGCCTTCCACAAATTAGTGATAGTGTTTGCAAAATATTACAAAAACTAGGAATTATTACATGAAATCATAGCTTTGTATTTTGGGTTAATTTGACATCTTAACTGATTAATTCCTTAGGAAAATGACCCCATAGCTGGAAGATGAGGTCTTAACAATGACTATGAGGTGTTGTGACAAAATAGTCATTTGGTGGTGTAAACCACAACTCAAAGTACGATGTCTAAATGAGAAAAGAAAGTACAATGTCTAAAGGAAAAACACAACTAGGGTTAAGGTTTCTCCGTGATTCACAACCTTGAAAAACTTGAAAAAGCACTACCCACTACCACCATTGCGATGTGAACAGTGGTGGCCATGTTCAACGACTATGGCAGCCACAGTGGTACTGAAGGTAGTTCTAGGGTAAACACGCACCAAAGAATGAGAAGAAAGACAAAATTAAAACTTACTTGAATAAAAAGTTAACACCACCACCAACCTCTCATTCTCACTATCGATCACCCTCTGTTAGCCTCCTTTCTTTAGCTCATCCCTATGTTTTTCCCGTTGCCTCTCTCTCTCTCTCTCTCTCTCTCTCTCTTTCTCTCTCTCTCTCTCTCTGTCTCTCTCTTTCTTTCTCTCTCTCTCTCTCTCTCTCTCTCTCTCTCTCTCTGCACCACCAACAACCTCTCATTCTCTTTGTCGACCACCCTCCGTTAGCCTTATTTCTTTAACTTGCCCTTATGTATTTCTTGTCGCCTCTTTCTCTCTCTCTCTCTCTCTCTATCTCTCTCTTTCTCTCGGCCTCAATACAAACACCAATACACTAACACAAAGTTTATGATTTTTTGCGCTTTTAGGTTTTCAATGTGAATAAGGATTAATTAGGGCCTCAACAAGAGAAAAGAGATAATCAAACCTATCCACCATTAGCCATTTAAGCTTTTAGCTCAACCAACTTTCTTATAATGATGATTTATACCCCAAAATTTAAAAATTTAACATACAAATTTAAATTGAACCATTTAAGTACCTCACTTCATAAATAGAATACCAATAATGCAATTTAATAAAAATAAAAATAACATACTAGAAATTAGGATGTTACTACTCTCCCCCGCTTGAATCAGACTTCGTCCTCAATGACGATTTCTACCAAAAATTTAAAAGTTTAACATACAAATTTCAATTGAACCATTTAAGTCCTTCACTTCATACACAGAATACCAATAATTCAATTTAATAAAAATAAAAATAAAATATCAAAAATCTGGATGTTACAACTCTCCCGCACTTGAATCAGACTTTGTCCTCAAAATCACTACTGACAAATAACTCAGGGTCATGTACCTGTATCTCCGCATATGGCTCCCATTTCTACTCAGAACTGTTTCAATGTTGCCACTAAACCTTTACCAGCCAAATCGCTTTGTTATATAGAGTCTTTGTCTTTCTCTCGATAATGGTGATCAGTTTCTCAACATAATTAAGCTGCTTGTCGATTTGTATGTCCTCCACCGGAACCACTGTTGTCTCATCCACCAAAGACTTCTGAAACCGAGACACATAGAAAGTGTTATGGATTAAACTCAACTCACCTGTTAGCTCTAAATGATATGCCACTTTCTTTACTCGTGCAATAATCTTGTAAGGAACTATGTATAGTGGCCCTAATTTTAACCTCCTACGAAACCGGATAACATATTCATATGGTGAAACCTTCAATAAAACATAATTTCCTTCCTGAAACTCCAAATACGATCGCCTTCTTTTCGGCGTAGCTTTTCTTTCGACTCTGTGTGGTAACCAGCCGCTCTCGTACCATCTAAATTATCTCATTCATCATAAGCACTATGCTTATGCCCCCTAGTACCTGATGACCAACCTCACCCCAAGAAATGGACTTCTTACACTTCCTACCATACAAAACCTCGAATAACGGAATTCCAATACTTGAATAATAACTTTTGTTATATGAAATGCAACTAGTGGGAGATATTTATCCCAACTTCCACCAAAGTTTATGGAACAAGATCAAACAATATCCTTAAGCGTCTAGATCATATACTTATTTTGACCATCTGTCAATTTGTGGAAAGTTGTACAAAATCGTATTTGTGTACCCAATTCCTCTTGAAACTTCTCTTAAAACCAATATGTAAACAATATACCCTTGTCAAAGACAATAGAAACTGGAACCCCATGCATAAAAAAAACATTTTTTTTTCACATAAATATATGCCAACTTCTATGTAGAGGAGCTCTACTAAATAGGTAAAAAGTGAGAACTCTTGGTCAATCGATCCACAATGACCCATATCACATCGATGCCTCACGATGTCTTCGAAATCTTGGTAATTAGGTCCATTGTGATATGTTTCTACTTCCATACGAGAATCTCCAAAGGTTGTAGCTTATCATGCGACCTCTAGTGCTCACCCTTAACCTTCTGACATGTCAAGCATTTCTCTACATAATTGGTAACATTTTGCTTCATGCAGGGCCATAATAATCCTTGTGCAAGTCTCAATACATTTTTCTCACACCGAAATATATAGATTATTTGGACTTATAAGTCTTGTCTATCAGTATCTTCTTGTTTCCCTGGTGAAATGGACCCAAACTCGACCATAACATATCAACAACTCCCGACTTGTAACATCATAATTTTTAAGATAGAAACTTTTGATTTGTAATTTAAATAAAGAAGTCATTTTCATAAGGTAATTTCATAAATTCATTTGTTCCAAAAGTTTATGTGACAACCCGAAATCTCTACCTATAAGTCATCTCGATCAATGAAAGTCAGACTCATTTATGTTATCGCTTTATTGTGCTCAGAGTCAGTTTGAGAATCTCTAAGCCTAGTACACTTAAGAGTTGGATGTTGAGAAGTGTTAGCTTGGGATTAGAGGAATGCAATCGAACTAGAAAACTCTTCAAAGGGTGTTCACGGCCGTGAACCCATGTTGGGCCATGAACCCCCCCCCCCCCTCTCTCTCTCTATATATATATATATATATATATATATATATATATATATATATATATATATATATATATATATATATGTTTCCTTCATTTTTCCTCATTTCTTCCCTCTTTGGCCGAAAACTCCTCAAGACTCTCCTAAGACTCATCCAAAAAAAAAAAAACTCTTTGTTCACCCCACAAACGTAATTGATTCATCCCTTTTCACTTGTTATTCATCTTATTCATGTAAATAGCTTCCATTGATTCATCACTTTCATCACCATCTTTATGATCTTGAAGATTTCACGACCGTGAACCCTTCATAGATGGGACGTAAACCCTTCAAATGTTCATGAATGGGCCGTAAACCCTTCATGTGTTCATGGGCCATAAACACATCTTGGGCCGTAAACCCTTCATGTGTTCATGGGTCGTGAACCCATGGTGGTTTGGCCGTGAACTCCTTTTTATCCCTCATTCTTGGTTCTAACACTTCATTGTAAGTGTTTCCTACATCCTAAGGGTGTTTCCTATACTTGTTAGTGGTTTTAGACACTAATTTTAGGCCTATACATGTTAATATGTGCTTAATAGGACCGTATTGTGCTCGAGACTTCACTTAGCATGCCAAACATCCTATCTTTGTCATTCACAATCAGGTGAGTTCATACCCCTATAATTTTTGAGCTTTTTAATGTTTTAAGGGGGGGGGGGGGGGGAATACAAGTAAAAGCATAAGAAATCTTGTGTTTAAAAATATAATTTGGTTTATTATATTTTCCTATCATTGGCATGTATTGAACGTAGAACTACTAAACATGATAAACATTGTTATTACTAGACTTGAAATCAGTTTTCCAAAACATGTTGAGATACAAACATTACAAGTATAGTTTTAAAACAAGGAAACAAACTTATGAACTTTGAAATAAGAGGTATTATTTTTATAAGGATTCATATTAATAACAAAAGGGGTTTTCATAATATTATTCATGGATTCGTTGAGAGAACTAGAATCTGAGACACGTCTTCTGGGAAGTCTACCCCTTGTAACCAGAGTCTTCTGGAGGGAGAGCATGAGTTTGTGAATAGATCTATATAGGAGTGACAATGCCGCACCATGACTATTAGCTACAGTCAACCAAGGGTGACAAACGTCATTCAGTTCACAACGTCCGAAGTACGTAGTAATGTTTATCGTCCATAGTATGGTTATAAGAACTCACAAGGTAAAAAACGACTCATTCACATAATAATGTACTTAACAATCAGTCATCAGGGTTAATAACTAAGGGATTACTTAGTATATACATTAGGGTGATACGAAATTAACCTCTAACATGCAGTGGGATGTGTGACTTCCACCTCATTCCCTGTTCCTTGTTTGGTTGTGGGTTTAGGGTAGAACCACGCAATCGACCATAAATTCGATCTTGATTTCTATACCTCGTATGTACTAAGTGATCACAGGAGGGTATTAACAACACTTTCAGTATACAAAACAATACGTATTCAACTTGTTTTATTTATGTAATAAAACTACTATACGTTACTGGTGGTAGCCAGGGTTTTCAAACTGAACAATGCTTAAACAACATAAGTATTGTAGATACTTGTACTCTTTGATTTGGAACAAATAATTCTATAACTTACACTTAGGGAAAATATAGGATTTTCCAAGATAAACATCAGTACTTTACAAACAATGGGATTATTATTCAATAAACGAATATTCATTATTATTTCTATAAATCCTTAGTCTATACAACTGAGTTACATATGAAGAATATCCGATTGGCTGTGGAATGTGTGGTTTCCGCCTCATTCCATATTCATTGTTTGGTTGTGGGTTTAGGGGAGATCCAGACAATTAATTGTTTGTTCGATATTGGTTTATACATAACTAGTATGAACTAAGTAGTTATAGAAGGGATGGGTTTAATGTTGCATTTCATAAGAAAATATTGGATTTTCTTGAGGAACAATAACAACAGATATCAAAGGACTAATACAGTTAAATATGTAAGTATCTAATGAATACTTCAGAGTTATATACTTGAAGATCCGACATGCAGTAGGATGTGTGACTCCGCCTCATTTCCTGTTCCTTGTTTGGTTGTGGGCTTGAGGCAGAACCACACAATCGATTTTTTGTCCGATCTGGATTGTATATGATTTGTATACACTAAGTAATCGCAATAGGAACTAGTAAGAATCATTTGTTTTTACTTAGCATTCATTACATAAGAAAATATAAGGTTTTCTCGAGAAACACAATGCACTTTCCGAAAGAACACATAACAATTTTCTAAAACAAAATGCTTACGAACTCACCAGCTTAATGTTGATACTCTTTCAAAACCTACTTGTATTCTCAGGGCACTAGTAGACAGGTACACACTCAGGGTTCAAGAAGATGGAGCATAGTAGCTTCGAGTCTTTACTTATTATTTACTTTTGGAGTTAGTCATATATGATTCGAAAACCATGTAAACTTTATTCTATTAATACAATGGTTGTTGTTGCTTTGATTACTATTATTCAACTGTTGTGATGCTGTACATGACGTCCTCCGCTCCCAAACGTTTCCGCCGTTCGGTTTGGGGTGTCACATGTTACATCCCAAAAATCAGGGTATGTTTATAAATACAAAATCACAAATACGAAAATTGTCAACATGTGCATAGCCAGGCCTTCGCCTTCCCAAGATCACCTGAAGTACCTGAAAAGTTTAATCGACAACTATAAGCCAAATTTTAGTAAGTTCCTGAAAATACCATATACCATAATATACATACAAGCATACAAACATTGGCAATCAGTCCATGACTGGTCGGCCCTTGATAGCTTCATTTTATTTACTTCTTTTTATAGTTTATTTTAGTACATTTCATTCGCATTTTAGTTAGCTTCCATGCATATTTTCCCTTTTTGTTATTTTTATGACCATTTCAGGGTACTTTCTAGTTTCTTGAGCATTATTGCAGATTTTCTTGGAAACTAGTGGGGCGGCACTCTTGGGAGGCAATTGGGCTTGAAGGGAATTGGAGATTTTGTGCTTGATGGCTATGAATGTGATTCATGGGGTGGACTTGTCAATTGCTTGAAGGCTTGGAAGAATTGAGCTTTAAATTTGAAAGATGCGGGAGAATTCTTGAGTATGTAAGCATATTTTTTTGGGAGTTTGCGGAAGTTTTGAATGATGTGGATAGACAAATTGGGCTCAAATTGTAACAGACCGGATCCCCAGGTATCTTCATTTCATATATTTTTGGACATTCTGTGAGGGGACTCGGCGAGTTGGAGGTCGAACTCGCCGAGTCGGGTCGCGGTTTTGGGTGGGGGTTCGCGTCCGGACTCGGCGAGTCCAAGGGATGGACTCGGCGAGTCCGCGCTGTTTAATGAAACCCTAATTTCCCGCTCCTAAGCCCTATTTAAAGGACCTTATGGCCCTCATTTGCAGCCACCTTGAACCCTAAGAGCCCCCATACGTCTGTGAGCCCTTGTGAGAGTGTTTAGAGGCTTTTTGTTCATTATTTTGTGGGATATTGCAAGGAAAGGAGGGAGAGGATCAAGCTTGAAGAGTTGGGGAGCTTGGATCTGTTGCTACTTCACCAAGGGAGTCTTCTTGAGGTAATTTTCAGAGCCAAACTTCGTGTTTTGTGTTGATGTGCCAAATCTAGGGTTTCTTCTTGCATTTCTTGGCTTGAATTGGAAGTATGAGAGGTCCCATGGAGATATGGAACCTAGATCTGGACCTTAGCAGGTCCAGGAGACCCCTTATGACAAGCTTTATGTCCATTCTTTTGAGTTAGAAGCTAAACTTGCCATATTAGAGGTTGTTTCTTCAAAATAAGCCTTGTATGCATTGCATGGCAACCAAGACCGAGACTTTACATGACAAATAAGCTTGGGAAGGCCAGATCTATGTATGTATGGAACGGATCTGACCGCAAAAGCCAGTTTTAGCTAGTGCATGGCATGGACTCGCCGAGTCTGAAGAACAGACTCGACGAGTCGCTTGAAGATTGTCTTTGAGACCATCCTGTGTGTAGTCCGGACCGAGTTGAGGGCGACTCAGTGAGTCGCAGAGAGTTGGAAAGGTTTTGACAGGTGGACCGAGTCAGGTTGGGACTCGCCGAGTTGACCTTCGACTCGGCGAGTCGAGTCGCAGTGGCCCTGTGATTCAGGCCCAGGAGGAACTCGTTGAGTCGGGGGAGTACTCGACGAGTCAAAAGGGAAAAACCTTGATAGTTGATTAAAATGCGTAGACTCGCCGAGTCACTAGTGTGCACTCGCCGAGTCCGGTCCAAATTGATTAAAGACTGTTGACCAAGTCAACCTGTGTTGACTTGATAAGGATGGCCCACCTTTGTGGTACAAGTAATAATTATAGATTTATAATATCATAGGAGGATTGCAGCTCGAGGGTTCGAGCCCGAGTGATTTCAGGATTCACGATTAGCGACTTAGCGAGGCATACGAGGTGAGTCTTCTCACTATACTGTACCCGGAAGGGTTTTGACTGTGCGACCGAAAGGTCAAATATGATATGAGATATATGCCTTATGTGTGTTAAGTTATTTTTTATATGTGCCATGTATGATATGTTTGATTTGGGCCGGAAGGCAACATGATATGGGCCGGAAGGCGTGGTCATATGGACTGTAAGGTTGACATGGGTAGGACCGGAAGGTTTACCCAGTCGGGACGGAAGTCCCCTGAGACACATGGACCGGAAGGTCAAGGCCTGGAAAGGCGTATGTGCGTATGTTGTATTTTGGGGAACTCACTAAGCTTTATGCTTACAGTTGTTGTATTATGTGTTTCAGGTACTAGTGAGGACCGTGGAAAGGCGCCAGCGTGACCGTACACACACTCGGGGAAACCATTTTGTTATCTTTTGTTATGTAATCGATTGTGACTAAATTGTTACTTTGGAATCTAAACTTATTACTCATGTTTTGATGATTGTAAAAATGAAAATTTTTGGTTGGAATTTTATGACGTTACAAATTGGTATCAGAGCCTTGGTTTGAGGGATTCGGGTACACCTTCGGGCGTAACTGAACTCAAATCGGGGATTTGAGAAAATTAAAAAAAAAAATAATAATAAAAAAATAAATTTTTGATAAGTGAGACGACCAAAGAAGAAAAAGTGTGTACGGTCAGCCAGCGCCCGAACGGTAAAGATCCCCAAAATACTCTTACAATATGTGTTATGAGATATGTTATGATATGATACGCATGCTAGTAGACTAGGTATACATATTAGGACTAGAGTGGCTTGATTTTGTGATGCCTTAGTCTAGGGAAACCTGTTTCTATGAGGTGCTCGAGAGCGAGTGGGTAACTAGTGTATGACAAGAATAGAGTACTCAGGATCCGGGGTTTGGGGAGGAGGACTTGGGGTGAATACCGACGCGGTGTAATTGGTAGTATTGGGCCCGTACTACCAAGGACACCGGGTCAGTGGGCAGCCCAAGTAAGAATCCCTGAGTATCGGAGACTGAGCGGGACTACGTTATCGAGTGCGATTATGCCGATAGAGTCTCTGATATTTTTATGTTATATTTCAGAGACATCATGGTTGGACCACGACACAGACTTGGTACGAGTGGAGTGACTGATGAGGAGCTTCGTCAGATGATTCATGAGGAGGTAGCTGCAGCGATCCGGGCCGAGATTCCGGAGATGTTTGGGTCTATTAAGACCACACTGATGGAGACGTTTGATGAGCGGTACGCCGCGTTGACTGAGGCTGCCGCCGCTGTAGCTACCGCAGCTGTGGTCGCTGCCAGACCACAGGGGGGTGACTCGTTGCTGTTCTGGGAGTTCAGCAACACGAAACCACCAGAGTTTGACGGGACGCAGGATCCGATTGCTGCGATGAGATGGATTGCTGATATCGAGGGATGCTTCTATACTTGTTCATGTCCGGAGCATCTGAGGGTACGGTTCGCCTTGAACCAGCTCCACCTGGGAGCAAAGGATTGGTGGAAGTTCGTGACGACGAACTTCACTCTTGCGGAGGTTTCAGCCGTGACTTGGGAGAGATTTACTGCTATGTTCAGAGACGAGTATGTTCCCCCGGTGGAGAGGGAACGGTTGGTTCAGGAGTTCTTGACCCTCAAGCAAGGTAATGATTCGGTTACGGTGATCACGTGGAAGTTTCATGAGAGGGCGATGTTCTGCCCCGAGCAGGTGTCCATGGAGCAGGCTCGGATGAGCCGGTATTTGGGAGTGCTGGGGAGACGATGAGTCGTCCCCTGCGAGTTGCTATAGCGGATGAGAGAGCGGTATACGCCACCGAGGTGATTCGAGGATGCGTGCTCGAGATTTTTGGGGTTGAGTTTCCTATAGACTTGGTCCCTATAGCTATGGGGGATGTTTGCATTATCGTGGGCATGGATTGGTTGAGCAAGTTTGGAGCAGTCATTGACTGCGAGAGACAGCTGGTGATGATTCGAGACCCTAGTGGGGGAGTGCTCACGGTTTATGGCGAGGGGACTCGGTGTGGGCCGGCATTTTGTTCGGCTGCCAGGGTGAGGCAGAGTTTGCAGCAGGGCTGTGATGGATTCATAGCCTATGTGATGGATACTAGAGTGACCGCGGAGAGGCCCAATTCGATTGATGACGTTTCGGTCGTATGCGAGTTTTCGGATGTGTTCCTCGAAGAGTTACCAGGTGTGCCTCCGGAGTGGCAAGTGGAGTTTCGTATCGATTTGGTTCCGGGAGCGGCACCCATCGCCAAGGCGCCTTATCGTCTTGCTCCGCCGGAAATGCAGGAATTATCCTCGCAGCTTCAGGAGCTGTTGGGAAAGGGATTCATTCGACCGAGTAGCTCGCCTTGGGGAGCACCGATTTTGTTCGTCAAGAAAAAGGATGGTTCCTATCGGATGTGTATCGATTATCGGGAGTTGAACAAGTTGACGGTTAAGAACCAATATCCGTTACCTAGGATCGATGATCTGTTCGATCAGCTGCAGGGGGCCTCTTGGTTTTCCAAGATTGACTTGAGGTCGGGATATCATCAGATGAGGGTTCGCGAGGAGGATATACAAAAGACTGCTTTCAGGACTCGTTATGGGCATTGTGAGTTTGTGGTGATGCCTTTTGGGCTCACCAATTCCCCGGCCGCGTTCATGGATCTCATGAACCGGGTGTGCCGACCGATGCTGGATCGGTCGGTGATCGTATTCATCGATGATATTTTAGTGTATTCGAGGACTAGGGACCAGCATGAGGAACATTTGCGGGAGATTCTTGGGGTTTTGAGATCGGAGAGACTGTATGCCAAGTTCTCCAAGTGTGATTTCTGGTTACGAGAGGTCCAATTCCTCGGGCACCTTGTGAACCAGAAAGGGATATTGGTCGACCCGGCCAAGATTGAGGCGGTGTTGAGGTGGGAGGTGCCGAGATCGCCCACCGAGATCAGGAGTTTTCTGGGTTTGGCTGGATATTACCGCAGATTTATCAAGGATTTTTCCAAGATCGCTGTGCCACTTACTAGGATGACCCGGAAGGGTGTTACGTTTTCATGGGGACCGGAGCAGCAGTCTTCATTTGAGACGCTTCGTCAGAAATTGTGCGAGGCTCTAGTGCTTGCACTCCCGGAAGGGATGGAGGATTTTGTGGTATACTGTGATGCCTCTATATCGGGTTTGGGGGCGGTACTTATGCAGAGGGGTCATGTGATAGCGTACGCTTCGAGGCAGTTGAAGCCTCATGAGTCGAGATATCCTACGCACGACCTGGAATTGGGGGCGGTTGTCACACCCCCGAACCAGACGGCGGAAACGTCCGGGGGCTGTCGTGACTCAATTGAATACCATAACATTGAATACATATGAAACATAACAACATTCGTCACCATTCATCAACATAGTACAACCAGTAGTGTTTACATAACATACATTGTTTAAACATTACATTCCCCAAAAATTAAGTTGTTTAATTCATACAAAAATAAACCGCAACCGTCACTGGATATGATTTCCCTTGATTCACTGGCTCCCTGAGAATACAAGTATTTTGAAAAACGTCAACATATGAAATGTTGGTGAGTTCATAAGTAGTGTTTAAAATCGAAGGTTTGTATTGTTTGAAAAACCACCAGAAAATCCGATATTTTCTGAAAAGGAAAGCTTTTAAAAAGGTTTGTGAAGATCCATAGGTATGCTTTGCTTGTTTCTATACTTAAAAAAAAAATGTTCATTGAAGTTGTATGCTTTTCAAATTTGTGTGTATTGAAAACCCTAGGAAAACCCGATGTTCTCCTAGTTCCTTGAATTACGTGATGATACATTGAAACCACGGCATAGCGTATAGTGTCAGTCCCGGGCGACGTTGGAAGGTTCTCGAGCAGGATTATTTACTAAAAACCCGCGTTACACAAACGCCCAGTTTATAGTTATACTAACGACTCCGAAGGCGTCGTCAGTACTAATCGCGTTATCCAATCGCCCTGACTAGGTGAAGTCCCACATCCGAAGAGAAAGAGGTCACGAAGACCCCGGTAACTCCATTAGCCGGTTGGGGATAAAATGTACGAGGGGTCCCAGACCCGCCTCGCATGAAATGTAGACCTTACTAGCAAGACCAAAGGACCCTTGGGGACCGGTGGTATACAAGCCATTGAAAGTCCATTTACGTTGTGTCGGATCGGTAAAACCCAACACTCCGTAAAAAAAAAATGTCTTCGGGCCTTAAGATCAGGTCATTGGGCTAGCTAGGCTCAACGAACAAGATTTTACACTTGTGGGGCCCAAAGATGGTGCATAGACGTCTGTGCACACTCGCATGTGTATGTATAACCAAACGTTCCTTGTATGAATCGTAGTGTTAGTAGTTGTAGATTTTTATTGGCTCGAGACCGAGCCAATTCGTTTAACAACGACTTTTGGTATTGTAATGTATTGTATTTCGTTGATAGTCGTGGTGCCATCGTTCGATCAAATTGTGTATATTGAACTAGCCTTGAAATATTCCTGTTTTCAGCCCCTCATCATTTGTAAAATTTACATTTTTAACCCTTTATATTAAATACTTCCCGGTTTAGTCCTTAAACTATTTTTCTTGACATTTTAACACCAAAAATTATTGAAATTAATATTTTTCAACATGTTTTTCATAAAAACAGTTTAAGTTCTTAAAAATGCAGTTTTCGCGGTTTTAACCCCTTCTTTTCGCAACTTTTACAATTTTGGCCCAATTTGGAAAATTTTTGCAACTTTGGTCCTTTTTAAATTTAAAAAGCATTTTTAACCTTTGAAAAGGGGTTGGAACACTTATAGTCCACTGTTTTACAGAAAGTTACAGTTTTGGCCCTCCAAAACAGAAAAATTCGCATAATGGGCCTTATTGGGCCGAAAGTTACATTTTTAGCCCATTAAGCTTAAAATTTATGATTTTAGTCCCCTAAATGAGTATATTTCTAGAAATTTACTTATGAAAACTGTTTTGGCACACTTCATCCATCAGAATCTGTGAAATGACGATTTGGGCCCTTATTTTTGCATTTTTCACATTTTAGGCCCAAAATTTGTGTTTTTAACCCAAAGAAATTATTACTAAACTACTTAGCCATTTTTCTTGAAGCACTTTGTGTTTAGAAATATATTTGAAGTAAAAATCATGTAGCACAAGTTATATCTCGGTTTTGATGAGTTTTGAGGCTAGATCCAACATAAAAACACATAAAAGCATACATATAAGCATGGAAATCATACAAGGCATACAAACACATATAGATCTACACTTTCACTTGTATTCCCCCCCACAAAACTCATAAAAACAGAAAATAGGGGTATGAAGCTCACCTTGGGGTGTTGATTCGGTTTTGCAAGGAAAATGGAAGGAAAAATGAAGTGTTTTTGGCCTTGGCTCCCTTTGATGAAGATCTCGAGTTTTGAGATGGTTCTAGGGTGCAAGATCACGATTTTTGCATAGATTAGGAAAGGATTTTGATAACAAAAGAATTTAAACCATAGATCTATGCATAATCTTACCTTAGATGATGATTTACTTGCAAAATCCTCTTGGAAAGTCCCTAATTTTCGAGATTTTTGGAGAGGGGAGGAAGGAGAGTTCTTGAGTGAATCTAGAGAGAAATGGAGATATTTTTGGTGTGTGTGAGAGGGGGTTCGGCCGAGAGTGAGGGAGAAGAGAAGAAGAGATGACTTTTGAAGTGATATGCATGGAGATATGGACTAAGGTGCATGGAAACATGTTGAGTAATAATGAGGTGGCACTTGAAAGTCAACTCCTTCTTGTGTTTGGGCCTTGGGCCGAGAATATGAAGGGAAGAGGGAAGAATTGGGCTTTTTGCCCCTAAGCCCAACATTAGAGGTAGTTTAGGGTATTTATTGGCCTTATAAATAAAAGTGTGATTTTTATGCTTTATTAAGCTAGGTTAGGTTAAATTATGGATCAAGCTTGTGATTTATTTTATTCTAGGCCCAATATGACCTAAAATGTTGGAATAAATTAGTGTGGGTCCAATTAGAGCCCAATTAGGGTCCTAAGCCCATGATAGTCCAATTGAAAGCTTATTGGTCCATTTGGAGCCAATAATGAAGTTCTAGTCTAAGATAGACTTAACAAGCACTTCTAGGGTTTTCCAATTGTTTGATGACTACTTGTAGTACTTGTATGATGTGTTTGATTGAAGTTTTTGATTCACATTAGGTTGAATGCATAGATTACATGGCTCAAAATTTACAGTTGTGACATCATCCCCCCGTTAGAGGGAATTTCGTCCCGAAATTCTGTTTTGAAAGCTAGATTTGAGAAAACTAGAATAGGTGAGGGTACTTTTGCTTCATTTGATCTTCGCGTTCCCACGTGAATTCTGGCCCACGCTTTGCGTTCCACCGTACCTTCACGATCGGGATGCGACCCTGCTTAGTATGCTTCACCTCCCTGTCCATAATTTCGATTGGTTCTTCGACGAACAGGAGATTCTCATTGATTTCGATTTCGTCAAGAGGAATGACAAGGGTTTCATCTGATAGGCACTTTTTCAGATTAGAAACATGAAACACGGGGTGTACACCGTTTAGCTCTGCGGGTAGTTGTAGTCTGTATGCTACTGGACCTATTCGGGCGACGATTTCGAAAGGTCCAACGTATCGCGGGTTCAGCTTTCCCCGTTTTCCGAAACGTATAACCCCTTTCCAGGGTGAGACCTTCAACATTACTCGATCACCGACCTGGAACTCTAAGGGCTTTCGCCGTTTATCAGCGTAGCTCTTTTGCCGGTCACGCAATGCCTGTAATCGAGCTTTGATCTGGACAATCTTTTCTGTGGTCTCGCGAATGATTTCCGGTCCCGTTAATGCCCTGTTTGACGCATGTGTTCTTGCTAGCTGGGTGTCACCTACTTCAGCCCAACACAACGGTGATCTACATTTACGCCCGTACAGTGCTTCGAAAGGGGCCACCTTAATGCTCGAATGATAACTATTGTTATATGAAAACTCGATCAACGGTAGGTGGGTATCCCAAGACTTTCCGAAGTCTATCACACATGCACGAAGCATGTCTTCAAGCGTCTGAATGGTTCGTTCGCTTTGTCCGTCCGTTTGTGGGTGATACGCTGTGCTCATATCAAGATGAGTTCCCATTGCCTTGTGGAGCGACTGCCAAAAGCATGACGTGAACCTACTGTCCCTATCCGAGATGATAGATTTTGGCACTCCATGAAGTCTTACAATCTCTCGTAGGTATAAACGCGTCAGCCTCTCCATCTTGTAGGACTCTTTGATGGGCAGGAAATGGGCAGATTTCGTCAGTCGATCGATGATTACCCATATGGTGTCCAAACCGTCCGGCGTCTTGGGCAGCTTGGTCACGAAGTCCATAGAAATCCCCTCCCATTTCCACTCAGGGATTGCCGGTTGCTGTAACAATCCGGAAGGTTTCTGGTATTCCACTTTTACCTTGGCACACGTAAGGCACTTACTAACATAAGTTGCGATTTCCGCCTTCATGTTAGGCCACCAATAGTGCTGCTTAATGTCCAAATACATCTTGTCCGAACCAGGATGAATGGAGTATCGTGTCTTGTGGGCTTCCTTCATAACGATCTCCCTGAATCCTCCGATCTTTGGAACCCAAATACGGTTCATGAAGTAGTATACCCCATTCTCTTTGACTTCCAGGTTCTTCTCCATTCCGCGTAATGCCTCGCTAGTTCTATTTTCCATTTTCATAGCCTCTGCCTGGACTGATGCAATTTGAGTGGTCAGATGAGACTGAATGGTTATCGAGTGCGTTTTCGTACGGCGATTGGTGTGCTCCTTCCGACTTAATGCGTCAGCTACCACATTGGCCTTGCCGGGATGGTACTTGATCTCGCATTCGTAGTCGTTTAACAACTCCACCCATCTTCGTTGTCTCATGTTCAGCTCCTTCTGATTCAAGATGTGCTGGAGGCTTTTGTGGTCTGTGAAGATGGTGCACTTCGTACCGTACAGGTAGTGCCTCCAAATTTTTAGGGCGAAGACCACAGCTCCCAGTTCTAGGTCGTGGGTTGTGTAATTTACTTCGTGCGTCTTTAGTTGACGGGACGCATATGCTATCACTTTTCCACGTTGCATGAGAACGCAACCTAAGCCTTGATTTGACGCGTCACAGTAAACTACAAAATCTTCCGTTCCTTCGGGTAGAGATAGTACAGGAGCGCTACAAAGAGCTTGCTTCAAGGCTCGAAACGCGAACTCTTGTCGGTCTGTCCACTTGAATGGCACACTCTTTTGCGTAAGCAAGGTAAGTGGCTTGGCGATTTTAGAGAAGTTTTGGATGAATCTCCTATAGTAGCCTGCTAGGCCTAAGAACTGACGAATTTCTGTGGGCGTAGTCGGAGTTGCCCATCCTTCCACAGCTTTGACCTTAGAGGGATCCACATGAATTCCATCTTGGCTAACTACGTGACCGAGAAAATTCACGCTCCGTAGCCAAAACTCACACTTAGAGAGTTTGGCGTAAAGCCTTTCCGATCGCAGCGTCTCTAGGACTTGTCGGAGATGTTGGCCATGCTCCTCTTTGCTTCGAGAATAGACGAGGATGTCATCGATAAACACAATGACGAAGTTATCCAAGAACGGTCGACAGATTCGGTTCATTAGGTCCATAAATGCGGCGGGTGCATTTGTTAGACCGAAGGGCATTACGACGAATTCATAATGTCCATAGCGGGTTCGGAAAGCGGTTTTAGGGATATCTTCTTCTCGGACCTTGAGTTGATGGTATCCGGATCGTAGATCAATTTTAGAAAAATAGCTAGCTCCTTGGAGCTGGTCGAATAGATCATCGATCCGAGGGAGTGGGTAGCGGTTTTTAACAGTGAGTTTATTCAACTCTCTGTAATCGATGCACATTCTGAAAGATCCGTCCTTCTTCTTGACAAAGAGCACCGGAGCTCCCCATGGTGAGTAGCTAGGTCGGATAAATCCCTTGTCCAGAAGCTCACTGAGTTGACTGGACAATTCCTGCATTTCAGCAGGTGCCAATCGATATGGTGATTTAGCGAGAGGAGTTGCTCCTGGGACGAGGTCGATTCGGAACTCAACCTGTCTCTCTGGGGGTACTCCTGGGAGATCTTCAGGAAACACGTCCGGGAATTCACACGCTACTGGAATGTCTTGGATGTTAATTTCTTCTTTGGTCTTGTCCACTATGTGGGCCAAGAACGCTAAGTTGTTCTTTCGCAGATGTTTTTGTGCTTTGATGCACGAGATAAGACGAAGATTCGTGCTAGGTTTGTCTCCGTAAATTACTAGGGTTTCGTGATTCGGGAGACGAAGGCGAACGGCCTTCTCGTGGCACAAAACCTCAGCATGGTGGGGGCTTAACCAATCCATGCCGATAATCACATCGAAACTCCTAATTGACACTGGCATCAGATCTATTCGTAAGACGTGTTGGTTAAGGGTTAGGGTACATCCAGTGTAGATTTCTCTAGTGGATTCGGTTTTCCCATTGGCCATTTCCACCGTATAGGTTTCATTTAGCTTTTGGGGTTGTTGTTTTAATAAGTGTTTAAACTTCTCGCTTACGAAACTTCGCTCCGCTCCGGTATCAAATAAGATGCATGCATAAGCGTGGTTTAGGAGGAACGTACCGGTCACAACTGCGGGGTCCTGAACTGCATCACTCTGACCCATAGTCAGCATTCTTCCTGCTCCTCTACTTCCTGAGTTGTTGTTGTTGTTAGGGCAGTCTCGACGGAAATGTCCCGTCCTTCCACACCCGAAACAGGTGTGGCTAAGCCCTGCATTGTTGCCACCGGCATTGGTGTTGTTGTTATTGCGAGGGTTGTTGTTGTTCTGGTTGTTTCCCTGATTCTGGTTCTGAGAAGGATAAGTCCTGCAGAACTTTGCAGTGTGTCCCCTTCGGTTGCAACTGGTGCAATGGAACTCCCTACATTCTCCTTGGTGATGGAAACCGCACTTGTTGCATTTGGGATGAGTACCGGAATAGGGTTTTGAGGTATTTGAAGCAACTGAGGTTGGAGCATGTGATGTGACTGGTACCGGCGCAGTGACAGCGTGAACTGCCACCGTTTGCTGCTTTTTAGAGGTCTCGGGACCCTGACGCCCCTTCCTCTTGTTGTTCCATCCTTTCTTACTATCGCTCTCCTTCTTCTTCTCAGTCTCTACCGGTTTCTCGCCCTTTTTGTGGTTATGATCGTATAGCCTCTTTGCCAATCTCTTCGCACTGTCAAAAGTTTCAGGGTTCGCAGCTATCACATTCCCTTGAATGGGGGATGTCAGTCCCCAAATGAATCGTTCAATCTTCTTTCCCTCTGATGTGATCATACCCGGGCACAACAGAGATAGTTCGCTGAATCTCGATATGTAAGCATCGATGTTCCCATTCTGCACCGTGAGATTCCATAGTTCCTGCTCCATCTTCTGTATTTCACCTCGAGGGCAGTACTCAGCCGTCAACATCTCTTTCATTTCTGCCCAGGGAATAGAGTTGGCGACCGGGAGTGTCATGGCTTCCACATGACCATTCCACCAAGTGAGTGCTTGGTCCACCAAAGTGCAGGCCGCGAACTTCACTTTCATCTGCTCGGGGCACTCACATATCTCGAATACCGACTCTACCTTCTCGATCCATCGCTTTAGGGCGATCACTCCTCCGGTACCGTTGAAAGTTCGGGGTTTAGCGTTCGCAAAGTCCTTGTAGGTGCACGTTTTAGTGAGTCCTTGGTTCGTCCCGTTGTTCGAACTTCCGGATCCTTGCCCGTTACCTCCTCCGTTGTTCCCTCGGTGAAGTTGTGCCATAGCCGCTGTGACTGCAGCAGACACGGCTGCCTGGAAAGCAGTGGAGTCAACTTCCGGTGGGGTTGGTTCGGGATTTCCGCGAGTAGCTGGGCGAGGCATCTTTCTGTCATGAAACGGAAAGATGTTGAGTGTACGTGGTTTCTGTGAGGTGGCGACCCTACTAACTAGGTGTATGGTACGAACCTAAACATTACTATCATCAAGCATGCAATCATAATGTCTCAACACATAGCAACTAAGAATAATTTAGCAAAACACACAAAAGTTCATTAATATTATCCGCATTTAGTACAAGAAAATTTGCTCGTTGGAGCATACATAGATAATGCTAATCTGACAGCATAACAGCTCCATGAGTAGTGTAGTCATTTAAACATAGAGCCGGAGTACATAACATAGTTCCTAATAACCTACTATAATAAGTCTACCCCTAACCGCGATGAGCTGTGTCCGGAGGTGGTGCCGAAGTCACATGCCGAAATGTTGCGCCAGTAACTGCGCCATCTCTGCCATGTCTCCAATAGCCTCATCCCTCTCATGCTCTGTTCGCACCGCCCGAGCTTCCATAGCATACAGCTGTTGTCGCAGTGCGACGACCTCAGCTTCGAGGGAACGGTTCTCTCTTGGGGGGTTCACTGGTGGAGCGGGGTGATCGTGTTGTGCTACGTCCTCATATGGCGGGATGGGGTCCTGGTCCCCAGCCTGATCTTCCTCGTCGTCACTGTCGATTCCTCCAAACTCGTAGTCAGTGTCTACATATTCATCGGGTCCGACATCGTGTGCTTCACCTGGATTCTCTCCTGGCTCATCCACAAGCATCCCGTGAGCTACTAAGGCCTGATAATACTGGATACCCTGCTGCTCCCCCTCCTCCTCTAGCCACCCGTTGTTTCCCTGATTAGGGAAGTAGGGGTCTCCCGGGTGATGAAAGCCAGCCATGCTGTCTGCGCGAGTACGTACATATGCTAACATTATCCTAGGAGGCTATGACTATTGTACAGACTAAGCAAACATTCTCTTTTTGGGTGCTAAAGGGTATAGTTTTAGGTTCCCTGGCTATTCCGATCTCATCAAGACGTGTGTTAGTTTTACCTTGGAGAGAACGTAGTTGATCAGGCTACATTCACTCCTTGGTATCCCTAAGAACAGTCCCGAATTAACCAAGATACCAGTATTATTGTGTTTGATTCATCGTTAGGTTCTTATTCCAAATGCAAGCAAGTGTGTTTTATTTACTCGTTCTGTTCAGAGTTATGTTAGTCCCTCTTTTTGGTTTATAGTTGCATATCAATGTATGGCTCGACATGCTAGTTCACTATAAACAAAGCTCTGATACCAACCTGTCACACCCCCGAACCAGACGGCGGAAACGTCCGGGGGTTGTCGTGACTCAATTGAATACCATAACATTGAATACATATGAAACATAACAACATTCGTCACCATTCATCAACATAGTACAACCAGTAGTGTTTACATAACATACATTGTTTAAACATTACATTCCCCAAAAATTAAGTTGTTTAATTCATACAAAAATAAACCGCAACCGTCACTGGATATGATTTCCCTTGATTCACTGGCTCCCTGAGAATACAAGTATTTTGAAAAACGTCAACATATGAAATGTTGGTGAGTTCATAAGTAGTGTTTAAAATCGAATGTTTGTATTGTTTGAAAAACCACCAGAAAATCCGATATTTTCTGAAAAGGAAAGCTTTTAAAAAGGTTTGTGAAGATCCATAGGTATGCTTTGCTTGTTTCTATACTTAAAAAAAAATGTTCATTGAAGTTGTATGCTTTTCAAATTTGTGTGTATTGAAAACCCTAGGAAAACCCGATGTTCTCCTAGTTCCTTGAATTACGTGATGATACATTGAAACCACGGCATAGCGTATAGTGTCAGTCCCGGGCGACGTTGGAAGGTTCTCGAGCAGGATTATTTACTAAAAACCCGCGTTACACAAACGCCCAGTTTATAGTTATACTAACGACTCCGAAGGCATCGTCAGTACTAATCGCGTTATCCAATCGCCCTGACTAGGTGAAGTCCCACATCCGAAGAGAAAGAGGTCACGAAGACCCCGGTAACTCCATTAGCCGGTTGGGGATAAAATGTACGAGGGGTCCCAGACCCGCCTCGCATGAAATGTAGACCTTACTAGCAAGACCAAAGGACCCTTGGGGACCGGTGGTATACAAGCCATTGAAAGTCCATTTACGTTGTGTCGGATCGGTAAAACCCAACACTCCGTAAAAAAAAAATGTCTTCGGGCCTTAAGATCAGGTCATTGGGCTAGCTAGGCTCAACGAACAAGATTTTACACTTGTGGGGCCCAAAGATGGTGCATAGACGTCTGTGCACACTCGCATGTGTATGTATAACCAAACGTTCCTTGTATGAATCGTAGTGTTAGTAGTTGTAGATTTTTATTGGCTCGAGACCGAGCCAATTCGTTTAACAACGACTTTTGGTATTGTAATGTATTGTATTTCGTTGATAGTCGTGGTGCCATCGTTCGATCAAATTGTGTATATTGAACTAGCCTTGAAATATTCCTGTTTTCAGCCCCTCATCATTTGTAAAATTTACATTTTTAACCCTTTATATTAAATACTTCCCGGTTTAGTCCTTAAACTATTTTTCTTGACATTTTAACACCAAAAATTATTGAAATTAATATTTTTCAACATGTTTTTCATAAAAACAGTTTAAGTTCTTAAAAATGCAGTTTTCGCGGTTTTAACCCCTTCTTTTCGCAACTTTTACAATTTTGGCCCAATTTGGAAAATTTTTGCAACTTTGGTCCTTTTTAAATTTAAAAAGCATTTTTAACCTTTGAAAAGGGGTTGGAACACTTATAGTCCACTGTTTTACAGAAAGTTACAGTTTTGGCCCTCCAAAACAGAAAAATTCGCATAATGGGCCTTATTGGGCCGAAAGTTACATTTTTAGCCCATTAAGTTTAAAATTTATGATTTTAGTCCCCTAAATGAGTATATTTCCAGAAATTTACTTATGAAAACTGTTTTGGCACACTTCATCCATCAGAATCTGTGAAATGACGATTTGGGCCCTTATTTTTGCATTTTTCACATTTTAGGCCCAAAATTTGTGTTTTTAACCCAAAGAAATTATTACTAAACTACTTAGCCATTTTTCTTGAAGCACTTTGTGTTTAGAAATATATTTGAAGTAAAAATCATGTAGCACAAGTTATATCTCGGTTTTGATGAGTTTTGAGGCTAGATCCAACATAAAAACACATAAAAGCATACATATAAGCATGGAAATCATACAAGGCATACAAACACATATAGATCTACACTTTCACTTGTATTCCCCCCCACAAAACTCATAAAAACAGAAAATAGGGGTATGAAGCTCACCTTGGGGTGTTGATTCGGTTTTGCAAGGAAAATGGAAGGAAAAATGAAGTGTTTTTGGCCTTGGCTCCCTTTGATGAAGATCTCGAGTTTTGAGATGGTTCTAGGGTGCAAGATCACGATTTTTGCATAGATTAGGAAAGGATTTTGATAACAAAAGAATTTAAACCATAGATCTATGCATAATCTTACCTTAGATGATGATTTACTTGCAAAATCCTCTTGGAAAGTCCCTAATTTTCGAGATTTTTGGAGAGGGGAGGAAGGAGAGTTCTTGAGTGAATCTAGAGAGAAATGGAGATATTTTTGGTGTGTGTGAGAGGGGGTTCGGCCAAGAGTGAGGGAGAAGAGAAGAAGAGATGACTTTTGAAGTGATATGCATGGAGATATGGACTAAGGTGCATGGAAACATGTTGGGTAATAATGAGGTGGCACTTGAAAGTCAACTCCTTCTTGTGTTTGGGCCTTGGGCCGAGAATATGAAGGGAAGAGGGAAGAATTGGGCTTTTTGCCCCTAAGCCCAACATTAGAGGTAGTTTAGGGTATTTATTGGCCTTATAAATAAAAGTGTGATTTTTATGCTTTATTAAGCTAGGTTAGGTTAAATTATGGATCAAGCTTGTGATTTATTTTATTCTAGGCCCAATATGACCTAAAATGTTGGAATAAATTAGTGTGGGTCCAATTAGAGCCCAATTAGGGTCCTAAGCCCATGATAGTCCAATTGAAAGCTTATTGGTCCATTTGGAGCCAATAATGAAGTTCTAGTCTAAGATAGACTTAACAAGCACTTCTAGGGTTTTCCAATTGTTTGATGACTACTTGTAGTACTTGTATGATGTGTTTGATTGAAGTTTTTGATTCACATTAGGTTGAATGCATAGATTACATGGCTCAAAATTTACAGTTGTGACAACGGTGGTGTTTGCCCTCAAGATCTGGCGACACTATTTGTACGGGCTTCGGTGTACGATTTACACGGACCATAAGAGCTTGAAATACTTGATGGATCAGCCAAATCTAAATATGCGACAGAGGAGGTGGTTGGATGTGGTGAAGGATTATGATTGTGAGATCCTGTACCACCCGGGCAAGGCTAACGTGGTAGCCGACGCATTGAGCCGTAGGGCGGATAGCGCCCCGATCCGAGATATTTGTAACGGTTTTGACCTCGATTCTGGATATTATTCGAGGGGCTCAGATGGAGGCTGCGAAGCCGGAACACCAGAAGAAGGAACGGGTTGTAGGTCAGGTATCAGGATTTGTTACGGATGGTCGAGGGCTTATGACTTTTCAGGGACGGATTTGGGTGCCGTTTGTGGGCGGTGCGCGCACTATTTTGATGGAGGAAGCACATCGATCGAAATTCTTGATTCATCCTGGTGCTACGAAAATGTATTTGGATCTCAAGAAGGAGTACTGGTGGCCATGTATGAAAAGGGATGTCGCTTGGTTCGTCGAGAGGTGCTTGACTTGTCGGCAGGTCAAGGCCGAGCACCAGCGACCGCTCGGTAAGCTGCAACCGCTAGAGATTCCCGAATGGAAGTGGGAACAAATCTCTATAGATTTCATCACCAGGTTACCGCGAACGGTGAGAGGAGTCGATGCGATTTGGGTGATCGTGGATCGGCTGAAAAAGAGCGCTCATTTTCTAGCCATTAGCGAGAGCTCTTCTGCGGAGAAGTTGGCCGAGTTATATGTGAGGGAAGTAGTATCTCGGCACGGGGTGCCGATCTCGATTATCTCGGACCGCGACGTGCGTTTCACTTCCAGGTTCTGGAAAAAATTCCATGAGGAGTTGGGTACTAGGTTACATTTCAGTACGGCATATCATCCTCAGAATGACGGTCAGAGTGAGCGGACAATTCAAACACTCGAGGACATGCTTCGGGCATGTGTGTTGGACTTCAGAGGGAGCTGGGACACCTATCTACCTTTAGTAGAGTTCTCGTATAACAACAGCCATCATTCGAGCATTGGTATGCCGCCCTTTGAGCTATTGTATGGGCGGAGGTGTCGCACCCCCATCTGTTGGGGTGTGGTGGGACAGCATGTTATGGGTAGCATGGAGATCTTGCTTCAGACGACCGAGAAAATTCAGATGGTCAGGCAAAGGTTGTTGATCGCTCAAAGCCGACAGAAAAGTTATGCAGACAGGCGACGGTCCGAGCTTGAGTTCCAAGTTGGTGATCTCGTACTCCTAAAGGTCTCTCCTTGGAAAGGAGTGATTCGGTTCAGGAAGAGGGGCAAGTTGGGGCCCCGATATATTGGTCCTTTCCGTGTGATCGCAAGGGTGGGCCAGGTAGCCTACTGTTTAGACTTGCCAGCAGAGTTGGGACAGATTCACGATACTTTCCATGTGTCGCAACTGAGGAAATGTATAGCCGACGAATCGGCGGTGGTTCCGTTAGGGGATATTGAGGTGGATGCAAGCCTGAATTATGCTGAAAGACTTGTAGCCATCAGAGATCGGAAGATCAAGGTTTTGAGAAACAAGGAGGTACCCCTAGTATTGGTTCAGTGGCAGCATCGGAAGGGATCAGAGATGACCTGGGAGCCAGAACGTGAGATGTGGGAGCAGCATCCGGAGCTATTTGCCTAGCGGGACTTCGAGGGCGAAGTCTTATTCTAGTGGGGGAGAATTGTAACAGCCCGGATCCCTAGGTATCTTCATTTCATATATTTTTGGACATTCTGTGAGGGGACTCGGTGATTTGGAGGTCGAACTCGCCGAGTCGGGTCGCGGTTTTGGGCGGGGGTTCGCGTCTGGAGTCAGCGAGTCCATGGGATGGACTCGGCGAGTCCGCGTTGTTTAATGAAACCCTAATTTCCCGGTCCTAAGCCCTATTTAAAGGACCTTATGGCCCTCATTTGCGACCACCTTGAACCCTAAGAGCCCCCATACGTCTGTGAGCCCTTGTGAGAGTGTTTGGAGGCTTTTTGTTCATTATTTTGTGGGATATTGCAAGGAAAGGAGGGAGAGGATCAAGCTTGAAGAGTTGGGGAGCTTGGATCTGTTGCTACTTCACCAAGGGAGTCTTCTTGAGGTAATTTTCAGAGCCAAACTTCGTGTTTTGTGTTGATGTGCCAAATCTAGGGTTTCTTCTTGCATTTCTTGGCTTGAATTGGAAGTATGAGAGGTCCCATGGAGATATGGAACCTAGATCTGGACCTTAGCAGGTCCAGGAGACCCCTTATGACAAGCTTTATGTCCATTCTTTTGAGTTAGAAGCTAAACTTGCCATATTAGAGGTTGTTTCTTCAAAATAAGCCTTGTATGCATTGCATGGCAACCAAGACCGAGACTTTACGTGACAAATAAGCTTGGGAAGGCCAGATCTATGTATGTATGGAACGGATCTGACCGCAAAAGCCAGTTTTAGCTGGTGCATGGCATGGACTCGCAGAGTCTGAAGAACAGAATCGACGAGTCGCTTGAAGATTGTCTTTGAGACCATCCTGTGTGTAGTCCGGACCGAGTTGAGGGCGACTCAGTGAGTCGCAGAGAGTTGGAAAGGTTTTGACAGGTGGACCGAGTCAGGTTGGGACTCGCCGAGTTGACCTTCGACTCGGAGAGTCGAGTCGCAGTGGCCCTGTGATTCAGGCCCAGGAGGAACTCGTCGAGTCGGGGGAGTACTCGACGAGTCAAAAGGGAAAAACCTTGATAGTTGATTAAAATGCGTAGACTCGCCGAGTCACTAGTGTGCACTCGCCGAGTCCGGTCCAAATTGATTAAAGACTGTTGACCAAGTCAACCTGTGTTGACTTGATAAGGATGGCCCACCTTTGTGGTACAAGTAATAATTATAGATTTATAATATCATAGGAGGATTGCAGCTCGAGGGTTCGAGCCCGAGTGATTTCAGGATTCACGATTAGCGACTTAGCGAGGCATACGAGGTGAGTCTTCTCACTATACTGTACCCGGAAGGGTTTTGACTGTGCGACCGAAAGGTCAAATATGATATGAGATATATGCCTTATGTGTGTTAAGTTATTTTTTATATGTGCCATGTATGATATGTTTGATTTGGGCCGGAAGGCAACATGATATGGGCCGGAAGGCGTGGTCATATGGACTGTAAGGTTGACATGGGTAGGACCGGAAGGTTTATCCAGTCGGGACGGAAGTCCCCTGAGACACATGGACCGGAAGGTCAAGGCCTGGAAAGGCGTATGTGCGTATGTTGTATTTTGGGGAACTCACTAAGCTTTATGCTTACAGTTGTTGTATTATGTGTTTTACGTACTAGTGAGGACTGTGGGAAGGCGCCAGCGTGACCGTACACACACTTGGGGAAACCATTTTGTTATCTTTTGTTATGTAATCGGTTGTGACTAAATTGTTACTTTGGAATCTAAACTTATTACTCATGTTTTGATGATTGTAAAAATGAAAATTTTTGGTTGGAATTTTATGACGTTACACAAATTGAAGAAATATTGAAAAAATAAATGAGCTAGAAGCTGATTGGACTCGAACTGGGCCAAGGGATTAGCTATGGGGGCCCAAAACTTGAAGAAGCCCAAAAATGCAGTCAGTACCCGCAGCCCGCATAAGATTCCCCGCAGCCCGCGTGGATTCCTGACAAGGGCAATTTCGGGATTTTGCTTAGAGCTCTATATTGGGAAGATTGGTGTGCCTCTTTAGCATTATCTTAGAGGTCTGATTTTGAGACTTTCTCTCTGGAGTTTGAAGCACTTTTGGAGGCCAAGAACACTTAAAGAATATCTTCTTTTCACCTCTTGAATCTTGTCAAATGTTTGGTACAATCTTATCTAACTTTGTTCATTTGAGTTTAGCCATGCTTGACTAAACAAATCTTGGTTGACTTTTTGTTGAATCCTTTGAACTTTTGTTGGATGTTGAAGAATCTATGAACTTGTTCTTAAATCTTTATGGAAATGTTTTGTGTTTCATCATATTATCACTACTAGTATGTTTTTATTCATGAGTTTCAATATGTTTGTGGTGATTAGTTGGCTAATTTCTTGATCAAGTAAATGATCCTCAAATTAGCAAGCAACAAGTGATTTTTGTGTTGTTTTTGCTTCACACAATCATAAAAACATTTCCTCCAACATGGTAGTGAAAGCAATTGACTCCTCTTGGATTTGGTGACTTTTTGGTTCTTAATGCTAGTTGACTTTCACTAATTACATGCTATTTCGAATTAGTGACTTTGACTAAGGAAATTGTAATGAGCTTCTCTATCCATTTCAACAATTAAGAAAAGTCTAGGTAATCTCAAGCTCCTTGGATTACTATAGCCAAATTAAGGATTTAAATCAAAGTATTGCACCATTGGATTCTAATGATATGTTCATCAAAAGTCAAAGTGAGGAAACTTTAAGTCAACCATCTCTCCCTTATTGATTTTATATCAAATTCTTATTTTTGTTGCAATTGTCTATTTAAATCATAGTTAATTCTAGTTTGTTTTAAGTATTTCAAAACACCAAAACCCCCCATTTTATTTTTATTGTTATTTTACAAGTATCTTTACAAAGAGATTTTTTATAGAGTTATAAATTGAACCAATCTCCGTGGATTCGATCCCTTTACCACTATACACTATTTTAGTGTGTAAGATTTAGTTTTATTATTTGTGTTGGCCTCGACAACCACTAGCCCCACTCGCCTGCAACATAGAGTTGGTCCGCACCTGCCCTTCAACATAATGTTGGTCTACCCAGGTATCTTAGCCTATCGCATAAAGTAGGAGCGCTTTAAACCCACCACAAGATATGTCGACATATAAAACAAACAGACAAAAAAATAATCCAACAACACAAACAACTTGTTTAAACTAGTCTAGCTGTCTACCAGCTCACTATAGCATACAAAAGGCTCACATTGTACTCTACACTACAATTGGCAGATCACCAAATGAATGCATAGTTATATGTAATCAAATATAAGATAGACAGTCCAACAAATGATCATACTCTAAAGCCACAACCAAAAAAGGAACAAGCAAAAAAGCCTAGATTAAGAGTTCTCATGATATCTTATATGACAAGATACAACCCCGACAACATTCACTATGATGTTCACCAATCCGAACGACACTCCATGTAACATCGTGAAATTTCAAAACAATTTTTCATTTTAATTTAATAAAAATACTCCATTCACAATTCTCGAAAACATGTATCAATTGTTTTTACATAACATAAGTGCAAATCAAAATCCCCAGAATCTCAAAACATCTCCACCATAAGTGTGTACTGATCATGTCGGCGCCTTCCCACGATCATCATTGGTACCTGAATCACATAACACGCAAACAGTAAGCAATACTGCTTACTGAGTTCCCCAAAATACCACGTACATCACATACACCTTTCCAGGCCATAGCTCTATGGCATCTTCCGATCCAAGTGTCTTAGGGGATTTCCATCCCATAATTCTGTTGACCTTCTGGTCCATGCTCTGTTGACCTTCCGGTCCATATCATCATATGCATATCATAACATATTACATATACAACATACATCACATTTTCATCATACACATAAGACCTTCCGGTCACACATAATCACCCCATCGGGTAAGGCATAGTGAGAAGACTCACCTTCATGAAGTCGGATAAACTTCTCGTGCTCAACATCCCAACCTAGCCTCCTCCTATTATTCAAATAAAATTCACGATCAATACTCCCCCCATGATCTCATCTATACAGACCGGGTAGAAGGCCATTCTACCCTTCCCTGAACTCTCATATATATCAGTCTTGAATAGAACCCTAAAGTCAACGAAGGTTAACGGTCAACTTTGACCCGAATCGTCGAGTGCATAAAGGTGAGTCGCCAAGTCCATGTTGGTTCTTTGAATCCTTTCAGACTCTCTTGGCTCGTCGAGTCTTTCTTCCACTTGGCTCATCGAGGGGCAACCCCGACTCGAATCGTCGAGTCCGCTCATGGACTTGGTGAGTTCGTTCCATGCTCACACTCAAACGATTTCTGAGGTCCGATCTGTTCCTCTAATCCATAGATCTAATCTTCCCAAGCTCAATAATCACGTAAAGGTTTGAACTTGATGCCCATGCAACGTCCAAATGACACTACTTGATGATTTAGCCCCCAATACAACATCCTAGGTCCATTTCTTCCATAACTCATCATAAAGCAAGATGGAATAGGTTCTCTGGACCACTTAGGATCCAGATCTGATGTCTAAACACGATAAGGGACCATATTCCCAACAAATCAACTCAATAAAGGGTATAGAATACCCTAGATCCCTGGATTCTTTAACAAAACAAAAAAGGACCGATATCCTACCTCAAGAATGATGCCCTTTGCTTGAAATCCACAAATAAGCAACCTCCTTGGCCTCCTCTAAGCTGGAATCAACTTCTTCTTGCAAAACAAACCCACAAAGGTCCAATAATGGCTTCTTCTCTCTCACAAACGCTCAAGCACTATAAGGGTTTCTCTCAATGGTCTGGTAGCCACAAATAGTGGCTATAAGGGTCCTTAAATAGGCCCCAAACCCGAGAAATTAGGGTTTCATTAAATAGCATGGACTCGCCGAGTCCATGTATGGGCTCGCCGAGTCCTCCATTAAATTAGACCAACACATGCGCGATCCCACTCGGTGAGTCTGAGCGCCTACTCGCCGATTCCCTCTCTAATATTCAGTATAAATACTTAAAATAAGATACCTGGGAATCTGGATGTTACAATTCTACCCCACTAGAATCAGACATCGCCCTCAAAGTCTTGCTCCGCAAACAAGTTTAGATACTGCTCCCGCATCTCTAACTCCCTCCTAAGTTAGCTTGGACCCCTTCTGATGTTGCCACTGGACCTAAACCAGGGACACCTCCTTGTTCCTCAGAACCTTGGTTCTCCTATCTCGGATCGCGATCGGCCTCTCAACATAGTTCAGGCTCGCATCCACCTGAATGTCATCCAATGGAACCACTGCTGACTCATCGACAATACACTTCCTCAATTGAGACACATGGAAGGTATCATGAATCTGACTCAGCTCGGCAGGTAGCTCCAAACGATACGCTACTCTGCCCACCCTAGATGTCACCTTGAATAGACCAATATATCGAGGTCCCAACTTGCCTCTCTTCCTGAATCGAATCACACCTTTCCAAGGTGATACCTTCAGGAGAACGAAATCTCCAACCTGAAACTCGAGCTCTGAGCGACGCCTTTGAGCGTAACTCTTCTGGCGACTCTGGGCCGTCAGTAACCTCTACCTGACCTGATGAATCTGCTCAGTCGTCTGGAGTACTATCTCCGTACTGCCCATCACCCGTTGTCCTACCTCTCCCCAACAAATGGGATTCCGATGCCTCCTTCCATACAACAGCTCGAAGGGAGGCATACCGATGTTCGAATGGTGGCTGTTGTTATAGGAAAACTCAGCCAAAGGCAAATACGTGTCCCAACTTCCTTTGAAATCTAATACACATGCCCGAAGCATGTCCTCGAGTGTCTAGATAGTCCGCTCACTCTGACCGTCAGTCTGAGGGTGATAAGATGTGCTGAAACGCAACCTCGTACCCAACTCCTCATGAAACTTCTTCCAGAACTTGGAAGTAAAACGTACATCTCGATCTGACATAATCGAAATCAGCACCCCATGCCGAGACACCACCTCCTTCATATATATTTCTGCCAACTTCTCTGCAAAAGAACTCTCACTGATAGCAAGGAAGTGAGCACTTTTCGTCAATCGATCCACAATCACCCAAATTACATCGACACCCCTTTGGGTTCTTGGTAGTTTGGTGATGAAATCCATAGAAATCTGTTCCCACTTCCACTGGGGAACCTCATGTGGCTGCAACTTTCCATGCGGACGCTGGTGCTCGACCTTAACCCGACGACAGTTCAAGCACCTCTCTATAACCCACGCAACGTCTCTCTTCATACAAGGCCACCAATAGTCTTTATTCAGATCCAAATACATTTTAGTGGCCTCGGGATGGATCGAGAATCTCGAACTGTGCGCCTCCTCGATCAAAACACTGCATTCCCTGCCAATAAACAACACCCAAACCTGACCATGAAAAGTCATAAGACCTCGGCTATCAGTCACAAACTTAGATACCTGCCCAATCACTTGCTCCTTCCTGCGGTTCTCTGGTTTCACAGCCTCTGCCTGGGCCTCACGAATGGTATCTAACATCGGAGTCATCATGGTCATTCTCTTACACATACCTCATATCAAAACACTCTCTGCCCTTCGATTCAGGGCATCGACTACCACATTCGCCTTGCCCGGGTGGTACAGGATCTCACAATCGTAATCTTTCACCACATCCAACCATCTCCTATGCCGTATATTCAGGTTGGGCTGATCCATCAAATACTTCAAACTCTTGTGGTCCATGTAAATGGTACACCGAACCCTGTACAAATAGTGGCGCCAGATCTTGAGGGCGAACACTACCGCTCCCAGCTCCAGATCGTGAGTCGGATACCTAGCCTCATGAGGCTTCAACTGCCTCGACGCATATGCTATCACATGCCCCCTCTGCATAAGCATTGCACCCAACCCTGATATCGATGCATCGTAGTATACCACAAAATCCTCAACTCCCTCTGGAAGGGATAACACAGGGGCTTCGCACAACTTCCGGTGAAGAGTCTCAAACGAGGTCTGCTGCTTCGGACCCCATGAAAAAGCAACACCATTCCGGTCAACCTAGTGAGTGGCACTGCAATCTTGGAGAAATCCTGAATGAATCTCCGATAATAACCGGCTAACCCCATAAAACTCCTGATCTCCATGGCGGACTTTGACAGTTCCCAATTCATCACTGCCTCAATCTTGGCCAGGTCGACCAATATCGCATTTTGATTAACAAGATGCCCCAAGAATTGGACCTCTCGTAACCAAAAATCACACTTGGAGAATTTGGCATAAAGCCTCTCCGATCTCAATACCCTGAGGATCTCCCTCAAATGCTCCTCATGCTATTCTCGGGATTTAGAATACACTAGAATATCATCAATAAACACGATTACCGATCGATCCAACATCGGCTGACATACTCTGTTCATGAGATCCATGAACGCTACTGGTGCATTGGTGAGCCCAAAAGGCATCACCACAAACTCATAGCACCCATATCGCGTGCTGAACCCCGTCTTCTGGATATCCTCATCACGCACCCTCATCTGGTGATATCCAGACCTCAAGTCTATCTTGGTAAACCAAGATGCCCCTAAAGCTGATCGAACAAATCATCAATCCTCGGCAATGGATAATGGTTCTTGACCGTTAACTTGTTCAATTCCCAATAATCAATGCACATCCGGTGCGAAACATCCTTTTTCTTGACAAAAAGGATCGATGCTCCCCAAGGTGAGCTGCTCAGTCGAATAAACCCTTTCCCCAATAGCTCCTGAAGTTGTGAGGATAACTCCTGCATCTCTGGTGGTGCAAGGCGATAAGGCGCCTTAGCGATAGGTGCTGCCCCGGAAGCAAATCAATGCGAAACTCCACCTGCCTCTCGGGAGGCACACCCGACAACTCCTCGGGAGATACATCCGGGAACTCACGCACTATCGGAACATCATCAACTGAACTTGGCCTTCCTGCGGCCTCCCGGGTATCCATCACATAAGCTACGAACCCCTTACATCCATGCTACAAACTCTGGTTTGCTCTGGTAGCCGAACAGAATGCTGACCTACTTCGAGTTCCGTCGCCATAGACTGTCAGCACTCCCCTACTAAGATCTCGAATCGTCACCAACTACTGCTCGCAGTCTATCATAGCCCCAAATCGGCTCAACCAATCCATGCCCACGATGACATATACGTCCCTCATCGCAATCGGGACCAGATCTATCGGAAACCCAACACCGAAAATCTCAAGCACACACCCTCGAATCACGTTCGTGGCATACACTGCTCGCTCGTTAGCTATAGAAACTCGTAGAGGTCGACTCATCGCCTCTCGCTGGATACTAATGTGTCTACTAAATGCTAATGAAACAAATGACTGACTCGCACCCGAGTCAAACAACACCAAAGCAGGTACATGATTCACAAGGAAAGTACCTACGCATATCATAATGTAAACACAAGATCTCATTATAAATAAATAGTAATAGAATACATACTAGCCACGACGTCGGGTGCTGCGCGAACCTCCTCCGCTGTCAACTAGAAGGCTCTCCCGCGAGCCTTCGGTGCCTCGGCCTTCACTGGCCGAACCTCAGTAGCGCGCACGACGGTAGAGGCAGATCCCTGTTGTGCTCCTAATTTTGTCCCTCGCAGTTGCGGACACTCGGCCTTCTGATGGCCTGTCTAGTTGCAATGAGAGCAAACCATAAATACCTTGGGGCAGTCCTTGGTTATATGCTCCTCCTTGCCACATTTGTAGCAAGCACCAAACCGAAAAACTCCATCGTGTCCCTTGCCGCACTTTCCCCAAGTGAGACCCTTCTGGCCTCCAGATCTCGAATCGGTGGGCTTTGCCCGCTTGGCTGCCGACTGAGATTATGTCGGCCGCCTATCCAACCCCGGAGACTTGACCTCCTCCCTGGCCTGAGTCTCCAACTTAATCTCCCTCTTTCGGGCATTTTCCTAAGCTCAACAAATGTCCGGTATGACGGGTTAGATATGAACTCCCGAATGTCCTTCCTCAGAATGCTCAGATACTAGCTCATGCGTGCCTGCTCATATGACACGTGCTCAGGGCAGAACATCGCCCTCTCATGAAACTTCCTGGTGATCACAGTCACTGACTCAGTACCCTTCTTGAGGGTTAAGAACTCCTGGTCCAACCGTTCCCTTTCCACCAGGGGAATGTACTCGTCTCTGAACATAGTGGTGAACCTCTCACAAGTCACCACTGAGATCTCCGTAGAAGTCAGATGCATCGTCACAAATTTCCACCAGTCCTTCGCTCCCAAGCGAAGCTGGTTTAGTGCAAACCGAACCCTCAGATACTCTGGACACAAACATGTGTAGAATCATCCCTCAATATCAGATACCCATCTCATCATAGCAATCGGATCTCGCGTCCCATCAAACTCTGGTGGCTTCGTGTTGTTGAACTCTCGATACAGCAACGAGTCACCCCCTGTGGCCTGGCAGCAGTAACGACTGCGGTGGCCGCGACAACAACAACATCGGTAAGAGCGGCGTACTGCTCATCAAAAGTCTCAATCAGCGTGGTCTTGATAGACCCGAACATCTATGGTTTCTCGGCCCGGATGGCCGCAACCACCTCGTCATGAATCATCTGGTGGAGCTCCTCATCGCTCACACCCCCTCGCTAGTCCCCAGTCTGTGGCATGTCCCAACCATGATGCCTCTGAAATACAACATAGAGATATCAGAGACTCGCTCGAGTATACTTGCACTCGATAACTCAACCCTACTTGCTCCCTAGTACCCTAAGGATTCTTACTTGGGCTGCACACTGATTCGGTGTCTTCGGTAGTACGGGCCTAATACTACCGGCGACACTGGATCAACATTCACCCCAAGTCCTCCTCCTTAGGATTCCAGCTCACAAATACTCTACATCTCGCTAGCATAGGCTACCCTTCGGTAAGCCTCTCATAAGCTCCTCATTGCTACCTACTCGCTCTCAAGCACCTCTTAGCAGCATAAATCTCCTAGGCTAAGGCATCATAAATCAGGCCACTCTAGTCCTAACATGAATACCTAGCCTACTCTAGCATGCATAACATATTATATCATATCTCATAACACATAATGTAAGGGTATTTTGGGAAATCACCGTTCGGGCGCTGGCTGATCGTACACACTACTTCTTTCTGCTTTCCTCAAATTCTTTTACTTTTTAGAAAAATTGTTTCTTTTTTTTTTGAAACGTTTCTCAAATCCTCAGTTTGAGTTCAAATACACCCGAAGATGAATCCGAATCCCTCAAACCAAGGCTCTGATACCAACTTGTAACACCATGAAATTTCAAAACAATTTTTCATTTTAATTTAATAAAAATACTCCAATCACAATTCTCGAAAACATGTATCAATTGTTTTTACATAACATAAGTGCAAATCAAAATCCCCAGAATCTTAAAACATCTCCACCATAAGTGTGTACTGATCATGTCGGCGCCTTCCCACGATCATCACTGGTACCTGAATCACATAACACGCAAACAGTAAGCAATACTGCTTAGTGAGTTCCCCAAAATACCACGTACATCACATACACCTTTCCAGGCCATAGCTCTATGGGATCTTCCGATCCAAGTGTCTCAGGGGATTTCCATCCCATAATTTTGTCGACCTTCCGGTCCATATCATCATATGCATATCATAACATATTACATATACAACATACATCACATTTTCATCATACACATAAGACCTTTTGGTCACACATAATCACCCCATCGGGTAAGGCATAGTGAGAAGACTCACCTTCATGAAGTCGGATAAACTTCTCGTGCTCAACATCCCAACCTAGCCTCCTCCTATTATTCAAATAACATTCACGATCAATACTCCCCCATGATCTCATCTATAAATACCAGGTAGAAGGCCATTCTACCCTTCCCTGAACTCTCCTATATCAGTCTTGAACAGAACCGTAAAGTCAACGGTCAACTTTGACCCGACTCGTCGAGTGCATAAAGGTGAGTCGCCGAGTCCATGTTGGTTCTCTGAATCCTTTCAGACTCTCTTGGCTCGTCGAGTCTTTCTTCCACTTGACTAGTGACACCTAACACGAATCGATGGGCAACCCCGACTCGACTCGTCGAGTCCGCTCATGGACTCGGTGAGTTCGTTCCATGCTCACACTCAAACGATTTCTGAGGTCAGATCTGTTCCTCTAATCCATAGATCTAATCTTCCCAAGCTCAATAATCACGTAAAGGTTCGAACTTGATGCCCATGCAACGTCCAAATGACACTACTTGATGATTTAGCCCCAAATACAACATCCTAGGTCCATTTTTCCATAACTCGTCATAAACAAGATGGAATAGGTTCTCTGGACCACTTAGGATCCAAATCTGATGTCTAAACACGATAAGGGACCATATTCCCAACAAATCAACTCAATAAAGGGTATAGAATACCCTAGATCCATGGATTCTTTAACAACACAAAAAAAGGATCGATATCCTACCTCAAGAATGATGTCCTTTGCTTGAAATCCACAAATAAGCAACCTCCTTGGCCTCCTCTAAGCTGGAATCAACTTCTTCTTGCAAAACAAACCCACAAAGGTCCAATAATGGCTTCTTCTCTCTCACAAACGGTTAGGCACTATAAAGGTTTCTCTCAATGGTCTGGTAGCCGCAAATGGTGGCTATAAGGGTCCTTAAATAGGCCCCAAACCCGAGAAATTAGGGTTTCATTAAACAGCGTGGACTCGCCGAGTCCACGTATGGACTCGCCGAGTCCTCCATTAAATCAGACCAACACATGTGCGATCCCACTCGGTGAGTCTGAGCGCCTACTCGCCGAGTCCCTCTCTAATATTCAATATAAGTACTTAAAATGAGATACATGGGAATCCGGATGTTACACTCCAAATAACATACCACTAATGTCCTCTATATTCTATCATGCAAGGATACATATTGTATAGTGAGGAAACTCGCCTAAGCTAAGCGAAAGAAGCTCAACAGCAATGTCAATGGCAGGAAAGCTAACACAATCTACCTATTTCTAAATGGGGACTGACCCTTAGTCAATTAACCGATCCTAGTTAAGTTTAACCAAAAGTCAAATTGGTCAAAAATCAACGGTCAACGATCAAAGTCAACGATCAACCTTCCGAAACCATCACGTCGTGGCCAATACCCTACCACGTCGTGGTTGTTGGACAACAAAACAATCACGAGGCTATCAGTCCACCGTGACATGGCAAAGCATTCTCCATGTCATGGTTACATCCAAGCAACTTACTATATTTAACACTTATCCTTTAACCTCAAAAGCTTAAAAGCTCATATCTGTAGCTCTAGAGGGACTTAATGGATAAAGTTCCTGACTTTATCCATTACACCATCAATCCAAACCGTGAACTCAAATCCTAACTCTAGTAAGGACTCATAATGACCAAAACTTGTACATGACTCAAAGGAAACCAAGAATTAACACATTTTCCATCATATCTACCACAAAAATGGTTATCAATCAAGCCTATGATATTGGAGTTGCCCAAAACTACTAGGAAATTCCTCTAAAGGACTAAAAAGAACTTTAAAGCATGAAATGGAAACTATGAATGATAAAGGTGGGAGCTTTATACCTTCAAAAGTTCCATAAGGAGCAGGAGATGCAATATCTGAAGTCCCAAATAGTTTCTTGAAGCAACACGACCACTAATTTTTGTTCCAAGCTTGAAACACCTAAATCACACATTTAAACCCCAAGAACACACACACACACTAAAGTTTCCTTATAGTGAATAGAGGCTAGCAATGAGAGAAAACCCTAGTCATAAGGTTTCTTAAATAGGGACCAAGGCCCAAGTTCTATGGTTTTAAAGCCAGCCGCCACCATGTCGTGGCAAACCCTTTACCATGATGTGGTGGGATTAAACGACGTGACTCATTAAATAACATGGTTGTGACGTATTCACCACCATGTCGTGGCAAACCCTTTACCATGATGTGATGGGATTAAACAACGTGGCTAATTAAATAACATGGCTGCGACGTAGTGGTCCTCCAGCACCACATTGCAGTCAGTCAAAACTTCCAAAAACTTCAAGATTTCAAATACGATCCCACACTTAAAGTAGATTTCATCCTCGAAATCTGCTTTGGGATGAAATTTCAAATGCAAGGCATACTATTCCAAAAGGGTGGTCCAAACCCACATGCCAGCTCCTAAAGACTAACCACTCAAAATCTATTCATATTACTCTTGCAAAAAATATCTTGACAAACATCCATTTGAACATCCTAACCGTGGAATTTTCGTTTTTCCCAAGTCCATACATAGTTATACCCATGCAGATTTTATGGTTTTACAAGCCAAAAGTCCTCCTCAACCTAAGCAACCCATTTCAGAGCACCACAAAAAAGCCATGAATTAGAGCAACTCACAAATACTAGAACTCGTCGATCTGAGATCCAATGAACACATGTAATTCCAAAAATTACCCTCCTAACTTACCTATCTACCGCTCTGAAGGAACACCACCGATCCATTGATGCCTAGAGCCTTGAGCTTACCTTGATCCTTCAACTTATAATGACTCCCAGCTCCACCTGGTCCTTCAACCACTAATGAATCTCAGGCTCACCCTCATCCATCAATCACTAATGACTCTTTGGCTCACCTCGACCCAAAAACCACTAATTACTATAAGGCTCTCCCCAATCGATCAACCACTAATGACTCTCGAGATCTCATGTAACATCCCGAGATTTTGAAGGTATTTTCGAATCTCTCCTTTATTATTATCATTGTCATATTTAGTCCTTGGGGTTGGGAGGATATAGCCATAAGATGCCCTAATGACTAATAACACAATTTTGGATCAGGAGGAGTACGTTGCGCGTACATAAGGGTACGGTGAGTGTACTAGGCATGCCCTAGTATGTTGGGTGTACACTTGTGTATGTTGGGCATACTCACGTCAGTTTAAAACCCTAATATTTAGGGTTTGGGTGCTATATAAGTATCCTTATGAACCCTCTATCATTTCAGCCTCCATAGCTTTGAGCCGTTTCCCCAAACCCTAACCTTTCTCTTGAGTGTATGAACTAAAAGTGTGTGTTTTGAGTATAAGAAGAAGGATAAATTGGATCAAGGTGTTGGAGAAGTGAAGCAAGCTTGAAGATCTGAGATTATCTTGTCATCTAGAAGCTCCAGGCGGTAGAAAGCTTCCGCCTCTATGATTGTATGATGTAGATCTTGCCTTAATAGCTTTATGTCACCTTTCTTATCCCAAAAAGTGCCAAGTTTGTGCATGTTATGTTTTGGACGTGTTAAGTTGTACTTTCAGACCCTAGGAAGGGTTCTAAATTATAAAATGAAGTCCCAATGGCTAGAAGTGTCCCATGCAAGTAGCATAAAGGTCTTAAAGGATTAAGACCATATATTAAGGTCTTTTTGGATGTCCAAAGTCTTAAAGTTTGAGACTTTATGGTTTTGAGGTACATTTTGTCCATGGATCTGCAATATGGGCTTTAGTGCTTAAGCCATTAAGCATTTATCATGGTTTTAGACTTAACTATTGTACGCCCCAAGTAAGCCATTGTACGCCCAGCGTACCGAGTCAACAACCCTGATGATGGTCAACGCAAGGTGAAGTACGCCCAGCGTACGCCCTCTAATGGGCTTTTACGATTTGGGTATCGGATTGGGCCACTTTTGGGCTAGTATGGTTGGGCCTTTACTGGACTTTCTGAATTGATGTGTTTTGGGCCAAATATGGAAATGGACCTTAGGGTGAGTCCCAATTAAAGAGTTGGGCCCGATTTAGAAAATTGGGCCAATTATGGGCCTTGGATTTTGGGCCTTTGGATTAAGGAATTGGAGTTGGGCCTTGTCCCAACTTAAGGAAAGGATAGAATGGACATTAACCTATGTTTGGACCCTTGGTCAAGATTGATATTGCAACTATTGACTTAGTATTTGTTATTTTGGATAGTTCGGGATTTTTAGTGAGACAGCGGTCAGAGACTTTCAGTCCAGTTCAAAACTACTTGTGAGGTCAGTTTTCCTCACTGTACTAAAGGAGCGAAGGCACCAAGGCCGATCCTTTAGATTGTTATCCTGGTTATAGTATGCTTGTATGCAGTCATGATATGTTAGATCAGTATCCTTCGTAGATAGGATGTTGTTATGCTATTATGATATATTAGATTTGTATCTTGGTAGATAGGATGTTATGCTTAGTGATTGATGTGCACGAAAGTACCCATTAATTTTAATATTTATAACCTAACAAACTTAGACTAACTATGCACTTATAGGCAGTGTACCTAGTCAGATTACAGTATAGCTTAGGTAAGTCGGGTGTCGATCACAGGGAACGGTGGATTAATTTAATATATTTGATTATAGGTTACAGGTCACACGAAAAGAATAAAAGAAATAGTTTAATAAATCTCAAACTAATAATTAATTAACAATTCTCGATAAATTAACAGGAAAAACAAATCTCTTCAGGTACTTTGGTTTAGACAAATTCCACCTTAAAAACATAAACAATTGCATACACAGATTCATTTATTCATGTTCACCGATTCCTAAAATGATTAGATTCGTGTTCACTATAACTAATCCTTTAGCAAACAAGTCAATTCAATCAGTGATCAATTGGTTAAACTAACATGCTTCCTAGTGTTCAGTTCGTATCAAGCAAGACTTGTAATTTAGTTAATTTAAACATTTAATTAACCTCTTGTTGATGGTCATCAAACAAGGCTCACACATTAACTTACTTATTCCCAAGTTAATCCTAGTTTCACATTCGTTATTTCTAGTCTTATAATCTCAATGGTCATCAAAAATCATAAGAGACAAGCAAATCAAGCAGGTTTTCATACAACTTAATTCACTTAACAATTAACAGCAAATAATCATCATTAACACATGAGGATCTTTGAACAAGCTTGGCAAGATAAATTAAACACAAATAAATTATTTAACATAACAATTAGTCTAAGAATCAAAACTTCATTCAATCATAAACACAAAGTAAAAGGTTTTTACACCAAAATCAGAAACTAAATACAAAAAGTACCATAAGGAAGTGCTAAACATGGTCACGTTAGCAATCCATATGATTACCGACATGTATCCGCTCTCCAATCCTTCAGATCTCTGCTCCCGTTAGCTTAACGGCCTTCCGGCCACCTCCTAGACCCTCAAAACGGCAACTATGAAGTTTTCTTGTTGCACAAGTCGAAGTGGAATATCATAGATTCCAAATTGGTGGAATGATATGGGGTATTTATAGTTGAAGGGATATGAAATTAATATGGAATATTAGAGTTGTATTAGAATAAGGAAACTATTGGTGGCTTAGGGATTAAGCAAATAAAATAAGATAAGTGGAGCTTGGGGAATAAGTAACTTGGAGGGAATTTCCGTCCAGCTTTTTTGCTTCATCTTCAAGGCCAATTTTGGATAAGATAAATGTCGAATTAGCCAAAAGTCCCTCTCACATAAGTCGTAGGAAATTTTGTCTAGTTTTCAGAACAGTTTGAACCTCGTCAATTGGACTTATGAGTCATCAGATATACCAGAAACACTGAAGAGGGGTCAATCTGCCAGCAATATCCTTTTTGCATCTTTTCAGCTCCATTCTCTTTCTTTTGCATTCCATCTCCCATTTTAACTGTAATTAAATATTTCAAAGCATATTAAGTTTATTTTAGTTCTAAATAATAATAATAAATGCGAAAATATTAAGATATGTTATACATAAATATATATAAAAATACACATTTCAAAATACCCCACACTTAGCCTTTGCTTGCCCCCAAGCAAATTTACTTTTATTTTACCAGTATTGCACTAAACAATCCATTTAAAACTCAGCCATTATGCCAATACCTCAACGCATGCATTTGTGTCTAAAATTTTTCCTAAAGTACCCCCATACTTTAAATACTCACAATCTTCATAAACACTTGCCCACTTTTTCCGAACAATGCTCATTTTATGCAACCCTCCGAATCCATCCGCAGAAAACCTCCTAACCTCAAGGTATTTTTAGTTGAGCAACCTAAACATACATAATCTAGAATTACAATTTATGATACCACTATGGAGCTTTTTAGGAATTCTTCACTTTCTTAACAATTTGATCTTTGATTTCTTTGAATTCACCACCTTATTTGATTTGATTTCTTGGTATCTTCAACTTTTTGGATTTCTTCAGAATTTTGATCTTTTGATCTTCACTTTATTTGCTCCAAAATTCTTCAAACTTTTTCGTAATTCTCTCTCTTTTTTTTATTTTTTTTTATTTCTTTTTACATGTACCTCTCTTTTTTCGCTCAAAACCTACATGCTTAAGCAGAGGCGCTCAACCTCAACCTTTATTGGTTAATGATCATAATTTTCCTGGATACATTTCAGGTTTAGGCTGCTAAACATATTGCATCCTTCAAACCGAGCGGGGTTATGTTTTTGTTCCATGATTTCACTAAAATAAGGGAAGCCACAAATGCACTATAACGTATATTGGCTCAACTAAACATTTGAGTTCTCATCGGATCATCTCATACAATATTAGCAAAATTTTAAATTATCACTAGATTTTTCTAAATTTAACTATTATTTCAAGTTTGCTTTTAAATTTTTAAATTTCCCTAAATCTAGCAATTTCCAACTATTATTTCATTTTTATAATTTACTTTTACCGACCCCCTACCCCACACTTATTTCATACAATGCCCTCATTGTATGCTAAAACAAATTAAGAACATAAAAAAGGAGAAAAAGGAACAGACTCCCCTGGGTAGTTGTGGCGAGATCGAATGGGGCTGCTACAGGTTGCTTCAAATATTGCTGAAAAACTGAAAACTGGAACTCCTGCTTCTAAATTTGCCGAAAAATAAAATCAAGACCGCCATCTTCGAAAATGTGGTGCAAAATATTGCAATTAGATGCAATGTATAATAACCATGACGTGGGAAAGTGTCAACCACGTCGTGGCAGTCGGAACGATATTTCTTCCTTGCATCGAAATACAATTCCAATAAAGATGCACCCCACACTTATGACAAATTGTGGGTCTTGACTATAACCTTCGCACTCTCACATGGCTCTCTCTAGCAACAGTCGGACCTAGCTGCTGAACTTACTGCCAGCTTCCTAAGGGCGAATATTCTGCATAAATCTAAACAACCATAGAGCATCAACATGGAAAACAAAAGTAAAACAAACTAAATCAAAGTTTAATTACAGACTAAATACTACTAAACTAAAAATAACACAAAACAAATAAACAAAATCAAAAGGATCACTCGTCATCTCCATCATCATGTGGCTATGTCCCAGAAGTATCGGCCCCATCAAATCGTGACTGGAATGGTGGTGGAAAGGGAACCGAATACTGAAATCCCTGATGGGCAAAGAATGCATTCAATGCATTCCCTTGCCACCGCTGTTGCACGTCCACATGTGCAGCATACTCGCTAAGGTTCTGGACCCTCATGTCAAGACGATCAATGCCCTGAGCTAAGTAGCGCATATCGATCTCCGGCTCAGGTCCCTGCTGCGCTCCCCGAGGAGCAGGTCTACGCCGTGGGACCCGTCTCGGCTGTGGCTCGGCGGCACCCTCCTCATCCGCCACATCATTTGCTCGAACCCTCAAAACACCATCTCCACCCTGCTCTAATACGCGCATCGACTCCAATAGCTGAAGACTCATCGGCCTCATGTCGTGAAACACCATAGATCTCGTGATCTCACGTGTCATCAACTGATATGATCGAGCTAATCGTGTGATAAAATGCCCTCCGCATATCGGGCTATCTCCCCGAAGTCCCCTGGCCCTCCGTCCCAAGTATGCAGCTAAAGCAACTGGAAGGTTCAGGTGCCTCCCTGGAGTAACTAGTGCCCATAGGAAATACAGGTCCGTCGAAGGTACTCTCTCGCTATTCTTGTGATGCGTGAGAGACATAGAAATCAACCGGTGCAACATTCGGTATGTAGTAGACCGAATCATCCCCCCTCGAGCGGTAGATGGTGTATAAAATCCTCCCGTAATCTCGGCCCAAAAGGTGTTCTCATTATAGTCCTCCGGCCGGTCCGTGAGACAGTCAGCAAGGAATGTCGGGAAGTGGACACTCCTCGTCTCGTCGGCTGTGTAAATACCCACCTGAGTCGCAAGCTCTATCACGCTGCATTCCTGACTCACTCCTCCCAGTCTGAAAGCAAAGGCTGTCCTGGCATCGAGTGCCTTCCTAGGATCATAGGAAAATGTAGCATAGAACTCCAGCAAAAACTCCCGATATACTGGCTCCTGGATCCTGAACAAACGCGCCCATCCCTGACACACAAACAATTCCACACCACTCGCGTCCGAGAGTGTGTATTGCAAAAATTCCTGGATCAATGCAGCAAGTCCAGTCCTGGTAGCGAACTCCCAGTCGAAAGAGGGTGCAATATCAATCTCCTTTGTGAGAAGCAGGCTCAAGTTGGTGCTATAACGCGCCCTGGTAGCATCGCTCAGTGTTTGCGGAAATTGTAAAAAGCGATGATCGGTCACATCCTCGGGAGGGTTGGTTCTTTGTGCCCTTCAAGCCATAATCTTTGTCAAGATCAAACAACAATGGTTGATCAAAAAACCTTTGCATGCAAGAATTGGTTTGCGAAAACACCCACTTTCGGGACCCGTTAGAATATTTCCTTTGTTTTCCTTGCACCTTTAACTAAAAGCGGAACAAGAAGTGACCTAACTAGTCAAGAACAGCAAGAGCTCGGTCTTCCACTTAACCACCACAATACGCCTTGCTATACTACGCCTCATGGATTGAGTTGGACAAATCAACAAAGTAGTAGGCTAAGCAGGTCAAGAATTCCCTAATCGCTTTCATTCTCGAAACCCATGCAAAAAGTAAAGTCAAGCAATGTGTACAATCCCAAATTCCTGCAAATAAAAGCAAGAACCTTCCCGACAAGTGAAAAGATATCATCGAAAATCAAACTAAAAAATGAAAACTAACTAAAAACAAATAACGAATAATCAAATAAAATAAATTAATGACAAGCCGTTCCCCGACAACGGCACCAAAAACTTGATGTGCACGAAAAGTACCCATTAATTTTAATATTTATAACCTAACAAACTTAGACTAACTATGCACTTATAGGCAGTGTACCTAGTCAGATTACAATATAGCTTAGGTAAGTCGGGTGTCGATCACAGGGAACGGTGGATTAATTTAATATATTTGATTATAGGTTACAGGTCACACGAAAAGAATAAAAGAAATAGTTTAATAAATCTCAAACTAATAATTAATTAACAATTCTCGATAAACTAACAGGAAAAACAAATCTCTTCAGGTACTTTGGTTTAGACAAATTCCACCTTAAAAACATAAACAATTGCATACACAGATTCATTTATTCATGTTCACCGATTCCTAAAATGATTAGATTCGTGTTCACTATAACTAATCCTTTAGCAAACAAGTCAATTCAATCAGTGATTAATTGGTTAAACTAACATGCTTCCTAGTGTTCAGTTCGTATCAAGCAAGACTTGTAAATTTAGTTAATTTAAACATTTAATTAACCTCTTGTTGATGGTCATCAAACAAGGCTCACACATTAACTTACTTATTCCCAAGTTAATCCTAGTTTCACCATTCGTTATTTCTAGTCTAATAATCTCAATGGTCATCAAAAATCATAAGAGACAAGCAAATCAAGCAGGTTTTCATACAACTTAATTCACTTAACAATTAACATCAAATAATCATCATTAACACATGAGGATCTTTGAACAAGCTTGGCAAGATAAATTAAACACAAATAAATTATTTAACCTAACAATTAGTCTAAGAATCAAAACTTCATTCAATCATAAACACAAAGTAAAAGGTTTTTACACCCAAATCAGAAACTAAATACAAAAAGTACCATAAGGAAGTGCTAAACATGGTCACGTTAGCAATCCATATGATTACCGACATGTATCCGCTCTCCAATCCTTCAGATCTCTACTCCCGTTAGCTTAACGGCCTTTTGGCCACCTCCTAGACCCTCAAAACGGCAACTATGAAGTTTTCTTGTTGCACAAGTCGAAGTGGAATATCATAGATTCCAAATTGGTGGAATGATATGGGGTATTTATAGTTGAAGGGATATGAAATTAATATGGAATATTAGAGTTGTATTAGAATAAGGAAACTATTGGTGGCTTAGGGATTAAGCAAATAAAATAAGATAAGTGGAGCTTGGGGAATAAGTAACTTGGAGGGAATTTCCGTCCAGCTTTTATGCTTCATCTTCAAGGCCGATTTTGGATAAGATAAGTGTCGAATTAGCCAAAAGTCCCTCTCACATAAATCGTAGGAAATTTAGTCTAGTTTTCAGAACAGTTTGAACCTCGTCAATTGGACTTATGAGTCATCAGATATATCCGAAACACTGAAGAGGGGTCAATCTGCCAGCAATATCCTTTTTGCATCTTTTCAGCTCCATTCTCTTTCTTTTGCATTCCATCTCCCATTTTAACTGTAATTAAATATTTCAAAGCATATTAAGTTTATTTTAGTTCTAAATAATAATAATAAATGCGAAAATATTAAGATATGTTATACATAAATATATATAAAAATACACATATCAGTGATCTATATGATCTGTGCTTGTCTGTTGATTGTTTATGTGTTGTAAATATGTTAATATATATGTATCTATGGTTGGGTTGAGGAGATCCTGCCTTGTGCTGAAGGCCAACAGACCCAGGGCGGTCCAGATAGACTGAAGGCCCTACGAGGTGGTCCAGTCAGGCCGAAGGCTCGACGAGCGGTCCAGATAGGCTGCAGGCCATACGACACGGTGCAGATGTGTCGAAGGCTCAAGAGCAGTCCATAGAGGTTGTAGGCCCTGTGAGGCAGTCCAGTCAAACTGATGGCTCAGTATGTGTGCTATTATGTTATCTATTTAGGTGTTGGTTCTTTGGGGGAACTCACTAAGCTTCAGGCTTACAATTTGGTTTATGGTTTCAGGTACTTTTGAGGATCATGGTAAGGCGAATGATTGATCATGTACCTCCTCATGTTGTGTGTTATGACTTCTAGGAACTACTCTGATGACAAACTATTTTGAAAACAATTTGTAATAAATGGTGTTTTTGGATGTTTGAAAAAGTTTTAAATTTGCATGAAATTTATGGATGCTACAAGTTAGTATCAAAGCCTTGGTTTGAGTGAATTGGAGGAACACTCATTTGAATCTAGTCTCAAACTTAGGAAAAGATTTTCAAAATGATTTTCAAACGGTTTTCAAATGGTTTTTAAAATAGTAAAGGAGGATGCGAAGTGTACGATTAGACAGATCCAGTAAGTAGACCCCAAAGTATCATACTGTTGTTTGATATTGTGATATGTTAGAACAACATGCTAGTGATAGGCTAGGGATCTCCAGGAATTGCATGATAGAATCCCTGATTATATGATGCCTGATAGCCTAGGGTTTTCCTTGTATGAAATCATTATTTTAGTTGCTTAGTGTATGCATCATGATTGTATATAACTAAGATCTTATAGCCTGAGAATGTTTGGTTTGGCCTTATTTTCTGTTCTTTTCTGATGAAGGGGTTAGGGTAGGATCGGATATTTGAAAGTCTATAGGGTCCAATGTTATGTATGGCTAGCATACACTAGTGCTGCAGGGTTGGTGGAAGTTTCATGGATGAGTTGTGCGGGGTTAGTCGGTCAGTTGTGAGATGTTTAGCTTTCCTCTAGGAGTGACGATTAGTGCTCGTCTATGTTTATGTATGTTTCTAGGGTTCTGTCATGATCCTTGAGACAAATACGGGTAGGCGTGGAAGGTAGTATGGGCCCGTACTAATGAAAGCAGAGGACCTATATGCGTAGCGAGGAAGTCACAACCCCTAGGATTTTGTTAGGAGTTGGTTCCCCGTTATTTTTGCGATTTTTTTTGATGTCGTCCTGGTGTATTTTCAGTATGGTAGTTACAAGGCAATTTAAGACCGGATCCAAGTCAGGATCAGGAGCTAGTAGTTAGGGCGGGCCAACATTGACAGAGGATCATGTTAGGGAGATTATCTGTGAGGAGATGATTAATATTGTCTGGGGCCAGATTCTGGAGATGCTTGGGTCTATTAAGACTGCGATGATGGAGTACTTTGATGACAGATACGTACCCATTACTGAGACTACTACTGCATCCTCAGTAGTTGTGGTAGCTACGGGTGTTGGGGAAGGACGGGTGTTTCAGTATCAGGACTTCGATAACATGAAGCCCCCATATTTCGATGGAGTTTAGGACTCGATTGTAGCCATGCGGTGCCTGTCTGATGTGGATGGATGTTTCTTCACCTGTTTAATACCTTACCGACTAGTGGGTCAGGTGCGCTCTGAACCTGTTGAGGTCCGAAGCGAAGGAATGGTGGAGATTGTTACGGGGTTGTATTCTGATGAGCAGAAAGCTGTTGTGACATGGGATCAGTCCAAGGAGATGTTTCATACTCACTATATTCCAAGGTTTGAGTGTGAGAGGTTGGATCAGGAGTTTTTGGATCTGAGACAAGTTACAGAGTCGGTGACGGAGATCACCCGGATGTTTACCGAGAGGGCGATGGTTTGCCTAGAGTTTTCTTCCAAGAAGGCTCAGATGACTCGTTATCTGAGCATGCTCAAGACTGAAATTAAACAGTTTGTTGCTACCCAACGTTCTGATACTTTTCTAGAGTTTCAAGAGGCCTCTAGGCGGTGTGAACTTGAAATTGAGTTGTAGTTGAGGGAGCAGAGGCAGGCCCCTACACAGGTGAAAACAACGCCAAAGCGACACAAGGCCTCTAATTCTAGGATGAGAGGTTAGCATGGCCGCACTTATGGGAAGTACGGGAAGGTAAATTCTGGAGCTTGTCGATCTGGTAGTGGGTGCCACACATGTGGCAAGGAGGGCATTATGTGAGCGACTGCCGCCAATCCGACCCTACTCCGGATATGAGGATTTGTTATCATTGTCATCAAGTTGGCCATATGAAGGTCAACTGTCCGTTGCTCACTGCCAAGCTGACACAAGCTCCTGTGCTGGCTACTTTACGGATCACTAATGGGATACAGAGTAGGGCAGAGCCCCCGAGGGCTCGGGGATGCGCTTTCTAGCTGACAACCGAGGAGGCCATGACAACACCACAATCGCTCATATGTTGGAAGTAGATATGAAGAAAGATTGTCATAAATTTGTTTGTAGATTGTCTGAAAAGTTTTAGACATAGCAAAGGTTTGCTGCAAAGTTTATGAGTGCTTATGAAATTAGTATTGAGCATTGGAACAGACCCACACTTGCTGGTATTACTTCATGAATGTCATCACAAGTGATCGCAAGATGATAATATCATATAATCTTTAAACCTAGAGATATGGTTATTGTTTGCTAGTTGATTATACATTGATAATGCGAAAACGCATCAGTAACTTGATGTCATAAAACGCATTATTGTGTATGGTTTAACTGGTAAATGATAAAGGCATATTAGTCGACGTTTTTCTAGTTCCTTTTATTCTATGAGGATAAAAGCGATATCTCGGCCACTTGATGATTTGGTTTGACTTATGTGCCGGGCCCGGTCAAGATGAAGTTGATGTGTTCAACTGAGTTCTATGTCGAACGAATCAGAGATCAAGAAATAAAATGCTAGACAATAATTATTGTTAGCATGATATCTAGAACAGAGGATTATACGATCCCTTATCTAAAGGACAAGTTATTGGTCAGAGTTGACATCGGCTATTGAAAGCTACGATTGCTATCGGGTTCGGAAGTAATACGTGAGATATAGTTACTAGACTTATCCAAGTGGGAGACTGTTGGATTAATGTCTAAGTCAGTAACCATATTTGGTATATACTTGACCCGAGTGTGCATGGTCCTTTTGGGTTGCCTTCACCAAAGCAACTTGACAAGGTAATTTGATATGAGAGAGGAGATATTATGATTTATTAATATATTATAAGAATAATATATTAAAGGAGAAATCATATTTATTTGATTAGTATTAGTCATAAATTAATTAGGAATTAATTTGGTGACTAAAAGAGACAAATTAAATAAAGGGGTATAAACTGTCAATTGTGTGATAGTTGAGTTTTGGGCTAGGAAACCTAATGGACTAAGGGGGAACGAAATTATGATGAAGGATCATCATATTTTCGTCCAAGGCCTCATTCCATAAGGTTTCTTGGGCTGCTTGGTGGCTAAGCTGTCCATTAGGGTTTTGACTGAAACCCTAGCACCCTATAGTATAAATACATACCCTATGCTTCAATTTAAGGCCACTTGATTCCAAGGGAACCCTAGGGCCGAAATTAGCATCATTCCCTTCTCTCTCTTAGTTGCCTTCTTGCTTCAAGGTGTTTGTGAGCCATTAGAGGCACTACAATTGTGGTGCTTGCTTTCAAGAGTTCTAGAGAGTTCAAGAGATCAAGGAAACTAGTTGTTATTGCTATATAACAACAAAGGTATGTGTTCTACACTTCTATGTAAATTTCGAAAATTATAGAAGCATGCTAGGGTTTATTTTGTGTTCATAAAGTTGTATGTCTTATAGTGAAAACATAGATCCAAACTAGGGTTGCATGCACACATAGGATTGTTTGTATAAAAAATAACAGTGGTATCAGAGCCATTGGTTTTTTGTTTTCAATTGGATTTGATGCATATTATGAACTTGACAAATTAGGGTTTATGGCAAGTAAACCCTAAGGCTTGGTGATTTTCGCAAATTAGGGTTGCCAAACCCTAGTTGGCGAATTTTGATAGGGTTCTTGAAACCTTTTTGCCTAGCCTCCAAATTTCGAAATTAGGGTTATGAAACCCTAGGGATTTCGAAAATCCCTTGTCCCCAAGATAAGATCCCAAGATTTTAGGGATATGGATAATACTATCTTTGTGATTATCAATTTAATTGTTTAAACTAGATAATTGAAGATCTTGTATTATCCTTTCCATATATTTAAAAATAAAAGGATTAAATAAATTAATAGTTTAATTTTATGATAATCCCTAAAGATTTAATATTTCAAATTAATTGTTTGATTTTGATAATTATTAAATCAAAGATTTTTTGGTGTTTAAAATTTTAAATTAAATAGCCTTAATTCCGAAAATTTTAAATACACATTAAGATACTAGTATTTTCGAAATGTTTTAAAATACACCCTTATACAATTATGATATTATAAGATTAATTATTATATATGTATAAGAATAAGCTAGTCTTATCGCTAGTAGGCCTCATTCACGAAGCCAGTCTATAAGGTGGGTATAAGGTTGCTGCCTATAAAATGGCGCTTAATGGATGTACACTCACATCTACCGCTTGCTTGACTGGTGGAGGGTCGTTAGCCGAACGGATAGGATAGGGCACTTAATTCCTCATTAAAAGTATAATGGAAATATTAAAGTAACTACATTGTTTTACAAATTCCCACTCTTAGTTACTTTAGGGTAAAATGTGAAAATGATGCTAATCCGTGGAATTACACTTCGTACCCTTGTCAAACGTTGATGGAGCGTGTGTGGTTAACCGACACATCAATTTGGGGATGACATTGGTAGTGAAGGGTGACTCGATGTTTGTCATAGATCAATGGAGCGTGTGTGGTTCACCGGCACATTGATTAGGTGATAAAGACATTGAGTGCACCGCGTTGATTCGCATGGTTATTCACAAATTTGTTTGTGATCCTCGGCATCCCAGTCGCAAATTTGAAATGCATATCGAGATTTAAACATGCCATTGAAAAGTTCAATGAATCTCAAAGATCTAGGAGTTTTCAATACATTTAAAACCTAAATTGCTTTTTCGTTTTTCATGGTGAGAATTAGTGAATCGTCATTCACTTACCTTCAAATTATTTACTTTTAGAGTACGACATCCCTTTCTAAGTTGTAATGTTGTTGGATCCTAGCCCTAATTACTCATTTGGGTGTTTAATTAGGGATTCATTTCTAATCAAACTTTGTTCCTTTTCAGATGTCAACAAACAACAACAACAACGCTTCTGGGTCATTCTCGTTGATGAACTTGTGTTAGAAAGTGACATTTGATGGTTCAAACTTCACCGAGTGGATGAGGTATATCCGCATGATCACATGCTACGAGGACAAAGAATATGTCCTCGATGAAAAGCTTGAGAAGATCATCCCAGATGTTGCTACTCCTGAGGAATTGGCCGCCTTTGAGGCCCACGAGCGTGATGCCACGAAAGTTCACTGCATCATGCTGGCCACCATGAACCCCGAACTCCAAAAGTCCTATGAGGACATGTATCCATATGAAATGTATCAGGATTTGCTGGAAAGGTATCACCAGAGCGCGAGGCAAGAGCGCTATGAGATCATTACTAACATGATCACCGCTAAGATGGGGAGTGGAGAATCCCTAACCTCTCATTTGCAGAAAATGCAGAGATATGTTGATCGTCTTCTCAAACTTAATGTTAAGTTTGATGAGGATTTGGCTATCGACATAATCCTCCACTCCTTGCCCTCCTGCTACAATCAGTTTAGGATGACCTACCATATGAATAAAGAGGAGGTCTCCTTGAGCAAGCTCCAAGGACTCTTGAGGACTGCTGAGAGCAACCTCAAAGACAAATCCGTTGCACCGTCCCGTGCTGTGGCCGCTCCTGTGATGGCGATAGGTCAAGGAAAGGGTAAAAAGAGGAAGGCTCCATGTAAGAGCCACCATAAGGGGAAACCCCGTGATGGTTCGTCCTCAAGTGGAACCAAAGTAGGCCCCGCTAGACCCTCTTCCGATCCTAAAGAAGCAGAGTGCTTCTATTGCCACCAAAAGGGCCACTGGAAGCGAAGCTGCCCACAATATCTGCAGGACATAAAAGATGGGAAGATCAAGCCCACATTTGCAGGTATGTATTCTATTAAATCTAATAACTCATCATTTGCTACTTCATGGGTTCTTGATACAGGATGTGGTTACCACATTTGTTCTGATTTGCAGGGCCTAAAAAGAAGTAGGGAAATGGAGCATGGGAAGATGAACCTGATTATGGGAAACAGAAGATCATCGCCTGTGACCAAAGTCGGTGTTTATTCTTTAGTGTTGAGAAATGGGTTAGGAATAGATTTAGAGAATTGCTGTTATTCGCCAGATATGGCAAGAAACATTATTTCTTTTCACGGGTTGTTTAGACAAGGTTTCAGATATTCTTTTGATAATAGTAATGGTTCTATTAATGTTTATTTGAATGGTGTCTTTTATTTCAATGCATTACCTTGTAATGGGATTTATGAATCTGTGATGATTGTTGATAATTTCGGAAATAATGTTTTGAATATTGATTCGTCTACTAGTCTAGACAAAGCATGCTTGTGGCACTGTCGCCTTGGCCATGTCAACAAGAAACGCATAGCCCAACTCCAAAAGGATGGAGTGTTGGAGTCATTCGACCTTAGGGACGATGATACGTGTGAATCTTGTTTACTTGGGAAGATGACCAAGTCACCCTTTACTGGCACTTGTGAAAGGGGTGAGGGTTTATTGGATCTCATACACACTGATGTGTGTGGGCCCTTTAGATCCACCACAAGGGATGCTTGCCGCTTCTACGTGACTTTTACAGATGATTATAGCAGATATGGATATATCTACTTGATCAAGCAAAAGTCGGAAACCTTTGAAAAGTTCAAAGAGTTTAAGAGTGAAGTGGAGAATCAGCTGGGCAGGAAAATCAAGATGCTTCGGTCAGACCGAGGAGGAGAGTACCTAAGTCTTGAGTTTCACGACTATCTAAAAGAATGTGGAATCGTTTCGCAATTGACGCCTCCAAGAACGCCACAATTGAACGGTGTGGCTGAGAGACGTAATCGGACCTTGTTGGACATGGTTCGTTCTATGATGAGTCGGACTTCGTTACCAATAGCTTTCTGGGGGTATGCCTTAGAGACTGCCGCCCGTATACTTAACTTAGTTCCCACTAAGAAGGTTTCCAAGACTCCTCACGAGATGTGGACAGGGAAGGCTCCCTCGTTGGCACATATTAAGGTTTGGGGTTGTGAGGCTTTCGTAAGACGAGAGACTCACGACAAACTTGAACCTCGTAGTGAGAAGTGTTATTTCATCGGTTATCCACAGAAGTCTTTTGGCTACCTTTTCTATAGACCGAGTGACAATGTTGTCTTCGTTGCTAGAAGAGGAGTTTTCCGAGAAAAGGAATTGATAGGCCAAGAAGACAGTGGGAGGCAAATTGAACTTGAAGAAATTCAAGATCAAAGCGATGAAGGAACCTCTGACACTGGCATTCAACTTGAGGAGGAAACTCCTGTTGAACCTGTTGACGTGTCCTTACCTCTTCGACGTTCCTCTAGGGCTAGTGTTCCACCCCAGTTTTATGGTTTTCATATTACTACTGAAGGGGATACGTTTATTAGTGATAGTACACTAGTAAATTTGGATGAACCTAGCAACTATAAGGAAGCCATGGTAGGCCCAGAGTCTGCAAAATGGAAAGAGGCTATGGACAGCGAGATTCAGTCCATGTACGACAACCAAGTTTGGAATTTGGTTGATAATGTACCAGGTCGTAAGACAGTCGGGTGCAAGTGGATCTTCAAGAAGAAGACGGACATGGATGGGAAAGTGCATACTTATAAAGCGCGATTGGTTGCGAAGGGCTTTACTCAAACTCCCGGAGTTGACTATGATGAGACCTTCTCACCAGTTGCGAAGATAAATTCTATTAGGGTGATGCTTGCCATAGCTGCGTTTCATGATTATGAAATATGGCAGATGGACGTAAAGACCGCTTTCCTTAACGGAAAGTTGGCTGAGGATGTCTACATGAATCAGCCAGAGGGTTTTGTCGATGTGAAGCATCCGAATAGAGTATGCAAGCTTGAGAGATCTATTTATGGATTGAAACAAGCATCTCGCAGATGGAATCTTTGTTTTGATGAGAAGGTTAAAGAGTTTGGCTTTCTGCGAAGTGAAGATGAATCTTGTGTGTATGTCAAAGCCAGTGGGAGTATAATAAGCTTTCTCGTATTGTATGTCGACGACATACTACTCATAGGAAACGATGTCCCAACCTTGCAGGAGGTCAAGTCCTGGCTTGGGAAATGCTTCGCTATGAAGGACCTCGGAGAAGCTGCTTATATTCTGGGAATAAGAATAGTAAGAAACAGGGAAAAGAGACTGATAGGACTCAGTCAGGATACATACTTGGAAAAGGTGCTAAAGCGTTTTAGTATGGAAAATTCCAAGAAAGGGGAGTTGCCAATCCAAAGCAATACCAAGCTGAGTAAGACTCAGAGCCCGAGTACAGAGACAGAGATAGCTGATATGAGCCGAGTACCTTACGCTTCCGCAGTAGGCTCTATCATGTACGCTATGACTTGTACTCGCCCTGATGTGGCTTTCGCTTTAAGCATGGTCAGCAGATATCAGGGGAATCCTGGTAGAGCACATTGGATTGCAGTTAAGAATATTCTTAAGTACCTTCGGAGGACCAAGGAATGGTTTCTAGTCCTCGGTGGGAGTGATGACTTAAGGGTACGAGGGTACAGTGATGCTAGTTTTCAGACGGATCGGGATAACTTCCGATCGCAGTCGGGCTGGGTCTTTACCCTAAATGGAGGAGCAGTGACTTGGAAAAGTTCCAAACAAGAGACCGTAGCTGATTCAACGTGCGAATCAGAGTATATTGCGGCGAGCGAAGCGTCAAAGGAGGCTATATGGTTGAAGAACTTCATTGGAGACCTTGGAGTTGTGCCATCCATAAAGGAGCCCATGGAAATTTTCTGTGATAATGAAGGAGCGGTTGCCTTAACCAAGGAACCAAGGGATCATGGCAGATCTTGACATATCGACAGGAAATACCATTTTATTAGACATCGGGTAGAAGAGGGACTCCTCGTTGTGAAGAGGGTATCGTCAGAAGATAACCCAGCAGATCCCCTTACGAAGGGACTGAGTAGGGTCAAGCATTTTCAGCACGCTAGAAGCATAGGGCTGAAGGACGATATTAGTTCAGATTAGATAAGTAGGAAACTTGTAATAGATAATGTCATACTCAACAATTGATGATTAAATAAAAGTGTGTTATTTATAAGAAAGTTTCTATCATGTGTTGATTATTTATCTATTTTTCCGATTTTTGCATGTTTTGACTTCCTGAATAATGAGATTATTCGAACAGTCCACAATCGCTCATATGTTGGAAGTAGATATGAAGAAAGATTGTCATAAATTTGTTTGTAGATTGTCTGAAAAGTTTTAGACATAGCAAAGGTTTGCTGCAAAGTTTATGAGTGCTTATGAAATTAGTATTGAGCATTGGAACAGACCCACACTTGCTGGTATTACTTCATGAATGTCATCACAAGTGATCGCAAGATGATAATATCATATAATCTTTAAACCTAGAGATATGGTTATTGTTTGCTAGTTGATTATACATTGATAATGCGAAAACGTATCAGTAACTTGATGTCATAAAACGCATTATTGTGTATGGTTTAACGGGTAAATGATAAAGGCATATTAGTCGACGTTTTTCTGTTCCTTTTATTCTATGAGGATAAAAGCGATATCTCGGCCACTTGATGATTTGGTTTGACTTATGTGCCAGGCCCGGTCAAGATGAAGTTGATGTGTTCAACTGAGTTCTATGTCGAACGAATCAGAGATCAAGAAATAAAATTCTAGACAATAATTATTGTTAGCATGATATCTAGAACAGAGGATTATACGATCCCTTATCTAAAGGACAAGTTATTGGTCAGAGTTGACAGCGGCTATTGAAAGCTACGATTGCTATCGGGTTCGGAAGTAATACGTGAGATATAGTTACTAGACTTATCCAAGTGGGAGACTGTTGGATTAATGTCTAAGTCAGTAACCATATTTGGTATATACTTGACCCGAGTGTGCATGGTCCTTTTGGGTTGCCTTCACCAAAGCAACTTGACAAGGTAATTTGATATGAGAGAGGAGATATTATGATTTATTAATATATTATAAGAATAATATATTAAAGGAGAAATCATATTTATTTGATTAGTATTAGTCATAAATTAATTAGGAATTAATTTGGTGACTAAAAGAGACAAATTAAATAAAGGGGTATAAACTGTCAATTGTGTGATAGTTGAGTTTTGGGCTAGGAAACCTAATGGACTAAGGGGGAACGAAATTATGATGAAGGATCATCATATTTTCGTCCAAGGCCTCATTCCATAAGGTTTCTTGGGCTGCTTGGTGGCTAAGCTGTCCATTAGGGTTTTGACTGAAACCCTAGCACCCTATAGTATAAATACATACCCTATGCTTCAATTTAAGGCCACTTGATTCCAAGGGAACCCTAGGGCCGAAATTAGCATCATTCCCTTCTCTCTCTTAGTTGCCTTCTTGCTTCAAGGTGTTTGTGAGCCATTAGAGGCACTACAATTGTGGTGCTTGCTTTCAAGAGTTCTAGAGAGTTCAAGAGATCAAGGAAACTAGTTGTTATTGCTATATAACAACAAAGGTATGTGTTCTACACTTCTATGTAAATTTCGAAAATTATAGAAGCATGCTAGGGTTTATTTTGTGTTCATAAAGTTGTATGTCTTATAGTGAAAACATAGATCCAAACTAGGGTTGCATGCACACATAGGATTGTTTGTATAAAACCTAACAGTTGGATCAGGAGTTTTTGGATCTGAGACAAGTTACAGAGTCGGTGACGGAGATCACCCGGATGTTTACCGAGAGGGCGATGGTTTGCCTAGAGTTTTCTTCCAAGAAGGCTCAGATGACTCGTTATCTGAGCATGCTCAAGACTGAAATTAAACAGTTTGTTGCTACCCAATGTTCTGATACTTTTCTAGAGTTACAAGAGACCTCTAGGCGGTGTGAACTTGAAATTGAGTTGTAGTTGAGGGAGCAGAGGCAGGCCCCTACACAGGTGCAAACAACGCCAAAGCGACACAAGGCCTCTAATTCTAGGATGAGAGGTTAGCATGGCCGCACTTATGGGAAGTACGGGAAGGTAAATTCTGGAGCTTGTCGATCTGGTAGTGGGTGCCACACATGTGGCAAGGAGGGCATTATGTGAGCGACTGCCGCCAATCCGCCCCTACTCCGGATATGAGGATTTGTTATCATTATCATCAAGTTGGCCATATGAAGGTCAACTGTCCGTTGCTCACTGCCAAGCTGACACAGGCTCCTGTGCTGGCTACTTTACGGATCACTAATGGGATACAGAGTAGGGCAGAGCCCCCGAGGGCTCGGGGATGCGCTTTCTAGCTGACAACCGAGGAGGCCATGACAACACCAGATGTGGTGGTTGGTATGTTTCTATCCTTTTATCTTATTGATTATGTTTATTGTATACTCATATGTGTGTACCTCTGTTAGGTACGTTTTTTAGTGAACTCTTTGCCTGCTCTTTTATTGTTTAACTCGGGGGCAAGTTGGTCATTTGTCTCTCAGTTGTTTAGTAGAAGGTTCGTTTGCCTTTAGGAGAGCTAGAGTATTTGTTGCGAGTCTCCATCGCCAACGAACACGAGGTATCTGCTTCATCAGTTTATCGGGGTTGTGATCTAGAGATATTCGGGGTGTCCTTTCCGATTGACTTGATCCCGATTCCTATGGGGGGCGGGGGGGTGTTTGTATTATAGTGGAAATGGACTGGCTGAGTCGTTTCAGTGCTATGATCAACTTTGAGGGTCAGCGTGTAGTAGTTCGAACCCCAAGTGGGTGAGAATTAGTTATCTATGGTGAGGGCACCATATTGGGGTCAGGATTTTTCTGAACTGCCAGGGATCGACAATATATTCAACATGGGTGTGTGGGTTATTTTTCGTATGTGGTGGATACGCGGGTCAGGGATCAGGTCTCGATTTCTAAGGTTCCAGTTGTTAGAGATTTTGTTGATGTGTTTCCAGAGGAGTCACCCGGAGGACCTCCTGAGAGACAGGTCGAGTTCAAAATCAATCTTGTGCCAGGTGCGGCCCCTATTTCCAAGGCATCGTTTTGTTATCTGATGTGTCAATTTGTTATGTGATATTTTTCATGGTTAATTGGAAAACTATGAGACCATACTTGGGACGAGTATGAGTAGGTGTGAAAGGTAGTAGATGCATATACTACCGAAAGCACAGGACGCACGCTTGGATCAGGGAAAGTCACAAGGTTACCAAGAAGCTAGTAATTGAATCCGTTTTATTCAAGTATGTCGTTACTACTATTTCGGTAATGACTAAGAAGATGATTGTTATTCCGACCCTAGTGGTCATATCAAATCGAGTCCGACTAAGAAGAGTATGTTAGATGGTTCAGAGAACCAAGTCCGATGTAGCATCTTACTTAAGATCGAAGCTAGAAGGGAAAGATAATCAAAGCGATTAGTTGAGGTATCACGATTGTTGCTTGTAGCTAGGAATACTACCTTCTAAGATGTGATTATATCACATTAGAACATGAAGGAAGGTATAGTCTGTTCTGGAATTTGACTCTAAGAGACCTGAGTCTAAGCATTGCAACCTACGATGATAGGTCATTAGAATATGACACATCAATCCATTTTATTAATAAAAGAACTTATCTTAAGTTTGTTAAGAAGAAGAAGGAGTCTACACTAAGGATTGAGATTGTGACTTGTAGGTCATAATTTGGAGTCTAACGTGAGATCGGGAGCAGGTGCAACCCTTCTAGCTCATTATCCCCCATGGATTTAGTTTGGAGAACTATCTTTAATGGGTCAACCTTTAACGATTGGATAAGAAACATTCATATGGCCCTTCGCTACGAGAACAAAGAATATGTCCTAAACAGCTGAAGGAGATTGATGAACAAACTGCAACTCCTGAACAAATTGAGGAATACAGGGTTCATGAGACGGACGTGAAAAAGGTGTCATGTATTATGACTGCTACCATGACTGCTAAGCTTCAAAAGTCCTATGAGAATTTATGGCCCTCCGAAATGCACCAAGATTTGATGGAAAGGTACCATCAAAGTGCTTGGCAGGAGAGGTATGAGATCATTGCCCCCATGATCACAACCAAAATGAAGGATGGAGAGTCCATCACGGCCCACTTGCAAAAGATGCAGAGATATATAGACCGCTTGTTGAAGTTGAATGTGAACTTCGATGAAGAGTTGGCCATTGACATCATCCTATAATTGTTGCCTTCTTGTTATGATCAGTTTCGTATGACCTATCATATGAACAAGGAAGAGGTCACTCTTAGCAAGCTTTAAGGCCTTCTAAGAACTACAGAAAGCAACTTGAAAGCCAAGTTGATTGTACTTACTTCTACTACTGTTGCTGCCCCTGTTCTGGTAATTGGACATGGGAAAAGGAAGAAGGGGAAGGCTCCTTCTAAGAGTTGTAAGGGAAATTCTATTGATGGATCCCCTTCTAGTGGAACCAAAGTTGGTTCTGCTACTCCTTCTACTAATCCAAAGGATGCAGAGTGCTTCCAATTTCATGTAAGAGGGCACTTCTTAGGTCCTTGATATAGATTGTGGATTTTACATTTGTTCTGATTTGCAGGGACTAAAAAGAATTAGGGATGTGGAGCGCGGGAAGATAAACTTAATCATGGGAAATAGGAAAATTTCGCTTGTTACCAAGATTGGATTTTATTCTGTATTGCTTAGTAGTGGGTTAAATTTAGAACTAAATAATTGTTGTTACTCGTCGGATATGACGAGAACTATTATTTCCTTTCATAGTTTGTAAAAACAAGTTTTTACCTTTTCTTGTAATAATGAAATTGGTAGTATTAATTCTTATTATAATGGTACATTTTATTTTGAAGCATTACCTTGTAATGGTATATATGAAACTGTGATGGTTGTAGATAACCTAGGAAATAATGTGTTGAATGTTGATTTGTCCAATGTTTTGGACAAGGCATGCTTGTGGCATTATCGTCTTGTACATGTCAACAAGAAGCGCATAGCCCAACTCCAAAGGGATGGAGTTTTGGCGTCATTTGACGTGAAGTCAGATGACACTTGCGAATCTTTTTTGCTTGGAAAGATGACCAAGTCACCCTTCACTGGTACTTGTGAAAGGGGTGAAGATTTGTTGGATCTCATACACACTGATGTGTGTGGACCCTTCAGAACCACCACAAGGGATGCCAACCACTTATATATGACTTTTTTCTGATGATTTCAACAGATATGGCTATATCTACTTAATCAAGCATTAGTCAGAAACCTTTGAAAAGTTCAAAGAGTTTACGCAAGAAGTGGAGAATCAATTAGGCAGGAGGATAAATATGTTATGATCCGATCGGGGTGGTGAGTATCTTAGTATTAAGTTCCTAGACTATCTTAAGGAATGTGGAATTGTTTCACAGTTGATGCCACCTAGGACACTACAGTTGAATGGTGTGGCTGAGAGGCGCAATCAAGCCTTGTTTGACATGGTTCGTTCCATGATGAGTCGAGCTTCGTTACCTATCTCATTTTAGGGGTATGCCTTAGATGCTTCCGCCATATCCTTAATCTAGTCCCTACTAAGAAGGTAGCCAAAACACCTCACGAGATGTGTACATGGAAGGTTCCCTCGTTGGATCACATCAAAGTTTGGGGTTACGAGGTTTTTATGAGATTCAAGCCTCACGACAAACTCGAACCTCGTAGTGAGCGATATATTTTCATCGGCTACCCACATAAATCCTTTGGATACCTCTTCTATAGACCGAGTGACAATGTTGTCTTTGTTGTGAGAGAGCAGTTTTCCGACAGAGATAACTCATATACCAAGAGGATAGTGGGAGGCAAATTAACCTTGAAGAGCTTCAAGAGTTAAGTGATGAAGGAACCTCAAACACTGGTGATCAACCCGAGGAGGAAACTCTTGTTGAACCAATTGACTAGTTCGTACCTTTGAGACGTTCCAGTAAAGTTAGTGTTTCACTTGTGTTATATGGTTGTCATATAACATCTGAGGGTGATACATTTATCAGTGATAGTACATTGATAAATTTGGATGACCCTAATAACTAGAAGGAAGTGATGGTAGGCCCTGAGTCTGCTAAATGGAAATAGGCAATGGACATTGAGATTCAGTCCATGTATGACAATCAAGTTTGGAACTTGGTTGACAATGTACCGGTCCAAAGACAGTCGGGTGCAAATGGATCTTCAAGAAGAAGACCAACATGGATGGGAAAGTACAAACATATAGGGCTTGCAAAGGGCTTTACTCAAACTCAGGGAGTTGACTATGATGAGACTGTCACAACTAGCATTTTAGCTAGGAAATTCTATTTTCCTGTAAACATCAACTATTGTAAGACTTGTACTCTAAGTAGATATCATAGTCTATGCTAAATTGAAATCATCCATTTGAATCAAAACTTCTGAGTCAAGTTCAAAACCAAACACAATACATCTCATATATTCAACTATGGATCTGAAACCCTAAAAATCCAGGTTGAAATTAATTATGGACTAGGATCCTCATATTGGGCCTAATGGGCCAATAAACTTTCAAATTCGGTAAGTTGGTCTAAGGAACCCTATTTGGGCTCTAATTGGACCCACATTCATCAAGATAAAGTATTTTGGGCCATGTGGGGCCTAAAATGACTAACTTCATTTTTGTGGGCCTTAATGGGCCATAGATGTTTTCTTGACCCTAATTGGGCCTAAAACCTATTATGTTCACTCTTTTGGGCCGTAAACCCCTAAGAGGGCCCAGTGGGCCGAAAACTTCCACCTTGGACCTTACAGTTTCAAGTATATTCAATTCTAGCACTATATTTCTCCTCACACTATCCCATTCTCGGCCCAATTAAAAAAAAAGAAATGAGATATGCAAACATATTAAGATCATGACACCTCATTAATATCCTTCATGCAATTAAGCTTAATACACTTCATGTAATTACCCAATCCCATACTTCAAGGCAAGGTTTCCCCTCTCCTTCTCTCTTGTTCTTAACTCTCGGCCAAAGAGTGTCTCACCACTCTCATTTTCTTTCTTTAGACTCCACCAAAAAACTCTATAGAACATCAAGAATTCACTCACCATATCTCCAAATTTTCGAGTGTGTCTTGTGAAAAATCAACAACTCTTCATCAAAGTTCATCACTTTTGGTAAGTTCTTGTTTGACTCTATGGTTAAAGTTCAAGTTTACACCAAAAATCTCTTCCTAACCCACATCATTTCATGATCCATGCTCTGAGGACTTCATAAATCTCAAAAATCTTGTCAAGAACACATCTAAGGCCGAGATCTTCTCATTTCCTCACTAAAAACCGAAAACTTCAAAGCAATGTGAGTTCATACCCACTACTTTTGATTTTTACTTTGTTTTGGGGGAGAATGCAGGTTTTTTTTGTGTAGATCTATGTGTGTATGCATGATTTGTGTGTTTTTCTAGTTATATATGTCTTTATGTGTTGTCAACTTCATGAACTCAAAGAGCTACTAAAAGATGATGATATTGGTATAACATAACACTTATTTCAACTTATATTACAAGAAAAAGGTTTAAAATACATATAAGTTACTTAAAGCTAAGAAAAACTTCATCAAAGGGGCTAAAAGTGACAAAATGACAAAATAATAGGTTATTTGTGTAACTCACGGCTAGTAAGGGGTTCAAAAAGGATATTTTTACTAAACATGGGTAATTTTGACATTTGTGACCTTACTAGGACAAAAAAGTGTCGCCATTTTCATAAATGGGACTTATTTGGGCTTCTCACGGTTTTGCGCCCAAAAATTATAACTTCTGATCTTTTGTGAGCGTAAATGTCATTTTAAAGAAAGTTGTGCCAAAAATACAAAATTTTGATAGAAATGGTTAAAAATGTGAAATTATAAAAATTTGGGCCAAGAAGATGAAATTATCTACTAAGGGCCGAAAATACATATTTTTATAAAAATCAAGCCAAAAATGATATTTTTGACAAAAGTGAGTTAAAAATGTTATTTTTACAAAAACTAGCCTTAAATGCAAGTTTTGTTCAAAAAGGGGCCTAAAATGCTATTTTTACCAAAAATGGGCCTTAATTGTGAATTTTTGGCTTAATGGGCATGTCATTTTTACAAAAAGTGGGCCTTTGATGCCATTGTGGTAAATAATTGAATTAAAATAAGCAATAATATAACAAATTGGCTAATTTTGCCTTTCTCATATTATTGGGCCTTAGTGACTCATTTATATGTTTAATAGGTCCTGAAAACTCTTTATATGTTTATTGAGCCTTATTGACCCATTAATATGCTCAACATACCTTGGATACTCTTTACGTGCTATTTGGACCTGTAAATACCATATATGTGAAATGGGCCTTAGTTGTCATTTTACATATATTTTGGGCCCATGTTATATAATCTCATTCCTCATGAGCCTAGAAATGATTTACATGTTTAGTGGCCCTCAGCCGTTCATTTACATGTTCATTGGGCCTGGAATGCGTTTTATATGTTTCTCTTCGCGTAAATTCGATTAAGGGTCTAGTGAGACGTGTCGGTTGACACCCATTGAGTGTACAATCGTAACCTGTAGTTATAACCAGAAGTCTCCTTGAGGGAGAGCGGGGGTTTGTGTATAGATCTATACGGGATGACACCCCACACATGAGCTATTCGTTATAGTTAGACTAAGCCAGTCTAGGGTGACAAAAACCTTATTCTATTTTCCGTCGACGTTCAACAAAGCCAAGACAGGCGAATTTGTCATTATCTAGTATAGTTATAACGACTCACTTAGAGGATTTAATGTTATAAATTTTCTGGAGACCATTCTCTTTTCTAAATGGATTACTCGGGAACATACTCGTGCCGGTACTCAACCTCGGGGGTTGGTATACCAACATTCTCTTTTACAGACAACATAGGGTTTTCTGGGGGCATTCTCTGTACAATCTCTTTACAATTTCTTTATTCTCTTTTGCATACTAGTAAACAATAACACACATGCATTAATACAAGATCAGACACAAAATACTGAACTGTTTTCAGAAAACACAGGATTTTTCTGGCGATACAAAGTCATACAAGTCATTTTCACAAACATACTAAATTGTTTTTAAAAAATATAGGATTTTCTAGTGATTACAAAATTATACAAATCATTTTCTCTAACATGCTTATGAACTCACCAACATTTTTATTCTGACCTTTTTAAATTAACTTATATTCTCAGGAAACCGTTGAAGCAGGTTGAGCGGAAAAAACTAATGGATATTTTGTTATATTTTGTTTCATCATACTTTAACTATTCGTGGGTGTGTCAAATTGGTATCAAAGCATTGTATAGTAAACTAGCATATCTAATTATACATGGTGTGCAAATATAAATGCAATGGGACTAAAACACTATGAATAAGATAATACCTAAGCATGCATTAAAACTATAACACTAAAAGTCTCTGGAGGAAATTGAACACCATGGTTAAACCATGAAAGTTATGTAGTCATATTGGGGATAAATATAGCCTAATCAACTATATTTATTTAAAATACGACCAACATGTGTTTGGGAGTAAGCATGGTGGGAAATGAATCTAGAATCTTACCTTGCATCCAATAACTCTAAGGAACTCAAACCTAAACAATTAAAATACTATAGGAGTATTTTCAAACCTATTTACACATACTCTCTTTACACGTTTCTCACCTCGTGCAGACACTATGTCCGGAATTGCACCATCCAGGAGATCCCTATTTCCCCAACTAGGGGAATGGTGGATGGTTGGAGCTAGAGGAAGAACCAGAGGAAGAGCCAGAGGAAGAACCAGAGTAAGAGCCAGAGGAAAAGCCTATAGGAGGACCGACAGAACTGGTAGCTAACTCAGATGAGGAGGAGGCTGATGGAAGCAACACAAATGACTCAGACGCGGAGTCTGAATTCATCGATCTGCCCTACATGGCCAGGTGGCCCCCATACAGGATGGGCCCTAATAGTCCTACGCCCCCATGGGCGCATGAGATCTGGAGGTGGAGCCGCCAGCAAGGGGTACGACCTCTATTTGGTATGAACCGGGACTACTACGACTTGAGTCACGGTGGACCTGCTAACCGAGCCCTGCCTGTGATAGTGAGGAGGACACGCGACATCAAAGTGCAGGCGCATACAACTAATAGCCAAATGGTTGCCATGAGAGCCGCAGTGGAGCACGAGGAAAGGATGACTCGTGAGGTAGTTAGGGACTACCAGGCACAACATACCGCATTGGAAGCCTGGCTTCAGGCCATCGAGCACCACCTGGCCAGACTCCAGAGTGCATATACCTCGTCGTCAACACCACCAAACTCCTCTCGCCGTAGCTAGTACCCGATCATCTGCTACCTACTACTATTATGTTTTTCCTTTATACATTACTCTATGTACTATCGACTACATAATTAAGTGACTCCACTACTCATGGAGTCGTTACTCTTTCAGATTTTATTTCATTTCACGTATTGTATGCCTTATGTAGGAAAAGTTTCATGTACTCAAAAGTTATGATTAATGAAAACGACTATATATTTTCTCATGATGTTATCTACTATGTGTTCTATTACTTTTACTACATATTGATTGTATGTATTCAGTTACTTACACACAACCAAATCACTGATACTGTTCTATAATCAAGAAATCATGAAACTAGAATGAAATGGATACTCAACATCTTTCCGTTCCATGACAGAAAGATACCTTAAAGACAAACCTGCAAGAACTGCAACACAACACCACCACCGCCTCCACCAGAAATGGACTCGGCTGCATTTCAAGTAGCAGTTTTAGATGCAGTTACATCAGCACTGGCTCATATCCACAACGGGAACAACGGTGGAGGTAATGGGCAAGGGGCCGAAACCTCAAACCATGGGATGAACCAAGGACCTACCAGAACATGTACCTACAAGGACTTCACATACGCCAAGCCTCGAACCTTCAACAGGATGGGATGCATGATAACTATGAAAAGATGGATAGAAAAGGTAGAATCAATATTCAAGATTTGCGGATGTCCTGAGGAGTGCAAGGTGAAGTTTTCGGCTTGCACATTCGTCGATCAAGCTCTCTCTTGGTGGAATAGTCATGTGGAGTCCATGACACTCCCTGTGGTGAACGCTATGTCATGGAGGAGGTTAAGGAAATGCTGATTGTCAAGTACTGTCCAAGGGCAGAAATCCAGAAGATGGAACGAGAACTATGGAACCTCACAGTCCAAAACTCTGACATCGATGCTTACATATCAAGGTTTAGCGATCTGTCTCTTTTGTGTCCATGGATGATCACATCCGAATGGACGAAGATCGAAAGATTCATCTGGGGATTGACCTCTCCAATTCAAGGAAATGTAATCGCAAGAAACCCTAGAACGTATAACAATGCAAAAAGGCTAGCCAAGAAGTTATACGACCATGGAAACAAGAAGGCTACCAAAGCAGGAGAAGCTGACGTTAAAAAGGGAAGTGATAACAAGAAAGGCAAGAACAACAAACGTAAAGGGCGAAAAAACTCAGAGTCGTTAAAGAAGCAACAAACAGTAGTTGTCCACACTGCTACTGCCCAAGTCACCACAACATTACATCCACCAGCCTCATCTACACTAACTGCTCCCAGATAATACTCAGGAACCCTACCCAATTGTAGCAAATGCAGTTTTCACCACCATGGAGAATGAAAGGAGATGCATTGCACGGGTTGCAATCGAAAGGGTCATACCGCAAGTTATTGTAGAACTCAGCCCCAACAGAAGCAATAGTTAAATAACAACAACAACAATCACAACAACAATAACAACAACAACAATGCTAGGGCCAGTTACACTTGTTATAGGTGTAGAGGAATTGGTCATTTCAAATGCGATTTCCCCAAATCCAAAAACCATGGAACAGGAGTATTAGGAAGGGTATTGAAATTGGCTCAAGGTGAAGCAATTCAGGACCCAATGGTTGTTACCAGTACGTTCCTATTTAACAACACTTACGCATGCATTTTATTTGATAGCAGAGCTGAGCGAAGCTTCGTTAGTAACAAATTGAATCACTTACTAAATCAACAACCCTAGAAGCTCAATGAAGCCTTCACAGTGGAGATGGCTAATGGGAAAACCGAAACAACCAAAGATGTTTACATAGGATGCTCATTAAGACTAAACAACCATTCATTTCAAATAGATTTGATGCTAGTAAATATTAGGAGTTTTGATGTGATAATCGGCATGGACTGGTTAAGCCCCCATCATGCTAATATTAGGTGTCCCAAGAAGGCCATTCGCCTTCCCCTCCCCAATCACGAAACCCTAATAATCTATGGTGATAAACCTGGAGCCAATCTTTGTCTTATCTTGTGCATCAATGCACAAAAGTGCCTGCACAAGAAAAATTATTCTTTCCTCGCTCATGTTGTGGATAAAACCAAAGAAGAAGTAAACATTAAGGACATCCCGGTGACATGTGACTTCTTGAATGTATTTCCAGAAGAGCTTCCAGGAATACCCCCAGAAAGGCAGGTCGAATTCCAAATCGACCTAATACCAGGAGCTACATCAATTGCCAAATCACCCTACAGGTTAGCTCCCGCCGAAATGCAGGAGTTATCCAACCAACTAAGTAAGTTGTTGAGTAAAGGATTCATCCGACCAAGCTTCTCACCCTGCGGAGCTCCAATCTTGTTTGTCAAAAAAAAGGACGGATCCTCTAGAATGTGCATCGAATATAGAGAATTAAACAAGCTCACTGTCAAAAACCGACTCCCACTCCCTTGGATTGACGATCTATTTGACCAGCTTCAAAGAACTAGTTACTTCGCCAAAATAGACCTAAGATCCGGTTATCATCAACTTCGAGTCCGAGAAGAGGACATTCCAAAAACTGTCTTTTGAACTCGATATGATCATTAAGAAGTTGTTGTGATGCCCTTCAGTCTAACAAATGCATTTATGGACCACATGAATCGAGTCTGCCGCCCAATCCTTGATAATTTTGTGATCGTCTTCATCGACGATATTCTTATATAATCTCGAAACAAAGAAGAGTATGGTCAACATCTCCGTAAAATATTGGAAAGCTTAAGAGCTAAAAGATTATATGAGAAGCTCTCCAAATATGAGTTCTGGATCTGCAGTGTAAACTTTTTAGGTCACGTAGTCACCAAGGAGGGGATTCATGTAAATCCTTCCAAGATAAAGGCCATTGAAGGCTGGGTGATCCCGAAAACACCAACAGAAATCCAAAAATTCTTGGGTCATACAGGCTACTACCTAAGGTTTATCTAGAATTTTTCCAAGATACCAAACCCATCACCGCGTCTACACAAAAGGCGTATCTTTCAACTGGGCAGAAAAATAAGAAGCCGCCTTCTAAACCTTGAAGCGAGCCCTCTATAGTGCATCAGTGCTATCCTTACCGGAGCGAACCAAAGACTTCGTAGTCTACTACGATGCTTCGAATCAAGGGTTAGGTTGTGTCCTCATGTAGCGTGGAAAGGTGATAGCTTATGTATCTAGGCAATTAAATACACATGAAGTAAATTACACCACCCATGATATCGAGTTGGGAGTTGTGGTCTTCGCCATAAAGATTTTGAGGCACTACCTCTACGGTACAAAGTGCACCATCTTCACTGATTACAAATGCCTCCAGAACATTCTAAACTAAAAGGATCTAAACATGAGGCAGCGAAGGTGGGTTGAGCTGCTAAATGATTATGAATGCGGGATCAAGTACCACCCATGTAAGGCTAACGTGGTAGCTGATGCCCTGAGCAGGAAAGAATACTCAGGTTGTCGAGTGAAAACCTTATCAATAACCATCCACTCCCACCTAATCTCGCAGATCAAGGAAGCCCAATCGGATGCATTGAAGTCGGAGAACGTCATGAATTAAACACTACATGGGATGGATAAAAACTTTTAAGCCAGGAAGACGGAATTCACTACTTCATGAAAGGAATCTAGGTCCCTAAACTTGGGGGATTCAGAGAGATAGTCATGAACGAATCTCATAAAAATCTATATTCCATCCATCCAGGTTCGGGCAAGACGTACCTGGACATTAAGCAACATTATTGGTGGCCAAATATGAAGGCAGAGATCGCCACTTACATAGGCAAGTGTCTCATTTGTGCCAAGGTGAAAGTAGAGTATCAAAAGCCCTCGGGACTATTACAATAGCCAGTAATACCCGAGTGGAAATGGGAAAGGATTACTATGGACTTCGTAACCAAATTACCTAAGACGACAGACGGATTGGATGCTATCTAGGTGATTGTCGATAGGTTAACTAAATTCGCTCATTTCCTGCCAATAAAACAATCGTACAAGATGGAAAGACTAACATGAATCTATATCAAAGAGGTCGTGAGACTCCATGGAGTTCCAATATCTATAATCTCAGATCCTAATAGTAGATTTACTTCACGGTTTTGGCAGTCAGTCTAGAAGGCTATGGGAACGCAACTAGACATGAGCACTACCTATCATCCTCAAATCGATGACCAGAGCGAGCGGACCATCCAAACACTCAAGGACATGCTCCAAGCCTGTTTGATCAATTTTGGTAAATCATGTGACACTTACTTGCCTTTGATTGAATTCTCCTACAACAACAACTATCACACGAGTATAAGGGTCGCTCCTTTTGAGGCCTTATATGGTTGCAACTGCATATTGCCTCTCTGTTGGACTAAGGTGGGTGACACCCAACTGACAAAAGGGTAATCATCAGATAGCACCCTTACAGGGCCGAAATCATTCGAGAAACTACAGAGAAGATAATCCAAATCAAAGCCCGACTCCAAGCGTCACGTGACCGACAAAAAAGAGTTATGCTGATAAACGACGAAAACCTTTGGAAGTCCAAATCGGAGATCGAGTGCTATAAAAGGTCTTTCCCTGGAAAGGGATGATTCGTTTTGGAAACAAGGAAAACTAAACCTACAATACATCGGGCCGTTCTAGATTCTTTCCCAAATTGGTCCGGTGGCTTATAAGCTGCAACAACCTTCGAAGCTCAGCAACGTACACCCCGTGTTCCACGTCTCGAATTTGAATAAGTGTTTATCAGATGAAACCTTTATCATACCTCTATAAGAGATTGAAATAAACGATAATCTACTGTTCATCGAAGAACTAGTCGAGATAATGGATAAGGAAGTGAAGCATACGAACCAGAGCCACATTCCGATTGTGAAGGTTCGATGGAAGACTAAGTGTGGACTGAAATTCACATGCTAACGCGAAGAACAAATGAAGCAGAAGTACCGTCACTTATTCTCTCATTCATAATCCTACCTTTCAAAAGAATTTTGAGACGAAATTCCCTCTAACGGGGGGATGACGTCACAACTAGCATTTTAGCTAGGAAATTATGTTTGCATGTAAACATCAGCTATTATAAGACTTGTACTCTAAGAAGATATCATACTCTATGCTAAATTGAAATCATCTATTTGAATCAAAACTTCTGAGTGAAGTTCAAAGCCCAATACACTACATCTCATACATTCAACTATGGGTCTGAAACCCTAAAAATCCCGGTTCAAATTTATTATGGACTAGGATCCTCATATTGGGCCTAATGGGCCAATAAACTTTCAAATTGGGTAAGTTGGGCGAAGCAACCCTATTTGGGCTCTAATTGGACCCACAGTCATCAAGCTAAAGTACTTTGGGCCATGTTGGGCCTAAAATGACTCACTTCATTTTATGGGCCTTAATGGGCAATAGATGTTTTCTTGAACCTAAATGGGCCTAAATCCTATTATGTTCACTCTTTTGGGCCGTAAACCCCTAAGAGGATGCAATGGGCCAAAAACTTCCACCTTGGACCTTGTAGTTTCAAGTATATTCAATTCTAGCACAAATTTTCTTCTCACACTATCCTATTCTCGGTCCAATTAAAAAAATGAAATATGGAGAAATATTCAGATCATGACACTCATTAATATCTACCATGCAATTAAGCTTAATACACTTCATGTAATTACCCAATCCCATACTTCTATGCAAGGTTTTCCCTCTCTTTCTCTCTTTTTCTTAACTCTCGGCCAAAGAGTGTCTCACCACTCTCATTTTCTTTCATTTCAACTCCACCAAAAAGCTCTCTAGAACATCAAGAATTCACTCACCATATCTCCAAATTTTCAAGTGTGTATTGTGAAAGATCAAGAACTCTTGATCAAAGCTCATCACTTTTGGTAAGTTCTTGTTTGAATCTATGGTTAAACTTTAAGTTTACAACAAAAATCTCTTCCTAACCCACATCATTTCATGATCCATTCTCTTGGGACTTTATAGATCTTGAAAATATTATCAAGAACACATCTAGGGCCAAGATCTTCTCATTTCCTCACCAAAAACCGAAAACTTCAAAGTAATGTGAGTTAATACCCTTTATTTTTTATTTTTACTTTGTTTTGGAGGAGAATACAAGTTGTTTTGTGTATATCTATGTCTGTATGCATGATTTTGTGTGTTTTTCTAGTTATATATGTATTTATGTGTTGTCAACTTCATGAACTGAAATATCTACTAAAAGATGATGATATTGGTATAACATAACACTTATTTCAACTTATCTTACAAGAAAATGGTTTAAAATACATACAAGTTAGTTAAAGCTAAGAAAAACTTCATAAAAGGGGCTAAAAGTGATAAAATGACCAAAGAATAGGTTATTTGTGTAACTCACGGCTAGTAAGGGGTTCAAAAGGATTTTTTTTTTGCTAACCATGGGTAATTTTGACATTTGTGACCTTACAAGGACAAAAAAGTGTCGCCATTTTCATAAATGGGATTTATTTGGGCTTCTCATGGTTTTGGGCCCAAAAAATATAATTTTTGATCTTTTGTGAGCGTAAATGTCATTTTCAAGAAAGTTGTGCCAAGAATACAAAATTTTGATAGAAAGGGTTAATGATGTGAAATTATAAAAATTTGGGCCAAAAAGATGAAATTATCTATTAAGGGCCGAAAATACATATTTTTATAAAAATCAAGCCAAAAATGATATTTTTGACAAAAGTGAGTTAAAAATGTTATTTTTACAAAAACTAGACTTAAACGCAAGATTTGTCCAAAAAGGGGGCCTAAAATGCTATTTTTACCAAAAATGGGCCTTAATTGTAAATTTTTGGCTTAATAGGCATGTCATTTTACAAAGAGTGGGTCTTTTATGCCATTGTGGTAAATAATTGAATTAAAAGAAGCAATAATATAACAAATTGGCTAATTTTTCCTTTCTCATATTATTGGGCCTTAGTGATTCATTTACATACTTGATAGGTCCTAAATACTCTTTATATGTTTATTGGGCCTTATTGACCCATTAACATGCTCGACATACCTTGGATACTCTTTACGTGCTATTTGGGCATGTAAATACCTTAAATGTGCGGCCTTAGTTGTCATTTTACATTTATTTTGGGCCCAAGTTATATAATCTCATTCCTCATGAGCCGAGAAATGATTTACATGTTTAGTGGGCCTTAGCCGTTCATTTACATGTTTATTTGGGCATGTAATGCATTTTGTATATTTCTCTTTGCGTAAATTCGATTAAGGATCTAGTGAGACATGTCGGTTGACACCTATTGAGTGTACGATCGTAGCCTGTAGTTATAACCAGAAGTCTCTTGGAGGGAGAGTGGGGGTTTGTGTATAGATCTATACGGGATGACACCCCACACATGAGCTATTCGTTATAGTTAGACTAAGCCAGTCTAGGGTGACAAAAACCTTATTCTATTTTCCGTAGGCGTTCAACAAAGCCAAGACAGATGAATTTGTCATTATCTAGTATGGTTATAGCGACTCACTTAGAGGATTTAACGTTATAAATTTACTAGAGACCATTCTCTTTCCTAAATGGATTACTCAGGAACATACTCGTGCCAGTACTCAACCTTAGTGGATGGTATACCAGCATTCTCTTTTACAGACAACATAGGCTTGTCTGGGGGCATTCTCTGTATATTCTCTTTACATTTTCTTCATTCTCTTTTGCATACTAGTAAACAATAGCACACATGCATTAATACAATATCAGACACAAAATACTGAATTGTTTTCAGAAAATACAGGATTTTTCTGGTGATACAAAGTCATACAAATCATTTTCACAAACATACTAAATTGTTTTAAAAAAATATAGGATTTTTTGGTGATTACAAAATTATACAAATCATTTTTCTCAAACATTCTTATGAGCTCACCAACATTTTTATGTTGACCTTTTTAAATTAACTTGTATTCTCAGGAAACTGTTGAAGCAGGTTGAGCAGAACAAACTAATGGATATTTTTTTCATCATACTTTAACTATTTTGGCATATAATATTCAGACACAATATTCGATGTAAACAATATATGTTGTTATATTGCATGTGATAATGATGATGTCATGTTTCAATTATATACTATGTGATGATACTACAAAGATGAAGTCACACCAAGCCCCCAGACGTTTCCGTCGTCTGGTTCGGAGGTGTGACAGAGACCGTCTCACTAGTAGTGAAGATTAAATCTATAAGGGTTATGTTAGCCATAACTGCATTTCATGACTATGAAATATGGAGAATGGATGTCAAAACCACTTTCCTTAATGGAAAGTTGGCCGAGGATGCTTACATGTGTCAGCCATAGGTTTTTTGTCAACACAAACTACCCTAATAGAGTATATAATCTTGAGAAATCCATCTATGGATTGAAACAAGCATCTCACAGATGGAATCTTTGTTTTCATGAGAATGTCAAAGAGTTAGGATTTTCGAGAAACGAGGATGAGTCTTACGTATTTGTCAAAGCCAGTGGGAGTATACTTGGCTTTCTAGTATTGTATGTAGATGACATACTGCTCATAGGAAACAACATCCCAATCTTGCTGGAAGTGAAGTTCTGGCTTGGGAAGTGTTTCACCATGAAGGACCTTTGAGAATCTGCCTATATCCTAGGAATAAGGATATTGAGAAACATCAGTATAAGACTAATAGGACTTAGTTAAAGTACTTACTTGGACAAGGTGTTGAAGCGTTTCGGCATGGAGAACTCCAAGAAAGGTGACTTACCTATCCAAAGCAATACCAAACTGAGTAGGACTTAGTGTCCGAGTACAGAGGCTGAGCTAGCGGAGATGATTCGAGTACCATATGCTTCCGTAGTTGGCTTGATCATGTACGCTATGACTTATACTCACTCTGATGTGGCCTTTTCTTTGAGCATGGTCAGTAGATATCGAGGGAATCCTAGTAAAGCTTACTGGATAGTAGTAAAAAACATTCTTAAGTACCTGCGGAGGACTAATGATTGGTTCTTACCCTCGGTGGGAGTGATGACTTGAGAGTGACAGGGCCTTGTGATGCCGATTTTCAAACCGGCAGAGATAATTTGCACTCTCATTTGGGCTATGTGTTTACCCTAAATGGAGGAGTAGTAACATGGAAAAGTTTCAAGCAAGAGACTGTAGCCGATTCAACATGTAAATCAGAGTACATAGCAGCGAGCGAATCATCGAAAGACTCAATATGGTTGAAAAACTTTACGGAGAGCTTGGAGTTGTGTCATCCATAAAGGAGCATGTGGAGATTTCTTCGATAATGAAGGGGCGGTTACCTTAACCAAGGAACCGAGAGATCATGGTAGATCCAGAGGTATCGACATAAAGTACCACTTCATAAGACATCAAGTAGAAGAAAGACACCTCATTGTGAAGAGGATGTCATCAGAGGATAGCCCAACAGATCCCCTCACGAAGGGACTGAGTAGGGTTAGGCACTTGCAGAATGCAAAGGGCATCGAGCTAACGAACGATATTAGGTTTAGTAATTAGATAAATATTTGGAAACTTGTAATAGCTAAACTGTAATTGACATTTGATGATTGATTAAAATGAGTTTTATTTATAATTAAAGTTATTGTCTTGTGTCAATTATTTACTATTGTTTCACTTTTGCTTGTTTTGACTTCCTGAATAATAAGATTATTCAAACTATCCACAGTCGATCATACTTTGGAAGTAGGTTATGAGGCTAGAATGTCATGAATTGTCTTGTAGATTGTCTAAGGTGTTATACATAGCAAAACTATGTTATGACGTTTATTAGTGCTCTTGAAATAAAATTTGTGTATTGGATTAAACCCACGCTCACCTGAATCACTCCATGGAAGTTATCACGAGTGATTGTGAGATGATAATATCATATAGTCTTCATACCAAGATATATGAGTTGTTGACTATGAGTTGGTTGTGTATTGATGATACGATAACACATCAGTAACTTGATGTTATAAAATGTATCGTTGTGCATGATTTACCAAGTAGTGAGTACAAGCATATAATGTTGAAGTTTATATGTTCCTTTGATCCTAAGAGGATTAAAAGTGATATCTTGCCCCCCGGTTAGAACTAAATTGATGTGTTCATATATGTTCTATGTCAGACAAATCGGAAATCGGGAAACTAATTGCAAGACAATAAGTATGACTATGTTCCATGTATTTGTCCGTATGATATCATGAAGAATAGAGGAATATATTATCCCTTATCTAAAGGGCGCCTTACTGACTAGGTCAAAGTTTGACAGTGGATTTTGAAAGCTACGATTGCTAATCGGATTTTAGAGTTGCATTGGTAGCTATAGTTATTAGACTTATCCAATCGGGAGACTGTTGGATTTGGTGTCTAATCCCATAACTATAACTGGGATGTAGTTGACCCGAATGTAGCATGGTCCTTTTGGGTTGCCTTCACCAGTGCAATTCAATAGGATGAACTTTTGAGAATAATGTTATTTGTTAATATATTATAAGTATAATATATTAATTGAGAAATCATATTATTTTATTAGTATTGATCAAGAATTAATTTGGAATTAATTTAGTGATCAAAAGAGACTAATTAAATATACGGGGATTGATTAAGTAAATCAATGATTCTTATAGTGTGGGCCAATAATGCATGGTCAATTAGGATGGGCTAAACCAATATTAAAGTCCATGGAGGCTTAACCCATGGATCCTAAGTAATATGAAGGGTCATGGTGCATTAGGGTTTGCATGGATGAAACCCTAGCATTTGTCACACTATAAAAGCAAACCTATAGAGCCAAAATTAGTTCCCCATTCATTCTAAGAGAGTGATAATCGATTTTGAGCTAACTATCCTATTCTCTCAAGTATCCTCTTGCATTTGGTGTTTGTAACACATTAGAGGCATCACACTTGAGGTGCTAAAGCTTACAAAGGACAATAATTTCAAACTACATAATAGGTATTCATCTAACTATGAGTTTTATGTTGTATATCCTCTATTGTATGCTAGTTAGGATGTAAGCTTTGGAAAATTGAAAATGCATGTATAATTAGAGAAAACACAGATCCAAAGCATCTAGGGTTGCATGTGCACCATAGGGGTGTTATAGTGCTTAAAACCCAACACTATCAGGTACGAGAAGTTCCAAATTAATTTAAAGGCGGAGTTTAGATTAAGGTGAGTCTTCTCATTAATTTAAAGGCGGAGTTTAGACTGACAGTTCAAGTACGAGACATACTTGCTTTACTTATCAGGTGAGTCTTCTCATTATACTTACCTAAGTGGTATTTACTGTGCGACCAGAGGGTCTTATATGTGTTACTGACCGGAGGGTCTTAAGTGCTTATACTGAGATATATGATATTATATATTTTGTCTTTGTGATTTATGTTGTATATTATTATGTGTTTTTATTGAGATAGGAACAGGGGGTCCAAACTGAGTCGTGAGACTGGAGGGTCGAACCCGATTCGTGAGACCGGAGGGTCTTCACTGAGACACATGACCAGATAGTCCTTATCGAGATATAGCCATGAGAGGCTAACTATTTGTGTGTGGTATTTTGGGTAACTTATTAAACTTTGTGCTTACAGTGTTGTGTGAAATGTGTTTCAGATACATCTTAGGATCACGGAAAGGCGCCGGCATGATTGTACACGCCAGCTAGTTGATTTACGTTTTGAGGATTCTGGGATATGTGACAAACAATTGTGGTTGCGCTATCATTCTTTCCTTGTATATAGATGTATATTTTCTATATTAAGATTCCATTAGACATTTTATCTTTCTTATTGCTTCCAAATTTTAGAGGTTTTATTTGCACTTCTGCATCGGTTTGGAACGAAGTGATAGTTACATCGACTTTGCTTGGAGAAAAAGGCTCCTTAAATAGTAGGTCAATTGCACTTTTCCCATATCAAAGTATATATATGGATGGTTGATGAGAGATTGGGGCACCATTAAATATTGCTTATCCGCTTTCCAACTTGGAGGGGTTATGTACGGGTTAAAGAATAAGAAAATAAAAAGACACGGCATTTTGATTATGACGTTTTGTAAGTAAGATAATACTTGACACTGACCAAACACCAACAGTGATTCACTGGTTGTTAAGTTGACAACTTCGCACTCACAAAGTTTGCATACTTCCATTCATTAAATTCAAAAGGGTATTTGCTAAACGTTTCTAGAAGTAATGTTAGTGGCTCAATTGTTTTATCATCTTCGTAAGGTAAGTACCAGAAAGATGATTTCAAAAGAATGACAAATGAAATAATTAACTAGGAAAGATTCATACAGTAAATGAAAAGAGAAAGTACAAGATTAAGATGATGATGATAATTGGTAAAAGTGACATGGTTTTAGTAGGCTTGAAGTCCACCAAAGCTTCTACTACTTGTCATTCTGTTCAAAAAGAGTGCATACGAGTTCTTTAGGCTGTATTGAGCTGTGAAAACCCGACCGATCTCCTCCCCCTTCTTCTTGCTCGTGTTCACACGTTTTCCCGGTTTCTCTCCTCCATTATCATGGTCATCTGTGTCTGGCTCTTCTTCAATGGTTACAAGCTCAGTATGAATAATCACCTCCACATCCAATCGTGATTCTGTACGCAAACGCTTGCGATGTGTACATGGAATAAACCACCACAACTTTCTACTTCCTCTCTTCATCCTTGTAACTCAGAGCGAATTTTTATGTGGGAGTTTCCTTCAGGAAACAGGTATATGTATTGTTGAAGCATAGGTTTAGAAGGTCATAGACTGGTTCTAAATATACTGTACAGTTTGTCAAATGCACGAGGAAGACTCTTTCTAGAGTTTTTTGTTTAAAACAAAATTTAATTAATAAAATATTTAATAGGAAAAGTAGCATCATAGATTGACTTTATTATGATCATATCCGAGAAGTAGCCAACTAGCTATGAAAGTAACATTGTTGATGTTGGTCACAAGGGTCATGGATAAGTAACTTGTCAATTCAATCATATGGACCTGGTATGAGTAGACTTGGCTAAATCAATCAATAACGCATTTACTGACTTGTGTTATACTCTTGCTACGTTTTATTATCGTGTCGAGTTTGATGTTTATATTTTCTCGTTCAACCAAAACCCAAAAGAATAATTGTTCAGAAATAAAATATCAACTTGACGTTGATTGTATATATTATAAATTCAAAAGAAATTATTATTATCTAACTACTACATTAGACTACAAATAGTTTAAATGTTCTATACTTGGTAAAGAGGCATTGAAGTTATTTTAATTTGGCTAATGTTTATGTGTTGACAAGGCCGAAAATGAAACATGAAATACTGTTGCGATTGAAACGTTCAATAACAAAGTGGTCTAACACTGATTTTAAGATTACCCTTTTAGACAAACCTCAGAAATTCCCATGACGAATGAACCCTAAGCCTGTTGATGGATGGGCAGGATATATGGAAAACAAATAACTTCAAAAAGAAAATACAAATTGGCCTTGACACGTGTTTGAGGAAATACCTAACGACACCTCCATGGCCAAATCCTTTTATGACAGAAATTAGTGGCAGTTTTCTTATTGTCGCTAATACCCTTGCATGGAAACATGAAACACCGTAGTCCTTGCTGACATGTTTCCTATGAACACCCCGTGTTTTTTGTCCCTTATTATTAGTATTTTTGTATTTTTATTTAGTTATTGTATTTATTTATTTTGTAGCAAAGTAGACTAGATTCATTTTAGTACGGTTACACCCATGTTTCACATTTCTTAGTTTTTAGATATTTTAGTTGTTATTTATATAGATGTAATTACTTTGTTTTGAATGGAGACGAATTTGCTGAAACTAATATCTCTTTCAGGTCTTATTTCTTTGGGAGAGTAGCCATCTCAAATTGGCCTTATCTCGGAGATTGATCATCTCGAATTGGTCTTCAAATGGTGCTTTCATTCCTGATCTCAATGCCTCAATGTCATCATTATCCATCAGGCCACAAAGAGTCTTCTGATATCTTGGCCGACAAATTGGCTCAACTCATTGCTATAACTATCGCCAACAACAACCATCTCGATGCCATCATCGCCATGTTAACTGAGACCACTGCAATCCTGACTACCACATTGATCACAAGCAAAAATATAGGGGCTATCTTACCACCTCTAACCACGCCATAACCACCACCGCCATTGTCGTCAACACCACCACTTACATTGCCATAACAACCATCGTTGCTAACAACACCGATATCTCCATCGTTAACACCACCGACACTCCCACCGTCATATCCGCCACAACATTGTTGCTATCAACCCTCTCTCTCTAAAACAAACACTTCTACAGTCGCAACCTAAATTATCATTCGAATAAGTCCGACCTCTCATGATCCATTTTAAATTGTTCGCCCAACATTTTTCCGCTCTTGTTACTCGTCATACTAGCTTATGTGACCTCGAAGATGAGGTCAATTTTAAGAGCGGAGGAATTGATACGTGTTTGAGGAAGTACCTAAGGCCACCTCCATGGCCAAATCCTTTTATGAAATAAATTAGTGGCAATTTTCTTATTGTCGTTAATAACCTTGCATGGAAACACACACGTCCTTGATGCCATGTTTCCTACGTACACCCATGTTTTTGACGTCTCTTATCATTAGTACTTTTTCATTTTTATTTAGATATTGTATTTATTTATTTTGTAGCAAAGTAGACTAGATTCATTTTAGTAAGGTTACACCCATGTTTCCCATTTCCTAGTGTTTAGCTATTTGGGTTGTTATTTATATATATGTAATTGATTTGTTTTGAATGGAGAAGAATTTGATGAAACTACTATCTCTTTCACGTCTTATTTCTTTGGGAGATTCACCATATCAAATTGTCCTTATCTTGGAGACTGACCATCTCGAATCGGTCTTATTAGGCCTATGCATGAGCATTGCATATTTTCCTATTCAATCTCTTAAGTTTTTTTTTCATGTTTTATTAGGGCACAAACTTGTTAGTGACATTTCCATTTAGATACTTGGACATCATTTAACCGGTTATTAGCTTCACGTAATCAAATTAATCAACATTAGCATTTATCTGGATTAAACGACGTTGTTTTAAGTAGGGAATCTTATTCTCCAACCTTTGAACTGTTCATTACCCGTGTGCGTATAAAGAAAACTACGCCTTAAAAGGAGCATACACAAAAATCTTGTTGCCCTTATTACGCAAAAGAGTTCCTACCCTAATTATGCAAAAATGTATGTCGTCAACTCTCCCCACCATAGCTGGTCATTGAAGATCGTCGCCATATCGCCACAAATGGATCCCAACCTGAATACATCTAGATAACACTCCTCCAAATGAAGCTAGATGTGCCTTTCATTATGGATGAAGTGAATGGGAACCTATGTGAGCTTAGGGATAGATTGCGTCACAAGATGGATGAGCTGAATCATGAAGTCGACAATGTTAGAGCAGGGCAGTTGGATATGTCACGCATGATAAAAGACCTCAGAAACCATTTTTTTTCTCATTGCAACGGGCATATGTGAAGGCGACCACTAAGTTAACGGAATTAGAGAAGAAGATGTGTGTTATCACATGTGTGTTTGGGGTGTTAGCTAGTGTATGTGTGGTGCTAGCAGCTAAGCGGTACTTATGATGAAGGAGTACTTAGCTTTCTAGGTTAGGGTTTCAGTTATTGGGGGAAAACGCTTGGGTTTTGTTGGTACATGGTTGGTTTGTATGGGTAAGTCGTTGTTGTATTTTGGTTGTTCAATGGTCTGATCTATGATTTTTTTTGTATGTGGGTGTGAAACTTGGATGCCATTGTATTGGTAGTTTAGTGTAAGTTAGAAACTAAATCGTGTATGATGTCATGTAACTTCAAAACCTATGTAACATCCAGATTTCCAAGTATATTATTTTATTCATTTATTTTGAGTTTGGGGAGGAACTCGGCGAGTTGATACTTAGACTCGCCGAGTAGGACCGCGGGTTCTTATTCGGATTGGTGACCGGACTCGACGAGTCGACTCGTGGACTTGGCGAGTCCACACTGTTAAGTGAAACCCTAATTTCTCGGGTTTGGGATCTATTTAAAGGCTCTTATAGGCTTCAGTTACGGCTACCAGACCCTTGAGAGAAACCCTAAGAGAGCTAGAATGTTTGTGAGGGAGGAAATGCCATTTTTGATCCTTGTATTGCTGTTCTTGCAAGAAGAAGGTGACCAAGGCAAGAGGCAGCTGAAGAGGGTGCTATTCAGTAGATTTTAGATCCCAGTGACTTCATATTTGACGTATAGATTAAATCCTTCTTCAGTTTTGGTGTTAACCTTTGGAGTTAGGGTTTTCTAAACCCTTTAGCGGCTTGATTGGTGGAGCATTTGGTCCTTTCTCGTATTGAGGCTTTGGATCTAGATCCAAAGAGGTCCAGAGACCTTAATCCTCTGATCTTTATGATTGATATTAGGAGACATGAGCTTAGGATGTCATATTTGAGGTTATTTCTCCAAATAGAGCCTTTGGGCCTTTGCATGAGCATTAAGATCTGAACTTTACGTAATTATCATGCTTGGGAAGGTCAGATCTATGGATCAGAGGAACAGATCCGACCTCACGAGGTCATTTGAGTTTGAGCATGGCATGAACTCGCCGAGTCCAAGAACATACTCGACGAGTAGGATAGTTTTCCCCATGAATTACACAGTTGGTGACTAATTGAGTTGGGGAAGTGACTCGGTGAGTCATTGGGGGTTGAGAGGACTTGAGTTCATGACTAAACTCGCCAAGTCACAGTTGTGCACTCGGCGAGTCTGGTCAAAGGGTTGACCGTTGACTTTTGTTGACTTTTAGGGTTTGGTCAACAATTGGACTTGTGGATTGTTTGAAGGGTAAAATGGTGTTTTAGCCTTCTTAGAGGACATGTGAGGATCTAGTCTAGCCTGGAGAGCCATTATTGATTGAGATGATTGTTTATGTGTTTAGGCAGAGGCTAGATCAGTGTCTGTGCGAGCGAGATCTTATCGAGACATCCGAGGTGAGTCTTCTCACTATACTTTACCTTGAGTAGGTAACCAGAGTTATGAGATAGAATATCTTGTATGCTATCTATGTGATGTGTTGCACTGCATTATTTCTATGTGATTTATGCTGTGAGTATATCAAAGTTACGACCGGAAGGTCCACAGAGCTAGGACCAGGGGGTCCACAGAGTTAGGTCCCAAGGGCCCACAAGAGTTATAGCCTTGAGTGGCTAATATGTGTTATATGTGGTATTTTGGGGAACTCACTAAGCTTCGTGCTTATAGTTTTTTGTGTTATGTGTTTCAGGTACTAGTGAGGATCGCAGGAAGGCGCCGACATGATTAGTACACACACACGCGAAGCTTTATTTATATTTTATCATCTTGGGATTTTTGACTTATGTTGAATATATGAAACAATGTGTTTTATAATATTCTGAATTAAATTGTTTTTAAAATTTGAAAATTTGTTTGAAATTTTACGGCGTTACAAGTTGGTATCGGAGCCTTGGTTTGAGGGATTCGGGTACACCTTCTGGCATATCTGAACTCAAACTGAGGATTTGAGAATTATTTTTCAAAAAGTGAAACAAAGTTTTCTTAAAGAGTAAAAGAATTTGAAAAGAGCAGAGCAGAGCCATGTGTACGATCAGCCAGCTCCCGAACGGTCATTTCCCAAAATACCCTTGTGTTATATATTTATGAGATGATATGATATGTTTTGCATGCTAGAGCAGGCTAGGTATTTCTATTAGGACTAGAGTGGCCTGATTTGTGATGCCTTAGCCTAGGGGTTGCTAATAGGAGATGCTTGAGAGGAGGTAGATAGCAGCGAGAGGCTTATGATAGATCTGATTTGGGCCCGTACTACTGAAGACACCGGAGCGGTGCACAGTCCAAGTAAGAATCCTTGGAGCATCAGAGATCAAGTAGGGTAGCGTTATCGAGTGCGAGTATACTTGAGCGAGTCCCTGATATTTTCTTATGTTGTATTTCAGAGACATCATGGTCAGGACACGCGTTACACCAGAGAGCAGCGGTGCTAGTGATGAGGAGATTCGTAGGATCATTCACGAGGAAGTGGCTGCGGCCATCAGGGCAGAGATACCAGAGATGTTTGAGTCTATCAAGACCACGCTGATAGAGACTTTTGATGAGAGATATGTTGCTCTTTCTGATGCTTCTGTTGCCACGGCCACTGCAGCTGTAGCTGTGGCTAGACTGCAGGGTGGTGATGCATAGCTGTTCCGGGAGTTCAGCAACACAAAACCACCAGAGTTTGATGGGACGCAAGATCTGATTGCGGAGATGAGGTGGATTTCGGACATTGAGGGGTGTTTCTTCACATGCTCATGTACAGAGCATTTGAGGGTTCGGTTTAAGCTGAACCAGCTTCGCTTGGGAGCGAAGGACTGGTGGAAGTTTGTGACGGTGCACTATTTGCCTACTGAGCTTGCTGCAGTGACCTGGGAGAGGTTCACCGTTATGTTCCGAGAGGATTATGTTCCCCAGTTGAAGAGGGAGCGCTTGGCCCAGGATTTTTTGACCCTCAAGCAGGGTATTGAGTTTGTTATAGTGATTACCAGGATTTTCCATGAGAGGGTGATGTTCTGCCCAGAGCACGTGTCTTCCGAGTAGGCACGTATGAGCCGATATCTGAGCATTTTGAGGAGGGATATATGAGAGATCGCAGCGAAATCGTCATACCGGACATTTTTCGAACTTTAGGAAAATGCTCGGAAGAGGGAGATAGAGCTGGAGACTCAGGCTAGGGAGGAGGCGGAGTCTCAGGGGAGGGACAAACTGTTGGATTAATGTCTAAGTCCATAACTATAATTGGTAAGACTTGACCCGACCCGGCATGGTCCATTTGGGTTGCATGGCATCATGCACTTGGATAGACTAAAATGAGAGAAATAACACTTAAGGTTTGTTAATATATTATAAGTTCTAATATATTAATAAGGTTATTTAATTAGTATTGATCAAGAATTAATTTGGAATTAATTAAGAGATCAAAAGGAGACTAATTAAATATATGGGTTGATTGTGTAAATCATTCATTCTTATATATGTGGGCTTGTGATCCAAGATTCCTTATGTTGGACTAAGTCCATGGGGTGACCCATGGATACTCCATGGAGGTTAAAATCCATGGAGGTTAAAATCCATGGAGCATAAGGAATGGGTAAAGTCATGAGTTACATGGTGTAACCCTAATAGCCACCATATAAAAGAAACCCATGGCTCAAGAAATCGTGACTATGTATGTGTATAAGGGCTAGACGATTTCATGAAGTGTTCTAATTTCTCTCTAAGTTATTCCAAGTGCTTATGGTGTTGTGTGAACCATTTGAGGTGTCACACTTGGGGCACTAGGCACTCAAGCTTCATGAAGACAAGCACTATCAAAGAGGTATGTATTCTATCTTGTTATATCCATTATTTTGTATGCTAGATTAGGGTAATACCTTGGATGTTCATATTTGCATGTATAATAGAGAAAACATAGATCCAAGGTATTTAGGGTTGCATGTACACTTAGGAGTGTTAGAATGCTCATAACCCAACAGTGGTATCAGAGCCTAGGCTTGTTTTCTTGTTATACCTGCAATAGAAGCTGGAAAATCGAGTTTTGATGCTGTCAGCCCAGCTGACTCGCCGAGTCCAAGGCAAAATGCATCCAACTCGCCGAGTTGTGTTCATGCACTCGACGAGTTGGACCCCAGACAGCATATCTTCGAGGTTTTTGGCTAGAAATGGACTAGGAACATTACCCTAAGTTGTTTTGAACTTATAAACTTGTTTTTTCATGTGGTAATGTTCATGCTAATCCATTTTCAAAGATAATTGTCAATAGATTCATGTTTTGTATTAGTTTAAAGGTTAGACTAATTACATGAAAAAGTTTGATTTGAATTATCTTGTTCTTATGAGTTGCTTAGATTAATAGAAAAGTTGAGTGAAAAAGTTGTTTTCAATCCAAATTAATCTAAGAGTTGATTCTAAAATGTGTTTTTGTAACTTGTCCTCAAGTTATATAAAAGTCACATTTAAGTTTCATAAAAACTCATAAAAGTTGGCAATGGTTACAAAAGATGAAGAGTCTTGTCCTTAAGTTATGGAGGTTCAAGATTCACTTCATTAATAAATAAATAAATAAAATATGTAACCTTAATTAATTCCATAAGTTATAAAATAAAGAAAAGGTTAATTCTTTATTAGTTTAAAGTCTTCCATAATTTGTCCACAAGTTATGGAACTTGAAGAGTTTTCGGATTAAAACTACTTTAAATACATAAGTTATGGAATTAATTAGTTTTGAATAGTTTCAAAAATTGCCCTCAAGTTTTGGAATTTGTAAAGTTTTCTCTTATGAATACTTTAATTCCAAGTTAGCCCTTAGAATTTTAAAAGTTAAAATTCAACCCTTATACTTTATAATATTATAAGTTAATAATATATATATGTATAAGATTAAAGTCGGTCTTACCGCTAGTACGCCTCATTCACGAAGCCGGTCTATAAGGTGGGTATAAGGTTGTTGCCTATAAAATGGCAACTTAATGGGTGTCCACTCTCACCCACCGCTTGCTTGACTGGTGCAGGGTCGTTAGCCGAACGGGTTTGACATGACTATATTTCTCCCTTCATTAAAAGTATTAATGATAAATACTAAGTAACTAAACTCTTAATAATTCCCAATCTTAGTTACTTAGGAAAATGTGAATAAGGTGCTAATCCATGAAATTACACTTTGCACTTTGTTTAAGTCGGTTAGTGGAGCGTGTGTGGTTAACCGGCACACTAACTTGTATTTAACAAGGTAGGCAAAGGGTGACTTAATGTTTATCATAGTATCGATGGAGCGTGTGTGGTTAACTGGCACATCGATTGAGGGGTAAACACTTAAGGGTACCAAGTAATTTGCATGGTTACTTCACACCTTGTTTTGTGATCCTCGGCATCCCAGTCACAAAACCTGAAGGGCACACTCGAGATTGAAACATGCCATTGAATAGTTCAATGAATCTCAAAAGATCTAGGAGTTTCAATAACCAATTAAAACCTAATAATACATTTCGTTTATCTTGGTGGAAATTGGTGAATCGTCATTCACCTACCTTCAAATTGTTTTATAGCTTGGATTACGGCATACCTCTTCTAAGTTATAAAATAGTTTGTTGGGTCCTAGCCTTAATATTTCATATTGGGTGTCATATTAAGGACTTTAAGATCAACTATCTTGAATATCTCCCAAAACATGTCTGTTTTAGACATTTATGATCTTCCCAAATCTCTTGAAACAAGCTTTCCTAAATGAAGATGATATCCCATGGAAATCATACTTCTTTCACCTCCTCCAATTATTCTCCCTACCCCACAAGTTCTTAAAAAAAAAGTTTAAAGTCACTCGAGCCCTATTGGCAAGTAAAGGTCTTGGTGTGATCACATCTTGGAGATGTAGTCGCATATTGACAAGCCGGGAGAGTTGGGTGTCAAAGTCTTGAGAAAGTTGGTGGTTCAACTACTTTCTAAGTCACATAGTGAGTTCTTTTTGGAACACCTATGAAACAGACTATGACAAGACCCTTAATGATCTTATTTATTTGTTAAGATCAACTTCCTCAAAACTTGATGGACATTGACAATGTGACACAGGAAATACAGAAAAAGCATTCTCTTCCCAATGGAAAGGGATCGGCCATAGTCAACTCGGTTGAACAAATGGTAAAGAGAAAAGCTAAGTCTGTAATAGTCCCGTGTACCATTATCAAAGGGTCCATATGTTTATATTGCCAAAGTAAGGGTCATTAGTTGCGAAACTGCCTAATTTACCTAAGGATGTTAAAGTCAATAAGATTGACTCTACTTCAGGTAAAAGTCCACTAATCTAACTCTGCTAAGTTTCTATTCTGAGATTTTTGATACATGATGTGACAGGGTCACATGGTAATGTTTTAAGAATCAAAGAAAAGTAAAGGAACTTAAAGAAAGAATATGCTAAATCTGATCGCATAGATGGATTTCTATCGCGTAGTTTGAAAAATCGGATTCTTGAGCTAATTCTTAGGAGTTATGAGATATTGCTAAGGAATAGATAACAACAAGTTTTCATATGGGTTGTAAGGATAAGTTTTTCCGCATAGTTTTAAAATAGAAGAAAACTTTGATTTTAGTTAATTTAAAATATCCTTACAATGGCATTTGAGGAAAAAATTGTTGCTTATATGATTCCATTAATAGCAAGAGTGGAAGTATGAAATTGATTCTTTCATTTGTGGTAATGTCTAAATTTACCAAATAAGGAAAGATTCTCATCACCCAAGTTCCAGTTGGACCAGAACTTGGAATCATGCAAGTTCTATAGCATGATGAATGAGAACTTTCAAGTATTGGAAAAATTAAAACTGATTACTTATTCACATGGATGTGTGAGTCAAGTAATGGACAAAGGGATCGACTACATAGTCTTGTGCACTGATTAAGTCCACCACAAAAGATGTAAGGCTATTCGTCATAGTTTACTAAAGCTTAGTAAATATGATTATACTTACAAGCGTAAGTGTAACTCTGAGACATTGGAAAAGGTTCCAATGTAAGGCAGAGCAAATAAGAAGAATCAAATTAGGCAGAAGGATAAAAGTTTCTCAAATCTGAAAAGATGGGAGAGTACTTTAGTATCAGTTTTGTGATCATCTTAATGATTAAGAAACCATATCAAAATTAGTTCTCTAAGGAAGTCTTAGTGCATTCTTATGACTAAGAAGAAGGGATCTTGAATTGTTGAAATGGTTAAATCAAGAAGATGAGTCATACTTCGTTCCAATACAAGTCTTAGAGTCGTACTCCAAGATTGTAATTTGAGTGACATGTCTTAAAGAAGGTTTAAAACACTTATCAAATGTAAGAGTAAAAGTTTTCTACTCTTGTACATTTGAAATTGGTAAGTTGTGATGTTTTGGATAAAACAAAGACCAACTAAGGCCAATTGTGTGAAGTGTTTGTCTTGATTAGAATCCGCACTATCTCTTGAATGTTTGACAAGGAAGTCTTATATGTCAAGAGGACAGTGGGAGTCTTAAAGGTCTTGAAAGTCTCAAGAACTAATCAAGAATAAAACCTAAAGTTCTTCACTAGCACACGACTTAAGGTTTATAACCTATTGTGTTGACATTTTCTGTGCCCATTCCAGTTAAAGTTGGCTTTGCATATGAGTTCTTAGAGTTCTCAATGTGTTGCACAACAACTTGGAAGCAATGGTAGGCCCTTGAGCTACCAGGTGGCAAGAAATTAAGATTGAGTTCAGTCCATATGAGTTTGGATTTGTCATTATCCTTGTCTGGTGACTATGGTTTTGACAATTAACATGGATAAGAACACATACACCATTAAATCTAAGTGTCATAGAGTTTCTCTCCGATTCATGAAAATGATGGTGAGGAAACACTTCCACTAAGTAGATTTTAGCTAGATAGCAATTGTAATATTTGCATTCTCAAAGTCGTTAGTGGAGCGTGTGTGGTTTACCGGCACACTAACCTGGACTTGTGAGAAATGGCAAAGCTCAAAACGATCAAGACTATGATTACGGCATCCCTTTTCATAGTTCTTAAAATTGTTTTGACACACCCATGAGCTATCTAAAGGAAGGTGTATGTTTTTTGATAAAGTCTTATCAAAACAATCTAGTATCAGAAATCTGAACTTTGGTAAGAAAGTCAATAAAGTATTGATTTCTAGAAGTCGAGCTTTCTGAGTATATGTCAAAGCTAGTGGGAGCATAAGTGTTATGCTAATAATCATCATGTTAGTGGGAGCATGATAATTACGATAAGTATTGCAAGCTAGCAATGTTAATTATAGAAAAACAAAAGGTTTCAATTGGGAAAAAGTTGTTTTGCTATAATTAAGGGAGAGGAAATTATACTTCATCTCAAATCTATAAGCTTAGATCGTGAGGTTTTAATCATTTAGTCAAGGATATATATGAATTTCATGTTGGAATGGCTCAACATAAGGAAATTCTGTATATGGTTCCATTATTTGCGTTCTAAAATTCGGTTATGATTACGGCATCCCTTTTAATAATCTGAATTATGAGAACTTGGCAAATAGAAATGGAAATGTTATAGCAAAAGACTGGTTTAGTCTTTATGTAAGACATCATGAATCGTGTCCCATATGCTTCGGGTATAGGACCGATTACAAGTGCTATATTCATCCTTTCTAAAAATTTTCAAATGTCTAGGGCATTAAGAAGGGAAAAGGTTTAGAACTGGATATGACTAAAAGGATTAAACAATTGTCGAGGACAATCTAAGGTTTACCAAAGATTGGTTGCTCAAGGACAGTTGGAAATATAGTGATAATTCTGGAAGGACCATATTGACATAATCTGTAAGGAGGCAACTCTTGTTCAGAAGTGATAGTCAAAATGGAATCTGGAAATGTTTCAAAGTTAGAATTTTTCCAATCTGTTTAAGATTAGGAAACTTAATGCAAGAAGGATGTTTCTAAGGAGCTGATCTCCTTTGGAATACTCTGTAATGATTGTTGCCAAGTCTTTCTGACTTTGTGCATAATCATTACAAGAGGATCAATGCATATAAGTTTAGAATCTAACAGATTTCAGTAAATGACATGAATTTGGAATTCTTGTATGTACAGTAAGGATTTGGGAGTGTGAAAAGAGAATCATTGAAGTTATGTTCAATTGATCTAGTTCACAAAGTAAAGATCATAGACAAACATAGTATGCATACTTGGTGTATGGCATGACTAGTATTTAAAAAAAAAACAACATAGTGTACATGCTTGGAGCATGGGACAACTATTGTTTTAAATTCAAGAATAATGTTGATAGCTGAAACAATATACAATAAATAATGTGTAATCATATGGTGATAAATAAAAAGTGTTTTATTTATATTCATAAGCTCTGAGACCATATTGGATTCAATTATTATTGTGTTTCACTTTGCATGTTTTGACTTCCCAAATAAACTAGGTTATTCTTCCGGAATGACTAAGTTATTCAAACCATCCACAGTCGGTCATATGTTGGAAGTAGATATGAATTAAGACTGTCATGGGTTGGCTTGTAGAGGTCTAAGTTGTTGGACAAAGGGCTACAACACTCATGAGTGCTCATAAGTTCTGAGTATTGGATTCAACCCGCGCTCATTGGAATCAATTATGAGTTGATAGTACATTGATTACACGAAACGCATTGGTAACTCGATGTTACAAAACGTGTCTTTGTGTATGATTCAATAAGTAGTAGAACAAGCCATATGAGTCGAAGTTTATCCATTCCTTTTACCTTCGGGATAAAAGCGATATCTGTGGGCCCCTCGATGATTTGATGATGACAAATGGAAGTGCTCGGCCGGGCCAGGACTGATTTGATTTGTTCAATTAGTCAGTCGTCATAAATCGGAAATCGGGAAACAACTAATGGACAGAGAGAATGATTATAATCCATGTCTCAGTCCATATGATATCTAGAATGGAGGAATATATGATCACTTATCTAATGGACAAGTCATTGACAAGATCAGAGTTCATCTACAAGGTCAGAGTTTGACAGAAGCTTTTGAGAGCTACGATTGCCAGTTGGTTCCTGAAGTCATACGCAATAATAGTTTTAGACTTATCCAAGTGGGAGACTGTTGGATTAATGTCTAAGTCCATAACTATAATTGGTAAGACTTGACCCGACCCGGCATGGTCCATTTGGGTTGCATGGCATCATGCACTTGGATAGACTAAAATGAGAGAAATAACACTTAAGGTTTGTTAATATATTATAAGTTCTAATATATTAATAAGGTTATTTAATTAGTATTGATCAAGAATTAATTTGGAATTAATTAAGAGATCAAAAGGAGACTAATTAAATATATGGGTTGATTGTGTAAATCATTCATTCTTATATATGTGGGCTTGTGATCCAAGATTCCTTATGTTGGACTAAGTCCATGGGGTGACCCATGGATACTCCATGGAGGTTAAAATCCATGGAGCATAAGGAATGGGTAAAGTCATGAGTTACATGGTGTAACCCTAATAGCCACCATATAAAAGAAACCCATGGCTCAAGAAATCGTGACTATGTATGTGTATAAGGGCTAGACGATTTCATGAAGTGTTCTAATTTCTCTCTAAGTTATTCCAAGTGCTTATGGTGTTGTCTGAACCATTTGAGGTGTCACACTTGGGGCACTACGCACTCAAGCTTCATGAAGACAAGCACTATCAAAGAGGTATGTATTCTATCTTGTTATATCCATTATTTTGTATGCTAGATTAGGGTAATACCTTGGATGTTCATATTTGCATGTATAATAGAGAAAACATAGATCCAAGGTATTTAGGGTTTCATGTACACTTAGGAGTGTTAGAATGCTCATAACCCAACACAAACGACCGTCACAGTCTCAGCCGGCAGCCAAGCGGGCTAAGCCCTCCGATTCGAGGATAGGGAACGAGAAGGTTCGCACTTGTGGAAAGTGCGGCAAGAGTCATGATCGGGAGTGCAGAGCACGGTCTTGCTATAAATGTGGCAAGGAGGGGCATATCGCCAAGGATTTCCCCAAGGGGTTTGCAGTCTGTTTCCACTGCAACCAGACCGGACACCGGAAGGCAGAGTGTCCGCAGTTGCGAGGGTCAGCGCAGGTAGCATCTCAGGGATCTACCCCTACTACTATCAGAGCTACAGAGAGACGGACAGTGAAGGCCGAGGCACCGAAGGCACGAGGGATAGCCTTCTATTTGACCGCGGATGAGTTTCGCGCAGCACCCGACGTTGTGGCTGGTATGTATACTTTCATGTATCTTTTTTTAATGTTGAGATATTGTTCTTATATTATGATATGCGTAGGTACTTTTCTTGTGAATTTTGTACCTGCCTTGGTGTTATTTAACTTGGGTGCGAGTCGGTATTTTGTATCTTTAGCCTTTATTCAGCACATCAGTATGAGTCGAGAGGCGTCGAGTCGACCTTTGAGAGTTTCCACAGCAGACGAGAGAGCAGTGTATGCCACTGAAGTGATTCGAGGATGTGTACTCGAGATCTTCGGCGTTGCGTGTCCTATTGATTTGGTCCCGATTGCGATGGGGGACGTCTGTATTATCATTGTTGGGTTTTGATCATTCTAACACTCCTAAGTGTACATGCAACCCTAAATACCTTGGATCTATGTTTTCTCTATTATACATGCAAATATGAACATCCAAGGCATTATCCTAATCTAGCATACAAAATAATGACTATTTCAAGATAGATTACATACCTCATTGATGTAGAAAGTCTTCATGAAGCTTGAGTGCCTAGTGCCCCAAGTGTGACACCTCAAATGGTTCACACAATACCAAATACACTTGGAATAACTTGAGAGAATTCTACACTCATGAAAATAGGCTAGCCCTTTCTTACTCTCTCTAGTGGCCGATTTTGGTCAAGAATAAGATGCTTATATAGTTAGGGTTACACCATGTAAACCCTAATTGACATGGCCTTTCATTTCCATGATCCATGGGTACGAACACACCATGGAGCATCATATGGGTTTTAGCCCAACTAGATAATCCATGGAGCATTAGCCCACTATATAGGTATGGATGATTTGTACAATCAACCCATATATTTAATTAGTCTTCTTTTGATCACTTAATTAATCCTAGATTAATTCTTGATCAATACTAATTAAATAATCTTATTATTCTTATTATTAATATACTAGAACTTATAATATATTAATAACCATAAGTGTCTTATTTCTCTCATTATAGTCTATCCAAGTGCATGATGGCATGCAACCCAAATGGACCATGCCGGGTCGGGTCAAGTCTTACCAATTATAGTTATGGACTTAGACATTAATCCAAAAGTCTCCCACTTGGATAAGTCTAAAAGTATTATTGTGTATGACTTTAAGAACCGACCGACAATCGTAGCTCTCAAAATCTTCTATCGAACTTTGACCTTGTAGATGAACTCTGACCTTTGTCAATGACTTGTCCGTTAGATAAGGGATCATATATTCCTCCATTCTAGATATCATATGGACCGAGACATGGATTATAATCATTCTCTCTGTCCATTTGTTGTTTTCCGATTTCCGATTTATGACGACTGACTAATTGAACAGATCAAATCAGTCTTGGCCTAGCCGAGCACTTCCATTTGTCATCATCAAATCATCGAGGGGCCCACAGATATCACTTTTATCCCAAGGTAAAAGGAATGGATAAACTTCGACTCATATGGATTGTTCTACTACTTGTTGAATCATACACAAAGACACTTTTATAGCACCGAGTTACCAAGTGCATTTTCGTGCAATCAATGTACTGTCAACTCATAGTAACAACTCATATCTCTAGGTTTGAAGAATATAATATATTATCGTCTCATGATCACTCGTGATAAAATCCATGATGTGATTCCAATGAGTGCGGGTTGAATCCAATACTCAGAACTTATGAGCATTCATGAGTGTTGTAGCCCTTCCTCCAACACCTTAGACCTTTACAAGCCAACCCATGCCAATCTTAATTCATATCTACTTCCAACATATGACCGACTGTGGATGGTTTGAATAACTTAGTCATTCCGGAAGAATAGCATAGTTTATTCTGGAAGTCAAAACATGCAAAGTGAAACACAATAATAATTGAATCCAATATGGTATCAAAACCGATGAACATAAATAAAACACCTTTTATTTATCACCATATGATTATACATTATTCATTGTATACTGTTTCAGCTATCAACTTTATTCATGAATTTAAAACAATAGTTATCCCATGCTCCAAGAATGCACACTATGTTTTCTAAACACTAGTCATGCCATACACCAAGTATGCATACTATGTTTGTCTATGATCTTTACTTTGTGAACTAGATTAATTGAACATAACTGCAATGATTCTCTTTTCACACTCCCAAATCCTTACTGCAAATGCAAGAATTCCAAATTCATGCCATTTACTGAAATCTGTTAGATCCTAAACATATATACATTGATCCTCTTGTAATGATTATGCACAAAGTCAGAAAGACTTGACAACAACCATTACAGAGCATTCCAAAGGAGATCAGCTCCTTAGAAACATCCTGCTTGCATTAAGTTTCCTAATCTTAAACAGATTGAAAATTCTAACTTTGAAACATTTCCAGATTCCATTTTGACTATCACTTCTGAACAAAGTTTCTTCCTTACAGATTATGTCAATATGGTCGTTCCAGAATTATCACTATACTTCCAACTGTCCTTGAGCAACCAATCTTTGGTAAACCTTAGATTGTGCTCGACAATTGTTTAATCCTTTTAGTCATATCCAGTTCTAAACCTTTTCCCTTCTTAATGCCCCAGGCGTTTGGAAAATTTTAGAAAGGATGAATATAGCACATGTAATCGAGCCTATATCCGAAGCATATGGGACACGATTCATGATGTCCCACATAAAGACTAAACCAGTCTTTTGCTATAATATTACCATTTCAATTTGCCAAGTTCTCATAATTTAGATTATGAAAAGGGATGTCGTAATCATAATCAAATTTTAGAACGTAAATAATGGACCCATATACAAAATTTCCTTATGTTGAGCCATTCTAACATGAAATTCATAAATATTTCCTTGACTAAATGATTAAAGCCTCATGATCTAAGCTTATAGATTTGAGATGAAGTATAATTTCCTCTCCCTTAATTATAGCAAAACAACTTTTTCCCAATTGAAACCTTTTGTTTTCTATAATTAACATTGCTAACTTGCAACCTTTATCATAATTATCATGCTCCCACTAACATGATGATTATTAGCATAACACTAATGCTCCCACTAGCTCTGACATGTTCTCAGAAATCAACTGACTTTCTTACCAAGGTTCAGATTTCTGATACCAGATTGTTTTGATAAAACTTTATCAAAATCATACACCTTCCCTTAGATAGCACACTTGTGTGTCTACACAATTATGAAGAGGGATGCCGTAATCATAATGGTTAGACCTTTTTGCCACTTCTCACAAGTCCAGGTTAGTGTGCCGGTAAACCACACACGCTCCACTAATGACTTTGAGAATGCAAATATCACAATTGCTATCTAGCTAAAATCTACTTAGTGAAAGTGTTTCCTCACCATCATTTTCATGAATCGGTGAGAAACCTTATGACACTTAGATTTAATGGTGTATGTGTTCTTATCCATGTGAATTATCAAAACCATAGTCACAAGACAAGGATAATGACAAATCCAAACTCATATGGACTGAACTCAATCTTAATTTCTTGCCACCTGGAAGCTCAAGGGCCTGCCATTGCTTCCAAGTTGTTGTGCAACCAATTGAGAACTCTAAGAAATCATATGCAAAGCCAACTTTAGTTGGAATGGGCACAGAATATGTCAACACGATAGGTTATAAACCTTAAGTCGTGTGCTAGTGAAGAACTTTAGGTTTTATTCTTGATTAGTTCTTGAGACTTTCAAGACCTTTAAGACTCCCACTGTCCTCTTGACCTATAAGACTCCCTTGTCAAACATCCAAGAGATAGTGCGGATTCTAATCAAGACAAACACTTCACACAATTGGCCTTAGTTGGTCTTTGTTTTATCCAAAACATCACAACTTACCAATTTCAAATGTACAAGACTAGAAAACTTTTTACTCTTACATTTGACAAGTGTTTTAAACCTTCTTTAAGACATGTCACTCAAGTTACAATTTTAGAGTATAACTCCAATACTTGTATTGGAACGAAGTATGACTCATCTTCTTAATTTAACCACTTCAACAATTCATCACTCCTCTTCTTAACTATCAGAATGCACTTAGAGGATGAATTGTGATAAGGTCTCTAAATCATTAAGATGATCATAAAACTGATACTAAAGTACTCTCCCATCTTTTTAGATTTGAGAAACTTTTATCTTTCTGCCTAAGTTGATTCTTCTTATTCGCTCTGCCATACGTTGGAACCTCTTTCCAATGTCTCAGAATTACACTTAAGCTTGTAAGTATAACCATATTTACTGAGCTATAATAAATTATGACGAATAATATTATCGATATTTTGTGGTAGACTTGACCAGTGCACAAGAATGTGTACTTGATCCCTTAGTCCTTTACTTGACTCACACATCCATGTGAACAAGTAATTAGTCTTAATTTTTCCAATACTTGAAAGTTCTCATTCATCATGCTATACAACATGCATGATTCCAAGTCCCGGTCCAATTGAAACTTCAGTGATGAGAATCTTTCATTATTTGGTAAATTTAGACATTACCACAAATGAAAGAATCAATTTCATATTTCCAGTCTTGCTATTAATGGAATCATATAAGCAACAATTTTTCCTCAAATGCTATTGTAAGGATATTTTAAAATAAATAAAATCATCATTTTTCCTTTTATTTTAAAACCTTAGCGGAAAAACATATCTTTACAATCCATATGAAAAACTTGTTGTTATCTATTCCTAAGCAACATCTCATAACTCCTAAGAAGTAGCTCAAGAATCCGATCTTCAAACTACACGATAGAAATCCATCTACGCGATCAGATTCAACATATTCTTTCATTAAGTTTCTTCAAGTTTCTTTGATTCTTAAAACATCACCATGTGACCCAGTCACATCATGTATCAAGAATCTCATAATAGAAACTTAGCAGAGTTAGATAGTGGACTTTACCTGAAGTAGAGTCAAACTTATTGACTTTAACATCCTTAGGTAAATTTGGCAGCTTCGCAACTAATGACCCTTCCTTTGGCAATATAAACATATGGACCCTTCGATAATGGTACACAAGACTATCACAGACTTAGCTTTTCTCTTTACCATTTGGTCAACCGACTTGACTATGGCTGATCCCTTTCCACTTGGAAGAAAGAAGTTTACTAGATATCCAATGTCATCATTGTCAATGTCCATAAAGTTTTAAGAAAGTTGATCTTAACAAATAGATAAGATCATTAAGGGTCTTGTCATAGTTTGTTTCATAGGTGTTCCAAACGAACTCACTACGTGACTTAGAAAGTAGTTGAACCACCAACTTTCTCAAGACTTTGACACCCTTCTCTCCCGGCTTGTCAATATGTGATTACATCTCCAAGATGTGATCACACCTAGACCTTGCCTTGCCAATAGGGCTTGAGTGACTTTGAACTTATGGGTTAGGGAGAATAATTTGAGGAGGTGAAAGAAGTATAATTTCCAAGGGACATCATATTCATTTAGGAAAGCTTGTTTCAAGAGATTTGGGAAGATCATAAATGTCTAAACCAGACATGTTTTGGGAGATATTCAAGATAGTTGATCTAAAGTCCTTAATATGACACCCATCTGAAGTATTAAGGTTAGGTGTAACGACCCAAAAATACGACCCAAAAATTTCGTTTTTCAATATAATTAAAACCATAATATGAGTATCATAACATAGAAAAACACATGCAATGCATCCCAAATCATAATAAAATACTGTGCGGAAAACTGTATCATACTACATCAAATCCAAAACAACTAAAACCATCCCCAGGATAAAAGCTAAGCTGTGGTGTGTGCGATGCTATCACCCCGAGCTCTTCCCTTTGCTTGCGGAAGTACCTGAAACCAAAACTGAAACTGTAAGCATGAAGCTTAGTGAGCTCTCCCAAACTACCACGTACCATACAATAACATATAAACACATATTGGGCCTCGCCCACTGCATCGGGCCGAAGCCCGGAAACTGCATCGGATCGATGTCCGGAACTGACTGGGACCCTATCCCCTGTATCGGACCGAAGTTCGAAACTAACTGCATCGGACCAAAGTCCGGAACTAACTGGGACCTTGTCCCCTGCATCGGACCGAAGTCCGGAACTAACTGCATCGGACCGAAGTCCAGAACCGACTGGGACCTTGTCCCCTGCATCGGACCGATGTCCGGAACTGACTGACTGAACATGGCATAGCATAACACATCAATTCACATGAACACATAGACGGCATACTTCATCGGGCCGTAGCCCGGAACACATAACACTTAACGCATAAAACATAGCACACAAATCATGTTCGAGCCACAAAGGCATCAAACATACTAGCTACTGTGTCGGACCTAAATCCGGGAACTACTGCTAACTGAACGGGCCGGCATTGTGGCCTTAGACCCGTTCCTACTGGAAGGAAACTCACCTCGTAAGCTGGCTGCTGAGTGTGTGGCTCGGGAAGCTAACGGCTGCTGCTCCTGAATCTCCTCGGCTACAAGTCCATAAACACACTCCATCAAATACTAAACACTGCACTTGGGGTAAAATGACTCTTTTACCCTTGGTCAAAGTCAACTCTCTTTTGGGCTGACTCGCCGAGTTGGGCCGCCCAACTCGCCGAGTCCTACTCTCACTTCTCAGTTCTGCGCACTGCTACTCGTCGAGTGTGGCATCGACTCGACGAGTACCCCCTTGATCCAAGAACTCAGACAATCTTCATCCGACTCGTCGAGCCGTATGAACAGACTCGACGAGTTGTTCTTGATCTTTAAGAAGATTGCCTTGGACTCGCCGAGTCAAGGCATTGACTCGCCGAGTCCTAACATGGGTGAGTTCAGCTCCCAACTCACTGAGTCACCCCCTGTGGCTCACGGCTCAACTCGACACAACATGAAGGGACCAGTCCAGTGACTCGCGAGCAGACTCGTCGAGTCACATATACGACTCGCCGAGTCGCAGCCATGCATCCATCAAATACGCCGATTTGCTCAATTCCAGTCCATGCCATTCACAGATCTGGGCTTCTAGGACACAAATCACACGTAAAGTTTCCAACTTTACGTGTAGATATTCACCAATATGGATTTTAAGGCTCAAAGTGTACCAATAGAGGTGGATCTAGGGCTTTCATGCAATATGACCCCATAAAGGCATTAGATCCAAGTTCCAGGGACTAAATCATGCCTAGATCTAAAGGCTATCAACTTATTACCACCCACAAAGCACAAACAAGCTTGGGGAAGAGCCCAAGAAGGACTCCTATGAAGCTAAAAGAGATTACAAGCTTGAAAACAGGGGGGAAACGAGCTATACCTCAAGGAAAACGTTGGGATGACACAAAGATGCCTGGTCTCCTTCTCCTCTTCTTGATCTACTCTTCTTTCTCCTCAAAATCTTCAAGAACACTGCAAAAGCACTTCAATCTCTCAAGGAAATAAGGGAAAAGCGAGGTTGGGAGTTCTGGGGGGGTGAATGGGGACGAGGTTGGGCGGAATGAGGGTTTAAATAGGGTGTAAACCCTTGAAATTTAGGGTTTCATCCAACAGCGGTGACTCGCCGAGTCCGGGATATGGACTCGCCGAGTCGCCAACTTAAACGTGTCCTGAGTCTCGTCTCTACTCGGCGAGTCGGACCTTATGACTCGCCGAGTCCAAGGCTAAAATAGGGAAATGCTTAAATAAAATTCACATACCGGAAACCAAGCGCTACAAATCTCCCCCACTTATTTTAGACTTCGTCCTCGAAGTTTGCTGCTCGATCCTGAAACAGCTCGGGGTAATGCTCCATCATCTCGTCCATCGGTTCCCAAGTCCATTCCGAACCCTTGCGGTGCTGCCATTGCACCTTTACTAGTTCTACCCTCTTGTTTCTCAAAGCCTTTGACTTCCTGTCAAGTATTGCGACTGGGCGCTCAATGTAATTCAAGCTGTCATCAACCTGAATATCCTCCAACGGTACTACCGCTGAATCGTCCACTAGGCACTTCCGTAGCTGCGAAACATGGAAAGTGCTGTGGATCTGATTGAGCTCGGCTGGCAGATCCAGCCGATACGCCACCTTGCCCACCCGGGCTACAACCCTGAACGGCCCGATGAATCTTGGGCCCAACTTGCCCCGCTTCCTGAATCGAATGACACCTTTCCAAGGTGAGACTTTCAGAAGAACCATATCTCCCACCTGGAACTCCAAGTCCGAACGCCTCCTATCGGCGTAGCTCTTCTGCCGACTCTGCGCAGTCTGCAGCTTACTACGGACCTGCTGGATCAACTCAGTCGTCTTGAGCACCACTTCGGTGCTCCCTATGACTCGCTGACCGACCTCACCCCAACAAATCGGGGTCCTGCACTTCCTGCCATATAACATCTCAAAAGGAGGTCGATCAATGCTCGTATGATAACTGTTGTTATACGAGGATTCCGCTAACGGAAGATACGTATCCCAACTGCCCCCAAAATCTAGAACACATGCCCTAAGCATGTCCTCAAGAGTCTGAATCGTCCTCTCGCTCTGCCCGTCAGTCTGAGGGTGGAAAGCGGTGCTGAAATGGAGACGAGTACCCATCTCGTCGTGGAACCGCTTCCAGAATCTGGACGTGAAACGAACATCTCGGTCCGACACCACCGATACCGGCACTCCATGACGTGCCACAATCTCCCGCACATAGATATCGGCTAACTTTTCCGCCGATATACTCTCCTGAATCGGAATAAAATGAGCACTCTTCGTCAACCGATCCACTACTACCCATATCGAGTCCACTCCACGTGCGGTCCTGGGGAGTTTGGTGACAAAATCCATGGTGATATCCTCCCATTTCCACACGGGAATGTCTAACGGCTGCATCTTGCCGTGAGGTCTCTGGTGCTCCGCCTTGACCTTCCGGCAGGTCAAACATCTCTCAACATACCAAGTGACGTCCCGCTTCATGCAGGGCCACCAATAATCAGGTCGAAGATCTCGATACATCTTCGTCGCTCCTGGGTGAATAGAAAATCGAGACTTATGAGCCTCGTCCATCAATACTTGCCGTACCCCACCCCAGTACGGTACCCACACCCTACCATGAAGCGTCAACAAAACCCCGACTGTCGTAATCAAATGAAGCTACTCGGCCCACTATCCTCTCACACTTCTGTCTCTCCTCCTTGAGGCCCTCCATCTGAGCCTCCTTGATCCGTTCCAACAACGGAATGATCACTGTCATCCTCATACACAGATCTCTGATAGGGGCCTTCGACACCTTGCGGCTCAGGGCGTCGGCCACCACATTGGCCTTCCCTGGATGATAAAGGATCTCACAGTCATAGTCCTTCAGCACGTCCAACCATCTCCTCTGCCTCATGTTCAAACTCGGCTGATCCATAAGATATCATAAACTCTTGTGATCCGTGTAAATAGTACAGCGGACCCCATAAAGGTAATGTCTCCAAATCTTGAGGGCAAATACAACTGCCCCCAATTCCAAGTCGTGGGTAGGATAATTAACCTCGTGAGGCTTCAACTGTCTCAAGGCATAAGCTACTACGTGGCCTCGCTGCATCAATACTGCTCCCATACCCGTGATCGAAGCATCACAATAGACTACGAAGTCCTCTACTCCCTCTGGAAAGGTAAGGATCGGAGCCTTGCACAATCTCTGCCTGAGAGTCTCGAACGCCGCCTGCTGCTCAGGCCCCCAACGAAAAACCACCGACTTCTTGGTTAGTCGGGTGAGCGGCACTGCTATCTTGGAGAAGTCCTGAATAAATCTCCGATAATACCCTGCCAGCCCTAGGAAGCTCCGAATCTCAGATGGAGACCTCGGGACCTCCCACTTCATCACGGCCTCAATCTTGGCCGGATCTACCAAAATACCCTTCTGGTTGACGAGATGACCAAGAAACTACACCTCGCGCAACCAGAACTCACACTTGGAGAACTTTGCGAAAAGTCTCTCCCTCATCAAAGTCTCCAACACCTCCCGCAGGTGCTCCTCGTGCTGCCCCTGTGTCTTGGAATATACCAAGATGTCATCTATGAATACTATCACCGACCGATCCAGCATCGGTCTGCACACGCGGTTCATGAGATCCATGAACACGGCTGGGGCATTGGTGAGCCCAAATGGGATCACCACGAACTCATAATGACCATACCGGGTCCTGAAAGCAGTCTTCTGTACATCCTCATCTCTAACCCTCATCTGATGATAACCGGAGCGTAGATCGATCTTGGAGAACCAAGACGCTCCCTGAAGCTGATCAAACAAGTCATCTATCCTCGGAAGTGGGTAACGTTTCTTCACCGTTACTTTGTTCAACTCCCGATAATCAATGCACATACGATGCGACCCATCCTTCTTCCTCACAAATAAGATCGGCGCTCCCCAAGGTGAACTGCTCGGCCGAATGAAACCCTTGTCTAACAGCTCCTGAAGCTGTGTAGACAACTCCTGCATCTCAGGGGGAGCAAGTCGATACGGTGCTTTGGCTATCGGAGCCGCACCAGGAACTAGGTCGATCCTGAACTCAACCTGCCTCTCTGGAGGTATCCCCGGCAAATCCTCGGGAAACACATCCGGGTAGTCAGGAACAATAGGAACATCATCAATCGTCGTCTTGCCCTTCTCCCGGGCATCCAAGACGTAAGCTACAAAACCGGCGCAACCCTGCTGAATATAGCGCCTCGCCCTTGCGGCGGAATAAAAGGTCGGTCCTCGCTGGGGCCTCTCGCCCTGAATCACTATCTCTCCCCCACTGGGAGTGCGAACCCTCACTAGCTAAAGCTCACAATCAATCACCGCCCCATTGGGGCTGAGCCAATCCATGCCCACAATAACTTTATTCCCACGCAGGGGAATAGGAACCATGTCCACTGAAAACTGCTCATCAAATATCTGAAGGGAACACCCTCTATGTACTCTGCCGACCCTCACGGCCCTATCATCTGCTATCTCAACCTCTAATGGACAATCCAGCTCCCCTGGAGCTCTGCTAAATCTCTTGCTAAGCGCAAGCGATACAAATGATCGGGTAGCCCCCGAATCGAACAATACCAAAGCAGGGATGCCGTTCACCGAGAACGACCCTAAATAAAACATATCATCAAGTAATATTCAAACGATATTATAATAATTAGAAGATGGAGGAAAGATACATACCCGTCACCACATCAGGAGTCGGTCGCGCCTCCTCTGCTGTCATCTGAAATGCCCTGCTCTTCGCCACTGGCGCATCAGATCGGCCCTGCCGGCCATCCGTAATCCTCAAGGTGGCAGGGGCAGGTGCAACCACCTTCCCTGCTGCAGCTAAACTGGGACATAGGGACCTTTTATGTCCCCTCTGATTGCACTGAAAGCAAATCAGATCTGATGCTGTAACCGTAGTAGCAGGGGCCGTACAATCCCTACTCAAATGCCCAGTCCGACCGCACTTGTAGCAGCCAGAACTCGCTGCCTTGCACGCCCCCTCGTGTAATCTCCCACACTTGCCACACCGACCGTGGCTCTGCTGACTCCTAGACCTGTGATCTGAAACCTTGGGCTTTTTGCCCATACTGCCTGAACCCGAAACCGCCTCCGGTTTCCTCTTCTTCTCCATCTCGAGATCAATCTCCCTCTCTCTAGCTCTAGCAATCATGTCGTCCAATGTTTTACAACTGGACCGGCTCACAAACATGCGGATGTCACTCCGCAACATCTCATGATAACGGGCCTTCTTCATCTCCTCGTCGGCTGCATACTGAGGAACAAGAAGGGCCCTCTCCCTGAACTTGGCGGTGATCTCCGCCACTGTCTCTGTAGTCTGGGTAAGGTCCTGAAACTCCCTAGCTAACTGTTGCACCTCAATGACCGGTGCAAACTCTGCCCTGAACCTGGTAGAGAAATCAGCCCAGGTCATGGCATCCAATGCCGCATCATCCCCGATGGCATGTCCGACCTCCTCCCACCAATCCCGTGCCCTGTCCTTCAGAAGACAGGATGCCAATCTGACCTTGTCCCCCTCGGGACACCTGCTAGTGCGGAAAGCGTTGGCCACATCCGCCAACCATCTAGTACTCGCTATGGGGTCCCGCGCCCCATGATAGTCTGGAGCCCCGCATGCCCTGAACTCCTTGAACGTAAGTGTGCGTGACCCCATCACGACCGCCCTCTCAGCACGGAAAGTACTCAATCTCTCATCCATCAGCTCTAAAATACCCTCCTTGATCGAACCGAAGATCACAGGAGTCTGCTCCAGTATGATGCGGGTAACCTCAGAAGAAAGGAACTCTCTAGTCTGCTCATCCATCTGCCCGACCTCCGGGCCTGATCCCGATCCTGATCCCCCTCCGGCATCTGAGCTGCCGACTGCTGGTCTCGGACGCAAAACTACCATTCTGAAACATATCATAACAACATCAGAACACTGAAATATCTCAAGGGATCATGACACTGCTACTAGCTTCCTGTTCTTGTCTTGGCCTTCCTTGATTCGAGTACGGATCCTCTGCTTTCAGTAGTACGGGCCCATACACCTTCCACATCTATCCATACTTTCCTCAAGAACTGCCTTGACTCCACCAAGTCACTTCTACTACTGCTATTCTCTGCTACTCTCATCCTAGGCTTGCCCTAGGGAAATCTCAAGCTTAACGCGACTGGTCCTCAGCTGCTGTAGGTCTCCTCATAATGCCAGTTAGCCACCACCTAAACACCATCACATGTGATGAGGATCAGATAATCCTTCAAGTAAAAGATCCGTCCCTACAACGGTTGGACTCAAACAAGAGCTACGCAATAGGGCCAGTTCCAGCACTCTGGGATTATTCAAACCTGATCACATGTGGTGTGACGTGTTCACCTAATGGCTAACTCCCATTACTCAGAACCCCACCAAGCACGAAGCAAGCAGCATTCAGACAAGGGAAACAGACTCAGGCCAAACTATTCTTATAACAAGAAACTGCACTAGCATAGGATGCTAAGCTTCCACTAACAGGCATAACCTAATCAGGCTATCCTACTACTGTCTACTCAGTACTAGCATGCAATACTCATAAAGTTGTAACACATAAGCAGGCACATAAGGCATTCTCCTAGATCCTTAGTCCTATACTAGCATGTTGTTCTACTGAAACTGAAACTGAACAATTAACTTGTATGGGTAATTTGGGAGTACTTACTTGAACTCGGCTGACCGCATGCACACACCTCTATCTTGTTAAAAACAATTCTTTCTTTCTAAGTCCTTTCAAAATTCTTTTTTTTGGTAAAACATTTTTATTTTACTAAAATCTTTTATTTCCCTTAGTTTGAGTTCAGACACACCCGGAAATGTATCCGAATCCCTCAAACCAGGGCTCTGATACCAACTTGTAACGACCCAAAAATACGACCCAAAAATTTCGTTTTTCAATATAATTAAAACCATAATATGAGTATCATAACATAGAAAAACACACGCGATGCATCCCAAATCATAATAAAATATTGTGCGGAAAACTGTATCATACTACATCAAATCCAAAACAACTAAAACCATCCCCAGGATAAAAGCTAAGCTGTGGTGTGTGCAATGCTATCACCCCGAGCTCTTCCCTTTGCTTGCGGAAGTACCTGAAACCGAAACTGAAACTGTAAGCACGAAGCTTAGTGAGCTCTCCCAAACTACCACGTACCATACAATAACATATAAACACATATTGGGCCTCACCCACTGCATCGGGCCGAAGCCCGGAAACTGCATCGGACCGAAGTCCGGAACTGACTGGGACCCTATCCCCTGCATCGGACCGAAGTCCGGAACTAACTGCATCGGACCAAAGTCCGGAACTAACTGGGACCTTGTCCCCTGCATCGGACCGAAGTCCGGAACTAACTGCATCGAACCGAAGTCCGGAACTAACTGCATTGGACCGAAGTCCGGAACCGACTGGGACCTTGTCCCCTGCATCGGACCGAAGTCCGGAACTGACTGACTGAACATGGCATAGCATAACACATCAATTCACATGAACACATATACGGCATACTTCATCGGGCCGTAGCCCGGAACACATAACACTTAACGCATAAAACATAGCACACAAATCCTGTTCGAGCCACGAAGGCATCAAACATACTAGCTACTGCGTCGGACCTAAATCCGGGAACTACTGCTAACTGAACGGGCCGACATTGTGGCCTTAGACCCATTCCTACTGGAAGGAAACTCACCTCGTAAGCTGGCTGCTGAGTGTGTGGCTCGGGAAGCTAACAGCTGCTGCTCCTGAATCTCCTCGGCTACAAGTCCATAAACACACTCAATCAAATACTAAACACTGTGCTTGGGGTAAAATGACTCTTTTACCCTTGGTCAAAGTCAACTCTCTTTTGGGCTGACTCGCCGAGTTGGGCCGCCCAACTCACCGAGTCCTACTCTCACTTCTCAGTTCTGCGCACTGCTACTCGTCGAGTGTGGCATCGACTCGACGAGTACCCCCTTGATCCAAGAACTCAGACAATCTTCATACGACTCGTCGAGCCGTATGAATAGACTCGACGAGTTGTTCTTGATCTTTAAGAAGATTACCTTGGACTCGCCGAGTCAAGGCATTGACTCGCCGAGTCCTAACATGGGTGAGTTCAGCTCCCAACTCACCGAGTCACCCCCTGTGGCTCACGGCTCAACTCGACACAACATGAAGGTACCAGTCCAGTGACTCGCGACCAGACTCGTCGAGTCACATATACGACTCGCCGAGTCGCAGCCATGCATCCATCAAATACGCCGATTTACTCAATTCCAGTCCATGCCATTCACAGATCTGGGCTTCTAGGACACAAATCACATGTAAAGTTTCCAACTTTACGTGTAGATATTCACCAATATGGATTTTAAGGCTCAAAGTGTACCAAAAGAGGTAGATCTAGGGCTTTCATGCAATATGACCCCATAAAGGCATTAGATCCAAGTTCCAGGGACTAAATCATGCCTAGATCTAAAGGCTATCAACTTATTACCACCCACAAAGCACAAACAAGCTTGGGGAAGAGCCCAAGAAGGACTCCTATGAAGCTAAAAGAGATTACAAGCTTGAAAACAGGGGGGAAACGAGCTATACCTCAAGGAAAACGTTGGGATGACACAAAGATGCCTGGTCTCCTTCTCCTCTTCTTGATCTACTCTTCTTTCTCCTCAAAATCTTCAAGAACACTCCAAAAACACTTCAATCTCTCAAGGAAATAAGGGAAAAGCGAGGTTGGGAGTTATGGGGGGTGAATGGGGACGAGGTTGGGCGGAATGAGGGTTTAAATAGGGAGCAAACCCTTGAAATTTAGGGTTTCATCCAACAGCGGTGACTCGCCGAGTCCGGGATATGGACTCGCCGAGTCGCCAACTTAAACGTGTCCTGATTCTCGTCCCTACTCGGCGAGTCGGACCTTATGACTCGCCGAGTCCAAGGCTAAAATAGGGAAATGCTTAAATAAAATTCACATACCGGAAACCAAGCGCTACATTAGGACCCAACAAACTATTTTATAACTTAGAAGAGGGATGTTGTAATCCAAGCTATAAAATATTTGAAGGTAGGTGAATGATGATTCACCAATTTCCACCATGAAAAACGAAATAGTAATTAGGGTTTAACTGGTTTTGAAACTCCTAGATCTTTGAGATTCATTGAACTGATCAATGGCATGTTTCAATCTCGAGTGTGCCCTTCAGGTTTTGTGACTGGGATGCCGAGGATCACAAAACAAGGTGTGAGGTAACCATGCAAATTACATGGTACCCTTAAGTGTTTACCCCTCAATCGATGTGCCGGTTAACTACACACGCTCCATCGATACTATGATAAACATTAAGTTACCCTTTGCCTACCTTGTTAAATACGAGTTAGTGTGCCGGTTAACCACACACGCTCCACTAACCGAATTAAACAAAGTGCAAAGTGTAATTTCATGGATTAGCACATTATTCACATTTTCGTAAGTAACTAAGATTGGGTATTTATAAGAGTTTAGTTACTTAGTATTTATCATTAATACTTTTAATGAAGAGAGAATTCTAGTCCTGTCAAACCCGTTCGGCTAACGACCCTCCACCAGTCAAGCAAGCGGTGGGTGAGAGTGGACACCCATTAAGTTGCCATTTTATAGGCAACAACCTTATACCCACCTTATAGACCGGCTTCGTGAATGAGACGTGCTAGCGGTAAGACTGAATTTACTCTTATACATATATATATATATATATATATATATATATATATATATATATATATATATATATATATATATATATATATTATTAACTTATAATATTATAAAGTATAAGGGTTGAATTTTAACTTTTAAAATTCTAAGGCTAACTTGGAATTAAAGTATTCATAAGTGAAAACATTACAAATTCCAAAACTTGAGGGCAAGTTTTGAAACTATTCAAAACTAATTAATTCCATAACTTATGTGTTTAAAGTAGTTTTAATCCAAAAACTCTTCAAGTTTCATAACTTGAGGACATGTTATGGAAGACTTTACACTAATAAAAGAATTAACTTTTCTTTATTTTATAACTTATGGAATTAATTAAGGTTACACTTTTTTTATTTATTATTTAATGAAGAGACTCTTGGTCCTCCATAACTTGAGGACAAATTATGGAGTCATAACACCAATTAATTAGAACTAGACTCTTCATTTTGTAACCTTTGCCAACTTTTATGAGTTTTATGAAACTTAAATGTGATTTTTCATATAACTTGAGGACAAGTTACAAAAACACATTTTAGAATCATCTCTTAGATTAATTTGGATTGAAAACAACTATTTCACTCAACTTTTCTATTAATCTAAGCAACTCATAAGAACAAGATAATTCAAATCAAACTTTTTCATGTAATTAGTCTAAACCTTAAACTAATACAAAATATGAATCTATTGAAAATTATCTTTTAAATTGGATTAGCATGAACATTACCACATCAAAAACAAGTTTATAAGTTCAAAAACATCTTAGGGTAATGTTCCTAGTCCAATTCCAGCAAAAAAAATCGAATTTATGCTGTCTGGGGGTCCAACTCGTCGAGTGCTCGAACCAACTCGGCGAGTTGGATGCTTTTTGCCTTGGACTCGGCGAGTCCATTCATGGACTCGGCGAGTCTGCTGGGCAGACAACATTAAAACTTGATTTTTCAGCTCCATTTGCATGTATAACAAGAAAACAAGCCTAGGCTCTGATACCACTATTGGGTTTTGAGCATTCTAACACTCCTAAGTGTACATGCAACCCTAAATACCTTGGATCTATGTTTTCTCTATTATACATGGAAATATGAACATCCAAGGCATTATCCTAATCTGGCATACAAAACAATGACTATTGCAAGATAGATTACATACCTCATTGATGTAGAAAGTCTTCATGAAGCTTGAGTGCCTAGTGCCCCAAGTGTGACACCTCAAATGGTTCACACAACACCAAATACACTTGGAATAACTTGAGAGAATTCTACACTCATGAAAATCAGCTAGCCCTTTCTTACTCTCTCTAGTGGCCGATTTTAGTCAAGAATAAGATGCTTATATAGTTAGGGTTACACCATGTAAACCCTAATTGACATGGCCTTTCATTTCCATGATCCATGGGTACAAACACACCATGGAGCATCATATGGGTTTTAGCCCAACTAGTTAATCCATGGAGCATTAGCCCACTATATAAGTATGGATGATTTGTACAATCAACCCATATATTTAATTAGTCTTCTTTTGATCACTTAATTAATCCTAGATTAATTCTTGATCAATACTAATTAAATAATCTTATTATTCTTATTATTAATATACTAGAACTTATAATATATTAATAACCATAAGTGTCTTATTTCTCTCATTATAGTCTATCCAAGTGCATGATGGCATGCAACCCAAATGGACCATGCCGGGTCGGTCAAGTCTTACCAATTATAGTTATGGACTTAGACATTAATCCAACAATCGTGGGCATGGATTGGTTGAGCAGTTTTTGAACGGTTATTGACTGTGAGTGACAACTGGTGACCATACGAGACCCTAGTAGGGGAGTTCTTACGGTGTACGGCGAGGGTACCTGTACTGGTTCCATGTTTTGTTCGGCTGCTAAAGCGAGGCAGAGTCTACAACAGGGTTGTAATGGGTTTGTGGCTTACGTAATGGATACGAGAGTTGATTCAGAGAGAACAAGGTCAATCAATGAGGTACCAATAGTGCGCGAGTTCCCGGATGTTTTCCCCGAGGAGTTACTGGGTGTGCATCCCGACAGGCAGGTAGAGTTTCGCATTGATTTGATTCCAGGGCAGCACCTATCGCCAAGGTGCCCTATCGCCTTGCGCCTCCAGAGATGTAGGTGTTATCCTCACAGCTTCAGTAGCTGCTGGGGAAGGAGTTTATTCGGCCGAGCAGCTCGCCGTGGGGTGCTCCGATCCTTTTTGTCAAGAAAAAGGATGGTTCACACCGAACGTTTATTTAATACCGGAGTTGCACAAGTTGATGGTCAAGAACCGTTACCCCTTGCCGAGGATCGATGATTTGTTCAATTAGTTACAGGGAGCATCTTGGATCTCCAAGATTGATCTGAGGTCTGGATATCATCAGGTGAGAGTGTGCGATGATGATATTCAGAAGACGGCATTCAGGACTCGTTACGGGCATTACGAGTTCGTGGTGATGCCTTGCGGGCTCACCAATGCACCAGTAGCCTTCATGGATGTGCAGGCCGATGATGGATCGTTCGGTGATCGTGTTCATCGATGACATACTGGTATACTCGAAATCCATAGGGCAACATGTGGAGCATTTGAGGGAGATCCTCGGAGTCTGAGAGCGGAGAGGCTTTATGACAAATTCTCCAAGTGCGATTTCTGGTTACGAGAGATTTAGTTCCTAGGACACCTCGTTAACCTGAATGGGATATTGGTCGATCTGGCCAAGATTGAGGTAGTGATGAGTTGGGATGTGCCGAGATCCCCCACCGAGATTAGGAGTTTCCTAGGGTTGGCCGGCTACTATAGGAGATTCGTCAGGGATTTCTCCAAGATTGTCGTACCTCTCACCAGATTGAACCAGAAGGATGTTACTTTACATGGGATCCAGAGAAGTAGACCTCGTTTGAGACACTTCGCCAGAGATTATGCGAAGCTCCGGTGTTAGCCCTTCCGGAGGGGATGGAGGATTTTGTGGTGTATTGTGACGTGTCGATATCGGGATTGGGTGCGATGCTGATGCAGAGAGGGCATGTGATCGCATACGCATCGAGGCAGTTGAAGCTTCATGAGATGAGGTATCCCACCCACGATCTAGAGTTGGGGGCTGTAGTGTTCTAATTCAAGATCTGGCGTCACTATTTATATAGGTTCCAGTGTACTATATACAAAGACCACAAGAGTTCAAAGTACTTGATGGATCAGCCCAAGGCTAATGTTGTAGCCGATGCCTTGGTTCGTAGGGGGGAGAGTACCCTGATACGAGACATTTGCATGAGATTGGCAGTGATGACTCAAGTGTTGGACACCATTCGAGAGGCCTAGGTTGAGGTCGGGAGACCAGAGAACCGCAATAGAGAGCGGGTAGTCGGGTAGGTGACCGAGTTTGTCACCAACAATTGAGGGCTTTTGACTTATCAGGGTCGGATTTGGGTTCCATTTGAGGGTGGGGCACGCACCATTTTGATGGAAGAGGCGTATAGGTCGCGGTTCTTGATCCATCCTGGGGCCACTAAGATGTACTTTGACCTAAAAAGAGAATATTGGTGGCCCTGTATGAAAAGAGATTTCACATGGTTTGTAGAGAGGTGCTTCACCTGTCGCAGAGTCAAGGCTGAGCATCAGCGTCCGCATGGAAAGTTGCAGCCATTAGAGATTCCCGAGTGGAAGTGGGAACATATTTTCATGGATTTTATCACCAAATTGCTGAGAACTGTGAGAGGCGTCGATGCAATTTGGGTGATCGTAGATCAGTTGACGAAGAGCGCTCACTTCCTTGCTATAAGTGAGAGCTCTTATGCTGAGAGGCTGGCCGAGTTGTACGTAAGGGAGGTGGTATCGCGGCATGGAGTTCCGGTCTCGATTGTTTCAGATCGAGATGTGCATTTCACTTCCAGATTTTGGAAGAAATTCCATGATGAGTTGGGTATGAGGCTGCATTTTAGTACTGCATACCACCCACAGACGGACGGTCAGAGTTAGCGGACGATTCAGATGCTCGAGGATATGCTTCGAGCATGTGTGTTGGACTTTGGGTGATGTTCGGACACGTTTCTACCTTTGGCTGAGTTTTCATATAACAATAGCCATCATTCGAGCGTTGGTATGCCTCTCTTCGAGTTATTATATGGGAGGAGGTGTCAGACCCCTATTTGTTGGGGAGAGGTCGGTCAGTGTGTGATGGGCAGCATAGAGATAGTACTTCAGGCGACTGCGCAGATTCAGCAGGTCAGGCAGAGATTGCTGACAACTCAAAGTCGTTAGAAGAGCTACGCAGATAGGCATCGCTCGGAGCTCGAGTTTCAAGTTGGTGACTTCGTTCTCCTTAGGTATCTCCTTGGAAAGGAGTGATCCGATTCAAGAAAAGGGGCAAGTTAGGGCCCCGATATATCGGTCCATTCAGGGTGATCGCAAGAGTAGGTAGGGTAGCATACCGGTTGGAGCTACCTGCGGAGTTATGTCAGATTCATGACACCTTTCACGTATCGCAGTTGAGGAAGTGTGTGACCGATGAGTCGGTGGTGGTACTGTTAGAGGATATCCAGGTGGATGTGAGCCTGAACTACGTTGACATACCGGTTGCAATTATGGATCAAAAGATCAAGGTTCTGAGGAACAAGGAAGTTCCCCTGGTGCAGGTCTAGTGGCAACATCGGAGAGGGTCCGAGCTGACTTGGGAGCTGGAGCGAGAGATGCGTGAGCAGCATCCAGAGTTGTTTGCGTAGTGAGACTTCGAGGAAGAAGTCTGATTCTAGTGGGGGTGAATTGTAACATCCGGATTTCCAAGTATATTATTTTATTCATTTATTTTGACTTTGGGGAGGAACTCGGCGAGTTGATGCTTAGACTCGCCGAGTAGGACCACAGGTTCTTATCTGGATCGGTGACCGGACTTGACGAGTCAACTCGTGGACTCGGCGAGTCCACGCTGTTAAGTGAAACCCTAATTTCTCGGGTTTGGGATCTATTTAAAGGCTCTTATAGCCTTTAGTTGTGGCTACTAGACCCTTGAGAGAAACCCTAAGAGAGCTAGAACGTTTGTGAGGGAGGAAAGGCCATTTTTGATCCTTTTGTTAGTGTTCTCACAAGAAGAAGGTGACCAAGGCAAGAGGGAGTTGAAGAGGGTGCTATTCTGTAGATTCGATCCTTCTTTAGTTTTGGTGTTAGCCTTTGGAGTTAGGGTTTTCTAGACCCTGTAGAGGCTTGATTGGTTAAGCATTTGGTCCCCTCTCGTATTGAGGCTTTGGATCTGGATCCAAAGAGGTCCAGAGACCTTAACCTTTTGATCTTTATGATTGATATTAGGAGACATGAGCTTAGGATGTCATATTTGAGGTTATTTCTCCAAATAGAGCCTTTGGGCCTTTGCATGAGCATCAAGATCTGAACTTTACATAATTATCATGCTTGGGAAAGTCATATCTATGGATTAGAGGAACAGATCTGACCTCAGGAGGTCATTTGAGTTTGAGCATGGCATGAACTCGCCGAGTCCAAGAACGAACTCGATGAGTAAGAGAAGTGACTCGGTGAGTCGTTGGGGATTGAGAGGACTTGAGTTCATGACTGAACTCGCCGAGTCACAGTTGTGCACTCAGCGAGTCTGGTCAAAGGGTTGATCGTTGACTTTTGTTGACTTTTAGGGTTTGGTCAACAATTGGACTTGTGGACTATTTGAAGGGTAAAATGGTCTTTTAGCCTTCTTAGAGGACATGTGAGGATCTAGTCTAGCTTGGAGAGCCATTATTGATTGAGATGATCGTTTATGTGTTTAGGCAGAGGCTAGATCAGTGTCTACGCGAGTGAGATATTACCGAGACATCCGAGGTGAGTCTTCTCACTATACTTTACCTTGAGTAGGTAACGAGAGTTATGTGATAGAGTATCTTGTATGCTATCTATGTGATGTGTTGCACTGCAATATTTCTATGTGATTTATGCTGTGAGTATATCAGAGTTAGGACCGGAAGGTCCACAGAGCTAGGACCAGGGGGTCCACAGAGTTCGGGCCCAAGGGCCCACAAGAGTTATAGCCTTGAGTGGCTAATATGTGTTATATGTGGTATTTGGGAAACTCACTCAGCTTCGTGGTTACAGTTTTTTGTGTTATATGTTTCAGGTACTAGTGAGAATCGCGGGATGGCGCCGACATGATCAGTACACACACACGCGGAGTTTTGTTTATATGTTATGATCTTGGGATTTTTAACTTATGTTGAATATATGAAACACTATGTTTTATAATATTGTGAATTAAGTTGTTTATAAAATGTGAAAATTTGTTTGAAATTTTACGGCGTTACAACATAGATCAATGAAATTGGTTTAACTTTATATATGTAGTGTTTCCTTATTGTATTACATGTCAAGGCAACATGTAGGACGCAAATTTGATAGTTATTCATTTATAGTTGTATTTGAAGGAAAATTTTGTTTTTGTTTGATATGCAGCGTTGGGACCACATTCTCTAAATGTTGTTAAATTCTAAATATGGAAAAACAAAGGGATGACAATGTCCTCAACTCCCACAACTGCACAACACAATCAAATAACCTAATTTGCACATGGACAAAAACTTTCAAAAAGGGAAAAACAAAAGGCACGTTGGAACTAAATACCAATGTTTGTAATATGTATATTTCCCAAAGTTGCTAAATATTGTGTGACATCTAGATATACGTCCAGTAATATTAAAGGGACAAAAATAATTTGAAGTCAGTATAAAATTAGTTAGTATTTGACCAGATATGGGACAACTTTGGTACATTAAGGGGTAATACTAAAAATATCTTTTACCATCATTCCAACTAAATAGTTGAAAGACAACCATGAAACGAAATTGCATTCATTGTTTAAAAACAAACCATAAGTAAAAATTACATAAATAACCTTCCCATAACAACCTTTTACCAAATTAAATAATACCCATGGCCACAAAAACTACACCTGCACTAATTCAATTCCATAGCCTTTGTTGCACTACAACCTTCACCTTCAACTCTTTTTGCCAGCTTCATTTTAAGGATTTCTTCTAACTTCTTCATTTTCCTTGGTTGCTCTACTTTACCAACCTGCACTTCATCTTCATTAACCTTAACATCTTGATTCACTTCATCACCTATAATAACATCTTCCCCAACCCTTTCCATATTCAATAACTCGTGTGTTTGTCATAAATTTTATTTTCTTAGCATTAGTTTTAGGTGGCCTCTAAACTTGAGGACAAGCGGTATTGTTGTGTCCACTCTTTTTGCATATACCACAACATACAAGTTTTCCTACCTTTGATACAGTGTGTTTTCTAGTCCTTTCAGAAGCATCTCTTCTTCTTTTCATGGTTAGTCTTCATGGCATCCTTCTTTTTTTTGGGGGCAAAGGAGGGTTGTGTTCTGTAGGAAGCCACATGTTGCTTCCATTCATCCCATGTACGGGGTGTTTATAAGAATTGTGGTGAAAGGATGCCAAGTATATTGGGTTTATATATGGTCAATCATGCTTGGAGTTTAAGAATGATAATGTTGCAACTGAATGCATACACCCATACCCATTCAATTGTCACCTGCATATGCTTTCCTTCTTTGACACATCAACAACATAAGACGGGTCCATGTTTTTTGTTTCAAACTTCATCACCCCACAAGAAATAACTTTCCAAGACCTAAAGTCATGAAAACCAAATCATTACATATGCCAAATATTTAATTATTCATTTAGTTGTATATTTACATACCTTTGCTTATTTTTTAACAGATTCAACTTGTCTTTGATGTTTGGACATACATTGTAATGATTCCATCCTTGTCCCTTAAATTGCATGCTCACCATCCTTTCCATGAAATATATACTAATATCTTCTAACATACTGATAATGGGTTTCTTTCCAACATCCACTGTAACACTATTAATGTAAAGTCCCATTTTAACCCATTTTCACATAAAAAAAATACATTTTTAATTATGGTAAAACGGCTTGTTCTTAGAATACAAGTTAATAAAACCATTTGTTCCAAGGTATATTGTTTAAAATAAAATTATTATAGTGAACGAAGAATCTTCATTGTTGATGATGAATGAGTACATTCACGCCTTCGCCTTCCCACAATAACCAAAGATACCTGAAAATAATAACAGCTGGGTAAGCACAAAGCTTAGCGAGTTCCCCAAAAATACCAAACACCACAAAACATATATACAACATGCATATTGGGTTTTTTTGGCATCTTACCTCAACCCAACCGCTTCTTAGGTTAGTTGGCGTGCTGCCTCAATCCAACCGCTCCTCTCGAGCCACCATGACTACGACTTACAGTCGGCCCATACCTATTATCTTGGCCTACTGCACATAGTAGGACCACCTCAACTTCACTCGCCTCAATATGTCGATATATAGATAATCAAGGAATCAAGTAGGCACATAAATACATGAAACTACTAAACATACAAATCGGTACCACCTACTAGACCCCTCATAGCACACTGCTCCGCTATACGGTAATCTCCAGGGAATGCATAATCATAAGTAACTTGAGGTGAGATAGACACCCGAATAGATGATCCTACTCTAGAGCCATAACTAAACAAGTAACAGACAATAAATCCTAGATCAAGAGTTCTCAGGCTATCCTACGTGGCTACATACGATCCCTAGGGCATTCCAATAGACGATAAGTAGCCTACTGGTACTCTAACCAACATACCACTACTACTGCATCCTAACACATAAGTATAAAAATATATCTAACAACTCACTACAGTGCAACCACATCCTATACACAAGGATAAATAACCAACTCTAGTGGGATGTACTTGGTGCCTTCGACCCACGATACAGTGAGGAAAACTCACCTAAATCAAAGAACCCATAAACAATACAACGCGCTCCCCTTTTTGCACTGCTTGCTCCAATCAAACTTCAGGCACCGAAATATGGTAGAATCTTAATCAAAAACCTAAATCCTTCAAGTTTGACTCAAAGTTAAACTTGTCAAAAAGTCAATGGTCAATGGTCAACAAAAGTCAGTGGTCAACAGGTCAACGGATCCTCAAGATATGACAATCTATTGGTTACGTCGTGACCAACTAAAAGCCAAAACAGTTGCAACTCTTTGATCCTCACGACGTGACTGGCATCTTTTCACTTCGTGAGAATTGACTGGAAGGCAACTTAATAAGTTAAGCCCTCTCCATTAATCCATGAACCCATCTCCTCCAAAATTCTTCCTTATACCCCAAAAGCCATAATAATTCATTCCTTAAGGTCTTTCATGTCCAATTCAAGACTTGAGCTCAAATTAGGTAATTTATGAAGAAAAGGATGTCAAACTTCAACCATGAGCTAAAACATTAGACAAACTTCAGATCTACTACATATAATCACCAAGGGACTCTAAGGACCCATAAAGTTGCCAACTTTATGGAATCTCATCATCCTAGCTAACCCAAACATTGATAACAATGCATAAACTCTACATCTAGCATCAAGAAACCATAAATCATTAAGCTTGAATCCTCACAGTGGTCCAAAGAAGTTGCTAGAGCATGGTATTGAGGCTTGCAAGCTACTCCAACAATCCAAAGATGATTCATTCACCTTCAAATCACCGATACACCACCAAATGCCCAAGGATTCAAGGATGGGGCTACAATTTTGTTTGAAATGAAGGGAGGCCAAAGAAGATACCCTAGGTTATGAGATAAGTTCCTTAAATATGGAGAGAACCCTAAAAATTTGTGGGCTCGGGCTGCAACCAGCCTCACGACGTAAGCATCATAATGTCAACATTGTGAATCTCATTTCCACTTGTCACATTGTGACCTCCTTATGGTCACGTCATAGAACCCGTTCTTTCCTAAAAGTCATACCTTTGACTCTTTGAGGCCCTAAACCCATCCTTCTTGGAAACTGGTGTTACAGTTAAAGTTTTATGAGTATCCATTCTTTATAGATTCATAAGAGGCATGATGAACTTTGAAGAAAGCCCAATATCATATGGTAGGATCCCTCTCTATAAGATGAACAAAGGCAACATGATTTATGTCTTGAATCTTGTTGACAGCTACATTGAAAATGTTCTTCAATAGTTTCTTTACTACCCCACCAAAAAATGTTCTTAATTTGTGCTCCAGGAGAATTCTTTCTAATGTTGGCATAAATATGCCTTGCATACTACCTGTGTTCTATTACTGGTAAGACCTCCTTTCCTACCTCTACCAATCTATACATGTATACAATCATATAATAAAGTTAAATTGACAGACCATGTATTTTAATACACTAAGAAAATGTACCATACCTAGTGTTGATCAAATATTAGCACAACCCTAATTCCATGACATATAAAGTGAAAGTATTATGAAGGATTCTCAATAAATCACTTCCAGTTGTCTTTGTTCTCTACGCTTATAATTACCCAAGCAACAAGGAAACTTCTATTGTTAGCATCCCTACCCATATCACAAAGTAACTTACCATGGAAATAACTTTTTCGAAAACAACCATGAAGGTTGTTATCCTTTACACCCTAACCTTTAACCCTCTTTCACTCCATGAAAACATATGTAAATCCTACTGAAGTAATTTTTATCATCAGTAACTGAATCAACAAATTTTTTTATAATTGAACTTGAATTTAATCTTTTTATTTCCTCACCATATGAATATAACTTGGCATAATTGTTTGGAATTCTACCTTCAACTAGAGTGAAAGAATATTCATGCCTCTCCTAAACTGACTCATACTCACTTTAATTCCAAATGTGCTTTTCACCTCCTCTCTAAGAAGCCTATCACTCATATTCTGATTATTTTCATATTCTTGAGTGAAATGACTTCCTATCCATCTATAAGGGACAATTAAGCAAAATTTGAAATTCCTAGCACAATTATGGTCACTTATAAGGGACTAGATCTAGAAAGACTGATCATCACTCATCCATGACCCCCAAAGCCTAAAAGTATAGTTTCCATCAAAACATTTAACTAACAACCTTCTACTATTAATTTTCATAAAACATAGTTGATAACCATTTGCAACTGCATAATTACATAACATATGTTTTAGTTCTTTAGGATTCTCAAAAAAATTATACCTAACACAAGTTACTACTCCTTCCAGGGTTGGTCGTCTTTGAAAATATTTGGGAAATCAATAGCAATATCATCCTCTTCAGCTACACTGTCACCCATGTCAACATCAATAGGTTTAACTAAACCTACATTCTCACTCATCTCACAATCTAATTCATTATATTATTTGACAAAATAAGGCTTGGCATTATCATCGCTATACCGTATCTCACTTGTTTCAAGATCAACCTATATAGAATCTACTATTCTTCCTAGATAATATCAACTACTTCCCCTCATTCTTTATCTAGCCACTCATACATGTTAGTAGTAAAAAAATCATCTACGTACATTGGGAGTTCAATACTACATTCCTATGCAATGGATATAAAGTTGGCATAATCAAGTTCCTTCCTAATCAACCTCAAACTATCACACCCTCACCCTGAGGCGGAAACGCCGGAGTGAGTGACATCATGAATGGGTCACAGACAATGAATATATTGAAAATTATATAGATAATATAACATTAAAAATTCAAATACCATAAAATATGTCTTACATCATTACACACATCTTAGCATATCTTCAAATATAAATGAAGTTGCCTTAACACGTAGGCAACATCAAAAGTATAAAATAAAGATTCTATAACATCTGTAAGTGAAACTTAAGCTCTTTTAGGTTCCTGAGAATACATGTATTGAATGATACGTCGACAAAAATTGTTGGTGAGTTCCATAAGTTTTGACTCGAAGTACTTTCATAACCAAAAGTATAACTTGAGTATAGGTTTTGACTCGAAGTACTTTCATAACAAAAAGTATAATTTGATTATAGGTTTTGACTCGAAGTACTTTCATAAACAAAAGTAATTTGAGTATATAAGTATTTAATAATCTCATAAACAGGACATACATGTGTAGTTCTGCAAGTGAGAGAGTGTCTACTTATTAAGTGTTGTAACATTCAAGATTTGGTGTTATGTTCTTTTTAACCCCTTTATGTGAAATCTTTTCATTTTATTCCCTAGCTATGTATGTTGGGCGTACTTTATGAGTATGTTGGGAGTACGCTAGGCGTACGCTAAGCAAGGGCAAACCCTAATTTTTAGGGTTTGTACCCTATTTAAGCAACTTATGTTGCCTTGGTTGTATCCTTTAGTCAAGCTCCACTCCTCTAAAGCCTAAAAATGAAACCGTAATTGCCATTTGCGAGATTTGAGCTTGGAAGTGAGTTTTGGTGGTGTTTTTGGTGATTTGAAGGAAGAAGAACACATGGAGGTTGCTTTGGTGTGGCTTGATGTTGTAGATCTATAATCATCATAAACTTTGCAAGTCATTTGAGGTAAAAAGCTTTCAACTTGATGATTTCTTGTGTTAGATCTAATTTAGGGCTTAGATCTACTCCAAAAGCCATTTGAGGGTTATTTTATGCATTTTTTAGTCCTTTAAGCCATATTTGAGAGTATGATCTACTCCAAAAGCCATGGATGGTAGATCTTAGCACCTTCAAGGTCCCTTGTCCATAAAAATCAAATTTTTATGATTTATATTGGACCATGCATGTGTTAGGGTCCTTAATATGGCTCCCTTTGAGTTTTGGGTCCCATTAAGTCATACATGGGAGTAAAGTTGCCAACTTTACATGTCAAGACATCATTAGGGACCAAATTTGGGAGTTTGATGTGTTGGGTGAATCAATTAAGCACTTAATGGTGAAGTTTGGTCCACTGCATCGTACGTAGGGCCTACCCAACTAGTACACTGCGCGTACTTGTAACACCCAAAGTTTCAAAGGCCAAGAAAGGAAAGAAAAGCCCTAATTTAAGGGCCGACTCGGAGAGTCCAAGGAGGGACTTGGCGAGTCCGAGCAGGATCCGGGTCTAGTGTAAGCGACCGACTCGGTGATTCGGCCAAGGTGACTCGGCGAGTCTGGTCTGTGTGTGGAAAACCCTAAATTCGGGAGTTGGAGCCTATATAAATGTCTTAATCTTCTTCCTAGGGTTCCTTACTGCCTCTTTAGCCCTGGATATCAAACCCTAGCCATCGCATCTCCTAGTTGAGCCTTGGAAGGTGCTTTAAAGCTTGGAAAAGGAAGAAGGAACTTGGAGGAGCAAGAAGCAGCTATAGATCTAGGATTGTGAGTTCATCCTGAGCACTTGGAGGTAATAAACTAGTTCCTAGAGCCTTTTTGCACCTAGATCTATGTGTGGTTGTTGGGGCTCTTTTTCCATAATGTTATTATTTTGGGTTAGAAGCCGGATCTGGAGTTGCTACTTCAGATCCAAGTGTTTTAGGGCCTGAAGAAGCATAAAATTTCAGCCATTAAGTCGATTTTGAAGCCCCTTGGCCTTACACCCTAGTTTATGGCATATTTTGCCTAGATCTCCTTCTCTACACGTAAAGTTTGCAACTTTACGTGTGGAATAGGCTTGGGAAGGGTAGATCTATAGTTTGGAGTCCATGCATGACTCTAAAATCCTCTGCATGTAAGGAGATCTGAAGGCACTCGGCGAGTCCTTTGAGTGGACTCGGCGAGTAGCATGAAGTTGTGGAGAAACTCGACGAGTGAGATAAACAACTCGTCGAGTCGTATGAAGATTGCCTTGTACTCGGCGAGTCTGTTCTTGGACTCGGAGAGTCAGGTCGCGAAACCCCAAACCCTTCGAGTTGTAACTCAAATCAGTGAGTCGGGTGGAGACTCAATGAGTTGGTCAGGTCTGGACTCAGAAATCAGTAGACTCGGCGAGTCATGGACTGACTCGGCGAGTCGAGTCAGGAATGGAAGGAATCTGAATATTATGAACTCGGCGAGTCAGTAGGATGACTCGGCGAGTAGGGTTGATCTGGAAGGTTCACTTTGACCAGGACTTTGACTTTGGACCAGGGAGGACTTGGTTGTCTTTCGTGGGTCAGTTAGACTCAGTGTTGCATTGATATTGGTAGTTAGGGAGCAAGAGGAGCAGGAGTTCTGTGTGTTGTCAGGCAGCAACTAGTGAGAGCATCAGCAAGTTCAGCCAGTGTAGGTGAGTTTCCCTTTGTGTGAATGGGTCTAAGGCCACAATGCCGACCCATGTAGTTATGAGTAGAAGACCCGGGGGTTAGCCCTAGGCACAGTATGCTAGTATTGTTTGTAGGACGAGGTCCAGTAATAGCGGGCGGGTGCCCAAGGAATTGTTTATATATGATAGTTTATACTTGTTGTCTGTGTGATACATGTATGTGCCTGGTAGGGAGGTGAGCGTGGGCGAGGTCCTGTATCTCACCAATAGTAGAGTGTGGATGGGGTTCCATATCTCACTAGTAGCAGATTAGGGGCGAGGCCCGAACTAGACAGGAGTGAGAGTAGGCTAGGCCCGTACCTCACTACCATTAGGAGCATGGACGGGGTTCCATGACTCATCAGTAGCAGGACATGGGTGAGGCCCAGGATAGGCGAGGCCTTAGGACGGAACTAGTTGCATGTGCCAGTTATGTGTTGTGAAATGTGTATGTGTTATTATTTGTTGACGGGCGAGGCCCTGTGACAGGCGAGGCCTAAGTGAAACAGATCTGTATCCGAGCGGGGCTCGAAGCCAGTCGGGGCCTGGAGCGGCGGGGCCGTTGTAGCGGGCGAGGCCCGAGGTAGGGGCGAGGCCCAATATAGGGGGCGTGGCCTAGTATGTGCAGTATGTGGTTATGCATGGTATGTGGTAGGGTGGGGAACTCACTAAGCTTCGTGCTTACGGTTTTCAGTTTTGGTTTCAGGTACTTCCGGTAGCGGAGGAAAGAGCTCGGGGTGATCGCATGGCACACACCATAGATTAGACAGCCTGGGAATGTTTACTCTGATAACGAACATGTGTTTTGAAAACTTATACTCATATTATGTTTTGGAATGATGACTTTACTTTAAGTAATGATTTATTAAAGAAATTTTTGGTCTTAAATTTTGGGTCGTTACAGTACTAGCCACCGAGGTAGATCACAGGGCTTAAGCCTGAGTACGCCGAGCGTACTCAACAACCTTGAGTTTCGATTGACTTCCTCGATTTGGGACACTATTAGACTTTTATGGTTTTTGGGCCTTGTTGGGCCATTAGGCTTCTGACTTTGGGCCATTATTAAGTTATAAGCCTTCTTGGATTTAGGCCTATGATGGGTTTTGGGCCAATTTAAGAAGTTGGGCCATTTTGGGCCTTAGGTGTCTTTTAGGATTTTGGAGAAAATGGGTTGGGCCTTCGTTTTGGGCCAAGTAGGAAGAGCGTAAAATGATATTATACGCCGGATGTTGGCCAAGTAAACTAGATTCTTGATCTTGGGTTAAGAACCAGTTATTAATTGGGTATTATTGATGTTGTTAGCGCGGGATTTTTTTGGATCAATAGTGTGAGCTTTATCTTAGATATTCATCAGCTTGATGTGAGTTTCCTCACCGTGCTTGATGGGTCAAAGGCATGAATACCGGCCCATGATTTGTTATGGATAGGATGCTAGATATATGTGTGACTCTTGCATGTGTTGTATGTGATATGTATACTGGGCGGGGCCTGATGACTAAAACGGAAGTGCTACAGGATTAACAACGATGCTTCATGATCGTCGAGAGTAACAAAAAAGATACTTGTCGCCTGAGATGACCTTTTGGACAAATGGTCGTAGATAGCAACCACATGTCGGAGTGTCAATCGATATAGATCTATACACAATGTCTTCTCTCGCATAAATATTATCAGTTATAGTAATGGATCGATCCACTAAGAATTTACCCATAGTCATTGAAGAAACAACTCATATATTCAATCCCGAGTTTACAATTATAAAAGTTTGCATTTTCCTCCTCAAATGTTTATTGGACTATTATTCATTTGTCGAGTCCAACTTTTAAAAAAATAGAATTTCAGTCTTAAACTTCATATTAATAAGTTCATTAGATTTAATATTTATTTATTGACTAAAACTTTATTAAAAATTTTCTAATAAAAATCGGACATCATAATTGTTGTAATTTGACTAAGACCACGTTTTACCGATGTGTAAAACCAACAATTAGAACAATATTAATAAATGTGCAGGTTTACAAAGCATTAAAATGCATTATTTACAATAAAACAACTTTATGATGACTTTTTGAAATGAAACTTGTAAATGTATAAATAACACTCATATATTCGTTATCAAAACATAAAATATAGGTAATTAAATAATTTTCTTCGACATGTAAATGTATAGTAGGATCTACGTTGTTTTTGGATATATATATATATATATATATATATATATATATATATATATATATATATATATATAGAGAGAGAGAGAGAGAGAGAGAGAGATAGACAGAGAGATGAATGATCATTTAAGAACTCAAAGTTTCCCGAGAACTCGAGAACCAAACCAGGGCCATCAGATCAAAATAATAAAATTTTAGGATCCTTTGCGGCACTTTTCTAAATACTTGGGAAAAAAACAACAGGGGTACATGATAATTAAATGATTCAGGGGCATTTTAGTGATGAATTATCCCGAATCAGGTCAAGCCCCAACCTTCTCTCTCTCTCTCTCTCTCTCTCTCTCTATTTTTCCCTTTTATCTCACCTCCTACCATCATATAACCTCCAAAGACGGCCCCTTCACCCATGTTCTTCCTTATTGTCGTTATCTTTAGTCGTCGGAGAGGACATCTTCATCCATCACGAGTCAAGTCATTGAACATGGAGGATCATCATTGCAGTAAATCATATGGTTCGCACGAAGAACACAGCTACATATTCACTCTCTTCAAAACTAACCTCCACCGTGCAAATCATCACCAAAAGCTTGATCTATCGGCTTATCCATAGCATCACTCGATTCTCCGACATGACTCTATCAGAATTTCAAAAGCATCTCGGATTGAGATCTCGATTTGATCTCAGGTTCCATCATAACGCAGTGAGGCTCTGATCCTTCTAACAAATGATCTCCCGGATGATTTCGGTTAGAGAGACCATGGTGTATTCACCGATGTGAAGAATCAGGTACTCCAATTTAAACAATCAGTATCTCCATATTATATTTCTAATTTTTATTTTTAAAATGATGAATGCTAAAGTAGGGTTCATGTGGATCATAATGGTCGTTTAGTAGAACTGGAGCACTTGAATGTGCTAATTTCCTTACTATATGGAAGCTTGAAAGCCTTAGTGAACAATAACTTATTGATTGCGACCATGAGGTTTGATTCGATTGTGCCTTTATGTCAATTTTTGTTATTTATTGATAGTTATTGTATTGGTTGAAACTAGTGGTATGATTTGTAAAAGATTCTAAAGCTTGATTTGTAACAATTTCTGAAGAATATGATGATTCCTTTGCCACTTTCCAAAAGGTGGACGACGGAAACTTGAAAATATGATATGTTTTGTTGAATGTTGTTTGTTTTTATGTTTTTATATTTGTTAATTGAACCTTGATGTCAACACAAAAGATCAAGATGGTAACTTCTTATGTTAGACTGTTACTTAAGGAAAGTTTACAACATAGCATATATGACTATTGGATTAGGTGTCTAAGCCCAGAACTATAATTGGTATGTACTTGACCCGACAGTAGCATGGTTAATTTTGGGTTGCATTCTCCAGAACAATTTGATAGAATGGATATTTGAGAATGAAGTTATTTGTGATTTATTAATATATTATAAGTATAATATATTAATTGAGATATAATATTATTTAATTAGTATTGATCAAGAATTAATTTGGAATTAATTTAGCGATCAAAACAAACTAATTAAATTAACGGGATTTGGTTACGTAAATTAGTAAAACATAAACTTTGGGCCAATGGTTCATGACTGATTAGTGATGGACTAAGTTTATGTGAGAGTCCATTAAGTGTTAGTCCATAAGGCTATCAAATGAGTTACTGGATTAAAATCCCAAGGGACATGAATTAGGGTTTACAAGTTGAAACCCTAGGAATTCCACACTATAAGTGCAACCCCTTAGCTCCAAAATTGGCAACCCAAGAGTTCCAAGTAGAACCCTAGCCGTTTTATATGACTTCTAGCCTCTCTATCATTATCCTCCAATTGTTGGTGGTGTTGTGTAAAGCATTTGAGGCATCACACTTGAGGTGCTAAGCTCTTGAAATGCCAACTTCTACAAGCTACAAGAAGATGTAATCATTTAACTAGTTTTTTTTTTTATAATTCCAATATCAAATTTGCATGCTAGTTAGGCTCCATGCTTCAATTAAAGAATGTTGGATGTATAACTAGAGAAAACTTAGATCCAAAGCATTAGGGTTATATTTGCACCATAGGGATGTTATAGTGCTCAAAACCCAACAGTGGTATCAGAGCCTTGGGTGTTTTATGTTATATAGATGCATTGGTTAATTGTTCAAAGTTGAAAAATTATCATCTGAACAGTGGACTCGACGAGTCCCATGAGTGGACTTGACGAGTTGGGTGATTTGGTGATGAACTTGGTAATTTGGTGATGAACTTGACGAGTCCAGTATCCGACTCGACGAGTTGGATCACCTCTTTGCAATTTTTTGGGGTGTTTGGCCATAATTGGATTAGAATCATTACCTTAAACTGTTTTATATCATTAAATCTGATTTTTCTAATATGGTAGTGATTAACGTCATCCAATGAAAGATAATTTGTCAAATTTTAAGATAATTACTAGTTTATATGATAAACCAATTATTTGTATTATTTGATTTGGATTTATCTTTCTATATGGGTTGTATTAAGTCAAATTAGTAAAAGATAAAATGATTATTTTATTAGTTTAAATTTTGAACTAAATATTTTTGAAGAGTTACAAACTTACCATCAAGTTTTGGAACTCAAAAGTTTTTTTAAGGAGTTACAAAATTTGTGATCAAGTTTGGAATTCAAAAGGTTTTGAAGGGTTTTAAAACATGTCCTCAAGTTTTGGAATTTGAAAAAGTCTCATTTATGAAACATTGAATTCTAAAACCCTAGTATTTTAAATATTTAAAATACATCCTTTTGGTTTCATAATTTAAATTTAGAATTAAAAGTTATAATTTTTAGAAATTTAAATGCACACAACAAGAAGGAATAATTATGACTTTATTAATAATTAATTAAAAGTTTAATTAAGAGAGTATTATTAAATCCATACTTAGATGGTTTAAGGTTAATTAAATTAACGGTATAATTTATTAATAGATTAAACCACCAAGTATTTTTATGTGTAAAATTCACCCTTATACTATATAAAATTAAAATTTTTAATATGTTATATATGTATAAGTAAAAGGTCAGTCTTACCGTTAGTAGGCCTCATTCACGAAATTGGTTTATAAGGGGTATTTACGGAAATTGCCTATAAAATGGTGATTGAATGAGTGTCCACTCTCACTCACCGTATTCTTGACTAGTGGAGGATCGTTAACCGAACGGGTAGGATAGGACACAAACTTTCATTAAAAGTATAATGAAATTCAAAGTAACTAAATATTTTATAAATTCTCAATCTTAGTTACTTAGGAAAATTGTGAATTTGATTCTAACCCAAGAAATTGCACATTCCACCTTATTAGTCGTTAGTGGAGCGTGTGTAGTTAATCAGCACACTAATATGGAACTTATAAAGGATGGAAATGGGTAGCTGGTAGTTTGTCATAGATCAATGGAGTGTGTGTGGTTAACCAACACATTTATTAGGTGATAAATGACTTCGAGAGTACCAAGCTAATTTGCGTGGTTGTTCACACCTTGTTAGTGATCCTCGGTATCCTTGTCACAAACTTGAAGAGCATGATCGAGATTAAACATGCCATTCAAAATTTTAATGAACCTCAAAAGATCTAGGAGTTTCATTTAAAACTTAATTCATTTAAAATTTTGTTTTCGTGCTGGAATTGGTAAATCGTCATTTACCTACCAACAAATAGTTTGCAGTTAGATTACAGCATCCCTCTTCTGAATTGTAAATTATTGTGTCGGGTCCTAGCCTTAATATTTCATTTGGGTGTTGTATTAAGGACTTAAATCAACTTAACTTGAATTTCTCGCTTGTAGATGTCTACTTCTGACAACTCTGGTCTTCCTGAATCTTATGAAAAATATATTTCCTCATGAATATGATGTTCCATGTTTTGATCAAGGAACTGGAAGTCTAGAAAAGTCTTTTCTTCCCAATGGAAAGGGATCAGACATGACCGTTTGACCTAATGGTAAAGAGAAAGGCTAAGTCTGAGATTGCCCCGTGTGCCATTCTGAAAGAATCTATTTGCTTCTACTACCAAAAGAAAGGGCATTGGATACGAAGCTACCGTATCTACCCGAAGGATCTCAAGGATGCTAAAGTCAAAACGTATGACTCTACTTCATTTAAGTCCACTATCTAACTCTATTAACTTCCTATTGATGTGATAATATTGCATTTTGATATTTTGTAGGATCAATGAAAAGAAAGGAAGCTTAAAGGAAAAGCATGATGAGTCTGATCGTGAAGGGATGGATTTCGATCGCATGGTTCGATGATCGGATTTTTGAGTTGCTACTTAGGAGTTATGATAGATTGCTTAGAAATATGTAGTAACATGGTTTTCATTTGTAATTGCGTTGTAAGGACAAGTTTTTCCGCAATTTTATAAATAATTTTTTTTTATTTTATCTTATTTATGTTTCCTTGCAATGACATTTGTGAAAATTGTTGCTTGTATGTTTCTATTAAAAGCAATGTTGAATATGAATTTGATTCTTAGATATATAATTTGTCGTAAAGTGTCATACTTTAACAAATAAGGAAGGATCCTCATCAACCAAGTTGCAACTGGATGGAAACTTGGAATCATGCGACTTGTATTGTGTGATGAATGAGAATCTTCATCTTTGGGAAATTAAGACTAATTCCTTGTTCACATATGTATGTGAGTCAAGTGAAAGAATTAAGGATCAAGTGCACATTTATGTGTACTGGTCAGATCCACCACAAGAGTGATAAAGACTATCCTTGATGATTTACTAATGGTTTAGTAAATATGGTTATGCTTACAAGTTTATGTATAATTCTAATACCCTGAAAAGTCTCAAAGTATAAGTAGAAAAAAATAAAAAGAATCAATTAGGAAGAAAGATAAAAGTTTCTCCAATCTAAATGGAAAGGAAAGTGCTTTAGTATCGTGTTTTATGATCATCTTAATGATTATGAAAACTATATATTAAAATTGATCCTCTATGGACACCTTAGTGCACTTGTATGTCTAAGAAGAGGAATCGGGAATTGTTGAAATGGTTAAATCAAAAAGGTGAATCGTACTTCATTCCAAAATCGAGTATTAGAGTCATACTCCAAGATTGTTCCTTGAGTGACATATCATAAGTAGGTTTATAACACATTTGAAATTGGTAGTTGTGATATTTTGGATAAGACAAAGACCAACTAAGACCAATTATGTGAACTGTGAAGTGATTGTCTTGATAAGAATCCACACTAACTCTTGAATATTTGGTTGTCTAGGAACGTTTCTTCACAAGTGAATCTTATATGTCAAGTGGTCAGTAGGAGTCTTAATGATCTTGAATAGTTTCAAGAACTAGTCAAGAATAAACCTATTACTAGTCACTATCACACAACTTGAGGTTGATAACCTATCATGTTGACATATTCTTATTTTGTGCCTATTCCAGTTAAGTTAACCATGCATGTGAGTTCTCTGAGTTCTTATTTGATTACAAAAGGAAAAACACCTTGATCAATGAAATTACATTAACTTGTAAGGGTGAGATGCTAAATAGCTTAGAAGCGATGGTTGGCCGTTGTGGTATCCAAGGGCAAGAAATTAAGATAAGAAAGTTCAGTCCATATGAGTTTGGATTTGTCACAAACCTTGTCTTATGATAGTAGTTGGAAATGACAAATCGCATGGATAGCAACATACACACACCATTAAAACTAGGTGGCATAAGGTTTCTCTCCACTTCATGAAAATGATAGTGAGGAAACGATTTCACTAAGTAGATTTTGAGAAGATAGTACTTTTGTTAATTGCGTTCTCAAATTCGGTTATGATTATGTCATCTCTCTTTATAGTTCGAACTGTGAGAAATGGAAAATAGTTGAACATTCAGGACTTATTTTTGTAAGTTCTAAAATATTTTAGACACACATATGATCTTTCTAATGAAAGGTGTATTATCTTAGATAAATCTTATCGAAGCATCTCATATCAAGAAATCTAAACTTTGGTAAGAAAGTCAATAAAGTATTGATTTCTAGAAGTCCAACTAATTTTTGAGTACATGTCAATGTTAGTGAGAGCATAAGTGTAATGCTAGAAAGAATATAATTATCATGATAGTGGAAGCATAAATATCATGTGAAGTGTTGTAGGTTAGCAATACTGGTTATAGGAAACAAAGGTTAAGAATTTTGCAAAGTTGCAAAATTTGAAAAGTTGTTTCACTATAGTAATGGAGAGGATGCTTATACTTTATTTCGTATCTAAAAGTTTAGATTGAAGTATTAATCAATCTTAGTCATGAGCATATATGAATATCAGGTTGAAATGTCTCAACATTGGAAATTCTATATATGGAAATATTATAGCAAGAGACTGGTCAAGTATCATGTCTTTATGTAAGACATTATGAATCGTGTCCCATATGCTTCAAGTATAGGATTGATTGCATTTGCTATAATATTCACGTGTTCTAATTTTCCAAATGCCTAGGGCATTAAGAGGACTAGAACCAGATATAACTAAAGGTATTAAACAGATATCAAGGACGGTCTAAGGTTCGCTAAGGATTGATCGCTTGTAGTTGGAAGTATTGTAATGGATGGACCATATTGACATTATTATGAATAGACAACATTCTATTAATAATGAGTTTTCGTATGGCATATATGGAAATTTTCCATAACGGGAGATGGATACTAAGAATCTATTTTTGCAAGAAGGATCTTCAAAGGAATGTACTTTGAATTTGAGACTTCGCTTGCTTTGAATTGTTTTGTTGTCAATCTCTAGTGGAAAGTTTGGTGATATCATTGGCAAAGTCTCTGTGACTTTGTAGTTGTGAAATGCATTTCATTGAAAAATGTGTTCAGTTGATCTATTTCACAAAGAAAGGACCATAGGCAAACATAGTGTGCATGCTTGGAGCATAGGATAACTATTGTTCTAATTCTAGTATTAAGTTGATTAATTGAAACATTATATAATGAATAATATATAACCAATATGGTGATTAAATAATAAGTGTTTTATTTATACTTAAAAGTTTTGAGACCATATTGGATTTGATTATACATGTCTTTTACTTTGCATGCTTTGACTTCTCGAATAATAAGATTATTCAAACATCCACAGTCAATCATACTTTGGAAGTAGGTAATGAGGTTAGATTGTCACGAATTTGACTGTAGACTGTCTAAGTGTTTAGACATAGCAAAAGATTACCGCAGTGTTCATGAGTACTCCTGTAATAAGATTTGACTATTAGATTAAACCTACGCTCACATAAATCACTTCATGGATTGTATCACGAGTGATAGTTTACAAATATCTTATATTCTTGAAATGGAGACATTTGAGTCATAGTTTACAAGTCGGTTGCACATTGATGATATGTAAACGCACCAGTAACTTGGTGTTATAAAACATATTGTTGTGTGTGATTTGATGAGTAAATAGAGCAAGCATATGATTCGAAGTTTATCAGTTCCTTTTGCCCTAAGAGGGATAAAAGCGATATATGTGGGCCCTTGATGATTTAGTGATGACACCCTAAGGCTTGTCCAAGCCTAGACTAAGTTGACGTGTTCAGTTATAGTTAGTCGTCATAAATTGGAGATCGGGAAACAACACATGGACAAAGAGAATGATTATCAATCCATGTCATAGTCCATGAAATATCTTTTAGAATGTAGGAATATATGATCCCTTATCTAAAGGACACTTTGCTGATAAGATCAAAGTTCGACAACGGCTTTTTAAGAGCTACGATTTCTAATAGGATTTGGAAGTTACATTGGCAATTATAATTATTAGACATATCCGAGTGGGAGACTATTGGATTAGGTGTCTAAGCCCATAACTATATTGGTATGTACTTGAACCGATAGTAGCATGGTCCATTTTGGGTTGCATTCACTAGAACAATTTGATAGGATGCATATTTGAGAAACAGGTTATTTGTGATTTATTAATATATGATAAGTATAATATATTAATTGTGAAATAATATTTTTAATTAGTATTGATCAAGAATTAACTTAGAATTAATTTAGTGATCAAAAGAAACTAATTAAATTAACGGGGACTGATTATGTAAATCAGTGATACATATAGTTTGGGCCAATGATTCATGATTGATTGGTGATGGACTGAGTTTTTGTGAGAGTCCATGAAGTGTTAGTCCATAAGACTATCAAATGAGTTATTAGATTAAAAGCCAAAGGGAAATGAATTAGGTTTTACAAGTTGAAACCCTAGGAATTCCACACTATAAGTGCAACCCCTTAGCTCCAAAATTGGCACCCCAAGAGTTCCAAGTAGAACCCTAGCCGTTTTGGGTGATTCCTAGCCTCTATCTCAATATTCTCAAATTGTTGGTGGTATTTTGTGAAAGATTTGAGGCATCACACTTGAGGTGCTAAGCTCTTGAAAGACCAACTTCTACAAGCTACAACAAGCGGTAACCATCTAACTAGTTTTTTTATGATTCAAATATCAAATTTGTATGGCTTCATGCTTCCATTAAAGAATATTACATGTATAACTAGAGAAAACTTAGATCCAAAGCATTAGGGTTGTATGATCACCATAGGGATGTTATAGTGCTCAAAACCCAACAATGACTTGGTTATTGGTGTTGATTTCCTACTTGCTTCCTTGCTGCAATGTTTCAGGTGACACCCCTCTTATTCATGTTGCAAGACAAGCACATACCTCCACTACGAAATACACGCTTGAACATGGTGGTAATCATGCAAGATTAGTATGTCGATACTCTATTTCTAGTTTTGATTTTTCAAATGATGAATACTAAATTAGGGTTCATCTAGATCATAGTGGTCATTTAGTAGAACTGGAGCACTCCAATGTGCTAGTTTCTTTACTACAGGAAGCTTGAAAGCCTTAGTAAAAAATAACTTATTGATTGCGACCATGAGGTATGATTCGATTGTGTCTTTATGTTGATTTTTGTTATTTTATTGATAGTTATTGTATTGGTTGAAACTTTTGATATGATTAGTAAAAGTTTCTAAAGCTTCATTTGTAACAGTTTCATAAGAATATGATGATTATTTTTCCACATTCCAAAAGGTGCACGAAGAACACTTGAAAAGATGATATGTTTAGTTGAATGTTGTATGTTTCTATGTTTTTATGTTTTTTAGTTGAAGCTTGACGTCAATACAAAAAACCAAGATGGTAGCTTCTTCTATTAGACTGTGACTTAAGGACAGTTTACAACAAAACATATATGAGTGTTGGATTACGTGTCTAAGCTCATAACTATAATTGGTATGTACTTGACCCAATAGTATCATGGTCCATTTTGGGTTACATTCATCAGAACAAATTGATAGGATATATATTTGAGAAAGAGGTTATTTATGATTTATTAATATATTATAAGTATAATATATTAATTGTGAAATCATATTATTTAATTAGTACTGATCAAGAATTAATTTCTAATTAATTTAGTGATCAAAAGAGACTAATTAAATTAACGGGGACTGATTATGTAAACCAGTGATACATATAGTTTGGGCTACTGATTCATGATTGATTAGTTATGGACTAAGTTTATGTGAGAGTCCATGAAGTGTTAGTCCATAAGGCTATCAAATGAGTTATTGGATTAAAAGCCCAAGGGAAATGAATTAGGGTTTACAAGTTGAAACTGTAGGAATTCCACACTATAAGTGTAACCCCTTAGCTCCAAAATTGGCACCCCAAGAGTTCCAAGTAGAACACTAGCTGTTTTGGGTGATTCTTAGCCTCTCTCTCATTATTCTCCAATTTTTGGTGGTGTTTTGTGAAACATTTACGGCATCACAGTTAAGGTGCTAATCTCATGAAAGTCCAACTTCTACAAGCTACGATAAGAGGTAATCATCTGACTAGTTTTTTTTTTTTTTTTTTATGATTCAAATATCAAAATTGAATGTTTGTTAGGCTTCATGGTTCAATTAAAGTGTCACACCCCCAAACCGGACCGGCGGAAACGTTCGGGGGTGGATGACATCATGTTCAGTATCACAACAATTGCATAATAGAAATCGAAGTACAAAAACCGTTACATTAATAAGTGTAGTTTTACATTCTTGTTCAAATCAATGTATATTTGACACTAAATGTATAGCAAAAACTAAAAGACATGACTATATGAAGCTTCGTCTTCTCAAAAACTTGTGGATACTTGTTTATGGATCTCCTGAGAATACAAGTGGTTTTGAAAAGAGAGTCAACAATTAATATGGTGAGTTCATAAGCATGTTTGTAACTGAAATCTATCATCTGTTCCTTGAAAATGTAAGTATGTTTTCCCAGATTATCCTATATTTTCTGTTGTAAATGTGTTGTAGTCTTAATACCCTAAGACAAAAAATTTCTAATTGTTATCGTACTCCGAAATAGTATAACGTAGTTTTAATTCATAGAAAACCATGAAAAGTATATTTTCTCTGTACTGGTATAATATTATGTATTTGCACTTATATGAAACCTTTGTAAATGTAAGTGTCTGGATTCACCAGCTGTACTATAAAATATTGTATTATAGTTTTATTATTTAACAAAACTATGTGAAGTTGTTTACTTATTCCTACACTAAACGTATTGTTCAATATCAAATTGTAATTTTCTTTTAACTAGTATCATATTGGTCTCATTCTAAAAAAAGATCATTTTGGTTTCATGTTACGATTTAATTCTATGTTACGATTTAATTCTGATATAAACTAAAATTTCATATTTTTACGTGTTCGAGCTTATGAGAAGTGTTGAATATTGTTGGGAATTACAAATCTTAAGATTGTTTTTCTGGTTTTAAAAGAAAATTTACTAAAGCTTGTTAGTAGTTTTCGGTACCATCTTAGATAGAAAACATTTATAATGATCAGGATTGTGTTGATTGCATGATCTGGAAAGTCGCAGCAGAACTATACTCGTTTTTATTACTGAATTTCATTTATTTATTTTCCCTGCTGTTTAGTTTATAATTATTATTTAACAATCCCCCTTTTAAATATTTTTTATTTTATGACTAGTATGTGCCTTACACATATAAACATTGACTATTAGACTATGTCCCTGTGGATTTTACCCTACTTCCTTGTACTATCATTTAGTGCCTTCGAACAGCGACAAATTTTAATTGCTTAAGACTCCCAAAACAACGTTTTAACACAGGCACACACACAAACACACACACACACACACACATATATATATATATATATATATATATATATATATATATATATCTATATATATATATATATATATATATATAACCAAGATTGTAACTCTTAAACAATATATATGTATAAAACACATCTAACTATATATGTGAGTTTTACATATATATATATATATATATATATATATATATATATATATATGACGTTTAGATAATATTTATGTGTAAAAACACATGTAACTTAATCTATTTTATTATTGCCTAACTTACACATGTTTATAACATAAACACATATTATATAAACTTTTAGTCAGCAATATCCAATTTACATAAACAAATAGGTGTTTTTTCATATGTATTATCCCCCCAAAAGTTAAAAGATTTGAAAGGGGTTGTATAATTCAACCTTGAAGCGTATGAAATGTTCGTTGAAGGCCTCAGGTCGTTTTTTGCGTATTCGAATTTTAAAAGAGACACCTTATGGACAAACCAAACTACACAGACTCGTAGATCTGCTTAATGGGAGCTCAAAAAACCAACTTTTACACAAAGCAGCACACCCGAGATTGGCCGAAACAATCGCCAAAGTATCATCAGTCACGAGACACGTGGCTGTTTGCAGTGCTTCTCTCGGATGTTTTGTCCTTTTTTGGTGCTTTTTGTCGGTATGGTCCGTCGGGAAAGGGTGCAACTAGATAAGGGAGGGGATATAGGGCTTGTCACTTTTTTGGCGGCCAGTTCCTTAGTCGGTGCACATAAACTGAGAGAGAGAGAGAGGGAGAGAGAGAGAGAGAGAGAGAGAGAGAGAGTGTGTGTGTGTGTGTGTCTGTGTGTGTGATCATGAAAATGAGTGTCATGGCTGAAGAAGATTTTATGTACATTCTAGTTGTACTATGATAATGTCATGATGGTGACATTATCATGATGTCATGCTCTTTGCTTGTCTTGATTTTTGTGCCCCACAATCCGATAGACATTAGTAGGTGAAAAAGAGGTTCAAAGTTTCCTTTTTATAAAACTTTGGTTTGATAGTTTTCGTGAAATTTCCATATCTTCGGGTTTAGAATATATAACTAAAGTGAAACCAAATATTAGAGCGTAGTTGTAGTTCATAAATATTTCAGAATTTGCCAATGAGATATGCAAGTGTCCCAATAAACCATTTCAGTTTTCTTTTTGAAAAACAAAAACAATTATATTATAATTTGTTTTTTTTAAAACGAACAATTTTTTTGCATACACTCTCCATTTTCAACGTCCTTTATGTCCATGAAGTTGTGAAAGTATGTTATATCTAATTTCACTATCAACTTCTCACAAGTACACTTAACGCTCGGATTTTATTTTTAATGTTTTAAATAATACTTATATTTATTTGTTATATAGCATTTGACACAAAGTACAGATTTAGAGAGTATCCTACATGCAACTCTGTATATAATTACTTTAATTGCATCCAAAACATGGAATTTTATACAATATATCCTTTTACAAAAGGATTCATAGTGGTTTGACGGGTGAACTTAGACATAAATTTAATTTTTGTGATACAAGACTTTTGGAAAACCGATATAAGGAAGACAGTAATATAGTTTCTCACATTTTCCTCATGAGAATATTTTGATGAACCTGTAGCACTCGTTCTTATCCATGACTGTGATATCAATGTTCGCCAACCTCTGATTAGTACCATCAATGTAGCATATGGGGTACTTTGCAAAGATTATTTGCAAGTTGACAGCGATAGCTTTGTAGATAGCCATTGTTGAAGAAATAAAATGGAGGAAGGAAATGGATGCAATAGATGGACTGAGGATGAAGTGTTGTCGGTATCTCTTTAAAAAACCTAAGGAGACAAAATCAACAGGTACACGTAGACATTTAAAATGAGGTGCCACATAAGTTATCGGATGACCACTTAATTTATTCAAAAGGGAACAATTAGACGAGACAAAAAACAAGTTTATTCCCTCATAAAGCACGAAAAAAACTGAAGGGATTGAATGTAGTAACGCCTGATTCCTGGTACACATTTAATTATAATTTATTCATTTTTGTAGAGTTACATGACAAGTTGGAAGCCCCAGACTCGTCAAGTAGAAATGAGATTGGCCGTAGGGTTTAAACAATCTACTCAACGAGTTGAGAGCCCTAAACTCGGCGAGTAGGTATGCCGGAGAGAAACTCTAATTTCAGGGGTTTGCACCATATTTAAGCATCTTAATCCCCACCTTGTGGCCTTATTTCCATCCTTTAAGTCCCAAACGCTAATCCACGAAATCCTAGAGCTTTGTGTGAGATTGTGAGCCATTTTAAGTGATCTTTGTGTCTTCTTGAAGCTTGTGAAAGAAGAAGGAGCTAGAAGATTCAAAGAGAAGATAGAAGATCCAGAAGAAACATCTCAGCCCCTTCATTTTTTGGTAATCAAGCCTCTAACTTGTCTATTACTTTATGAGATCTCCTTATTTCCAATTTATTGGATTTTGGGTCTAAGAAGCTTAACCTTTGGGATATGGACATCCCAAGAAAGGATCTCTTCAGATCTGGAATAATTAAGGGTTGTTAAGGCATAAAGTTACAAACTTTATGCCATTGAAAGCCCCATGCAAGCTCTAGGGTGTTAGTTTGGCTTTTTTGAGCCCAAAAGGCCATGCATGGAAGGAAAGTCCGAGACTTTACGTGTTCATTTGGTGTTTAGGACCTAGATCTCAGTTTTCATGCTTTGGTTTGGAGTAGTATAGCTTTTGGACAAAGATCTATGTCCTAAAGAACTAGGGTTTGAGCTAAACCCATTAAGAAGGACTATTGATGGGTAAAGTTGGAAGCTTTACCCTTAAAAGGGCATTTACAGTATATAGATGTAGTATGGGGTTTGGATATGGAGAGTGGAGAGTTAATCCTTTAAGATGGCCTAAAAAGACTGAGGAATTGCGGGAGTCCATAGAGGGACTCGATGAGTTGAGTCGTATTGTGTCGATCTTTGTAAATGGTAGGACTCGGTGAGTCTGCGGAGAGACTTGACGAGTTGATTAACCAAATCGTGACTATGAGTAGCCAGGGAACTCAACGAGTAAGGGGGTGACTCGGCGAGTTGGATCGCGATTCTAGCATTTTTTGAGTTATAGAACTCGGTAATTTGATAGGTCAACTCAGCGAGTTGGGTCAACCCAGAATGTTGACTTTGACCAGAATGTTGACTTTGACTAGGGATAAAATGGGCATGTTACTCTTAGAAGGATTCTCAGTTTTGACTAAGTGATTAATGTGTTAATGATAGTTGAGGAGTCGTTGTAGCAACAGTCGGAAATTCCTGAAATGAGTTATGATAGTTATCATACAATGTGAGTTTACTTTAGTAGGAACGGGTCGAAGGCATCAATTCTCACCCGTGTAGAGTAGCTAAGTATAGGCTCGATCCGTATCTTAGAAAAATTTATGCTTAGTTGCTAAGTGTGGGTTGGGCCCATATTTTAAACTTGTTTGTGATTAGTAGTAAAGTGTGGGTTGGGCCCGTATCTTAGTATTATCTGAATATGTTTATAAACTGGTAGATTATAGCTATACTTGTTGTCTATCTGATACTTTTATGTATGTTTAGTTAACGGAGTGTGGGCGGGGGCCCATATCTCATGAATAGTGGAGCGTGGGCGAGGCCCGTACCTCCTAGCTAGTTGAGTATGTGTGACAACCATCAAAATTCAAGTCCGTTCTAGAATTGATAAACACGGTTGCATGTATACTTAATTCCTCAATTTTGCTTGAATCTTGGAATCACTACATAGAATGCCAATAAACCGGTAAAACTAAGTTACAAACATTATTTCAAATTTGAATAAGAGTTATGAAACTCAAAAATAATTTAAAAAGTCTCAAAATTTAATTAATTTTGATATCCAAATATTTATTAAACCTCAAGATCCTAAAAACCCTAAAATCTCAAATTTATAAACACAAACACCTAAAAATCCATAAAATTTGGTATGGACTTTATAATATGAATTTAAAATAACTCAAATTAGTAAAATATAACCAAGGAGAAAGAAAATTAAAGTCATTAGTATTTAACCTTATTTTGTAAGCCAAAAATCAAGGTTTTGTAAATGAAAATTAGGATAAGGTGCATATTTTATAAAAAGTTGATATTTTTATAAAATAAAGTAATATTTTATAAAATTTAAAAGAGGGTGACCCTGTCTCCATTCAAAAGTTGTATTCCTCTCTCTCTCCTCTTCCCAACAGACTCAATCAATTCCCATCCACACTCCATTTCTCTATACTTCACTTTCTCTCTCACACTCCCTCACTTCATCTTCTGACTATTCTTCCTCTATCTCAAACTCATGAATTTCATTCCATAAAAGGAGTCCAAGAACACAACTTAAACCGAAAATCTTCATCATCTAGTTGTGTTCATTAAGGTAGAACACAATTTCCTTTCATTTTCCTTCAGGTTTTCATGGATTTTCTTGCATTTCCTTCTTCTACACCTTTCTCCTAGAAAATTTGTGTGCATTTTCATTTACTTCACTTTTGATGATGATGGTGGTATATTTTCACCAAAAACATCTTCCATGTTATAAAATGGTGAAGATCCATGACCTAAACCTAAGTCCAAATCAAGGAAATGCACTTTTCTACATGTTTTGGTGGAAAATCACCACATGCACCCTATGTTTTCTTTCAAAATCAATTTTTGACCATTTCAAACTCAAGAACGGTTTTCAAACCAACATGTAAGTGAAGATCTTCAATATTAGATGCTAGATGATCAAAGTTTGTTGTTAAAGGCTTTCAAATATTTTTATAAAGGATTTATTCCGAAATAAATATCTCAAAACTCATTTTCTGATCAAATCCAATTTTTCCCAGATTCCCATAAATGAAGTAAGATGATTTGTAAATTCCTAGAAGATAATTCATTTTTCTCGAATTATTATAATTATTGCAAGAAAATAGAGCAAGAATTCATATAAAATACCTTTTGAGGTCTATAGATCCTAGATAAATTCGTAGATGACCCCTAAGGTAAATAATGACCTCTCATTAAGTTTCATCGATTTTTGTTACAGTTTAGTATGGTTTTGAATTTTTTTTAGCTCTAATAAATCATAAAACCACCTTTGGGAATGTGAAAAAGGGTATCTAATAATTTTCACAACTCTTACCCTATGTGCAAAATGCAGAAAAATATTTTGGGAATTTTTTAAAATTATATACCTATTTTTCCATGATTTTTGTGTTTATAATGAACTAAAAACAGGAAAAATAGTTTTACCCATCCAAAATTAATAATAATTTACCAGAACACGTAATGATATATTATGATACTACATAAAAATTTTGAGGATTTTTCTCTTATGTATGCTAATTGTCTTCTATTTTCCCAAGATTTAATACACTTAAATCCACAAAAATCATACAATCAGGTTAAATAGTTTATAAAACTATTTTTATATTTTTCCTAGCTTAAGAATGTCTAATAACAGTATTACAAAAATTTTGGGTAATTTTGGAAACTTCTTTCTATTTATCTCTATTTTTATTAGAATAAATGCACAAAAATCATAAAATTAGGTTAAACAGTTTAGAATCTATCTTTATATTTTTCCAACTTAAGTATGCCTAAGGGTAGTATTATCAAAAATTTCGGAATTTTTATCATCTGAATGCTATTTTTCACGAATTTATATTGTTATGAACGCTTAAAAATTTGGAAAAATAGTTAATCACATCAAAAATTCAAGGGAAAATTTCTGGAAGATGTCTACTGTGTTTAGAATGAAAATGCAAAGTTTATGAATTTTTCGAAACTGTTTGATAATATTCTGGATGTTTAGGAACATAAAACACCTTTAAATGTGTTGAAACACCCTCAATTAATATTACAGAAATCTGGAAATTAATGTCCAAATTTGTCTTATTCACATGAGTCATAAAATTTTACCATTTCAGAAAAATGTTTGTAACTTATCAATATTAAATTTTGACAAAATATTTGCATAATTCTATTGTAGTAGTAAGTATACTAGTGTTAGATTTCGATTAGAGACTCACTGACGAATACCATCATTGTAGGAATCGGTAGTGGTACAAGTGGAATGTAGTTCAAGGCACCATTTGCGTCATCTCAATGTATTGTAAGTATTCACACATTCCCATATTTTCGGTTTTTAAATGTTTTGGGGTGGAAAATCATGTCCTAAACTATTTATGTCCGTTTTATTTATTTTGACTCGTATGAAACTTGATTGCTATATTTTGCTATATTTCTCTATGTATGTCTACGAAACACAAAACATGATGCCTTATCGTCTTAAGTCCCTTCCCTTACTCTTTACTCTAACCATTTACTCTTTGAGCCAATGGTCATAATGGATAGCGCTATTAGGAATTGAGAAATCCTCACTCGCCCAATTGCTCAAGTGCATGATACCATATAATCTATGGAATGATAAGCATAGATCTTGATAAGGCATCAGTCATAGGCTTGGTTGGGAACTCATTGTTTGCTCATACACATACAAACTCGTTACTTATTATAGCAATAAACTTTGTATCTCATTATAACAACGAACTTTTGTTACTAAATACTTATTTACTTGTTTTAGCAACGAACTTGGTTGCTCCTTATAGTAACAAACTTGTTTGCTCCTTTCAGCAACGAACTTGATTGCTCATTATAGCAATGAAACTTGTTTACTTATTAGTAACAAACTTTATTTCCCATGAGAATATGAACATTACAGCTCATTTGGGCAACAAACTTTATCTCTCACGATGACAAAGAACTTTGTTTATGCAAACTTATTACTCATTTGTGCAATATATTTCTATTTATGGAAACTTTATTACTCGCTTTAGCAATGAACTTCTATTCATGAAAACTTATTTTAGCAATGAACGTTTGTTTATGGAAACAGTTATCAATATTCAGATTATCATGAATTTCAAACTATATTATGTTATAAACTTGTGAGTACTCACTAACTAATTTTATAGTTGATGCTCGTTTTACATGCTTTTTTAGGAATCACCGAGTAAGTGAAACTTAGGGACACTTCACTTTTAGGAGCATTCGCATGTGTTGTATTTCAGTTTACATTGTAATTTTATTTAAAAATTTCTTCAAACTCATTGTAAATTTGTAATGATTTTAATACTATTGTTGGTGTTGTCCTTTAACTTTTGCTATGAAACCCTTTGTACTGCCACGCCCCATATTTCCGCTTTAGCGGGGTGTGACAGTATGGGCGAGGCACGTATCTCCTAGTTAGCAAAGTGTGGGTGAGGCCCATACCTCTGAGATAGCTTAGTGTGGGCGAGGACTGTATCTCATAGTAGTCAGAGTATGGGGCAGGGGCTCGTATCTCCTAGCTGCATGTTATATGTTATGTGAATGGTATGGGATAGTTTGGGGAGACTCACTAAGCTTTGTGCTTACAGTTTTCAGTTTTGGTTTCAGGTGCTTCTGGTAGCAAAGGGAAGAGCTCGGGATGATTGTAGTGCACACACCACACATTCAGCCTAGGAGGTTTAGACTCTGATATTTTTTTACATGATTTTCATACAGTATTCTATTATGATGATTTGAGATACATGAATTATGATGTTTATTATGATGTTTGATGAATTATGGTTTTCTTAAATGATTTTAAAATGAAATTTTTGGATGTATTTTGGGATGTTTCAAGTTGGTATCAGAGCCTTGGTGTGAGGGATTCGGGCACACTCTCGGGTGTATTTGAACTCAAACTGAGGATATGGTATGAAATTTTCAAGAGGAAATCATTTTTTATAATTTTTTTTTTTGAAAAGAGAAAAGAAATTAAAAAATGAGAAAAGGGTGTGGTGCAAGCAATCAACCAAGCTCAAGTAAGTAGTCTCAAATTATCCATACAAGTTTATGTTATGATATGTTTGTTGGATATAGTGTCTAAGTCCATAACTATATTTGGTATGTACTTGACCCGACCCGACATGGCCCATTTGGGTTGCACTTCACCCGAACAATTTATGGATAATCTTTTGAGAATAGTACAAGTTATGATTTCTTAATATATTATAGTTCTAATATATTAATATAAGATCATATTATTTATGTAGTATTGATCTATAATTAATCTAGGATTAATTTAGAGATCAACGATATTACTAATTAAATATGGGCTCCTATATTTATATAGTGTCGGCTAATGCTTATTTGGAATGGGATAGGCTTGCATGGAAAAGTCCATGGATACTCCATGGAACTTTAACCCATGGATCTCATGGAAATGAAGAGACATGGGTATTATGGTTTACATGGATGTAACCCTAATCCACCACACTTTATAAAGGAGGCTTTGGTTCTTGAAATTACACTAGTTGACACTTGTTGAGGTGAGTAAAGCAAGAGGGCCGATTGCAAGATAGTAGTGACTATTCTCTCAAAGTTCCCAGTTTGTGGTGATTTGTGATTTCCATTTGAGGCATTCACACTATTGGTGCTAGGCTCTAAAACTCCAAGCAATCAACTACTACTACAAGGTAAGTATTTCTACTAGCTTTATTTAATTCATGTTCCCCATGCCATGCTAGTTAGGATATGAACCTTGGAAAAATAATTATTTGCATGTATCTTAGACAAACATAGATCCAAGGTTTATTAGGGTTGCATGTACACTTAGGAAGTGTTAGAATGTTCAAAACCCATCAGTGGTATCAGAGCCTAGGCTTGTTTGTTTGATACTTGATGCAATATTTTGGAAAAAGTCAAAAAACTTGCTGTCTGCCTGATGAACTCGCCGAGTCCATGGGGAGACTCACCGAGTTCATGTGTATCTTCAACCTACTCGGCGAGTAGGTTCATGCACTCGACGAGTAGGAGCGACAGAGTGCAGATTTTCGACTTTTGATGCTGGAAATGGACTAGAAACATTACCCTAAAATGTTTTGGTGTTATAAAACTTGTTTTAGATGGTGTAATGTTTGTTCTAATCCATTTACAATGGCTAATATCAATTTTTCATGATTATATGTGTTCATATGGTCATTAAACTTTGATATGGATATTCATGTTCTTGATCTTATGAAGTTAGATGATCATAGGAATTACTTGTAACCTACTTGTTAGTTTAATTTTTGATCATAATGTGTTTTAATGGAGTCCATAACTTGTCCTCAAGTTATGGAAAACCAAGAGTCACACTTGAATTAAAACCATTAAAAGAACACAAGAGTTAGAAAAATGAAGAGTCTTCATTTTATTATTCTATTTAACTCATAAATTACAAGAAATGAAAAGTTTTGAAAGTTTACAAAACTTGCCCTCAAGTTTTGGAACAAGTAAAGTCATATTAAAAACATTAGTTCCAACCCTTAGAATTTTAAAAGTTAAAATTCAACCCTTATACTTATAATATTATAAGTTAATAATATATATATATATATATATATATATATATATATATATATATATATATATATATATATATATAAGATCAAAGTCGTCTTAACGCTAGTACGCCTCATTCACGAAGCTAGTCTATAAGGTGGGTATAAGGTTGTTGCCTATAAAATGACAACTTAGTAGGTGTCCACTCTCACTCACCGCTTGCTTGACTAGTGGATGGTCGTTAGCCGAACAGGTAAGACAAGGACTTAAAAATTCTCATTAAAAGTATTATGAATATTATAAAGTAACTAAATGTTTTATTAAATTCCCAATCTTAGTTACTTTAGGAAAAATGTGAATAAGGTGCTAATCCACGAAATTACACTTTACACTTTGTCTAAGTCATTAGTGGAGCGTGTGTGGTTAACCGGGACACTAACTTGGACTTAACAAGGTAGGTAAAGGGTGACTTAATATTTATCATAGTATCGATGGAGCGTGTGTGGTTAACCGACACATCGATTGAGAGGTCATTTATTAAGGGTACCAAGTAATTTGCATGGTTACTTCACACCTCATTTTGTGATCCTTGGCATCCAGTCACAAAACTTGGAGGGCGCACTCGAGATTGAAACATGCCTTTGAAAAGTTCATTGAATCTCAAAAGAATCTAGGAGTTTCTAAGAACCAAATTAAATATTTTAATATTTCGACTTTGGCGGAAATTGGTGAATCGTCATTCACCTACCTTTCAAATATGTTATTACTTAGATTACGACATACCTCTTCTAAGTATAATATATTGTGATTGGATCCTAGCCTTAATACTACATTTGGGTGTTTTATTAAGGATTATTCTTATTTCTAAACTAAACGTTTCTTCTTCTCAGATGTTTGCAAACACTGCTGCTTCTGGCTCTAATCCTAATGGCTCCTTTTCTCTTATGAACTTATGTGGGAAAGTCACTTTTGATGGATCCAACTTTAATGAATGGATCAGAAACATCCGAATGATTACCTGCTACGAGGACAAAGAATATGTCCTCGATAAGGAGCTTAAGGAGATTGATGAGACAGTTTCTACTCCTAAAGAGATCGTTGAGTTTAGGGCACATGAAAGGGATGCCACCAAAGTGGCATGCATTATGATGGCCACTATGACCGCGGATCTTCAAAAATCCTATGAAGATTTCTAGCCCTTTGAGATGAACCAAGACTTGATGGAAAGATACCATCAAAGTGCTCGTCAAGAGAGGTATGAAATCATCTCCTCTATGATAGCAACTCGCATGAAAGATGGTGAACCCATCACGGGCCACATGCAGAAAATGAAAAGATTTGTGGACCGAGTGCTAAAGCTAAATGTGAACTTCCCTGAGGAGCTAGCAATAGATATCATTTTGCACTCCTTACCTTCATGTTATGATCAATTCCGCATGACATACCACATGAACAAGGAAGAGTTCACACTCAACAAACTTCAAGGACTCTTAAAGGCTGCAGAAAGTGGTCTTAAGGGTCAAGCGATTGTTACTCCTACTCCTACCAACTCCACCCCTGTCTTGGCAATCGGGAAAGGATGAGGGAAGAAGAGAAAGAGTTCTTCGAAGGGTACCAAGGTTAGGACCCTTGATGGCTCTTCTTCAAGTGGAACCAAGAAAGGTTTCATCACTCCTTCTTCTGACCCAAAAGAGGCTGAATGCTTGCACATTGGAAGCGGAATTGCCCACAGTACCAACAAGATGTGAAGGATGGGAAAGTTAAAACCAACCATGCAGGTATTTACACTATCATTTCTAATAACTCACCCAATTCTAACTCTTGGGTCCTTGATACCGGATGTGGTATTCATATTTTTTGTGACTCGCAGGGACTAAGAAGAAGTGAGAATCTGGAGCAAGGAAGGATAAACTTAATCATGGGGAATAGGAAAGTTACACCTGCCACCAAGATTGGAGTTTATACTTTGTCACTAAGTAGTGGGTTAAATTTAGATTTGAATAAATGTTGTTATTCGCCAGAAATGGCAAGAAATATTATTTCCTTTCATGCATTGTATAAACAAGGGTTTACCTTTTCATTTAATAATGAAGTTTGTTCTATTGATGATTTCTTTAATAATGTTCTTTATTTTAAAGCATTACCTTGTGATGGCGTGTATGAAACTGTATTTGTGGTTGATTACTTAAGAAATAATGTATTGTGTATTGATTCTATTAATAATAATAACTTGGATAAAGCATCACTATGGCTTTGTCGTCTTGGACATATAAGCAAGAAACGCATAACTCCAAAATGATGGAGTCTTGGAGTCGTTTGAGCTAAAGTCAGATGATAGTTGCGAATCATGCTTGCTTGGAAAAATGAAAAAGTGACCCTTCACAGGTTCTTGTGAGTGGGGTGAAGGTTTGTTGGACCTTGTACACACGGATGTGTGTAGACCATTCAAACATACCACAAGGGATGTTAATCGTTATTATTTGACTTTTACTGATGATTACAGTAGATATGGATATGTCTACTTAATCAAGCATAAGTCAGAGACTTTCGAAAGGTTTAAGGAATTTAAACAGGAAGTCGAGAATCAATTGGGCAGGAACATTAGGATGCTTTGATCCGATCGAGGTGGTGAGTATCTTAGTTCAGAGTTCGTCGACTATCTTAGGGAATGTGGGATTGTCTCACAATTGACACCTCCTAGGACACCACAGTTGAATGGTGTAGCTGAGAGGCGTAATCGAACCTTGTTGGACATGGTTCATTCCATGATGAGTCGAGCTTCGCTACCAATCTCATTTTGGGGGTATGACTTAGAGACTGCCACCCATATCCTTAATCTAGTCCCTATAAAGAAAGTTTCCAAAACTCGTCACGAGATGTGGACTGGTAAAGTACCTAAACTAGACCATATCAAGATTTGGGGTTGCGAGGCTTTTGTGAGACGCGAGACTCATGACAAGCTAGAACCCCGAAGCGAGAGGTGTATTTTCATCGGCTATCCACAAAGATCCTTTGGTTACCTCTTCTACAGACCTAGTGATGATGTGGTCTTTGTAGCAAGAAGAGGAGTCTATCAAGAGAGAGAGAGAGAGAGTTTATAAGCCAAGGAGACAGTGGGAGGCAAATTGATCTTGAAGAAATTCAAGAGTCAAGTGGTGAAGGAACTTCAAACGCTAGCCCTCAACTTGAGGAGGAAACTCCTGTTGAGCCAATTGATGAATCTGTACCTCTGAGGCGTTCCACGAGAGCTACGAATCCACCTGAGCATTACTATGGTTTCCATATTACTGCAGAAGGTGAGACACTTATTAGTGATGGGACACTAGTAGGTCTAGATGAGCATAACAGCTACTCGGAAGCCATGGCAGGCCCTGAGGCTGCTAAATGGAAAGAGGCTATGGATAGCGAGATACAGTCCATGTATGACAATCAAATTTGGAACTTGGTTGACCATGTACCTGATCGTAAGGTAGTTGGGTGCAAATGGATCTTCAAGAAGAAGACCAACATGGATGGTAATATACACACTTATAAGGCACGACTGGTAGCAAAGGGTTATTCTCAAACTCCAGGAGTTGATTCTGATGAAACCTTTTCACCAATGGCCAAGACAAAGTCTATTAGGGTTCTGTTAGCCATTGCTGCATTTCATGACTATGAAATATGGCAAATGCATGTCAAAATTTCTTTCCTTAATGGAAATTTGGCTGAAGATGTTTACATGGTTCAGCCATAGGGTTTTGTCAGTTCAGGATACCCCAATAGAGTGTGTAAACTCGAGAAATCCATTTATAGATTGAAATAGGCACCTCGCAGATGGAATCTTTTCTTTGAAGAGAAAGTCAAGGAATTTGGCTTTTCAAGGAGTGAAGATGAATCTTGTGTCTATATCAAGGCTAGTGGGAGCATAGTCAACTTTTTGGTACTGTATGTGAATGATATACTACTCATAGGAAATGACATCTCAACCCTGTAGGAAGTAAAGTCCTGGCTTGGGAAGTGTTTCGCTATGAAGGACCTTGGTGAAGCTGCCTACATCCTAGGGATAAGGATTTTGAGAAACAAGAGTAAAAGACTAACTGGACTTAGTCAAAGCACCTATGTGGACAAGGTGTTGAAAAGATTCAACATGCATAACTCCAAGAAAGGTGAGTTACCCATTCAGAGTAACGCCAGATTGAGTAAGACACAAAGCCCTAGTACTGAGGCTGAGATAGCAGAAATGAGTCGACTACCTTATGCTTCAGTTGTAGGATCGATCATGTATGCTATGACGTGTACTCGACCTGATGTAGCCTTTGCTTTGAGCATGGTTAGCAGGTATCAAGGGAACCCTGGCAAGGCATACTGGACTGCGGTAAAGAATAGCCTCAAGTACCTGCAAAGGACTAAGGACTGGGTCCTTACCCTTGGTGGGAGTGATGACTTGAGAGTTGTAGGGTATAGTGATGCTAGCTTCCAGACTGATAGGGATAATTTCCGCTCTCAGTCGGGCTGGGTCTTTACCTTTAACGGAGGAGCAATCACTTGGAAGAGTTCCAAGCAGGAGACAGTGGCTGATTCCACTTGTAAATCAGAGTATATAGCGGCAAGCGAGGCAGCAAAGGAGGCTATATGGCTAAAGAACTTCATCGGAGACCTTGGAGTTGTACCAACTATAAAGGAGCCAATGGAGATTTTCTGTGACAGCAATAGTGCGGTTGCCTTAGCCAAGGAACCAAGAGATCATGGGAGATCTAGACACATTGACATAAAATATCACTTCATGAGACATCGAATAGAAGAAGGAATCCTCGTGGCAAAGAGGGTATCATCGGATGAGAACCTAGCAGATCCCCTCACGAAGGGACTGAGTAGGGTTAAGCATCTCCAGCATGCTCGGAGCATAGGGATGAAGGATGATATAAGTTTTAGTAGTTAGATAAATTATGAAATTTGTAAAGTGTAATTGACATTAGATGATGAATAAAAGGTGTTTTATTTATGAGTAAAGTGTTGCTATCTCTTGTCGATTGTTTACTATATTTGTTTTGCATGTTTTGACTTCCAGAATAATTATGTTTGGTATATCATATTATTCAAACCTCCACAGTCGGTCATATGTTGGAAGTAGGTATGAATCAAGACTGTCATGATTGGTTGTAGAGGTCTAAGGTGTTGGACATGACTACAACAATCATGAGTGCTCATAAGTTTTGAGCATTGGACTCAACCAAAGCTCACTGGAATCACTTCATGGAATTTTATCTCAAGTGATCGTGAGATCATAATATCATATAAGTCTTCAAACCTAGAGATATGATTTGTTACTTACGAGTTGATTATGCATTGATTGTACGAAAATGCATTGGTAACTCGATGTTATAAAACGTGCCTTTGTGTATAATTCAATGAGTGGTAGAACAAACATATGAGTCGAAGTTTATCTGTTCCTTCTAGGATTAGAAGGGATATCTGGGCCTCTCGATGATTTTGTTTTGACCTATGTACCGGGCCCGGTCAGAACTAAATTGACGTGTTCAGTTAAGTTCTATGTCAAACAAATCGGAAATCGGGAAACAAATGTTGGACAATAAGTAAGACCATGTTCCATGTATTTGTCCGGCTGATATCTTGAGTAGAGGATTATATGATCACTTATCTAAAATGGCGCATTCTAGTTCAATAGAGTTTAAAAAGCTACGATTGTTGATCGGTTCCTGAAGTCATACTTGCAACTATAGTTATTAGACTTATCCAAGTGGGAGACTATTGGATATATTGTCTAAGTCCATAACTATATTTGGTATGTACTTGACCCGACCTGGCATGGTCCATTTGGGTTGCACTTCACCTGAACAATTTATGGATAATCTTTTGAGAATAGTACAAGTTATGATTTATTAATATATTATAAGTTCTAATATATTAATATAAGATCATATTATTTAATTAGTATTGATCAATAATTAATCTAGGATTAATTTAGAGATCAAAGATATTACTAATTAAATATGGGCTTCTATATTTATATAGTGTGGGCTAATGCTTATTTGGAATGGGCTAGGCTTGCATGGAAAAGTCCATGCATACTCCATGGAGCTTTAACCCATGGATCTCATGGAAATGAAGAGACATGGGTATTAGGGTTTACATGGATGTAACCCAAATCCACCATACTATATAAAGGAGGCTTTGGTTCTTGAAATCACACTAGTTGACACTTGTTGAGGTGAGTATAGCAAGAGGGCCAATTTCAAGATAGTAGTGACTATTCTCTCAAAGTTCCAAGTTTGTGGTGATTTGTGATTTCCATTTAAGGCATTCACACTATTGGTGCTAGGCTCTAAAACTCCAAGCAATCAACTACTACTACAAGGTAAGTATTTCTACTAGCTTTATTTAATTCATGTTCCCCATGACATGCTAGTTAGGATATGAACCTTGGAAAAATAATTATTTGCATGTATCTTAGACAAATATAGATCCAAGGTTTATTAGGGTTGCATGTACACTTAGGAAGTGTTAGAATGTTCAAAACCCATCAATGTTTATGAGAACTGCATGCTAGATTAGGGATAAGGATCTAGGAAGGATGCCTTATGTGCCTATTATATGTGTATTAGCTTTATGAATTGCATGCTAGTACAGATTAGTCAGTGATATGATGGCCTCATTAGGATATGCTTGATTATGTTTACTCAATGCTCAGATGTTGTTTGCTTTGTACTTGTCGGAATTCAAGTTATCTTTTACTAACTAGTAAACGAATATATTAAGTTACATATTGCAAGGACTAAATAATTTCAGAAGATTAGGTCTAGCTCTGTTTCTAAGCTCTTGTTTGAGTCGAACCATTGTAGGGTAGGTTCTCTCATTCAAAGAATTATCTAGTCTTAGTGATATGTAATGGTATTCGCGAGCTACATAGGGGGAGATAACAGGGACTTCTCATGTAGCTGATGGCGGAGAGTGGGATGATGATTACCCTAGGGCAAGCCTAGGAAGAGATTAGCACGTGAATCTTGAGGAAAGTACGGATAGATGTGGAAGTTATTATAGGCCTGTACTACTGAAAGAAGAGGATACGTACTCGAATCAAGGAAGGTTGAGATGAATCCAGGGAACTTGTATTATGTGTGGACCCTCGAGATATGATTAGTATTCTGATGTTTTTTATGATGTGTTTACAGAATGGTGGTATTACGCACTAGACCAGTCGGCAGTTTAGACACCGGTGAGGGATCAGGCTTGGGGTCTGGAGTCGGACTGCTGGATGACCAGATGAGGGAGTTCATCTCCTCTGAGATCACACACAGTATTCTAGATCAGACTCCTATGATCTTCGGCATGATCAAGGAGGGTATTTTGGAGCTTTTGGATGATAGATTGAGTGCCTTCCGCACTGCGGTGGCAGCCATGATGTGGTCGTGCATAGTGAAATTCAAGGAGTTTAAAGCTTGTATAGCTCCCAGTTACCATGGGGGTTGGGACCCCATTGCGAGTACCAGATTGTTGATAGATGTCACCAACGCATTCCACACTAGCAGATGTCCCGAGGGGGATAAGGTTCGACTTGCGTCCTGTCTTCTGAAGGACATGGCACCCAACTAGTGGGAGGAGGTTAGGCATGCTATGGGTGATGTTTCCCTTGACACTATGACCTAGAGTGATTTATCGTCCAGGTTCAGAGCCGAGTTTGCACCTGTGATAGAGGTGCAATAGCTAGCTAGGGAGTTCTAGGATCTCCAACAGACGACTGAGATGGTGATGGAGATCACCGTTATGTTTTGGGAGAGGGCCCTTCTCGGCCGATGTATGTGACGGACGAGGAGATAAAGAAGGCCCGATATCATGAGATTTTGCGGAGTGATATCCACCAGTTTGTGAGTTGATCTAGCTGCAAGATGCTGGAATATATGGTTGCTAGGGATCGAGAGAGAGAGACAGAGAGAGAGAGACAGAGAGAGAGAGAGAGTTAGATTTAGAGATGGAGAGGAAGAGGAAAACAGAGGGGGTTCATTTAGGGAGTGTATGCAAGAATCCCAAGGTAGATTCCCAAGGGAAGGGCCAATAGGGCCGAGGCTGTTGTGATAAGTATGGTAGGACACATGATGGGGTATGCAGGGCAGGTAGTTCGAGCTACTTTAAGTACGAACGAACTGGACGTTTGAGCAGAGATTATACAACTACTACCACCACTACCATAGTATCAGACCTGATTTGCTTCCAGTGCAATCATAGGGGACATAAGCAGTCCTAGTGTCCGAGTTTAGCAGTGACAAGGTAGGTAGTGGCACCCGCTCCTGCTACATTGAGGATTACCGATGGCCGCCAGGTCTGGGCGAATACACCAGTGGCGAAGAGAAGAGCCTTCCAGTTAACAACAGAGGAGGCACGAGCAACTCCCGATGTGGTGACGGGTATGTATCTTCTCGTTATCTCTTTATTTATACTGATTATCGCTTATGTCTATGTGTTTTGTTATAGGATCATTCTTAGTGAATGGTATATCGGCCTTGGTACTCTTTGATTCGGGTTCTACCCGGTCATTTGTGTCGCTTGCGCTCAGCAAGCCATTCGTAGGGACTCCTGGGGAGCTGGATTGCCCACTTAATGTGGAGATACCAGATGATAGGATCGCCAGGGTCACGAGGGTTCATCGAGAATGTACACTAAAATTATTTGATGAACAGTTTTCTGTGGATCTACTCCTTATTCCCCTGAGAGGGAATAAGGTGATAGTTAGTATGGACTGGTTGAGCCCCAATGTGGTGGTGATCGACTGCGAGTAGCAAAAAGTGAGGGTTCGGACTCCTAGTGGGGGAGGGTTAGTAATTTAGGGTGAGAGGTGCTAGAGTGGATTGACCTTATGTTCAGCAGCGAGAGCGAGGCGTTACCTTCAGTAGGGTTGCATAGGTTATGTCGCCTATGTCATGGATACTCGGGATAAGGGTAAGGTGACAGTCGATGACATACTGGTAGTGAGAGAGTATCCAAACGTATTCTTGGAGTATTTACCTAGGATACATCCAGAGAGATAGGTTGAGTTTAGAATTGACCTAATGCCTCGTACGGCTCGGATAGCCAACGCACCATATCGGTTGGCTCCTCCTGAGATGCAGGATTTGTCTACAAAGTTGCAGGAGCTGCTAGACAAAGGATTTATCAGACCGAGTAGTTTGCCATGGGGATCCCGGTTCATGTTTGTGAAGAAGAAGGACAGGTCACATCACATTTGTATAGACTACCGAGAGTTGAATAAGGTAACAGTGAAGAACCGTTATCCTCTCTCAAGGATTGATGATTTGTTTGACCAGCTACAGGGTGTATCTTTGTTCTCCAAGATTGATCTATAATCGGGTTACCACCATATGCAACTGAAGTATGTGGATGTACAGAAGACAACTTTCAGGACTCGCTATGGTTACTATGAGTTTGTGGTGATGCCGTTTAGGCTCACCAATGCTCCTGCCACGTTAATGGACCTCATGAACCGTGTGTGTAGACCGATGATGCATCGGTTTGTGATAGTTTTCATTGATGACATCTTTGTTTATTCTAAGATTCAGGAGAAACATAAGGAGCACCTGAGAGAGGTGTTGGAGACACTTAGGAGGGAGAGACTTTTTGCAAAGTTCTCCAAGTGTGACTTCTGGTAGCATGAGGTGCAATTTCTAGGGCTTCTTGTCAACTAGAAGGGTCACTTGTCAATCTGGCCAAGATTAAGGCCGTGATGCAGTGGGATATTTTGAGGTCTCCAACTGAGATTCATAGTTTCCTTGTTCTAGCGGGTTATTACCGGAGATTCATTCAGGACTTCTTCAAGATCGTTGTTCCCTTGACCTGAATGACCAAGAATTCGGTGACATTCCACTGGGGGCCTGAGCAACAGGAAGCCTTCGAGACTCTCACATAGAGGTTATGCAAGGCATCAATTCTGACTTTTCCGGAGGGAGTCGATGACTTCTTGGTTTACTGTGATGCTTCGATCACGGGTATACGTGTGATATTGATGCAGCGGGGTTACGTGATTGCTTATGTATCAAGGCAATTGAAGCCCTAAGAGGCTAACTATCCGAAACATGATTTAGAGCTGGGGGTTGTGGTTTTCTCCCTCAAGATTTGGCGACATTACCTCTATGGGGTCTGTTGTACCATTTAAACGGAGCACAAGAGTTTGAGGTACCCCATGGATCAGTTGAATCTGAACATGAGGAAACATTGGTGGTTAGATGTGGTGAAGGTCTATGACTGTGAGATCCTTTACCATCTGGGCAAGGCCAATGTGGTGGCCGATGCCCTAAGCTACAAGGCGGCATCGGCCCCGATTCGAGACATCTATCTGAGGATGATAGTGATTACTCCATTGCTGGAGCAGATCAGAGAGGCACAGGTTGAAGGCCTGAAGGAGGAGCGTCGGAAGTGTGAGCGAATCATAGGCCAGGTGGCCTCCTTTGATTACGACAGCTGTGGGTAGCTGACCCTGCATGGGAGGTTCTGGGTTCTGTATTGGGGTGGAGTATGAAAGGTTCTGATGGATGAGGCCCATAAGTCGAGGTTCTCCATCCACCCCGAGGTGACAAAGATGTATCGGTATCTTCGCCCTGATTATTGGTGGCCCTGCATAAAGCGGGACGTAGCATGGTATGTGGAGCGGTGCTTAACCTACATGAAGGTCAAGGTCGAGCATCAACACTCCCACGAAAACACGCAACCATTAGACATTCCCGTGTTGAAATGGGAAGATATCACTTTGGACCTCATCACGAAGCTTCCTAGGACCGAACATGAAGTCAATTCGATATGGGTCATCATCGATCGGTTGACCAACAGTGCTCATTTTATCCTGATCCAGGAGAGTATATCGGCTGAGAAGTTGTCCGAGATTTACGTGCATGAGATAGTGGCACGACATGGGGTGTCTGCCTTGGTGGTGTCAAACCGAGATGTCCGTATCACTTCTCGATTTTGGAAGCGGTTCCACGACGAGATGAGTACTCGTGTCGACTTCAGCACCGCTTTCCACCCTCAGACGGGCGGACAGAGCGATAGGGCAATACAGACTCTCGAGGACATGCTACGCACATGCATCTAGGATTTTTGTGGCAGTTGGGATACATATCTTCCGTTAGCGGAATTTTCGTATAACAATAGCTACCACTCACGCCAGCATAGATCGAACTCCCTTCAAGATGCCGTACGGGAAGAAGTGTACGATCCCAATCTATTGGGGTGAGGTCAGTTAGAGAGTCATAGGGAGTACTGAGGTAGTACTCAAGACTACATATAGGATCTAGTAGGTCCGGAGCAGGCTCCAAACTCCTCAGAGTCGGTAGAAGAGCTACGCCGACTAGCGACATTCAAACTTGGAGTTTTAGGTGGGCGACATGGTCCTCCTGAAGGTGTCACCTTGGAAAGGTGTCATTCGGTTCAGGAAGTGGGGAAAGCTGGGCTCCAGATACACAGGCCCGTTCAGGTTTTTGGCCCAGGTGGACTGGGTTGCTTACCGCTTAGATCTTCCAGCAGAGCTCAGCCAGATCCACATCACTTTCCATGTTTCTTAGTTACGAAAGTTCTTAGTGGATGACTCAGTGGTTCTGCCCCTAGATGATATTCAGGTTGATGACAACCTAAATAACATTGAGAGACTAGTAGTTATTCTTGACAAGAAAATGAAGGAGCTGAGGAACAACAGGGTTTAGCTGGTGAAGGTGCAGTGGTTGCACCATAGGGGTTCATAGTGGATTTGGGAACCCTAGGAGGATATACCCGGAGTTGTTTCCAGACATGGCAGACTTCAAGGACGAAGTCTAAGTTAAGTGGGGGAGAATTGTAACGCCTGATTCCTGGTATGCATTTAATTATAATTTATTCATTTTTGTAGAGCTACTCGGCGAGTTGGAAGCCCCAGACTCGTCGAGTAAAAATGAGATTGGCCGCGGTGTTTTAAGCAATCCACGCAACAAGTTGAGAGCCCTCAACACGACGAGTAGGTCTGTGAGAGTGAAACCAAATTTTGGGGTCTTGTACCTTATTTAAGCATTTTAAACCCCACCTTATGGCCTCATTTCCAGCCTTTAAGTCCCAAACCCAAATCCACTAAACCCTAGTGCTTTGTGTGAGCTTGTGAGCCATTTTGAGTGATCTTTGTGTGTTCTTGAGTCTTGTGAAAGAAGAAGGATGTAGAAGATTCAAGGAGAAGATAGTATATCCAGAAGCAACATCTCATCCCCTTTATTTTTTTGGTAATCAAGACTGTAACTTGTCTATTAGTTTATTAGATCTCCTTTTTCCACTTTATTGGATTTTGGGTCCAAGAAGCTTGACCCTTGGGATATAGACATCCCAAGCAAGGATCCCTTCAGATCTGGAATCATTAAGGGTTGTTAAAGCATAAAGGTGCATACTTTATGCCATTGAAGCCCCCATGAAAGCTCTAAGGTGTTATTTTGGCCTTTTTGAGCCCAAAAGGTCATGCATGGAAGGAAAGTCTGAGACTTGACATGTTCATTTGGTGTGTAGGACCTAGATCTCGGTTTTCATGCTTTGGTTTGGAGTAGTATGACTTTTGTACAAAGATCTATGTCCTAAAGAACTAAGGTTTTACCTAAACCCATTAAGAAGCACTATTGACAGGTAAAGTTGGAAACTTTACCCTTAAAGGGCATTTCCAGTATATAAATTAAGTATGGGGTTTGGATCTAGAGAGTAGGGACTTAATCTGTTAAGATGGCCCAAATAGATTGAGGAACTCGGCGAGTCCAGAGAGGGACTCAACGAGTTAAGTCGTGTTGTTCCTATTTTTGTACAAGGTAGGACTCAACAAGTTTGCGAAGGGACTCGATGAGTTGATTCACCAAATTGCGACTATGAGTAGCCAGGGAACTCAGCGAGTCAGGGGGTGACTTGGCGAGTGGGATCGCGATTTTAGGATTTTTTAGTTATAGAACTCGGCGAGTTGATAGGTCAACTTGGCAACTTAGGTCAACCCTGAATGTTGACTTTGACCAGGAGTAAAATGGTCATTTTTCTCTTAGAAGGATTCTCAGTTTTGGACTAAGTGATTAATGTGTTAATGATAGTCGGGGAGTCGTTGGAGTAGCAGTCGGTGATTCCTCACACGAGATTTCACAGTTAGCATACGAGGTGAGTTTCCTTCAGTAGGTATGGGTTGAAGGCACAAATGTTGGCCCGTGTAGAGTAGCTAAGTGTGGATTGGGCCTGTATCTTAGAATGGTTTATGCTTAGTAGCTAAGTGTGGGTTGGGCCTGTAGGTTAGACTTGTTTGTGATTAGTAGCTAAGTGTGGGTCGGACCCGTATGTTAGTATTATCTGAGTATGTTTATGAACTGGTAGATTATAGTTATACTTGTTGTGTACATGATACTTCTATCTATATTTACTTAGAGGAGTGTGGGCAGGAGCCAGTATCTCCCAAATAGTGGAGCGTTGGCGAGCACCGCACCTCTTAGCTAGCTGAGTGTGGGCAAGGTCTGTATCTCCTAGTTAGCAGAGTGTGGGCGAGGCTCGTATCTATGGGATAGTTGATTGTGGGTGAGGCCCATATCTCATAGTAGTCAGAGTGTGGGCGAGGACCCGTATCTCCTTAAGTGTGGGCAAGGCTCGTATCTCCTAGCTAGAATTTATATATTATGTGAATGGTATGGGGTAGTTTGGGGAGACTCACTAACCTTCATGCTCACAGTTTTCAGTTTTCGTTTCAGGTGCTTCCGGTAGTAAAGGAAAAAGCTCGGGGTGATTGTAGTGCACACACCATATGTTCAGCCTGGGATGTTTAGACTCTGATATTTTGATACATGATTTTGATACAATATTTTGTTATGATGATTTAATATACATGACTTATGATCTTTATTATGATCTTTGATGAATTATGGTTTTCTTAAACGATTTTAAAACAAAAATTTAGGACCGTATTTTTAGGATATTTCAAATGTGCAAATGTAAAATATATTATAGGGCTAATGAGTCATTTCCTTTTGATTTTATATATAAACCACTTCTGAAAACTTCTGGAAGCGTTGCGCATAACATGCGTAACACTTGGGTGAATGGTGTTTTTTTGTTAACAGTGCTAGAAAAAAGACCATTCACGCAAGTTTTGGAAACCATAGAGACTATGTTCGTAAATTTTTTTAGCCATAACTAAATTGGTGACATTTGGTAAACCACAATGACCATTTATATAGATTTTTCATAACTCTATGTGAATCTTCACAATCATTTATCCTCCATAATCGTTCATTCCCGAGAACTATCTTTCAGACTTGTCGTGTCTCAGACCAGTCCTTGGGTGATCTCTTTACATGCGTTTTTCGGTTCAGATTTACGAATTTTTAGACGAATTTAATTTCAATTTTTCGTTGTTTGTCTTCTGTTTTTTTTTCGGTCGGTTTTGGCACAAGAAAATATTTGTGGTAAATAATAACAAAATCCTGACAACTTTCATTTCTTCAATCTCATTTTCTTTTCACTAGCACTTCCAAAAAAAAAAGACTCCACATTGGTATTGCTAAACATGATCAAAAATTTCCTATGAATGATTACGTGAGGTGTCAACGGGTAATAAATTAATAGATTCCTTTGGCATATTTGTAAAGTTAAAAATGATCATAAATATGGAAAAGATACAACAGAATAATGTACCAAATGGTTAATCCAACCCCATTCACAAAGCTACAACATTAATAAATTCCAACTCAAAGAGATTGGATTGAAGTAGTAGATGGAGAACATTTTCAAGGATTTCCAACACAAGGATAACATGAACCATGATGGTATTGATTTAGGGAAACCTGTCACACCCCAAAACCGAGAACGGCGGAAATGTTTTGGGGCGGAGGACGTCATGTATAATATCACAACACAGTAATAGTAAATAAGTAAACAAACATCATCCAATGCATTAAATATATAATTTTAATACATGTGTGTTCTTTGTAATGTAATAGATACCAAAAATGAATGATAAAAGATGAGTCTTGTCTGTGCTTCGTCTTCTCAAAAACCTATCACCGAAACCTGTCTACTGATGACCTGAGAATACAAGTTTTTTGAAAGCATAGATCAGCATTTAAGCTAGTGAATTCATAAGTATTTTAATGTCTTTGATTTGTAAAACCATTAGGAAAATACTTGTAAATGTTTGATGATATAGTTTGTATAAGTGCGAAAACCCTAGGAATTCCTATATTTGCTACTAGTATAAAATGTAGTCTTCTACCAAGACCCGAATGTTTTGTATGTTTGTTTCTTGTAAAAGTATGTAATTTTCCCATGTGTAACTATTAATATCAAAATATAGTCTACTTCATCGTTTATGTGAATGTGTCACAAAATAAAAGTAAAAGGGAACATTATATAATCATGTAGGTATTATCCTTTGGTACTAGGATAAACAGACAGAGTAACTTGCCGAATAGTATTAACCGTAGACATCCGTCGATATGCATTTTCCCTGTGTAGCTAACAGCTGGGTGTAGAATGGTTATTCTCGTACGTATATAACAGTATCTACTCATATAAAATGTAACAGTATCTCATCATATAGTATGTAATCGTATCTCTTCCTACAGTATGTAATGGTATCTCTCCATATAGTATGTAATAGTATTTCTTCATATAGTATGTAATATAGTTGTATAGACTCGTGAATGTACTGACTCTTGTATGTTCCATTTGTACTAGGAATAGTAGGTAGTATTTCCCAAACTATACCTATTATAGTTTGCTAGTAATGTGGTTTGAAGTGTCCATGTAAGTTTATACACCGTTGCTATACAAGGTGTTGGAGCTGAAGTCACAACCATCTTATCAAATACTTATATATATATATATATATATATATATATATATATATATATATATATATATATATGTATATATATATGTACTTACTACATAAGTGTATTGATATTGTAATTAAGAACACATAAGTGGAAAAGAGGTTTTTGTAATACATTTAAAAGGTTTGAAACAATAAATAATCATGATTTGATGTTAGTTTATAAAACGATTCAAAAGTAGTTTGTTTGATAAAACGGTTTGAAAGTATAGTAAATGCATCTGTTTGGTAGTTATTAATCACATGTGATTGATATAATAACTATGATATTCAACTTGTATCCCCCCCCCCAATAAAAGTATTTAAAAGCATGAAATAACATTTAAAAGGTTATTTAAGGGGTATGAACTCACCTGAAATGAGTGATGAGATAGTAGGATCGGTAAAGGATGCTAATTGTCATGTGAGGACTTGGGCACTCAACGATCCTAGTTAACATATAATGAAAAATATATGTATCTAATTAGTCAATTAAGAACTAATTAATAAAGTTAAAACACCTTAGGACATGGAAACACTTTGATTCAAGTGTTATAGTTACCAACACGTTGCATCTAAAGGGTTATATAGCATGGCATTGGAGTTTATGGCCCAAGGACCACTCCTTATGGAGTTTACAGCCCATGGTCATTTCCCCATGAGTTTATTGCCGTAAACTCATGGTACTAAGTGCCATATTTTGTTTTGAGGTCTTACAAGTCATGATTGCACATCCAATGATCAAGTCCAAGCCTTAGGAAAGCATTAAGGGCACAAGATCACCATTTTGTAGAGTTTACGGCCTAAGGACCATATCCTTATGTGTTTACGGCCGTAAACTCTTATGGGCATATGTTTTGATTGTTGTTTAAGGTCTTACACACTTATAGGAAGGATCAAGGCTAGTAGCCAAGGCATAGGAAGGGACTAGGGTCCATTTAACCCCCCTTAAGAAGGGTTTACGGCCCAAGAACATCTTTGGCTGTAAACTCCTTTCTTCTTATGATTCTTGATGGTTTTCAAGTGTTATCAAGTTCATATTAATCACACAAGAAGCTAGGGCAAGTGTACCTACAAGATAGAAACTTGTTTGGGTGTTTAAGGTCGAAGAACACTAGTGTGTGTTCTTGGTGTTTTAAAGAACACTTGAAGATCTAGTTGAAAAGCAAGAATTAATGGATGAAATGATGTATAACTACTAGATGTTAGGTTATAACAACAAATCAAGTCGAGAAACACTTACGTTTTTGGAAGATCGGGTGAAGAACGGTATGCTAGTTGAGAGAGAATGGGGAGTAAATTTGAGGGTGGAAGTGAGAAATGAGGGATTTGGAGAGTAAACTCATGCCCAAGGCATCAGTTCACGGCTATGTGGGAGTTCACGGCTAAAACTCCCTCTTGTTTGGCCGTGAACACCAATCCAAGGTGTTGGTTATTCCTATTCTATCCCGGTATTCGAGAAATCATTCCCTTTTATCCATTCATTTCATGAATGATTAGTAAAAATATTCAAACACACATTAAACCGGCTAAAATTTAGCAGAAAAGTATTTAACTTTTAATTGAAGTGTTGGACTATAGAGTTTGTACAAATGAAAATTTCGGGTTGTCACATCATCACCACCATGGTGCTAGAAAACAAATAAGGTTACAAACTTATGGAGACTATCTAAATATTATTAAAAGAAACTCTTAATTCACCAATGAAACAATCAGGACTCTTGATTGCATTTCAATCCTATGATTTCCTCAATTATATTAGATTGCTTGCATTTCAATCCTATGTTTTCCACCATTAGATTAGACTGCTGACATCATCTTCTTCAAATAAAATTCAAACACAATTACATTTAATTATAGAATCGTTAATAATTATACAATCTTTAAATTCAATAATTACATTATCAATTACAACCTATGTCGTCGCGGCGCTATAACGATTACCGGAGGTAAAGAAACGCTATTTCAAAATAGCGGTTTAGAATAGCGATGGCGCTATTAGCGCCGCGATTTATCGCTATTTACCGCGATTATGGTCACCGCTATAGCGGCACTATAACCGTTATATGAATAAAATTGTTTTTTCTTAGCCCAACCCAAAACTTTTGTGCCATTCTATTAAATAAAATTGTAATTTTTTGACTGTCATGACTTCCACTGAAACCATGTATGTGTTGTCTTGCTAATTGTGTCAAAAACTTGAAGTACTACATTATGATTAACTATCAAATTACTTAATCGTTTCATTTGATAACTATAATTGTGTTAAAGTATGATAAAATAGTAAGTATTGCATATGTTTTCTTGTTGACTGTGTTAAAGTACGATTAACTGGGGCATTTGTAACCGGTTTGTGATGTATGATTAACTAATTATGATATGAGAAGTATGATTAACTAAATATGATATGTGAAATATTATTTACTGATTAACTAATTAACTGGATTGGGTTGAACTTTAAAGTATAATTTACTGATTAATACTTTAATATATATAAATTCTAAATAATTGAAGAAATGCTATATCACCGATATGCTGTCGCGAGAACCGTGATTTCAAATAGCAGCCGGTGACCGCTATTATATTTTTGACTGTGATAACCGCTTAGATTATAACATATCATTTTATTTATATACCAGATATTAGTTTCTCTAATTAATATTGTTCCTAATTTAACTCCCTTATTTATAGCTTCTGGCTTCAAAATTCAAACCCGTTTAGTTTTTATTTAATTTAAAAAAAAAAAAAACTCATTAAATAAGCATATCAATAATTTGGTCATTAACCTATGAAATCTAATATAATCCTATTAAATTAGCAAAAAATATTTAAGAGTCAAAAATAAAATCAATATAATTTATAATTCATCTCCCGGTATATCATACGTAAAATAAATCAATTGGAGATAATGATTTTGAATTTAAAACTCATTAGTTAATCACATCAATTAATTTGAAATTTTGATTCGATATAAATGATATCATTTTTTTTTTCTAGATGAGTAACCGAAAATCTCCAAGATAATATTTTAGGATCCCATTTTTTTTTGAAGATAATGATTTACTTATGAAAAAAAACCTATATATACGATTACATTGTAGTTGTTCTTTTTACGATTTTGGATTGAGTCATATGATTTACGGTGTTCTTTTTCAACGATTTTATTCTATAACTCTTTTTTCTAGGTTTTTTCTTTACCATGTTATCCTTCTTCTTCTATAACTTCTTGTATTTACTTTGTTCTTATTCATTTTCTCCTTCTTCTTCTTCCACCTATTAATGTAATATATAATTAATTTATGTTCTCCGTATTTAACGTGGGTCATAATCTAGTATCCAATAATAACAAAGAAAACTATGCCATTGATAACCTACTTAAGGAGATTATATCCAATAATAGTAAAAAGAGTTTCAACAAATAGTTTACAATATATATATATATATATATATATATATATATATATATATATATATATATATATATATATATATATGAATTACGATCAAATATGAATCATAAATATTGTATAAATGTGTAACCAAATTCTGATCGTTAGATTAAAAGAATGAAGAGTTGTGATCCTAGGGTACATGGTATTACCATAGGATAGCATTACTTTATAATTAAACATAATTAATTATAAGAGTTAATTAGTTATGGAAAATGAAGATATCAGGGAATCCAATTTAAATTATATTTCAACCAAATAAATCGTATATATTTTACATGTAAAATTATCTATAGTATCTTTTTATATAATTAGTAAAACCTGAAGAACTTTAAAAATAAATTATGATTCTTTGGCATTCTGTAAGAATATGGTATAATAACTTTTTCATAGTGAAAAATAGTTACATATTAAATCCTTTAAGAATACGAGTATATAGTCCAATCTATTATTGTCAGAAATACAATATTTATGGTTAAGAATCATTTATAAAACAAACAAACTTAATATATATATATATATATATATATATATATATATATATATATATATATATATATATATATATATATATATATTAATTACCTTATAAAGCATTTTTGGTCAAATGCTGAATTTTAAGTCGTACAAACATACAATGCATTTGTATAATCAATTTATGCATAAAAAAAGAGTAGAGTACACATGGTCAACAATTAAAAATATCAAATCTCTTATCCCCTATTCTTAGGTTATTTTGACCCGGTTCATTCTTTATCTCCGTATTTCCCTTAATCTCGCAATTTCTGTTCACAAATCTTAGATATATATCGCTGTTGTTTTTATTTCTAGGGTTTAATTCATCTTTCAGCATTCCACCACCATTATCACACCCGTCGCTTGGTGCGGGTAACGGTTAGTATATATATATATATATATATATATATATATATATATATATATATATATATATATATATATATCACGAGAATAGTTAAGAATAAATCATTTAAGTTAAAACTTCATCATTGATGATGAAAATATAATATTTACATTATGCTAAAACAATATTAATAAATGTTTTTGAGCCCACTAAACAGTTTAAAGTCTAAAGAATGTAATAATTCTTAAAGAAAGGAAAAATAAAAATTTATTTGTAGCTACGTAACACCGTAATATTTTATACAATTCAATATTCTTTAAAGAAATAATGCATTCTTAAAGAATGATGGAAGAATAAAATGTCTAAAAATTATTATGTCTCCACTTTCTCTTATCTATATCGATTACTATCTACATCACCATCCTTTCCTTCTGCCCTCTACAAGAGCAAAAACTAGGATAAAACTTATTTCAAAAAGTAACGCAAAGCAAATGTGCAATAATTACATTCTTTGAGAACATGTTGCTTAACATTCTTTGAGAATTCCCCCCCCCCCCCTATAATATAAAATGTGTGTTTGTTTGATTGTATTTCCATAAATTTCTTTTACTTGAGTGTCTTTAAGAAATTTAGATTTTGCATGCTTATTTTATTTATAGTTTCTAACAAAAAAAATCATTGACTTGTTATCTAAAATAAGACCACAAGTTAAAAACTAAATCACTAGCATTCCTTGAGAATTGCCAAAAAACTTGTGCTTGTTTGATTGTTGTCAATGTAAAATGTAATTATAAATTAACCATTCCCATAATTTTCTTTAACCTGAGTGTCTTTGAGAATTCTAAATTATGCATGCTTATTTCTTTTATAGCTGTACGCTAACAAAAAAAAAATCATTGAGTTGTTATCTCAAGTAAGACCATGAGTTCAAAAATAAATCACTAATATATGTTTTTCCAAGCAAAAAAGAATATTACATATAGCTATAGTTATAATTCAAATAAAATAATATAAAAAACAATGGTGAAACTAATACTTCCCTTTTACGTCATAACTACATGACAAAACCTAAAAATTTGAACAACAAAATTTTAACATACAAATAATATCTTATGAACTAATATGGATTGTACAAAAATCATTCCTATCATCTTCGATTAAAATTATATTTCTAATGACAAGAGCATCAGACTCATAAACTGCGTTGTGATGAAAAGATGTGTGAAACAATTCCATAAATATAGCTATTATTTTTGGTTATTAATTTAATTGACAATACAAATTCCTAAATTAGCTTTATGAAATGATTGGTCAATAATTAGTCATACATTTACACAATAATTAAGGTTTCTTATATGAACCTAACTCATATATATATATATATATATATATATATATATATATATATATATATAGAGAGAGAGAGAGAGAGAGAGATTCATATGAGACCACCTATATTTTGTGAGACATAGGGATCAAATCTTAGTCATTGATCAAATTTGATCTTGTGGTTCAAAAAAAAACCCTGATTAAATCGCTTAATAAAACACTCAAGGGTAGATTAGTCAGCTTTTAATCATATAATGAAATCCCCTGATTTACATGATCTTTCCTTAATCAACGTAACAAAATCAGATTCGCTCTTTCATCCGTTGATTTCCTCATATGGTTTTCTCAATCACAACAATATGTTGATTGAATGAGAAGCAAAAAACTTGAGTTTTGTAATTGTCACTCACGCTGCGAAGATTTGTGATTTTACATGCTTATTGAAAGAGATTTCAACAATTAATCAGTAGTTCATATCGATTTCAAGCTTTCACGAGCGACTGATCATCAATTGATATCTTCGATTGAGATCGTTTTCAGCAATTGGAGGTTTCATCGGAATCATATCTTATTCCCTTCATTTGATGATTTTCAACTTCAGAGCTAGATTGAAATTGATTTTTCACCAAAATACGATTTCATCAAGTTACATAAACCGATGTTAGCAATTGATCATAAGATTCATATCGCTTTCAATATTTTCAAGCTTCGATTTTGCTTCCTGGTAAGCACTTTCAACTATTCATCATCATCGTCATCAAATCGAGATCGATTTTCAGCCCCTTCAATCTTTAATTTTTACTCCTAGATCTTAAATTTTCAATCTAATAATGTATGTACAAAACAGTTACTGTTCTCTAGCAAATTCTCTTAAACTATACATGCATTCTATGTGTTTTATGAAAATCCTGAATGAACAAAGAATTGGATGTATCATTCCTCTTTCCCACAACTAATGTCTTCTTTAAGAATTGGAGTATACTTCTTAATATATGAGTCACAATTGGTATCCCACGACTAATGTCTTCTTTAAGAATAGGAGTATACTTCTTAATATATGAGTCACAATTGGTATAAAACAATGTAATGTTAACTACTTTTATTATATTTACCATAGTTACGTTAAAACATGTTGTTTTTTTGTCAAACATAAAAATACTGGAGATGTCTTTTTAGCATAGTTTGGTTTGAATATGCTCTTCTTAAGTTGTAGAAAAGGATTGTGCTAAAGAAAAGACTATATGCTCTTAAATTTACCATACGTAAATTCACGTGCATGATATACATCAGATGTTTTTTGAATATGATCATTATTATAGTTTTTTTTTAAATTTTTTTTCCATCAAAGACAAAAGGTTGGATGTCTCTTTTAGCAATGTTTATTATTCTTATTAATGTGCAGTAAGGAGATGTACTAAGAAAGATTATTAAATTCAAAGTATTTTTTGTCAGTGTTTACATTGTGTCTTGTATGATTAATTACATTACATAATACATTATTATGATGTATAATCACTCATAGACTTCATTTTCAGATCTTTGATTGTATCCATACTTGATTCTAACAATTATTTCATTTATGGTTGCATATAGTTGTAACTGATGAAGCTCAACTTGAAAGGAACTTGAATATGTCAAGCTATAAGTTTTCAACTACAAGAGTCAAGATTAATAAATATGTAATAGATTTATATGTCACAAACATGTAATATTTTTTTTATGGTTTTTGGTGCATTGTTACTAATCAAACTATAACATTATTTTGTAAAAATATTCTATATGTAGGTACAACATATTTTATTCTTTCAAAATATTTTAATTTTATTCATATTTGCAGTTAGCCTATAATTTTTTATAGCAAATAACACATAACATTATTCTATTAGAATAACATACATCTCCTTTTTATAATGAAAAGCATATAATATTATTTTACTATAATATTGTACATAGAGACTTTAATTTTAAGCTTATCTAGTATGTGAAAGATATTACTAACATTATACGACATTAACTACAAATTTCATGTATGATTATTTATAGCATAACCGTTCTTGAACCATAATATAATTTTATTAAACATTCACCAATCTTTAAACCTTTAGACCGTAACTACTATTTAGCACAACTGTTCATGTTGTTCAAAATATATAATTATTTATAGCACAACTGTTCATGTTGTTCAAAATATAGAAAACATAGTTGCAATTAAAAAAAGGATAATCTATATTTATTAACCATTAAACACTTCTAAATATTTTATCAATTCACAGTCGTCATTCCATTTCTTCCCTTTTTGCTCCAAGTTAAGAAGTTTTGCTTGATCACATTTTCCAAAATCCAAAAGAATTATTATACATGAACAATATTCCAAAAGAATTATTATACATGAACATACAACCTATAAAATTATTCTATCAGAATATTCTACATATACATAATAATTAAGTCTTATTAACATTACGTATATCTATAAATTATAATATCATTTTTTTTTGTAAAAAAGTCATTACATATAAATCTATAAAAACCAACAAGATTTTACACAATTCTAATAGAATGTTCGAAATATCAATTTTTTTGAGACAGTAAGGCCATGAGACCACTTTTCTTTAGTAAAATATTCTAATATTTCAGTATTCATAAATATATATATATATATATATATATATATATATATATATATATATGTATGTATATATAATATTATAATATTCTAAAACATAGAACATTATTCAAATAAAATTATTATACATGAAAATACAACCTATAAAATTATTCTATTAGAATATTCCTCATATACACAGTAAGTAACTTTTATTAACATTACATATATCTATAAATTCTAAAATATTATTGTAATGTAAAATCAACATTTAACATTATTCTATTAGAATATTATTAATGTACAGAAAACCTATAACATTACTCTATTAGAATATTGTACAAGAACTATAGCAAAAAATGAACATTTGATCAGAAAAAGTATGATATTTCAGATTGGTCAAAGCATAACTATTTTTTAACCAGGACTATGATTTTGTGAAACATTCACTGGCCATTGGAACAACCATAGCTATTGTTCAAAACTAAAAAAAGATAACCAATATTTAAACAAAAAAAACACTACCATGTCATTCATAATCAAAGACTTTTAAATATTCTAAAAACATTATTCACATCCTTCCGCTACGTTTCTTGCATCGATTCATTCATTCATCATTTTCAATGACCACCCTTATCAACCCTTCCCTATTCCTTTGCTTGGTTAGTTACTTTCTTATAGAATTGGAATCTGATTGGTCAAAGCATAACTATTTTGTATGCTTCTTATTCTGCAGAAAACCTTCTTTACCCAAGTCATTATTTTACATTTCCACTTTCTTTTCTAGAATAAATTTCCATATATCGCATTAAGAACACATCAGAATAGCATTAACAACACATCAAAATAAATTTCATTAGCTTTCAATGTGTATCAAACACTAATGCTAGCTACAGTAAATAATTTCAAAAGTATTTAACCGAAACTACAATAAAGAAGTTCATTTCTAGCCCAAGCTATAGTGAATCTGCATTAAACACTAACCATAGCTACAATATAAATTTCAAAAAAGTAATTCCTCAATTAGAATAAATTGTTTAACAACTTCCTAAAGCCTATTACAAGAGATGATATAGAATCTAACTTATGTAGAATCTAAATCAGAATCTAATATTATCAAACTAAAACATAAATAGATGAATTCAATTATGTCAGGATAGAATAACAAATTCTCAAAATGTATTTTAGTTTTAACTTATCAGAATAAGCATTAACATCTGATTAATCGATAAAATAACATCTTAAATCAAATTTATGAAGTAACACCTAACTTTACAAATCATAATACCTGGAATATTAAGTTACCATGGACTATTTTACTAATATTTTTACTGTATCATCTAACTTATCAAACAAAGTAACATCTGAGTCAAATAAGAAGTACCATATTACTTAGCAAACTAGAATACTTATAATATCAAATTATCAAACAACATTTCACTAAATATTTACTAGATAATCCAATTACTCAAACAAAATAACATATAAAATAAATTTAGGAAGCAAGTTATGTTTGCATAACATTCTATCATTTTTAATAACAATTTTATTGCAGAAAATATGAAATCAATACAGAGTGCATTATGTCGAACACCTAGCAGGTGATCACTAAATTTACCAAACACCTAATTGACACTAGAAGTATGAAACTAATAAGATAAACCAAACAAACTAAGATATTGCATCAAATTATAATTCAAATTCCAAGAATATCTCAACAGATTTGGTGAATAACTTCATTTATGCATAATAACATAGCTTGGATTGTAGATTTATTAACATTGACATTGTTAACAACCAAAAATGAGTCAATGGAATCTTTTATTACCTGATGAGAAGAATCCTTCCTCAACTAAGAATCATGAGAATAAATAGCAGTTAAAGGATTGGCGGAAACATGATTCAAGATCAGAATATGAATAAAAATGTTTAAAATCAAAATGAAAGTGAATCAGAATCGATTTTTAGGGTTTTATTAGGGGTTTTGGAAGATCGGTGCAAAGTAGGATTAGAATGAGAAGAAATCTCATAGATGAATACATCAACTCATAGTCACATACATATTATAAAATCGACAATTAGAATATTTTAACTCAAAATCATCCACAAATATATAATCAAGAAGAAATTATAATATTATACATCACCTGGATTAACTCTTGATGCAAAATATGAATTCGATTCTGTAGAATGATACATTTGTTGTAAAACTAAGCTTCAATTTCATTTGATTTAGGAATGTTGATGCTCGAGAGCTTGATCTGTTTTTAGAAACAAAATAACAACGTTGAAACTCCGAATTAGAACGAAGTAGAAGACGTTGATCAGGGGAAAAATAAAAAATAAGGCCCTTTAAGTAAAAAAAAATTATAATAAAATAATGACAATTAATGTATGAAACAATCAAATAATGACCTCTGCTTTTAGGATGGTTGCAAAAGGGCAAGACACAAAAACATGACAAATGAAGGTACTTGCACACTTGAAATATATAAGATAGTAATACTAATTCATGTAGCTTATAAAAAGTAAAGACCCCTAAGGTAAATAGATTTGGTTTAGAGAATATCCACATATAAACATACATGCTAATGGTTTATTTCTTGATGCACCAATGAATGGTTACCTTTCTAATACTAAGAATTTTAGGACCCCAAAATATCACCTTTTCAAGTACTAAAATTTATCCTTTAATCTTATATTATTCCACCACTGAAAGAGAGGACCAATCACAAGATAAGTAAATATTAATCTACGTTTTTTTTCACATAACAAAGAATTAATAGACTATATAGATTTATACTATTTATGGGGAGAGTTGTAAGAGTACCTAAAGGTTCTTACGAGTTGTGACTCGATAACAGATTACAAACCTTTTTCCTCCACTTACTTGCCATTTCCTTTTCCTGCTTGATGGGTTGACTGTTGGTTTACTTGTTGAAAATAGTTACATGTTATTTATGTAACAAACTCAATAACAAACAATAAAAACATGACATTTTATTAATAAAATAGATTTCATTATGATATTTCATCAAACACTTAACAGACAACTAAAATCACATATTTTTCTCTAGGAAAGAAGTTTGTTCAAAAGAAGCTAAATTTTTTAGAGGGAGATAATCAAATAAGCTTGTGCAAAAGAACCTAGTGTGTGTTTGACTTAGCTTTTTAGAGAGAAAAGATCTTTTTGGAAAAGTTACAAAAAGTCAAGTTTTCCTGACTTTTCCAAAAAGTTGATTTTCCTTCTTTGCAAAATCCAAAAGTAGCTTTTAAAAGTCTTTTTCCAAACATCTTTTGCCAATGATCTTTTTCTAAAAGGACTTTTGGTCATTCAAAAGCTAAGCCAAACACCCTTAATGTCTACAGGGGATTAACCATCCCAACTGCAAGTACCTTTGATTCATTTTCGCTAATATATTATATATTATCTAAAACCGCATATATAGTAATCTGCAAAATTTAGGGGCCCCGAGATTTGGCGAGGCCCGGGGCGGTCGCCCAACTTACCCTCCCTCTAGGGCCGACCCTGATGTTGATGATCGAGATTGAATCAAACGAATTTTGGTGTTCGTATCGAGGTTACTTAGGGTTTTTGCAGATCAGAATGAAGAGGATATAAAATGTTTTTACAACCTGAATAAAATACACAGTAAAATCCCCTTACTGCCCCTCTGCACCATTATTCTAATCCTGAAGTTCCATTTAAAACAATAAAACTAGGATACAAACAAACAATTTATTATACCAGAATATTCTAACATTCTGACAATAATTAACAATATGAAAATTGTTTAATAAATAATTTACAATTAGAGAATTTTATTTTATTTTCACATTTAATTTTACACAAATCTAATATGATCTAGACATTATTAACAATACACAAAGTAGAATCTATGAGATAAAATAACAAAAAAACATAACTGTCCACATGGTACTTTCCCCAAATAAAGTTTATATTCCTTTAATTTTTATTGTAATATCTAATATAATTCAATGAAGAGATTTAATATTATATAATTTCCCCAAATAAAGTTTATATTCCATTAATTTTGATTGTAATATCTAATATAATTCAATGAAGAGATTTAATATTATATAATATACAAAAGATCAGATAAAGTAATCACCTAATCAAATATTTATGTTAATAGACACCACTAACCTAAACCAATAATTTCATTAGCTTTTGATGTGTATCAAACACTAATCGTAGCTACAATAAATAATTTTAAAACTATTTAACCAAAACTACAATAAAGAAGTTCATTTCTAGCCCCAACTATAGTGAATTTGAATCAAACACTAATAATAACTATAATATAAATTTTAGAAAAAAAAATCATAAATTTGAATAAATAGAATAATAACTTCCTGAAGCCTATTACAAAAAATGATTTAGAATCTACATTATCTAGAATCCAAATCTAAATCAGATATTGTTGAATTAAAACATAAAGAGATGAATTCGATTATGTCAAGATAAAATAACAAATTCTCAAAAAATATTATAGTTTCGACTTATCAAAGTAAGCAATAACATCTGGTTAATCAATAAAATAACATTTGAAATCAAATTTATAAAGTAACACTAAACTTAACAAATCAGAATACCTAGAATATTAAGTTATCAAATACTATTTTACTTGTATTTTTACTGGATCATCTAATTAATCAAACAAAGTAACATCTTAATTAAATTAAGAAGTACCATATGACTTATCGAATCAGAATACTCAGAATATCAAGTTATCAAACAATATTTCACCAAATATTTACTAGATAATCCAATTACTAAAGTAAAATAACATCTAAAATCAATTTAGGAAGTAAGTTATGACTTATCAAATTATAATAAGTATAATATAGTTGCATCATTTTATAAATTCAATCAACAGTCCTCATTCCATTGCATCTCGTTTTATAAATTCAATTAACGGTCCTCATTCCATATCATAAATTAATTCTAGTATATGAATTAGCTTTGACTTACCAAATTAGGAAGTAAAATTTTTATTAATTAATAAAATAACATCTTAAATCAAATTAGGAAATAACATCTGATTTATCAAATTAGAATACCTAGAATATCAAGACATTAAACACTATTTTAATATATTGTTTTTTACAATATCATATAATTATTCCAACAAAGTAACATCTGAAACTAAATTAGAAATTAACATTTGACTTATAAAATCAGAATACCTAGAATATCAAATTATCAAAACTATTTTACTAAACGTTATGCCAAATCATGTAATTAATCAAAAAAAATAACAGATTTGGTTTTAGAAAAGCAAGAAAGTTCAAGTCCCCAAAACACAAAACAATTAGGTTTTAACAAAAACATAAATTTGATATGATGTTATAGCTGAAATACCTGTAATATCTTAACATGGTTTGGTAATAATGTTGTAACATCCCGGAATATCAAGAGTAGAGTTGAAGGGCTAAAAGTGTAAATTTGAAAGGGCAACTCGGCGAGTCCATGGGTGGACTCGGCGAGTAGGGTTGCGACGCAGGTCGCGTATTAAGTGGCTAACTCGGCGAGTCCAAGGCTGGACTCGGCGAGTAGGCACTGTGTGAAGAAAACCCTAAATTTGGGGGATGAGCCCTATATAAAGGACATTATACCCTCTCCCCAACCTCTTTGATATCCCTTGAAGTCCAGAAACCCCAGATACATGATTGAGGAGGATTTGAGTGCATTTGGAGTTTGGGAAAGTGATTGTTGAAGAAATCTTAAAGGAGAAAAGACTTGGATCAAAGGGCTTTGCAAGGATTCGAATTAACATTCTCTTGGAAAACCCTTTTGATGTATTACTTCATCGTTTGAGCTGCTATTATCTAGATTCATCATTTTTGGAGGTGTTAGAGATCATATCTCTTGATGTATTGGAGTTTAGAGGTTAGATCTGAGGTTGCTACCTCAGATTTGGAATGGAGGAGGGTTAGAATGCATAAAGGTCCCTGTTTTTGAGTGATTGATGGAGCTATATTTTCCCAAAACCCAAACCCTAGAGTGGAAATGCCTAGATCTCCTTGGATTCACGTAAAGATTGCCACTTTACGTGATGGATGTCCTTAGGAGGGGTAGATCTATGGTTTGGATCATCTGCATGGCTTGGAAAGCCTCTGTATGGATTCAGACCCAGTGGTACTCGGCGAGTCACATGGGTGGACTCGGCGAGTAGCTTGAAGAAAGGCTGGAACTCGGCGAGTTGGAAGAACAACTCGGCGAGTTAGATGAAGATGGCCTGGAACTCGGCGAGTTGTAGAACAACTCGGCGAGTAGGTTGAAGATAGTCGTAGACTCGGCGAGTCTGGTCGTAGGGTCCAAGTTTCTTTTGGAAGGGCTGTGACTCGGTGAGTCAAGGGATGACTCGGCGAGTTGGGACGCGAATTGAAGGAGGTTCTGTGTATGGGGACTCTGCGAGTCATCGGGTTGACTCGGCGAGTAGAGTCATTTAGGGGTAGACTTTGACCAAGGGTTGACCAGTTGATTTCCAGGGCCATTTTGGTAATTGTTGAATATTGTTTTAAGTTCAGTGTATTGGTGGTTGGCGAGTGGTGGAGATCCTACCAGTAGTCGGAGCAGCTTGAGTTATCTGTTCAGCCAGCATTTTCGAGGTGAGTTATCCTCACTATATCAACATGGTCTAAGGCACCAAGGCCGACCCTTTATCGGATTGTAATCTGGGTATTATTGTCATGTTGTTGTTTTACTATGTTTGCATCCTGGTAGTTAGGATGGTATTCGTTAGAGACCTGGTTAAGGTCGGTATCCCGGTATATAGGGAGATGCAATGCTAGTGACCGGATAGGTCGGTATCCTACTTAGAGTACGTTGTGTTACGTGATCTGCTAGATCGGTTTGATTTAATGTGAATTGTTATATGATTGTATGTTTATGTGCACATGGTTGTTTGACTGGGGTTGGGGTTGAGGCGGGACCTGCTTTGTGCTGTAGGCCAACATACCCAGGGCGTACTGGTTATACCGAAGGCCCAACAAGCGGTCCGGATAGGCTGTAGGCCCCACGAGGGCGGACTAGACGTGTCGAGGCTCGGAGAGTGGACCAGGCCGACTGAAGGCCCGGTGCGGGCGGACCAGTCATACTGTAGACTCAGAGAGTGGACCAGTTGGATTGAAGGCCCGGTGCGGGCGGACCAACCACCCTGCAGACTCGATGTATATGACTGGACTCGGAGGGTGGACCAGGTGGACTGAAGGCCCAACACGGCGGACCAGTCTCACAGTAGACCGGATATGCATGGTTGTTCTGTGATTCGTTATGATGTAGCATGTTATGTATATGATATATGTGGTTGGTATTGTTGAGATTAAACCAACCTTTAATCTATAAAGATCGATTAGATCTTGAACAAGTATGTAAGTATAAAACTGAATGAACACAATAATAAGAACAAGTCAAGATTGAATCAAACGTGTCGAATGATTAAACAAAATCTTCAGAAGAGCTCTATTAAGAACATCAACTGTAGAGGATTGGAAGGTTACAAGAACGATTAAAGAAACCTTTTATCTTCTGGATGAATCGCTATTTCGCAGATCTCTAAAAACCTTAACCTAATATGCATGCAAGCGTAAACTTATATACAAAACATAAAAGGTTCACGGCTGGACAGGCCCAAACCGGAATACAAAATAACTTATGCTATCGAGCCCAAAAAGACGCAATCTTCAAAATAAACTTCAGCTCAACAATCTCCCCCTTTGCATCAATTTGGAGCGAGACCTTCACTAGTTACTTGGGCCAGCAGCTGAAGCAGGTACCTTCTTTTTCACGGTGCTAAACAGACATTTGGTGATGGAGAGAATGGTCTGTCTAAACCGGATGTACCAATTAATCATATCTTCGAAGTACTTGATGTCATCAGCCGAGTTCTCTTTACACCTTTTGATAATGAATAACACATGCTCCAAACAAGTTGTGGTGTAAAGATGCTTGTCAGCTAAAGCGAAGAGACATTTCTGTCCTTCCGCTCTAGTGAACATAACCGAGTTGCGTCTCGGGTCGATCCTGCCCAATAGCATTTGGTTGAGATCATTGGCCGATCCCACAGGAGCAATCTTTGGTTTCTTCTTGAAGACTGTGGCGACCTCCTGATCCATTAGGGCAACCTCCATGATGTAGCAGGCTAACATCCTTTTGACATGGTCTAGAATGGGACCATATTCGGCTTCATTAGTCAAAAGGATATTATATAGGACAATCCAATCATGAGGATTTAGATTCGGTAGATCTGCCAGGGAGATAAAATGAGCAGTTCTTGCAGATCCCCGAATCAACTTGAACCGAACATTTATAAAATGACCTTCGGTATAAGGTTTCAGCACCCGAACGTTTACAATCTTCTGGGCGCTCCAAGTAAGGTATTGTGGACGAGCAGCTGCCAGATAGAAGTCAATGAGCTCCCTGTCAAGCTCAGCATTCGGGTGAGGGACTTCAAATATGTTTGAGAAGACGTGGAAGATGAACGCCTTTCGAGTCAGCGGCATATCGAACTGCGAATCGACAGTGTTGTTGCAGTCGAATGAGATAACCGGCTCGAGCCATAAAATGCTAGGAGTTTCAATGGCCTCTTTAATCAAACGTTCCCTGGTCCAGGTAGGGAAGAGAGTCTTCCGGTTCTCAAGGAGATCGTGGGCTTCTTTTTGTTTGCGTTCGGCTTCTTCAGCTTCTCGCGCCACACGACTGGCATCTTCGTCAACCTTGCGATTGTTATTTCTTTTTAAAATGTCAGCAATGGTCTCCTTGTCTCCTTCTTCATCTTCTTCCTCAGCTATGTTTTTGCCTTTGTTCTTCACACCCGAGCCTAAGGCTTGACCAGTCGGAGATGGTTCGGTCGTGTGAGTAGCTTTGGAGGAAGGAGGTGGTTTCAATCCTGACTTCTCATCTCCCCCTTGTTTCGGAATGGAAACGAAACTAGGTAGCCCTTCGACTTTGTTGAGAAGATCGATGGCCGGAGAGAGTTTTTCAGCAAGGGAATGCCTCACCGAAAAGTTTAAGATAGGATCGTGTGCTTCCAGAATGTTGGATATAGCGGCGTGGACATCCGAAACACACGTCTTGATCACCTCCCTTTCGGATTGAAGATCTTCCAGTTGTTGTTGGGAATGGGAGAGTTGAGTTGTTTTGACCTCAAGGGCGGTTGTTTTGGTTGCCAGATCGTCCATCAACGAACGCTCGGTTGCAAGATCTTCTTGTAGCTTGGCGAGGCGAGCATCAATGGAGGCACGAAGGGCCGAGTTGTCGTCGCTTATGTTTTGGTGAAGAGTAGCGAACAAAGGCAACTCCGATGAGACAAAGTTGGCCAATTGTTGAACAATTGGTTCCAAAGATGTCTTGGTGGCATTGGCACTTTCCTGCAAGGACTTCAGCAGGGTAGAAGCGTCAGAAAATAGTTTATCGACTTTTTCGGTCGCTGTCTCACAGGCTCGAGTGGATGCATCAATTACAGCAGTTGCTGAAGCCACCGAATCATGTTGAGCCCTGGAGAAGGCATCAACAATTTTCTGAAGGGCAGCTTCAGAAAGAGAGGACTGCTGGTTGGAAGAGGAGGCGAGAAGTAGGTCAATCTTCTCGTTGAGCTCTTTGAGATGCTTCTTTGTTACTGGAGCATCATCCTCCTCATCACTCTGAACCTGAAACGGACTATAGTAGACCAAATCAAAGATCATATTTTCACCACCAAGATAAGGGTTTTCACTCTCAGAGGCATTTTCAGGAGAGGAAGGGGGTGGTGAAGTTGGGGGTGTTGTGGGTTTGGTAGGATCAGGTTGAGTGGGTGTTGGTATAATTTTGGGTGGTGGTTGAGTATGGGTAGTTTCGGTTGTATGGGTTTTGGTTTGAGGTGGTTCAGTTACGTGAGGTGATTCGGTTGTAGTTGTAAAGATTGGTGGAGGTGAAGGAACTGGGGAATTGGGAAGTGTCATTTCTGGGGTAGGGGAACGAGGTGGTGTGTTGCCTCGTTGAGGAGATTCGGCTCCTTGAGAGCCGTCAGAACCCGAACTCTCACCCTCAGAGTCACTTGAAGAAGAGGGAATAATAAGCTTTCGCTTCGGTTGAGTCTTCCTCCTCTTTGGCTGGGGGGATTGTGCAGCTTTCGTTTGTTTCCTCTTTTTGGGAGAAGGTCCCTTTGGAGCTTTGGACGCATGCTTCCCTTTTTCCGCCTTTTTGCCCCTGCTCACCGGTTTGTCTGCATCGTGAATCGACCTGAGCATATCCGGTGTCAGTTCCCTTGGACCAGATGGCCTTAGCTCCTTGATCTTCCGAATCAACCTGCTGTCAGAGGGCATGTCGCCATACATTGACTCCGGGATGGAGCCAATGAAGGAAAACTTCGATGCATCTGAGATGATGATCTTCTTGGTATGGAAAGAACCAACAGAAGACATCGATGCACCGTCAGCAGTAGGAACATCAAATCTATCCATGGCCCATTTTGTAATCAGGATCCAGAAGCAGGCCAACGACACCTCAGAGTGTCGGGATGATGAGGAGAGACTTTGAATAAGTTGTTTCCATACGACAAACCCATAGTCCAGGTTAATCCTATTATAGACCCCATACATTATGGTTAGGAAAAGACGACTTGCACCGTCTGATCCTAAGCTTCTTTCCGACAAGCCCTTGAAGAGGACTGTAAATAGGCCATTCCACTGTGGCGGCAGGCATGACTTTTTGAATTTAGCAACAGAGGTAAGAACTTCTGTGTATCCCATGTTGTAAAACATGTTATACAGATGACCAATCTGAATCGACTCCGGATGAACTCTTGAAGGGTCAACAGCAAACCCTAGCAAGGTGCAGAAACGTTGGCGAGAGACTGAGGTTTTGTGTTCTGCAATCTCGAAAAACACCCGGTCGACGGCCTTGTCGTAGTATGCAGTCGCGTAGACCTGCGATAGGGCCACCATCGGCACAGATTCGATTCTGGAGAGAGCCGGAACAAGTTGGGAATACTTCAAACACTCTATGACCGGCGACATATAGGAGTCGTACGCCAGTGGGTTAAGATCAATGACCAGACATTGTTGTGGGCGAATGGGAAGGATCTGTGAGGTAGCATGAACAGAAGAGGAATCATCCATTTTTGCAGGTATGAAGAAGATGATGAACAGGAAACTGTTTGGGAGTATTTGCGCTCTGGAAATTTTGAAGGTGGTAAAGAGGTAAAAGGTGGTGTAGTGGGCTATTTATAGTGGGTGATAGGAGAGAGAAAAATCGTTTCAAATCTCTTATGGAAATTTGAACCGGGTTGTTGAGTGACAGATGGATGACAGTTGGGGCGTGCGATAATCACGTAGGAGAGAGAGTGTCAGGTTCCTAGGATCACGCCGCCCAACAAGCGCCGTTTCATAGGGACAAGTCGTTACTATTTCCACACGCGCATTTAATGCCACAGGACAAGAGAGAACTTAAGGTTTAAAAGTGGATTCCCGTTAAATTACGATCAACCATTTATTAAAAAATGTTGAAAGGCTTCTTTTAATTAGGCTAAATAAGAGTGGCTTGGAAAAAAAATAAAATCGCAGTAAGAAAAATAAGAACTAGATCCCAAGGGAAGAAATGTTATGGGTTTTAACAATTTCATAGGAATCTCATAAAATTGGAGATTTTAATAGGGTACATTCATCAATCCTTTAGTGAAAACTTGAGCAACTTAATTGGTCACCATCAAATCATTAGGTGTTGAATTTTGGGTTTCATTTAGCTCGTAGTGACACGAGACTAAGATCATAAACACAGAGGTTGTGTAACCATAAACCTCAGCGGTAATTTCTGAGAGTCTCAAGGGTTACTATGATGGAATGAGTGTAGTGGAGAAGTAAAGTGGATATGGTGTAAGAGAACGTAGTACCTCTGCTGCGAAAATAAGGACCAAGCAGGAAACTCTTAACTCATGTGAGAAAAGAGTGAGGTAGCTCACGATTAGAATAAATGAGTTGGCCTTATTGGGAAGACAAGGTTTGTGTATACCAGGTCATGAAGGCCATTATTCAAAATCTTATGAGGCTTGAGACACATACAGCAGCATGCTTCTAGGGACACTTAGGTATTTCATCAAATTTATCCCCATAAACGAACACGAACACACAAGAAATAAAATAAAAGAAAATATTTTTGGAGTTTTTGAGATTAAAAAAAAATAAGTAAGAGGAAAAGAAAAAGAATAAGACTTAAAAAAAATAAGACAAAAAAAAACTTTGGAAAGAATATGAAAAACCGAACCTGAACGTTCAGTTGGTTTCGGTTCTTGAAAATTTTGAAAAACCGAACCCGAACCTTCGGTTGGTTTCGGTTCTAGAAAATTTTGAAAAACCGAACCCGAACCTTCGGTTGGTTTCGGTTCAATAAAATTTTGAGGAACCAAGAAATTTAGGCAAACAAGGAAAAATAATTTTAATACGAGGAAAAACAAAATTGTACAAGAAATATACAACAGAGAAAAACTACCTTTGAAGTAATGAGTGAGTCAGATAGTTGAACCGAACCCGAACGTTTGGTTGGTTTCGGTTCTTACGTTTGAGTTTGAGAGGTAGTGTGAGGAACTGACTCTGATTCCATCATACCTAGTCCTTGCAATATTTTATTGAATGATGCTTCAGGAAGAGCTTTTGTAAAGACGTCAGCCAGTTGATCAGTGGTTCTTACGAAGTGAACTTCGACGTTTCCATCTTCCACGTGATCTTTGATGAAGTGATACCTCAGTGCTATGTGTTTGGTTTTGGAGTGTTGCACTGGGTTATGACAGATCCTAATTGCACTTTCAGAGTCACAATATAGTGGGATCTTCTTCATATTGAGCCCATAGTCTCGAAGTTGACTTTGGATCCAAATCACTTGTGATGTGCAGGATGCAGCTGCAATGTATTCCGCTTCGGCAGTGGACAATGACACACACGTCTGTTTCTTGGATTGCCAGCTGACCAACTTCCCGTCAAGGAATTGACAGCCACCAGTTGTGCTTTTACGGTCGAGTCCACATCCTCCAAGGTCAGCATCAGAATAGGCTTGAACAAAGAAGCCTGAGTTGGATGGATACCATAGACCTAAGGAGGTGGTTCGCTTGAGATAGCGTAAGATGTTCTTCACTGCAAGCATGTGAGGTTCGCGTGGGTTTTCCTGAAATCGAGCACAATAACACACAGAAAACATGACATCAGGTCTGCTAGCAGTTAGATACATCAGTGAGCCAATCATTTGACGATAGAGCGTGATATCGACAGCCGGTTTGTCTAGGGATGGGGTAAGCTTGGTGCCGAATGCCATTGGGACTTTGACTTTTGTGTCTCCCATCATACCAAACTTTGCTAGGAGAGTCTTCGTGTAAGCTTCCTGATTAATAAAGATGCCTTCGGGTCCCTGTCTTATGTTTAAACCAAGGAAAAAGTTAATAGGACCCATTGAGCTCATTTCAAACTTAGTCTCCATCAGCTTTCTGAATTCAGCTGTTAAGCTAGGATTCGTGGAGCCAAAGATGATGTCATCGACATAAATTTGAACTATCATAAGGTGGTTACCTTCCTTTTTGCGAAAGAAGTTTGGGTCAACCGAACCTTGTTTAAATTTAGACATCTTTAAAAATTTTGTAAGCGTTTCATACCAGGCTCTCGGAGCTTGCTTGAGGCCGTACACAGCTTTATCCAGAATATAGCAATAATTTGGATGCTTTTCATTCACGAACCCAGGAGGTTGCTCCACGTACACAGTTTCTTCGAGTTCTCCATTGAGAAATGCACACTTGACGTCCATTTGGAAAACCTCAAAGTTCTTGTGAGCAGCATAAGCCAGAAATATTCTAACAGATTCTAGCCTAGCTACTGGAGCGAAAGTCTCTTCATAGTCTATCCCTTCCTCCTTACAGTATCCCTTTACCACCAGACGAGCCTTGTTCCTTATAACATTACCTTCCTTGTCCATTTTGTTCCTAAAAACCCATTTGAGACCAACAACCGAAGCATCTAGAGGAGTTGGAATGAGGCGCCAGACTTTGTTCCTTTCAAATTCGTTCAGTTCGTCTTGCATTGCTTGAACCCAATCAGAGTGATCTAGGGCAGAGTTAACTGTCTTCGGTTCAACTTTTGATACGAATGAGTTAAACATACAAAACTCAACTTTTGAAAATAAGGATGTCTGTTTTACCTTCAGTTGTGATCGGGTCAGAACCTTTTCAGATACATCACCAACTATTTGAGAAATAGGATGATCTCTGGTCCATTTGATAAGAGGAGAGTAATTCGGATCAAAGGTTGGGTCTAGTTCAGCATTAATTATTTCTTCTGGCTCAGATTGGCTATCGTAACCGAGCGTCATATCATTATGTTCCCCCTCAATTGATGAGCTTTGAAAAACATGAGGTTCAGGTGTTTCTTGTGGTACTGAGCTTCCAGGTGTTGAGGCTTCTTCGGTTGATGAAGGACCTTCGGTTGAAGTTGTAGAATTTGGCTCCCCCTGGACTTGTGAGCTCGGCCCACCCTCGACATGAGAGTTTGGCTCCCCTTAACATAAGAGCTTGGTTCTCCCTCGACATGAGAGCTTGGCTCCCCCTCGACAGAATCGTTGTTGGATGGAGAGTCGTTAGTGGTTGATTCTCCTTCATGCATTCTTCTTGCAGCATCTTCGACAATCTGTTTCATATGATCAACTTTGTTGTCTGCTGCACCTGCTTCGGAGAGTGAAGCTTTCTCCGGTTCGTCAAAGAGCTCCAGAAATGTCTCGTATAAGTTGGCGACCGAGACTGTGACCTGGCCAGTTAGAGGAAAGATTTCCCCAGCGGTGTCTTCTTTAGCCTGTAGCTTCTTGACATAGCTGTCATCAAAGGTCACATAGTATGTCTCTTCAATCCTTCTCGAACGCTTGTTTAGGACCCTGTACGCCTTGGATGTGAGTGAGTAACCCAGAAAAATTCCCTCATCGGCTTTGACATCAAACTTGTTGCGGTGTTCTTTAGAATTAAAGATGAAACACCTTGAGCCGAACACATGGAAAAATTTCACATTGGGCTTTCTGTTGTTTAGTATCTCATATGGAGTGAGCGTGAACCTCTTGTTGAGATAGGACCTGTTCTGTGTAAAACAAGTAGCCGAAATAGCGTCAGCCCAAAAATAAAGAGGTAAGGAAGCGAAACTTAGCATAGTTCGGGCAGCTTCACACAAAGATCGGTTTCGTCTTTCGACTATTCCGTTCTGTTGTGGGGTGTAGGGAGCTGAGAAATTGTAACTAATTCCCTTTTCTGCAAGAAACTCTTCAAACTCCCTGTTCTTGAATTCGAGACCATTGTCGCTTCTAATGTTGCGAACAACCTTCTTGAGTTGTACTTCAATTTTCTTGATAAACACTTTCAGCTTTTGAGTCGCTTCAGATTTGAGGTTTAGAAAGAACACCCATGTAAATCGTCAAAAGTCATCAACAATAACAAGAATATACTTGCTACCACCGATGCTTTCGATAGATGAAGGACCATACAAATCGATATGAAGTAATTCGAGTGGTTCAACAACTTTTGTGTTGATTATAGATGGGTGACTTTGACGACTCTGCTTTCCCATTTCGCATGAAGCACACAAATGATCTCTGTCGAACTTGAGCAATGGAAGACCCCTAACATGACCTACAGTGACAAGTCGGTTGATATCTTTAAAATTGAGATGAGATAATCTGCGGTGCCACAACCAGCTTTCGTCGGATTGAGCTTTTGACAACAAGCATATAGCCGGGTTTCCTTTGATGGGTTTAAGGTTTAAGGGAAACATTTCACCCTTTCGCTCTGACTTGAGAATCACTTTCTTTGTCTTTTTCTCTATGATTTCAGAACCTTCATCATCGAACGAGACTTTGAGACTTGTACCTCCAACAAGCTGAGATACACTAATGAGGTTGTGTTGGAGTCCTTCCACATAAGCCACCTTCCTTATAGTAAAGTCCCCATTTTTTATCATCCCGTATCCCTTTATGGTGCCGAAAGAATTATTTCCAAACTTGACGTTGCCACCATTTGCAAGAGATCTGTATTCCCTAAGCTCCTCTTTCCTCCCTGTCATGTGACGTGAGCAGCCACTATCGATGTACCATTCTTCGTCGAACTGCTCGTCACTTATAACCTGCAAAAATTAGGCAGATTTAGGAACCCAAAGTTTCTTGGGTCCACGTGAGCTTTGCATGGGAACGGGAACAGTAAGAGAGACGTCAACAAGATAAGTTCGTTTTATAAGAGTTGTTTCATCTTTCTTTTTAATGGTAAAAACTTTTATTTTGTTAGGATTGGGTGTGTTCGGTTTGGACTCTGGTTTGGATTCATTGACCTTCTGCTTTCCCTTTTGTTCAGCTGACAAATGAGGTTTTTGAGAACAAGAGAAATCGGTGGAAGTAGAAGAATTAGAAGAACGAGAAGAATTAGAATGAAAGGGTTTGAATTGAGAGGACTTCCTGGCTTGAGACTCTAGGTGACCCTTTTGCTTTTGATCGTTGGAGGGAACGTCCTTAGAGTCTTGTTCTCTTTTGACTTCAGAACCGAACCTTTGCGTTCGGTTGGAGCTGTCCTTGGAACTGAACCTTTGGTTTCGGTTGAAGTCTTTTTCAGAACCGAACCTTAGCCTTTGGTTGATATTTTCTCGTGACCCGAACCTTGGCTTTCGGTTGTTGTGACTTTCATGCTTTCCTACAGGATTGTTTTCATACTTCAGATTCTTGTCTTGGTGTGAGAAATATGCATTCTGGGAATGCCAGAATTGTTTCCTTTCAGAAAGGTTCTTCCTGTATCTATTGTTCCTTTCTCTCTTCCTATTCCTCATCTGATTAGGTTGATGATGAACATTCGCTTTCGTTTTTGGTGTCCCCTTGGCTGGTTCCTTTTGAACTACAGGAGTATTACTTTGAGCCGAAGGAGCAGAGGGAATGTCTTCTTTTGCCGAACGATCAATCTTCTGAGGAATATCTTTTGTACCACTGGTGCTTGGCTCATCGAAGTTGTCCGGCTTATTCAAGGGTTCAGGTATGTATCTTCCTTTGCTCTTCCAGGAGGTTCTTTCAGATAAACCAATGGTTTCGTTTGCATTATCTATTAGAGCTTCCCAGAAGTACTCATCGCAGCCATCAGCATTGTCCTCGTTTACAATAGCTGTGAATTTAGGTGTTTGATGTTCGGTTACTCCTGTCACCTTGTATACTTGATTCAGAGTGGTCCTGACCTTTTGATACACAACTGCTTTCTCAACTAATACTGGGGACTTTTGATGGGACAAACGAGCGAACTCTACTGAATTTTTAGAAATAAGATTCTTGTGGTTTTCAGGTTCGTTTTTAGTAAATTCTGAGCAGTCAACCGTGTCCTCTACAGAAATTTCACTCATGTTTTCGTCCTCGTTAAGCTCAGATGCATTTTCAACATCAATTTTGTTTTCTGAGCTTACGTTGGCGTTTAAAGAGTTAAATTTTTGCATGGTTTCGGTTCTCAGTTTAAGTCTATCATTTTCATCCAAAAGGTTTTTAAGCATGTCCTTGTGGTCCTTGGATTTAATGAAGGACTCAATTTTGTCCAGTCCATACATGTAGGTCGGATTGACATCATCAGACGATATCACACTCTCACAATTGTAGGCTTCGGCATCGATTTCATCCTCCTTAAACTCTAGGAAGGGCAAAATCATGCGATGGATCTTTTGGCCTATTTCACAATCCAAGTGAAGCTGAGTAATATTAGAGTACAAACGTTTAGCAATTAAACAAAAAACATTCCGCTGTTTTAACAATTTTAAATTGTCTCTTTGCAAATAAATGTTTTCGTCTTTAACTTTAACTAATTCCGACTCCTTTAACTCGATCCACATTCTCCGCTCCTCACTTTTCGATGCCACCCTGCTTAATTGATCAGTTAGGTTAGAATTGGTGACTCGAGTTTGAGTTAAGCTACTATCTAGATGAGAAATTCTTGTATTAACATTTTTTAGTTCTTTCTCATAAGAGGTTGATGGTACTTTGAATGAAACAAAAACAGATTGTACCTTCTTTATCAGTTCATCGAGCTCATTGAATTGCTGGCTGAGAGGTTTGGCCGTAAAGCACATGTCATCCTGTACCTTCGGTCCATCGCTTCCTCCATCGGAGTTGTATCCCCGCATTTGAGATACATTAGTTACCATGAAGCATCTTCCTCCACTGCTTTCCTCCTTTGCCACATAAGCCTTTCCATGGGTAGGCTTCCTCACTTCATCGTCTTCTGAGTCGGTAGACCAAACTTCCGTGCTACCGAACTCGTCATCTTTAACCGAACCCTGCACAATGAGAGCATTAATAGAAGGGTTAGCGGTAGACTTCTTCTTTCTCAACTCGTCCAATCTTTTCTGCAACACAGCTTCCTCATCATTTCCATCATCTTTTTCAGCCATCTTCTTAAGGACACAGTCCTTGGCATAGTGATTTTTCCCACCACAGTAGAAACAGCTTACTCCGGAATCGCCATCCACCTTCGGTTCCTTCTTGTGCTCCTTAGCCTTCGGTTCATTGTTCACCTTTTCAGAGCTGTAACTCCCCTACCAGTTTCGGTTTTTGTTGCTGGGGAATCTCTTCTTTATGAACCTCTTGGGATTGGACACCATCATGGCCTAATCCTCAGACGTGAGATCATATTCCTCCAAGTTGAGATCTTCATCTTCCATCACAACTTTACTTTTAGATAGGAGGGCCAGCAAACCAAGACTAGAAACGACGTTCTTTTCTTGCACCACAATCTTTTCTTGGGACTTAAGAATACCCACCAGTTTCGCCAAAGAGTATGATTTAAACTGCTCATGGGCTTTGACTGTGGAAACTACTGCTCTCCATTCAGACCTCAATCCGTTCAAGAAAGTAACCTTCTGTTCGATAAGCTTCCTTTTAATATCGTGTTTGATCATCTTGCTGAGAAGATGATTAAAACGATCAACCGTCTGGGTCACCGTTTCTTCGGCTCCTTGCCTGAATTCTCCAAACTCAGATAAAAGCAAAGTTTGAATAGAATGTTCAAGATCCTCGTCTGTAGAGTACAGTTCACGAAGTCTATCCCAAACTTCCTTTGCTGTCGTGCATGAGCTGACCAACCTGAATGTGTCGGACTGAAGGGCGAATCTGATCAACCTTAACGCCTTAATATTGCACTGGAATTTATCCTTTTCATCTTGTGCAATATCCTTCACGTCCTTTAGCAGATCATTGTACTCCTTTTGTGTCTTGATGATTCTGGACGATGCAGAATGAGAAAACGGTCCATTGGTGATGGCTTCCCATATGAGGTACCCATTATCCTCCGATCCAATCACGTAGTCTTCAAAGTGATGCGCCCATACTTCATAGTCATGGGTGTATAAGATTGGAATCTTTGTCGTTGAACCGATGCTTTTGGAAATATTAATAAGGTTTGATTGCGTCGCGTCCATTATAATCGTAAAAACCTGTTCACAGATCAGACTTGTAATAAAGCAGATTAGGGCAAAACAATAAATATCAAGATACGTCAATAAAGAGATGACGGCTCAATAAATATTGATAATTGCGGAAAAACCCTAATGGAAATCTTTTTCACAGAAAAGATGTGTATAGATTACACAGCCTCCTGCTCTGATATCAATTGTTGAGATTAAACCAACCTTCAATCTATAAAGATCGATTAGATCTTGAACAAGTATGTAAATATAAAACTGAATGAACGCAATAATAAGAACAAGTCAAGATTGAATCAAACGTGTCGAATGATTAAACAAAATCCTCAGAAGAGCTCTATTAAGAACATCAACTGTAGAGGATTGGAAGGTTACAAGAACGATTAAAGAAACCTGTTATCTTCTGGATGAATCGCTATTTCGTAGATCTCTAAAAACCTTAACCTAATATGCATGCAAGCGTAAACTTATATACAAAACATAAAAGGTTCACGGCTGGACAGGCCCAAACCGGAATACAAAATAACTTATGCTATCGAGCCCAAAAAGACGCAATCTTCAAAATAAACTTCAGCTAAACATGTATTTTGGGGGTATCTCACTAAGCTTTCAGGCTTACAGTTGTGGTTTAATGTTTTCCAGGTTCCTCAGGAGACCGTGGCAAGGCAAAGGCGTGATCGTACCGCTCCTCATGTTTATGTTTTATGATATGGATCTGGGAATACTCTGATAATAAATGTATTGAAAACCTTTTTGTAATAACTTAATGAATTGGGATGTTTTTGAAAAGTTAAATTTTGTTGAAATTTTTGGTTGTTACAAATGTCCTCAAGATGATCTTATGGTGTAGATTTTGAATCACGTGTTGATATAGCCATTTTCGATGATAGAAGCCTATTTATTCTATTTTAACATGAAATAATCAAACGGAAGATAAATTCCCACATAAAAAACATAACTCATTTGATCGGTGAATAAAAATAACATATATATGATTTAATCCTCAAAATAGATAAAAACAGTGAAAGAGAAGACACAAACTTAGTGAAATTAACACTTTTTGAGAAACATTGAGTTGATTTGGAGAATCGCTAAAAATGTGGATATGATCTAGGGTTTTGATTTGCCCGACTAGGGTTTTCCAAATTAGAATATGTAGACCAAGAATTATTCAGCAGGTTAATTACACAATCTGAACTCTAAAGGTTTGAATTAATACATGTTTTGCGAAGTGAAGTTGTATATAATCATAATATGCTTCTGTAGAATGGGCATGTCTGTCACACCCCCAAACCAGAATGGCGGAAACATTCGGGGGTGGATGACTTCACGTAGTATCACAACAATTGAATATTGTAAAGAAAGTAACACAACAATCATATATATAAAATGAAAACGTATATTGTTGCGTTATACATGTTATCAAAAGAATATTACAATATGATGATAAATGTTCAATAATGAAAACATCCTTTGTGTTCCTTCTTCCAAAAGCTGGTAGTTACCTGTATCACTGATTTCCTGAGAAATACAAGTGGTTTTGAAAAGTGTCAACAATGTGTTAGTATTTTTAGAAAGTCCAATATTTTCTTGTAAGATGATTCAAAAGTTTCCAAAGTTGGAATGTGTTAGTATATTTTATACTCGAATGATAAAAACAACTTTGTATAAAAATAATGTAGAAAACCGCAATGCACATATGAATCTCGTAAATCAATCTTGTTTTTTACTTTTTATGTGAGTTTTATAACCATACTATTGACACTGACGGCCTGTAACAACATTCTTCAGGTGTTGCAGTGTTATGACATTTGTCACCCCAGACCTGCTGGTCTAACTATAGCTAGTAGTTTAGGTGCGGGATTTTCAATCCCGTATAGATCTATACACAAGTATCACGCTCTCCCTCCAAGAGATTATGGTATATAATACAGGACTTGAAATGCATACAAAAATGTACGTTGAAGTTTGAATATCTCACATTGCCTAGTATAAGTAGATTTACAATGAAATGACCTTACTTCTTTTGAAAGTGTTTCGTTTTTCAAGATGTATATGAAAAATGTAGGACTAACTTGTTAACTATACCTATTATAGTTTTTCAGATAGTATGTTCCATTTAGTAGAAATAACTTAGTGACATAATCGCTCTTGTATACATAAGATGTTTGTATCGATATTCGAAGATAGAAATTTCATTTATGTTTATAAAACGATACTTTTAACGTGTAATGTACTTGTATTCCCCCCCCCCCTAAAACATGAAAAAGAGTTGAAAAGTAGGGGTATGAACTCACCCGTTAAGTTTGAAGAGAGGGACTAGAGTTAAGTAGAACTTCGATCGCGGATAGTTGCGTCGTCGGGCTCTTCGGGGATCTCTGCAACGTAAGTCTTTCGTCGGGGGCTCGAGTGCGGAAACCGAGGTGAGGGGAGGGTCTCTGGAGCTTAGAAGTATGAGAGAATGACTGAGGGCTTGTGATTTGTGTGCAAAAACTCGAGCTTATGCCTTCTATTTATAGGGCTGGAAACCCTCGTACGCGGCGCGTACCTCCGAAGTACGCGGGGCGTACTTCGGTTACGCGGGGCGTAATAATGCGTCATGGCTTACGACTCCTGGCTAGCTAAGCGTAGCTTGGGCGGGCCGATGGGACTCGACTCTGGGTCTAGTACGTGGGGCGTACTCCCAGAGAACGCGGGGCGTAATCCGCCCTGTCCACTTCTAAATTTCGTAACTTTCGTGTACGAGCTCCGTTTTTCGTGTTCTTTATATCCACGCGTAGGTGAGATTATGCTCTACAACTTTCATTTAGACTCCATCGGCTAGTTTTGTCTTTATTTTTAATGATATATTTTTAATAGGCCGGGCTTCCTAAAGTTCATTTAAAAACTCATAGGTTCTTTATTCGACGTCGGTTTTTGTTTGTCTTCTCATCCATTTGTTCCTATTGCGGAGATCTTCAACTCTCATTTGGATTGCGTTAGCTAATTTACACTCGATCTTAAATTCGAGTTTTTAGCCCTCTACTACTGTTATGAAACTTCGAAAATTCGTAACTTCTTCATACGAGGTCCAATTTGGGCGATCTTTTTATGCACGCTCACCTTTTAACGAGATCTACGATTTTTGTTTAGATACTTAAGGCTAAAATGCACATTATTGAGATTTTACTTTTTACGTCAAATAATTGTTTTAATGGCGTGTCATAATTATACGAGTGGTTATAATTTCTTCAATATAACCTGATTTTGAGCGTTCTCTATGTTTTCGGAAACCTTGACACGTTATCTAGTATTTGATGCATCCCAACTTAGATATTTGAATACTTTATTTTCAAGGTTAATTTAGTTGTATTTGCATTTTGAGCGTTACAATGCTTTTGGAAAATATAGGGTTGTCACATCATCCCCCTGTTAAGGGAATTTCGTCCCGAAATTTAGTCTAAGATAGAGTTTACAGATTAGGAAAAAGATGCGGGTACTTTTGTTTTAATTGATCCTCTAGTTCCCAGGTGTATTTAGGTCCTCGCTTGGCGTTCTAGCGGACCTTTACGATAGGTATGCGGCTTTGTTTAGTTCTTTTGACTTCCTGGTCCATAATCTCTACTGGTTCCTCTACAAAATGGAGGTTTTCATTTATTGTAATTTCGTCTAGAGGGACGACAAGGGTCTCGTCGTATAAGCACTTCTTTAGGTTTGATACGTGAAAGGTAGGGTGTACGTTGTGGAGTTCCTGAGGTAGTCTAAGTTTGTAAGCCACTGGACCGATCCTGGCAAGGATCTCGAATGGTTCGATGTATCTGGGGTTCAGTTTCCCACGTTTTCCGAAGCGTATCAATCCTTTCCAAGGCGAGACTTTTAGTAGGACACGGTCTCCAACTTGGAATTCCAAGGGTTTTCGTCTCTTATCTGCATAACTCTTTTTTCTATCCCTTGATGCTTTTAGACATTCTCGGATTTGAACAATCTTCTTCGTAGTTTCCCGTATGATTTCTGGCCCAGTAAGTGTGTTGTCAGTTGCTTGTCCTTTTGCTAGTTGTGTGTCCCCCACTTCGGCCCAGCATAAAGGTGACCTACACTTGCGGCCATAGAGGGCTTCGAACGGGGCAGCTTTGATACTGGTGTGGTAGCTATTGTTGTACGAGAACTCGACCAAGGGTAGATGTGTGTCCCATGATTTGCCAAAATCGATTACGCAGGCTCTCAGCATGTCTTCTAGGGTTTGTATGGTTCTCTCGCTCTGGCCGTCGGTTTGAGGGTGATAAGCGGTACTCATGTCTAGTCTTGTCCCCAAAGCTTTTTGTAGCGACTGCCAGAACCTTGAGGTGAATCTACTATCTCGGTCCGAGATAATGGATACGGGCACACCATGCAGTCATACAATTTCTCTGAGGTATGTACTTGTTAACTTCTCTAATTTATCCGTCTCTTTGATCGGTAGGAAATGTGCTGATTTAGTTAACCTGTCGACAATTACCCAAATGGTGTCGAGTCCGCTTGTCGTTTTGGGTAACTTGGTTATGAAATCCATAGTTATCCGCTCCCACTTCCATTCGGGTATTTCTGGTTGTTGTAGTAAACCCGAAGGCTTTTGGTATTCTATTTTGACCTTAGCGCACGTCAAACATTTACTCACGTAGGTAGCAATTTCGGCTTTCATGTTCGGCCACCAGTACAACTTCTTGAGGTCGAGATCCATCTTGTCGGAGCCGGGATGTATGGAGTATCGTGTTTTATGGGCTTCGTCCATGACGATTTCTCTGAATCCACCAAACTTTAGTGTCCATATTCGATCCATGAAATAACGAACTCCGTCGTTCTTGGTTTCAAGGTTCTTATCCATTCCTCTTAGGGCTTCTCCTGCCACATTTTCAGATTTCAAGGCTTCTATTTGGGCTTCCTTGATTTGCATGGACAGGTGTGAATGGATCATCATAGTTAGGGACTTCACTCGGCTACCTGAGTATTCCTTCCGACTGAGTGCATCAGCCACTACATTAGCCTTTCCGGGGTGATATCGAATTTCGCATTCGTAATCACTTAGTAGTTCTACCCACCGTCTTTGTCTCATGTTGAGTTCTTTCTGGTTGAGGATATGTTGAAGGCTTTTATGGTCAGTGAAGATCGTACATTTCGTGCCGTAGAGGTAGTGTCTCCATATCTTTAGAGCGAAGACGACTGCTCCTAGCTCAAGATCGTGCGTTGTGTAGTTCACTTCATGCGTCTTTAGTTGTCTTGAGGCATAGGCGATGACCTTCCCTCGTTGCATCAGGACACACCCGAGTCCTTGGTTTGATGCATCACAATAGACCACGAAGTCCTTCGTCCCTTCTGGCAGGGTTAGGATGGGCGCACTACATAATGCTCGTTTTAGCGTTTGAAACGCGACATCTTGTTTTTCTCCCTAGTCAAAGGTCACATTCTTCTGAGTTAGTGTGGTGAGTGGCTTGGCAATCTTGGAAAAATTTTGTATGAACCTTCGGTAATACCCGGCAAGTCCTAAAAATTGCCGGATCTCTGTAGGGGTTCTTGGAATTGTCCAATTCTCTATTGCCTTGATCTTCAAGGGATCCACGTGTATTCCCTCCTTGCTTACTACGTGTCCTAGGAAATCCACCTCTCGAATCCAAAATTCGCACTTGGAAAATTTTGCGTAAAGTTTCTCTGCCCTTAATGTTTCCAGAACCTGGCGGAGATGTTGGCTGTGTTCTTCCTGGTTTCTAGAATAGATGAGTATATCATCTATGAACACGATCACGAATTTGTCCAGGAAGGGACGACATACTCGGTTCATCAAATCCATGAACACTGCTGGAGCGTTTGTCAATCCGAAGGGCATTACTACAAACTCGTAGTGATCATATCGTGTTCGGAAAGCCGTTTTGGGGATGTCTCCTTCCAGTACTCGTAGTTGGTGATAACCGGATCTTAGGTCGATCTTTGAGAAGTAGCTCGCTCCTTGTAGTTGGTCGAACAGATCGTCTATACGTGGAAGGGGATATCGGTTCTTGATTGTCAGTTTGTTCAGTTCTCGATAATCGATGCACATGCGAAAAGACCCGTCCTTCTTTTTCACGAATAGGACTGGTGCTCCCCATGGTGAGAAGCTTGGTCTGATGAATCCCTTGCTCAACAGCTCGTTCAATTGACTGGACAGTTCCTGCATCTCGGCGGGAGCTAAATGGTAAGGTGACTTTGCTACTGGGGTTGCTCCGGGGATTAAGTCGATTCTGAATTCGACTTGACGTTCCGGTGGGATTCCTGGGAGATCTTCTGGGAAAATGTCTGGGAAGTTGCAGACTTCCGGAATGTCTTTAATGTTCTTTGGTTCTTGCTTCTGGTCTATTACGTGGGCTAGAAAGGCATGGTATTCCTTGCGAAGATATTTTTGTGCTTTAATACAGGAGATGATTTGCAAATTTGAACTAGGTTTATCTCCATATATGATAAGATTTTCACCGTTGGGCAGATTGAGACGAACGGCCTTTTCATGGCAAAGAATGTCGGCATGGTGAAGACTCAACCAGTCCATACCGATGATTACATCAAAACTTCTTATCGAAATGGGCATAAGGTCGATTTAAAATAAGTGTTCGTTTAAATTTAATGTGCACCCAACGTACATATCACTTGTGCTTTCTGTTTTTCCATTAGCCATTTCTACAGTGAATATTTTATGAAGTGGTTGGGGTCTTTGGTTAAGTAGATGTTTGAATTTATGACTCACAAAACTTCTCTCCGCACCGCAGTCAAAGAGTATGTATGCATAAATGTTGTCGAGGAGAAACGTACCCGTAACTACTGTTGGATCAGTTATTGCTTCATTTTGACCTATCGCCAGCACTCTCCCAATACCACCAACATTCCTTGTCTTGGGGCAGTCCCTCTTGAAATTCCCGGTTTCTCCACATCCATAACATGCTTGGCTTACCCCAGTACCATGAACTTGAGTGACTGGCCGCGCTGGCGCTTTACAGAAACGGGCAGTGTGCCCTTTCCTGTCGCAGTTCTTACAATACATCTCGCGGCAATTACCGTGGTGATGATAGTTGCATTTTCTGCACTTTGGCAAGTTCCCTGCATATTGTTTTGTTGGCTTCGGGGTTGTAGGAGTTGTGACGGGAGCAGTAACAGCATGAACCGCCACCATTTGTTTCTTTGAAGGTTCTTGCGAGGTTTGCCCCTTTCTCTTTTTCCAGAATTTCTTCTTGTTGTTGTTATTGGCATTGTTATTGTTGTCGTTGTTCCCTTTGGTTGGTTCAGCTACGATAGTCGTGACTCCTTGGCAGACGCCATGATCAATGAGAGATTGCGCCAGTTCCTTGGCACTGTCGAAGGTCATGGGCTTGGAAGCTAGCACACTTCCTCGCAGTTGGGGTGATAATCCCCAGATGTACCTCTCCACTTTTTGGCTTTCTAGAATCAACATCCCAGGACAAAGTGTTATTAAATCGCTGAACCTGTTGGTGTAGCCTGCGATGTCCGAGCCTACCATCGAAAGGTTCCATAATTCTTGTTCAAGCTTCTGAATCTCGCCTCTTGGGCAGTATTCCCGAAGGAGCATTCGCTTCAAGTTTTCCCAACCCATGGAGTTCGCCACCACCAGGGTTAGTGTCTTGACGTGGCTGTTCCACCATGTCAAGACGCGTTCAGAGAATGTACAGGCAGCAAATTTTACTTTGCTTTCTTCAGGGCAGGCGCAAATTTCAAATACGGCTTCCGTTTTCTCTATCCATTGGGACAGAGCCAATACTCCCCCAGTTCCATAAAAGGGAATAGTTTTTCCATTGGTGAAATCTTTGTAAGTGCAGACTCCAGAACGGCCTTGGCTTGGGCCATTTGTAAAGCTATTTATTCCTCCTCCTGACCCATTGTTGCTCATTTGAGCCATCGCCACGGTTACAGCGGCTGTTACAGCAGTTTGGAACATAGCTGCATCCATAGTTGGAGGAGGTGGTGGAGGTGGTGCTGGAGTTGAGTTTCTGCGTGTTGATCTACGAGGAGGCATGTTTTGGTAGAGAAAATAAGAACGAATACTATAAGTTTCTAATGTTTTGACAATCGTGTAGTTGAGGGTTAGTCGTATCTTGTAATTTGTTTTGACTTTAGTTTTTGGTTTCAAATTAAATACAACAATTTAATTAATTTCAGAGGTTTCGAGAGGTATATAAAGAAGTACTGCATATTTATATATATGTCACACCTAAGGTGTGTTACATTATGCTTCTAGTTTTAGGAAAATTTGACCTATCTAGAGGTCTCCGTTTACAGATACAAAAGAAAATAAGAGAAAAACTTTATCCGAGGTCCTAGTTTATATCAAAATTGTTGGAGCTTGAACAAACTCTACTTGTGGAGTTTGGAGCTGGATTCGGCATCTGACCGTTTGACTCCCATCAGTCGCCTCTCGAAATCTGCTTGTTGTTCTTTCATCTCTCTTATTTCGTCTAGAGCTGTTATCATTTGGTTCTGAAGTGTTCCCGTATAGATTTGGGTATTCTCATGTAGTCCTTCCAAATGGCGGATGTCAGCGGCGTTACCTTGGGTAGCAGCATTGATCTCGCGAACTCTGGCTGCTTGTTGGTCTGCCTGGTAGTTCTGGTTAGTTATAGCGTTCACGACAATAAGAAGTGCTCGATCAGCTGAGCCTCCCCCACTTACGTTGTAAAAATCCTGACACATGCCGAATGGAGGGCGTACACCTTGCTGACGGCTCCAGTAGTAGAGGTGGCTTCCCCAGATGGGAATGGGTCCCGGTTGATATGGTCTGATTACGGGAGGATGGGGGATGGGAGGGTCGATTACTTCCGGTTCGGAGTCTGTTCTGCTAGAAATTTCCACGATCTCCTCGTCGACTTCGTATTCTTCTCCGACTTCAATTTCGAATTCTTCTTCGACTCCCTCCTTGAACTCTTCTTCGATCTCCTCTGGGTCTTCCTCCGGGTCCTCTTCTATCCAGCCGCCGTTACCTTGATTTAGGTAGTAGGGGTCTCCCGGTAAAGGAAATCCGGCCATTTGTATGTACTGGGATAGAGGTATGAGATTTTTATAAGAAAAGAAATTTCTATTTAACGACTTCCTAAGCCTATTTATATCTTTACTGAGCACAATATTTTATCGTTCAATTATTTTTAACAATAGACTTATAGTATTTCAATTTAGCGAATCTAGATTTTATAAGTTTTTGGCTTGTTGACTACTACGACCATTCCTCGACGTACATTGGTCAAATCCAGGATAAATATAGTTGATCAGGCTATATTTATTCTTGATTTGATTACATACCCCAAGGCTCAATCGTGGTATCGCAACTTGCCATACTACTTTTTAGAAAAACTTGTCATGATACGAGGCTGATATGTGCGGGTAAAAATGTATATCTTTAAAGAAAATATATTTCTATGAAAATGTTTTTATAAGAGGGTTTTTGGTTCCCGTTGTATTTATAGTTTGTATATCTTATGTGGTTTGATATACTTAGTTCACTATAAACCTGGCTCTGATACCAATCTGTCACACCCCCAAACCAGAATGGCGGAAACATTCGGGGGTGGATGACTTCACGTAGTATCACAACAATTGAATATTGTAAAGAAAGTAACACAACCATCATATATATAAAATGAAAACGTATATTGTTGCGTTATACATGTTATTAAAAGAATATTACAATATGATGATAAATGTTCCATAATGAAAACATCCTTTGTGTTCCCTCTTCCAAAAGCTGGTAGTTACCTGTATCACTGATTTCCTGAGAAATACAAGTGGTTTTGAAAAGTGTCAACAATTAAGTTGGTGAGTTCATGAGTGTTTCGAGTTGAAAAGTATATCCTTTTTGGTAGTAAATTGGTAAACGAGGTTTTTAGAAAGTCCAATATTTTCTTGTAAGATGATTCAAAAGTTTCCAAAGTTGGAATGTGTTAGTATCTTTTATACTCGGATGATAAAAACAACTTTGTATAAAAATAATGTAGAAAACCGCAATGCACATATGAATCTCGTAAATCAATCTTGTTTTATACTTTTTATGTGAGTTTTATAACCATACTATTGACACTGACAGCCTGTAACAACATTCTTCAGGTGTTGCAGTGTTATGACATTTGTCCCCCCAGACCTGCTGGTCTAACTATAGCTAGTAGTTTAGGTGCGGGATTGTCAATCCCGTATAGATCTATACACAAGTATCACGCTCTCCCTCCAAGAGATTATGGTATATAATACAGGACTTGAAATGCATACAAAAATGTACGTTGAAGTTTAAATATCTCACATTGCCTAGTATAAGTAGATTTACAATGAAATGACCTTACTTCTTTTGAAAGTGTTTCGTTTTTCAAGATGTATATGAAAAATGTAGGACTGACTTGTTAACTATACCCATTATAGTTTTTCAGATAGTATGTTCCATTTAGTAGAAATAACTTAGTGACATAATCGCTCTTGTATACATAAGATGTTTGTATCGATATTCGAAGATAGAAATTTCATTTATGTTTATAAAACGATACTTTTAACGTGTAATGTACTTGTATTCCCCCCCCCCCCCTAAAACATGAAAAAGAATTGAAAAGTAGGGGTATGAACTCACCCGTTAAGTTTGAAGAGAGGGACTAGAGTTAAGTAGAACTTCGATCGCGGATAGTTGCGTCGTCGGGCTCTTCGGGGATCTCTGCAACGTAAGTCATTCGTCGGGGGCTCGAGTGCGGAAACCGAGGTGAGGGGAGGGTCTCTGGAGCTTAGAAGTATGAGAGAATGACTGAGGGCTTGTGATTTGTGTGCAAAAACTCGAGCTTATGCCTTCTATTTATAGGACTGGAAACCCTCGTACGCGACGCGTACCTCCGAAGTACGCGGGGCGTAGTCAGTACGTGGGGCGTACTGAGGTTACGTGGGGCGTAACAATGCGTCATGGCTTACGACTCCTGGCTAGCTAAGCGTAGCTTGGGCGGGCCGATGGGACTCGACTCTGGGTCTAGTACGCCGGGCGTACTCCCAGAGAACGCGGGGTGTAATCCGCCCTGTCCTCTTCTAAATTCCGTAACTTTCGCGTACGAGCTCCGTTTTTCGTGTTCTTTATATCCACGCGTAGGTGAGATTATGCTCTACAACTTTCATTTAGACTCCATCGGCTAGTTTTGTCTTTATTTTTAATGATATATTTTTAATAGGCCGGGCCTCCTAAAGTTCGTTTAAAAACTCATAGGTTCTTTATTCGACTTCGGTTTTTGTTTGTCTTCTCATCCATTTGTTCCTATTGCGGAGATCTTCAACTCTCATTTGGATTGAGTTAGCTAATTTACACTCGATCTTAAATTCGAGTTTTTAGCCCTCTACTACTGTTATGAAACTTCGAAAATTCGTAACTTCTTCATACGAGGTCCAATTTGGGCGATCTTTTTATGCACGCTCACCTTTTAACGAGATCTACGATTTTTGTTTAGATACTTAAGGCTAAAATGCACATTATTGAGATTTTACTTTTTACGTCAAATAATTGTTTTAATGGCGTGTCGTAATTATACAAGTGGTTATAATTTCTTCAATATAACCTGATTTTGAGCGTTCTCTATGTTTTCGGAAACCATGACACGTTATCTAGTATTTGACACGTTATCTACTTTATTTTCAAGGTTAATTTAGTTGTATTTGACTTTTGAGCGTTACAATGCTTTTGGAAAATATAGGGTTGTCACAATTTCCCTGATTGTTTCAATGTGTTTATCATGGTGAAGTGCAAACCATCTTAAAATCAAAAACAAATTATTGAATTTAGAAAGAGATGAAAGATTTATGAATCAGTTTCTAGGGTTTTGAATGCACAGATCTGAATCGAGATTAAATTTGAGTTCTTCTGTGAAGAGGCTTTTTTGGCGGAAGGAAGATGTAACATGAAGAGATATTGAATGACGGTGGATTATTTTGGCGGATAAAAGATATATTGTCAAAACTACCCCTCAGTGTCCTTCCCCTAATCCTGAAGTTTGATCAAATTGCAAAATTGCCACCGCCTATATTGTTTTAATTTAAGTTAATTCTACCCATAGATTATTATAGATTAGTCGTTCAGATTTTGTCCCCACGTCTCACAAAATATTATTGTCTCACATGAACTCAACCATATATATATATATATATATATATATATATATATATATATATATATATATATATATATATATATATATATATATACCTTAATATACATATTTGGTCAAAGGCTGAAATTTAAGAGGTACAAGCCTTAATGCATTATGTACACTCATTTTATGCATCATATAATCCTAAATCTTACTTTGGTTAACATTTGAAAAAGTCATAATCCATATTTTGAATTTATAAAATTTAAGATAAGATTTGACCCAGAATTGCTATTGAATCGGTCAACGTATAGAAAAAGTCAAGATAAGAATGGAAGAATGATTATCAGCTTATCTACCGGGATTTTGACCAAGTCCCCTGTAATCCCTAAGTTGAATAATTCATGCCTTCCCTATATTTCAGCCGATCGAGTTTATAAAATACCAAAGCTTCCCATCATCCTTTATTTGTGAAACCCTAATCGATTCTAGCCACCTATTTCAACCGTTATCCACCATCTTCACCAAATTCTAATTACCACCTCAACCACTATCGCACTTTATCTGACCACCATTCACCACCGCCTCCTTCTATTCTCTCTAACTCCATCGGTTAATCTGGAATCAATGTTTCTCCAGCAGCTACTACCAAACGACAACAATGTCCATCTTTTCTACCTTCTCCCCCATCGGTATTCAACTTGCATTAACGATTTCTCACTATTTAACTCCACTACATATTGTATGTATCTCTGCCATCCCGGCGAAGTGTTGTTACAATTGGGAGATTTTGAACCCTAAGAAAACAGGTACGTTAATCTTTTTGATCTCCAATCAACAAATTCTAAGTTTTGACTATTTTCCTTATTTTTTCTATGATTTGTGTTTTTTGTTTCCCCCTTTTTCGCTCATCTTCTTTGTCACATATTAGTAACCCCACATGTTTTGAACATTTATACATTGTTAACAACGTAAAACATCCAACTATTTGTGCAAAAGAACTAATAATCTCTAAAAACGAATTTCTGAAAAAACTATTCTCACCCGTCGCTTGGCGCGGGTAAACGGCTAGTATATATATATATATATATATATATATATATATATATATATATATATATATATATATATATATATATATATATATATATATATATATATATTTATCAATGGGATACACAATCAAGCACACACAAAAGCACACATTAAAATCTATCATTTAAGGTTCAATCTATCATTTAGGGGTTGTTTGATAGTTGCTGAATGAGTAAGAAATTCTGACTGAGTCTATATTTGACTGAAATCATATTATTTGATTATACCTATGACTGATTATGATAATGAGCATATTACCCTTATGTTGATATTGGTGGAAAACTTATAGTTGCCAATTAAAGCGTACATTTTAACTTTGAATAGATAAACTTATATGTTATTATACAAATGCTTACAAGTTGTCATAAAAGTTACCAAGTAATTAAATATAATCTTGTAATCATATTGAATCAATCACATATCCTAGAGAACTCTATTGCTTAAGAGATTGTACATTGTGCTTCAATCAACTAAAAAAAGGGTTCGGATTTATTTGTAATTTACTGGAACCAACTTTTTTACTCAGAGTATCAACCAAAGGGTATTGTTGTCTTTTAACAACAATGAAGTGGAATTTGTTACCAAAAATATTTACATTTTATTGTAAACACAATTACAAATTTATGCGGTTTTGGTTTATTTACAATTAAGAAAAGATACAAGAGAGGGGCATTATAGTAAATTTACCTGTGGAGTTTATAAGCTGTGCTAAAGACAATGAATTAACGCACAGAAGCTGCAAAAAAAGGAAGAAACTTTTGTCAAATTCAAAGAACACTATTTTCTTTTAGACTAAATTGAATTATTTGCATGATTCATTCTAAATTACAAATCACAAAATATCCAGCTAGAAAAGGAAGTGTTATGTTGAAAGATAAAAAAATAAATTAAAACATAGAAAGATATCAATCATACCCATATGTGGCCATTCTCTTGTTGCTTTCTTCAAAATAATAATAACTAGTGTTGGCGAAAAGGAGAAAGACAACAAAATAATCATTCCCAATTATGTGATTGATATAGAGGATTGAGAGAGATAGATATCGTTTTCATATAATGAAGGAATAAAAATTCTTATTGTTGTCTACAAGCATTTAGATCTCCATATCCTACTCTTATATCAACTTATCAGCAATCTCATGAACTGCATCATATTCTTCCTATTATAAATAGATAAATTTAAACAAGATATAACTTGATATTTGAATGAAAAGCAAAAACAGTGACATTTATATCCCAAATCATTGAGGTATATTTCATTCAAGCATTTAACAAATACTTTGCATGCAAATATAAAAATTTAGTATAATCCTCAAAAATGATTGAAGCTGCTAGGAAGAAGTGAAGAATGAAAGAGGCAATTAGGCGCGCTTAAGTGTATCTGAGTTCATAAATAAACATAGATTTACACAGAAGCCTAAATTTTAGGATATAATTCCTATCAAACAGAGCATCAAGTCGATGGAATAAAGTCCACAAACTATAAACAATTACTTTGAAATTCATCTCATGTTCAGAATGGGAAATAGCGGTGGCAACCATATGAAGATCACGTCCATGATCTTCATCCAATGATACATCATCACTGCTCACAGTGGACAAACGGCCTTGAACACGATTTACGCTACAGAAATTTCTCTGAACGATCAGGGCCGGTCCAGACGGTGGGCAACCCGGGCGACCGCCCAGGGCCCACGACTCCAGGGGCCTATAATTTCTGGGCCATGTAGTGTATACATATAAAACAATTATTACAAACATGAGTTTTAGGGACTAAAGTTGGCTCAAAATCAAACCAGTTCAAAAAATAAACAATTTGACTTTCTTATTATTGCTAATTGAACGTGTTTATAACCAAGAGTAAATGATATTTTTTTAGTTTTTATTATATGTGTCTTTAAGGGACCATTTTTTTTTCTTTTCGCCCCGGGCCCCTTATACGGTTGGACCGGCTCTGTGAACGATCAATACAACAAAAACAGTCTCCAGCTATGAATTAAATTGAAGTCGAAGTCAACCTTCCAGACGGTGCTCAATTTTTATTTATTTATTTATTTTTATTTTTTTTATATATATATATAAAAATTGTTATATTCATAAGATAATACAAATTATTATGACATCTGTGTATTTTAAGGTTTTATTTTTATCTTTGTTCCTAGAGCAAAATATGTTTGGAATGATTGAACGAACCTGACGATGTTAAATTCAATTGACTTTCTATCCTTATTTTTCTAGTAGTTAAGTGACAAACAAAAGATGTATTAAAATGTGATTTTAAAAAAAAAAAAAAATTAAATAAAGGAAATAAGAATTATTTTATTTTATTTTAATTTAAGTTTTGATTTTTTGCAGGATATGTCCCCTTTAAATTGTATTTCAGAACCTAACCATTTTGATAAAATAGATAAGGAAAAATTTTAAATAAATTATTTGAACACAAATTTTAAATAAATTATTTGAACATATATTTAGTCAGTGACTTTTTTTTTGTCTATATTTCCCATTGAAGTTGTTTAACCGTTCAAAAAACATGAATATAACATGCAATAGTAGGTTTAGCCGGTTTCTGGTATATTTGACTGCTCCGACAAAGCTCTGGTCATCTTCTTCGGCGTTCATGATTTTTCCAACGAACATAAGAATTCAGGTCTGTTCTCTCCTTATGTCTCTTTGTGAGATCTTAACAAATTTCGAACATAAACTCATATGGGTTTTCTATTTTCAAACTCAAGAACTCAAACCTAGAAATCAATTCATCTTCTTCTATTCAAATTCAAGAACACGCATCATAATTTCTTATTCTAAAAACGATTTTTAAATGTAGGGTTTGTTCATAGTGATCTTGATAGTTTATATGGTTCGTCAGTTGTTCATCGTGTTCTCGAAAGTTTCTGCAGATTTAAGTGTGCGTATGTTAGATCAGAACACGGACCCACATCTTCAAAATTTAAACATGAAATCATTTATGGGTATTAACACAAATCATATATATTCTAGATTTATGTTCACTTTCAACCTCGATTTCTGGGTTTGAAAACTCTAACTCGAGTTCATTTCCAAGCTCATTAAACCTTTAAGAACTCGCCAGATCTTCAATCTCGATTTTAAGAAAACCACCACATGTAAGTGTGTTCATCTCCTAGGAACCCAAAACACACAAACTTGATTTCTTCTTTGTTCTTGGAAACCGATTTCTGGGTTTTAAACCCCTAACTCGACTAAGGGTTTCTCTTGAGTTTGATTTTTGGTCTTTATGTGTTTCTGGAAACCACACACAGAGTAATAGGTATGGTTTTATCTGTGTGTGTTGAAGATTATTTAGTGTGTTCATCTGATCTAAGATTCTTGAGTTTATGTGTTCATCAAATCTGATTTTGTGTTCATGTGATATTTAAATACACAACTTACCAAAAAAAATGTAGATGCATATCTTGTAGCAGCTGTTCGATTTTCAAACTCAAGAACCCAAAACACAAAAAATACGATATTGGATGAACATGTTGTCGCAAGTGGCCGGAAAAATCAGAAAGTCGGAGTGTCGCCAAAGAAGATGACCGGAGTTTTGTTAAGCAGTCAAATATGCTGAAAACCAGCTAAACCTGCTATTGCAGGTCATAAGGATGTTTTTTGAAAGGTTCATCAAGTTCAATTAGAAAATATGAACAAAAAAATGAGTAACTAAATATGTACAAATCGAAAAATAAATTACACTTTTATGTAATTATTTCCATAAATAATTTGTGGACCATTCTATTTAGAGAGATTACTAGCAGAAAAGTTATCTTTAAAGACAACATTATGTTCTTTCTAAAAGGTTCGCCATTAGAAAAAAAGATTTTTTTGTGATAGCAATGTTTGTTTGAATGAAATATATGTAATAAGAAAAATTAATTATACAAACTAAAAATTATATTTTGGCCTAAGATGTTATCTATCGTTGTTCTTAGTAAAATTACCATGGCTTCTATTAACTGTGATATATTGTACTCCAAACCACACATCACATCGTTGCTGCCTCCGATGTTCTTCTACCGTTGTTACCTTCGATGTTCTTTTACAAGAGTTTTCCTCTGGTAATTTATGCAGTATGATGGTAAGTGATTCAGATCACGATGGATGCCAAAGAATGAATGGGAGGAAAGGACATACATTGTTACACCACCAAACCGAGACGGCGAAAACGTTCGGGGCGGAGGATGTCATGTTTAGTATTACAATAATTGTATAATAGAAATCAAAGCAAACATGATCATTACATTGATAAAGTAGAGTGTTTACATATGTTCATCACATTGTTTGTATGACATCAAAATGTTTAACAAAACATAAAAAAATGTTTAAAAAAACATAAAAGATGTGACTCTGGAACCTTCGTCTTCTCAAAATCCTGTGGGTATACCTGTCTTATCGGTTCACTAAGAATACAAGTGATCTTGAAGGTGCATCAATATTTAAGTTGGTGAGTTCATAAGTATGTTTTCGTGCTATAAAACATGTCTTTGTACATTGAAAATACTAGTGAGTTTCTCAAGAAAATCCAATATTTTCTATAGTGAAAGTAGTGTAGTCATGTATGTTTCTTGTATTTATATACTGTATTAGTGTACTTTGTGTTAGAAAAATAGTGTATTGCATCTGTATTTGTATGTAACACCCTTGCATGAATTCCTGGATACCACCAGTTATAGCGAAAGTAGTGTATTGTATTAGTGTCTGTATAAAAGCTTAGTATGAAAACATGGCATTTACCAATTGTAGAGTAAGTAGTGTACCATTGTAGTGTTTGCATGAAAACCATGTATGCATGCCTGGTTGTTACCAACTGTAGAGTAAAGTAGTATACCATAGTTTTTTTGTAATTAAAAATAAAACTGTTTGAAGTAGAGTTAATCCCGTAAACATACTTGATAGGTAAACTGTTGTGAGTTTTAGATAACCATGGTAATATGACCTAGTGGTCTCTACCACGTTCTTAAGGCGACGATATTATGACATTTGTCACCCCAGGCATGTGAGCCGGAGCCGGAGCGTGAGATGCGTGAGCAGCACCCGGAGTTGTTTGTCGAGTAAGACTTCGAGGAAGAAGTCTAATTCTAGTAGGGGAGAATTGTAACATCCGGATTCCAAGGTATATTATTCTAATATTTTATTTTTGGATTATGTGAAGGAACTCGGCGAGTTGATGCTTAGACTCGCTGAGTAGGATCGCAAATTATCATCCGAGTTCGCGACTGGACTCGGCGAGTCCACACTGTTTAATGAAACCCTAATCCCCCAGTTTTGGAGCTTATTTAAGGGCACTCATAGCCTCCCATTGCGGCTACCAGCCCCTTGAGAGAACCCTAAGTGAGCTAAATCATTTGTGAGGAAGGAGAAGCTATATTTGGTCTTTCTATCTTTGGTTTAGCAAGAAGAAGGTGATCAAGAGCAAGAGGAGACTGAAGGAGGTGCGATTCTAGTGGTTTCAGAGCCCAGAGACTTCATCTTGAAGTATTTATTCGGATCTTCTTCAGTTTTGGTGTTGATTCTTAGAGTTAGGGTTTTCTAACCCTTTTTTTGAGGATGTTTATGTGGAGCAATTGGTCCCTTCTCAAGTCTATGCTTTGGATCTGGACTCAAAGAGGTCCAGAGACCTTAACCCTTGGAGCTTTATGAGTTATTTTGGGAGTCATGAACTTAGATTGTCATTTTTGGGGCTAAATCACCAAATGGTATCATCTAGATGATATATGAGTGTCAAGGTCTGGACTTTACGTGATTAGTATGCTTGGGATGGCTAGATCTATGGATTAGAGGAACGGATCTGACCTCAGGAGGTCAATGGAGTTTGTGCATGGCATGTACTCGACGAGTTAAGTCGGGGTGGCCCCGCAATTCATGCCTGGGGACTCGTCGAGTAAAGGGAGGGAATCAACGCGTCAAACCGGACTAAAGAGTTAGTGGACACATGTAGACTCGCCGAGTCGCCAATGTGCACTCGATGAGTCGAGTCAAAGTTGACCGTTGACTTCCGTTGACTTTTAGGGTTTGGTCAACAATTGTACTTTTGGATTAGAAAGGGGTAAAATGGTCTTTTACCCTTCTATGGATTTTAGGAAGGGGTGTAGTCTAGCCTTGAGAGCTATCAATGATTTAAATAATTACCTTATTAGGCAGGGCTAGGTCGTTATTTCGAGGTTCAAATATACCGAGTTGTGACATTCTGAGACATTCCCGAGGTGAGTCTTCTCACTATACATTACCTAGTGTTGAAACCCTGAGTAGACCGGAGGGTCTTATATGTTATGTGTTATGTGCTATTTGTGTATATGTGTTTGTGATATTTGTATGCTATGTGATATAGACCGGACCGGAGGATCCAATGATATAGACCGGGCCGGAGGGTCCAACGAGACAGACCGGGTCGAAGGACCCAACGATACGGAACTGGAGGGTTCCGTTGAGACACATTAACCAGAGGGTCATATTGTAGCCTTGAGTGACGTATCTGTTGTATGTGGTATTTTGGGGAACTCACTAAGCAATTATGCTTACCATGTTGTATGAAATGTGTTTCCAGTACCAACGAGGATCACGGGAAGGCGCCAACTTGATTGTACACATTGTTGGAGTATTTTGATGAGATTCCAGGGATATGTTTTTGATTACTTATATTTTGAGATGGATGTTTATGATTTGAGATACATTTTGATTTTCTTTATGAGTTATGAAATTTGAAAATTTTGTTTTGAAAATTCGGTGTTACATGAATGAGTTTGGCCATAAATACTTGAAGATTGAAAGGATTTGGGCATGTTCACGTTTGAAGATTGAGGGAGTTTTGAGGGTGTTTATTGTTGGAAATGAGTGAAATGAATTGAGCAGGGTGTAAACACACACAATACAGGAAGTGTTTACGAATGAATTGATGTTGGGTCTAAGGTTTTTACAATTGATTATTGGGCTTGAAATGGTTATTAGCCCATTAGGGGGGTGTTCACGGCCATAAAGCCACCATGAACACCTTTATTTTTCTTTGTTTGGCCATAAACAACTCCATCCTTACATTATTGGACTGTGAACTCCAAGGGAGTTCACTTTTTGGACCGTGAAGTCCTATTTAGGAAAGATGTTTGGCCATAAACCTCATTTTGGGGTGTTTTCATGACTTAAACTTTGGATTTACTCAAGAATAACCCCTTAACTTTATGTTAGTGTAAGTTTGGATCAATCATGTGTGATTTAATACTAGGTGTTGGTCTTTTAGTACCTTACATCTATGATTTTCACATGTATTTGTATATAAGTTAAATGAACACACTTGGAGATTAAAGTTTTATTAAAAGGAAATACAAGATGTCACATCATCCTACCGTATAGAGTACAATCATGGACTTGGAAAAAGAAGCGAGTACTTTTGTTGCATCTGATCTTCTCGCTCCCAAGTGAATTTAGGTCCTCGCTTGGCATTCCAACGAACCTTCACTATCGGTTTGCGACTTTGTTTCGTTTGATTAACTTCTATATTGATGATCTCTACTGGTTCTTCCACGAAGTTAAGACTCCCATTTATCTCGATTTCATCGAGTGGAATCACAAGAGTCTTGTCAGATAGATGTTTCTTTAGATTTGATATGTGGAAGACTAGGTGTACGTTGCTAAGTCCTTGTCGTAAACGAAGTTTGTAAGATACGGGGCCAATCCTAGCGAGGATCTCAAATGACCCAAGGTACCTCGAATTTAGCTTTCCATGCTTTCTAAAGTGTATCATGCCTTTTCAGGATGAGACCTTCAACAGAACGTGGTCACCATCTTGGAATTCCAAAGGTTTTCGCCTTTTGTCTGCGTAGCTCTTTTGCCTATCTCTTGAAGCTTTCAACCATTCACAGATTTGTACTATCTTTTCTGTGGTTTCTCGGACGATTTTTGGGTCAGTGAGAGTACTGTCAGAAATTTTCCCTTTAGCTAGCTGCGTGTCACCCACCTCAGCTCAACACAGAGGGGATCTGCACTTACGGTCATAGAGGGCTTCGAATGGAGTAGCCTTGATGCTAGTGTGATAGTTGTTATATAAAAACTCGACCAGTGGAAAATGGGTGTCCCATTCCTTACCAAAGTCGATCACACAAGAACTTAACATATCTTCCAGCGTTTGAATGATTCTCTCACTCTGCTCGTCAGTTTGAGGATGATAAGTTGTGCTCTTGTCCAACTTAGTTCCAAGAGCCTTCTGTAGGGACTGCCAGAATCGTGAGGTGAATCTACTATATCTTTCCGAGATAATAGATATGGGCAGACCATGCAGTCGCACTACCTCTCGGATGTAGGTTCTAGTTAGCTTCTCCATTGTGTCTATCTCTTTGATTCGCATGAAGTCGGCGGACTTGATTAGTTTATAAACGATTACCAAAATAGTGTCATGTCCACTCGGGGTCTTGGGTAATTTGGTGATGAAGTTCATTGTAATTCTTTCCCACTTCCACGCAGGTATTTTTGGCTGCTAGAGTAAACCTGAGGGCTTCTGATATTCTACCTTGACTTTGACACAAGTTAGGCACTTACGCACGTAGGTAGCAATCTCTGCTTTCATTTTTGGCCACCAATAGAGTTTCGTTAGATCCAGATACATCTTATCTGAACTTGGGTGGATAGAGTATCGAGTTTTTGGGCTTTATCCATGATAACCTCCTTGTAACCACTAAACTTTAGGGTCCAGATTCGGTCCATGAAATAATGAACTCCATCTCCCTTGATCTCAAAGTTCTTCTCCATCCCTCGTAAGGCTTCACCCGCCAAATTTTTTGGTTTAAAGGCTTCATGTTGAGCCTCTTTGATTTGGGTGGACAAGTGGGAATGGATTTTCATGGTTAGTACTTTCACCTTACGGCTTGAGTATTCCTTCCGGCTAAGGGTATCCGCTACTACATTGACATTACCTGGATGATTGCGAATTTCACACTCTGTAATCGTTGAGTAGCTCTACCCATCGTCGTTGTCTCATGTTGAGCTCCGTTTGATCAAGGATGTGTTGAAGGCTTTTGTGGTAGATGATGATAGTGCACTTGGTACCATATAGGTAATGTCTCTAGATTTTGGGGCAAAGACCATTGCTCCCAGTTCCCGATCGTGAGTAGTGTAGTTCACTTCGTGTACTTTAAGCTGTCTCAAGGCATAATCAATAACTTTTCTTCGCTGCATAAGTACACATCGTAGACCCTGGTTGGATGCATCGCAATACACAACAAACTCCTCTGTCCCTTCTGGAAGTGACAGTATGGGCACACTGCACATGGCCTATTTTAGTGACTGGAACACAGTGTCTTGCTTCTCTCCCCAACTAAAGGTTACACCCTTCTGAGTCAGTGTGGTAATCAGTTTAGCAATTCTAGAGAAGTTTTGTATAAACCTGCGATAGTAGCTAGCACGACCTAAGAATTGATGGATTTCTGTGGGTGTTCTAGGTGCTGACCAATTCTCGATTGCCTATACTTTGGAAGGGTCCACATGTATGCCTTCTTTGCTAAACTCGTGACCCAAGAAAGTTAACTGCTTAATACAGAACTTGCACTTAGAGAATTTCGCGTAGAGTTTTTCTGCCCTCAGTGTTCATAGAACTTGTCTCAAGTGCTGACTGTGTTTTTCCTCGCTTCGTGAATAGATAAGTATATCATTTATGAACTATCACGAACTTGTCTAAGAAGGGTCACACACCCAATTCATTAAGTCCATGAATGCATTAGGTGCGTTGGTTAGACTATAGGGCATCACTACAAACCCGTAGTGACCATATCAAATTCGGAAAGGTGTCTGAGGGACATCACTCTCCTGGACTCATAGCTGATGGTACCCCGATCGCAAGTCTATTTTTGAAAAATATCTCGCTCCCTGTAGTTGGTTAAAGAGGTCGTCAATTATAGGTAGCGAGTAGCGATTTTTGATAGTGAGTTTGTTGAGCTCACGATACTGTATGCACATCCAAAAATATCCATCCTTCTTCTTCACAAACAAGATTGGTGCTCCCCAGGGTTAGAAGCTTGGGCTAATGAATCCCTTGCTAAGAAGTTCGTTCACCTGGCTAGATATTTCCTGCATTTTTTTTCGGTGCTAGACGATAGGGGGATTTGGCTACGGGGGTAGCTCTAGGAATCAAGTCGATTCGGAACTCGACTTGGCGTTTGGGAGGAACTCCTAGAAGATCCTCAAAGAAGATATCAGGGAAGCTACAGACATTGGGAATGCTCTCAAGGTCTTTAACTTCTTGTTTCTCCTTAACTACATGGGCTAGGAATGAGTGATACTCCTTTCGCAGGTATTTTTGGGCTTTGATGCACAAGACGATTCGAAGATTTGTGGTAAGTTTGTCACCATAGATAACGAGGGTTTCGCCATTTGGAAGATTGAGCCAAATGGATTTTTCATAGTAAAGGATATCGGCACGATTTGGACTTAGCCAATGCATGCCGTTGATGACATCGAAGCTCTTTATGGAAATCGACATAAGATCGATAGGAAAGGAATAGTCATCTAGAGTGAGAGTACATCCTATGAATATGTCGTTAGTGCTATCTTTCTTTCTATTAGCCATCTCGACAGTGAACTTTTCGTTTAGTGGTTGGGACTTGTGTTTGAGTAAGTTCTTAAATCCGTGACTCAGAAAACTCCTCTCCGCACCACTATCAAAGAGAATGCATGCATTAGATTTGTTGAAGAGGAACGTACCCGTGACAACAGTGGGGTCTACAACTGCTTCCTCCTGACCCATGGCTAGCACTTTCCCCGTGTTTCTGAAGTCTCTTGCTTTGGGGCAATTCCGCTTGTAGTGCCCAGTTTCACGGTACCCATAACAGGCTTGGCTAATTCTAGCTTCGGAAGTCTTGGCATTTGGTTATGTTGGTGCCTTGCAGAAGTGGGCCGTATGCCCCTTCTTGTTACAGTTAGTGAATTGTAACTCTCAGCAAGGCCCATGATGATGAAATTTACATTTGTTGCACCTAGGGAGGGTTCTGGCGTATCGGTTGTAAGGTGTTGAGTAGTGGGGGTTGCAGCAGAAATGGTAGCAACATGGACTACTGCTATTTGTTGCTTCTTTGAGGGCTCTTGTGAAGATTGGCCTTTGTGTTTGTTAAAAAACTTTTTCTTTCCACTGTTGCTCTCCTTGGGCTGTTCTAGAATAACTGTCATGACATCTTGGTGACCCCCATGATCTATCAGTGTCTGCGCCAGGTGCTTGGCGCTATCAAATGTGAGTGGTTTGGCAACTAGAACATTCCCTTGGGTTGGGGGAGTCAGTCCCCAAATATATCTCTCTACTTTCTTGCTCTTCGGGGTGATCATTCGGAGACAAAGTAGAGCTAGATCACTAAATCTAGCTGTGTATGCAACAATGTCGGAACCCTTCATCTTCAGGTTCCAGAGTTCTTGCTCCAGCTTTTTCATTTTCACCTAGGTAAGTATTCAGCAAGCATTAACTCCCTTAAATCATCCTAACACATAGCATTGGCAACCGGAAGAGTTAGGGATTTGAATTGGCCTTTCCACTGAGTTAGCGCTCTATCTGTGAAGGTGCACGCGACAAATTTCACCTTGCTTTCCTCGGGGCACACACAGAGATCAAGTATTGATTCAATTTTCTCAAACCAATGGGTTAAAGAAATGGCACCTGCAGTTCCATCGAAGGACTTGGGCATCGCATCCATGAAATCCTTGTAGGAAGACTCCCTCGGGTGTCCCTGGCTATCTCCCTGATTGGAAGGGTTGGCACCACTACCAGCCCCGCTTGTGCCACTTGCATTAATCTGTCACATTGCGGCAGCCACGAGGGCTGTAACTGCTGTCTAGAACACAATAGGGTCATACTGAGGAGGTAATAGTGGTGCTGGATTGTTGTTCTTTCGGATGGACTTCTTATTTAGAGGCATCTTTCTCTAAAATAAATTAAGAGAAAAACTAAGATAAGTCCTCTATGGTGGTCAGGAGTCAGGTCATATTGAACAGTGTATATCTTATCTTGACAGTTATAGTGTTCTATCAAGCGATTTATAGTGGAAGTCTACTTAATACAAGTAAACAATCACCATGAAATTTTATAGTAACACTTGAAATGAAACTTGTATACATTGATTTGTGTCTGAGCACTCTGTAACCACATAGTGTATACAAATTATATATAACTAAGACCAAATAAACCTTCAATTAAGTGATCCTACACTAAGGGCACAACCAAACCAGGAACATGAAGTAAGGTTCAATCGCCTATTCTAAGTCTATAAAATATTATTTATATAAAACTTATGTGTATACACTTACTAATTATAGATCTATCAGCAAGAGTTCTTTATTTTCATGTGTTTGGCTCTAGTATCATAGTGCTACAAAATACTCCTATAGTATTTTAGTTTGTATGCTTGTTCTATTGTATCCTTTTGTATGGAGTTGTGTACGTTTTAGACTTTCTGCAACACCACTGTTACTCCTAAACACATGTTGGTCGTATTTCAAATAAATATAGTTGATCATGCTATATTTATTCTAGATATGACTACATAACTGCATAGGTTTGACCGTAGTGTCCAACATCTAAATACTTTTGTTTTGTTCTTATTCGTGATACTGTTTCTGGTATATATGTAGTGTTAGTATACCTATTATGAAATAGTTTAGATTTAAAAGTATACTTTTAGTTCAAAGTGCATCGTCCCCTTAGCGTTAATAGTTGTATACCATGTAAGGTCTGATATACTTAGTTCACTATAAACTATGCTCTGATACATAGCGTTATAGTAGTGAAGTAGAGTAGTGTTTCCCAAACTATACCTGTTATAGTTTGAATAAATGATTTGTTTATGTGTATTATTCTTAGCAAAATAACGTAGTGAATCCCAAACTATACCAATTATAGTTTATTCGTATTATTCTCTAGTGTACTGAAAACGTTTACAATTTAATTGTATGAAAGTGAAATACTGTTATGCTCAACATATTAGAAAAGGGTTAAAATATATAAAATATTTTAGAAAGCGTAGCGAATACTCGTTATGAAACAATTGCAAAGGTTTTTGAAGTAATTAAAAATATTTGTATGACACAATAGACCTGTGTTTTACTTATATCCCCTCCCTAAAATATTAAAAAAATTGAAATCGCAGGGGCATGAACTCACCTTGTATGTGTGTTAATCAAAATTATCGAGTTGTAGTGACGATCCCTCGGGTAAGCATACATGCTAATAACGTTGCCTTGAAATAATTATATTTGACGTCGCGTTTAAATTAATAATAATATTAATTTAATTGATGTGTAAAAATAATGAATTAAGTATAAAGAAACTTACAATAAAGTTGGGAATTAATTGGAAAGTTGTTGAAAAGTGGAAATGGAGTTTTTGGATGGGAAATAGGGGTTTACGGTTGGAACAATGGAGTTTACAGTTGGATCATATGGAATTATGAAGATTTTAATGCCATTTGAAGATTTGAAGATGACTTTGAATGTTCTTGCATGAAATTATGAAGATTTGAATGAGTTTGGGCGTACACACTTGAAGATTGAAAGGATTTGGGGTTGTTCACGTTTGAAGATTGAGAGAGTTTTGAGGGTGCTTATGGTTAGAAATGAGTGAAATGAATTGATCTGGGTGTAAACACACACACACACACAGATATATATATATATATATATATATATATATATATATATATATATATATATATATATATATATATATATATATATATATATGAGGTGTTTACGGTTGATTATTGGGCTTGAAATGATTATTAGCCCATTAAGGGGGTGGTCACGACCATAAAGCAACCGTGAACACCTTTATTCTTATTTTTTTGGTCGTAAACAACTCCATCCCTACATTGTTGGACCATGAACTCCAAGGGAGTTTACTTTTTGGACTGTGAACTTCTATTTAGGAGTGATGTTTGGCCGTAAGCCTCATTTTGGGGTGTTTTCATGACTTAAACTTAGTATTAACTCAAGAATAACCCCTTAAATTTAACCTAGTGTAAGTTTGGATCAATCATGTGTGACTTTATACTAGATGTTGTGCTTTTAGTACCTTACTTCTATGATTTTCACATGTATTTGTATATAAGTTTAATGAACACACTTGGTGATTAGTGTTTTATTAAAATGAACTATAGTTAAATGAACACACTTGGTGATTAGAGTTTTATTAAAATGAAATATGGGTTCTCACATACATTTGGGAGAACAAAAGATGTTCGAAAAAAATAAGAAAAGGTATAACTCTACCTATAAGAATTTGGAGAATGTATCATCAACAATATGTGTAATGAATTTCCATGATAAGATGGAAGTAAAGAATCTCTAGCGATTATGTGGTCGACATACAAAGGTGACAAACATTTACATTGTTAGAAAGATGTCGAAACTAGGTCTTCGTTTTGCTTTTGCCAAGTTTCTTAAAACTCAGAATCAGAAACAACTAATTGTTAAATCTAATAAGATTTGGATAGAAATTTTCATGTGTTTGCAACAATGGCAAGGTTTGATAGAAGAAATATGGAGAAGAAGGATGAGGAAAGAGGTAGTAACAAAAAGTAAAATAAAAGACCAACAATAATAGTGATTATAATGGGATAGGTTCTCAAAAGAAATCTTATGTCTAGCACTTGTTTTCATGACTTGAAAACATGTATTATTACAAGAATAGTATTGTAATTTGCAGGGAACGCGACGCGTAGGTTATCGTGTAACAACCCAAAAATAAAGGGTAAAATTTTCATTTTTCAATACAGTCAAAACACATATATCTTTCAAATCCATGCTTTCCAAAACATTTATAACTCAAACATTTATCAGAGTTTATCCCAAAATCGATTATTATGGAAAAGATGTGTGTGCGCTGCGATCAAGCTGAGCCCTTCCTTTAAAAACCAATGATACCTGAAACCATAAACACCACTATAAACATGAAGCTTAGTGAGTTCCCTAGAGCATACCCTACCCAATCCACATAATCACACAATCATATTAGTTATAAAAGTTACATAAACCACATAAGCCATCTATACAACATATAGGGATGATGTGGACTCGTCCCAGGGTCTTACTCCAGGATGCCATGGGCTTCCCAGATGGTCTTACACCTAAATCTCATGGGCTCTCACACGGTCTTTAATAGGAAAGCCATGGGCTCTCCACATGGTCTTACATCTGGGTGCCTTGGGCTCTACCATGGTTTTTAATAGGAAAGCCATGAGCTCTCCACATGGTCTTACATCCACGTACAGTGGGCTCTCCCATGGTCTTCCATACAAGCATACAAGACATACAACTAGCATACTTCCTAGCACATAACCAAGTATCATGCCACATAATACAACTTCAGCTAATGTACGACATATCATAAAATCGGCTGACCTTGGTTCCTTCGACCCATTGGTATGGTGAGGATACTCACCTCTCAAGGATGCTAAACTAATAAGATAAGATCAGATATGTCCTAACACACAGCCCTAACTAAACGACCTATAATCATCATGTGATTAACCTGTCAAAATCCCGAAATACTAGAAATACCCTTCTGGTCAAACTTGGTTAACCATGGTTAAAGTACAAGTCAACATTCAAGGTTAACAGTCCATGTTGACCCCAACTTGTCGAGTGCATCCAGCAACTCGTCGAGTTCCTTCAGAATAAATACAACTGAAATCCTGAATCAACCCGCCGACTTACCTAAGTGACTCGTCTAGGTCCTTCATCTATAGATGACCGAAAACTGATGTAGATCGAAAACTCGAATCTGTCACCGAAATCACTCAGAATCTCGAAAACGGATAAACCCTACCCGACTCATCGAGTTGGATAAGCAACTCGTCGAGTCCCTTTAGTCCTTTATGTGATAATTCCTTTCTAGTGGAATCCAAGGTTCCAAATTACAGATCCATTCCCTTATGGTGTAGTTACCATGTAAAGTTGCAAACTTTACGTGCACGCAAGGCATCAAAGGCTAAAACCACTTAATCAAATCTTGTCAAGGGACTTAGAGCATTAAGGAGGGCCAAGACTTGATTAAGTTGGCAACTTTAAGTCCCCAAAGGCCCTGAAATGTCCATATCTAAAGCCATATCTTCATATCATGCTCAAAACCAAGAATGGTACCAAACTAGATTAAGAAGGCCATAAACTTTCATAGAAGAAGATCTAAGTGAACATCAAGGTTTCGACTTTATACCTTAAAATGGTTACCTCAGCAGAGTAAACACCGGATCTATATCCTCTCCTTTCAGCTATGCACCAACCACTTCTAGCTTCTTCACATAAACACCAAAAAGGCACTCCTTAGGCCCTCACACACTCAAATAGGAGATGAGACACGATTTAGGGTTTCTATAGACAAAGGAGTTATAAGGGAGGCTACAAGTGAAGCTTAAGGCACTTAAATAGGGTACAAACCCTGAAAAACAAGGTTATCCTTTTCAGTGTCTACTCGTCGAGTTGAGGCCTTCCAACTCATCAAGTAGATCCTTCTTTACACATCCAACTGATATCAACTCGACGAGTTGGAACTCCCTAACTCGTCGAGTTCCAACCCAAAAGTCTAAAAATGCTGAAAACTGAATAACCCATAAACCAAGTGTTACATATCAGTACACGACGCATGTGGTCAAAGTTAAATAAAAGTCAATGAAAGTCTACATTGTCATGACACGCTTTTGTTTTGGCCAAACGATGTTGAGTTGTCTAATAATTTTAGGCATCTAACGGTGGGACAAGACACATGGAGAAAGAGAGTAACAAGTTGAAGAAACAAATTATAAGTATAAACACAACGCATCGTTGTGGTCAGTTTATGTACACACATAAGTAGTTTTAGATAATGAGGCAAAGAATTATGAAGAATAAGAATATATTTGATGCCACTTGCCAAGATCTGATGATCCTTGTTAGTAAGTAAAGTGGAGAGCAAACGAAACTAAAAGTACACAAAGACATAATATTGATGTGGTTTGATCAAGGTAACTTACATCCACGAGTAGGAGTGTAGTATTCTTATTCACAAACTTCTCAAACAGATATTACAAGTAAAAATAGTAGAGATTCGACCTACTTACTAAGGATACAAAAGACATAAGACCTTTTCAATAAATGACCAACATACATCTTTATTTATAGACTAGGGAGCATACATTAGAATGCGTAACCCGTTGAACTCTCTTAAGGAGCTCCACAACTTTTGGAGCGATAAAACCAAATGTCTCCAATGCAAATGGCACAAACACATGTTGATTTTCTATACATGCATTCTTGTGCTTTGCCACTAAGCACACATCGGCTTTCAATGCGGCATTGCCTGCTATAAAAACCATGATCCTTAAACCGATGAGAGGAGAGACCCCTGTAAGATCCTCACATGCATGATTCCCTCCTACCCATCCAAAGGACAAAATGTCAGCCGGTCTGAGTGTGGATCTTCCATAGTGAGGGTCCGTCAAAAAGTTCACTTGCGCTTCATTCTTCACGGAAATACTAGCATGCCGACAAGCATCAAAGAGAACATCCCTAACCACATCATGTTGGTACTTGAAACCAAGAATCTCTCTACAATGAACCGTATGTTCCCCAAAAGTGTCCAAACATACCTTGCGGCAAACTAGGCATATCTCATCAATTGGGAATAGATGAATGAGGCGGTAATGAAGGATGGTTTGGTACTCCATGAGAGACATATGTTAGCCGATTCCATCAATATGGATAGTTAGAAGAAAATCTTGTAAACGAGGTGCTCGAAGACACTCAAAAACTACTTTATATCTAACAGTTATGTCGAAGTCGATTTCCATATCTTTGACGATTTTCCTAAAGTGGGAACACGCCAATGTTTTTTGGGATTTAGGGGGGTGTCCTTATTAGTGAAACACATACATAATCATAGTCCATACCACATATGCCACTGTCACGTAGGATTTGGTCTTGTAATGTCCACGATTAGGACCTCGAGGCTACAAATGCATAGGAGGAGACGTTGTAAGTTTAGTACGAAAGGGGCCTCCACATATCACCATATCCTCGACAGACCCACATAATCCTTTGTTAAAGAAAAAAGCCTCCTCTTCTATATGCACCGCTTGGCATGTCCTTAAACCAAAGAAAAGCTTTTCAATGCCCATACATGATTGAGGAAAAAAGAGCTCACTCTGCGGGTCACATAGTTGTAGAAGAAGACCCATCAAATCACCAACATTAGCCACTCTCTTCATAGCCAGCCCACTAATAAAACCCACATATCTACTAACAGCCCTCCCAAGGAGCTTTACCCCGAAAGATGGTTTCCTTATATCCAATAGGAATAAAACAGCACGAAGCTTCCTGCCATCACAGGAGGGCCAAAAATCTTCGTTTTCTTAATGTTCATCTCAAGACCCAAACCTGGACCATTCACCCGAATAATGTTCAACACTATAGCCACCTACTCTGAATCCCCAATGACAGTCCCATCATCAAGATACCAAGCATGGAGAAGGATCTTCGAATTGTCTCTAATCTTGTGCACAAATGGATGCAAAACGAGGACAAAAAGAAGAGGGCCCAATGGTGGCCTTGTTGCACCCCAGTGGCAGACCATATATGTTGGTCTCCTATATAAAGTCTTGCTGCTTGCCCGTATAAGAAATGAAACCAAAAAGAAATTTAAGGGCACATCCTCCTATCCTCATGGAGTATGGTTGATCTATCAACCAGGTTAAAGACGTTCGAGAAATCCATCAGTGTGGTGTTTAATTAACACCCTATTGGCATTGTGTAACACGACCTCAGCACCCTCGGACACATCAACCCCAAACTTAACATAATTAAGGTAGTTTTCCATTTGTTTACCCTCACCTTTCATGGAAACCTTTGAGACCAGGTGTCTCCATATAGTGCATACTACAATTGGATAGATCCCATTGTTTGGTTTAATAAGAGGCGTGAGAGGAGCAGATGCAACAACTCTGCCAAAATGGATAGAAATCTTCCAGCTAACCATAAATTAACCACTACAGTGATAACATGTATAAGATTTGTGGCTATAGCAGACCCTTATCAAAAAAAGGCATCCATAATGTGTTGAGCCATCAAACCATATCTTCCACATGATGTTCCTTTAGGGAAAGATTTCCAAATACAAAATAATAGTTTTCTATAAGGGGAGGTTCAGAAATTATGGGGCTCGGCATGGATGGAGGTGGCCTGAAAGAGTGTTTGTCCAAGATTGGGACGAGTCAAAACACATAGGTAATCATAGTACATAACACATATGCCACTATCACATAATATGTGGTCTTGTAATGTCCAAGAGTGGGACAACGAGGCTACAAATGCATAGGAGGAGACCTTGTAAGTTGAGTACAAACCCAAACCAACAAAATGAGCAATTAAGGAAGCTAGACGCCAATGGATGTCTCTAAAAAAGGTGCCTCCACATACCAACATATCCTCGACAGACCCGCACATTATTTTTTCAAAGAACAAAACCTCCTCTTGTATGTGCACCAATTGGCATCTCTTTAAACCAAAGAAAAGTTTTTCAATGCCCATACATGATCGAGGAAAAAGGATCTCACTCTGTGGGTCACATAGTTGTGGAAGAAGACCCATCAAATCACCAACATTAGCAACTCTCTTCATGGCCAACCCACTAATAAACCCTGCATCTCTACTAACAGCCCTCCCAAGGAGCTTCATCCCTAAAGACGGTCTCCCTATACCCGATAGGAATAAATCAGCATGGAGCTTCCTACCATCACAGGAGGGCCAAAAAATCTCCGTTTTCTTAATATTCATCTCAAGTCCCAAACCTGGACCATTCACCCGAATAATGTTGAACACTCTAGCCACCTAGTTTAAATCCCCAATGATAGTCCCATCATCTCGATACCAAGCATGGAGAAGGATCTTTCAATTGTCTCTAATCTTGTGCAAAAATGGATGTAAAACGAGGGCAAAAAGAAGAGGGCCCAAAGGTCACCTTGCTGCACCCCAGTGGCATACCTCCTAACCTCATGGAGTATGGTTGATCTATCAACCAGGTTAAAGACGTTCGAGAAATCCATCAGTGTGGTGTTCACTCAACACCCTATTGGCACTGTGTAACACAACCTCAGCACCCTCGGACACACCAACACCAAACTGAAAATAATTAAGATAGTTTGCCATTTCTTTACCCTCACCTTTCATGGAAACCTTCGAGACCAAGTGTCTCCATATAGTACCTAAAGATCCCATTGTCTGGTTTAAACAGAGGCATGAGAGGATTAGATGCAGGAAACTCTGCCAAAATGGATAGAAATGTTCTGGCTAACCATAAATTAACCACTACAGTGATAGCACGTATATGATCCGTGGCTATAGCAGACCCTTATCAACAAAAGGCATCCCTAATGTGTTGAGACCTCAAACCATATCTTTCGCACAATGTTCCTTTAGGGAAAGATTTAATGCAGCCAAATACAAAATAATAGTCTAGTACAAGGGGATGTTTAGAAATTATGGGGCTCCGCATGGATGGAGGTGGCCTGAAAGAATGTTTGTCCCCCAAAGCTTTAATAGTGTCAACATTGTATGGGGCAACACCCAATGAGCATAAAACTTTCACTACTGCAGTAAAAGGCCCATATGCAACCTTACGGAGACATTGCCTAATGTTGGTGTTACTCAATGTAGACTCCTTCTGAAGGATACCTCAACCCCATCCCATGGCCCCAACCTCAGAATAAAAGTATTCTCAAAACATTAGAGCAAAATCATAAATGGTCAACGTAGAATGAATCTTTAGGGGATTAAGTGCGATCAAGTCGGGCCGTTCACTTTGAAACCAAAAGAACCTGAAAACATTTTAAACATAAATTGTATGCACAAAGCTTATTGAATTTCCAAAAATAACGCATACCATACAAATCAGTGGGTCCCACCATGGGGTATATTCCAACCCAAACATACAATAGTGGGCCCAACCCATGGATATATTTCAACCCAACATAGAATAGTGGGCTCAAACTTATGGTATATTTCAAACCAACATATAATAGTGGGCCCAGCCCTAGGGTATATTTCAACTCAAACATACAATCATGGGCATATCCCTGGGGACCAACCCTGAGGTGTATTTCAACCCAATCATACATGCAAGAGTCACAAAGATAACTAACATTCTACATAATACGATCCAATGGGCAGACATTGGTGCCTTCGATCCACAAGTATAGTGAGAAGAATCATATGAAATACAAAAAAAAAAAAAAAAAAAAAGCTGAACAACTACCTCACTAGCGTAGCAGCCCATCCAAGCTACTTAAATCCAAACCGAGACCAATCCTTAACCAAATTGTAACACCCTACTTTTACTACCTCCATATATTGTAACGATAAGTAGTTATTATGAAATACAAAGTGGAAATACATTACTTTTGAGCTAAAATAATCATCGCCAATATGTATAAAAATCAATACAATTGTCGTATATGTATGGAACGCATAAATCCGATTTCATAGGAAGAAGTTATGCTTCTTCGAAGTTTCGCAGTTAAACCGAATCGACTCATCGTAAAAAGTGAACTTTATAGAGGTTTCTCATTAGTCAAGGTAGTCTAAATGAATGTCTTAGCAGTTGTAAAACAAAGAGCATCCATATAGAGAACGTCCAAATCATACTTCAATTGAGAAATTAATGTTTTTTTAGCAATTTCAGCGTAGTTGTGTGCAACACTAAAACCAAATATGAGATCATTCTACTATTTGGAAAGACAATCTAAATAAGAATTGAAGATCTCATTAATAGGAGACCATCGATATAAAGACAGTCGAGAATGGACGTCGGACAAAAGAGTTACGATTTTTATATGGGATTTAACTATCTAAGTCTGTTAAAAATATAGCTTTAAAAATAAAATCAAAATTAGGCGATAGAGTCTAAATGAAAGTTATAGATCCTGAGTATAGCTACACATGGATATAAAACTTGTCAAAAATGGAGCTCGTATGTAGTAGATATGAATATTCTAAGAAAAAAGAATTTACTTGCGTAGCAACGCGTAGCGACCAGTTGCGCAGCTCGCCTTGACACTCCATCAGATTTGTGACACGTTTCACCAAACAGAAGCTTCCATATCAACCCTTTAACCAGATGCATGAAATGCGCTGACATAGTGTGTGGCGCACCTCTGTTTTTAGCCTATATATTCCTTGGTTTCAGCTCATTTTCTCACAACTTTCCACACATTCTCTGTAGAACACTTTCCACCTTTTAGCTCTTTACTCCATAGTTCCCAACTACTTTAGCGAGTCCCTACGACATCAAAGTAATGATGATTAGAAGCTCTCAGGTGAGAGTGCTGCCACCATAATCTCGGATGGCTAGAAACTCTCTGTAAGTTAGGCTACATATATTATGCTTTAAGTGTAACTTGTACTTATATTGGATGGGTTTCCAGAAAGGTCATATTGGATGGGTTGTTGGATTTCTGAAAAGCTATATGCTTAAATAATTTTGCCTCCCAACTATCGTGCTTGTCTGATCCTTCTTTGATAGAGCTATTGATATTCATTGGGATTAGTGCTGGGTCTAGCCTAAGTCACTAGATTTTCCTAGGTCTAATACACTATAGAATTAAAGGTTGATACTTGTTAGACACATACTCACCAATTGGATGACCTGGATAGCCGTTAACCATCTGAGAAACTCTCATGGTGACTTCTTCTCACCATATTGTATACTCCAGCATGTATCCTTTGTATGTTAGGATATAATTAACATGTAGTATGTAGTTAGGAAATTACACGAGGATAGTAAGTGGAATGTTATGTGAACTATTTCTATGTTTTGATATGTATAAATGGAGTTTAGGGCAGACCAGCTTCTTGCTGAAGGCCAATAGACTCGAGTGGTCTAGCTTTATGTTAAAGGCTAAGGGGAAGCAGAACAACCACATTCTAAAGGCTATATAGGGAAAACTAGCTATAGGCTGAAGGTCAAGGTGCAAACTGATGGGTTTTACAAAAAATAACATTGTCACACCCCAAAACCACGAACGGCGGAAACGTTCAGGGGTGGAGGACATCATGTACAGTATCACAACAATGTAAGATAGTAAATAAGCAACAACATCATCCATTGCAATATTAGTAAAGTTTTAATACATGTGTGTTCTTTCATTGTAATAAGACACAAAAAATTCATAATCAAAATAAAAGACGAGACTTGTCTGCTCCGTCTTCTCAAAACCTGGCCACCGTACCTGTCTACTGTTGACCTGACAATGCAAGTTATTTTGAAAGAGAGTATCAGCTTTAAAGCTAGTGAATTCATAAGTATTTAAGTGTCATTGTCTTGCTTTGATAAACTGTTATGAACATCATGTAAAACCTTTGAGTAAGACAGTTGATATAAGTATGAAAAACCCTAAGAAATCCCTTATTTCCTACTAGTATGAAATGTAGTCTTCCACCAAGACCCGAATGTTTTGTTATGACAATGTAGTCTTTTACCAAGACCCGACTGTTTTTGATGACAATGTAGTCTTCTACCAAGACCCGAATGTTTTGTCAGTAAAATGATAGTTTTTCCTTCTTTTTGACTACTATGAACAGTAATTGGTCTAACTGATCGTTTATGTGAATATATCACAAAATAAAGTAAATAGGAAAAATATAACCATGTAAGTGTTATCCCTGGATACCAGGACTAACACGCCATTGCAGTAAGCGATATGAATAACCTAATGAACATCCGAAGATTGTCTAATTGTCCTCTGTAGCAGCAGCAGGTTGGAGGAAGGGTTAGTCTCGTAGCAGATTCCTAATATAAGTGGTAACCTGAGGATCATCCAAAGATTTTCATTTCATCCTCTATTGCAACAGCATGATGGAGGAATGGTTAGTTCCGATATCAATCTATCTATTATAAGTGATAACCTTAGACATCTGTGGATGTTCATCACCCAGTGGTGCTAACAGCTGGGTTCCGGAATGGTTAGTCCCGTCTAGACATCCCTTCAAAAAGGGATAGGCAAGAAAATTTACACAGAAGGTATGAATAAATCTTCCTCATAACTCTAGGTACAAGTATCCAGGTAAGTGAATACTGGATAATGTATCAATGTAATAGTATTCATGTATGGTATTCATGTAAGCATGTGTAAACGTACTATGTATCATGTAATCATATGTAAATGTACTCATGTATCAGGTAATGTACTGGTATTGACTCATGAATGAACTGACTCTTGTGTGATTCCTAATAATAGGAATAATGTTTTGTTTCTTCTAACTATCCCTATGATAATTAACTAAAAACAATTGTTTGTTCAGGAAAGTAAATGTAATGGTTTTGAAAGGTATCTAAGAGTTTTGAATAATAATTTAGAGTCACATGATGTCATGTTAATAAACATTTCAAAACTAATACTTTTGTTATCAAGGTATTTTAAGATGGAAAACCATTTCGTGCATCACAATTTGTAGCATGTGAGTGATTTAATAAGATGCTGTTTTCTACTTGTATTCCCCCCATTAAAGCATTTAAAAACCTTTAAAATATTCATTTAGGGGTATGAACTCACCTGAAGATGGTGGTTTGGATGAAGTGAACGATGTAGGATTGTTAGATGTCAAGTGAAGAGTTGTTCACACTCAATGATCCTAGTTAACATATAATCACACATATATGTATTCAATTAGACTTTAAACCACTAATTGATAAAGTTAAGACATCCTATGGTATGTAAAACACCTTATATAAGTGCTACAAGCCATAAGGATTGCATTTAAGTGCTAAAGGACCTTGCTATGGTGTTTGGGGTTCAAGGGTAAACTCCCTTGGAGTTTACGGTCTAAAGGCCTTTACCCTAGGAGTTTATGGCAGTAAGCTCTAGAGTTTACGGTCTAAACTCTAGTCTTAAGGTCCAAGTGTTGTTTCATGGTTTAGCAAGCCTTTTGAAGCAATTCTACTAAGTGGTTTAGCCTTTGGAAGGGACTAGAGCAACAAAACACCTCCTTTGAGGAGTTTACGGCCTAATGGCATTTTCCTTTGGGTTTACTATCGTAAACCCTTATGGAGAGGTGTATAGCCATGTTTTCAAGTCCCTAACACAAGTAGGTAAAAGTATGTGCTAGTTTCTAAGCCTAAGGAAGAAAATTGACCAACTTAAACCCAGTTTAGGGTGTTTACGGTTTTGAAAGATCCCCAAACCGTAAACACCTATCTTTGATGGTCTTTGATGTTTTTCTATGCTTGAACACAATAAGGAAGGGTTTAAACATATTAAGCAAGGTTTAAACATCAACTAGGGCTTAGTTTTGAGGCTTAGACACACTTTGGTGTCATTTATGGTGTTTACGGCCCAAGAACCTTCTTGGGCCGTGAACACCTTGTTCCATGAGTTCTTGGCATATTTTGTTGATGTTAACTGGTAATACTATCTCAATAAGACTCAAGGAGTGATGTACTTACAATAACGAAGCTTGAAGTATGCTAAAAGTCCAAGAACACTTAGTGTGTGTTCTTGGTGTTTTTGGAAATCTAATTAAAAGCACAAAAGTGAATGGATGAATAGATGCACAAACACTAGATTAAGTGTTTAATCAACTTGGAATGGGTAGAACACTTACAAGTTTGAAGATTTTGAATTGTTTCTAGTTTGCTAATTGAGAGGTTTTCTTGAGTTTACTCTTTTGGGAGTTTACTCTTTTCAATAAATGGGGAGTAAACTCATATTGACTAGACTTAAGGAGTAAACTCATGGATAAGCATGAGTTTTCGGATTTTGGTATCATTTCTCGACTCAAACGAAATAGTTTGGCCGAGAGTTTCTAAGACGCGAGGTGTTTGCGGTTTTTAAAATTTAAAACCCGAGACGACACTTTCTTTCACCCGTTCGTTTAAAAATAATATTAAAATAATCATACGAACTTTATATTTCTTAAAATAAGAAATAATGATATTAATTTATGATACGAAGTGGTTGACTTCTAGGGTTTTACCGAATGAAAATTTCGAGTTGTCACATCATCCCCCTGTTAAAGGGAATTTCGTCCCGAAATTAAAGTCTAAGCAAATAAAGTATTTACAGGTAACTAAGGAAAAAGATGAGGAAAAAGATGAGGATATTTCCGTTTCAGCTGATCCTGTCGTTCCCAATGAATTCAGGTCCCCGTTTTGCGTTCCAGCGAACCTTCACTATTAGGATACGACTTTGTTTCGTTTGCTTGGCTTCTCGGTCCATGATCTCTACTGGTTCCTCCATGAAGTTGAGGCTCTCGTTGATCTTGATCTCATCGAGTGGAATAACAAGAGTCTCGTCGGATAGACACTTTTTCAAGTTCGAGACATGGAAGGTAGGATGTACGTTACTGAGTTTACGCGGTAGATTGAGATTGTAAGCTACAGGGCCAATTCTCACGAGAATCTCAAAAGGCCCAATGTATCTTGGATTGAGCTTCCCACGCTTTCCAAAGCGTATCAAGCCCTTCCAGGGTGAGACCTTCAGTAGAACTCGGTCGCCCACCTGGAATTCCAATGGTTTCCTTCGCTTATCAGCGTAGCTTTTCTGTCGGTCTCTGGAGGCTTTCAATCGTTCACGAATTTGAACGATCTTCTCTGTCGTTTCCCAAATGATCTTCGGACCCGTGAGAGTGCTTTCGGGAACTCGTCCCTTAGCTAACTGGGTATCACCCACCTCAGCCCAGCACAGAGGGGATTTGCACTTTCGGCCATAGAGGGCCTCAAATGGAGCTGCCTTAATGCTCGTGTGATAAATGTTGTTGTACGAAAATTCGATGAGGGGTAAATGGGTATCCGAAGCTTTCCCAAAGTCAATCACACAGGCACGCAACATATCTTCTAAGGTTTGGATAGGTCTTTCACTTTGCTCGTCGGTCTGTGGATGGTAGGTCGTACTCATGTCCAGCCTAGTTCCTAGGGAACTTTGTAATGACTGTGAGAACCTCGAAGTAAATCTACTATCTCTATCCAAGATAATAGATAAAGGGACACCGTGCAGCCTTACAATTTCCCTAATGTAAGTTCTTGTAAGTTTCTCCATTTTGTCTGTTTCTTTGATTGGCAGGAAGTGTGCAGACTTGGTCAGTCTATCGACGATGACCCATTTGGAATCAAGTCCACCCGTCGTCTTGGTCAACTTGGTTATGAAGTCCATAGTGATCCGCTCCCACTTCCATTCTGGTATCTCCGGTTGCTGCAGGAGACCGGAGGGTTTCTGGTATTCGACCTTGACCTTTGCGCAAGTAAGGCATTTACTCACGAATGTAGCAATATCTACTTTCATGTTAGGCCACCAGTATAACTTTTTAAGATCCAGATACATCTTATCTGAACCTGGGTGGACGAAATAACATGTGTTTTGAGCTTCCGTCATGATCAAGTCTCTGAACCTATTGTGTTTCGGTGTCCAGATCCGATCCATGAGGTATAAGGCTCCGCCACCCTTGACTTCCAAGTTCTTATCCATCCCACTAAGGGATTCACCTGCCACGTTTTCAGGTTTCAAAGCGTCGAGCTGAGCCTCCTTAATTTGCGTGGACAAGTGTGAATGGATAGTTAGAGTGAAAGATTTGACTCTATGACCAGTATATTCTTTCCGACTCAGGGCGTCGGCTAGTACATTGGCTTTGCCCGGATGATAACGAATTTCGCACTCGTAATCACTGAGTAGCTCTACCCACCGTCGTTGTCGCATGTTGAGCTATTTCTGGTCGAAGATGTGTTGTAGACTCTTGTGGTCTGTAAAGATCGTGCTTTTTGTACGATATAGGTAGTGTCTCTAGATCTTTAGAGCAAATACGATTGCTCCTAGTTCAAGATCATGGGTGGTGTAGTTAATCTCATGTGTCTTCAGCTGTCTCGAGGCATAGGCTATGACTTTACCTCGCTGCATCAGAACACATCCGAGTCCTTGATTGGATGCATCGTAATAGACAATGAAGTCTTCTATCCCTTCAGGGAGGGATAGTATCGGTGCGGTACACAAGGCTCATTTGAGCGTTTGGAATGCTCTCTCCTGTTTCTCTTCCTAGTCAAAGGCCACGCCTTTCTGGGTCAGGGTTGTAAGAGGTTTCACTATGATGGAGAAGTTCTGGATGAATCTGCGATAGTAGCCAGCTAGACCTAGAAATTGATGAATTTATGTAGGTGTCTTCGGTGCTGACCAGTTCTCAATAGCCTTGATTTTGGAAGGGTCCACGTGTATTCATTCTTCGCTAACAACATGGCCTAGAAATTCGACTCGTCGGATCCAAAATTCGCACTTGGAGAACTTCGCATAGAGCTTCTTCGCTCGCAATGTTTCTAAGACTCTACGGAGATGTTGACTATGTTCCTCCTTACTTCGAGAGAGAATGAGTATGTCATCAATGAAGACGATGACGAACTGATACAAGTAAGGACGGCACACCCTATTCATCAGATCCATGAATACGGCGGGCGCGTTTGTTAATCCAAACTGCATCACTACAAACTCGTAGTGTCCATAACGAGTTCGGAAGGCTGTTTTGGGAACATCCTCCTCTAACACTCGTAGTTGGTGATATCCGGATCGTAGATCTATCTTCGAGAAGTAGTTGCCTCCTTGAAGTTGATCAAATAAATCGTCAATGCGGGGAAAAGGATAATGATTTTTAATGGTAAGTTTGTTAAGTTCTCTGTAGTCGATACACATGCGAAACGATCCATCTTTCTTCTTGGAGAAAAAGACCGGTGCTCCCGATGGTGAGAAACTTGGCCTAATGAATCCCTTCTTGAGAAGTTCGTTAAGTTGACTGGAAAGTTCCTGCATCTCGGCCGGTGCCAGACGATAAGGAGATTTGGCTACTGGGGTAGCTCCTGGCACTAAGTCGATTCTGAACTCGACTTGGCGTTGCAGTGGTAAACCGGGAAGTACTTCTGGGAAGATGTCGGGAAAGTCGCGTACTTCAGGGATTTTCTGAATTTCTTTCATTTCTTGACTCGTGTCGACGACGTGTGCGAGGAATGCATGATATTCCTTTCGCATACACTTCTGGGCTTGAATGCACGAAATGATACGAAGGCTCATACTAGGTTTGTCGCTGTAGATAACTAATGTAACGTTGTTAGGAAGGTTAAGACGAACTGCTTTTTCAAAGCACATGATTTCGGCGCGAAGAAGACTCAACCAATCCATACCGATGATAACATCGAAACATTTGATTTGGACTGGCATGAGATCTATCTTGAAAGTATGGCCATCTAAAGTTAAAGTACAACCTACGTATATGCAGTTAGTACTCTCCGTTTTCCTGTTAGCCATTTCTACCGTGAATGAATTATCTAATGCACATGGATTTTGTTTAAGCAGGTGTGCAAATTTGTGGCTTATGAAACTTTTCTCTGCTCCACTTTTGAAAAGTATGCAAGCATATGAGTTATCGAGGAGAAACGTACCATTAACTATCGTACGATCAGCTACCACTTCCTCGTGACCTAGGGCCATAACTCTTCCTACTCCTCCAGCCATCCCCGTTTTAGGGTAGTTCCTATTGTAGTGGCCCACTTCACCACAACCGTAGCAAGCTTGGCCCATACCGGAGTTAGGAACTTGGGCGGCCTGAGCTGTTGGAGTCTTGCAGAAACGGACTATGTGTCCCTTCCTGTTGCAGTTAGAGCACTGCATCTCCTTGCAAGGTCCGTGGTGGTGGAAATTACACTTGGTGCACCACGGGAGAGTTCCACCATATGTTTTTGCTGGTAAGGGGTTCGCAGGGACAATGGGAGTCACTGTGGCAGCATTGATCGCCACAAGTTGTTGTTTCTTGGAGGATCCTTGCGAAGCCCTTCCTTTCCTATTATTCCACCCCTTCCTGTTGTGGTCGGGGTTGGAATTTTGTGGTACGGATGTAGGGGTTGCTGGGTTCTTGTGTTTCCCGTGATCTATGAGAGACTGTGCCAACTCCTTGGCACTATCAAAAGTGATAGGCTTGGAGGCTAACACAGTTGACTAGATCTCGGGCGACAGTCCCCAGATGTATCTCTCTATTTTCTTACTCTCCAGAGCAACCATGTCAGGGCATAGGATTGCCAGATCACAGAACCTATTTATGTAGGTTGAGATGTCGGATCCAACCATTTGCAGGCTCCAGAGTTCCTGCTCGAGTTTTTGTATTTCTCCCCGAGGACAATAATCTCTCATCACCATGTCGTTCAAGTGTTCCCATCTGATGGAATATGCCACCACCAGAGTCACATATTTAACATGGCCATTCCACCATGTTAGTGCCCTGTCAGAGAAGGTACAAGCTGCGAACTTGACCTTGTTGCTTTCTTGGCAAGTGCAAATTTCAAAGATAGATTCCATCTTTTCAATCCACTGCCTTAACACCATAACCCCACCAGTACCATTGAAATTGCGGGGTTTGGCGTTTGTGAAGTCTTAATAGGTGCATTCCCGAGGTTTTCCATGGCTTTCGCCGTGGTTCGAGGGAGGTGCACCTCTTCCCGATCCACTAGGGACAGGAGTGTTGATTGCTGACACAGCAGCTGCAACTGCTGCTGTGAAAGCTGCCTGGAACATGTTGGCATCGAAGGGGTTAGGTGGTTGAGGAGGTTGAGGTTGTGGTGGTGGTGGAGGTGGTGCTATCGATGCTTCTTTGTTTGGGTTGCGCCTGGGATTTCTCCGTGGCGACATCTTTAACTATATGTTTAGAAGATGACGACATGGATAAGAATAAATGAATAATGACTGTGCCTCATGGACTAACTCCCCATAGCCCAACAACAAATCAATAGAATGACTAAATGAAGATGACAGTATTTGGATAATAATTTCCATATGATTAGATATCTGTCAATAATACTGGAATTACAGATGTAACAAGTTCGGGAAAAATGGCCTAGAAGTAGGCCTTACATCGACCAAGATTGAAAATTTTGACAGAAATAAGATTAGATCAAGACCTAACAGGTCTAAGATTTATAAAGACAGGAAATTAGACCAAAGTTTTACATAAACTAGGTTATATCCAAAAGATGAGTCGTCGAGATTCTATCGGCGACGAGAACTGCTAGCATGAGTTCTTGATCCTGATAGTAGACGTTCCATGTCCCTCATACGCCTGTCATCTCTTGCTTGCTAAGCTCGAAGTTCCCTAACTTCAGCTCAAGTTTCAACAAGTTCCCTCTGCAGAGCTATATTGCGGACTAGAGTTCTTTCGTGAGCATACTCTAGTTGACGAATGTAGACAGTGTTAACACCAGAGTTGGCGTCAACTTCCAAAACTTGATTGATAGTCGCCTGAGCCATTATCGTGTTTCGAGAAATCCTACGAACCATGATTGGTAGGACTATGTCAGCAGAACCTCCTTCAGTGAGGTTGTAGAAACTTCGGTCTCCATCGTCAGGAATGGGTTGACCATGTTCATGACTCCATGTATTCAAGTTAGTGGCCCACTGAGGTGTGGGTCCTTGAAATGCGGGACGTGGGTTCAGGTTCAGGTTTTGAGCAGCTAGCGGTAGGTTATTGACTTCAGGCTCCAAGTCAAAACTATCGGAAAAACCTTCAGCATGGTGATCATCCAAAGGGATTTGGTGATCATCTTCTAGTTCTGCCTCTAGCCAACCATCATTGCCTTGGTTCGGGAAGTACGGATCACCATGGTGAAATCCAGCCATTTTAATCTACGTGAAAAAAGGGATAAAATAAATAGCTAAAATAGACGAACTAACTATGATAATTACAGTAAGACCAAATACCCTTATGGTATTTCTTAATGGTTGTGTTGGTAAGATTTTAGACTTGTTGCCACATCACAACCATTTTTGGGCATATGCTAATCACTCCTCGGACCAGCATAGTTGATCAGGATATGCTATTCCCAAGACTAAACATATATCCCCAGGCTCACTTGTGATATTCAACAATGGTAATACTTTTGTTCTTGTCATTGTGACACTGGTTTTAGTATGAATGCAGGCACGTATACTTTGTTAAATATTTTATTATTTAAAAGTATAACTCTTAGACAAAGTGTTTTAATCCCAATGTATTTATAGTTAGTATATCTTTTATGGGTTGATATACTATATTCACTATAAACAATGCTATGATACCAATCTGTCACACCCCAAAACCACGAACGACGGAAACGTTCAGGGGTGGAGGACGTCATGTACAGTATCACAACAGTGTAAGATAGTAAACAAGCAACAACATCATCCATTGCATTATAAGTAAAGTTTTAATACATGTGTGTTCTTTCATTGTAATAAGACACCAAAAATTCATAATCAAAATAAAAGTCGAGACTTGTCTGCTCTATCTTCTCAAAACCTGGCCACCGTACCTGTCTACTGATGACCAGAGAATACAAGTTATTTTGAAAGAGTGTATTAGCTTTAAAGCTGGTGAATTGATAAGTATTTAATTGTCATTGTGTTGCTTTGATAAACTGTTATGAATGTCATGTAAAACCTTTGAGTAAGATAGTTGATATAAGTATGAAAAACCCTAAGAAATCCCTTATTTCCTACTAGTATGAAATGTAGTCTTCTACCAAGACCCGAAGGTTTTATTATGACAATGTAGCCATCTACCAAGACCCAAATGTTTTGTTATGACAGTGTAGTCTTCTACCAAGACCCGAATATTTTGTTAGTAAAATGATAGTTTTTCCTTCTTTTTGACTACTACGAACAGTAATTGGTCTAACTCATCGTTTATGTGAATATATCACAAAATAAACTAAATAGGAAAAATATAACGATGTAAGTGTTATCCCTGGATACGAGGACTAACACGCCATCGCAGTAAGCGATATGAATAACCTAATGAACATCCGAAGATTGTCCAATTGTCCTCTGTAGCAGCAACAGGTTGGAGGAAGGGTTAGTCTCGTAGCCGACTCCTAATATAAGTGGTAACCTAATGATCATCCGAAGATTTTCATCTCATCCTTTGTTGCAACAGCAGGATGGAGGATTGGTTAGTTCCGATAACAATCTATCTATTATAAGTGATAACCTTAGACATCCATGGATGTTCATCACCCATTGGTGCTAACAGCTGGGTTCCGGAATGGTTAGTCCCGTCTAGACATCCCATCGAACATGGATAGGTAGGAAAATTTACACAGAAGGAACGAATAAATGTTCCTCATAACTCTAGGTACAAGTATCCAGGTAAGTGAATACCGGATAATGTATCTATGTAACAGTATTCATGTATGGTATTCATGTAAGCATGTGTAAACGTACTCATGTATCATGTAATCATATGTAAATGTACTCATGTATCAGGTAATCTCCTGGTATTGACTCATGAATGAACTGACTCTTGTGTGATTCCTTGTAATAGGAATAATGTTTTGTTTCTTCTAACTATCCCTATGATAATTAACTAAAAGACAATTGTTTGTTCAAGAAGGTAAATGTGATGGTTTTGTAAGGTATCTAAGAGTTTTGAATAATAATTTAGAGTGACTTGATGTCATGTTAATAAACATTTCAAAACTAATACTTTTGTTATCAAGGTATTTTAAGATGGAAAACCATTTGATGCATCACAATTTGTAGCATGTGAAATCTGCTGGATGAAAACACAGTTAAAAAATATATATGAGTGATTTAATAACATTCTGTTTTCTACTTGTATTCCCCCCCCATTAAATCATTTAAAAACCTTTAAAATATTCATTTAGGGGTATGAACTCACCTGAAGATGTGGTTTGGATGAACTGAACGATGTAGGATTGTTAGATGTCAAGTGAAGAGTTGTTCACACTCAATGATCCTAGTTAACATATAATCACACATATATGTATTCAATTAGACTTTAAACCACTAATTGATAAAGTTAAGACATCCTAAGGTATGTAAAACACCTTATATAAGTGCTACAAGCCATAAGGATTGCATCTAAGTGCTAAAGGACCTTGCTATGGTGTTTGGGGTTCAAGGGTAAACTCCCTTGGAGTTTACGGTCTAAAGGCCTTTACCCTAGGAGTTTACGGCAGTAAGCTCTAGAGTTTAGGGTCTAAACTCTTGTCTTAAGGTCCAAGTGTTTTTTCGTGGTTTATCAAGCCTTTTGATGCAATTCTACTAAGTGGTTTAGCCTTTGGAAGGGACTAGGGCAACAAAACACCTCCTTTGAGGAGTTTACGACCTAATGGCATTTTCCTTTGGGTTTACTATCGTAAACCCTTATGGAGAGGTGTATAGCCATGTTTTCTAGTCCCTAACACAAGTAAGTAGAAGTATGTGCTAGTTTCTATGCTTAAGGAAGAAAATTGACCAAGTTAAACCCACTTTAGGGTGTTTACGGTTTCAGGAGATACCCAAACTGTAAACACCTATCTTTGATGGTCTGTGATGTTTTTCTATGTTAAGCACAATAAGGAAGGGTTTAAACATATCAAGGAAGGTTTAAACATCAACTAGGGCTTAGTTTTGGGTCTTAGACACACTTTGGTGTCATTTATGGTGTTTACGGCCCAAGAACCTTCTTGGACCGTGAACACCTTGTTCCATGAGTTCTTCTCATATTTTCTTGATGTTAACTTGTAATACTATCTCAATAAGACTCAAGGAGTAATGTACTTACAATAAGGAAGCTTGAAGTATGCTACAAGGTCAAGAACAGTTAGTGTGTGTTCTTCATGTTCTTGGTGTTTTTGGAAATCTAATAAAAAACACAAAAGTGAATGGATGAATAAATGCACAAACACTAGATTAAGTGTTTAATCAACTTTGAATGGATAGAACACTTACAAGTTTGAAGATTTTGAATTGTTTCTAGTTTGCTACTTGAGAGGTTTTCTTGAGTTTACTCTTTTGGGAGTTTACTCTTTTGGATAAATGGGGAGTAAACTCATATTGACTAGACTTAAGGAGTAAACTCATGGATAAGCATGAGTTTTCAGATTTTGGTATGATTTCTCAACTCAAACGAAATTGTTTCGCCGAGAGTTTCTAAGACGCGAGGTGTTTGCGGTTTTTAAAATTTAAAACCCAAGACAACACTTTCTTTCGCCCATTCGTTTAAAAATAATATTAAAATAATCAAATGGACTTTATATTTCTTAAAATAAGAAATAGTGATATTAATTTATGATACGAAGTGGTTGACTTCTAGGGTTTGACCGAATGAAAATTTCGGGTTGTCACAAACATCCTATGTACTCATGCAAATCCTAATGCTTAGATCTAGGCATCTCTATTGTACATGCAATTCATCCAACGCTTTCAAATCCTAGATCTAGTGTATATAATCCAAATTGACATAAAAAAACAGATCTAGATGTTTACCTTGTTGTTGATTGAAGATCTTGAAGCTATCAGAACTTTAGCACCTCAAATGTTGTGCCTCTAGTCAATGATAAACACCAAGAGCAATTAAAGGAAGCAACAGAGAGAGGGGAGAGGAGAAATTCAACTCTACGACTTCTAGGGTTCAAGTGGCCCAATTTCCCATGCCTAAGCGTTATTTATAGAGGTGTAGGAATTAGCGTTTCAGTCATTATACATATCTAGTTACTTAGCCACCAAGTAGCCCATAAGATAATTCTAGAATCCCTATCATGGACAAATTCTTATGGCTTTATCCCTAGAATTCGTCCACCCTATGTTCTAGGGTTTCCTTGCCCAACTTTTTAACTATCACATAATTACAATTCAGTCACCTTAGTTTAATTAACTTCACTTGATCACAAAATTAATTCTTGACCAATGTTAATTAAACAAATATGAATTCTCCTTTAATATATTAATCTTATAATATATTAATAAACCATAATAAGCACTTTCTATATTATTCCCCAAGTCAAGTTGCTTTGGTGAAGATAACCCAAAAGGACCATGCACAACCGGGTTAACTACATACCAAATATAGCTATGGACTTAGACACTAATCCAATAGTCTCCCACTTGGATAAGTCTAATAACTACAAACACAAATTGTGACATCCCTAATTTCACGGTCAGAAAAGACCGATTTGTTTATGCTTTGGTTTTAAAATCAGCGTAATTGTTTAAAGAAAACTGATGCGGAATTTGTTCCCAAAACAAAATATGATAAGAATTTATCAAAGCATTTCTTAAAGAAATGTAGTTTCATTATATAAAAAAATCTCAGGATGTCATGTTCCGATACATACACATAAGCATAAACAAAACTTACATTTATTTACATTAATGTTTTATATCCCCTTTAATCTCTCACTGAAATATGTCTTCGTATTAATGCCTCTGATACAAAGAAAACTGAGTGGGTCAGGCTTGGGAGCCTGGTAAGCATATAAGGTTTTCAACCCACAATAATATAATTTTTATATTCAAACATCAAATAATCAACCCAATTAACCATATCCATTATCTTCTTTATTTCTTATGATTTTACCCTCATAATTCAACTACCCGCCATTCACTCATTCCTGACGATTGACCTAAGGAATTGGCACAAAATCTATTGCTACATAAGGCATATCTACCAACATCATCCTGTAAGGGACTTTGCCAGGATTACGTCATACACTATGAGGCGCGACTACCAGGTTTATGACATTCTCTTTTGGGCGCATCTATCGACATTATCCGATACACGCATCTGCCAGGATTATCCTATAAGCGCATCTGCTAGTATTATGACATTCTCTATTTGGTGCATCTACCAATATTATTCTCAAGCGCATCTGTTATTATTATGACATTGTCTACTTGGTGCATCTGCCAATATTATTCTTTAAGCATCTTACATACCTCGTCATTTACCTCATCATTTTATCACATACCAACTATCTCATATACCCATGTTCTACCCAACATATTAGTAGATATCAAATACATATATAGTTTAACATATTTAAAAACCGTATAAAACACCCATTCCACACTTATCTCAAATAAACAATAGTATATAAACACATAACACGCATTTCAAAGCAAATACTTCATATTTATGTGTTAGAAGAAAGTAACCACACACTCACCCAAAACACATACTTAATAAATTCAGAGAATACTTGTATTAAAATTGTATTTATGAAAGGGCCTATCCACACACACACATATAAACAACAATATAGATAAACACATAACACATATTTCATAGAAAATACTTAATATTTATGTGTTAGAAGAAAGTAACTATACACTCACTTGATCAAAAGACTATCGGACAACACTACGGCTTCTACAAGTAGTATTCTTCGGTATATCTAGAAAATATTCACAAAAACCGGTCTCCTCGCGGGCAGAGCTTCTACTCGGAAATCTTACTTCTGAGGATCTTCGGGGGTTCGGGACTTTCTTCGGGTCTTGGAAATGATACCGGGGCTTCGGTATATTTCTTGCATGAAAATCGAGGTAAAACGGGAGAGAGAGAAGAGAAAAGGGGCAAAAAGGCCGGCATCCTTCGCACCCTTTTATAGGGGCTAGAACCCTCGCATTACGTTGGGGATAATGCTCAGCTTCGCGGGGCGTAATGCTTTGGAAACATCATTGCTTACGTATTCGGAATACTCGAGTCCGAAGCGGCTCATGCACCGAGGTACGTTGGGCGTACTCAACTATGTTGGGTGTAGTTCGGATAGGATCAGTGACTCCTTCGGATATTATCCAGAATTCCTAATTAAATATATATTTTAATTACTTAAAAAACTTCTGAAATTCAAATATTCCTTATACAAACTCCATTTTCGACGTTCTTTATATCCACGCGTATGTGAGACTACACTCTACAACTTTCATTTAGACTCTGTCGGCTAATTTTGAATTTATTTTTATTATTTATTTTTAGTAAGCCGGGACAGGAAAACTCTGTTATAAATTCATAACTTCTTCATCTAACGTCCGTTTTCGCCTTTCTTTTTACCGTTGCACTACTATCAACAAGATCTTCGATTCTCGTTTAGATCGCTAAGGCTAAATATCACTCTAATGTAAATTCACTTTTTACGTCATTCAGCATCGTGCCGGTTTTGTCGCGAAACTTCGACAGGTCATAACTTCTTCGTTATAACTATGATTTCGGCGTTCTTTTTATGTTCGGAATCCTTGTAATATATACTACAACTTAGTTAAGATTATTCCATCAAATTAATCTTCCATCAGAAAGTCATTTTTAACGCTTAACGTCTCTAAATTGACTAGCCCTGGTCTACTGACGTTACAATTATATTCCCCTTAGGATGATTACATCCCGGAATCATCAACGAAACAGAGCTTGAACACTGATTCCGTATGTTACCTCGTCATCCTAGGTAGTGTAACTTCTATGTTTCCTCGAAAGAGTATTTAACTCTCGGACTTCTTGATAGCAGGTAGTGCTTAATCCTGCATCTGCTTTTCATAATACGTTGGACTTTCAGTTTTAACCTTCGAGTTACAAAATAAATCCTTACTGATGACTCCTTATCTATTGTAACAGATGGATGGGTCATGCCCTAATGACCTCTCATCGTCTGATGCAACGTTTAGACTCAGATCTTTTAGAGTCAAATTCCAGAATGGAATATACCTTCCTTCGTATTCTAATGTGATATAATCACCCTTTTTTTTTATCATGTAGCACATCTAGCTACAAACTTCTTTTAACAACGAGCGCGATATAGTTGGTCGCATTAATTTTAACCTTTTAACTTACGTCAGATGTTACATCGAACTTAGTTCTATGAACCTTGTAACATACTCAATGTAGTCGGACTCAAATTTATATGACCACTAGGGTTGGAATAACAACCATCTTACTAGTCTTTTCCGAAATAATGGTAATGAGATACCAGAATAAAACAGAATCAATCATTAGCTTCTTGGTAACCTTGTGATTTTCCCTGATCCAAGTGTGAGTCCTGTGCTTCCGGTAGTATATGCATCTACTACGTTTCACACCTACTCATACTCGTCCCAAGTATTGTCTCGTATTCGACCAAGTCACCATAAAAGAAAATCATACAATCATTTGACACAACAGATAACAAAAATAGGGTTTATATTACTTTCTTGAAACTATTACACAAAAGTTCAAGTTCACCCTATACTATGCCTCTAATAGGCTACACCATAAGTTACTGTTAACATTGCTATTTCAAAACTTGATCTTTGGATATAAAATCCTCATTTCTGATTCCTTGCATTGTCATCTGCTTCATCAAAGATCATCTGAAATGCTCTTGCCTTTGGCTTTGACGGTGCCTCTAGCCTTGCTGCTTGATTTTTCCTTGGGCAGTCTTGCTTGAAGTGCCCCTCTTTGTTGCATTCATAACACACCTTTTTGTTGAAAATACATTCATTGGCGTAGTGCCCATACTTTCCACACTTGAAACATGTCACCTCCACGCCACATTTTCCCGAGTGATTCTTCTTGCACTTATCACACCACCTTGCTTCATCTCTTCCTCATCCTCTAAACTTCGAGAATTTTCTTTTCTCATTAGAACCTGAAGTTCCTTCTAACTTTCTCTTCTCGCCAACTTCAACCTTGTTAGCGGTCCTCCCCTTGATCATATTCTCAACAGACTTGGCAGCCTAAATAGCTTCCTCTAGAGTTGGTGCCTGATGCACTAGCACCGCATACTCCCATAGGAGTCCCTTTATGTACCGATCAAATTTTTTCAGCTAGCCTGGGACTATGCGTAAAGCAAACTCCATCTTGTCTGTGAAGGCATTAGTGTATTCATCCACTGACATAACGCCTTTCTTCAATATCAGAAATTTGTTCTCCAACTCTAGCAGGTTTTGTGCCGAGCAGAACTTACGCTTGAATTGCATCAAGAACTCTACCCATGACAGTTGAAGTAGCTCATTAGGGCTTTGGATCTTCCCCAGAGAGTTCCACTAAAGAACAGCCCTACCCCTGAACTGACGTACTGCGAAAGTGGTCTGCAAATTGCCTCTGCAAACATACGTCATGAAGGCTAGTTCAATTTCCGATATCCAATCCATAACTCCGATCGGATCCTCCTTTCCAGTGAAGGTCAATGGTTTGCAAGTCAGAAAATCCTTATACTTTCATCCCATTCCATCATTCCTTCCATTCTGGTTGTTTTGCCTAACTATCGGTGGGTTGGCTTGACCAACAGATCCACTGAAGTTTCCTCTTTCCGAGTGCCCTTCATTTAATCCAGGCTCTTCCACTTGAATTGAGAGTTCTTCACGATTCTGTTGAAGCAACCGCCTGGTCTCCTCCACCTGACAATCCAACATCTTTTGAATCATCATTTGTACACCAACCATCGTTATTGGCCCGGGTGCAGTAGCTACAATAGGTATTTGTTCAATCACTGGTGGTTCATTCCTGTTTTCATTTGCATTTCCAAATCCACTTCTGGTTCTTACCATTTTTGATCTACAAACCGAATATGGTGAATTCAGATCCTCAATCATGATAGATAATTAAGTCATCCTTATCACTCTAAAACGTTTACATGCTAGTTCTAATATCGTAATCACACGCTTAGAATCCTACACACATAAGGTTTCCAGATACGGTAGACAACAGACCATATATCCAAACAAATAATATCATATATGGAAAACATATAACATTTACCACATAAAAGCATTTTAGGCATCATTCAAAAAATATACTAGTGCTCGTGTCAACATAGGTGTACTACCTAACATATTTTTTACACACTCCTCACGATCATTAGTTAGCATTCTAAGTTTAAGTCTAGAAATTTCCAAAAAAATTCCTAGTTCACTTAAACTAATGCTCTGATACCAACTGTGACATCCCCAATTTCACAGCTAGAAAAGACCGATTTGTTTATGCTTTGTTTTTAAAATCAGGGTAATCGTTTAAAGAAAACTGATGCAAAATTTGTTCCCAAAACAAAATATGATAAGAATTTGTCAAAGCATTTCTTAAAGATATGTATTTTCATTATATAACAAAATCTCGGGATGTCATGTTCCGTTACAGACACAGAAGCATAAACAAAACTAACATTTATTTACAGTAATGATTTACATCTCCTTTAATCTCTTAGTGATATATCTCTTCGAATTAATATATGTGATTCAAAGAAAACTGAGTCGGTCAGGCTTGGGAGCGTGGTGAGCATATAGGGTTTTCAACCCACAATAATATAAATATTATATTCAACCATCAAATAATCAACCCAATTAACCGTCCCCATTATCTTCTTTATTTCTTAGGATTTTACCCTCAGAATTCAACTACCTGCCACCCATTCATTCCTAAGGATTGACCAAAGGAATTGGCACAAAATCTATTGCTACATAAGGCGCATCTACCAACATCATCCTTTAAGCACCTCTGCCACGATTACCTCATACACTATGAGGCACGACTGCCAGGTTTATGACATTCTCTTTTGGGCGCAACTGTCGACATTATCCTATACGCGCATCTGCCAGAATTATCCTATAAGCGCATCTGCTAGTATTATGACATTCTCTATTTGGTGCATGTACCAATATTATTCTCAAGCGTATTTGCTAGTATTATGACATTCTCTACTTGGTGCATCTACCAATATTATTCTTTAAGCATCTTACATACCTCATCATTTTATCACATACCAACTATCTCATCTATCCATGTTCTACCCAACATATTAGTAGATGTAGAATACATATACGGTTTAACACATTTAAAAACCATATAAAACATCCATTCCACACTTATCTCAAATAAACAATAGTATATAAACACATAACATGCATTTCAAAGCAAATACTTCATATTTATGTGTTAGAAGAAAGTAACTACACACATATAAACAACAATATATATAAACACATACCACGTATTTCATAGTAAATACTTAATATTTATGTGTTAGAAGAAAGTAACTATACAGTCACTTGATCAGAAGATGATGGGACAGCACTACGGCTTGTAAAAGTAGTATTCTTCGGTAGATCTGGAAGATTTCACAAAATCGGGCTCCTCGCAGTTGCACTACTATCTTTTTACCGTTGCACTACTATCAACAAGATATTCGATTCTGGTTTAGATTGCTAAGGCTAAATATCACTCTAACGTAAATTCACTTTTTACGTCATTCAGCATCGTACCGGTTCTGTCGCGAAACTTTGACAGGTCATAACTTCTTCGTTATAACACTTTGTATTATGTTGAGCAAAGTGTATAATCCTAAGTTCTAATTATTGAATGTGTTTCCTTGTTAGTTTATCATCATGAACTGAAACTAAGTCATTCATAATAAATATTATTCATTCATTTTAGAACACGTATATTAAACTATAAAAAGTATAGTTTGACAAATTCATAACACTAATACATTTCCATAAAAGAGTTCATACATATTACATACATTTTAGATAAACTATAATAGGTATAGTTTATGATACATCACTCAACACACTCGTACAAAAAGGGTACATTCATACAAGAAAGATTTATATTCACACACATTTCACGTAAATTTGTTAACCTATAGTTTGATAAATTCATAACACTAATACATTTCCATAAAAGAGTTCACACATATTACATACATTTTAGATAAACTATAATAGGTATAGTTTATGATACATCACTCAACACAGTCGTACAAAAAGGGTACATTCATACAAGAAAGATTTATATTCACACACATTTCACGTAAACTTGTTAACCTATATTGTGAGACTCTCTCTCTCTCTCTCCCCGTACGTCCGAGTGCGGGATATAATTCCTGGTAGTTATAATCAGAATCTCCTTGAGGGAGAACGTGATACTTGTATATAGATCTATATTGGGTTTGACACCCCACACCTTGCTGCTAGCTACAGTGGGACCTGCAGGTCTATGGGTGACAAATGTCATTTTATTTTTCGCGACGCCTGAGAACGTCGTGGCAGGTTCACATAGTCATAGTATGATTATAGCGACTCACATAGGGATATAACAATCCATAAGTTTACGGGATTTTATTTTTAAAACCTAAATGAGTTTTATGTCGATTTAAAATCACTTTTTATCTCTATGAGTACAGATATTACTGTACACTTTTGGTTTTGGTAGTTACGACTACACATCATTTGAAACCACATTTATACTTTTAAGTATGGTCAATACTTGTTATTTCTCGTTCCTCTAATTTAGGACTACATATATATAAAGTATTAACGAACATGAGAACATACAGAAATTTCATTTAATTCAAACGCGTCCATGTCCATTTAAGCACATAACATTTTCTATTAATAAGAAAGGTTAATTATTCATTTTGGTCTTCAGTCATAAGACTACATTACACAAATTTTAAAGAAAATATCGGATTTTCTGGATACATATTCTAACGCTTTTACAAGGAAAACGATTTACTTTTCTAACGAAATCTCTTATGAACTCACCAACCTTTGTGTTGACACTTTTCAAAATTACTTGTATTCTCAGGAATTCAGTGAAAAAAGGAAATCAACAATGTTTTGAGGATGGGACGATAAATCGTCAAACAGTTCATTTCGTATCATAATGTAATTGATGTGAATCATGTAAACATGTGCTTTGATGTAACGTTTTCAATTATATTTGTGTTGGTTGTATTTACTTTGAGCACTATTATACTCATTGTTGTGATACTCTACATGAAGTCCTCCACCCCCCGGACGTTTCCGCCATCCTTGGTTTGGGGGTGTGACATTAACTGAATAAGTGCTAAATGTAGAAAGTTGGCCAAGCAGGAGGTACAAGCTGGTACGCCATACATACATGCCCTAAAGCGAGTACGCTTAACGTACAAGCTGAGTACACCCCGAGTACTCAACAGATGGGCTTCGACATGTAGGCTTCCCGGAATTCAAATGTGTTGGGATTTTGATGTATTGGGCCTTGTTGGGCCACCAAATTATCTTGTTGGGATATTGATTATATTATTGGACTCTTTGGTTGAAGGCCTATGAAAGCGGTTTGGGCCCAATTTTGAAAACTGGTTCATAATTGGGCTTTGGGTGATTATTTTGGAATTTAGGAGTTTTGGACATTTAGATTGGGCTTTGGCCTTTAGCCATGTTAGGGTAATGGTAAAAGTACTTTTACCCTATGTTTGGACTCTTAGTGTGAGTCAGGATCCAAATATTAATTGGATGTTATTTTGTGATAGTGCGGGGATTCTAGTGGGCCAGCAGCCATAGATTTTTTTGTGAGATTCAACGGTACGAGGTGAGTTTCCTCACCATGTTTAGCATGTACAAGGCACCAATGTCGGCCCATAATAAGTTATACTAGATACTAGATGTCTTTGTGACTCTTGTGAAGGGTTTTGAGCATTGTAACACTCCTATGGTGTATATGCAACCCTAGATACCTTGGATCTATGTTTTCTCTATTATACATGCTCACTTTCAATTTTCCAAGGCATCACCCTAACTAGCTGTGACAACCCAAACTTTCTATCTTGAAAAGCCATCCAGTTCAATCAAAAGTCGGGCTTGTTTCTATTATCTTCTTGCACTGTTTAGGGCCTGTTTCAGTGTTCTAAGCCAAGTACATCCAAGGAATGAGTGTTAGGAAGTATCTACTGAGGTTCAAATCCATCAAACAAGCCATGAACTCCATCATGAGGAGTTTACGGCCACAACACATGATTTTACGGCCGTAAACTCAAGGTGATCCTAAACTCATGCCTATAAGTCTCATGTTCCTTCACTTTTCTTCATTATGCACATTTCCAAGTCAAGAAACACCCATTTTCGTTCAAGTATCATAAGGATCTTCATATTGATCTTAAAAAATGTAAGTGATTCTTCCATTTCTTTCATAATAGCCTTCTTGATCTAGAGAAACTCTATTGTTTCATCCATTAAATCATCTCTTTTTGAGTTAGATCTTCAAGAACACCAAGAACATCTCCTTATTCTTGGTGGTCGTAAACGCCATAAAGTCATCCAAAGTGTGATTTTTTACTCTATCATCTAGTTACACATAAGAAGCACTTGATTCAAGACCTATAAACATCATCTAGCTACATAAATCCAAGAAGTTTATGGCCGTAAACTCTTTGTTATAGTCGTAAACCCTTGTTTTGGCCATGAAAACTCCTTAAGACCAAGCATAGGACCTTGAACCCTTAAATAGATGCTAGTTAAGGTTGTAATCACCTCTTAAACACAAGTACTCCAGGCCATAAACCCACCCTATGGTCATAAACTCCTAGGGTGTGGCCGTAAACTACCCTTATACAATCATATGTGATTGTAACACTTCATGTCAAGTATTTCCTAGTCCCTGAGGTTGTTCCATTACATAATTAGGTGTTACATACACTAATTATATTCATATAAGTGTTATTATATGCTTAATAGGCTATGTTTTTGCTCGGGATATCACTTGGCACACTTAGCATTCTATATCTGTCTTTCATCCGAATCACTCACTACAGGTGAGTTCATACCCCTTAACTTACCTTCTAAATGATTTTAAATGCTTTTTTGGGGGGAATACAAGTAAAATGTAACATCCAAAATTTCAAACCAATTTAAACTTTTTTAAAACATGTCAAGTTCATCAAAACATTACAACTTTGTTTTCAAAATATTAATTATTAGAGTTTTTCGCAGAAGCATAAACATAACAGGAGGAGCTGTACGATCACGCCTTTGCCTTGCTGTGATCCCCTGATGTAGCTGAAACTGTAAGCCCGAAAGCTTAGTGAGTTACCCTCAAAATACCGATATACATACAGTCCACATAACCATGTCAAGATAACATATCATCACAACTGAACATCACAGCACATAACGGGTCGACAACCTTACAGGAAATCAACAATGTTTTGAGGATGGGATGATAAATCATCAAACAGTTTATTTCGTATCATAATGTAATTGATGTGAATCATGTAAACACGTGCTTTGATGTAACGTTTTCAATTATATTTGTGTTGGTTGTATTTACTTTGAGCACTATTATACTCATTATTGTGATACTCTACATGAAGTCCTCCACCCCCAGACGTTTCCGCCATCCTTGGTTTGGGGGTGTGACAGATTGGTATCAGAGCATTGTTTATAGTGAACTTAGTATATCAAACCACATAAGATATACAAACTATAAATGCATTGGGACTAAGTCTCTGATTCAAAGTTTCAAAACAACTATACTTTTAGAAATAAATAGTTTCTTATTAAAGGTATACATGCATACATACATATTAAGGTCAGCACCACTCTAGAATAAAAGAAAAGTAATGATTGTTGAATATCATAGGTAAGCTCGGGGATGTATGGTCAGTCTTGGGAGTGGCATAGCCTGATCAACTATGCTGGTCCGAGGAGTGATTAGCACATGCCCAAGAATAGTTGTGATATGGCAACAAGTCTAAAAACTTACCAACACTACCACAATGAGAACATTAGAATAGAACATGAGTTTAAAATACTATAGGAGTATTTTGTAATATCATAACTTATATGAAAACTAAATAGATCCTTAATAATAGGTCTATAGTCCCTAAGTGGATACTTTAAGGTTATATATATAACCTATAAATTATAGACTTAGAATTTGTGGTCATTACTTTACTTCCTTTTCCTTGTTTGGATGTGGACCTAGAGTGGGATCACTTATTCAAAGGTCTATCGTATCTTGTTATATGTAATTAGTATGCACTATGTCATTACAAAAGTAACTAATAAGGATCACCCCTATAAGTAAGTGATAATAGAGTTAGACGCATAGTACTTATCTCCTCCACTCCTATTCTCGCAAATACGGCATAGAAAAATCCTACTTACCGGACGACCCTTACTCTCCTAATCCGAACTCGAGGAATGGTGAATGGTTTGTTGGATTAATGTCTAAGTCCATAACTATAATTGGTAAGACTTGACCCGACCCGGCATGGTCCATTTGGGTTGCATACCATCATGCACTTGGATAGACTATAATGAGAGAAATAAGACACTTATGGTTATTAATATATTATAAGTTCTAGTATATTAATAGTAAGAATAATAAGATTATTTAATTAGTATTGATCAAGAGTTAATCTAGGATTAATTAAGTGATCAAAAGAAGACTAATTAAATATATGGGTTGATTGTGTAAATCATCCATACTTATATAGTGGGCTAATGGTCCATGGATAATCAAGTTGGGCTAAAACCCATAGGATGGTCCATGGATGCTCCATGGTGTATTTGAACCCATGGATCCAAGGAAATGGAAAGCCATGACAATTAAGGATTTACCCTAATTGTAACACTATATAAAGATCTTATTCTTGACAAAAATCAGCCACTAGTGAGAGTAACAAAGGGCTAGCCGATTTCATAAAGTGTAGAACTCTCTCAAGTTATTCTAAGTGTTTTGATGATTGTGATTCCATTTGAGGCTTCCACACTATTGGGGCTAGGCACTCAAGCTTCATGAAAACTTTCTACATCAAAGAGGTATGTATTCTATCTTGTTACACTTATTGTTTTGTATGCTAGATTAGGATAATACCTTGGATGTTCTTATTTGCATGTATAATATAGAAAACATAGATCCAAGTTATTTAGGGTTGCATGTACACTTAGGAGTGTTAGAATGCTCAAAACCCAACAGTGGTATCAGAGCCTAGCCTTGTTTTCTTGTTATACCTGCAAAACTGCTTAAAAAATCGAAAGTGTTGCTATTTGATCATCAGACTCGGCGAGTCCATCAAGGGACTCGACGAGTCCATGCCTTAAAAATGATCAAAACGATCCAACTCGCCGAGTCGGTTCATGCACTCGACGAGTTGGACCCCCAGACAGCATATTTTCGAGGTTTTTGGCTAGAAATGGACTAGGAACATTACCCTAAGTTGTTTTTGAACTTATAAACTTGTTTTTTAATGTGGTAATGTTCATGCTAATCCATTTTCAAAGATAATTGTCAATAGATTCATGCTTTGTATTAGTTTAAGGTTTAGACTAATTACATGAAAAAGTTTGATTTGAATTATCTTGTTCTTATGAGTTTCTTAGATTAACAGAAAAGTTAATTGAAATAGTTGCTTTCAATCCATTTTAATCTAAGAGTTGAGTATAAAATGTGTTTGTGTAACTTGTCCTCAAGTTACATGAAGAGTCACATTAAAGACTCATAAAACTCATAAAGTTGGTAATGGTTACAAAATGAAGAGTCTTGTGTCATTGAATTTTTTTTATGACTCCATAACTTGTCCTCAAGTTATGAAAGTTCAAGAGTCACTTCATTAAAGAGTAAAAGTGCAACCTTAATTAATTCCATAAGTTATAAAAAAAAATTAAGAAAAGCTAATTCTTTTATTAGTTTAAAGTCTTCCATAAGTTATGGAACTTGAAGAGTTTTTTTTTTTGGATTAAAACTACTTTAAACACATAAGTTATGGAATTAATTAGTTTTGAGTAGTTTCAAAACTTGCCCTCAAGTTTTGGAATTTGAAAAGTTTTCTCTTATGAATACTTTAATTCCAAGTTAGCCCTTAGAATTTTAAAGCGTTAAAATTCAACACTTATACTATTTATAACATTAATGGTTAATTATTATATATATGTATAAGAACAAGTCGTTTTACCGTTAGTAGGCCTCATTCACGAAGCCGGTCTATAAGGTGGGTATAAGGTTGTTGTCTATAAAATGGCGACTTAATGGGTGTATACTCTCACCCACCGCTTGCTTGACTGGTGGAGGGTCGTTAGCCGAACGGGTAGGATAATAACTTTAAATTCTCCCTTCATTAAAAGTATTAATGATAAATACTAAGTAACTAAAATCTTAATAATTCCCAATCTTAGTTACTTTAGGAAAAATGTGAATTTGGTGCTAGCCCATGGAATTCACACTTTGTACCTTACCAAGTCGTTGGTGGAGCGTGTGTGGTTAACCGGCACATTAACTTGGACTAGTAAGGACCACGAAGGGTGACTTAATGTTTGTCATAGATCAATGGAGCGTGTGTGGTTAACCGGCACATTGATTAGGTGATAATATTAAGGGTACCAAGTGAATTGGTATGGTTATTCACACCTTGTTTTGTGATCCTCGGCATCCCAGTCACAAAATTTGAGAGGGCACACTCGAGATTGAAAACATGCCATTAAAAAGCTCAATGAATCTCAAAAGATCTAGAAATTTCAAATCCAATTAAAACCTAATAAATTATTTCGTTTTTCATGGTGGAAATTGGTAAATCGTCATTCGCCTACCTTCAAATATTTTATAGCTTGGATTACGGCATCCCTCTTCCAAATTATAAAATATTGTGTTGGGTCCTGGCCTTAATATTTCATATTGGGTGTCATATTAAGGACTTTAAATCAATTATCTTGAATATCTCCCAAAATATGTCTGGTTTAGACATTTATGATCTTCCCAAATCTCTTGAAGATGATGTTCCTCAACATCATGCTTCACTTCCTCTATCTCCTCCAATTATTCTCCCTCACCCACAAGTTCTTGAAAAGTTTAAAGTCACTCGAGCCCTATTGGCAAGTTAAGGTCTTGGTGTGGTCACATCTTGGAGATGTAGTCACATATTGACAAGCCGGGAGAGTTGGCTGTCAAAGTCTCGTGAAAGTTGGATGTGAAATCACTTTCTTAGTAACATAGCGGGTCACTTTGGGACTACTATGAGACAGACTATGACACGAGCCTTAATGATCTTATCTATTTGCTTTGTGCTGCGGAATCAGTAATGATTTGGAACACTAGTAAAGCAAATTTTGTAAGAAGATCAACTTCCCAAACCTTAAATGGACATCGGCAATGGTAGCATTGGATATCTAGAAAAGCATTCTCTTCCTAATGGAAAGGGACCGACCATAGTCAACTCGGTTGACCAAATGGTAAAGAGAAAAACTAAGTCTGTGATTGTCCCGTGTACCATTATCAAAGGGTCCATATGTTTATATTGCAAAGCTGCCATAATTTACCTAAGGATGTTAAAGTCGATAAGTTTGACTCTACTTCAGGTAAAGTCCACTATCTAACTCTGCTAAGTTTCTATTCTGAGATTCTTGATACATGATGTGACTGGGTGACATGGTGATGTTTTAAGAATGAAAGAAAAGATAGGAAGCTTAAAGAAGTATATGTTGATTCTGATTGCGAAGATGGGTTTCGATCGCATGGTTCGGTAATCAGAATTTTGAGCTGTTCCTTAAGAGTTATAATATATTGCTTGTGAATAGATAACAACAAGGTTTTCATGTGGATTGTAAGGATAAGTTTTTCCGCAAAGTTTTAAAATAAAATAAAAAAAGGGTTTTAATTTTATTTATTTTAAAAATATCCTTACAATGGCATCTGTGGAAAATTGTTGCTTATATGTTTCCAGTAATAGCAATATTGGAAAGTGGATTTGATTCTTTCATTTGTGGTAGTGTTTGAATTTACCAAATGAAGAAAGTTTTTCATCACCCAAGTTTCAATTGGACAGAAACTTGGAATCATACAAGTTGTATTGTATGATGAATGAGAATATTCATCTTTGAAAAATTAAGACTAATTCTTTGATCACATGTATATGTGGGTCAATTGAAGGACTAAGGAATTAGGTACACTGGGTGTGCACTGGTCAAGGTCCATCACAAAGATTGTTTTGTCGTGATTTACTAAAGATTAGTAAATATGATTATACTTATAAGGTTAAGTATAATTCTGTAACATTGAAAAGGTTCCAATGTATGGCAGAGCGAATAAGCAGAATCAAATTAGGCAGAAGGATAAAAGTTTCTCAAATCTGAAAAGATGGGAGAGTACTTTAGTATCAGTTTATGATCATCTTAATGATATAGAAACCATATCACAAATTCATACTCTAAGGACGTCTTAGTGCATTGTTATGGCTAAGAAGAGAGGTCATGAATTGTTGGATTGGTTAAGATCAAGGAGATGAGTCATACTTCGTTCCAAAACAATTCTTAGAGTCATACTCCAAGATTGTAACATTGAGTGACATAAATTAAGGTTTAAAAAACTTATCAAATGTAGTGTGAAATGTTTCTACTCTTGTACATTTGAGATTGGTAAGTTGTGATGTCTTGGATGAGACAAAGACCAACTAAGACCAATTGTGTGAAGTGTTAGTCTTGATAAGAATCTGCACTATCCCTTGAATATTTGTTTTGTCAAGGAATGGTTCTTGACTGGGGAAACTCATATGTCAAGGGGACAGTGGGAGCCTTAAAGATCCTGAAAGAGTTTCGAGATTTAATCAAGAGTGAAACCTGTAATTTATCACTAGCACACGACTTATGGTTTGCAACATATCGTGTTGATATAATTCTTATTTATGTACCTACTTCAAATAAGTTGAATTTGCATGAGAGTTATCAGAGTTCAACTTGGAAGCATTGGTGGGCCTTGTGCTACCAAGGTGACAAGAAAGTAAGATTGAATAAGTTTAATCCATGTAAGGCTGAATTTGTCACTAACCTTGTCTTGTGATTATGGTTTTGACAAATTCGCATGGATAGGAACTCATACACTATAAAATCTAAGTGTCATAAGGTTTCTCTCCGATTCATGAAAATGATGGTGAGGAAACACTTTCACTAAATAGATTTTACGTAGATAGCAATTGTGTTATTTGCATTTTCAAAAGTCGTTAGTGGAGCGCATGTGGTTAACCGGCACGCTAACATGGACTTGTGAGAAATGGAAAATGCCTAAGCAATTGAGACTATGATTACGGCATCTGTGACAACCCGAAATTTTCATTTGTACGAACATCATCTATTCAATAGAAGCTAGTCCAATTTCTGTAAATTTCAGACTTGTCCAAACAAGTTTGTGTACATTAGGGTTTACGTTTCTGGACATATCTGGAGAATGAATGCTCCTATGATCGTGAAACTTGAACACTGTAAGTTTCACAATATTATAGTCCGACTCCCGGAATAAAAATATTTTCTGTCAAAATATTCCAGGACTATAAATAGTTTTCAGAACTAAATTAATTCATTATTCACAATTCCAACTAGAGAAAAGCCAATTCTCTCTGACGGATCTTCGGGTTTTCATCCCGGATTGTGAGTCTGCTTTCCTAAACATGTTTTAATGCTTGCTATATGCTTTATAACATCATTTATATGTCCAAAACACAAGATCCGTGAGTTTACCGCCCAAGAACGTTCTTGGGGAGTAAACTCCAAAACGAAGCCAAATGGTTTCCTAGTCCTGATTCTGTCTTAGACAACGAGTAAAGGACCTTGTGTATGATCTTTATGGACCAAAAAGCAACCAAAATCAACAAAGTTAGAGGAGTTTACGGCCAAAGAACTCTTGGGCCGTAAACACCTTTTTAATGGACAAACATGCCCTAACTTGCCTCCTTGAGCCTAAGGGCTTTAACCACTAGTACTTGTGCTTGTTTTGGACTTGAAAACACTCCCAAATGATAAGGTTTTAGGAGTTTACTGCCAAGGAAAGGATCTTGGGCCGTAAACCCCTCTTCCTTAAGTAAAAATCATTCCAAGCACACCTAAGGCCTTAAGACAAGTTACCTTGCATACTTTGGACTAGAATGGAGAGTAGAAGACATCAAAACTACTCCTTGAAAGGAGTTTACGGCCAATGAACATATCTTGGGCTGTAAACTCCAAGTGATGCACTAAATGTGTGCATCTTGTCCCCATAAGCCTTAGATAAATTCATGGAAGCCATCCTTGATGTTTAAAAGCCTCAAATCAATTTAATTCCAAGAGTTTACGGCCGTAAACTCTAGGGTGAATGCCTTTAGGCCGTAAACTCCCATATGGAGTGTTCTAGAGCCTTAAACTACTTCATGTGTTATTCCAACAAAGCTAGGAGTGAGCTAGGACCAAGATAACACCTTAAAACACCCAAAACCAACCTTTAAGGAGTTCACGGCCATAAACCCATGAGTTTACGGCCGTAAACTCCAAGATGTGGGGTTTGTTGGGTGGTAAACTCCTATACAAGGCCATTTGATGTTTCAAACCCTTTTGCCTTGTCACGTAACAACTTAGATGCAACCATTTGAACCTTAAACACTCATAAGAGTGCTTACATGTTCCTAATTGTATTAACTTACTTTGTTAAGTTATTATGTGGCTAATTAGTTATATATATGCTTATTATATGATAACTAGGCTCGTACGTGTGAACAAGTCTCTGTTTGACACTTAGCACGGTACCCGATACCTCAATTCAAGCGACTCACCACATGTGAGTTCATACACCTTGAATCAACCTTTGAAATGATTTTAAATGTTTTAAACACTTTATGGGGGGGGGGGATACAAGTCAAATACTTATAGTTATTGCTTCAATCACATGTGATTGCCTTTAATCACATGTGATTAATAGCTAGGAAAACAACGATTTTTACCAATGTTCAAACTGTTTATCAAACTGTTTCACTTCAAACGTTTTACAAACTCTTTTTACTTATCAAATGCTTTTATTAAACTTTGTTCTACTTCTTATAAATTGCATGCCCATATACGTATAGATGTATGAATAATGTTTAAAAGGCTTAGGAAAGCCACCTATCCTATTTCCTTTTCCTCGATTTGGATGTGGTCTGGTGGAGCTTCGGGTGACCATCCGAAAGTCGTTCCAACATTAGTTATATATAATATATACATGTATAGACATAAAAGTACTTCCATACTCATATTTATCAGTACATCAATAGTTAGTTACCATCGGGGTAACACAGAACAATACATATACAATGATACTAGAAACAATACATATACAATGATACTAGAAACAATACATATACAATGATACTAGAAACAATACATATACATATACTAGAAACAATACATATACAATGATGCTAGAAACAATACATATACATATACTAGAAACAATACATATACAATGATGCTAGAAACAATACATATACATATACTAGAACGAGAAACAATACATATACATGAATACTTTATTATTGTGATTTAAATCGGAGCATGACTTAACTGTCATGGCTCGAGTTGTAACCAGAATTCTCTTGAAGGGAGAGTGTGAGTTTGCGTATAGATCTATACTGGATTGACAATCCTACACCTTGCTGCTAGCTACAGCCGGACCTGCAGGTCTGCGGGTGCCAAACGTCATTCCGTTATTACGACCATTCATTTGTCGTTGTTACTAGACGATAGTATGGTACAATTTATCACGTAATGCCTTAATATAAATCCGGTTTAAGGTAGTTAGTACCGCAGTAGCCTTATAATACAAAGGCTACAGTACTACATTAATTTACCCATTACATATTTTAGTGATAACCTCACTTAAACGTTTATGTACAAACTATATTTTGTTAAATGATAGTTACATTTGGGAAATTACACACTTTTACATCAAACGAACATACAAAACAGACAAGCCTTGGTAGAAGGCTTCTTTAATAGAAAATATAGGTTTTTCTGAGAGATTCAAACTTTTACAAACAATTGCAAACTTTTACATACATTTTACAAACTTATACTTGATACATGTTCAAATATTGTTGAATGACAAATACAGACACTAAAATACTTATGAACTCACCAGCTTAATGCTGATAAACTCTTTCAAAATAACTTGTATTCTCAGGTCGTCAGTAGACAGGTACCGAGGCCAGCTTTTGAGAAGATGGAGCGCCTTCAAGACTCATCTTATTATTTTGATATACGTTATTTTTGGTGTCTATAATGTACAGAACACACTTGTATTAAAATTATATATTTAATGCAATGGATGATGTTGTTTGCTTATTTACATTTATTGTGCTCTGATACTTACATGACGTCCTCCGCCCCAGAACGTTTCCGCCATTCTTGGTTTTGGGGTGTGACAGATTGGTATCAGAGCATTGTTTATAGTGAATCAAGTATATCAACCCATAAAAGATATACTAAACTATAAACCCATTTGGGATTAAAACACTCTGACCAAGAGTCTATGCTTAAAATACTAAAATATTTAATTAAGTATACTAGTCTACATTCATACTAAAAACAGTGTCACAACGACAAGAACAAAAGTATTACAATTGTTAAATATCACAGGTAAGCTCGGGTATATATGGTCAGCCCTGGGAATGGCATAGCCTGATCAACTATGCTGGTCCGAGGAGTGATTAGCATATGCCCTAGAATGGTTGTGATGTGTTAACAAGTCTAAAAACTTACCAACAATACCACAAGAAGATTCAATAGAACTTAAACTTAAAATACTATAGGTGTATTTTGTACTACCAACTACTTGTATACTATATCTTTATACCTCTCTTCTCGCGTAGATTAAGATGGCTGGATTCCATCACGGCGACCCGTACTTTCCAAATGAAGGTAACGCAGGATGGCTCGAAGCAGAGTCTGACGACGAACACCCAATTCCATTGGATGATCATCAAGCTGAAGGCTTCTTAGATGGATTAGACTCTGAGCCGGAAGTCAACAACCTACCTCTAGTAGGTCAAGCCCCGAACAACAACCCTCGACCAGCTTTTCTAGGTCCCACTCCCTTGTGGGTAGATAACTTGAATCGCTGGAGTGACGAACAGGGTCAACCCTTACCATACTTTGGGGACCGAACCTTTTACAACGTCAACGATGGTGGCTCTACTGACCGAGCTCTACCTGTCCTTATCCGTAGAATAGCTCGTAATGTCGAGCAAGGTCGAGCAGCCATCGACCGGGTCGTAGAGATTGATGCCAACTCTGGTGTCAACACAGTCCGCATTCGCCGTCTTGAAGAAGATATGGAATGGACCCGGAGAACCAATGAAACTCTGCAGCAACGTCTAGTTGCCTCTCAAGCTGAGGTCATGGAACTTCGAGCTCGTCAAAGGGCTCATGAACGACACCTTCAAGAGGTGGTACGTCAAATGAGAGACCTCAGGGTTCTCCCGAGGAATACTCATCGCCGTTAGATGATGTCTAGTACATCATTATCTTTTGGGTTAAGGATTAGTCTTTTAACATCTGTGCACTAAGTAGCACTTATCTGTAAAATATTCCTAACTTTCAGTACTCTAACTAGGAATCTAGGAACTGTCAAACTTTATGTATGGTATGATGTAAGACCTACTGTTAGGTCAATTTTCATTGAACTCGTTACATCAGTAATACCAGTATTATTTGACAACTACCTACTCTGTGGGATAAACCTTTGCATTTGGGTTTTCTTACACATCATTCTGGTTATGAACACAAACACTCATTCAATTGTTGGGCTATGGTTAGTTAGTCCATGTGTCATTCGCACATTTCTTACAAATTGATTCTTACCACTTTTCTCATCTTTATAAACTTATAGTTGAAAGATGCCTCCTCGTAAATCTCCCAGGGCTAGGAATAATCCTGTGCCTCCACCGCCTCCTCCACCTGCAGTCATCGATACTGCCGCTCTGAACGCTGCCGTAGCTGCAGCAGTGGCAACTACCATGGCTCAGTATCACTCATTGGATGCTAGCAGGGGTGGAACCCCGGTTAACTCCATTCCGGTGGAAACTTCAGTGCGCTCGAGAGAGTGCTCTTACAAGGATTTCACCAACTGTAAGCCGAAACCCTTCCATGGGACCGGCGGAGTCATTGCCCTTTCGTAATGGTTTGAGAAGACTGAATCAGTCTTTGAAATCTGTTCTTGCCCTGCTGCGTGCAAAGTCAAATATGCCGCATGCACCTTAGAAGGGAAGGCACTGACGTGGTGGAACAGCCACGTTAAATCTCTAACTCTCGTCGTGGCCAACGACATAGGCTGGGATACGATGAAAGACCTCATGATTGAGGAATACTGCCCGAGGGGCGAGATCCAAAAACTGGAATAGGAGCTTTGGAGCCTGACCATGAAGGGCACCAACATTATCGCTTACACTGCCCGGTTTAGCGAACTGGTGGCCCTCTGCCCGAATATGGTTCCCACTGAAGGGAAGAAGATTGAAAGGTACATATGGGGGCTAGTTCCTCCGTATCAGGGGAATGTCTTAGCATCCAACCCCGCTACCTTCGACAGTGCCAAGCGACTGGCACAGCGACTCATTGACCATGGTGTCAAAACCCCTACAACCACAACAACCCTAGCCATCTCAGAACCATCCAAACCCGTTGACACCAAGCGGAAGTTCTGGGATGACAAGAAGAGACAGCGAGCTGCCAAGAAGCAGCAAACTGTAGCTGTACATGCCGCAGTAACCCCTGCCGCTACTGCACCGGCGAAGCAGTATGCTGGAAGTTTGCCGAAGTGCAACAAATGCAACTTCCACCGTAACGGCCCCTGCCGTGAAATGCAGTGCTCTAACTGCAACAGGAAAGGACACACCGTCCGTTTCTGTAAATTTCCGGCGCAACCAATCACACAAGTCCCTGGCTCTGGCGCGAGCCCAACTTGTTATGGATGTAGCGAAACATGCCACTATAAGAGGGACTGCCCTAAAGCGAGGAATACTGGAGAAGCAGGGAGAGTACTAGCTATAGGCCACGGGGAACCAGTCGCTGACCCGACAGTGGTGACTGGTACGTTCCTCCTCGATAACTCCTATGCATGCATTCTGTTCGATAGTGGAGCGGAGCGAAGCTTCGTAAACCACAAATTTGCTCGTATGCTTAAACCACAACCACACGCACTTAAAGAACAATTCACAGTAGAAATGGCTAACGGCAAAACAGAAAACACCAGTAGCATATACTTAGGGTGTATCCTAACCCTAGATAACCATTCATTCCCAATCGACCTCATGCCGGTCTCAATAAAAAGTTTCGACGTCATCATCGGCATGGATTGGTTGAGTCTACATCGCGCCGACATCATGTGCTTCGAGAAAGCAATCCGACTAAACCTTCCGTCTAACGAAACTCTTATAGTCTACGGCGACAAACCTGGTGCGAGTCTTCGCATTATATCAAGTATTCAAGCACAGAAATATCAACGCAAGGAATACCACGCATTCCTTGCTCACGTCGTAGACACGAACCTCGAAACGAAAGAACTCAAGAACATTCCAGTAGTGAGCGACTTTCCCGACATTTTCCCAGAAGAACTACCTGGATTACCTCCGCAACGACAGGTCAAATTCTGTATCGACTTAGTCCCAGGAGCTACCCCAGTAGCCAAGTCTCCCTACCGATTAGCACCAGCAGAGATGCATGAATTATCTGGTCAACTTAACGAACTACTCAGCAAGGGCTTCATAAGACCAAGCTTCTCACCTTGGGGAGCGCCGGTCTTGTTTGTTAAGAAGAAAGACGGATCATTCCGTATGTGTATCGACTACAGGGAACTCAACAAACTGACGGTCAAAAATCGTTACCCTCTACCTCGCATAGACGATTTATTTGACCAACTGCAAGGGGCGAACTATTTTTCTAAAATTGATCTAAGATCCGGGTATCACCAGTTACGAGTGCTAGAGGAGGATGTTCCAAAGACAACCTTCCAAACTCGTTACGGACACTACGAGTTCGTGGTGATGCCATTCCGATTGACCAATGCGCCAGCAGTTTTCATGGACCTGATGAACAGAGTATGCCGACCTTACTTGGATCAGTTCGTCATCGTTTTCATTAACGACATCCTGATCTACTCCCGGAGTAAGGAAGAGCATGGCGATCACCTCCGACTAGTTTTAGGAACTTTACGAACGGAGAAACTTTATGCGAAGTTCTCGAAATGTGAATTTTGGATCCGAAGAGTCGAATTCTTAGGACACGTGGTAAGCGAAGAGGGAATCCACGTGGACCCCTCCAAAATTAAAGCCATTGAGAACTGGTCAGCACCGAAAACGCCGACAGAAATTCGTAAATTTCTAGGTCTTACTGGCTACTACCGCAGATTCATTCAGAACTTCTCCCGAATAGCGAAACCTCTTACAACCCTGACCCAGAAAGGCGTGGCCTTTGACTGGGAAGAGAAACAAGAGAGAGCGTTCCAAACGCTCAAACGAGCCTTGTGCACCGCGCCAATACTATCTCTCCCCAAAGGGATAGAAGACTTCGTAGTCTATTGCGATGCATCGAACCAAGGGCTCGGGTGTGTTCTGATGCAACGAGGTAAGGTCATCACCTACGCCTCCCGACAGTTGAAGACACACGAAGTTAACTATACGACATACGATCTTGAACTGGGAGCAGTAGTGTTTGCTCTGAAGATCTGGAGACATTACTTGTATGGAACGAAGAGCACTATCTTTACCGACCACAAGAGTCTACAACACATATTCGATCAGAAGGAGCTCAACATGAGGCAACGACGGTGGGTCGAGCTACTCAGTGATTACGAATGCGATATTCGTTATCATCCGGGTAAAGCCAACGTAGTAGCAGACGCCCTGAGTTGGAAAGAATATTCTGGTCGCAAGGTCAAGTCACTATCAATAACCATCCATTCACACTTGTCTAACCAAATTCAGGCGGCCCAACTTGAAGCCATGAAACCTGAAAATGTGACGGGTGAATCCCTTAGAGGAATGGACAAGAACTTAGAAGCCAAGGGTGACGGAGCCTTATACTTCATGAATCGGATTTGGACACCGAAACACGGTGGTTTCCGAGATCTAGTCATGACCGAGGCGCACAACACTCGGTATTCCGTCCACCCAGGTTCAGATAAGATGTATATGGATCTTAAAAAGCTATACTGGTGGCCTAATATGAAAGCAGAGATTGCTACCTTCGTAAGTAATGCCTTACTTGCGCAAAGGTAAAGGTCGAATACCAGAAGCCCTCTAGTTTACTGCAACAACCAGAAATTCCATAATGGAAGTCGGAGCAGATCACTATGGATTTCATAACCAAGTTGCCCAAGACAACGGGTGGACTTGATACCATATGGGTCATCGTTGATAGATTGACCAAGTCTGCACACTTCCTACCTATCAAAGAAACTGACAAAATGGAGAAACTTACGAGAACATACATTAGGGAAGTCGTACGATTACATGGTGTACCTATATCCATTATCTCCGATCGAGATAGTAGGTTCACCTCAAGATTTTGGCAATCACTACAACATTCCCTAGGAACAAGGCTGGACATGAGCACAGCCTACCATCCACAGACTGACAGATAGAGTGAGAGAACAATCCAGACTTTATAAGATATGTTGCGTGCTTGTGTAATTGACTTTGGAAAAGCATGGGATACTCATTTACCCCTCGTCGAATTTTCCTACAACAACAGTTATCACACAAGCATAAAAGCAGCACCATTTGAAGCTCTCTACGGCCGAAAGTGCAGATCGCCTCTGTGCCGGGCTGAGGTGGGTGATACCCAATTAGCGAGAGGGCAAGCTTCCGACAGTACTCTCACTGGTCCGGAAATCATTCGGGAAACGACAGAGAAGATCGTTCAGATTCGTGAACGATTGAAAGCCTCTAGAGACCGACAAAAGAGCTACGCTGATAAACGCAGAAAACCTTTGGAATTTCAGGTGGGAGACCGAGTCCTTCTCAAAGTCTCACCCTGGAAGGGCTTGATACGCTTCGGTAAGCGTGGGAAGCTTAATCCTAGGTACATAGGGCCTTTCGAGATTCTCGCAAGAGTCAGCCCCGTAGCTTACAAACTTGATCTACCCGACACACTTCGTAACGTACATTCTACATTCCACGTATCTAACTTGAAAAAGTTTCTGTCCGGCGAGACTCTCGTAATCCCACTCGACGAAATCGAGATCAACGAGAGCCTCAACTTTGTGGAAGAACCTGTAGAGATCATGGACTGTGAGGTCAAGCAGACGAAGCAAAGCCGTATCCCTATCGTGAAGGTTCGCTGGAACGCCAAGCGAGGACCAGAATTCACTTGGGAATGCGAGGACCAGATGAAACTGAAACATCCTCATCTCTTCGCTTAGTTATTTGTAACTTCTTATTTGCTTAAATTCTAATTTCGGGATGAAATTCCTTCTAACGGGGGGATGATGTGACAACCTGAAATTTTCATTTGTACGAACATCATCTATTCAATAGAAGCTAGACCACTTTCTATAAATTTCAGACTTGTCCAAACAAGTTTGTGTACATTAGGGTTTACGTTTCTGGACATATCTGGAGAATGAATGCTCCTATGATCGTGAAACTTGAACACTGTAAGTTTCACAATATTATAGTCCGACTCCCGGAATAAAAATATTTTCTGTCAAAATATTCTAGGACTATAAATAGTTTTCAGAACTAAATTAATTCATTATTCACAATTCCAACTAGAGAAAAGCCAATTCTCTCTGACGGATCTTCGGGTTTTCATCCCGGATTGTGAGTCTGCTTTCCTAAACATGTTTTAATGCTTGCTATATGCTTTATAACATCATTTATATGTCCAAAACACAAGATCCGTGAGTTTACCGCCCAAGAACGTTCTTGGGGAGTAAACTCCAAAACGAAGCCAAATGGTTTCCTAGTCCCGATTCCATCTTAGACAATGAGTAAAGGACCTTGTGTATGATCTTTATGGACCAAAAAGCAACCAAAATCAACAAAGTTAGAGGAGTTTACGGCCAAAGAACTCTTGGGCCGTAAACCCCTTTTTAATGGACAAACATGCCCTAACTTGCCTCCTTGAGCCTAAGGGCTTTAACCACTAGTACTTGTGCTTGTTTTGGACTTGAAAACACTCCCAAATGATAAGGTTTTAGGAGTTTACGGCCAAGGAAGGATCTTGGGCCGTAAACCCCTCTTCCTTAAGTAAAAATCATTCCAAGCACACCTAAGGCCTTAAGACAAGTTACCTTGCATACTTTGGACTAGAATGGAGAGTAGAACACATCAAAACTACTCCTTGAAAGGAGTTTATGGCCAATGAACATATCTTGGGCTGTAAACTCCAAGTGATGCCCTAAATGTGTGCATCTTGTCCCCATAAGCCTTAGATAAATTCATGGAAGCCATCCTTGATGTTTAAAAGCCTCAAATCAATTTAATTCCAAGAGTTTACGGCCGTAAACTCTAGGGTGAATGCCTTTAGGCCGTAAACTCACATATGGAGTGTTCTAGAGCCTTAAACTACTTCATGTGTTATTCCAACAAAGCTAGGAGTGAGCTAGGACCAAGATAGCACCTTAAAACACCCAAAACCAACCTTTGAGGAGTTCACGGCCATAAACCCATGAGTTTATGGCCGTAAACTCCAAGATGTGGGGTTTGTTGGGTGGTAAACTCCTATACAAGGCCATTTGATGTTTCAAACCCTTTTGCCTTGTCCCGTAACAACTTAGATGCAACCATTTGAACCTTAAACACTCATAAGAGTGCTTACATGTTCCTAATTGTATTAACTTACTTTGTTAAGTTATTATGTGGCTAATTAGTTATATATATGCTTATTATAAGATAACTAGGCTCGTACGTGTGAACAAGTCTCCGTTTGACACTTAGCACGGTACCCGATACCTCAATTCAAGCGACTCACCACATGTGAGTTCATACCCCTTGAATCAACCTTTGAAATGATTTTAAATGTTTTAAACACTTTATGGGGGGGGGATACAAGTCAAATACTTATAGTTATTGCTTCAATCACATGTGATTGCCTTTAATCACATGTGATTAATAACTAGGAAAACAACGATTTTTACCAATGTTCAAACTGTTTATCAAATTGTTTCACTTTAAACGTTTTACAAACTCTTTTTACTTATCAAATGCTTTTATTAAACTTTGTTCTACTTCTTATAAATTGCATGCCCATATACGTATAGATGTATAAATAATGTTTAAAAGGCTTAGGAAAGCCACCTATCCTATTTCCTTTTCCTCGATTTGGATGTGGTCTGGTGGAGCTTCGGGTGACCATCCGAAAGTCGTTTCAACATTAGTTATATATAATATATACATGTATAGACATAAAAGTACTTCCATACTCATATTTATCAGTACATCAATAGTTAGTTACCATCGGGGTAACACAGAACAATACATATACAATGATACTAGAAACAATACATATACAATGATACTAGAAACAATACATATACAATGATACTAGAAACAATACATATACAATGATACTAGAAACAATACATATACATATACTAGAAACAATACATATACAATGATGCTAGAAACAATACATATACATATACTAGAAACAATACATATACAATGATGCTAGAAACAATACATATACATATACTAGAACGAGAAACAGTACATATACATGAATACTTTATTATTGTGATTTAAATCGGAGCATGACTTAACTGTCATGGCTCGAGTTGTAACCAGAATTCTCTTGAAGGGAGAGTGTGAGTTTGCGTATAGATCTATACTGGATTGACAATCCTACACCTTGCTGCTAGCTACAGCTGGACCTGCAGGTCTGCGGGTGCCAAACGTCATTCCGTTATTACGACCATTCATTTGTCGTTGTTACCAGTCGATAGTATGGTACAATTTATCACGTAATGCCTTAATATAAATCCAGTTTAAGGTAGTTAGTACCGCAGTAGCCTTATAATACAAAGGCTACAGTACTACATTAATTTACCCATTACATATTTTAGTGATAACCTCACTTAAACGTTTATGTACAAACTATATTTTGTTAAATGATAGTTACATTTGGGAAATTACACACTTTTACATCAAACGAACATACAAAACAGACAAGCCTTGGTAGAAGGCTTCTTTAATAGAAAATATAGGTTTTTCTGAGAGATTCAAACTTTTACAAACAATTGCAAACTTTTACATACATTTTACAAACTTATACTTGATACATGTTCAAATATTTTTGAATGACAAATACAGACACCAAAATACTTATGAACTCACCAGCTTAATGCTGATAAACTCTTTCAAAATAACTTGTATTCTCAGGTCGTCAGTAGACAGGTACCGAGGCCAGCTTTTGAGAAGATGGAGCGCATTCAAGACTCATCTTATTATTTTGATATACGTTATTTTTGGTGTCTATAATGTACAGAACACACTTGTATTAAAATTATATATTTAATGCAATGGATGATGTTGTTTGCTTATTTACATTTACTGTGTTGTGATACTTACATGACGTCCTCCGCCCCAGAACGTTTCCGCCATTCTTGGTTTTGGGGTGTGATAGCATCCCTTTTCATAGTTCTGAAAATTGTTTAGACACACATGTGAGCTATCTAAGAAAGGATGTATGAATCTAAATTTCAGAAGTCCAGCAGATTTCTGAAAATATGTATGAGCTAGTGGGAGCATAAGTGTCATGCTGATAATCATCATGTTAGTGGGAGCATGATTATTATTATGATTAGTATTGCAAGCTAGCAATGTTAATTATAGAAAACAAAGCTTCAATTCGTGAAGTTGCAGGGGTTGAAAAGTTGTTTTGCTATAATTAAGGGAGAGGAAATTATACTTCATTTCAATTCTAAAGCTTAGATTGAGATTTTAAGCATTTTTAGTCAATAATATATATGAATTTCATGTTGGAATGGTTCAAACTTGAGGAAATTCTATATATATTGCGTTCTCAAAATTCAATTATGACTACGGCATCCCTCTTCATAGTTAAATTTTGAGAACATGACAAATAAAAATATTGTAGCAAAATATTGGTCTAGTATCATGTCTTTATGTCAAACATCATGAATCGTGTCCCATATGCTTCGAATATAGGATCGATTGCATGTGCTATAATATTCATCTTTTCTAAATTTTCGAAATGCTTAAGGCATTGAGAAGGGAAAAGTCTAGAACTGGATATGACTAAAAGTGATTAAGCAATTGTCGAGGACAATCTGAGGTTTGCCAAAGATTGGTTTCTCAAGGACAATTGGAAGTATAGTGTTAATTTTAGCAGGACCATATTGACATTTTCTGAAAAGAGGTAACTCTTGTTCAGAAGTGATAGTCAAAATGGGACTATGGAAATGTCTCCATAGGAGGAAGTTATTCAATCTATGTAAGATTAGGAAACTTAATGCAAGAAGGATGTTCCCAAGGAGCTGATCTCCTTTGGAATGCTCTGTAATGGTTGTTGTCAAGGTTTTGGTGACTTTGTGAATAATCATTACAAGAAGAATAATGCATATAAGTTTAAAGTCTAATAGATTTTTGGTAAATGGTAGAAATTAGAAATTCTTACATTTACAATAAGGATTTGGGATTGTGAAATGAGTATCAATGGAATCATGTTCAATTGATCTACATCACAATGTAAGGATCATAAACAAACATAGTGAGCATACTTGGAGTATGGCATAACTACTGTTTAGAAAAACAAAGTGTACATGCTAGGAGCATGAGAAGACTGTTGTTTTTATTCAAGTCTTAAGTTGATTATTTGAAACATTGAATAATGTGTAATCAATATGGTGATAAATAAAAAGTGGTTTTATTTATATTCAAAAGGGTTCTGAGACCATATTAGATTCGATTATTATTGTGTTTCACTTTGCATGTTTTGACTTCCAAAATAGCTAGGTTATTCTTTCCGAATGACCAAGTGATTTAAACACTCCACAGTCGTTCATATGTTGGAAGTAGGTATGAATCAAGACTATCATGAATCGGGTTTGTAGATGGCTAAATGGGTTTAGTCATGGCAATGGTTGCTACAACATTCATGAGTGCTCATAAGTTATGAGTATTGGAATAAACCCACGCTCACTTGTATCACTTCATGGAATTTATCTCGAGTGATCGTGAGACGGTAATATCATATAAATCTTCAAACCTAGAGATATGAGTTGTTACCTATGAGTTGGTTGTGCATTGATTGCACGTAAACGCATCAGTAACTTGATGTTATAAAACGTGCCTTTGTGTACAATTCAACAAGTAGTAGAACAAGCATATGAGTCGAAGTTTATCTGTTCCTTCTAGAAATAGAAGCGATATCTGGGCCCCTCGATGATTTTGTTGTGACCTATGTACCGGCCAGTCAGAACTGAATTGATGTGTTCGATTAAGTTCTTTGTCAAACAAGTCGAAAATCGGGAAACAAACTGCTGGACAATAAGTACGACGTTGTTCCATGTATTTGTCCGACTGATATCATGAGAACAGAGGATTATATGATCCCTTATCTAATGGACAAGTCATTGACAAGGTCAGAGTTCATCTACAAGGTCAGAGTTCGACAAAAGCTTTTGAGAGCTACGATTGCCAGTTGGTTCCTGAAGTCATACGCAATAATAGTTTTAGACTTATCCAAGTGGGAGACTGTTGGATTAATGTCTAAGTCCATAACTATAATTGGTAAGACTTGACCCAACCCGGCATGGTCCATTTGGGTTGCATACCATCATGCACTTGGATAGACTATAATGAGAGAAATAAGACACTTATGGTTATTAATATATTATAAGTTCTAGTATATTAATAATAAGAATAATAAGATTATTTAATTAGTATTGATCAAGAGTTAATCTAGGATTAATTAAGTGATCAAAAGAAGAATAATTAAATATATGGGTTGATTGTGTAAATCATCCATACTTATATAGTGGGCTAATGGTCCATGGATAATCAAGTTGGGCTAAAACCCATAGGATGGTCCATAGATGCTCCATGGTGTATTTGAACCCATGGATCCAAGGAAATGGAAAGCCATGACAATTAAGGATTTACCCTAATTGTAACACTATATAAAGATCTTATTCTTGACAAAAATCGACCACTAGTGAGAGTAACAAAGGGCTAGCCGATTTCATAAAGTGTAGAACTCTCTCAAGTTATTCTAAGTGTTTTGATGAGTGTGATTCCATTTGAGGCTTCCACACTATTGCGGCTAGGCACTCAAGCTTCATGAAGACTTTCTACATCAAAGAGGTATGTATTCTATCTTGTTACACTCATTGTTTTGTATGCTAGATTAGGATAATACCTTGGATATTCTTATTTGCATGTATAATAGAGAAAACATAGATCCAAGGTATTTAGGGTTGCATGTACACTTAGGAGTGTTAGAATGCTCAAAACCCAACATGGTTATGAGAAGAATCATAAGCGGGACCGGAGGTAATCAATCCTGCATGCATAGCAAGGGTTCCGTGAACCGTTTCGACTATAACGAACCCGTGAACCGTTGGGCAATCGTGATCGAGGGTTGAATGTCGACAACATTGAAAACAACCACCATGTGGAGACCAACGAGGGTGCTATGACCTCAACCACGGGGGACTGATGGACAGAACCCTCCCGGAAAGGACCCGGCGGATCGCGATCATCAGGGATTAAAACAGGAAGACTACAATTTGAGTTCAGAAAACTGTGCACTACTATAGACCCCACCATCTCATGTACCGGTGACTCAGAATTATACTACTATTCCCAAGACCAACTCTCTTTTTAGGACCTTATCGCCACTCTTGAAGAGAAAAGAGAGTAACAGGGTAGGATACACAACATTCAAAGAAAGGATGATTGTAGCCAAGTGTTGATTGGCAAAGCTACAAAACTACATCGACCTTGCCTCAGGCATCACAAGGGATGGATCATCGTAAGTAGAGTTCGTGCTGCTCACCAGACCTGGTAAATTAGCTTCATAAGTATGCGCTGGTGCTACTCTATTGTAAGTAAAATCACGACACTACAAATTAAGTGGTCATACTAATCGAGAAATCTATCTACTATCAAATCCCGCCCATGCACAAATGTGAAGTAGACCTGCATCGAGGTCAAAATTTTCACTGAAACCATGATTACTAAAGTCATATTAACAAGATGGGCTTAGGATGTACCTATCCGACTCGAATTTCTATCTAGCCTTAATTATATAACTAAGCATACATCAATAGGTCGTGATAAGGACCTAGCTTGGGTCAAGTATAAGGTTTCACTTGGATACAGAACTACTAAAATACATGAATTTATTATACAAAGAATCTCGTTATAAATTGTTTTCAGAACACCCTAAACAACCGAACTTTGATACAAATCGATATAAGATAAACTTAGTTAGAAAACTCGCGACATACAGCCATTCTAAAAACTCATTATCGTCTCACCTTTAAACATTTGTTGAGAAGTTTCTTCTTCATAGGCCTATGGAGTGCGAACGTTCCAGCACTAATGCACCGGATCCCATCAAAAATTCCTCAGCCAAGTGTGTTCGGACAAACATGATTCTAAGAGGAGTAAAGCTCAACGTCCGTATGAAACCTACTCCTACCTACTGCCATAACTCCATCTCGGAAGCGTTAGCAGAAACACTAAGAATAGTACAATAATGTGCAAAAATTTATATGCGTAAATATAAATTGTAAGGATGCACTTAAGACAATCAATTCCACTAACGAAGTCATTTTTCGTCATGAAACAGAGCTATGTATTCACCAAGAGGCAAGAAACTGACTAGCAAGGCGCCAACACTTCAGATAGACGTTGCTACTTTTCAAGCTGCAGTCACGGCAGCCGTGGCAGCCGTCATGGTGTATTTCAATACTAACAACGTCGGCAGGGGTGGAAGCGGTACTAACAATACAAATTGTGGTAACAATCAGGGACACCAATGGGTACCTACCAACAAAATACCTCAGGCCACGAACCTATGAACAAGAAGAGAAAGTTTTGGGACATGAAAGAGCGCCACCAATCTAAAGGATACACTAAAAGACAATAACCTAGGGCCGCCCCTACCATTACAACAGCAGTCATGACACATGCCTCGACACTAGCCTCGGGGTCTGCCACCCAAATGCCTGCCAGACCATATGAGGGATCACTCCCAAAGTGCAACAAATGTGGCTTTCATCACCATGGGGCTTGCCAGGAGATGCACTGTAAAAACTGCAACAGGAAAGGGCATACCGTTCGTTTATGTAGGGCCTCGGCCCATCACCTCCCTTCAATCAATTGCACCAAGGTAGGCCCAGTATGCTACCTATGTGGTGAAATGGGACATTTCAAGAGAGAATGTCCAACTGAGAAGAATGACGAAGGAACAGGAGGAATGTGATGAACACACCAACAGGAGCAGCAAGGGAACCATGTTAGGACTTTTGTAATGTTCCCAACGACAATACGTTTAAGTAGTATATGTTTGTAATGAATTTAGTATGCTTACTAAAGTAAACTTCCTTCTAAAAAAAATAAAAGTGGCTAAAATATTTTCTCTCTCATACAAATCAAACCAAAGACATTCATATGTGACCTTAGGAGCATTACCTGTAAGTTGTGATGGCCTTGTCCATACATCGGGGTTAATTTAAAATCAAAATACTAAAGTCTTGAAACAGATAATTCCATCCTGACTCCGATTCCATGTCTAGTATTAGGGGTTGAGTGGGGTCACCCACTCGACGATTCCACGATATCAATTTACATACGACGATCATATACCGCTCGATCATGAGGAGACCTGTCAGGAATCATGATATCAAGTATCATTATTGGCTATCGAAAACACACCCACTACCAGTGCTAGACACTGTGGTATGAATCATCTGCAATAATAATAACATTTAACAAAACAGATCACATAGAAAAGAAATACAGGACACTCTATCACTCTAGTGATCTCTTCCTTCGAATACAACTTATCTCATGTTATCTAAAAAAAAAGATATTGTTGTCGTTATCTAATTTTGATTGATATAGCCCTTGTCTTCACGATTTAACGACTACAAAAGGGCCCTTCGCCTAACCCCCCCCCCCCCCCCCCCCCGAATATCAAAACTATCGTCTCTCATAAACATCCAGCACGGACCTTTGGGTCATCTCTCGCTATGGAACTCTAAAACACGCACCAGAGGAGTGTTATACTTACCGAAGCCTTATCACATGTATATACAGGAGACCTTCGGGAATGTCGCGCATGTAGCAGACAAGATTCAAGCATAGAAGCTTGGGACATATATGGTACGAGTCCTGCCATGAGCTTCGGGCTAAGGTTGCCCAGAAGGACGAGTAAATGTCCTACCATTCAAAAAAGGCCTAGTCGCGTAAACCAAACCCACCTACTTCCTATCGAGCTACAAGAGCTGTCAGGTCAAACCTGTCGAACTACTCAATAATGAAATTGAAGAACAAAGCTTCTCACCTTGGAAAAAAAAACTCTGGTCTTATTCATCAAATAGAAAAGCAAATTGCTCATAATTCCATCAATTTTAGAGGCCCCGACAACATCTCCAATAGAAACCTTTACTATCTGCCTCGCATAGACGAATAGGCCGACCAACCTCAAGGAACGAGGTACCCTTCAGGAATTGGACCTGAGATCTGAATATCACCAGTCATGAGTATTGAAGAAGGATGTCCGAGAACAATCCTCCAATTTCGATGCGGACGCTGAAAGTTCGTAGTGATACCCTCAGTTAGGATCAAACCCACTCGTAGGATTCATGAACGTAATAAATATGATATGCCATTCTTGCTAGGATCAGTTCATCATCGTCATTACAAATGACTTACTTATCTACCCTTGTAGTAAGAAGGATACCAAGGAGAGCAGCTACAACGAACCACAGAAGCAATATGATCAGAGAAGTATTACCCGAAGTTCTCTAGATACGAGTTTTGGAATTGAGGAGTCCAATTCTCAAGACACATCATTATCAAGGTGGAAACTCATAAGGACCCTTTCAATTGATCAAAACCGTTGAGAAACAGTTAGCACTGAAGGCGTTAGTAGGAATACGCTAAAATATTGGGTCTCGCTGACCTACCGTCTTAGTCCTGTGGAACTTCTCGAAAAATACGGACCCCCTCCCAACTTTTACCCTAAAGGGAGCAACCCTTGACAGGAAGAGAAGCAAGAGGAAGAGACCTTTAGAACACCGGTATAACCGACCAAATTCCTCTAGAGACACTCACTCTGGGAAGTTTTAGTACGCTTCGGAAAGCGTGGAAAGCCAATACCCCAAATAGTTGTGTCTTCTGAAATTCTTGTCAGAATCAGCCCTGTAACTCACTACTTCAATCTACTCCCGCGAGCTTGGTAAAGTACACTCTACCCACACGTCCCAAATTTACAAGAAGTATCTATCCGACGAGACTCTTGCAATTCCCCTCGACGACATCGAGTTCCACAAGAGCCTCACCTTCTTAGAAGAACCATGGTGACCATGGATCGAGGTCAAGCGGATGAAACAACGCCACTTCCCATTAGTGAAAGTTCGCTGGAATACTAACCAAGGACCTAGAGTCACATGGGAGCGCGCGAGTTAGTCGATTAGGAAGTATCCTGACTTCTCGGCTTGATTATTCATGCCTACTCCTTGCCTAAATTCAAATTTCGGGACGAAATTCCCTCTAACGGGGGGATGATGTGACAACCGTCAAATTTCGGTTAAGTCAAACTCAACTAAAGTCAGCAAGTCAAACCGTTTGACTCAATTTGCCCTTGGGTACTAAAATTTACACTATGAAACTTCTACATAACTCTCTATTCTAATGAGAAATCATAAAGCAAAAAGTGCGAACATCTAGATCTCCTTAACCTAAAACTGTGGTACGTGGCGAGCCCAAACCGATAAAACAATGTTGCATACTCATTGGGAGTATGTAAGATCCTTAAACAAGGCTTAACAGGGTTTACGAACCATGGATTGCGATGCCGGACACTCACAATTGTCACACATGGAACCTCTCTCAATCGTTTTCACTCTATCTCTCTCTATGTCAAATCTCTCCCAAATCTCTCCAAGTATGTGAAATCTCTCCCAAATATCTCTCTGTATTAGAAATCTCTCCAAGAATGTCAAATCTCTCCCAAATCCCTCTAAGTATGTGAAATCTCTCTCAAATATCTCTCTGTATGAGAAAACTCTCCAAGAATGTCAAATCTCTCCCAAATCTCTCCAAGTATGTGAAATCTCTCTCAAATATCTCTCTGTATGAGAAATCTCTCCAAGAATGTCAAATCTCTCCCAAATCCCTCTAAGTATGTGAGATCTCTCTCAAATATCTCTCTGTATGAGAAATCTCTCCAAGAATGTCAAATCTCTCCCAAATCTCTCCAAGTATGTGAAATCTCTCTCAAATATCTCTCTGTATGAGAAATCTCTCCAAGAATGTCAAATCTCTCCCAAATCTCTCCATGTATGTAAAAACTCTCTTAAATATCTCTCTGTATGAGAAATCTCTCCAAGAATGTCAAATCTCTCCCAAATCCCTCTAAGTATGTGAGATCTCTCTCAAATATCTCTCTGTATGAGAAATCTCTCCAAGAATGTCAAATCTCTCCCAAATCTCTCCAAGTATGTGAAAACTCTCGCAAATATCTCTGTGTATGAGAAATCTCTCCAAGAATGTCAAATCTCTCCCAAATCTCTCCAAGTGTGAGAAATCTCTCCCAAATCTCTCTCAAAAGTTTCCCGTAACTTTTTGGAATCATTCGGGTCATTCCGACCCTTAACCTGGTCAAAAACGGCTTAAAACGGGGTAAAAACGAGAAAACGGGACCTTAGGAACCGAAACCCTTCTTAAGGAGCCGAAGCTCTTTAAGGCCGAGACTAGGAACCAAAAAGGCCCCAGGACCGAACATAGCCTCTATTTGCCGAAACCGGAGGACCGAATCACTGTAGCTGAGACCGAGCCTCGGTCTCTGTCGCTTCTCACTCTCTGTCGCCTCGTCTGTTCGCTTCTCGTACCTTCTGTCGCTTCTCGCACGTTCGGTCGCTTCCTGTCCGCCTCTCTGTCTCTACTCCGCCGCTCTGTCTCTATTCCGCCTCTCTTCCCCTCTCGGTCTCTGCTCACTCTTCTCTCCTCTCTGTCTCTTCTCTTCTCTTGGTCTCTCTTCTCCTCTCTCGGTTCCCTCTCTCTCCTTTCTCCCATCTCGGTTCCTTCTCTCCCTCTTCTTCCCTCTCAGTTTCTACCCTTCCTCCTCTCGGTTTCAGCATCAGAAGGCCGAACCTCGGCCAGAATTCGGAAATTTGTCACTTTTAACCCATTTTTGATATTTTTAACATTTTAAGCCCGTTTTTCGTGATTTTAAAGCGGGATATTCTCCAGAAATTATATTTTAACATAATAAACCTTAAATATTCATAATTTAAACATATTTTGATGAAAATCATTATTTAAATAATAAAAATCAAATGGATGAATTATTAAAGGTGGAGTGTTGACTTTGCCTTATCCAATGTCACAAGCAACCACCCCACACCCACTTTTTGACTAACCACACCTCCCCACCTTACCTAAATCACTTCAATGTCCCTTACACTCAAATTATACTCATTCCCACGTATTTAGAGCTGGAACAAACATCCTCTCTCCTCGTTTCTCTCATTTTCTCTCACTTCACTAAGTATCAAACACCACTTTTCTCTCAAACTTTTTCTCCACCAAACTCGAGATTCAAGGCTGATTATCAAGTGTTCTTCCACATTTGGTAAGCATAATCCATTGTCCTTATGATTATCTCACTTATTTCCACTCAAATCATGGATATCTTACACAAACTCCATCATATTTGTGTTAGAGCTTCGAATCTTCAAGTGATTCTTCAAGTGTTCTTGGCTTGAACACTTCTCTTCTTCAACACTTATCTTCTGAAATCACTCAAGGTGAGTTCATACCCCTACATTTTCATGTTTTCTCAAGTTTTCAGGGGGGGAATACAAGTTAAAACACCAAGAACATAACTAAATTTTTCTAACAGCCTTCATCAGAAAAGTTCAACTCCATTCACGGACTGTTTTGGGCATCTTAAACATTTTTGTTTTCAAAACTGTACAAGGTGCAAATAGTTCAAGTTTTTAGCTTTAAAATTACTACTTGCACATCTCCATACGATTTTTCTACAATTTATGGTGATTTTTATAAAACTGCCTATCATTTCAAACAACAATCCGGACCAGTCTGTGATTATGGACTTTTTCATCCAAGTTGGAGGTCATTAAAAATCGTGATAAAAATTATGAGTAAACTAGACACATTTTGTGAACACTAAGAATTTACGGATCTAGTTTTCGACTTCGTATGATTTTTCTATGATTTTTCCAAAACAGGGCTGAATGGCTAAAGTTAGTCAACAACATGTAAATATCATAACACTTTGTGTTATGTTGAGCAAAGTGTATAATCCTAAGTTCTAATTATTGAATGTGTTTCCTTGTTAGTTTATCATCATGAATTGAAACTAAGTCATTCATAATAAATATTATTCATTCATTTTAGAACACGTATATTAAACTATAAAAAGTATAGTTTGACAAATTCATAACACTAATACATTTCCATAAAAGAGTTCATACATATTACATACATTTTAGATAAACTATAATAGGTATAGTTTATGATACATCACTCAACACACTCGTACAAAAAGGGTACATTCATACAAGAAAGATTTATATTCACACACATTTCACGTAAATTTGTTAACCTATAGTTTGATAAATTCATAACACTAATACATTTCCATAAAAGAGTTCACACATATTACATACATTTTAGATAAACTATAATAGGTATAGTTTATGATACATCACTCAACACACTCGTACAAAAAGGGTACATTCATACAAGAAAGATTTATATTCACACACATTTCACGTAAACTTGTTAACCTATATTGTGAGACTCTCTCTCTCTCTCTCTCTCTCTCTCTCTCTCTCTCTCCCCGTACGTCCGAGTGCGGGATATAATTCCTGGTAGTTATAATCAGAATCTCCTTGAGGGAGAACGTGATACTTGTATATAGATCTATATTGGGTTTGACACCCCACACCTTGCTGCTAGCTACAGTGGGACCTGTAGGTCTACGAGTGACAAATGTCATTTTATTTTTCGCGACGCCTGAGAACGTCGTGGCAGGTTCACATAGTCATAGTATGATTATAGCGACTCACATAGGGATATAACAATCCATAAGTTTACGGGATTTTATTTTTAAAACCTAAATGAGTTTTATGTCGATTTAAAATCACTTTTTATCTCTATGAGTACAGATATTATTGTACACTTTTGGTTTTGGTAGTTACGACTACACATCATTTGAAACCACATTTATACTTTTAAGTATGGTCAATACTTGTTATTTCTCGGTCCTCTAATTTAGGACTACATATATATAAAGTATTAACGAACATGAGAACATACAGAAATTTCATTTAATTCAAACGCGTCCATGTCCATTTAAGCACATAACATTTTCTATTAATAAGAAAGGTTAATTATTCATTTTGGTCTTCAGTCATAAGACTACATTACACAAATTTTAAAGAAAATGTCGAATTTTCTGGATACATATTCTAACGCTTTTACAAGGAAAACGATTTACTTTTCTAACGAAATCTCTTATGAACTCACCAACCTTTGTGTTGACACTTTTCAAAATTACTTGTATTCTCAGGAATTCAGTGAAAACAGGAAATCAACAATGTTTTGAGGATGGGACGATAAATCGTCAAACAGTTCATTTCGTATCATAATGTAATTGATGTGGATCATGTAAACATGTGCTTTGATGTAACGTTTTCAATTATATTTGTGTTGGTTGTATTTACTTTGAGCACTATTATACTCATTGTTGTGATACTCTACATGAAGTCCTCCACCCCCGGATGTTTCCGCCATCCTTGGTTTGGGGGTGTGACATTAACTGAATAAGTGCTAAATGTAGAAAGTTGGTCAAGCAGGAGGTACAAGCTGGTACGCCATACGTACATTCCTTAAAGCGAGTACGCTTAACGTACAAGCTGAGTACACCCCGCGTACTCAACAGATGGGCTTTGACATGTAGGCTTCCCGGAATTCAAACGTGTTGGGATTTTGATGTATTGGGCCTTGTTGGGCCACCAAATTATCTTTTTGGGATATTGATTATATTATTGGACTCTTTGGTTGAAGGCCTATGAAAGCGGTTTGGGCCCAATTTTGAAAACTGGTTCATAATTGGGCTTTGGGTGATTATTTTGGAATTTAGGAGTTTTGCACATTTAGATTGGGCTTTGGCCTTTAGCCATGTTAGGGTAATGGTAAAAGGACTTTTACCCTATGTTTGGACTCTTAGTGTGAGTCAGGATCCAAATATTAATTGGATGTTATTTTGTGATAGTGCGGGGATTCTAGTGGGCCAGCAGCCATAGATTTTTTTTTGAGATTCAACGGTATGAGGTGAGATTCCTCACCATGTTTAGCATGTACAAGGCACCAATGTCGGCCCATAATAAGTTATACTAGATACTAGATGTCTTTGTGACTCTTGTGAAGGGTTTTGAGCATTGTAACACTCCTATGGTGTATATGCAACCCTAGATACCTTGGATCTATGTTTTCTCTATTATACATGCAAACTTTCAATTTTCCAAGGCATCACCCTAACTAGCTGTGACAACCCAAACTTTCTATCTTGAAAAGCCATCCAGTTCAATCAAAAGTCGGGCTTGTTTCTACTATCTTCTTGCACTGTTTAGGGCCTGTTTCAGTGTTCTAAGCCAAGTACATCCAAGGAATGAGTGTTAGGAAGTATCTACTGAGGTTCAAATCCATCAAACAAGCCATGAACTCCATCATGAGGAGTTTACGGCCACAACACATGATTTTACGACCGTAAACTCAAGGTGATCCTAAACTCATGCCTATAAGTCTCATGTTCCTTCACTTTTCTTCATTATGCACATTTCCAAGTCAAGAAACACCCATTTTCGTTGAAGTATCATAAGGATCTTCATATTGATCTTAAAAAATGTAAGTGATTCTTCCATTTCTTTCATAATAGCCTTCTTGATCTAGAGAAACTCTATTGTTTCATCCATTAAATCATCTCTTTTTGAGTTAGATCTTCAAGAACACCAAGAACATCTCCTTATTCTTGGTGGTCGTAAACGCCATAAAGTCATCCAAAGTGTGATTTTTTACTCTATCATCTAGTTACACATAAGAAGCACTTGATTCAAGACCTATAAACATCATCTAGCTACATAAATCCAAGAAGTTTATGGCCGTAAACTCTTTGTTATAGCCGTAAACCCTTGTTTTGGCCATGAAAACTCCTTAAGACCAAGCATAGGACCTTGAACCCTTAAATAGATGCTAGTTAAGGTTGTAATCACCTCTTAAACACAAGTACTCCAGGCCATAAACCCACCCTATGGTCATAAACTCCTAGGGTGTGGCCGTAAACTACCCTTATACAATCATATGTGATTGTAACACTTCATGTCAAGTATTTCCTAGTCCCTGAGGTTGTTCTATTACATAATTAGGTGTTACATACACTAATTATATTCATATAAGTGTTATTATATGCTTAATAGGCTATGTTTATGCTCGGGATATCACTTGGCACACTTAGCATTCTATATCTGTCTTTCATCCGAATCACTCACTACAGGTGAGTTCATACCCCTTAACTTACCTTCTAAATGATTTTAAATGCTTTTATGGGGGGAATACAAGTAGAATGTAACATCCAAAATTTCAAACCAATTTAAACTTTTTTAAAACATGTCAAGTTCATCAAAACATTACAACGTTTTTTTCAAAATATTAATTATTCGAGTTTTTCGCAGAAGCATAAACATAACAGGAGGAGCTGTACGATCATGCCTTTGCCTTGCTGTGATCCCCGGATGTAGCTGAAACAATAAACTGAAACTGTAAGCCCGAAAGCTTAGTGAGTTACCCTCAAAATACCGATACACATACAGTCCACATAACCATGTCAAGATAACATATCATCACAACTGAACATCACAACACATAACGGGTCGACAACCTTACAGACTGTAATACCCACGAGCCCATAGTACAAGTCTCCGTTAGCCCGTAACTAGAATGGTCCCGAGCCCACAATACGAGTCTCCCTTAGCCTGTAACTGGAATGCTGCTAGGGTTTGTTGGAAACTGCACGAAGCAGTACAACCTCGACCCATCCCATATAACAAACACATAAATCGTAAGAATCGAGCATGCAATAATCACATAACATCACAGGTAGTCCAACACACCTAACTAACAGGCTTACCCACTAGCATGTGACACTAAATCATACTCAACATCTATCAGAGTTCAAGGTAACACATTAAGTGGGCCGGCCTTGGTGCCTTAGACCCCTTAGTATAGTTAGGATAACTCACCTCGTAAATGTCAGCTCGGTAGATAAATCACAACTCTCCGATCACTCGCCAAAGACTCCACTACCTATTTCCATAGTAAGAGCGTACTCAAAAGTCTTCATCTGCACAGAGTACTCCATAACCCAAGTAGTTAACCCCAGTCAAAGTCAAAGTCCTCAATCAAGCTCAACAGTCCTTGTTGACTTTAACTTGTCGAGTACCCTCGGCTACTCACTGAGTTCCTTAAATTCCTTACCCACTCGCCGAGTTACAAGGGTAACTCGTCGAGTTCTTACGATTCTTGATTGAGACCCTAAGGCCACCCATCGAGTTTCTTTCTAGCTACACGTCAATACAGACGCATTCCTAACTTGGGCAAAACTCATCCGACTCACCGAGTTGTTCATACAACTCGTCGAGTCTATGGCAATCTTCATCGGACTCGCCGAGTTGCTCCTCCAACTCGACGAGTTCATGGCTATCTGCATATGACTCGCCGAGCCAACCTTTCCACTCACCGAGTTCCTTCAGTCCTTAATCCATACAGACTCATTTAAGCCATGTAATGGTTCCAAATTACAGATCCAAGCTTCCAGGGCATGCCTTTCACGTTAAGTTGCAAACTTTACGTGCATGCATGGCTAAAACGGTTCTTAATGCCAAATCTAAGCTCTTAATGGGGTCTCATGCACAAGGGGGGCCTCATCCACGACCAAGACAAGAAATTTATGATTCTAGAACTTGGGAAGGTCCAGATCTGAAGTTACTACTTCAGATCTAGCTCATGTCTTGCAATATCACCTTATTCAAACCATAAAAACCCTAGATCTCCACCATATGTGGTCTAGAAGGAAAAGAAATAAAGATGTCGACCTGATACCTTCAGATGATAAGTGAGGTAGATCTCAGATTTCCACTCCTTCCTTGCTCCTATCCTCTTGTTCTCCAAGTTCGTCCTCCCACAAAGCCTTCCCTCCAAGCTTACAATGCACAAGAATGACACAAAACATGAGTTAGGGTTTCTATGAGCTCTCAAGGACTGCAAGGAGGCCAAATGAGGCTTGTACCTCCTAAAATATAGTGCAAAACCCCAAGATTTAGGTTTTCATCTGCCAGCACCTACTCATCGAGTCCCTTTATGGGCTCGGCGAGTAGGTCACTAATTTTGCAATCCCACCTCGATGCTACTCGACGAGTAAGGCAACCTTTACTCGTTAAGTAGGGCTTAAAACTAAAGAAATTCTTAATTAATTTAATACCTGGGAATCGGGGCATTACAATTCTCCCTCACTTGAACTTGACTTCATCCTCGAAGTCCTATGGAATAAAAAACATTGGTAGTGCTCGTGTATCTCTGCCTCCGACTCCCATGTCCACTCGGATTCCCTCCGATGTTCCCACCGCACCTTCACCAAAGGTATGTCCTTGTTCTGCATAATCTTCTTCTTCTTTTCCAAGATGGCCACAGGCCTCTCCACGTAGTTCAGGCGCTTATTGACCTGAATATTATCCAACAATACTACCGCCTCTTGGTCCGTGATGCACTTCCGTAACTGCGAAACATGGAACGTGTTGTGATTCCGGTTAAGCTCTTCCGGAAGCTCAAGCCTATAAGCCATTTTCCAACCCTGGAAATGATCTTGAATGGCCCAATATATTGAGGGCCCAATTTTCCCCTCTTCCTGAATCGGATCACACCCTTCCAGGGCGAGACCTTTAGAAATACCATGTTACCTACCTGGAATTCCAACTCAGATCGGTGACTGTCGGCGTAACTTTTCTGCCGACTCTGAGTTGTTTGCAGTCTCTGCCGACTCTGAGTTGTTTGCAGTCTCTGCCTGATCGGTGTCTGTCGGCGTAACTTTTCTGCCAACTTCTTGGCCAACGAACTCTCCCGTATGGCCAAGAAAAGGGCACTCTGGGTTAATCGATCCACGATGACCCAAATGGCATCGAACCCCTTCATCATCCGTGGTTTCTTTGTGATAATCTCCATCGTGATCTGTTCCCATTTCCAGATGGGAATCTCCAAGGGTTGCAGGTTTCCATGCAGCCTCTGATGCTTGACCTTGAACATCCTACAAGTGAAGCACCTCTCGACGTACCAAGCAATCTTGCGCATCATACACAGCCACCAGTATCTCAAACTCAAATCCCGGTACATCTTGGTGGCCCCCAGGTGAATAGACAGGTGAGACTTATGAGTCTCCTCCATAACCATCTACCTAAACCCACCAGACATCGGAACCCAAACCCGACTGCATCGGTTCAGTAATCCCAGACTATCCTGCACGAACCTGGTATTCTCACCCTTGATCCTCTCCAGCTTCCAATTCTCTGGTTGTTTTCCCTCTATCTGGGCATCTCTAATCAAACTCACAAGCGGGGAATCCACCGCTATCCTCATACATATCGCGTGGATGGAAGACTAAGCCGACTTGCGGCTCAAAGCATCTACAACCACATTCGCTTTACCAGGGTGGTAAACGATCTCACAATCGTAGTCCTTGACTACATCCAGCCACCTGCACTACCTCATGTTCAGGTTTGGTTGATCCATGATGTGTCTTAAGCTCTTGTGATCCATGTAAATGCTACAACGGATCCCATAAAGGTAATGTCTCCATATCTTGAGGTCGAACACCACCGCCCCCAGCTCCAAGTCATGCGTACGGGATCGCACCTCATGCGGTTACAGCTTCCACGATGCGTAAGCTATCACTCGTCCTCTCTGCATGAGGACCGCCCCTAACCCATTGATGGATGCATCACAGAACACCAAAAGTTCCTCAACTCCCTCCGGGAGTGTCAAGACTGGTGCCTCACATAAACACTGACGGAGGGTCTCAAAGGCCCTCTGCTGCTCGGGGCCCCACCGGAAATCCACCTCTTTCCTCGTCAGACGAGTGAGGGGTACTGCAATCTTGGAGAAATCTCGTATGATTCTCCGGTAGTATCCTGCCAATCCCAGAAAGCTCCTAATATCTGAGGTAGAATTTGGGACCTCCCACTGCATAACCGCCTTGACTTTGTCCGTATCGACCAAAATTCGCTCTTGGTTGACGAGATGTCTGAGGAATTGGACCTCTCGCAACCAAAACTCATACTTCGAGAACTTTACGTACAACCGATCTCGTCTTAGGACTCCCAACAGCTCTCATAGATGCTCCTCATGCTGCTCTCGGGTCTTGGAATACACCAAGATATCGTGTATAAATACTATGACTGAGTGGTCAAGCATCGGTCTGCAGACCTGATTCATCAGGTCCATAAATACTGCTGTCGTGTTGGTGACCCCAAACGGCATCAGCACGAACTCGTAATGTCCATAACAAGTTCAGAACGCAGTTTTCTCCACGTCTTCGTCTCTTACCCTGACCTTATGATACCTAGACCTCAAATCTATCTTGCAAAACCTAGATGCGCCCTGCAACTGATCGAAAAGATCATCTATCCTTGGGAGTGGGTAACGGTTCTTCACCGTTATCTTGTTCAACTCCCGGTAATCAATGCACATTCGGTGCGAACCGTCCTTCTTCCGGACAAAAAGAATCAGCGCTCCCCATGGAGAGTTGCTAGGTCGACTGAGCTGCTTGCCCATCATTTCTTGTAACGGCGACAACAGGTCCAGCATCTCTGGTGGCGCCAATCGGTACTGCGGCTTATGTCACACCCCCAAACCTGAACGACAGAAATGTTCGGGGGCGGGGGACTTCATGTGGTAGCATAACAAGTGAATACATAGTAAAGAAAGCAACACAACCATCATATATATATATATATATATATATATATATATATATATATATATATATAATTGAAAGTTTACATTTGTCAACAGTTACATGTTCAAAAACCAATTACAAATATGATGTCAAAATATGAGATTAAACTGATGCCGCAACATCTCTTCATCAAAAGCATAATGATACATGTAGTTACTGAATCCCTGGGACATACAAGTAATTTTGAAAGAGTAGATCAGCATTTAAGCTGGTGAGTTTCATAAGCATTTAATGACAATGTTTGTATGAAACGAAATATCTTGTCCTTATTTGTTTGTATTTAGAAAATCCTGTATTTTCTACTAGTATAAAAGTAGTCTTCCTTCCAGACCATAGTTTGTTTCCAAAATGTATGTAAGTGTAAAAGTAACCAATATGTTTGAAAACCTCGTAAATCAATGTATTTTTAATACCTCCTGTGAGCTTTATAACCATACTATTGACTCGAAATGCCTATATATAACGTTCTTCAGGCGTTGGGATGTTATGATGTTTGTCACCCCAAACGGTGGACTGTAGCTAACAGTCAGGGCACGGGTTGTCAAGCCCGTATAAATTTATACACAAACACCATACTCTCCCTCCAAAGGATTCTGGTATATAATACAGGACTTGAAATGTGTACTTGAACGTACGTGAAGTAAATGTCTCACAGAACCGTATTATAAAAACAGATTTACATGTTGACATGTTCGTTTGTTATTGTACATGAAAGTGATTTCTTGAAAATCGTGTTTCTAGTATGTAAAAGTTAGCAATATCCTCATAAAACTATACATAATATAGTTTTCTAAAAGTGTTGCTCGTTTGTTTTAGAATATATAGAAAAGGAATCACTTGTTATGAAAGTATAGATTTTTGTAGAGTCTAAGATAGACACATATACATTAAATCTAGGAAAAATGTTTAGTTTATACATGCATTACAAAAATTTATAGTTTCAAAGATAGAATGCTTTTGTAATATATTTTGTATACGGGAGTTCCCTATAAAGTTTATAAATCACATATGATTCTACTTAATAAAAGTGTATAATAATCTTTATATATAACACCCGATAGTAGTCGTGTGTTTTACTTGTATCCCCCCCCCCCCCCTTAGAAAGCATATAAAAGCGTTTAGAATATTTAAAAGGGTTAATTAAGGGGTATGAACTCACTTGAAAGTTTGAAGAGAGCGAGATGGAAAACTGGGCAGAGTTTCGTCTCGGAAAACGGATTTTCCTCAGGAATCTCAGGAGTAAAATCGACCTTAGGGACTTGCACAAAATGATCAGCGCTTCGGGGTAGTACGGGCACGGAAAACGAGGTAAAATGCAAGAAAAGTGAGAGAGAATGAGCAATTTTTCCGGGAACCCTCGCATCCTATTTATAGGAGGCTGGAACCGCCTCGGTACGCGGGGCGTACGCTCGTACGCGGGGCGTATGCGTACGTCACGCATGACCGAGTACTCGACTGCCTCGGACTTCGGATGGGACGGGCTAGCTTCGCATAGACCGGGACGTGGATGATCCGAGGCCTTGGCCTTGAGTACGCGGGGCGTCCGAGGGTACGCGGCGCGTACTTCGGCCCTATCTGCTGACTCCTTCGGATAATACCAAGAGTTTATAATTAAAAATATATATAAATTATTTATCAAAATTCAAAAATTCATATCTCCTTCATACGAACTCCATTTTTGACGTTCTTTATATCCACGCGTAGGTGAGACTAAGATCTACAACTTTCATTTAGATTCCATCGGCAAATTCCAAAATTAGTTTTATTATTTATTTATTAAAATGACGTGATTAAGGAATTTCTTTAAAAATTCATAACTTCATTATCTAACGTCGGTTTTTGCCAGACTTTTTACCGCTGAAAAACCATTGTCGAGACCTTCGATTCTCGTTTAGGTCATTCTGGCCAAAAGTCGCTCGATCTCCGATTCGAGTTTTTAGCTGTATGATGCTAAGCCGAAATTTGAAAAAAAAAAATCTTAATTTCAATATACGAATCCGGGTTTGGGCATTCTTTTTACGTACGATCCTGGTTTAATGATATAAAACATAGTATGTAGTTAAATAGAAACTTTTTGGACATTTTATTATCAACGTTAATTTTTATTAACTCAAAAATGGTTACAATACTTGACCTATTAGGCCATTACAAAGAGTTGAAATATCGGGTTGTCACATCATCTCCCCGTTAGAGGGAATTTCGTCCCGAAATTTAAAGTAGTAAGGACACTAGTGAACATGAAAGAGACGAGGGTACTTTTGTTTCATCTGATCTTCGCGTTCCCATGTGAATTCAAGTCCTCGTTTGGCGTTCCAGCGAACCTTAATGATGGGTATGCGACTTTGTTTTGTTTGTTTGACCTCTCGGTCCATGATTTCTACTGGTTCCTCCACAAAGTTGAGGCTCTCATTGATCTCGATTTCGTCGAGTGGAATAACAAGAGTCTCATCGGACAGACACTTTTTCAAGTTTGAGACGTGGAAGGTTGGATGTATGTTACTAAGTTCACGCGGTAGGTTAAGCTTGTAAGCCACAGGACCGATTCTCGCAAGAATCTCGAAAGGCTGTATGTATCTTGGATTTAGTTTCCCCTGCTTTCCAAAGCGTATTAAACCCTTCCACGGTGAGACCTTTAATAAAACGTGGTCTCCTACCTGGAATTCCAAAGGTTTCCTCGTTTGGTCAGCGTAGCTTTTCTGTCGGTCTCTAGAGGCTTTCAATCGTTCACGAATCTGAACGATCTTGTCTGTTGTTTCTCGTATGATTTTTGAACCGGTGAGAGTGCTTTCAGGAACTCTTCCTTTAGCTAACTGGGTATCGCCAACTTCAGTCCAGCACAGAGGGGATCTACACTTTCGACCATAGAGGGCTTCCAACGGAGCAGCCTTTATGCTTGTATGATAACTATTGTTGTATGAAAATTCGATAAGGGGTAAATGGATATCCCGTGCCTTTCCAAAGTAAATCACACAGGCTCTCAGCATATCTTCTAAAGTCTGTATCGTTCTCTCATTCTGCCCGTCTGTTTGTGGGTGGTAGGCTGTACTCATGTCTAGCTTAGTCCTCAGGGAACCTTGTAGTGACTGCCAGAATCTTAAAGTGAATCTACTATCTCGGTCGGAGATAATGGATATCGGAACACCATACATTCGCACTACTTCCCTTAAGTAAGTTCTTGTAAGCTTTTCCATTTTGTCGGACTTTTTGATGGGTAGGAAATGCGCGGATTTGGTCAACCTGTCGACGATGACCCATATGGTATCGAGTCCACCCGTCATCTTGGGCAACTTGGTTATGAAGTCCATAGTAATCCGTTCCCATTTCCATTCTGGTATCTCCGGTTGTTGTAGTAATCTTGAAGGTTTCTGATACTCGACCTTAACCTTAGCGCAAGTAAGGCATTTACTTACGAAGGTAGCAATTTCTGCTTTCATGTTAGGGCACCAGTACAAGTTCTTAAGATCCAGATACATCTTATCTGAACCCGAGTGAACGGAATACCTCGTGTTGTGTGCTTCGGTCATTACTATGGCTCTGAACCCGCCATGTTTCGGCATCCAGATTTGGTTCATAAGATAATATGCTCCGCCACCCTTGACTTCTAGATTCTTTTCCATTCCCCGCAGGGATTCACCCACCACATTCTCAGGCCGCAAAGCTTCCATTTGTGCCTCTTTAATTTGTGTGGATAAGTGGGAATGGATAGTCATAGTCAGAGATCTGACCCTCTGACCAGTGTATTCCTTTCGACTGAGGGCGTTAGCTACCACGTTGGCCTTGCCAGGATGATAACGAATTTCGCATTCGTAGTCATTTAGTAACTCAACCCATCATCGTTGTCGCATGTTGAGTTCCTTCTGATCGAAAATGTGTTGAAGGCTCTTGTGATCAGTGAAAATAGTACTCTTTGTTCCGTATAAGTAGTGTCTCCAGATCTTCAGAGCAAATACCACTGCTCCTAACTCAAGATCGTGTGTCGTATAGTTCACTTCCTGTGTCTTAAGCTGTCGGGAGGCATAAGCAATAACTTTCCCTCTCTGCATAAGAACACAACCAAGTCCTTGATTTGATGCATCGCAATACACTACGAAGTGTTCTATCCCTTCGGGGAGGGATAGTATCGGTGCGGTGCACAAGGCCTGTTTCAGTGTTTGGAACGCCTCTCTTGTTTTGCTTCCCAGTCAAAGGCCACACCTTTATGGGTTAATGTAGTAAGAGGTTTCGCAATGCTAGAGAAGTTCTTTATGAATCTGCGATAGTAGCCAGTGAGACCTAGAAATTGACGAATTTCTGTAGGTGTCTTTGGTGCCGACCAGTTCTCGATGGCCTTGATTTTGGAGGGGTCCACGTGTATCCCTTTCTCGCTAACCACGTGGCCCAAAAATTCGACTCTTCGAATCCAAAATTCGCATTTAGAGAACTTCGCATAGAGTTTCTCCGATCGCAGTGTTTCTAAGACTTTTTGTAGGTGTTGACTACGCTCTTCCTTACTTCGGGAGTAGATAAGTATATCATTGATGAAGATGATGACGAAATGATCTAAGTAGGGACGGCATACCCTATTCATTAGGTCCATAAATAGTGCTGGTGCGTTGGTTAATCCAAATGGCATTACGACAAATTCGTAGTACCCATAACGAGTTCGGAAAGCTATCTTGGGAATATCCCCCTCAAGTACCCATAATTGGTGATATTCGGATCGTAGATCTATCTTCGAGAAGTAGTTTGCTCCTTGGAATTAATCGAATAGGTCGTCAATACAGGGTAGAGGGTAACGATTCTTGACAGTAAGTTTGTTCAGCTCTCTGTAGTCGATGCACATACGGAACGATCCGTACTTCTTCTTCACGAACAAGACCGGTCCTCCCCAAGGTGAGAAACTTGGCCTTATGAATCCTTTTTGCAGAAGTTCATTAAGTTGACTGGAAAGTTCTTGCATCTCTGCTGGTGCTAGACGATAAGGCGATTTCGCTACTGGGGTAGCCCCTGGAGCTAAGTCGATTCTGAATTCAACTTGGCGTTGTGGTGGTAATCCTGGTAGTTCTTCTGGAAAGATATCGGGAAAGTCGCGTACTTCTGGAATGTTCTTGATGTCCTTCAGTTCATGGCTTGTATCGACGATGTGCGCTAGGAATGCTCGACAATCCTTCCGTAAGCACTTTCGAGCCTGGATGCACGAAATGATACGAAGGTTTGTACTTGATTTTTCGCCGTAAATCACTAATGTTTCGTTGTTAGGGAGATTAAGACGAACTGCTTTTTCAAAACACATGATGTCGGCGCGAAGAAGAATTAACCAATCCATGCCGACTATGACATCGAAACTTTTAATAGGAACCAGCATGAGATTGATTGGGAATGAATGACCGTCTAAAGTTAACGTACAGTCCTTGTATATGTAGTTAGTGTTTTCGGTTTTTCCGTTGGCCATCTCTACAGTGAATGATTTTTCTAGTTTGCTAGGTTTAGGTTTAAGTAAGTGAATAAAGTTTTGACTCATGAAGCTTCTCTCCGCTCCACTATCGAATAATATGCATGCATATGAATTATCGAGGAGGAACGTACCAGCAACTACAGTTGGGTAAGCTATAGCTTCGTCGTGGCCTATAGTCAAAACTCGTCCCACACCGCCGGTGCCTGCTGCCTTAAGGCAGTTCCTCCTGTAGTGGCCCACTTCGCCACAACCGTAGCAAGTCTGGCCTATACCTACACTGGGGACTTGAGTGATCGGCCTTGCAGGCTCCTTGCAGAACCGGGTGTGTGCCCCTTTCTGTTGTAGTCGGTGCACTGCATTTCCCAACAAGGTCCATGGTGGTGGTAAGTGCATTTGGTGCACTTTGGACGGTTACCTTCATAAGGCTTTGTTGGGTAGGTATTTGTAGGAGCTGTAGTAGGTACCGTGGCAGCATTCACCGAAACCAATTGTTTCTTTGCGGATTCTTGGGAAGACCCACCCTTCCCTTTATTCCATACTCTCTTCCTGTTGTTGTTGTTGGTGGTGGTGGTGTTGTTGTTGTTGTTTCCTCTCTATGGTTCTGGTGCAGAAACGGTTGAGTTCTGATGACCTCCGTAGTCAATCAGAGATTGTGCTAGTTCCTTAGCACTTTCAAAGGTGTCAGATTTGGAAGCTAACACGCTTGATCGTATTTATGTACTTTTCTATTTTCTTGCTCTTAGGAGCAATCATATCTGGGCAAAGGATTGCCAGCTCGCAGAATCTGTTGGTATATGTTGCGATGTTGGTACCAACCATTCCGAGAGTCCAGAGTTCATGTTCGAGCCTTTGAATCTCTCCCCGTGGGCAGTATTCTCTCATCATCATGGCTTTGAGGCTCTCCCAGCTTATGGAGTTTCCCGCTATTAGAGTAACTACTTTAACGTGGCCGTTCCACCAAGTCAAAGCTCTATCAATGAGTGTGAAGGTTGCAAATTTGACCTTGTTGTGCTCGGGGCAGGAGCAGATTTCAAAGACTGATTCTTTCCTTTCAATCCATTGTCTCAGAGCCATCACACCATCAGTTCCATAAAACATACGGGGTTTGGCATTAGTAAAGTCCTTATATGTGCATTCTCGGGGTTGCCCATGACTCTCGCCATGGTTGGATAGGTGTGTGCCAGTTCTCGAGTCATTAGTACTCGAGTTATTGAGCTGTGACATGGCAGCTGCTACCGCTGCGGTGACTGCTGCTTGGAACATGACATCATCAAATTAAGGAGGTGAAGGTGGTGGTGGTATCAGTGTTTCATGGATAAGGTTACGTCTGGTATTCCTGCGTGGCGGCATCTTTAACTATATGTTTAAGAGATGATGATATGGATAAGAATAAGTGACAAATGAATGTATCTCATGAACCAAATTAACATGGTTCAACAACAGATGATAGCATAGAAAAATGAAAGTTGTTTGTAAGACTTAAAGTATGAAACAAGTATTTGTTTTCTCGATGACTTTTCAAGGTTTGAACGAAATACTCAACGTAGTAACAATAGTGTCACTTATATTAATATAAAATTTGATACAACGATCATGAAAATTTGACCCTTATAAGGGTCTCCGATTACAAAGTTCGAGAAATTTAAAGACTTTTAGCTGAGGTCTTAAGTTATAACAAAATTTGAGGTTTTCACAAGTACTACTTGCGACGTGTGTTGCGCTTGGAGCTCGATTCTGCATCTGATTGCTTCGACTCCATAACACGCCTATCAAGGGCGGCTTGTTGTTCCCTCAATTCTGCGAAGGCTGCATTCGCTTGTGGTTGGAATGCTTCGGCGCGAATGTGGATGTCGTTCTACAACATCTCTAGGCGGTTGATATCGGCCGTGTGGATTTGTACTTCCACGTTAACCTCTCGGATTCGGTTTGCATGAACCCCCGATTGGTAGGACTGGTTGGCGAGTTTGCCCACCATGACCGGAAGTGCCCGATCGGCTGAACCTCCACCTCGGACATCGTAGAAATCTCGGCACATGCCGTAGGGAGAGCGTATACTTTGTTGTTGGCTCCAGTGGACAAGGTGACTTCCCCAGACGGGAGTCGGTCCTTGAAAGTTCCTCCTAATGGGTGGAGGGTTGACTATTTCCGGTTCTGAGTCTATCCCGGAGTCGTCCCTGCCATCCAACTCAATGGGCTCTTCGTCCTCCTCCGGATCCTCTTCAATCCATCCTCCTTTGCCTTGTTGTGGGTAGTAGGGGTCTCCATGCGGGTGAAATACAGCCATTTGACTATACGAGAATAGGTTTATAAGATTTGAATAAAACTTGAGACATGTAATACTAATTAATCTAGTGTATGCACCAAATACTCCTATAGTATTTAAATTCTTGTGTTTGATCTTCGTGATGTTTTTGGTAAGTTTTGACTTGTTGCTCACTACGAGCGTTCCTCGATATACATTGGTCCGATTTCGGGCAAATATAGTTGATCACGCTATATTTGTCCCAAATCTGATTACATATATCGAGTCTTAATTGTAGTGTCCAACTTGTCTAAATACTTGTTGTATAGTTAATAAACATGAAAATAATGTGTTGTATGCATGTATTTGTACTTGAATGAACTAACATTTTTAAGTTATATGAAACGCGACTTAGGCGTAAATAAAATCGTTTTGTCAGAGAGTATTAGTCCCTTAAGCATTTATAGTTTGTATATCTTATGTGGTTCGATATACTTAGTTCACTATAAACATTGCTCTGATACCAATCTATCACACCCCCAAACCTGAACGACGGAAACGTTCGGGGGCGAATGACTTCATGTGGTAGCGTAACAAGTGAATACATAGTAAACAAAGCAATACAACCATCATATATATATATATATATATATATATATATATATATATATATATATATATATATATATATATAATTGAAAGTTTACATTTGTCAAAAGTTACATGTTCAAAAACCAATTACAAATATGATGTCAAAATATGAGATTAAACTGGCGCCGCAGCATCTCTTCATCAAAAGCATAATGATACCTGTAGTTACTGAATCCATGGGACATACAAGTAATTTTGAAAGAGTATATCAGCATTTAAGCTGGTGAGTTTCATAAGTATTTAATGACAATGTTTGTATGAAATGAAATATCTTGTCCTTATTTGTTTATGTTTAGAAAATCCTGTATTTTCTACTAGTATAAAAGTAGTCTTCCTTCCAGACCATAGTTTGTTTCCAAAATGTATGTAAGTGTAAAAGTAACCAATATATTTGAAAACCTTGTAAATCAATGTATTTTTAATACCTCCTGTGAGCTTTATGACCATACTATTGACTCGAAATGCCTATAAACAACGTTCTTCAGGAGTTGGGATGTTATGATGTTTGTCACCCCAAACAGTGGACTGTAGCCAACAAACAGTGGACTGTAGCCAACGTTCTATACACAAACACCATGCTCCCCCTCCAAGGGATTGTGGTATATAATACAGGACTTGAAATGTGTACTCGAACGTACGTGAAGTAAATGTCTCACAGAACCGTAGTATAAAAACAGATTTACGTGTTGAAATGTTCGTTTGTTATTGTACATGAAAGTGATTTCTTGAAAATCGTGTTTCTAGTATGTAAAAGTTAGCAATATCTTCATAAAACTATACCTATTATAGTTTTCTAAAAGTGTGCCTCGTTTGTTTTAGAATATCTAGAAAAGGAATCACTTGTTATGAAAGCATAAAGTTTTGTAGAGTCTAAGATAGACACATATACATTAAATCTTGGAAAAATGTTTAGTTTATACATGCATTACAACAATTTATAGTTTCAAAGATAGAATGCTTTTGTAATATATTTTATATACGGGAGTTCCCTATAAAGTTTATAAATCACATATGATTCTACTTAATAAAAGTGTATCATAATCTTTATATATAACACCCGATAGTAGTCATGTCTTTTACTTGTATCCCCCCCCCCCCCTTAGAAAACATATTAAAGTGTTTAGAATATTTAATAGGGTTAATTAAGGGGTATGAACTCACTTGAAAGTTTGAAGATAGCGAGATGGAAAACTGGACAGAGTTTCGTCTCGGAAAACGGATTTTCCTCAGGATTCTCAGGAATCTCGGGAGTAAGATCGACCTTCGGGACTTGCACAAAATGATCAGGGCTTCGGGGTAGTGTTGGCACGGAAAACAAGGAAAAACGCAATTTTTCCGGGAACCCTCGCATCCTATTTATAGGAGGCTGGAACCGCCTCGGTACGCGGGGCGTACGCGTACGTCACGCATGACCGAGTCCTCGACTACCTCGGACTTCGGATGGGACGGGCTAGCGTCGCATAGACCGGGATGCGGACGATCCGAGGCCTTGGCATTGAGTACGCGGGGCGTACGAGGGTACGCGGCGCATATTTCGGCCCTATTTGCTGACTCCTTTGGATAATACCAAGAGTTTATAATTAAAAATATATATAAATTATTTATCAAACTTCAAAATTTCATATCTCCTTCATACGAACTCCGTTTTCGACGTTCTTTATATCCACGCGTAGGTGAGACTAAGATCTACAACTTTCTTATAGATTCTGTCGGCAAATTCCGAAATTATTTTTATTATTTATTTATTAAAATGACGTGATTAAGGAATTTCCTTAAAAATTCATAACTTCTTTATCTGACGTCGGTTTTTGCCAGACTTTTTACCGCTGAAAAACCATTGTCGAGACCTTCGATTCTCGTTTAGGTCATTCCGGCCAAAAGTCGCTCGATCTCCGATTCGAGTTTTTAGCTGTCTGATGCTAAGCCGAAATTTGAAAAAAAAAATCTTAATTTCAATATACGAAGCCGGGTTTGGGCATTCTTTTTACGTACGATCCCGGTTTAATGATATAAAACATAGTAGGTAGTTAAATATAAACTTTTTGGACATTTTATTATCAACGTTAATTTTTATTAACTCAAAAATGGTTACAATACTTGACCTATTAGGCCATTACAAAGAGTTGAAATATCGGGTTGTCACAGCTTAGCGATAGGGGCCGCACCTGGCACTAGGTCAATCCTGAACTCAACCTGCCTCTCTGGAGGTATCCATGGAAACTCCTCTGGAAACACATCTACAAACTCCCTGACCACTGGTACATCAGAAACCGAAATTAGGTCCCTGACTCATGTATCTACCACGTACGCTAGATAACCCATACACCCATGTTGAATATACTGTCGAGCCCTAGTAGCTGAACAAAACCCTGATCCTTCTTTGGTGCCCTCACCATATACAATCATTTCTCCCCCAATAGGGGTTCGAACTACCACTCGCTAGCCCTCGCAATCAATCATAACATTGAACCGACTGAGCCAATCCATTCCCAAAGTCACGCACACCTCCCTCACGAAGATCGGAATCAGATCTATCAGAAAGGACACCCCGAAAATCTCCAAGTTACACCCTCGATTAAATAAAGAAGCGGAAACCTCGTGTTCATTGGCGATAGACAATCGCAAAGGACACTCTAACTCGCCCACTGGCGCACTGAAATCCCTACTAAAAGATTGAGATACAAAGGATCGACTCGCCCCCGAGTCAAATAAGACCAAAGCAGGCAAAGAGTTCACCAAAAACATACTTTATTACATGTACAATAGATAAGCATACCATAGATAAAGAAAACGAGGCAAGGACAGAAACATACCAGCAACCACATCTAGTGCTACTCTAGCCTCCTCGGCCGTAAGCTGGAAAGCACGACCCCAAGCCTTCTAAGGCTCTACCCTAATTGGTCTCCCATCCATGATCATCAAAGTAGCCGGCGCTGCAGCCTGCACCGGCTTGGCGGCGAGTAACGGGCAGTTGGCCTTCAAATGGCAAACCTGATCACAATGGTAACATAACTTCATACTCGTTTCGGAGTGGCCTGGAGACAATTCTTCCCATAGTGCCCTTCCCTGCCACACCCGTGGCACCCACTATTGGCTCGACAAATCCCGGAATGAACCCTGCCACACTTCCCACAAGAGCGGATCTGCTGACTCCCAGACCTCAAATCAATGGTCTTAGACCGCTTCGGCGCCAGCTGCGACTGTGTCGGGGCCGACCGCTGCTCACTCACCCTAAGTAGGTTCAGAGTACACCTGACCTTCTGGTCAGCAGGACACAAGCAGGTGTAGAAACACCCCTCCACATCTGAAATCCATCTCATAGCCTTGATGGCATCCTGCATCCCATCAAAAGTAGGGGGCTTCGTGTTATCGAAGTCCATGTACTGAAAACCCCTACCAACTCCTCATCCTCCTGCCTCAAATACAGTTGATGCAGCTATTGCGGAGGCTGTCTCTGCAAGGGTTGCGTAGTGCTCATCGAAATACTCCTTCATGGTGGTCTTAATCGACCCGAACATTTCCGGAAATTCAGCCCGAAACAACGCAACCACCTCATCGTGCAGGATCTCTTGAATCCTGTCATCCATCTCATCTGGCCTCATTTGGCCGATAATCTCGGGCGCTGTCAGCTCCCCCTGTTCGCCCTCTCCGGATCCTGACCCTGATCCCGAACCGGATCCATTCACAAAGCGCCTGGTCATCACCATTCTGAAAGGTAACACAAGGTGTTAGATAACTTTTACGAATACTTCGACGCGTATGGGTCCTATGCTTTCAGTAGTACGGGCCCATACTACCTTCCACACCTACTCATATTTGTCCCAAGTACCATCACAAAGCCCTAATGATACACATAATCATATTGAGCATTCATGCCCCACTCCTAAAGGAAGTCTAAATGCGTCGAAGTCGGGGGACTCATCCCAAACAACCTATTCACCCACGAAACTTCCAACAACCCTATAGCACTAGTCTATGCTTCCCATACATAAAGTTGGACCGTATAGACTTTCGAATATTCAATCCTACCCTAACCTCCCAATCAAACAAGAACAGAACATAAGCCCAAACCAAACATTCTCAGGCTATAAGATCTTAATTATGTACGACCATAATGCATACACTAAGCAACTGCAGTGATGATGTCAATTTCATATTAAAAACACCCTAGGCTATCAGGCATCATATAATCAGGCAATTCTATCATACAATTCTTGAAGATCCCTAGCCTCGCACTAGCATCTAGTTCTAACATATCACAAAATCAAATACTATATGGTATTTTGAGGTCACTTACTGGCTCTGGCTGATCGTATACCCTACATCCTCCTTTACTTATTTTGAAAACCATTTAAAACCCTTTTGAAAATCTTTCCTTGATTTGAGACTGGATTCACACGAATGTTCCTCCAATTCACTCAAACCAAGGCTCTGATACCAACTTGTAACATCCAAAATTTCAAACCAATTTAAACTTTTTAAAACATGTCAAGTTCATCAAAACATTAAAACTTTGTTTTCAAAATATTAATTATCATAGTTTTTCACAGAAACATAAACATAACAAGAGGAGCTGTACCATCACACCTTTGCCTTGCCGCGATCCCCTGTTGTACCTGAAACAATAAACTGAAAAGGTAAGCCCGAAAGCTTAGTGAGTGACCCCAAAAATACTGATACACATACAGTCCACATAACCATGTCATGATAACATATCATCACAAAATAACATAATAGCACATAACGGGTCCACAACCCTACAGACTGTAATACCCACGAGCCCACAGTACGAGTCTCCCTTATCCTGTAACTGGAATGCTCCCGAGCCCACAGTACGAGTCTCCCTTAGCCCATAACTGGAATGCTCCTAGGGTTTGTTGGCTACCGCACAAAGCAGTACAACCTCGACCCATCCCATATAACAAACACATAAATCATAAGAATCGACAATGCAATAAGCACATAACATCACAGGTAGTCCTATAGACCTAACTAATAGGCATAACGACTAGCATGCGACACTAAATCATACTCAACATCTATCACAGTTCAAGGTAACACATTAAATAGGCCAGCCTTGGTGCCTTAGACCCTTTAGTATAGTGAGGATAACTCACCTGCTAGATGTCAGCTCGGTAAGTCTTCATCCTCAAAGCGTACTCCATAACCCAACTAGTTAACCCCGGTCAAAGTCAAATTCTTTAGTCAAGGTCAACAGTCCATGTTAATCTTAACTTGTTGAGTACCCTCGGCTACTCACCGAGTTCCTTGAAGTCCTTACCCACTCGCCGAGTTACAAGGGTGACTCGTCGAGTTCTTACGATTCTCGATTGAGACCCTAAGGCCACCCGTTGAGTTTCCTTCTAGAAACACGTGAATACACACACATTCCTATCCTGGGGAAAACTCATCCAGCTCGCCGATTTGTTCATACAACTCTTCGAGTCTATAGCAATCTTCATCGGACTCGCCGAGTTCTTCCTCCAACTCGTCGAGTTCACGACTATCTTCATATGAGTCACTAAGTCGATGTTGCGACTGGCCGAGTTCCTTCAGTCCTTAAGCCATAAAGAATCATTTAATCCACGAAATGGATCCAAATTACAAATACAAGCTTTGAGGGCATGCCTTTCATGTAAAGTTGCAAACATTACGTGCATGCATGGCTAAAAAGGTTCTTAATGCCAAATCTAAGCTCTTAATGGGGTTTCATGCACAAGGGGGGCTTCATCCACGACTAAGACAGGAACTTTATGATTCTAGAACTTGTGAAGGTCCAGATCTGAAGTTACAACTTCAGATCTAGCTCATGTCTTGCAATATCACCTTATTCAAACCATAAAAACCCTAGATCTCCACCATATGAGGTCTAGAAGGAAAAGAAATAAAGATGTCGAATTAATACCTTCAATGGATGCTAACTAAGGTAGATCTTAGATTTCCACTCCTTCCTTGCTCCTATCCTTTTGTTCTCCAAGTTCTTCCTCCCACAAAATCTTCCTTCCAGGCGTACAATGCACAAGAATGACACAACACATGGGTTAGGGTTTCTATGAGCTCTCAAGGACTGCAAGGAGGCCAAATGAGGCTTATGCCTCTTTAAATAGAGTGCAAAACCTCAGGATTTAGGGTTTCATTTGCCAGCTCCTACTCGTCGAGTCCCTTTATGGACTCGGCGAGTAGGTCACTAACTTTGAGATCCCGCCTCGATGCTTCTCGACGAGTAGGGCACCCTTTACTCATCGAGTAGGGTTTAAAACTAAAGAAATTCTTAATTAATTTAATACCTAGTAATCGGGGCGTTACATAGAAAACATGTTAGTTATATAATCAATAACGGTTGATTTATAACTATAAAGTAAAGAACTTCTTATATTTCAAATGTATTATCAAAACAAACTGCTTCAAATCACTTTATAAACAGACACCAAGTCATTAAAACTTTCCAAATGTTAAACTCTTCTCATATTTCACAAAACTCCTTTTCTAAACATATAAATATTGTCAAAAGCATGTCTATGTAGACATAGTTATATAAGTAATGTTTAAAGGGATTAGGACTAACAACTCACTTTATTTCCTTTTCCTTGTTTGTATGTGGACTTAGGGTATCGGTTGTCTATCCAAGGGTCGTTTAAATCTTAGTTATATATTATGTATATGTATGTGGATATAAAAAGTAGTACCAATCAATTCGATGTCATTGGGTAGGAATGGTATACATTCATGATCATTCATTCAAACTACACAAATTGATAGTAAACTATAATAGGTATAGTTTAGAGAATTAATACTTACTATTTCTAGAACATTGAAACATACATAAATCAGTACTTACAAAAGTCAGATCATACATGAGTCAGTTCAAACAAACAATAACAAGTACAGAAAGGAACATGCATCCTTTTCAAGAACAAGATAACTTTTATGTGAGTCTACTTCATGGCACAACAACAAGTTTTCACCGTCACGTTTTGTAACCAGTCTCCTGGAGGGAGAGCGGACATTGTGTGTATAGATCTATACGAGGTTGACAAGCCTGCATCCTGACTGTTCGCTGCAGTTGGCCGAAAGGTCAGGGGTGACAAATGTCACATTTACTTTCGGTGCCAGAGGGTCGTCGTGTTAACTACTTGTCAATCTAGCATGCTTATAACCACATCACATCCAAACCTTAATTAACCAACTGATTTGAAGGTGATTAGTGTTTCAGTAGCTAGTTTTTACAACATTACTATACAATTTAATTTTTTTTATTTCATTTATAGAGTGATATTCTCACATAAAAGGTAATAAACTACCTTCTAGAAAAGATACTCTTAAACATTGGGAAAACACACATTACATACTATTTCAAGTACAAACATACAAAATAGTCGAGTCTTGGTAGAAGACTGCATTACATCATTTTAATAGAAACAAACATACAAAACAATCAGGTCTTGGTAGAAGATTACATTACATCATTTTAAGAGAAACAAACATACAAATCAGTCGAGTCTTGGTAGAAGACTACATTACATCATTTTAAGAGAAAAAAATATACAAAACACTTAGGTCTTGGTAGAAGATTGCTTTCCATACTAGTAGAAAATATAGGATTTTCAAGGAGATTCAAACGCATATAAACACTTTCACAAAGTTTTACATCAAACATTTACAAACAACACTAAAATACTTATGAACTCACCAGCTTAAATGTTGATCCTCTCCTTCAAAATAACTTGTATTCTCAGGTCACCAGTAGGCAGGTACCGATGATAGGTTTTGAGAAGACGGATCACTCCCAGACTTGTCTTTATTTTGATTATTTACTTTTTGGTGTCTTATTACTATTATTGCACATAACACACTTGTATGAAATTATATTATTAATGAAATGGATGATATTGTTGCTTTTTTACTACTATGCATTGTTATGATACTGTACATGACATCCTCTACCCCCGAATGTTTCCACCAATTCGGTTTAGAGGTGTGACACTAGCATACTATCACTATGGAGTATATACACTACAAAAATCTAGTTAGATGACTTACCTTTGTTGTAGCTTTGAAACATTAAGCCTTTAAGAGCCTAGCACCCCAAGTGTGATGCCTCAAATGCTTCACACAACATCACCAACAATGGAGAAACTTCATACGAGGTTACTTACACTCACAAAATCGGATAACACTCTTGTGTATCTATTAGGTGCCGATTTTGGTTGCCGTGAGGTTCCTTATATAGTCTGACACAATTAGGGTTACACCATGCAAACCCTAATGTGCATGAATTTCCACATTCCTCATGCTCCATGGGTTTTAATCTCCATGGAGTATCCATGGGTCACCACATGGACTTAGCCCAACATAAAGAACTACGGATCAGAATCCCACTTTATAAGAATGAATGATTTACACAATCAATCCCCATATATTTAATTATTCTCTTTTGATCACTAATTAGATTACCCGAATAGTCGTTAACCATCTGAGAAATTGTCAAGGTGAGTTCTTCTCACTATATTGTATAATCCAGTATGTATCCTTTGTATGTTAGGATATAGTTACCATGTAGTATACACATAGACAGTTAGACTAGGATAGTGAGTTATCTGTTATGTGGACTGTTCCTATGTGTTGATATGTATATACGCGGTTGAGGGCATACAAGCTTCATGTTGAAGGCCAAGGGCAAACAGACTAGCCACATGATGAAGGCTATATAAGGCGGGCCAGCTATAGGCTGAAGGCCAAGGTGTGGGCCAACTATAAGCTGAAGACCAATATGTATATGTATTGTATATATGTTGTGGTATGTGGTATTTTGAGGGAATTCACTATGTGTCGGCTTATAGTTGTTGAATTACTGCTTTTCAGGTTGTTCTTTGGATCGAGGATAGGCTCGCACATGACTCTACTTGCATTGAAGGCAGTAAATAGTATTTAAGAATTCCACTAAGACTCATATATATAATTAAATATGTAATAAAATGTGTGTAAGACTTATAATTTGGATAAATAAAATGAAAATTTTGCTTGTGAAAATCAGGAATCCATCAGTCTAAACTTCAGAAACCATAGCCCAAGACAGATGATCATCTATTCATCATACCTACGTTCAGTAACCTGACCATGAACACCAAAAAACCATGCAAAAATAATAGTAAAAACATCCTGATCGTGAATTTCACCAATTCCAATTCCGGATATTGTGCCCAAAAACCTTAAATACGCACTTGACTTTCTGACAAGTCATTACCAACCCGCTACTCCCATAAGCTTAATGATGTTCAACCCAATAATCTCACATTGCATTCAAATCCCTCATCAGCTCAGGTGTATATTCACCTGACAAACCACTCGAGACATTTACAACGAACTTCATGACTCGATATTTCAAAACCAATACCCAACATTGGTAACCAAACTCCTTATAAACATCCCACAAGAAAACGGGGTTCCTAATGCAAACATTCTGCAAGAGACTTTTGATGCACAATTAATAACTCCCAACAAACTTATACTATCCATATGATCCAAACCAACTAGTCACCGAGTCTCCTGACTCCCAACAATGCACTAACACCCAAACATGTCGATAAGACTAACGATCTGAGACCTAAGAGTCTCAATCAAATGACTATCGGGTCCCACCCGTATGAATCATGCAACAACTGGTTCATGATACATCGTGGCACCTTCTAACCACTAAAACGATAAGCTTATGGTACTACGCCAATCTTGCTATCATTCCATCACTAGCCTAAAGACTCACGACCAGCACCATATGGGCCTAAATATACTGCACCCTTAACCCACCGACTTGAAAGAACCCAATCAATATCCCTCTCAACGCTAACAAAACATAACACGATCCATACCCTTCTATAAAACACAAATCCTTTCACGTAATAGGTTTCTATCAAATTAAAATAAGACGAAAACATGGTCACACACAACCAGCGAATGAGATAGGTTGTTGTACTCTTGTTCTAATTCCAAGGCTATAACCCAAATAAGAACCATGCCAATGATTTCAACCAAGGGTTCCATTGCTATCTTGTTTAGTGCACATACACCCCTCATGACAATACCTAATGAACTTACTACAATAAAAACCTTCAGGAGAAACCATAACCAACGTTGGATCTACTGCATTCCTTTTTCCTCACAACCTTATCCACTGGGTGAAGTACCAGTAGATCTAACAAAATGAAAAACTTTAATCATTAACAAAATAATCCTCATAAATGACTAAAACAAGATCCCGCACCATGATTGAAACATAACAAATTCCAACAATACATGACTAGGTTGATAAAACTTCCAAAGTTATCTAGAAATGTTGCTAAAACCCTGGTTGGATCAATCCAAATACCAACTATTCCAACACATCATCCCAAAATTGGATTCTGCCTAGATCCAAAGCCACACCTAAAAAACTAAACAACACTGCTCCGACGTACGAACTCTCGATAACCAAGGAGAACTGTCAAACATGAGCCCTTAATGAACAATACTTCCATAACTAACAAGTGAGAGGGTACCCTACCCAAAAACCATAATGTATAATGTACAAAAATTTTGAAAATAGGTTTACATATTCATTGAACTTCAAGTGATAAAGCTTGAAACATTTGAAGAACCTCAACTATTGATGCTGAACAAAATCACCAACGATCGAGAATGGCAACTAATCCAATGACCTAGTACACTACTGAACAAAACCTATGTGGAACTAAACATACCAAACTCTGAAGTCGATTTACCGATCAATAACTGAACAACCTAGACTATAGATATAAATTTATACGAGCTAACAAATCCCTCAACAACTGATAGTTAACCTGAGTGACCCAAACCCCTCTTGATCTATTCATCAACATTCCCGAAAGGAACCACCGGATACAACAAGCTCCTTGCCCAACAACTTACTAATGCGAAGACAACTCATGCATTTCTGACCACATACATCTGATGCCAACTTGGTTTGCACCCCCGTCCTAACCAAATCTTGAACCAAAGTCTCGCATACCCAAACCGTAAAAAACTATGATCCATTTTTCCAAAACCATAAATTTGAACAGATCGGTGATCCTCCAAGCAGAATACCCATTTCTCCCCACTTAGGGTTCAAACTACCACCAACTGATATTACAAATAGACCAAATCTCAAACCGGCTCAACCACATACATAGAATCCCTGACCCTTGGAATGTATAACACAACACAAGATGATCTTCAAGATAAAGACCAATCAAACTCAAACGAATCTCGAGTCTCAAATGGAGACCTTAGAAGCTTTCCAATCATAACCACCTCTAACATCAAGAATCCCATGGAGATGCATAAGCAATAAATCTGATAGTCCATTCAAAGCATTGATTTTGTATATACAAACAAATGGACTACCACACACCTCGTCTACAAATCCCCAACCCTAAATTGATTGTGAGAATCATTCATAAATATAAGAGGCATCATTCTCATAGTCAGGATACATAAGAGACAACAGAAGTTGTCGTTCCAGATTTACTTTCCTGATCAGCAGCTGAAAGAATCAACCAACACCTTACCTGATTATATTCAAAAAAAGACCCTTGATATCATCTAAAGGCAACCCTACCAAAAGAATCCTCCTATGCTTTCCCACACTTCCATACTTTCCACCAAAAACCACAACTATGTAGCCCTATGTTAGGTCTACATACAAACTCTCAAAATCACATGTCTACTTTCTCTTTCATCCGAACATGGAAAGCTGGAAGAAATTTTACCCCATTGTAGATTGTGACAACCCAATCCATCTACCAATTACCCATCCTCTTGCTGTAATCCTCGAGTTGATCATCACAATCACTGCATTCATTAGTCCCATAACTCAACTGCTACTACCTTGAGCGAGGCCCTCGAGACCTCAAAATCAACTAGCTCACCTAGGTATGAATAATTCAAACCCAAATTGACATGGGCAATAAGGCCAAAACAATCTTCTAACCCATCCTCAGCATGAACAACCATAACCAATAAACTGAATAAGATGGAAACGCATTTCAATGAATCATGGTGTCAAACCATACAATCTACCCATTGTCAGGTCCTTAGAATCCCAAAAATTTTCCTCGATTTGAGTATAGATCCCATGATTTCAGTTATATGGACCAATACTATCTCTGACACCTATCTATAAGGGTGTAATATGTAATTCAATAATTTATTAAAGAATTTTACTTAGCAGCGAAAATATCTTCATGTGTAGTAGGGTGTTGGTTTGGAAATTGTTATTTTCTCGTTATCTTTGGGTAATCGTAACTTCACATAATAGCTCCGTTTTAACATTCTTTATATCCACAACTTCATAATTACGAGAACTAAAAATTTCCTTTAAATCTCAATAGCTAAATTAAATCTATTTTTACTTTATATTTACAAAAAAAGACATACATGTTGTACCTTTGAAAAATCATAGCCCTTCGTACAAACTCATATTCGACGTTTTTTATATCCATATATTCATATTTATATCTACTAATACTTTCATATAGATTATTTTGGAAAAAAAATACTATTATTCCACTCTGAAATTCATAAAAAAAATGTTTACATTAAATTATACTGTAATTTGAAAAAGTGGTGTTACATGACGTGTATGATAATAAAGATTTGTTAGTGAAGACGAAATGATCATAATTAAGCATTATTGAATAGAAGTTGAACAATAGATACGTGTAGATTTCCATGTAATGTAATTATCTGCCATTTATGGGCAAACTGACTCACGACACCCATATAATGCAATGAGTTGTTTTGAATGGCGATTGTAACTTCCTTCATTAACTATAATTTTATAAATTAATATGCATTTGAAACTGACTTTGTTCTTTAATATGATAGTTACTATATAAACATGATCATGTTATTCATGTTAACTCAAACTCTATGCTGTACATAATGCCTACCTGTTCCTCTACATAAGAAATTATGCTTTCCATACATAAATATATAGCATATGATATGTAACGAAAAAAGTATAGTAATATCCAAAAAAGAAACAATGAAAGTTACTAATGAACACTTATATATTTTTGAGAAACTTCGTTTGTATCGGGTCTCTTCAAGAACGTCCATGGCAGACGTCTTAATATATAAGTCAATGAGCCTTCATACGAAGCTTATTCAGGTAAAAATTAAAATGTTTCAAGAGTCCGTGAAATACTGAAAACATTATATAGATTGTTTTGGGTCTTTTGCAATATTTTATTAATGTTATTGGGTTTCAACATTAGGAAATATAAAACATATATAAGGGTATTGTTATACGTACCCCTCACTCACATAAATCGACACATCATTGGGGGATGGTACACGTACACTATTACACTCACACATGGGGGTACAGAAAGCAATTGGAGGTACTTATAGAATTTTCATTTATACAAATGGATTCAAAAAAGTATTTCCATTGAGCATATTATATTACAACCGAATATATTTTTTGTTTTTATATTTACATGAGTTTCTCAAGTAAAGATATATTAAAACCGGATCTACGCTAAAGTACTTTAAAGACCTTCTCTATACCATTATGATTGAGAATTTTTTTTTGTTGAATTGCACCTATGAGATTTATATGTTTTTCGTACTTTCAAGGTCCATGTTTAGAGCATGTTGAATTTCTCTGCTAAGTTCAATTCTGTTACAAATGGTTGGCAAATTATACATATGTTAGTGTTAACTGGATTTGTGGAAATTTTAGGGGTAAATGATAGTGTACTCTAATATTAATTTTATATAAGAAATCATGAAATCCACATCCATAATTTTCAGTTTGCATGATTCGTTTTGGTGGCTACACCACTTTAATAGAATGCAATTAATAGAAATATTAACTACATTTTATGCAAAGTATTTACTTAATGTTACTGTTGCAAGACTCAGCCAAGACGACCAAGTGCTCGTGTAACATTTTGGGTTCATGTATTCTCAAATCCTTCCTTTGGTTTTAAATTATTTTGATCGTAAAGATAAAGCCCTAAGAATCCGTTATGGAAAAATGGTAATTGTAGCTAGGCATATCCTATAAAATATGTATTTACGTCGGTCGACGATTGTAACCTTTTAAGAATATGTGAAAGATAACTATTCAAGTATATGTTATATGTGTGGACATTTGGCAAATATTATATATAATATTTGTGAAAAATATTTAAAAATAAAAATATTATTTAGGATAAATAATCTTAACAAAAGTTATAACAAATATAAAATTACAAATTATACGTTATAAGATGTATTTGATCTAAATACATTTAAGACTGAACCCAAGTAGTGGAATGATAATTTTTCCGTTACACCAATTTTTCAATAATAATTGAAGGTTACTTTTTACGACGTTAGTTTCGATTTTAAATTTGTATAAGAATGAATTAAATAATTTGGATAATAATCAATAAAATGATTTGGATAAGATTTTATTATAAAGGGTATAATGATTTTATTAATAAATAGTTAAAGAACTATGGTGTAACTTGAAGGATATATTGTGTTAATACAAGAATAACCGAAGAACCATAAATGTAATTATAATTGATTTGTGAATTGCAAATAATCCAACCAACATATGTGTAAGAAATATAAGAAAGATTGTATATATTTTATTAATTAAAAATAAATATGTGATCGTACAACTTCATTAAATAAAATGTATGTGTTAGTTTTACAAGATGACTAAGATAATTAAAAATAAATATGTGATCGTACAACTTCATTAAATAAAATGTATGTGTTAGTTTTACAAGATGACTAAGATAATTATAATCGTACATACGTGTCGAAATTTATGCAACGTGTTGATATTGATTAGATTGTGGATCGCGTTTCATCATGGGTATAAATAGGATAATTTTTTTATATATTTTATGCAACATACAATTTAGATAAAGTTAGAAAGGAAGACTAGAAGATATTTTGAAGAAGGGAAATTTCGGCTAATAAGAGATCGGGAAGTTACTCTCAGAACTAATTATGATCTGCGTATACACTTGTCATATTAGGTGAGTGCATAGTTACTTTCATCTTACACACACATACACATACACACACACAAACACACACACACACACACACACACACACACATATATATATATATATATATATATATATATATATATGTATATATATATATATTTTCATTCAGGATAAATATTAAGAACACAAATTATATGCAAACATAGCACATAATTTATATTAAATTCCTCATATATATATATATATATATATATATATATATATATATATATGAGGTATTTAATATAAATTATGTGGTATGTTTGCATATTATCTGTGTTCTTGATATTTATCCTAAATGAAAAATATACATGTTTTATCTAATTTAAACTATATATATATGTATTTTATACCCACAATTATGATGCGTAAAGATGGGTAGATGAAATAAATGATGAGCGATTAATTAAAATGATGAGAGGCCTCAATGGTTAAGCTGACATAGTCATCTAGCGGAGTATAGATGACGACCATAGACTATTCTATACAGTCTAGTGGCATGTTGGTAGGCTCGCAACTTATAGTTGTTTATAAACGATGTGTTCAACGGTGTACTCCATCCCCCTCATGGTTCCCTTACAAGCATATTGTTGAGGAATGCCTAAGCAATATTGTCATCCTGATGATGATCCTTAGGTTAGCTCCCTTAATTTAGATGATTTAGGACAAAAAGTGAGGATAGTCGGAACGGGTAACTAGGTTGTTTAATTGATGAAATTAATAAATTTATTGACTGTGTGTAACGTCATAAAATTTCAACCAAAAATTTTCATTTTTACAATCATCAAAACATGAGTAATAAGTTTAGGTTCCAATGTAACAATTTAGTCACAACCGATCACATAACAAAAGATAACAAAATGGTTTCCCCGAGTGTGTGTACGGTCACGCTGGCGCCTTCCCACGGTCCTCGCTAGTACCTGAAACACATGACACAACAACTGTAAGCATAAAGCTTAGTGAGTTCCCCAAAATACAACCTACGCACGTACGCCTTTCCAGGCCTTGACCTTCAGGTCCATGTGTCTCAGGGGACTTCCGTCCCGACTGGGTAAACCTTCCGGTCCTACCTACGTCAACCTTACAGTCCATATGATCATGCCTTCCGGCCCATATCATGTAGCCTTCCGGCCCAAATCAAACATATCATACATGGCACATATAACGAATAACTTAACACACATAAGGCATATATCTCATATCTTATTCGACCTTCCGGTCACACAGTCAAAACCCTTCCGGGTACAGTATAGTGAGAAGACTCACCTTGTATGCCTCGCTAAGTCGCTAATCGTGAATCCTGAAATCACTCGGGCTCGAACCCTCGAGCTGCAATCCTCCTATGATATTATAAATCTATAATTATTACTTGTACCACAAAGGTGGACCATCCTTATCAAGTCAACACAGGTTGACTTGGTCAACAGTCTTTAGTTAGTTTGGACCGGACTCGGCGAGTGCACAATAGTGACTCGGTGAGTCTATGCATTTTAACCAACTCTCAAGGTTTTTCCCCTTTGACTCATCGAGTACTCCCCCGACTCGACGAGTTCCTCCTGGGCCTGAATCACAGGGCCACCGCGACTCAACTCGGCGAGTCGAAGGTCAACTCGGCGAGTCCCAACCTGACTCGTTCCACCTGTCAAAACCTTTCCAACTCTCTGCGACTCACTGAGTCGCCCATAACTCGGTCAGGGCTACATACAGGGTGGTCTCAGGGACAATCTTCAAGCGACTCGTCGAGTCTGTTCTTTAGACTCGGCGAGTCCATGCCATGCACCAGCTAAAACTGGCTTTTGCGGTCAGATCCGTTCCATACATACATAGATTTGGCCTTCCCAAGCCTATTTGTCACGTAAAGTCTTAGTCTTGGTTGCCATGCAATGCATACAAGGCTTATTTTGAAGAAACAACCTCTAATATGGCAAGTTTAGCTTCTAACTCAAAAGAATGGACATAAAGCTTGTCATATGGGGTCTCCTGGACCTGCTAAGGTCCAGATCTAGGTTCCATATCTCCATGGGACCTCTCATACTTCCGATTCAAGCCAGGAAATGCAAGAAGAAACCCTAGATTTGGCACATCAACACAAAACATGAAGTTTGGCTCTGAAAATTACCTCAAGAAGACTCCCTTGATGAAATAGCAACAGATCCAAGCTCCCCAACTCTTCAAGCTTGATCCTCTCCCTCCTTTCCTTGCAATATCACACAAAATGATGAACAAATGGCCTCCAAACACACTCACAAGGGCTCACAGTCGTATGGGGGCTCTTAAGGTTCAAGGTGGCCGCAAATGAGGGCCATAAGGTCCTTTAAATAGGGCTTAGGACCAGGAAATTAGGGTTTCATTAAACAGCGCGGACTCGCCGAGTCCGGATGCAAACCGCCGCCCAAAACCGCGACCCGACTCGGCGAGTTCGACCTCCAACTCGTCGAGTGCCCTCACAGAATGTCAAAAATATGAAATGAAGGTACCTGAGGATCCGGGCTGTTACACTATGTGTTGAAAACCTTATGTGCTCACCAGGCTTTCCCAAGCATGACCCACTCAGTTTCTTTGTATCATAGGCAGAGGCACAAGAGCACACATGTGATGAGTTTAAATCTAGAAAGAGATTTAAAGGATAATAGACCATTAGAATAATAATCTATTATAAGGCCTGTAATATTATTAACCATGACATCCCAAGATTTTTAAATATAAATGAAATACATTTCCTCAAATATTCTGTGATAATGATATTGTCATTTTTTGGGAACAAATTTTGCATTATTACTCCTTTAAAAAGAATACTCTGATTTAAATAAGCATAAACAAATCGGCCTTTTCTGGTTGTGAAATTGGGGATGTCACAATAATTTTGGGAGCAAGGGTTGTACGTTGAGCATACATGTGAGTACACTGAGCGTACTAGGGCCTGCCCTAGTATACTAGGCGTACACATATGTACGTTGGGAACACTTATGTTTGAGTGCAACCCTAATTTTTAGGGTTTGCATGGTAATTAAGCACCTTTATGGATCATTTGGCCTCATCCATTCAGCCTCCAATCCCTTGAGTTGTTTTTGCCATACCCTAACCCAATAAGAGAGTGTTTTGAGCTTAAAGTGTGCTCTTCGTGTGATTATGGAAGAAGGAGTTGCATCAAGGAGATTAGAAGTTGAAATAAGCTTGTGGATCTTGGATCATCACCTTGTTGGGAAGATCCAGAAGGTAAAAAGTTGCTACCTTTATGCTTTATTTTCTTGGATCTTAGTATGGTAACATTACAATTTTCTTCTTTTCCCCAAAGTCTCCATTGTTATGCATGTTTTGTTTTGGATGTTTGAGGCTTTCCTTTCAGACCGTAAGAAGGGTTCTAAGTCATAAAAATGAGGTCCCTTTAGCTAGTTTGGGCCCATGCTTCTTGTAGAATGTATTAGTGGGTTAAGACCATGTATTAAGGAGTTTTTGGACGTTTAAAGTCATAACGTTGGAGAGTTTATGACTCTGGGGTGAATTTTGACCATGGATTTGAAGTTTGGGCTTAAGTGCTTAAGCCACTAAGCACTTGTTGGAGTTTTGGCCTCTACGAAGGTACACCCTTCATAGGAGGAAGTATGCACCCGCTTGATCGATTAGATTCCCCATAATGCAATAAATGTGAGTATAGGTACGTTGAGTGTGTTGCATAAGGTGTCTAAGTCCATAAATTATTTGGTATATACTTGACCTGACCCGACATGGTGCATTTGGGTTGCACTTCACCCAAACGATTTATGGATAATATTATGAGAATTGTATACTTATGGTTTTTAATATATTATAATTTATAATATATTAATATGAAGTCATGTTATTTAATTAGTTTTTTAGTCTTAAATTAATTATGAATTAACGTAGTGATTAAAAGGAAGACTAATGAAATCATGGGCTATTATATTTGTATAGTGTGGGCTAACACTCATTTGGAAATGGGCTAAGCTTATATGGAAGTCCATGGATGATCCATGGAGCTTTTAACCCATGGATCCTTGGAAAGGAAAAGATATGGGTTATTAGAGTTTTACCCTAATCATGCACACTATATAAACAAGCTTATGTTGCAAGAAATTACACCCTAGTTGTGTGAGAACTAAGGGGTGGCCGATTTCAAGAGTGCATATACATATTCTCTCAAGTTTCCAAAGTTTGTGGTGATTTTTTATTCAACTTGAGGCATTCACACTATTGTGCTTATATGGAAGTCATGTTATTTAATTAATATGAAGTCATGTTATTTAATTAGTTTTTTAGTCTTAAATTAATTATGAATTAACGTAGTGATTAAAAGGAAGACTAATTAAATCATGGGCTATTATATTTGTATAGTGTGGGCTAACACTCATTTGGAAATGGGCTAAGCTTATATGGAAGTCCATGGATGATCCATGGAGATTTTAACCCATGGATCCTTGGAAAGGAAGAGACATGGGTTATTAGAGTTTTACCCTAATCATGCACACTATATAAACAAGCTTATGTTGCAAGAAATTACACCCTAGTTGTGTGAGAAGTAAGGGGTGGCCGATTTCAAGAGTGCATATACATATTCTCTCAAGTTTCCAAAGTTTGTGGTGATTTTTTATTCAACTTGAGGCATTCACACTATTGGTGCTAGGCTCTCACACTCCAAGCAATCAATCACAATCAAAAGGTATGTCTTTCTACTAGTAGTTTTGTGATTCAAGATCCTTATGCTATGCTAGTTAGGAAGTAACCTTGGAAATCATTATTTGCATGTATTTAGAGAAAACATAGATCCAAGGTTATCAGGGTTGCATGTACACATTAGGAGTGTTAGAATGCTCAAAATCCAACAGTGGTATCCGAGCCTAGGCTTGTTTTCTTAAATACTTGATGCAAATTGCTGAAAAATGTTGAAAATTTGCATTCTGCACAGCTGACTCGCTGAGTCCTTCATGGAACTCGTCGAGTCCATGCATATATTCAACCAACTCGCCGAGTTAGTTCATGCACTCGACTAGTTGGCAGGCCTGAGTGCAGATTTTCGAGTTTTTGTGGCAACCCGAAAAACTTCTCGCATGCACTCTTCAATTCTTTCCAATATTAGACTTATTTCACTATATAGTAGTACCCTTTAGAGTCTTATGAAGCATTCTAAATGTGATATAAGCAAGGTATGATTGTTAAAAAGGGTTAACTCGAAGTGTAGGAATCAAAACCGGTCCAAACACTCCAACACATGGAGTGTGCGGCCACACACTCTTGTTTGCGGCCTCACACCTTTCCCAACCGCACACTCCACCTATATATGCCACACTTAAATCATTTTGAACACTTCCTTCACTTCTTCAAGCATAGAACACGAAATCCTGTAACAGCTCAAATTTTCAAATAAAATTTTCATTTAAAATAAAACATCATTATTCGACAAAAGAGTTTATTCCAATTTTATTGCAAAAGTATAAATAATAAGTCCTCAAGATCTTCAGCAATGGCAGTGTGTACGTGTCACGCCGGCGCCTTCCCACGGTCATCGCTAGTACCTGAAAAACATAAACACAACTAGTAAGCATAAATGCTTAGTGAGTTCCCCAGTATACTACTTACCCACATACGCCTTCCGGCCCGGACCTTTCGGTCCACATAACATTGCCTTCCGGCCCGTAACATAATCGCCTTCCGGCCCATAACATATCGCCTTCCGGCCCGTATTAAATTGCCTTCCGGCCCATAGTATTTTGCCTTCCGGCCCATAATAGTATAAAACATAACACATGTAACATATCACACATAACACATAAGTCATACATCATACCGTTCTTTCTATCACATAAAGTCTCGCCTTCCGGCCCGTATAAGCATACATCACATATAAGCATACATCACATATAAAGCATCTACCTCTCTAGACATAGCATAAATATAACACATACGACCTTCCGGTCACGCAGTCAAACCCTTCCGGGTGAAGTATAGTGAGAAGACTCACCTCGTAGTATGCAAGCTATAAACCCTTCGAGCCACTCGCACTCGATCCGCTAATCTGCAGGCTCCCTATAATACCACATACCTTTATTAATGATCTTATCAAACAAGACAACTGACCCTACTAAATTACATACAGGTCAACGGTCAACTTGACCGGACTCGTCGAGTGCAAAGGCAACTCGGCGAGTCTAGACACCCCGACTCCACTCGCCGAGTCTAAAGAACGACTCGACGAGTTCCAGTAGATCATCAAGCTACTCGCCGAGTCTGAAGAACAACTCGGCGAGTCCTAGTGAATCTTCAAGCTACTCGCCGAGTCTGATCGTTGGACTCGGCGAGTCCTCGCCATGCAGTCAATCCGCTGCCTCCTGTATCTCACATGATTCCGTAGTATATAGATATGGGGCTTCCTGGACTTTCACATATACTATTACAGGGGTTTAAACACTTGTAACAACACTATAATCTATCAATCCCTTAAATGGGTTTCCTAAACCCTAAATTCGCATACAACGTAAAAGCTACAGTTATGATCCGAAGATTACCTGGTAACGTGTTCCCTGTGTCCCCAACCTTCAGAACTCGACCCCTTGGACCTCCTTTGATCACCACCTTGGACCTCCTTTGATCACCACCTCACCCTTGCTCCATATGCCCACAAACTCCTAAGATATCTTCAATCGGCCAAAAGACGAGACATGACGGCCCTAAAGGCATTATATACGATTCAGAATCAAAACGGCTAGGGTTTCAGCTGAACAGCGTCGACTCGCCGAGTCCCTATTGGACTCGTCGAGTCCAGTCGCGTATCTGTGACCAAGACCGTGGTCCTACTCGGCGAGTCAGGCACCAACTCGCCGAGTCCCCTCCTAAATGTGCCCCAAAAATAATTTAAAGAAATACCTGAAATTCCGGGCTGTTACAACTCTCCCCCACTAGAACTAGACTTCGCCCTCGAAGTCTCATTCTGCGAATAACTCCGGATGTTGCTCCCGCATTTCTCTTTCCGGCTCCCAAGTCATCTCCGATCCCTTCCGATGTTGCCACTGAACCAACACCAGAGGTATCTCCTTGTTCCGTAGAACCTTGATCTTCCGATCGCTGATAGCTACTGGTCTCTCAGCGTAATTCAGGCTTGCATCCACCTGAATATCCCCTAACGGAACCACTGCCGCTTCATCGGCTATACACTTCCTCAACTGTGATACGTGAAAGGTATTGTGAATCTGACTCAGCTCCGCCGGCAACTCCAACCGATAAGCTACCCGACCCACCCTTGCAATTACCCGGAATGGACCTATGAACCGGGGCCCCAATTTGCCCCTCTTTCTGAACCGAATCACTCCTTTCCAAGGAGAAACTTTTAGGAGAACGAAGTCGCCGACCTGGAATTCGAGCTCGGACCGGCGTCTGTCCGCATAACTCTTCTGTCGGCTCTGGGCGGTCAATAACCTCTGCCTCACTCGTTGAATCTGTTCGGTCGTCTGAAGTACGATCTCTGTACTGCCCATCACTCTATGTCCCACTTCTCCCCAGCAAATGGGAGTCCGACACCTCCTACCATACAACAACTCAAAAGGTGGCATACCAATGCTCGAATGATGGCTGTTGTTGTAGGAAAACTCAGCCAACGGCAGGTGCGCATCCCAGCTACCCCCGAAGTCTAACACACACGCTCTAAGCATGTCTTCCAATGTCTGAATCGTCCGTTCGCTCTGACCGTCGGTCTGAGGATGGTATGCGGTACTAAAATGCAGTTTAGTACCCAACTCCTCATGGAATTTCTTCCAGAACCTGGAAGTGAAACGTACATCGCGGTCTGAAACAATCGAGGTCGGCACTCCATGCCGAGATACTATCTCTCTCACGTATAACTCTGCCAACTTCTCTGCTGATGAACTTTCGCTAATGGCAAGGAAGTGTGCACTCTTTGTTAGCCTATCCACAATCACCCAAATCGCATCGACTCCCCTGGCAGTTTTCGGCAATTTGGTGATGAAATCCATCGTGATCTGTTCCCACTTCCACTCAGGAATCTCCAAGGGTTGCAATTTACCGTGCGGTCTCTGGTGCTCGGCCTTAACCCTACGGTAGGTCAAACACCTCTCAACGAACCAGGCAACGTCTCTCTTCATGCAAGGCCACCAGTACTCCTTTCTCAAATCCAAATACATTTTCGTAGCACCGGGATGGATCGAGAATTTCGATCTGTGTGCCTCCTCCATCAAAGTAACACGCGTACCGCCCACGAATGGTACCCAGATCCGACCCTGAAATGTCAGAAGTCTCCGTCCATCCATAACGAACTCTGAAATCAACCCGACGACTCGCTCCTGTTTCTGCATCCCAGACTTCACAACCTCGGCCTGTGCCCCACGAATAGCATCTAATACCGGAGTCATCACCGTCAATCTCAAACATACGTCCCGCAATGGAGTGCTCTCCGCCCTACGACTCAATGCATCGGCTACCACATTAGCCTTGCCTGGGTGGTATAGGATCTCACAGTCATAATCCTTAACCACGTCTAACCATCTCCTCTGACGCATGTTTAGGTTGGGTTGATCCATCAAATACTTCAAACTCTTATGGTCCGTGTATATGGTACAACGAACCCCGTACAAGTAGTGACGCCAAATTTTGAGGGCGAACACTACTGCCCCCAACTCTAAGTCATGCGTGGGATATCTCGCTTCGTGAGGCTTCAGCTGCCTCGATGCATAGGCTATCACATGGCCCCTCTGCATCAACACTGCACCCAGTCCTGAAATCGATGCGTCGCAATATACGACAAAGTCCTCCATCCCTTCCGGGAGAGCTAATACTGGGGCTTCGCACAGTCTCTGACGAAGTGTCTCGAAGGAAGTCTGCTGCTCGGGTCCCCATGAAAATGTAACACCCTTTCGGGTCAATCTGGTGAGCGGCACCGCGATCTTGGAGAAGTCCCTAATGAACCTTCGATAGTACCCCGCCAACCCAAGGAAACTTCTGATCTCAGAAGGTGACTTCGGTGCCTCCCAACTCATCACCGCTTCCACCTTGGCCGGATCGACCAATATCCCTGCCTGATTTACTACGTGCCCCAGAAATTGGACCTCCCGTAACCAGAAGTCACATTTGGAGAATTTTGCATATAGCTTCTCCGACCTCAGTACCTCAAGGACCTCCCTCAAATGTCCCTCATGCTGCTCTCTAGACCGCGAATACACCAGAATGTCGTCGATGAATACAATCACAGACCGATCCAGCATCGGCCTGCATACCCTGTTCATGAGATCCATGAACACTGCTGGGGCATTGGTGAGCCCAAAAGGCATCACCACGAACTCGTAATGCCCATACCGCGTCCTAAATGCTGTCTTCTGGACGTCCTCATCCCGCACTCTTACCTGATGGTACCCTGATCTCAAATCAATCTTGGAGAACCAAGATGCCCCTTGCAACTGATCGAATAGATCATCGATCCTCGGTAACGGATAGCGGTTCTTGACCGTCACCTTGTTCAGCTCCCGGTAATCGATACACATCCGGTGTGAACCATCCTTCTTCTTGACGAACAGAATCGGTGCTCCCCACGGCGAGCTACTCGGCCGAATAAATCCCTTCCCCAACAACTCTTGAAGCTGCGAGGACAATTCTTGCATCTCTGGAGGTGCAAGACGATAAGGCACCTTCGCAATAGGCGCAGCCCCTGGAACTAGATCGATACCAAACTCCACTTGCCTCGCAGGAGGTACTCCCGGAAAATCCTCGGGAAAAACATCTGGAAACTCGCGCACCACTGGAACCTCCTTCAGTGTCTTCGGTCTCTCGGAAATCTCCCGCGTATCCATCACATATGCCACAAAACCACTACATCCCCGCTGTAGGCATTGCCTCGCCCTAGCGGCCGAACAAAAAGCTGATCCCGAACGGGTACCCTCGCCGTATACCGTAAGAACTCCCCCACTAGGGTCTCGTATAGTCACCAGCTGACGCTCGCAGTCGATAACAGCGCTGAATCGGCTCAACCAGTCCATGCCTACGATGACACAGACATCCCCCATCGCAATAGGAATTAGGTCAATCGGAAACGCGACCCCGAAGATCTCTAGCACACATCCCCGAAGCACCTCCGTAGCACAAATCACCCTCTCAGCCGCAATGGAAACACTCAAAGGCTGACTTAACGGCTCACGACTAATGCCGATGTGCTGACTAAAAGCTAACGATACAAACGATCTACTCGCACCCGAATCAAATAACACTAGAGCAGGCATAGAGTTCACAAGGAAAGTACCTACACATACATTAACATAAGAATAGCATTTCGACCTTTAAGTAAATACGTGAATGATAACATACCTGCCACAACATCGGGCGCAGCGCGGACCTCCTCCGCAGTCAGCTGAAAGGCTCTCCCGCGAGCCCTCGGGGCCTCGACCTTCGTCGGTCGGGTCTCAGTAGTCCTGGTAGTAGGTGTAGCTCCCTGACGAAGTTGCGGACACTCGGCCTTCCGATGGCCTGTCTGGTTGCAGTGAAAGCAAACCATAAACCCCTTAGGGCAATCCCTGGCAATATGTCCCTCCTTGCCACACTTGTAGCAACCACCAGCTCGACACACCCCCTCGTGACTCCTGCCGCACTTCGCGCAAGTGAGACCCTTCGGACCTCCCATCCTCGAATCAGCGAACTTAGTCCGCTTGGCTGCCGGCTGAGACTGAGTCGGCCGTCGATCCACCTGCCGAGACTCAGCCTCCTCTCTCGCCTGAGTCTCCAACTCGATCTCGCGCTTCCTGGCGTTCGCCTGAAGCTCAGTGAAAGTACGATAGGTGGAGTTTGACACAAAATCCCGGATCTCCCTCTTCAAAACGCCCAAATACCGGCTCATCCGCGACTGCTCCGTAGATACCAGCTCGGGGCAGAACATTTCCCTCTCATGAAACTTCCGTGTGATCACTGCCACGGAATCAGTACCGTGCTTAAGGGTCAAGAACTCCTGAATCAATCGCTCCCTCTCCACCGGGGGAACGTACTCGTCCCTGAACATCTCCGTAAACCTCTCCCATGTCACCGCTGAAATCTCTGCCTGAGTGAAGTTCGCCATCACGAACTTCCACCAATCCTTCGCTCCCAGACGGAGCTGGTTCAAGGCGAACCGTACCCTCAAGTGCTCCGGGCATGAGCAAGTATAGAAGCACCCCTCGATGTCGGCGATCCACCTCATAGCCGCAATCGGATCCTGCGTCCCATCAAATTCAGGGGGTTTCGTGTTGCTGAATTCCCTGAATAGTAATGAGTCACCCCCTTGCGGCCTAGCAGCAGCCACAGCTGCGGTAGCGGCAGCAACTGCAGCTTCAGTAAGTGCGGCGTACCGCTCCTCAAACTCCTCCATCAGAGTGGTCTTAATAGACCCAAACATCTCCGGGATCTCAGCCCGAACCGCCGCAGCTACCTCTTCCTGAATAATCTGACGAATCTCCTCGTCACTCGCACCGCTCGAACCCGCCCCATTGCGTGTGATGACCATGATGTCTCTGAAATACAACATAAAATCATCAGAGACTCCACCAAGTACAATGGTACTCGATACGCACCCTACCCAGTCTCCGATTTCCAGGGATTCTTACTTGGGTCTTCCACTGGTCCGGTGTCTTCGGTAGTACGGGCCCAATACTACCGACCACACCGTATCAGTATTCGTCCCAAGTCTTCCTCCCCAAATCCCGAATAATGAGTACTCTACCTCTAGTATGCACTATCTACTTGTACGCTACCAAACATCCCATATAAGCAATCTCCCTAGACAAGGCATCACAAAACAGGCCATTCTAGTCCTATCATGTATACCTAGTCTTCTAGCATGCATAACAATTCATAATTCAGTGCATAATATAACATTGTAAGGTATTTTGGGGATCTTTACCGTTCGGGCGCTGGCTGATCGTACACACTGCTCCATTCTTGTTTTACCGCCTTACCATTTATGAAATGTTGTGTCCTTATTATTTAAAAAAACGTTTTTCCTCAAATCCCCGGTCTGAGTTCAGTTGCACCCGAAAGTACACCCGAATCCCTCAAACCAAGGCTCTGATACCAATTGTAACAGCTCAAATTTTCAAATAAATTTTTCATTTAAAATAAAACATCATTATACGACAAAAGAGTTTATTCCAATTTTATTGCAAAAGTATAAATAATAAGTCCTCAAGATCTTCAGCAATGGCAGTGTGTACGTGTCACGCCGGCGCCTTCCCACGGTCATCGCTAGTACCTGAAAAACATAAACACAACTAGTAAGCATAAATGCTTAGTGAGTTCCCCAGTATACTACTTACCCACATACGCCTTCCGGCCCGGACCTTTCGGTCCACATAACATTGCCTTCCGGCCCGTAACATAATCGCCTTCCGGCCCATAACATATCGCCTTCCGGCCCGTATTAAATTGCCTTCCGGCCCATAGTATTTTGCCTTCCGGCCCATAATAGTATAAAACATAACACATGTAACATATCACACATAACACATAAGTCATACATCATACCGTTCTTTCTATCACATAAAGTCTCGCCTTCCGGCCCGTATAAGCATACATCACATATAAGCATACATCACATATAAAGCATCTACCTCTCTAGACATAGCATAAATATAACACATACGACCTTCCGGTCACGCAGTCAAACCCTTCCGGGTGAAGTATAGTGAGAAGACTCACCTCGTAGTATGCAAGCTATAAACCCTTCGAGCCACTCGCACTCGATCCGCTAATCTGCAGGCTCCCTATAATACCACATACCTTTATTAATGATCTTATCAAACAAGACAACTGACCCTACTAAATTACATACAGGTCAACGGTCAACTTGACTGGACTCGTCGAGTGCAAAGGCAACTCGGCGAGTCTAGACACCCCGACTCCACTCGCCGAGTCTAAAGAACGACTCGACGAGTTCCAGTAGATCTTCAAGCTACTCGCCGAGTCTGAAGAACAACTCGGCGAGTCCTAGTGAATCTTCAAGCTACTCGCCGAGTCTGATCGTTGGACTCGGCGAGTCCTCGCCATGCAGTCAATCCGCTGCCTCCTGTATCTCGCATGATTCCGTAGTATATAGATATGGGGCTTCCTGGACTTTCACATATACTATTACAGGGGTTTAAACACTTGTAACAACACTATAATCTATCAATCCCTTAAATGGGTTTCCTAAACCCTAAATTCGCATACAACGTAAAAGCTACAGTTATGATCCGAAGATTACCTGGTAACGTGTTCCCTGTGTCCCCAACCTTCAGAACTCGACCCCATGGACCTCCTTTGATCACCACCTTGCCTCTCCTTGTCTAACAACCTCTTCAAGCTTCCTCTAGCCCTCACCCTTGCTCCAGATGCCCACAAACTCCTAAGATATCTTCAATCGGCCAAAAGACGAGACATGACGGCCCTAAAGGCATTATATACGATTCAGAATCAAAACGGCTAGGGTTTCAGCTGAACAGCGTCGACTCGCCGAGTCCCTATTGGACTCGTCGAGTCCAGTCGCGTATCTGTGACCAAGACCGTGGTCCTACTCGGCGAGTCAGGCACCAACTCGCCGAGTCCCCTCCTAAATGTGCCCCAAAAATAATTTAAAGAAATACCTAAAATTCCGGGCTGTTACAAATCCTCTCAAGTATCATCCATTCTCCTTGAAGATCTTCATAAAAGGTACCAAGAACACCAAGAACATCAAGATCACTATTTGGCCGCACACATGGCAGCACACACCATCTGGCAGCACACATGACCACACACAGGGCCGCACACATGTCCTGGAAGCACACTAGGCCGCAAACCTGGCCGCACACACACATATAGTGTGTATTTTGTCCATACACCCTCTTGTATAGCCTTATAAACCCTCATACAATCATATATGATTATAACACTTCATTATAAGTGTTTATTAGTCCCTAAGGTGGTCCCAAAATCATCAACTAGTTGTTCATATCACTAATTATTTATATACATGTGTCTTCATATGTGATTAGGATCATTGTGTGTGTCTAAAGTCTTCACTTGACACCAAGCATTTGTTCGATCCTTCCTTACGATAACAGTACGTTCAATTCCAGTCACTTACTACACGTGAGTTCATACCCCATAAATAATGTTTTAAACTAATTTTAAATGTTTTATGGGGGGGGGGGGGGGGCGATACAAGTAGAATCATACTAGTTATTATATCAATCTCATGTGATTAATAAGTAGAATTATGCTAGTTATTATATCAATCACATGTGATTAATATGCAACATTCAAATGATTTACTACACATTAGCCGTTTTACCAAACAATTTTCTTCAAATGATTTTTATAAACATTTTATATGTTATAAAGTCTTTATTACACTGTACATTTTACTCTGTATATTACATTTCAAACTTATTTACAATTGTGTTTCAAACAAATGTTTCTTTATACTAAACTGTTTTATCAAACCCATGCCTTCAAATTGTTTTATAGAATAACATCAAGTCGATCTTTTCTTAAGATAATAATTATGTTTCAAATGTTTTACAAAACTTAATTATGCTTTTATATTATAAATTGCCTGCCTCTATATGTATAGTTCTATAAGAAACGTTTAAAAGACTTAGGAAGGCTATCCACCCTATTTCCTTTTCGCGCTTGAGATGTAGTCTGGTGGGATATCGGGTACTCGTCCGAAGGTCGTTTAAATATTATTTATATATCATGTGTACATGTATAGTCATAAAAGGTCCTTCCAGTTCATCCCATGCCCTTGGTTAGCAAAGGTATACATCCATGTCCATACGTACCAGTTAGATTACTAGTAAACTACCACATGGGTAGTTTCGGAAGATACTAGAACTATTACCACTTTCGTAAGAATCCCGACTAAGTCCCGATTAATCCCTAGGCGCTACTCGACCGATTAGAGGGCACTTAGCGATTAATCCTTGTATTCATAATGATTGAAACATTATAAAACAATGAAATTTTAACATTTTGAAGAAGTTTTATCTCAATGGAAATTAGTTGAGGCATGATTAGTGTTGTATTAATCATATTAACATATTTTGTTATCATATTAGTGGTATTTACGAACTTTGATATGATATTAGTCATATTTATTTTTAAAAATTCAACAAATTATCAATTAATGGTACCCGATTAATTCCCCGATTAATCTCCGCCTAGCCGATTAATCCCTTGACCCCAGTCCACCGACTAGCTAATGTCGAGCGTTTTTTGCAACCTTGACTATTACTAGAACACAATATCATACTATGAGTCAGTTCATTCATGAGTCAATACTTACTACTAGAAGAATATATACAACTATACTAGAGAATAACATATATAACTATACTACTGAATAACATATACAACGATACTAGAACGATTACATTACTATACTTGCTAGGTTGAGAGCACGTACATTACAGCTAGAACAGTTCATTACATTACATATACATGAATACGTTAATAATTGTGATCCACTGTATACTTACAGCTTACCAACATTTTTATACTTACAGTTCATAAATCTACAAATTCTTACATACAAATTAAGACACTAAAATACTTATGATCTCACCAGCTTTAAAGTTGATACTCACTTTCAAAATTACTTGTATCTTCAGGTCATCATAGACAGGTACCGATGCAAGGATTAGGGAAGATGGAGCTCGTTGAAGACTCATCCTTCATTTTGATTTATACTTTAGTGTTTATCAAAATTTGACAAAACATACTTGTATAATAATTATATTATTAATGCAATGGATGATGTTGTTGCTTGTTTACTACTTTACATTGTTGTGATACTGTACATGACGTCCTCCACCCCAGAACATTTCCGCCGTTCTTGGTTTTGGGATGTGACAGATTGGTATCAGAGCATTGTTTATAGTGAATTAAGTATATCATCCCATAAAAAATATACTAACTATAAATACATAAGGGATAAAAATACTCTGACCAAGAGTTTATACTTTAAATAATAAAATATTTAATAAACTATACGTGACTGCATTCATACTAAAATCAGTGTCACTAGGACAGTACAAAAGAATTACGATTGTTGGGCAACGCAAGTGGGCTTAGAGACATATGGTCAAAACTGGGAAGATATAGCCTGATCACCTATATAATCCGAGGGTTGACTAGCATGTGCCTAAGTTTAATTGTATGGTTGCAACAATGCTAAAATCTTACCAACCCTACCACAATGAGAACAGTAGAACATAACATTAAACTTAAAATACTATAGGAGAATTTGGTGTTACTATAAGTACGTCATACTTGAGAACTAAAACGGGATCTTCATTACTAAGTTGATAGTTTCTAAGTGGATACGCTAAAGATATATGTAATTAGGATGTTATAGACTTAGAATCTGTGAAATTTTACTTCACCCCGATTCTGTGTGAATTTGGAGTTAAGATCACTTATTCGAAGGCCTATCATGTTTCGATTACATATAATCGGTATGCACTTCACAAATAGCGATGTAAATATTGAAGATTTTCTAAATAATTATCTAGATAGTTCGTCTAATAATTATTTTCTTACCCCAATTCTCGCATAAATAACATGGCTGGACTCCATCCCCACGACAACCAGTACCTTCCGAACGAAGTCATTGTTGGATGGTTTGGAGAAGAACCAGAGAATGAGCATCCGATTCCTTTGAATGATCACCACGATGAAGACCTCACAGATGATGCTAATTCCGAACCAGAGGTTGAGAACCTATCCCAGGCAGCTCCCGTTTCAATTCCTAACCCTCGTCCGACTGTTCATGGCCCGACCCCTAAGTGAGTCGAATGCTTGGAAACATGGAGCCAAGGACAAGATCAGCCCATGCCATTTAATGGCGACTGAAGCTTTTATGACCTGAGCAATGGGGGCTCAGCAGATAGAATCTTGCCAATCTTGGTCCGCAGAGAGGCCCGAAATGAGATTGAAGGCAGGACAGCCCTATATCAGATTACCGAAGTTGTCACCGATGCTAGAATGCATACCCTCCGCACCATTCATCTAGAAGATGCTCGTGAGAGATCTGAGAGAAACCATGAAACCCTGCTACAGACACAAGCTGAATCCCGAGCCGAAGTCATAGAACTCCGAGTACAACAGAGGGTGTACGAAAGACACCTGCTCGATGTAGAACGTCAACTGGCTGAACTAAGAGTTCACCAGAGGGATTACCGTCACCAGTAATAAATGTTTTACTTTATTTTCCTTGTTAAAAAGGAATGTTTTTCTATCTATGCCCGAAGTGGCATTTTCTATGAAATTATCGTGTACCGTAAGTACTTTTGGTTAGGTCTTTATGCTGTCAAGAACTAACTTCTCTGGATATGATGTAAGACCTTTACAAGGTCATTTTCCCGAACTTTTACGTCATGAATATCAAATATTTTGATAGTCGGCTAACTTCTGTGTCATTTTTCACTCAAGTACTTTGATCATACTTTCATTGGAGTCTATCTGAATCATGCTTTAGTGAAGTCATTGGACTATAGTAATTTAGTTCAAGAGACATTCCAAGTCTCTTTTAGTGGTTGGATCCTATTATTCGCCAACCATCGATACCTCGGCTTGAACGACAAACGTCTTGAGACCAGTGTCCAAACTTACTGTCACTCATCACTAGGACTGCATCATAGGGATGTAGGTCAACCCTTCATAAACACACCTCCACTCAGTACTAAGACTGCATCATAGAGATGTAGGTCAAACCTTCGCGAACATTGTGACAACCCGAAATTTCCATTCTGAATAAACCATATCAAGCCAATAGATGTAGATCAGTTACAGTGAAAATTCAGGCTTAGAATATAAGTTTGGCAGTTTCAGGGTTTTACACCAAAAAGGGTTATTCGGGGAGTGGTTGCACTAGGATTTTGTGCAACACTGTAAATTCCATTACCCTAGATCATTAGAATCCATTCCGAGAATAGAAATATTTTTTGCCAAAATATTTCAGGACTATAAATAGTTTTCTGAACCAAATTCATTCATTATTCACAATTCCAACTAGAGAAAAGCCATTTTCTCTCTGACGGATCTTCGGGTTTTTATCCCAAATTGTGAGTAACTCTTTCTAGTAGTGTTAGAAAGCTTTAAATGTGTTCATAACACAGATTACATAGCTAAATCATCCGATTTAGGAGTTTACTTCCCAAGGTGTTCTTGAGCGGTAAACTCCCGAAACCGAGCCTAGATTGTCCCCCGTGCTTAGTAACTACCTTGGACATGTATAGGAGTGTCTTAGGTACAAGAAATCAGCCAAGAAACACCCAAAAGCTAGGATTTTACAGCCCAAAATGTTCTTTGGTCGTAAACTCCCTTAAAACATGCTCAAATGGTGTTTTTAAGGAACCTAAAGCATGGACTTCATGTTTGACAAATACCCTAAAGTATCTAGGACCTAGAAAACATAAGGAAAGCACATGTGTTGAAGAGTTTACGGCCAAGAGTAATTCTTGGGCCGTAAACTCCTTTAAAGGGGTCAAAGGACACCCTAAACACTTCCTAAGGCCAGTGGACAATTTTGACAAGTACCTAGATGAGTTATGGACTAGCTAAAACGTTTAGAACCCCATGTTTGAGGGAGTTTACGGCCCAAGATGTTCTATGGCCGTAAACTCCAAGAAATGGTACCAAATGGTGCCATAAATCCTCCTAAAGCCAAGTACTAAAGCCTAGACTTGTTCCTAGAAATTTTGGGGACTTGAAAGCACCATAACCACCCTCCCAAGGGAGTTTACGGTCGTAAACTCCAACGGAAAAGGGTCTTTGGGCCGTAAACTCCCCAAAGGAGTCAATATGGTGCCCAAACACTTGTATATGCCTTGAAACAATTCCCACTAAGGTTGTAGTAATTGAAAGTACAATCCCAAGCCTTGGTTGGGAGTTTACGGCCAGGAGCTTATTCTCTTGGGCCGTAAACTCCAAAGAATATGGTCTTTTGACCTTAAACTCACATTAGGGGCATTGCACTCCTTTGTTGCAACCCTTTAGCCTCCTAGCACTTGACCAAAAGTGTTATCCTCGCGCTTAAATGTTATTACTTGTATAATTAGTGTTAAAATCACTAATTATTTATATACATATGTTTTCATATGTAATTAGGATCATTGTGTGTGTCTAAGTCTCCACTTGACACCAAGCACTTGTCCGATCCTTCCGTACGATAACAGTCCGTTCAATTCCAGTCACTTACCGCAGGTGAGTTCATACCCCCTTAACTAATGTTTTAAACTCTTTTTAAATGTTTTATGGGGGGATACAAGTAGAATCATGCTACTTATTATGTCAATCACATGTGATTAGTAAGTAGGATTATATTACTTATTACATCAATCACATGTGATTAATATACAACATTCAAATGATTTGGCTACTCATTAGCCGTTTTACCAAACAGTTTCCTTCAAATGACTTTTTATAAACATTTTATATGTTTTAAACTCCTTTTTACACTGTACAGCTTACTCCGTACATTTCCTTTCAAACATATTTACAACTGTGTTTCAAACAAATGTTTCCTTATACTTAAACTGTTTTATTAAACTTATGCCTTCAAATTGTTTTATAGATTGACATCAAGTCGATCTTTTCTTAAAATAATACTTATATTTCAAATGTATTATCAAACTTATTTATGCTTTTATATTATAAATTGCATGCCTCTATATGTATAGTTATATAAGAAATGTTTCAAAGACTTAGGAAGGCTATCCACCCTATTTCCTTTTTGCGTCTTGAGATGTGGTCTGGTGGGATATTGGGTATTCGTCCGAAGGTCGTTTAAATATTAGTTATATATCATGTGTACATATATAGTCATAAAAGGTCCTTCCAGTTCAACATATTCCCTTGGGTAGCAAGGGTATACATCCATGTCCATACGTACCACTTAGATTACTAGAAAGCTACCATATGGGTAGTTCAGGACGATACTAGAACCATTACTAGAACGCGATATCATACAATGAGTCAGTACATTCATGAGTCAATACTTTCTAGAACATTATAGTACATTACATATACAACTATATTAGGACGAGAACATATACAACTATACTAGAACGATTACATTACTATACTTGCTAGGTAGAGAGCACGTACATTACAGCTAGAACAGTTCATTACATTACAACTAGAACAGTTCATTAAAGTACATATACAAGAATACGTTAATTATTGTGATTTAAATCAGAGCATGACTTAAATGTCATGGCTCGAGTTGTAGCCAAAATTCTCTTGGAGGGAGAGCGTGAGTTTGCGTATAGATCTATACTGGATTGACAATCCTAGACCTTGCTGCTAGCTACAGCCGGACCTGCAGGTCTGCGGGTGCCAAACGTCATTCCGTTATTACGACCATTCATTATGTCATTTTTACTAGTCGATAGTATGGTACAATTTATCACATAATGCCTTAATATAAAATCCGGTTTAAGGTAATTAGTACGGCAGTAGTTCTTACAGCACTACACCATAGTACTATTTCATTTTCCCATTACATTCACTTCGTTAACATTCACACGACGCACAATAATGTAGAAACTATATTTTTGGATAATGATAGTTATACTTAGGAAAATACATACTCTTACAAGAAACATACATTCAGAACAGTTAGGTCTTGGTAGAAGACTACATTCAGAACAGTTAGGTCTTGGTAGAAGACTACATTCAGAACAGTTAGGTCTTGGTAGAAGACACCTTCATATACTAGTAGGAATCATAGGGATTCTAGGGTTTTTCAAACACTTACAGTTCATATACACTTTCAATACTTACAATACATATACTTACATATTCTTACATACAAATTAAGACACTAAATACTTATGATCTCACCAGCTTTAAAGCTGATACTCGCTTTCAAAATTTCTTGTATCCTCAGGTCATCATAGACAGGTACTGATGCAAGGAGAAAGGAAGATGGAGCTTGTTCAAGACTTATCTTTCATTTTGATTTATGCTTTAGTGTTTATCAAAATTTGACAGAACACATTTGTATAATAATTATATTATTAATGCAATGGATGATGTTGTTGCTTGTTTACTACCTTACATTGTTGTTGATATTATACATGACATCCTCCACCCCAGAACATTTCCGCCGTTCCTGGTTTTGGGGTGTGACAAACATACTTCCATTCCGTACTAGGACTACATCATAGGGATGTAGGTCAAACTTTCGAGAACATAGTCGTACTCTTTTCATGAACAATCTAAGTACATCAAGAGTCAACCAGAATCGCTCACAAAATCCTTATCTTTTGCGTTACAGAATCATGTCATCATCCGGAAGCAATCAGTCGAACGACGAAAGCTCCGCCTTTCCTATGGACGCCGCTACCTTTCAAATAGCAGTTACAGCTGCCGTGGTGGCTGCCGAAACCGCGGTCCTTGTGCACCATAGCGCTATCAGCACAGTCACTGCTGTTGATGGGAATGAAGTTTCCAATCGTGGTATCCATCCAGGAAGTCGTCAAACAGTAACACGTACAAGATCGCAAAGTCGAAAAGCACAAAACAAGAAACGAAAGCGTCAAGCCCGTAAAGAACGCAAGAGATCCCAAAGGTTGGCTATGCAACAGCAACAAGTGGAGACCCCTGCCATTCCCATACCGAGCAGTCCATACGAGAGAAAACTCCCGAAGTGTGATAAGTGTAGTTTCCATCATCATGGGGCTTGCCATGAGATGCAATGTTGCAATTGCCTAAACATAGGGCACCATGCTCGTGGCTGTGGAGCACCGGCACGACCCATCACTCAAGTCCCTTTCATCGGGGCTAACCCTACCCACGAGAGTACTAATAAAGCCGAACGCTTTAGGAATAAATTTCCAAGGTGGAGTAATGAGGAAGGCACTCATGTACACATAATACTGGCTAAGCACCGCAATACCATTACCAAAGGTAGTACTAGCCAGTCATGCCACCAATGCGGGGAGATAGGGAACTTCAAGAAGGATTGCCCTATAGCAAAGAACTCTGGCGCAGATGGGAGGATTCTCAGGATTACAGCTGCGGGAGAACTTGCTCCGGGACCACATTAATGTAATTAAGGCATTTTCATTGTAACAGACTTATAAACTTGTAACATCCGGATTTTTACCAGGTATCTTGTAAATCTAATTTTGTTATATTGTGAGAGGGACTCGGCGAGTTGGAGCTCAGACTCGCCGAGTAGGGACGCGGAATTGAACATTGGTGCACGCCTGGACTCGGCGAGTCCAGGATATGGACTCGTCGAGTCTGCGCTGTGTAATGAAACCCTAAATCTCCGGGTTTGAGGCCTATTTAAAGGGCCTTATGGCCGTCATTTGTGCTCACCCAACCCTCAGTGAGTGACCCTTGTGTTCTTGAGCTATTTGTGAAGATAAAGGAGCCATTCTTGATCTTGTGAGTGTTATTTAGCAAGAAGAAGGAGACCCTAGGCAAGAGGAAGCAAAGGAGGTTGCTATTTCGTGGATTTGGAGCTTAGATCATCACTCTAGAGGTATTATCTCGGACCATTTTCTGTTTAGTGAAGCATGATGCAATTTAGGGCTTGTGGTGGTCATTTATGGGATGTTTTGATGCCCATTGGTTCCCTCTTTGAGTTGAGGCCATGGATCTGGATCCATAGAGGTCCAGAGAGCCTCACTCATCAAGCTTTATGGGTGACAATAGAGTCTTTGACCTTGTGTTGTAGTATTTGAGTTATAAACATCATATATGGTCATATAGAGGTTGTATGTGCATCAAGATTGTAACTTTACGTGCTAAATGATCTTGGAGGGACTGGATCTATGGATTAGTGAACCGGATCTGACCTTTAGAGCAAGATTGAGTCAGTGCATGGCACGGACTCGCCGAGTCCGAAGAACAGACTCGGCGAGTAGCATGAATGTTACCCGACCACGCAGTGAGTGGCCTCGCCGAGTTGGGAAGGGTGGACTCAGTGAGTCAAGGGGGAGTCAGAATGGACAGGTGGACTGAGTCAAACTGGACTCGCCGAGTTGTTCTTGAGACTCGGCGAGTTGATTCGTGGTGGCCCCACAACTCGTGCCAGGTGGAACTCGTCGAGTTGAGGGAATGCTCTATGTGTCAAGGGAAGGGTTCCAGGGAAATTGGTGCATACGCTCAGACTCGCCGAGTCGCTATAGCGCACTCGCCGAGTCCGGTCAAAGTTGACCGTTGACCGTTGACCAGTGTTGACCTAGATTGACTTGTTATACTGTGGTCAACCCTAGTTGGGAAAGTGTTAATTAGAGATGTATTGTGCTATAGGGGGACTACAGCTCAGCAGATCTAGTGATTAGCGATTTCAGGTTTACGATTTACCGAGACACGCGAGGTGAGTCTTCTCACTATACTTTACCTTGAGTAGGTAACCAGAGTTATGTGATAGAGTATTTGTATGCTATGTATGTTATGTGTTGTACTGCATGATTTCTATGTGATTTATGTGGTGCATGTTTATCAGAGCTAGAACCTGAGGGTTCACAGAGTTTGGGTGCACGGACCCACAGAGTTATAGCCTAGAGTGGCTAATATGTGTTATATGTGGTATTTTGGGGAACTCACTAAGCCTTGTGCTTACAGTGTTGATGTTATTTGTTTCAGGTACTAGTGACGACCGCGGGAAGGCGCCGACTTGATCCGTATACACACACGTTCGGAGCTTGATATTATGATCTTGGGATTTTGTACTGTTTTGTTGGATAATTAAAATGGTTGTTTTTATGAATATCGATGGAATTATGTTTTATAAAAATTGAAAAAAATTTGTTTGAAATTTTCGGTGTTACAAAACTACCCAGTTATAGTGCAACTAGAGTCTTACCTTTTGTGAGATCCTGTCAGTATAAGGATGCTCGTGCTACGTATACTTATCTTTTACCTAATTCGCAGCAATGGTCTTGTTTTAAGTCTAAAGTACTATAACTCTGTTCATGGTTGCACGGTTGTGTTTTGTCTGTAAACGTCTTATGTTCAAAGCTAATGTATTTAAGTTTCAGTACGATTTCGACATTATCATACGACTCGATTCAGTTTGATCCTCACAAAAACAGATTCATACGTACGTCTCCTTTCAGTAAACGTCTTTAGCAAAACTGTCATACCAGAACACCGAAGTACTCATGCCAGGAGTACCTCATAGTTCCTTTCTTTCCGAAGAAACCCCCGAAGTACCACTCGTGCAGTACGTCAAGTTTAATCCAGGGATTCATGCGGTTGATCTACCACTGAAGAATGTATGCATAAGAGTGATATAGAATCAAGGTTCTACAGGTTTAGAATTGATGATTCCACTTTAACTTCTTTTCCCTCGATGGGATGCGAGCTTAAAGAAGAATCAGTTATTCGACTACCTTTTCAATCTTAATTATAAACGACTCGTGTACACGAGATTGTAATTTTGAAACCATGTATGAGTTCTAATATGAACTTTAGGACGGAGAACTGCCTAAGTCTACGAATAATCACATCGACATGTGAACAAACTTAGAACCCAGTAGGACCCTTGTAAACAGATCGCCCTATAGTCTAAACACCTACGGAGACACAAGAGCAGTGCATACAACTTAGCAAACCACACAGAAAGAGAATTAGAAGACTAGGCTTCTCACCCTGGAGAACCCCAGTCTTATTCTCCCAGAGATCGACGGATTGCATCATAGGTGCCTCGGATATCGAGGACTCTGTCAAGATTTTTATTTGAAATCATTATCTTTGCCTCGCATAAATGAAATGGTTGAGCAAATGCAAGGAAAGAAACTACTTCCAGGAATGGATCTGAGATCCGAATATCGCCAGTTCGAGTGTTGGGGAAAGATGTCCGTAAGACTATCTTCCAAACTCGATGCGGACACTTCGAGTCCGTAGTGATACCCTTCGGATAGGGCCATTACGCCCATAGTTTTCATGAGCTAAATGAATAGGGTACGTCTTTCTTACTTGGATCAGTTCGTCATTTCTCCATATAATGACTTACTTATCTACCCTCGTAATAAGAAGAAACCCATGGAAACATTACCTTCAGAGGTACTTTTCGCGAAGTTCTCTAGGCGCGAGTTTTGAAATTGAAGAGTCGAATTTCTATGACACACTGTTAGTGATGTGGGAAATTTTGAGTACTCTTACAATTTGTCAAAACAGTTGAGAAATTTGTCGACACCTGAGACGCCGACAGACATTCGCCAAATTCTAGGTCTTACCGACCTACTATCATAGTTTGTTCATAAATCCCCGCAAACCATAGAAACCCTTTCGACTCTGACCCAACGAGGGGTGGCCCTTGACTGGGAAGATAAACAAGAAAAAGAAACCTTTGGAATTCCAAGTGAGTGACCAAATTCTTTAGGAGAACTTACTCTGGGGATGGCTTAATACGCTTCGTATCGCGTGGAAAGCTAAATCCAATATAGTTAGGACCTCCGAGATTCTTATCAGAGTCGGTCCTGTGCCTCACACAAACTAGACCTACTCCGCGAACTTCGTAACGTACATTCTACCTTCCACGTTTCCAACTTGAAAAAGTGTCTATCCGACGAGACTCTTATAATCCCACTCGACGAGATCAAGATCAACGAGAGCCTCAACTTCGTGGAAGAACCCGTAGAATTCATGGACCGTGAGGTCAAGCAGACGAAGCAAAGCCGTATCCCGATTGTGAAGGTTCGCTGGAACGCCAAGCACGGGCCGGAATTCACTTGGGAACGCGTGGATCAGATGAAACTGAAATATCCTCATCTTTTTACTTAGTTATTTGTAATAATCTAGTAACTTCAACTCAAATTTCGGGATGAAATTCCCTTAACAGGGGGATGATGTGGCAACCCGAAAAACTTCTCGCATGCACTCTTCAATTCTTTCCAATATTAGACTTATTTTACTATATAGTAGTACCCTTTAGAGTCTTATGAAGCATTCTAAATGTAATATAAGCAAGGTAGGATTGTTAAAAAGGGTTAACTCAAAGTGTAGGAATCAAAACCGATCCAAACACTCCAACACATGGAGTGTGCGGCCACACACTTGAGTGTGCAGCCGCACACTCTTGTTTGCGGCCTCACACATTTCCCAACCGCACACTCCACCTATATATGCCACACTTAAATCATTTTGAACACTTCCTTCACTTTTTCAAGCATTGTTCACGAAATCCTCTCATGTATCATCCATTCTCCTTGAAGATCTTCATAAAAGGTACCAAGAACACCAAGATCACCATTTGGCCGCACACATGGCAGCACACACCATATGGTAGCACACATGGCTGCACACATGTGCTGGAAGCACACTAGGCCGCACACCTGGCCACACACACACATATATTGTGTATTTTGGCCATACACCCTCTTATATAGCCTTATAAACCCTCATACAATCATATATGATTATAACACTTCATTATAAGTGTTTATTAGTTCATAAGGTAGTCCCAAAATCATCAACTAGTTGTTCATATCACTAATTATTTATATACATGTGTCTTCATATGTAATTAGGATCATTGTGTGTGTCTAAAGTCTTCACTTGACACCAAGCACTTGTCCGATCCTTCCTTACGATAACAGTCCGGTCAATTCCAGTCACTTACTACAGGTGAGTTCATACCCCTTAAATAATGTTTTAAACTACTTTTAAATGTTTTATAGGGGGGATACAAGTAGAATCATACTAGTTATTATATCAATCACATGTGATTAATAAGTAGAATTATGCTAGTTATTATATCAATCACATGTGATTAATATGCAACATTCAAATGATTTATGACACATTAGCCGTTTTACCAAACAGTTTTCTTCAAATGATTTTTATAAACATTTAATATGTTTTAAACTCTTTATTACACTGTACATTTTACTCTGTATATTATTTCAAACTTATTTACAATTGTGTTTCAAACAAATGTTTCTTTATACTAAACTGTTTTATCAAACCCATGCCTTCAAATTGCTTTATAGAATGACCTCAAGTCGATCTTTTCTTAAGCTAATAATTATGTTTCAAATGTTTTACAAAACTTAATTATGCTTTTATATTATAAATTGCATGCCTCTATATGTATAGTTATATAAGAAATGTTTAAAAGACTTAGGAAGGCTATCCACCCTATTTCCTTTCGCGCTTGAGATGTGGTCTGGTGGGATATCGGGTACTCGTCCGGAGGTCGTTTAAATATTAGTTATATATCATGTGGACATGTGTAGTCATAAAAGGTCCTTCCAGTTCATCTGATACCCTTGGGTAGCAAGGGTATACATCCATGTCCATTCGTACCAGTTAGACTACTAGTAAACTACCACATGGGTAGTTTAGGAAGATACTAGAATTATTACTAGAACACAATATCAAACTATGAGTCAGTTCATTCATGAGTCAATACTTACTACTAGAAGAATATATACAACTATACTAGAGAAGAACATATACAACTATACTAGAGAATAACATATACAACGATACTAGAACGATTACATTACTATACTTCCTAGGTTGAGAGCACGTGCATTACAGCTAGAACAGTTCATTACATTACATATACATGAATACGTTAATAATTGTGATCCACTATATCAGAGCATGCCTTAAATGTCATGACACAAGTTGTATCCAGAATTCTCTTGGAGGGAGAGCGTGAGTTTGTGTATAGATCTATACTGGATTGACTATCCTACACCTTGTTGCTAGCTATAGCCGGACCTGCAGGTGTGTGGGTGCCAAACGTCATTCCGTTTTAGGACCATTCGTATGTCTTTGCTACCAGTGATAGTATGGTGCAATTAATCACATGATGCCTTAATATAAATCCAGTTTAAGGTAGTTAGTACAGCAGTAGTTCCTGTAATACAACACTCCAGTACTACATTTATATTCCCTTTACATATATTTAGTGGTCATTTCACTTAAACATTTAATGTAAAAACTATATTTTGATAATTGTAGTTACACTTGGGAAAATTACACGCTTTTACAAGGAACGAACATTTAGAACAGTTAAGTCTTGGTAGAAGACTACATAGAGAACAGTAAAGTCGTGGTAGAAGACACCTTTATATAAAAGTAGGAATCATAGGGATTTCTAGAGTTTTTTAAACATTTACAGTTGTTTCACAAACATTTTCTATACTTACAGTTTACCAACATTTTTATACTTACAGTTCATAAACTTACAAATTCTTACATACAACTTAAGACACTAGAATACTTATGATCTCACTAGCTTTAAAGCTGATACTCGCTTTCAAAATTACTTGTATCTTCAGGTCATCATAGACAAGTACCGATGCAAGGATTAGGGAAGATGGAGCTCGTTGAAGACTCATCTTTCATTTTGATTTATGCTTTAGTGTTTACCAAAATTTAACAGAACACACTTGTATAATAATTATATTATTAATGCAATGGATGATGTTGTTGCTTGTTTACTACTTTACATTGTTGTGATACTGTACATGATGTCCTCCGCCCCAGAACATTTCCGTCGTTCTTGGTTTTGGGGTGTGACAGTTTTGGTGCTAGAATTGGTCTAGAATTGTTACCTTAAACTGTTTTGAACTTGTAAAACTTGTTTTGATGTGGTAATGATGATGGTGGACCAATTTCAAAGTTATAATCAAGGTTTCAAGTTTATATATGCTTAAATGATTCTTGAAAGTTGTTAATTATGAATGTTCATGAACTTATGAGTTTTGATAGATCATAGGAATTGTTTGCAAATTGTTTCATAGAATACTTCTTGATCTTTATGACATTGAATGAACTCCATAAATGTTTTTTAATGAGTTTTGATAGATCATAGGAGTTTTTTCTAATAAATGTTTTGATGGACTCCATAACCTGTCCTCAAGTTATGTATTTCCAAGAGACTCTTCTTTAAAGGTTTTAAACTGTTAATTAAAAATCATAAGTTATGAATATCCAAAAGTTTATGAATTGTTCAAAACTTGCACTCAAGTTTTGGAATTAGTAAAGTCTCACACAAACTCTAATTCCAAACCCTTAGAGTTTTAAAAGTTAAAATTCAACCCTTATACTATTATAAGATTAATGGATAATATTTATATATGTATAAGATTAATTCGTTTTACCGTTAGTAGGCCTCATTCACAAAGCCGATCTATAAGGGGGGTATAAAGTTGTTTCCTATAAAATGGCAACTTAATGGGTGTCCACTCTCACCCACCGCTTCCTTGATCGGTGGAGGGTCGTTAGCCGAACGGGTAGGATAATGGCTTTAATTATCATTAAAAGTATTATAATTATTATAAAGTAACTAAACCTTTTATAAATTCCCAATTTTAGTTACTTTAGGAAAATGTGAATTTGGTGCTAACCCATGAAATTCACACTTTGTACCATACTAAGTCGTTGGTGGAGCGTGTGTGGTTAACCAATACACTAACTTGGACTAGTAAGGATCACAAAGGGTGACTTAATGTTTATCACAAATCAGTAGAGCGCATGTGGTTAACTGGCACATTGATTAGGTGATAATATTAAGGGTACCAAGTGAAATTGCATGTTTATTCACACCTTGCTTTGTGATCCTCGGCATCCCAGTGACAAAATTTGAGAAGGCACACTCAAGATTGAAACATGCCATTGAAAAGTTCAATAAATCTCAAAAGATCTAGGAGTTTCAAAGCAATTAAAACATAATTTTATTTTGTTTTTTGTGGTGGAAATTGGTGAATCGTCATTCGCCTACCTTCAAATATTTTATAGCTTGGATTACGGCATCCCTCTTCCAAGTTATAAAATATTGTGTTGGGTCCTAGCCTTAATATTTCGGATTGGGTGAAATATTAAGGACTTGAATCAACTAACTTGATTTTCTCCCATTGTAGATGTCTGGTTCAGGCAACTATGACCTACCCAAATCTCTTGAAGATGGTGTCCCTCAATATCATACTTCACTTCCTCCACCTCCTCCAATTATTCTCCCTGACCCACAAGCTCGAAGACTAGAAAAGTTCAAACTCACTCAACTCCTATTGGATAGCAAACACAAAGATGGAAGGTCGGTGTGTGCACATTTCTTGGAAATGAAGGCACACATTGACAGGCTGAGAATGTTGGGTGTCGTTTTCCAAAGGAAGTTGGCTATTGACTGGATTCTTCAGTCACTTCTTGAGTCATATAGTGAGTTTATTGGGTACTGCAATGAGACAAATCACGACATGACCTTGATAGATCTTACCTATTTGCTAATTGCTGCTGAATCAGCAATGATTTGGCACAACGGTCAAGCAAATTTGAATGGAAGGTCTCCTTCTCAGCCTAACATGGAAATCCCATAAATGATTCCTTCTCCCAAAGGAAAGAAATTGGCCATGGTCAAAAGTGTTGATCGTAAGAGAAAGAACATTGTTGAGATTGTACCAAGAAAGCATATGTGTTTCTATTGCCAAGGAAAGGAACATTGGAATCGAATCTGCCCTGACTACCTGAGATCTTTAGTCATAATTTATGGTTCTGCTACAGGTAAGTCCACTATCTAACATTGTTAAGTTCCTAATTGTTGATTCCTAATACATGATGTGACTATGTTACATTTTGATTTTGGCAGGATCAGGCAATGGGAAGGAAACTTAAAAGAAGAGAATACTGAATCTGATCACGAAGATGGATTTTAATCGAATGGTTAGAAGTTATGATAGATTGTTAGGAAATATGTAATAGCATAGTTTTTCCTTGTAATTGCATTGTAAGGAAAAGGTTTTTCCGCATTTTATAAAGAAATAAAAGTTTTGTTTTATTTTATATTATATTTCCTTACAATGGCATTTATGAAAAATGGATGTTTTTATGTTTTAAGCAATATTGGAAATGTGAATTTGATTCTCTCATTTGTGGTAGTGTCTGAATTTACCAAGTGAGGAAAGATTCTCATCACCCAAGTTTCAATTGGACATAAACTTGGAATCATGCAGGTTGTATTGCATGATGAATGAGAATTTTAATCTTTGGAAAGTTAAGACAAATTCCTTAATCACATAGGTATGTGATTCAGTTGAAGGACTAAGGGATCGGGTACACTGGGTGTGTGCTGGTCAAGGTCCACCACAAAGGTCGATTCTTCATAACTTACTAAATATTAGTAAATATGGTTATACTTACAAGTGTAAGTATAATTCTGTAACATTGAAAAGTTTCAATGTGTGGTAGAACGAATGGGAAAGAATCAAATTAGGCAGAAAGATAAAAGTTTCTCAAATATGAAAAGACGGGAGAGTACTTTAGTATCATGTTTGATGATCATCTTAATGATGTTGAAACCATATTACAAATTCATACTCTAAGGACATCTTAGTGCATTCTTATGGCTAAGAAGAGGAGTCATGAATTGTTGGAATGGTTAAAAAAAATCAAGAAGATGAATCATACTTCATTCCAAAAACAAACTCTTAGACTCATACTCCAAGATTGTAACCTTGAGTGACATAAAGGAAGGTTTAAAACACTTATCAAATGTAGAGTAAAATGTTTTCTACTCTTGTACATTTGAAATTGGTAAGTTGTGATGTCTTGGATAAGACAAAGACTAACTATGACCGATTGTGAGAAGTATTTATCTTGATAAGAATCCGCACTAAATCTTGAATATTTGTTTGGTTGTCAAGGAATGGTTCTTGACAAAGAGAAACTTATATGTCAAGAGGATAGTGGGAGTCTTAAAGGTCTTGTAAGGTTCAAGAACTAATCAAGATCAAAACCTGTAGTTTATCACTAGCACACGACTTATGGTTTGTAACCTATCGTGTTGACATAATTCTTGTTTATGTGCTTACTTCAAATAAGTTGAATATGCATGTGAGTTCTGTGAGTTCTAGACTATATGCATAACAACCTAGAAGCAATGGTGGGATTTTGTGCTACCAAGTGGCAAGAAATTAAGATTGAACAAGTTCAATCCATATGAGTTTGAATTTGTCACTAACCTTATCTTGTGATTATGGTTTTGACATATTCATATGGATTGGAACACATACACCATAAAATCTAAGTGTCATAAGGTTTCTCTCCGATTCATGAAAATGATGGTGAGGAAACACTTTCACTAAGTAGATTTTAAGTAGATAGTAATTGTGATATTTGCATTCTCAAAGTCGTTAGTGGAGCGTGTGTGGTTAACCGGCACACTAACACGGACTTGTTAAAAATGGAAAAAGGTATAAACAATTAAGAATATGATTACGGCATCCCTTTTCATAGTTCTAAAATTGTTTAGACATTCATGTGAACTATCTAAGAATAGGTGTATGATTTTGATAAAGTTTTGATTTCTAGAAGTCCAGTTGATTTCTGGGTACATGTTAAAGCTAGTAGGAGCATAAGTGTTATACTACTAATCATCATGTAAGTGGGAGCATGATAATTATGATTAGTATTCCAAGGTAGCAATGTTAATTATAGAAAACAAAAGTTTCAATTTGTGAAGTTGCAGGGGTTGAAAAGTTGTTGTACTTCATTTCAATTCTAAAAGCTTAGATTGAGATTTTAATCATATTTAGTCAAGGATATATATATATATATATATATATATATATATATATATATATATATATATATATAAGACATTCTAAGACATTATATATATATATATATATATATATATGTGTGTGTGTGTGTGTGTGTGTGTGTATTTTTGTTAGAATGGTTCAACTTAAAGAAATTATATATATATTGCGTTTTCAAAAAAATTCGACTATGATTACGACATCCCTCTTCATAGTTAAATTTTGAAAACATGGAAAATAAAAAATATTGTAGCAGAAGATTGGTCTAGTATCATGTCTTTATGTGAGACATCATGAATCGTGTCCCATATGCTTCGGATATAGGATCGATTCATGTGCTATAATATTCATCCTTTCTAAATTTTCCAAATGCTTAGGGCATTAAGAAGGGAAAAGTATAGAACGGGATATGACTAAGTGATTAAGAAATTATCGAGGATAGTTTGAGGTTCGCTAAAGATTGGGTGCTCAAGGATAGTTGGAAGTATGATATATAGTGTTGGAAAGGACCATATCTACATATTTTAAAAAGAGGTAACTCTTGTTCGGAAGTGATAGTCAAAATGGGACTATGGAAATATTTCCATAGGTGGAAGCTGTTCAATTTGTGTAAGATTAGAAAACCTTAGTGCAAGAAGGATGTTCAAAGCAATGTACTTTGGATATGAGACTTCGTTTCCATAGACTTGATCTCCTTTGGAATCCTCTGTAATGACTGATGACAAGGTTTTGGTGACTTTGTGCATAATCATTACAAGAGGAACATTGCATAAAAGATTAAAATCTAACAGATTTTTTGGTAAATGGTAGGAATTAGGAATTCTTACATTTACAATAAGGATTTGGGATTGTGAAATGAGCATCATTGGCATCATGTTCAATTGATCTATTTCACAAAAGTAAAGATCATAAACAAACATAGTGTACATACGTGCAGTATGGCATAACTATTGTTTAGTAAACAAAGTGTACATGCTAGGAGCATGGAACAACTGTTGTTTTTATTCAAGTAGTAAGTTGATTATTTGAAACATTATACAATGAATAATGTGTAATTAATATGGTGATAAATAAAAGGTGGTTTTATTTATATTCAAAAGGGTTCTGAGACCTTATTGGATTCGATTATTATTGTGTTTCACTTTGCATGTTTTGACTTCCAAAATAGCTAAGTTATTCTTTCTGAATGACTGAGTTATTTAAACACTCCACAGTCGTTCATATGTTGGAAGTAGGTATGAATTAAGACTGTCATGAATCGAGTTTGTAGATGGATAAATGTCTTTAGTCATTGCAATGGTTGCTACAACATTCATGAGTGCTCATAAGTTATGAGTATTGGAATTAACCCATGCTCACTTGTATCACTTCATGGAATTTATCTCGAGTGATTGTGAGACAGTAATATCATATAAGTCTTCAAACCTAGAGATATGAGTTGTTGCCTATGAGTTGGTTGTGCATTGATTGCACGAAAACGCATCAGTAACTTGATGTTATAAAACATGCCTTTGTGTACAATTCAACAAGTAGTAGAACAAGCATATGAGTAGAAGTTTATCTGTTCCTTCTAGAAATAGAAGCGATATATGGGCCCCTCGATAATTTTGTTTTGACTTATGTACCGGGCCCGGTCAGAACTAATTTGATGTGTTCAATTAAGTTCTTTGTCAAACAAATCGGAAATCGGGAAACAAACTGCTGGACAATAAGTACGACATTGTTCCATGTATTTGTCCGGCTGATATCATGAGAATAGAGGATTATATGATCACTTATCTAAAATGGCGCTTCATAGCTCAACAGAGTTTTCGAGAGCTACGATTGCTGGTTGGTTCCTGAAGTAATATAGGCAAATATAGTTATTAGACTTATCCAAGTAGGAGACTGTTGGATAAGGTGTCTAAGTCCATAACTTATTTGGTATATACTTGACCCGACCCAGCATGATCCATTTCGGTTGCACTTCACCAAAACGATTTATGGATAATATTATGAGAATTGTATACTTATGGTTTATTAATATATTATAAATTATAATACATTAATATGAAGTCATGTTATTTAATTAGTTTTTTAGTCTTAAATTAATTAGGAATTAATTAAGTGATTAAAAGGAAGACTAATTAAATCATGGGCTATTATATTTATATAGTGTGGGCTAACACTCATTTGGAAATGGGCTAAGCTTATATGGAAGTCCATGGATATGTTGGGTTTTGAGCATTCTAACACTAATAAGTGTACATGCAACCCTAAATACCTTGGATCTATGTTTTCTCTATTATACATGCAAATATGAACATCCAAGGTATTATACTAATCTAGCATACAAAACAATGACTATAACAAGATAGAATACATACCTCTTTGATGTAGAATGTCCTCATGAAGCTTGAGTGCCTAGTGCCCCAAGTGTGACACCTCAAATGCTTCACACAACACCAAATACACTTGGAATAACTTGAGAGAAACTTGAACACTTCTAAAATCGGCTAGCCCTTCTATTCTTAACTTAGTCGCCGATTTTTCCAAGAGTATGATCTTTATATAGTTTTACAATTAGGGTAAACCCAAATTGTCATGACTTTCCATTTCCTTGGATCCATGGGTTCAAATACACCATGGAGCATCCATGGATCATCATATGGGTTTTAGCCCAACTTGATAATCCATGGAGCATTAGCCCATTATACAAGTATGGATGATTTACACAATCAACCCATATATTTAATTAGTCTTCTTTTGATCACTTAATTAATTCTAGATTAATTCCTACTCAATACTACTTAAATAATCTTATTAATATATTATAACTTATAATATATTAACAAACCTTAAGTGTTATTTCTCTCATTATAGTCTATCCAAATGCATGATGCCATGCAACCCAAATGGATCATGTCGGGTCAGGTCAAGTCTTACCAATTATAGTTATGGACTTAGACATTAATCCAACAGTATCCCAGTTGGATAAGTCTAAAACTATTATTGCATATGACTTCAAGAACCAATTGGAAATCGTAGCTCTCAAAAGCTTCCATCGAACTCTGACCTTTGTCAATGACTTGTCCATTAGATAAGTGATCATATATTCCTCCATTCTAGATATCATATGGACTGAGACATGGATAAATCATTCTCTCTGTCCATTTGTTGTTTCCCGATTTCTGATTCATGATGACTAACTGATTGAACAAATCAAATCAATCCTGGCTTGGCCAAGCACGCACATGTGTCATTGTTAAATCATCGAGGGGCCACAGATACCGCTTTTATCCCAAAGGTAAACAAAATGGATAAACTTCAACTCATATGGCTTGTTCTGCTACTTGTTGAATCATACACAAAGACACGTTTTATAACATCGAGTTACCAATGCGGTTTCGCACAATCAATGTATAAGTAACTCATAGTAACAACTCATATCACTAGGTTTGAAGAATATAAGATATTATCATCTCATGATCACTCGTGATAAAATCCATGAAGTGATTCCAATGAGCACTGGTTGAATCCTATACTCAGAACTTATGAGCACTCATGAGCGTTGTAGCACAACTTTGTCCACCAGCTTGGACCTCTACAAGCCAACCCATGACAATCTTGAGTCATATCTACTTCCAACATATGACCGACTGTGGATGGTTTAAATAACTTAGTCATTCCGGAAGAATAACCTAGTTATTATGGAAGTCAAAACATGCAAAGTGAAACACAAGAATAAATGAATCAAATATAGTACAAACCTTATGAATATAAATAGACTACTTCTATTTATCACCATACTGATTACTCATTATTCATTGTTTCAATTTTATCAACTTTATACTTGAATTAAAACACTAGGTATCCCATGCTCCAAGCATGTACACTATGTTTTCCTAAACAATAGCTTTTCCATACACCAAGTATGCACTCTATGTTTATCTATGATCCTTACTTTGTGAAATAAACCAATTAACCAAACGTTCAATGATTCTAGTTTCACACTCTCAAATCAAAATCTTGTTAGGATTTAAACTTAAATGCCCTACCCTCTTGAAATGAATGTGTACAAAGTTACAGGGACTTGTTAACAACCATTACAGGGTATTCCAATGAAGACCTACTCCATGGACACAAAGCCTTATGTTCAAAGTATGCATTGCTTTGAACATGCTTCTTGCACTAAGTTCTTTCGAATCTTACACATATTGCTTCTATCTATAGAGACACCTCTATATTCCCATTTTGACTACTACTTATGAACAAGAGTTACCTGTTTTTAGACTATGTCAATATGACCCTTCCAAAATTCACACTATACTTCCAACTGTCCTTGGGCAACCAATCTTTGGTAAACCTTAGAATGTCCTCGACAATTGCTTAATCACTTTAGTCATATCCAATTCTAGACATTTTCCTCCTTAATGCCCCAAGTCATTTGGAAAGTTCAGAATGAATAAATATTATAGCACAAGTAATCGATATTGTACCCAAAGTAAATGGGATACGATTCATGATGTTTCACATAAAGACATGGTTCTAGACCATTCTTTTGCCATAATAATTTTTTTTTGCAATATTTTCTAAATTTTACTATGAAAAGGGATGCCGTAATCATAATCGAATTTTGAGAACACAATATATAGAATTTTCTTAAGTTGAACCAATCCAACATGAAATTCATATATATATATATATATATATATATATATATATATATATATATATATATATATATATATATATATAGATATATATATATATATATATATATATATATATATATATTCTTGACTAAAGGTGATTAAAATTCACAATATAAGCTCTTTAGAATGATTATAAACTCTATCTAAGCTTTTCATAATTGAAATGAAGTATAATTTCCTCTCCCTTAATTATAGAAAAAGAACTTTTTCAACCCCTGCAACCTCACGAATTGAAACTTTTGTTTTCTATAATTAACATTGCTAACTTGCAATACTTATCATAATTATCATGCTCCCACAAACATGATGATTATTAGCATACCACTTATGCTCCCACTAGCTTTGACATGTACTAAGAAATCAACTTTTGACTTTTTTTTACCAAAGTTTAGATTTCTGATACTAGACTGCTTTGATAAGACTTTATCAAAATCATACACCTTATCTTAGATAGCTGATAGGTGTGTCTAAACAATTTTAGAACTTTGAAAAGGGATTCCATAATCATAGTCTTAAATTGTTTAGACCTTTGCTATTTCTTATAAGTCCATGTTAGTGTGCCTACTAACAACATTGAGAATGCAAAGATTACTATCTACTTACAAATCTACTTAGTGGAAGTGTTTCCTCACCATCATTTTCATGAATCGGAGAGAAACCTTATGAAACTTAGGTTTTTATGGTGTATGAGTTCCTACCCATATGAATTTGTCAAAACCATAATCACAACACAAGGTTAGTGACAAATCTAAACTCATATGGATTGAACTTGTGCAATCTTAAGTTCTTGCCATTAGGTAGCATAAGGAACTGCCATAGCTTCCAAGTAGCTGTGCAACCAATTGAGGACTCTAAGAACTCATATGCAAAGCCAACTTTCACTGGAATGGGCACATAATATGTTCACACGATAGGTTATAAACCTCAAGTCGTGTGCTAGTGATGACCTTTAGGTTTTATTCTTGATTAGTTCTTGAGACTTTCAAGACCTTTAAAACTCCCACTGGCCTATTGACATATAAGACTCTCTTGTCACATATTCAAGGGATAGTGCGGATTCTTTATCATGACAAACATTTCACACAATTGGTCTAAGTTGGTCTTTGTTTTATCCAAAGCATCACAACTTACCAACTTCAAATGTACAAGAGTAGGATACTTTTACTCTTCCATTTGACATGAGTTTTTTAAAGCTTTCTTTAAGATATGTCACTCAAGTTACAATCTTAGAGTATAACTCTATGGATTCTTTTGGAATGAAGTATGACTCATCTTCTTGATTTAACCACTTGAACAATTCATAGCTTCTCTTCTTAGCTATCAGAATGCACTTAGAGGATGAATAGTGATAAGGTCTCTTAATCATTAAGATGATCATATAAAATGATACTAAAGTACTCTCCCATCTTTTCAGATTTGAGAAACTTTTATCCTTCTGCCTAATTTGATTCTTCTCATTCGTTCTGCCATACATCGAAAATTTTCCAATGTATCAGAATTACACTTAAGCCTGTAAGTATAACCATGTTTACTAAACCTTAGTAAATCATGACGAATAGTCTTATCCATCTTTTGTGGTGGACTTTGACAAGTGCACAGGAATGTGTACTCGATCCTTTAGTCCTTTACTTGACTCCCACATCCATGTGAACAAGTAATTAGTCTTAATTTTCCAATGCTTGAAAGTTCTCATTCATCATACTATACAACTTGCATGATTCAAAGTTTCGGTCCAATTGAAACTTGGGTGATGAGAATCTTTCCTTATTTGGTAAATTTAGACATTACCACAAATGAAAGAATCAAATTTCATATTTCCAGTCTTGCTGTTAACGGAATCTTATAAGCAACAAAAATTTCCACAGATGCCATTGTAAGGATATATTAAAATAAATAAAATCAGAAATTTTCCTTTTATTTGAAAAACTTTGTGGAAAAACTAATCCTTACAATCCATATGAAAACTTGTTGTTATCTATTCCTAAGCAATATCTCATAACTCTTAAGAAGTAGCTCAAGAATCTGATCTTCAAACTATGCGATAGAAATCCATCTACGTGATCAAATTCAGCATATTCTTTCTTTAAGTTTCTTCAGTTCTCTTTGATTCTTAAAATATCAACATGTGACCCAGTTACATCATGTATCAAGAATCTTAGAGTAGAAACTTAACAGAGTTAGACAATGGACTTTACCTGAAATTAAATTCAAACTCATTGACTTTACCATCCTTAGCTAAGTTTGGCAGCATCGTAACCAAAGCCCCTTCCTTTGGTTATAGAAACATATGGACCCTTAGGTAATAGTACATGGGACTATCTCAGACTTAGCCTTTCTCTTTACCATTTTGTCCACCAAGTTGACTATGGCCAATCTCTTTCCATTGGGAAGAGAATGTTTTTATGGATTTCCTGTGTCACTATTGTCCCTGTCCATAAAGTTTTGGGAAGTCGATCTTCTAATCAAATTTGCTTTACTACCCTTCCAAATCATTGTTGATTCAGCAGTACCAAGCAAATAGATAAGATTATTAAGGGTCTTGTCATAGTCTGTTTCATAGGAGTCCCAAAGGAACTCGCTATGTGACTTAGAAAGTGATTGAACATCCAACTTTCTCAAGACTTTGACACCCAACTCTCCCGGCTTGTTAATATGTGACTTCATCTCCAAGATGAGATCACACTTAGACCTTGCCTTGCCAATAAGGCTTGATTGACCTTAAACTTTCCAAGAACTTGTGGGTTAGGGAGAATAATTGGAGGATGTGGAGGAAGTGAAATTCCAAGAGATTTGGGAAGATCATAGATGTCTAAACTAGACATCTTTTGGGAGATATTCAAGTTTAGTTGATTTAAAAGTCCTTAATATAACACCCAATATGAAATATTAAGGCTAGGACCCAACAACCTATTTATAACTGGAAGAGGGATGCCGTAATCCAAGTTATAAAATAGCTGAAGGTAGGTAAATGACGATTTACCAATTTCCACCATGAAAAACAAAATATTAATTAAGTTTTAATTGGATTTGAAACTCCTAGATCTTTTAAGATTCATTGAACTTTTCAATGGCATGTTTCAATCTCGATTGTGCCCTTCAGGTTTTGTGACTGGGATGCCGAGGATCACAAAACAAGGTGTGAAGTAACCATGTAAATTACTTGGTACTCTTAAATGTTTATCACCCAACCGATGTGCCGGTAAACCACACACGCTCCACCGGCCTATGATTAAACTTTAGGAAACCCTTTGCCTACCTTGTTGAATCAAGCTAGTGTGCCGGTAAACCACACACGCTCCACCAACCAACTTAAGCAAAGTGCAAAGTGTAATTTCATGGGTTAGCACCTTATTCACATTTTCCTAAGTAACTAAGATTGGGAATTTATAAAAGGTTTAGTTACTTAGTATTTATCATTAATACTTTTAATGAAGGGAGAACTTATAGACTTTGTCCTACCCATTCGACTAACGACCCTCCACCAATCAAGGAAGCGGTGGGTGAGAGTGGACACCCATTAAACTGCCATTTTATAGGCAGTAACCTTATACCCCCGTTATAGACCGGCTTCATGAATGAGGCCTACTAACGGTAAGACTGACTTTTACTCTTATACATATATATAAATATTATTGACTTATAATATTATAAATTATAAGGGTTTAATTTTAACTCTTTAAAATTCTAAGGGATTAACTTGGAATTAAAGTATTCATAAGAGAAAACTTTTTCAAATTCCAAAATTTGAGGGCAAGTTTTGAAACTATTCAAAACTATATAATTCCATAACTTATGAGTTCAAAGTAGTTTTTAATTAAAACTCTTCAAGTTCCATAACTTGAGGACAAGTTATGGAAGACTTTAAACTAATTAATAAAAAAATAACCCTTTTTTTTATTGTAACTTATGGAACTAATTAAGGTTACATTTTTTTCCTTTTTATTTTTTATTTATTTAATGAAGAGACTCTTGAACCTCCATAACTTGAGGACAAGTTATGGAGTCATAAAACCATTTAATTGGAACTAAACTCTTCATTTTGTAACATTTGCCAACTATTATGAGTTTTATGATTCTTAAACGTGACTTTTCATATAACATGAGGACAAGTTACAAAAACACACTTTGGAATCATCTCTTAGATTAAAATGGATTGAAATCAACTATTTCACACAACTTTTCTATTAATCTAATAACAAGATAATTTAAATCATCAATCTTCAAGAAATTAGCACGAACATACAAACTAATACAAATCTTGAAATTATGACAATTATCTTAGAAATTGGATTAGCATGAACATTACAACATCAAAAACAAGTTTATAAGTTCAAAAACATCTTAGGGTAATGTTCCTAGTCCAATTCCAGCCAAAACAATCAAATATATGATGTCAAGGGGTCCAACTCGTCGAGTGCACGAACCAACTCGGAGAGTTGGATGAATTTTGCCTTGGACTCAGCGAGTCCATTCATGGACTCGGCGAGTCTGCTAGGCAGATAGCATCAAAACTCGATTTTTAAGCCAATTTTGAAAGTATACCAAGAAAACATACCTGCCTCTAATACCACGGTTGGGTTTTGAGCATTCTAACACTCCTAAGTGTACATGCAACCCTAAATACCTTGGATCTATGTTTTCTCTATTATACATGCAAATATGAACATCCAAGGTATTATACTAATCTAGCATACAAAACAATGACTATAAAAGGATAGAATACATACCTCTTTGATGTAGAATGTCCTCATGAAGCTTGAGTGCCTAGTACCCCAAGTGTGACACCTCAAATGGCTCACACAACACCAAATACACTTGGAATAACTTGAGAGAAACTTGAACACTTCTAAAATCGGCTAGCCCTTCTCTTCTTAACTTAGTCGTCGATTTTTCCAAGAGTATGATCTTTATATAGTCTTACAATTAGGGTAAACCCTAATTGTCATGACTTGCCATTTTCTTGGATCCATGGGTTCAAATACACCATGGACCATCATATGGGTTTTAGCCCAACTTGATAATCCATGGAGCATTAGCCCACTATACAAGTATGGATGATTTACACAATCAACCCATATATTTAATTAGACTTCTTTTGATCACCTAATTAATTCTATATTAATTCTTGATCAATACTAATTAAATAATCTTATTAATATTTTATAACTTATAATATATTAACAAACCTTAAGTGTTATTTCTCTCATTACAGTCTATCCAAATGCATGATGTCATGCAACCCAAATGCACAATACCGAGTCGGGTCAAGTATTACCATTTAGAGTTATAGACTTAGACATTAATCCAATAGGATGATCCATGGAGCTTTTAACCCATGGATCCTTGGAAAGGAAAAGACATGGGTTGTTAGGGTTTTACCCTAATCATGCACACTATATAAACAAGCTTATGTTGCATGAAATTACACCCTAGTTCTGTGAGAACTAAGTGGTGGCCCATTCCAAGAGTGCATATACATATTCTCTCAAGTTTCCAAAGTTTGTGGGGATTTGTGATTCCACTTGAGGCATTCACACTATTGATTCTAGGCTCTCAAACTCCAAGCAATCAATCACAATCAAAAGGTATGTCTTTCTACTAGTAGTTTTATGATTCGAGATTCTTATCTTATGCTAGTTAGGAAGTAACCTTGGAAATCATTATTTGCATGTACTTAGAGAAAACATAGATCCAAGGTTATTAGGGTTTCATGTACACCTTAGGAGTGTTAGAATGCTCAAAATCCAATAGAGTGTACCTCCGAGGTACACCACACATACTCGCATGGTTCAACCATTTTCGAGTTAACTCAGTTGGGTTGACTCTAATGGGTTGACTCAGTGGGTTTATGGATTTTGACCAGTTGACTTTGAGTTAACCAAGTTTGACCATGATTGACCAAGATTAACTTTTAATGGTATTTTGGGTATTATTGGGTTTTGATGGAATTTGTCACTTGGTGGTTGTAGGCATTTAAGTTGAGAGTTAAGATTTAGATTTGGGCTTTACCATTTTTGTGTTGCTTGTGGGGTGAGTTTTCCTCACTGTACTTTCGGGTCAAAGACACCAAGGATGTCCTATTGGCCTCATTACCTAATATTTTGGATATCTTGAGTATGGTATAGATATGCATGCTAGTTTTGATATGCTATTTTTGGTAGATCTATAGGACTACCTGGGATACAGTTCGTTTATTTGTATATGATATCATCTGTTATAGGTCAACATATATGTGTAGGTTGGGTTGAGGTTGTACTGCTCCGTGCTGTAGTCAACAAACCCTAGTGCATACCACTTATGAGTTGAGGGATAGGGAGGGCATGTCATACTCATAGCGAGGGCTCATGAGCATTCTAGATATGAGCTAAGGGTTAGGAAGGGAATGTCAAACTTGTATTGATGGCTTAGTGGTATTTAGTCTGAGGACTAATCAGTTCGACGAGCAAGCTAGACATAAGTTGTGGGTCGAAGGGGCAAGCTAACCTTTAGTTGTAGGCTCAGAGGTAATCCAATATGTTAGTTGGGAACCCATTGCATGTTGTTCTTATATTTATGCTATTTGTTATGTATTAGTATTTTGGTGGAAATCACTAAGCTTTAGGCTTAGAGTTTTGGATTATGTTTCAGGTACCTCCGAGGATTGTAGGAAGGTGAAGGCATAATCGTGCACCTCTTCATGTTTTGTTTCACAATATTGGGATTTCTCTGGTGTTGAACTTGTTTTGAAAAAAAATTGTAAACAATGATGGGTTTTAGGTTATTTAAAAGTTTAAAATTTTTCATGAATTTTAAGTGTTACAAGTTGGTATCAGAGCCTTGGTTTGAATGAATTAGGGGAACACTCGTGTGAATCTAGTCTCAAACTACGGAAAAAGATTTTCAAAATGATTTTTCAAATGGTTTTCAAAACATTCAAGGAGGATGCAATGTGTACGATCAGTCGGAAGCGTAAATAGACCCCAAAATATCATACTGTTAATTAATATTGTGATATGTTAAAATAGCATGCTAGCGATAGACTAGGGATCTTCAGGATTTTGCATGATAAAAGTTGCCTGATTATATGATGTCTGATAGCCTATGGTACTTCTCTAATGGAATTGACATCATTAATGTAGTTTCTTAGTGTATGCATCATGGTCATGCATTACTAAGATTTTATAGCCGGAGAATATTCGGTCTAGCCTTATTTCCTATTCTTGTTTGATGAAGGGATTAGGGTAGGATTAGATATTCGACTATCTATAGGGTTCAAAGTTAGGTATGGTTAGCATACACAAGTGTTGCATGGTTGGTGGAAGTTTCATGGATGAGTTGTGTGGGGTCAGCCGACAAGCTTTGAGATACATAGCCTTCCTCTAGGTGTGAGGATTGAGCGTATGAGCATGAGAGAGAGAGAGAGAGAGATTATTGTTAGGGTGTTATGATGATCCTATAAGACAAATACGGGTAGGTGTGGATGGTAGTTTGGGTCCGTACTACTGAAAGCACATGACCTGTACGTATAGCAAGGTAGTTACAACCCCAACGGCTATTTTGGGAGTTGCTTCCCCCTTAGGATATGCGTGTTATCTGATATCCTCCTAGTTGATTTTTTCAGTATGGTGACTAGGCGTCGAGTTGATGTAGGATCCGGTTCGGGCTCAGGAGCTGGACTCCAGGGTGAGTTAGTTGCGTTGGACGAAAGGATCAGGGAGATCTGTCAGGTCATGAAAAAGGATTTTAGCCAATGATCAAGCAATTAATCAATCAAAGTAACAAGAATTGGAGTATAAAAGAATTAAATCAAGCTTGCACACATTTATTTATTAAAATGTCTGGTACAACTCGAATACACCTGGCCGTGAACATGTAACAGCCCGAAATCTCAAGTATTGTTAAAATTACATTTTGGGGTGTTTTAAAGGGGGGACTCGGCGAGTTGGAGCCAGACTCGCCGAGTAGGATCGCAGATCGGGTCGCGGGTTCGCGACTGGACTCGACAAGTTCAGATTGGGACTCGGCGAGTCTGCGCTGTTTAGCGAAAACCCTAACCGTTCAGGTTTGGGACGTATAAAGGGGATCATTGGCCGTCATTGTTCCCTTTTAGCCGTCTGAGAGGAGCCCTAAACCGATTGTGTGCATCTGGAGCAAGGTTAGAGGCCATGGGTGATTGTGAAGGAGTTGTTGTGCAAGGAAGGGAAGGTTTTGGCTAAAGGAACAGCAAGGGAGTCACATGCTGAAGATTGGGGACACAGAGAATACATTATCCAGGTATGAATTCGGGTATACTCTGCTATGTTGATATATTTAGAGGATTAGGGTTTATGGAACCCTTTTGTGGATAGATTGAGTGCTACCCAGGTCCCCCAAGCGATTGTAACCCTGTGTTGGGACCTTTGGAGGTCCAGATTATTCCATGTCTGGGCATTTCGGGAATTGGTGAAGGTTTTGGATTGAAATCCTTATGCCTTAGGTCAACATGTAAACCATAAGTCTTGGGGTGTAGCATGAGCACGTAAATGAAGACCTTATGTAAAGGACCAGTCGAGGAAGGCCAGACCTATGAATGGTCGGAGCAGTTATGACCTTAGGAAGCAGTTTGAGCGACTGCATGGCATGGAATCGCCGAGTCAGATGAGTAGACTCGGCGAGTAGCTTGAAGAATAACTGGGACTCGCCGAGTTGTTCCTCAGACTCGGCGAGTGGAGTTGGGGTGGCCCCGCGATTCTTCCAGGAGTAACTCGTCGGGTCAAGGAGGATACTCGACGAGTAGAAGGGAAACCTTAGAGGACTGGAGGATGGCTAGACTCGCCGAGTCGCCAGGGTACTCGCCGAGTCCGGTCGAGTTGACCGTGGACTGTTGACCAGAGTTGACCTAGGTGTGATTTCTTAGGGTCAGTTGTCTTGAAAGATAAAAGTGTTAATAAGGGACGTACGATATTACAGGGAGTCTGTAGCTTGGCGGATCGAGTACGAGGGATTTCAGGAGTTGCTAGCTTTCAGTATCCACGAGGTGAGTTTTCTCACTATACTATACCCGGAAGGGTTTGACTGTGTGACCGGAAGGTCGGATACGATGTATGTTATATATGCTATAAATAGAAAGGTAGTTGCTATGCATGATATGTGTGTTTATACGGGCCGGAAGGCGAAATGTTATGTGACCGAAAGGTCAGGTATGATATATGATGTATGAGCTATGTGCGTTAGATTAAATGTATTATGTGTTGTAAATGTTATGGGTCGGAAGGCAATATGTTATGGGCCAGAAGGCAATATGTTATGGGCCGGAAGGCAATCTGTTATGGGCCGGAAGGCAATGTACTATGGGCCGGAAGGCAATACGTTATGGGCCGGAAGGCGATTATCTCATGGGCCGGAAGGCATTGTGCAGTGGACCGGAAGGTTAGGGCCTGGAAAGGCGTATGTGTGTAAGGTGTATATTGGGGAACTCACTAAGCTTTGTGCTTACAGTGTTTTATGTTATGTTGTTGCAGGTTCTTTCAGTAACGCGGGATGGCACCGGCTCGATTGTACACACCAAAGAAAGAGTTGTATTTTGGAGGATTCCTGGTTTTCTATTCAAGTGAAAATGGAACTATGTTTTGTAATTCAAATATGAATAAGATTTTAAACAAGTGATTTAATATTAAATTGATTATTTAAATGAAAATTTTGCCTTGAAAATTGCGGTGTTACAAATTGGTATCCGAGCCTTGGTTTGAGGGATTCGGATACGCCTTCGGGTAAATCTGGACTCAAACTGAGGAAGTAAGAAAAAGTTTTCAAATAAATAGTTTTCTAAAAGTGAATAAGAGTTCAAAGAGAAAGCAAGAAAGAGCAGTGTGTACAATCAGCCAGAGCCAAACGGTGATTTCCCAAAATACCCTTACTTTTGTGTTATGAAATATCTATGATGCACTTTATGAGATATTATTGCATGCTAGAGACAGGCTAGGTATTTCATATCTTAGGACTAGAGTGGCCTGATTTGTGATGCCTTAGCCTAGGGTTTGTTGTTATATGTGCGTTATGCTTTTGTGTGTATGTGATGAGTGAGGGTATCTAGTTAGAACGCATGAGGGGTAGAGCTACAGAGTTCAGTGGTACTTCCGAGGATGAGCCGAGAAGGTGGAGCTATCACAGATAGGGAGTCCTATGTATTCTTCGATGCTCGAATGCTGCTTGCTTTATGCTTTGTGGAATTCTCGATGATGGGAGTCAGCTACTAAGTGAGTATGACGATATTCAGGAGGTAGATGGCTGGCATCATTAGGAGCTCTTCAGCAGCTGATAGCAAAGAAGTGGGAGGACGGCGGAAGGGACTAGGGAGTAAACCTAGCCAGATGAGTGCGCTAGTAGAGTAGAGGATTTTGCTGGGGAGCAAGCACGCGCGATGGGATTGGTGAAAGAGCAGGTCGATCAGTTACTTAGGAACTCTGGGATGGTCCGTGTGGAAAGTATGGGTAGATGTGGCAGGTAGTATGGGCCCGTACTACTGAAAGCAGAGGACCCATACTTGATACAGGGAGCATTCTGAAGGTTCTAAGGAATGGGATGAGAAGTGATGTGATGGTTCGAGTACCATACATCGGAGCGGATTGCGGAGTGATGTTATGGTCCGGGTACCATACATCAGAACAGATTGAGGATAGATGTTGTGGTTCGAGTACCATACATCAGAGCGGATTGCGGAGTGATGTTATGGTCCGGGTACCATACATCGGAACAGATTGAGGATAGATGCTGTGATTCGAGTACCATACATCGGAGCAGATTGAGGAGTGATGTTATGGTTCGGGTACCATACACCGGAGCAGATTGAGAAGGAATGTCATGGGATGAGTACCATGGTTCGTAGTGGATGATGCTTGTGACTATCTTGTTATCAGGTCATGATTGATGAGGTAGAGATCGGACGCTATGGGTTTTAGGCCTGCAGACCATGATTGAGTATGGAGAGGTGTTCCTCGAGGGGAAAGGCGAGTGCCTATCAGAGTATTTTGGTAAGGAGTTAAAGACAGAGGAAAATTTCGGTTGGGTCGAGCAATCAGTCGATAGAGGAGAGGTCACCTTCTAGGTGGGTGGTGCCATTATGTTTGTGTGCAAGACACGAGAGGCTTGATGTTTCAGTTTTGGATTGGGAATACACCCTGCAGGTCGTTATCGATAATGATTTCCCTCAGGGTATCAGGTAGCAGGTGTGCTGCGAGTCAGTGACTTATCGTGAGCGGACAGTCAGTTGGGACGGAGGTAGTCGAGAGCCACACCACACCTAATTGAGAATAGTAGGTTGTGTTATTGTGGTAGCAGTGGGGAGTTCAGTCGAGTGTTGCAGTGCAGAGAGTTTTCGTCTATGTTGGGAGTGGGTCCCTGTCCTTGGGACAATTCCGGTGTTGGAACATGGGTTGATGAGTTGAGGTAAGAGGAACGATGATTTTGCAGTGCAGTCTATGAGCCAGGGATGTTATGGAACAGTTGAGATGCTTAGTGTTAGATTGGTATGGGATTTGGAACGATTAGAGGCAGTCGTGAGGAGAAGTTCTTGGAGAGTTAAGCAGAGGTTCAGAGTATAGAGGGTTGATTGACTTCCTTAAGGGGGGGAAATTATCGGGCGTTGCGTAGCACTTCCTGGAGCAAGTGCGATTTCGCTGGTGAAAAATAGTCATGGGTTGGTTGTGTGCTAATTGGTGATGGTTCGAACCCTAAGTGGGGGAGAACCGGGTGCAGTATGTAAGAAAGCAAAGATTTGTTAAGAGTAGTTATAAGTGGAGTATAGAGATATGCTGTAAGAAATCATGAGACCAGAGGTGTCGGTGGTCGAGGAAAAAGGGTCAGCGTGAGTTAATGCGGGAAGTACTTGAGGATGAGAACGAATGTATCCATGACAGGTGTTTGGTATTGTTGCAAGTAGACAGAGAATGAATGGGTCGGTATGCGTATCCTTGTTTGGATTTTGAGTGTCGGGACAAAGGGTTTCGGAGAATTATCAGCATATTCCGTAATGTCAGTGTTTTCTTGTATTCCGATCGAGAAATTAGATGCACCGAAGTTGTAAGGTGGAAAAATTATAGATCTAATTATGGGGATTAGAAGAAATGTATTATTGTGTCTATATGATGCTTGGGGCAGGAGATCAGTGGTGGTGGCAGGATCTTGTGATGTTCTGTTGGGGTATTGTGAGATATTCGGGTATGATATCTTTATTTCGGAGTTATTCGTGAATCTTGAACTGAATCGACGTGTGGCATATCAAGTATCTGCGGATCTAGTGGGAGCCTTCGAGTATGGGCATCCAGGGAGATTATTTGGGAGGGTGGATTTTCGCAAGATGGGCGTTTGTTATGATGATTGCCTCCATAGTCTATGATGGATATTCGAGTCGCGGTACTTACAAGACAGAGGGCGTTGTGATACTGCGGGGAGCTGAAGTACTCACTAGATGGCAAGACAATTTCGATGTTGGAATGTTTTCGAATAGTGTATGAGGTGGAAGAGTTGTGAGTTTGGGTAGCCCTGGTATTGAGTCTTTGGAGCTTGGATGTTGAGTCGGGGGCAAGACGGGGGTTTCTGTCTCTGTCGGGAGATGCGGGGAAATGCGCAAGGAAGATGCGCAGCAGAAATCAGAGATTAGAGTTGAGACGATCCTCGGTTGGATTGTATTTTTCTCTCATGAGGAAAAGAGGATTTCGTGACTTGCGTGTCACCGGGCCGGGATAGTGGTCACGGGGAGGAAGTTAGTGGGATATTTGGATCACAATATGGGTGACCGTTGGGGGCGCAGCTGTGGAGCCAAAAGTTGATCTGGTACCCAGTCTTGAAGAGGGATATGGGAAAGGAGCTTATCATGATGACATCTGAGGACACTTTAGAGAGGGTGAACGATACGGATGCTCGAAGACATGCTTCGGGCATGTGTATTAGATTTCGGAGGAAGCCGCGGTACGTATTTATCATTGGTTGAGTTGTCCCATATCAACAGCCATCATTAGTGCATTGGATGCCGCCCTTTGAGCTGTTGCATAGGAAGTAATGTTGGACCCTCATTCACTGAGGAAGGGTAATGCATGGACCCGAGAGTCCTTGCGAGCAGATCCAGAGCATGTGAAGCATGGAGTAGTGGCAAGGTTGTCAAGCGGATTCCCTAGGTAAGGGAAGAGAAAGGTATGTTGGGACTAGTGCAGCATGTGTATGTGTTTGCAAGAGGAGAACTCGTGAGAATTGCTCTGAGAGTGAGAATGGATCTCGCAGTCGTTTCGAAATGGATAAAATGGGCTTTGGATCGGGGATCCGGTGATTCATGGTTTCCTAACCTTGATGGGCCGAGTGATCGTTGAGATTTGGAGTAGAGTTGCATCTCGGGTAATTCTCGGTTACAGGGAGTGGTGGACAGTACAGAGATAGTGCTTCAGTCGACAGAGCAGATTCAGCAGGTTAAACACGTGTTATTGATCGCCTAGAGCTGACAGAAAACTTATGCAGTCAGACGCCGTTTCGAGCACGAGTTTCAGGTCGACGACTTCGTACTCTTGAAGGCCTCTCCTTGGAAAGGAGTGATTCGATTCAGGAAGAGGGGCAAGTTGGGGCCCCGGTATGTTGGGCCTTTTCGTGAATATGCGAGGGTAGGACGGGTGGCCTACCGTTTGGAGCTGCCAACGGAATTGGGATAGATCCATGACACTTCTCATGTGTCGCAATTGAAGAAGTGTATAGCCGATGAGTCAGCAGTGGTTCCACTAGAGAACAATTAGGTGGATGCGAGCCTGAGTTACGCTGAGAGGCCAGTGGCCATCAGGGATCGGAAGATCAAGGTTCTGAGGAATAAGGAGGTACCTCTGGTATTGGTTCAATGGCAACCTCGGAAGGGATCGGAAGTGACTGGGGAGCCGGAACGTGAGATGCAGGAGCAGCATCCGGGACTATTTTCAGAGTGAGACTTCGAGGGCGAAGTCTGATTCTAGTGGGGGAGAATTGTAACAGCCCGAAATCTCAAGTATTGTTAAAATTACATTTTGGGGTGTTTTAAAGGGGGGACTCGGCGAGTTGGAGCCAGACTCGCTGAGTAGGATCGCAGATCGGGTCGCGGGTTCGCGACTGGACTCGACGAGTTCAGATAGGGACTCGGCGAGTCTGCGCTGTTTAGCGAAAACCCTAACCGTTCAGGTTTGGGACGTATAAAGGGGATCATTGGCCGTCATTGTTCCCTTTTAGCCGTCTGAGAGGAGCCCTAAACCAATTGTGTGCATCTGGAGCAAGGTTAGAGGCCATGGGTGATTGTGAAGGAGCTGTTGTGCAAGGAAGGGAAGGTTTTGGCTAAAGGAACAGCAAGGGAGTCACATGCTGAAGATTGGGGACACAGAGAATACATTATCCAGGTATGAATTCGGGTATACTCTGCTATGTTGATATATTTAGAGGATTAGGGTTTATGGAACCCTTTTGTGGATAGATTGAGTGCTACCCAGGTCCCCCAAGCGATTGTAACCCTGTGTTGGGACCTTTGGAGGTCCAGATTATTCCATGTCTGGGCATTTCGGGAATTGGTGAAGGTTTTGGATTGAAATCCTTATGCCTTAGGTCAACATGTAAACCATAAGTCTTGGGGTGTAGCATGAGCACGTAAATGAAGACCTTATGTAAAGGACCAGTCGAGGAAGGCCAGACCTATGAATGGTCGGAGCAGTTATGACCTTAGGAAGCAGTTTGAGCGACTGCATGGCATGGACTCGCCGAGTCAGATGAGCAGACTCGGCGAGTAGCTTGAAGAATAACTGGGACTCGTCGAGTTGTTCCTCAGACTCGGCGAGTGGAGTTGGGGTGGCCCCGCGATTCTTCCAGGAGTAACTCGTCGGGTCAAGGAGGATACTCGACGAGTAGAAGGGAAACCTTAGAGGACTGGAGGATCGCTAGACTCGCCGAGTCGCCAGGGTACTCGCCGAGTCCGGTCGAGTTGACCGTGGACTGTTGACCAGAGTTGACCTAGGTGTGATTTCTTAGGGTCAGTTGTCTTGAAAGATAAAAGTGTTAATAAGGGACGTACGATATTACAGGGAGTCTGTAGCTTGGCGGATCGAGTACGAGGGATTTCAGGAGTTGCTAGCTTTCAGTATCCACGAGGTGAGTTTTCTCACTATACTATACCCGGAAGGGTTTGACTGTGTGACCGGAAGGTCGGATACGATGTATGTTATATATGCTATAAATAGAAAGGTAGTTGCTATGCATGATATGTGTGTTTATACGGGCCGGAAGGCGAAATGTTATGTGACCGAAAGGTCAGGTATGATATATGATGTATGAGCTATGTGCGTTAGATTAAATGTATTATGTGTTGTAAATGTTATGGGCCGGAAGGCAATATGTTATGGGCCGGAAGGCAATACGTTATGGGCCGGAAGGCAATCTGTTATGGGCCGGAAGGCAATGTACTATTGGACCGGAAGGTTAGGGCCTGGAAAGGCGTATGTGTGTAAGGTGTATATTGGGGAACTCACTAAGCTTTGTGCTTACAGTGTTTTATGTTATGTTGTTGTAGGTTCTTTCAGTAACGCGGGATGGCACCAGCTCGATTGTACACACCAAAGAGAGAGTTGTATTTTGGAGGATTCCTGGTTTTCTATTCAAGTGAAAATGGAACTATGTTTTGTAATTCAAATATGAATAAGATTTTAAACAAGTGATTTAATATTAAATTGATTATTTAAATGAAAATTTTGCCTTGAAAAATGCGGTGTTACAGAACACTTAGACGAACAATCTGACAAATGACCTAGATCTTTAGGGTACACTGGCCGCAAACTGGGTTTACGGCCGTAAACACCAATCTGGGTCGTAAACTGCCAAACATACCCAAAATACACAAAATTGACTCAATGGACCCTATACAGTAGAAAGCCTAGACCAAACCACATATTGGACCCTTCAATCTCCCCCTTGGTTTGGGGCTAGCTTGACTTAGTCCTTGTCGACAAGAAGAGCATGATAATCTCTCATTGCCCCGTTCCACACCCTTTTGTTAATGATGTCGGCAACCATAGATGTAGACTCCTTAGCAGCTGGCTCAAAGATGTCTTCTTCAACTTTGATTTGATTTAGGTTCAACTGATGAATATCCCTTTTCCCAAACTGAAACAAATCTCTTTTGTCATATAAACGAATACATCCATCTTGATGCTATATGACATCGGAGGCTGTAGTTTCATCGAAAACCCAGTAAAGCATGGATGAGAAAGATCCATCTGGATAATTCTGAAGTATAGGTATCTTTTTTACTTGACTTATAGTAGGCCACATCACATTCCGAAGAGGAAGATTAGTTTTGGGATCAAGAATACTTGGGTAAAGTTTGATGATAAACTCTACAGTCTTCATTGAAGGAAAGCCTTTTACCACTTGATCTTCCAAAAAAATTCTTGAATTTTGTTGCCTTGGGATTTTTGGAGGGATTTGCAAAAGGAACTTTCGACAGTTCTGAAAGATCAACGTGTTGGATAAGGTGTCTAAGTCCATAACTATTTCTGGTATGTACTTGACCCGACCCGGCATGGTCCATTTGGGTTGCATGGCATCATGCAATTGGATAGACTAAATGAGAGAAATAACACTTGGAGATTATTAATATATTATAAGTTCTAATATATTAATAATATTATTTGATTAGTTTGATCAAGAATTAATTTAGAATTAATTATGTGATCAAAAGATAACTAATTAAACATATGGGTTGATTATGTAAATCATCCATATCTTGTATAGTGGGCTAAAAGGCTCCATGGACTATCAAGTTGGGTTCCACCCATAGGATGCTCCATGGATGCTCCATGGGAGTTACAAACCCATGGGTCATGGAAATGAAGAGTCATGACACATTAGGGTGTAACCCTAGATGTGTCAACACTATATAAGAAACATGTTCTCCACCTAAAATAGGCTACACTAAGAAACAAGAGGGCTTGGCCGATTTTGAGAAGTGTGTGTTCTCTCATAAGTTCTTCCAAGAGCATTTGGTGTTGTGTGAAGCATTTGAGGCATCACACTTGGGGTGCTAGGCTCACAAGGTTTCAAGGAACACAAACAACAACAAGGTAAGTTATTCTATCTATACTTTAAGTTAAAATTGTTCCCCATGCATGCTAGATAGGAATATAACCTTGGAATTCAACTTTGCATGATAATTAGACAAACATAGATCCAAGGTTATTAGGGTTGCATGTACACTTAGGAAGTGTTAGAATGCTCAAAACCCATCAGTGGTATCAGAGCCTAGGCTTGTTTGCTCTTATTTGTGCTTAAAAGTTGGAAAAGAATCGGAAAATCTTGCTGTCTGCAAATGGACTTGTCGAGTCTATAGAGGGGACTCGTCGAGTTCATGAGTATCTTCAACCAACTCGGCGAGTGAGTTCATGCACTCGGCGAGTAGGTTCGACTGATTGCAGAATTTCGATTTAGTTGCTGGGAATGAACTAGAAACATTACCCTAAACTGTTTTGGTAATTGAAAACTTGTTTTTGGTGGTGTAATGTCTTTGCTAATTCATTTACAACAACTAGTTATCAAAATTACAAAGTTTTAAATGTAATTTTTTGATTGTGTTCATATTCATGTTCTTGTTCTTATGATGTTTTAGATGATCATAGGAATTATTTGTAACCTATGTGGTAGATTAATTCTTGATCATAATGTGTTTTAATGGAGTCCATAACTTGTCCTCAAGTTATGGAAAACCAAGAGTCACACTTGAATTAAAACCATTAAAACAAACACAAGAGTTAGAAAAATGAAGAGTCTTCATTTTATTACTCTATTAAACTCATAAGTTACAAGAAATGAAAAGTTTTGAAAGTTACAAAACTTGCCCTCAAGTTTTGGAACAAATAAAGTTAAGTTAAAACTTTAGTTCCAACCCCTAGAATTTTAAAAGTTAAAATTCAACCCTTATACTTATATTATGATGATTTAATAATTATATATATGTATAAGAATAAAGTCGTCTTACCGCTAGTACGCCTCATTCACGAAGCCAGTCTATAACGTGGGTATAAGGTTGTTGCTTATAAAATGGTGACTTAATGGGTGTCTACTCTCACCCACCGCTTGCTTGACTGGTGGAGGGTCGTTAGCCGAACGGGTAAGACAAGGACTTATAAACTCTCATTCAAAGTATGATGAATATCATAAAGTAACTAAATGTTTATTAAATTCCCAATCTTAGTTACTTTAGGAAAATGTGAATAAGGTGCTAATCCATGAAATTACACTTTACACTTTGTCTAAGTCGTTGGTGGAGCGTGTGTGGTTAACCGGCACACTAACTTGGACTTAACAAGGTAGGTAAAGGGTAACTTTAGGTTTATTATAGTATCGGTGGAGCGTGTGTGGTTTACCGGCACATCGATTGAGTGATAAACTTTAAGGGTACCAAGTGATTTGCATGGTTACTTCACACCTCGTTTTGTGATCCTCGGTATCCCAGTCACAAAACTTGGAGGGCACTCTCGAGATTGAAACAAGCCTTTGAAAAGTTCATTGAATCTCAAAGAATCAAGGAATTTCTAAAAACCAATAAAACCTAATGTCTAATATTTCGGTTTTCGTGGTGGAAATTGGTGAATCGTCATTCACCTACCTTTCAAATATGGTATAGCTTAGATTACGGCATACCTCTTCTAAGTTATATTATATTGTGATTGGATCCTAGCCTTAATATTACATTTGGGTGTTTTATTAAGGACTCTCTTAAATCTAAACTAAACTTGTTCTCCTCTTTCAGATGTCTTCAAATAATGCTTCTGGCTCGAATCCTAATGACTCCTTTACTCTTATGAGTCTGTGTGGGAAAGTCACCTTTGATGGATCCAACTTCAATGAATGGATCAGAAACATCAGGATGATTACCCGCTACGAGGACAAAGAATATGTCCTTGACAAGGAGCTTAAGGAAATTGATGAGTCCACTGCAACTCCCCAGGAGATCGCTGACTTTCATACTCATGAAAGAGATGCAACCAAGGTGGCATGCATCATGATGGACACAATGACATCAGAACTCCAAAAGTCCTATGAGGATTTCTACCCTTATGAAATGCACCAAGATTTGATGGAAAGATACCATCAAAGTGCACGACAAGAGAGGTACGAAATCATCTGCTCCATGATAACAACCATGATGAAGGACGGAGATTCCGTCACGAGCCACATGCAGAAAATGCAAAGGTATGTTGATCGTTTGCTGAAGCTTAATGTGAACTTCCCTGAGGAGCTTGCAATAGATATCATTTTGCACTCCTTACCATCGTGCTATGATCAATTCCGCATGACATATCACATGAACAAGGAAGAGGTCACCCTCAACAAACTTCAGGGACTTCTGAAGACCACAGAAACAGGTCTTAAGGGGAAGTCGGTTGCTATCACTCCTACTCCAAACTCAACTCCGGTTTTGGCAATCGGGAAAAGTCGAGGGAGGAAGAGAAAGAGATCTTCGAAGGGTACCAAGGCTCGGGCCCTTGATGGCTCTTCTTCAAGTGGAACCAAGAAAGGTTTCATTACTCCTTCTTCTGACCCAAAAGAGGCTGAATGCTTCTATTGCCATGAAAAAGCTCATTGGAAGCGGAACTGCCCAAAGTACCAGTAGGATGTGAAGGATGGGAAAGTCAAACCCAACCATGCAGGTATTTACACTATCATTTCTAATAACTCACCCCATTCTAAATCTTGGGTCCTTGATACCGGTTGTGGTATTCATATTTGTTGTGACTTGCAGGGACTAAGAAGAAGTGAGAATATGGAGCAAGGAAGAATAAACTTGATCATGGGGAATAGGAAAGCTTCACCTGTCACCAAGATTGGAGTTTATACTTTATCGCTAAGTAGTGGGTTTAGTTTAGATTTGAATAAGTGTTATTACTCGCCAGGAATGGTAAGAAATATTATTTCCTTTCATGCTTTGTACAAACAAAGGTTTACCTTTTCGTTTAATAATGAAGTTGGTTCTATTGATGCTTTCTTTAATAATGTTCTTTATTTTAAAGCATTACCTTGTGATGGTGTGTATGAAGCCGTGTCTGTTGTAGATAACTTAGGAAATAATGTTTTGTGTATTGATTCTACTAATAATAATAACTTGGATAAAGCATCATTATGGCATTGTCGTCTTGGACATATAAGCAAGAAACGCATAGGCCAAATCCAAAAGGATGGAGTCTTGGAGTCATTTGACCTAAAGTCAGATGATAGTTGCGAATCATGCTTACTTGGAAAAATGACAAAGTCACCCTTCACAGGCTCGTGTGAAAGGGGTGAAGATTTGTTGGACCTTATACACACGGATGTGTGTGGGCCATTCAAACATGCCACAAGGGATGCTAATCGTTATTATTTGACTTTTACAGATGATTACAGTAGATATGGATATGTCTACTTAATCAAGCATAAGTCAGAGACTTTCAAGAAGTTTAAGGAATTTAAACAGGAAGTCGAGAATCAATTGGGCAGGAACATTAAGATGCTTCGATCCGATCGGGGTGGTGAGTATCTTAGTTCAGAGTTCCTCGACTATCTAAGGGAATGTGGGATTGTCTCACAATTGACACCTCCCAGGACACCGCAGTTGAATGGTGTGGCTGAGAGGCGTAATCGAACCTTGTTGGACATGGTTCGTTCCATGATGAGTCGAGCTTCGCTACCAATCTGTCACAACTGGAAATTTTGTGTCATGTAATCTATACATTCAACCTAATGTGAATCAAAAACTTCAATCAAATACAATATACAAGCACTACAAGTAGTCATCAAACAATTGGAGACCCTAGAAGTTCTTGTTAAGTCCATTTTGGACTAGGACTTCCTATTTGGATCCAAATGGACCAATAAGCTTCCAATTGGACTATCATGGGCTTAGGACCCTAATTGGGCTCTAATTGGACCCACACTAATTTATTTCAACATTTTAGGTAATATTGGGCCTAGAATGAAATAAATCACAAGCTTTGATCCATAATTTAACCTAACCTAGCTTAATAAAGCATAAAAATCACAATTTTATTTTATAAGGCCAATAAATACCCTAAACTACCTCTAATGTTGGGCTTAGGGGCAAAAAGCCCAATTTTTCCTTCTTCCCTCCCCATTCTCGGCCCAAGCCCAAGGAAAAGGGAGAGTTGACCTTGGGTTGCCACCTCACCTTTATATGTTGGACTTCCATGCATATAACTCATGTTTCCAAGCAAACATCATATCAAGATCACTTCTTTTTCTCTCCTCTCTCCTTGTTTCGGCCGAGAGCAACACCACACACACACAAAACACTCACAAACTCTCTCTAAAATTCACTCAAGGCTTCTTCTTCTTCTTCATCCAAAGACTCGAAATTTAGGTAGCATTCAAGGAAGTTCTTCCACAAAAATCATCATCTAAGGTAAGGATTTGCTTGGATCTATGACTTATATTCTTTGTTTATCAAAAACCTCTTCCTAATCCATGCAAAAATCATGATCTTGCACTCTAGAAACCCCATAATCTCGAAAAGTTCATCAAGGAGTGCAAAGGCCAAAAATCACTTCATTTCTTCCAACCTTTCATCAAGAACCGAAACTACCCCCTAAGGTGAGCTTCATACCCCCTATTTTCTGTTTTTATGAGTTTTGTGGGGGGGGGGGGGGGAATACAAGTGAAAGTGTAGATCTATATGTGTTTTGTATGCCTTGTATGATTTCCATGCTTATATGTATGCTTTTATGTGTTTTTATGTTGGATCTAGCCTTAAAACCCATCAAAACCGAGATATATCTTGTGTTAAATGATTTTAGCTTCAAATATATTTCTAAACACAAAGTGTTTCAAGAAAAATGGCTAAGTGGTTTAGTAATAATTTTCTTTGGGTTAAAAACACAAATTTTGGGCTTAAAATGTGAAAAATGCAAAAATAAGGGCCCAAATTGACATTTCACAGATTCTGATGGATGAAGTGTGCCAAAACAGTTTCCATAAATAAAATTCTGGAAATATACTCATTTAGGGGATTAAAAACATAAATTCCAAGCTTAATGGGCTAAAAATGAAAATTTCGGCCCAATAAGGCCCATTATGCGAATTTTTTTGTTTTGGAGGGCCAAAACTGTAACTTTCTGTAAAACAGTGGACTATAAGTGTTCCAAATCCTTTTCAAAGGTTTAAAATGCTTTTTAAATTTAAAAAGGACCAAAGTTGCAAAAATTTTCCAATTTGGGCCAAAATTGTCAAAGTTGCGAAAAGAAGGGATTAAAACCGAGAAAACTGCATTTTCAAGGACTTAAACTGTTTTCTATGAAAAATTTGCTGAAAAATATTAATTTCAATAATTTTTGGTGTTAAAATGTCAAGAAAAATAGTTTAAGGACCAAACCGGGAAGTATTTAATAAAAAGGGTTGAAAATGTAAATTTTACAAATAATGAGGGGCTGAAAACAGGAATATTTCAAGGCTAGTTCAATGTACACAATTTGATCAAATAATTGCACCGCGACTATCGACGAAATACAATACATTACAATACCCAAAAGTTGTTGTTAAACGAATTGGCTCGGTCTCGAGCCAATAGAAATCTACAACTACTAACACTACGACACTACGAATCATACAAGTAACGTTTGGTAATACATATACATGCGAGTGTGCACAGACGTCTACGCACCATCTTTGGGCCCCACAAGTGTAAAATCTTGTTCGTTGAGCCTAGCTAGCCCAATGACCTGATCTTAAGGCCCGAAGACATTTTTTTTTACGGTGTGTTGGGTTTTACCGATCCGACACAACGTAAATGGACTTTCAATGGCTTGTATACCACCGGTCCCCAAGGGTCCTTTGGTATTGCTAGTAAAGTCTACATTTCATGCGAGGCGGGTCGGGGACCCCTCGTACATTTTATCCCCAACCGGCTAATGGAGTTACCGGGGTCTTCGTGATCTCTTTCTCTTCGGATGTGGGACTATACCTAGTCAAGGTGATTGGATAACGCGATTAGTACTGACGACGCCTTCGGAGTCGTTAGTATAACTATAAACTGGGCGTTTGTGTAACGCGGGTTTGTAGTAAATAATCCTGCTCGAAAACCTTCCAATGTCGCCTGGGACTGACACTATACGCTATGCAATGGTTTCAATGTAACATCACGTAATTCAAGGAACTAGGAGAACATCGGGTTTTCCTAGGGTTTTCAATACGAACTGATTTGAAATGCATACATTTTCAATGAACATTTTTTTACAAGTATAGAAACGAACAAGCATACCTATGGATCTTCACAAACGTTTTCGAAAACTTATCTTTTCAGAAAATATCGGATTTTCTGGTGGTTCTTCAAACAATACAAACATTCGATTTCAAACACTACTTATGAACTCACCAACATTTCATATGTTGACGTTTTTCAAAATACTTGTATTCTCAGGGAGCCAGTGAATCAAGGGAAATCATATCCAGTGACGGTTGCGGTTTATTTTTGAATTGAACAAATTAATTTTTGGGGAATGTAATGTTTAAACAATGTATGATATGTAAACACTACTGGTTGTACTATGTTGATGAATGGTGACGAATGTTGTTATGTTTCATATATATTCAATGTTATGGTATTCAATTGAGTCACGACAGCCCCCGGACGTTTCCGCCGTCTGGTTCGGGGGTGTGACAGGTTGGTATCAGAGCTTTGTTTATAGTGAACTAGCATGTCGAGCCATACATTGATATGCAACTATAAACCAAAAAGAGGGACTAACATAACTCTGAACAACACAAGTAAATAAAACACACTTGCTTGCATTAGGGATAAGAACCTAACGCCGAATCAAACACCATAATACTGGTATCTCGGTTAATTCGGGACTGTTCTTAGTGATACCAAGGAGTGAATGTAGCCTGATCAACTACATTCTCTCCAAAGTAAAACTAACACATGTCTTGATGAGATCAGGATAGCCAGGGAACCTAAAACTATACCCTTTATCACCCAAAAAGAGAATGTTTGCTTAGTCTGTACAATAGTCATAGCATCCTAGGATAATGTTAGCATATGTACGTACTCGCGCAGACAGCATGGCTGGTTTTCATCACCCGGGAGACCCCTACTTCCCTAATCAGGGAAACAACGGGTGGCTAGAGGAGGAGGAGGAGCCTGAGGAGGAGCAGCAGGGTATCCAGTATCATCAGGCCTTAGTAGCTCACGGGATGCTTGTGGATGAGCCAGGAGAGAATCCAGGTGAAGCACACAATTTCGGACCCGATGAATACGTAGACACTGACTACGAGTTTGGAGGAATCGACAGTGACGACGAGGAAGGTCAGGCTGGGGACCAGGACCCCATCCCGCCATATGAGGACGTAGCACAACCCGATCACCCCGCTCCACCAGTGAACCCCCCAAGAGAGAACCGTTCCCTCGAAGCTGAGGTCGTCGCACTGCGACAACAGCTGTATGCTATGGAAGCTCGGGCGGTGCGAACAGAGCATGAGAGGGATGAGGTTATTGGAGACATGGCAGAGATGGCGCAGTTACTGGCGCAACATTTCGGCATGTGACTTCGGCACCACCTCCTGACGCAGCTCAACGCGGTTAGGAATAGAGTTATCATAGTAGGTTATTAGGAACTATGTTATGTACTCCGGCTCTATGTTTAAGTGACTACACTACTCATGGAGCCGTTATGCTGTCGGATTAGCGTTACTTATGTATGCTCCTACGAGCAAATTTTCTTGTACTAAATGCAGATAATATTAATAAACTTTTGTGTGTTTTGCTATGATATTCTCAGTTGTTATGTGTTGAGACGTTATGATTGTATGCTTGATGATAGTAACGTTTAGGTTCGTACCATACACCTAGTTAGTAGAGTCGCCACCTCACAGAAACCACGTACACTCAACATCTTTCCGTTTCATGACAGAAAGATGCCTCGCCCAGCTACTCGCGGAAATCCCGAACCAACCCCGCCGGAAGTTGACTCCACTGCTTTCCAGGCAGCCGTGTCTGCTGCAGTCACAGCGGCTATGGCACAACTTCACCGAGGGAACAACAGAGGAGGTAACGGGCAAGGATCCGGAAGTTCGAACAATGGGACGAACCAAGGACTCACTAAAACGTGCACCTACAAGGATTTTGCGAACGCTAAACCCCGAACTTTCAACGGTACCGGAGGAGTGATCGCCCTGAAGCGATGGATCGAGAAGGTAGAGTCGGTATTCGAGATATGCGAGTGCCCCGAGCAGATGAGAGTGAAGTTCGCGGCCTGCACTTTTGTGGACCAAGCACTCACTTGGTGGAATGGTCATGTAGAAGCTATGACACTTCCTGTCGCCAACTCTATTCCCTGGGCAGAAATGAAAGAGATGTTGACGGCTGAGTACTGCCCCCGAGGCGAAATACAGAAGATGGAGCAGGAACTATGGAATCTCACGGTGCAGAATGGGAACATCGATGCTTACATATCGAGATTCAGCGAACTATCTCTGTTGTGCCCGGGTATGATCACATCAGAGGGAAAGAAGATTGAACGATTCATTTGGGGACTGACATCCCCCATTCAAGGGAATGTGATAGCTGCGAACCCTGAAACTTTTGACAGTGCGAAGAGATTGGCAAAGAGGCTATACGATCATAACCACAAAAAGGGCGATAAACCGGTAGAGACTGAGAAGAAGAAGGAGAGTGATGGTAAGAAAGTATGGAACAACAAGAGGAAGGGGCGTCAGGGTCCCGAGACCTCTAAAAAGCAGCAAACGGTGGCAGTTCACGCTGTCACTGCGCCGATACCAGTCACATCACATGCTCCAGCCTCAGCTGCTTCAAATACTTCAAAACCCTATTCCGGTAATCATCCCAAATGCAACAAGTGCGGTTTCCATCACCAAGGAGAATGTAGGGAGTTCCATTGCACCAGTTGCAACCGAAGGGGACACACTGCAAGGTTCTGCAGGACTTATCCTTCTCAGAACCAGAGTCAGGGAAACAACCAGAACAACAACAACAACCACCGCAATACCAACAACACCAATGCCGGCGGCAACAACGCAGGGCCTAGCCACACCTGTTTCGGGTGTGGAAGGACGGGACATTTCCGTCGAGACTGCCCTAACAACAACAACAACTCAGGAAACAGAGGAGCAGGAAGAATGCTGACTATAGGTCAGAGTGATGCAGTTCAGGACCCCGCAGTTGTGACCGGTACGTTCCTCCTAAACCACGCTTATGCATGCATCTTATTTGATACCGGAGCGGAGCGAAGTTTCGTAAGCGAGAAGTTTAAACATTTATTAAAACAACAACCCCAGAAGCTAAATGAAACCTATACGGTGGAAATGACCAATGGGAAAACCGAATCCACTAGGGAGATCTACATCGGATGTACCCTAACCCTTAACCAACACGTCTTACGAATAGATCTGATGCCAGTGTCAATTAGGAGTTTCGATGTGATTATCGGCATGGATTGGTTAAGCCCCCACCATGCTGAGATTATATGCCACGAGAAGGCCGTTCGCCTTCGTCTCCCGAATCACGAAACCCTAGTAATTTACGGAGACAAACCTAGCGTTCTTGGCCCACATAGTGGACAAGGCTAAAGAAGAAATTAACATCCAAGACATTCCGGTAGCGTGTGAATTCCCGGACGTGTTTCCTGAGGATCTTCCAGGAGTACCCCCAGAGAGACAGGTTGAGTTCCGAATCGACCTCGTCCCAGGAGCAACTCCCCTCGCTAAATCACCATATCGATTGGCACCTGCTGAAATGCAGGAATTGTCCAGCCAACTCAGTGAGCTTCTGGACAAGGGATTTATCCGACCTAGCTACTCGCCGTGGGGAGCTCCGGTGCTCTTTGTCAAAAAGAAGGACGGATCTTTCAGAATGTGCATCGATTACAGAGAGTTGAATAAACTCACTGTTAAAAACCGCTACCCACTCCCACGAATCGATGATCTATTCGACTAGCTCCAAGGAGCTAGCTATTTTTCTAAAATAGATCTACGGTCCGGATACCATCAACTCAAGGTCCGAGAAGAAGATATTCCTAAAACCGCTTTCCGAACCCGCTATGGACATTATGAATTCGTCGTAATGCCCTTCGGTCTAACAAATGCACCCGCCGCATTTATGGACCTAATGAACCGAATCTGTCGACCGTTCTTGGACAACTTCGTCATTGTGTTTATCGATGACATCCTCGTCTATTCTCGAAGCAAAGAGGAGCATGGCCAACATCTCCGACAAGTCCTAGAGACGCTGCGATCGGAAAGGCTTTACGCCAAACTCTCTAAGTGTGAGTTTTGGCTACGGAGCGTGAATTTTCTCGGTCACGTAGTTAGCCAAGATGGAATTCATGTGGATCCCTCTAAGGTCAAAGCTGTGGAAGGATGGGCAACTCCGACTACGCCCACGGAAATTCGTCAGTTCTTAGGCCTAGCAGGCTACTATAGGAGATTCATCCAAAACTTCTCTAAAATCGCCAAGCCACTTACCTTGCTTACGCAAAAGAGTGTGCCATTCAAGTGGACAGACCGACAAGAGATTGCGTTTCGAGCCTTGAAGCAAGCTCTTTGTAGCGCTCCTGTACTATCTCTACCCGAAGGAACGGAAGATTTTGTAGTTTACTGTGACGCGTCAAATCAAGGTTTAGGTTGCGTTCTCATGCAACGTGGAAGAGTGATAGCATATGCGTCCCGTCAACTAAAGACGCACGAAGTAAATTACACAACCCATGACCTAGAACTGGGAGCCGTGGTCTTCGCCCTAAAAATTTGGAGGCACTACCTGTACGGTACAAAGTGCACCATCTTCACAGACCACAAGAGCCTCCAGCACATCTTGAATCAGAAGGAGCTGAACATGAGACAACGAAGATGGGTGGAGTTGTTAAACGACTACGAATGCGAGATCAAGTACCATCCAGGCAAGGCCAACGTGGTAGCTGACGCATTAAGTCGGAAGGAGTACACAAATCGCCGTACGAAAATGCACTCGATAACCATTCAGTCTCATCTGACCGCTCAAATTGCATCAGTCCAGGCAGAGGCTATGAAAACGGAAAATAGAACTAGCGAGGCATTACGCGGAATGGAGAAGAACCTGGAAGTCAAAGAGAATGGGGTATACTACTTCATGAACCGTATTTGGGTTCCAAAGATCGGAGGATTCAGGGAGATCGTTATGAAGGAAGCCCACAAGACACGATACTCCATTCATCCTGGTTCGGACAAGATGTATTTGGACATTAAGCAGCACTATTGGTGGCCTAACATGAAGGCGGAAATCGCAACTTATGTTAGTAAGTGCCTTACGTGTGCCAAAGTAAAAGTGGAATACCAGAAACCTTCCAGATTGTTACAGCAACCGGCAATCCCTGAGTGGAAATGGGAGGGGATTTCTATGGACTTCGTGACCAAGCTGCCCAAGACGTCGGACGGTTTGGACACCATATGGGTAATCATCGATCGACTGACGAAATCTGCCCATTTCCTGCCCATCAAAGAGTCCTACAAGATGGAGAGGCTGACGCGTTTGTACCTACGAGAGATTGTAAGACTTCATGGAGTGTCGAAATCTATCATCTCGGATAGGGACAGTAGGTTCACGTCACGCTTTTGGCAGTCGCTCCACAAGGCCATGGGAACTCATCTTGATATGAGCACCGCGTATCACCCACAAACGGACGGTCAAAGCGAACGAACCATTCAGACGCTTGAAGACATGCTTCGTGCATGTGTGATAGACTTCGGAAAGTCTTGGGATACCCACCTACCGTTGATCGAGTTTTCATATAACAATAGTTATCATTCGAGCATTAAGGTGGCCCCTTTCGAAGCACTGTACGGGCGTAAATGTAGATCACCGTTATGTTGGGCTGAAGTAGGTGACACCCAGCTAGCAAGAACACATACGTCAAACAAGGCATTAACGGGACCGGAAATCATTCGCGAGACCACAGAAAAGATTGTCCAGATCAAAGCTCGATTACAGGCATCGCGTGACCGGCAAAAGAGCTACGCTGATAAACGGCGAAAGCCCTTAGAATTCCAGGTCGGTGATCGAGTATTGTTGAAGGTCTCACCCTGGAAAGGGGTTATACGTTTCGGAAAATGGGGAAAGCTGAACCCGCGATACATTGGACCTTTCGAAATCGTCGCCCGAATAGGTCCAGTAGCATACAGACTACAACTACCTGCAGAGCTAAACGGTGTACACCCCGTGTTCCATGTTTCTAATCTGAAAAAGTGCCTGTCAGATGAAACCCTAGTCATTCCTCTTGACGAAATCGAAATCAATGAGAATCTCCTGTTCGTCGAAGAGCCAATCGAAATCATGGACAGGGAGGTGAAGCGTACTAAGCAGAGTCGCATCCCGATCGTGAAGGTACGGTGGAACGCAAAGCGTGGGCCAGAATTCACGTGGGAACGCGAAGATCAAATGAAGCAGAAGTACCCTCACCTATTCTAGCATTCTCAAATCTAGCTTTCAAACAGAATTTCGGGACGAAATTCCCTCTAACGGGGGGATGATGTCACAACTGGAAATTTTGTGTCATGTAATCTATACATTCAACCTAATGTGAATCAAAAACTTCAATCAAATACAATATACAAGCACTACAAGTAGTCATCAAACAATTGGAGACCCTAGAAGTTCTTGTTAAGTCCATTTTGGACTAGGACTTCCTATTTGGATCCAAATGGACCAATAAGCTTCCAATTGGACTATCATGGGCTTAGGACCCTAATTGGGCTCTAATTGGACCCACACTAATTTATTTCAACATTTTAGGTAATATTGGGCCTAGAATGAAATAAATCACAAGCTTTGATCCATAATTTAACCTAACCTAGCTTAATAAAGCATAAAAATCACAATTTTATTTTATAAGGCCAATAAATACCCTAAACTACCTCTAATGTTGGGCTTAGGGGCAAAAAGCCCAATTTTTCCTTCTTCCCTCCCCATTCTCGGCCCAAGCCCAGGGAAAAGGGAGAGTTGACCTTGGGTTGCCACCTCACCTTTATATGTTGGACTTCCATGCATATAACTCATGTTTCCAAGCAAACATCATATCAAGATCACTTCTTTTTCTCTCCTCTCTCCTTGTTTCGCCCGAGAGCAACACCACACACACACAAAACACTCACAAACTCTCTCTAAAATTCACTCAAGGCTTCTTCTTCTTCTTCATCCAAAGACTCGAAATTTAGGTAGCATTCAAGGAAGTTCTTCCACAAAAATCATCATCTAAGGTAAGGATTTGCTTGGATCTATGACTTATATTCTTTGTTTATCAAAAACCTCTTCCTAATCCATGCAAAAATCATGATCTTGCACTCTAGAAACCCCATAATCTCGAAAAGTTCATCAAGGAGTGCAAAGGCCAAAAATCACTTCATTTCTTCCAACCTTTCATCAAGAACCGAAACTACCCCCTAAGGTGAGCTTCATACCCCCTATTTTCTGTTTTTATGAGTTTTGTGGGGGGGGGAATACAAGTGAAAGTGTAGATCTATATGTGTTTTGTATGCCTTGTATGATTTCCATGCTTATATGTATGCTTTTATGTGTTTTTATGTTGGATCTAGCCTTAAAACCCATCAAAACCGAGATATATCTTGTGTTAAATGATTTTAGCTTCAAATATATTTCTAAACACAAAGTGTTTCAAGAAAAATGGCTAAGTGGTTTAGTAATAATTTTCTTTGGGTTAAAAACACAAATTTTGGGCTTAAAATGTGAAAAATGCAAAAATAAGGGCCCAAATTGACATTTCACAGATTCTGATGGATGAAGTGTGCCAAAACAGTTTCCATAAATAAAATTCTGGAAATATACTCATTTAGGGGATTAAAAACATAAATTCCAAGCTTAATGGGCTAAAAATGAAAATTTCGGCCCAATAAGGCCCATTATGCGAATTTTTTTGTTTTGGAGGGCCAAAACTGTAACTTTCTGTAAAACAGTGGACTATAAGTGTTCCAAATCCTTTTCAAAGGTTTAAAATGCTTTTTAAATTTAAAAAGGACCAAAGTTGCAAAAATTTTCCAATTTGGGCCAAAATTGTCAAAGTTGCGAAAAGAAGGGATTAAAACCGAGAAAACTGCATTTTCAAGGACTTAAACTGTTTTCTATGAAAAATTTGCTGAAAAATATTAATTTCAATAATTTTTGGTGTTAAAATGTCAAGAAAAATAGTTTAAGGACCAAACCGGGAAGTATTTAATAAAAAGGGTTGAAAATGTAAATTTTACAAATAATGAGGGGCTGAAAACAGGAATATTTCAAGGCTAGTTCAATGTACACAATTTGATCAAATAATTGCACCGCGACTATCGACGAAATACAATACATTACAATACCCAAAAGTCGTTGTTAAACGAATTGGCTCGGTCTCGAGCCAATAGAAATCTACAACTACTAACACTACGACACTACGAATCATACAAGTAACGTTTGGTAATACATATACATGCGAGTGTGCACAGACGTCTACGCACCATCTTTGGGCCCCACAAGTGTAAAATCTTGTTCGTTGAGCCTAGCTAGCCCAATGACCTGATCTTAAGGCCCGAAGACATTTTTTTTTACGGTGTGTTGGGTTTTACCGATCCGACACAACGTAAATGGACTTTCAATGGCTTGTATACCACCGGTCCCCAAGGGTCCTTTGGTATTGCTAGTAAAGTCTACATTTCATGCGAGGCGGGTCGGGGACCCCTCGTACATTTTATCCCCAACCGGCTAATGGAGTTACCGGGGTCTTCTTGATCTCTTTCTCTTCGGATGTGGGACTATACCTAGTCAAGGCGATTGGATAACGCGATTAGTACTGACGACGCCTTCGGAGTCGTTAGTATAACTATAAATTGGGCGTTTGTGTAACGCGGGTTTGTAGTAAATAATCCTGCTCGAAAACCTTCCAACGTCGCCTGGGACTGACACTATACGCTATGCAATGGTTTCAATGTAACATCACGTAATTCAAGGAACTAGGAGAACATCGGGTTTTCCTAGGGTTTTCAATACGAACTGATTTGAAATGCATACATTTTCAATGAACATTTTTTTACAAGTATAGAAACGAACAAGCATACCTATGGATCTTCACAAACGTTTTCGAAAACTTATCTTTTCAGAAAATATCGGATTTTCTGGTGGTTCTTCAAACAATACAAACATTCGATTTCAAACACTACTTATGAACTCACCAACATTTCATATGTTGACGTTTTTCAAAATACTTGTATTCTCAGGGAGCCAGTGAATCAAGGGAAATCATATCCAGTGACGGTTGCGGTTTATTTTTGAATTGAACAAATTAATTTTTGGGGAATGTAATGTTTAAACAATGTATGATATGTAAACACTACTGGTTGTACTATGTTGATGAATGGTGACGAATGTTGTTATGTTTCATATATATTCAATGTTATGGTATTCAATTGAGTCACGACAGCCCCCGGACGTTTCCGCCGTCTAGTTCGGGGGTGTGACACAATCTCATTCTGGGGGTATGCCTTAGAGACTGCCGCCCATATCCTTAATCTAGTTCCTACAAAGAAAGTTGCCAAAACTCCTCACGAGATGTGGACTAGTAAAGTACCTAAACTAGACCACATCAAGATTTGGGGTTGCGAGGCTTTCGTGAGATGCGAGACTCATGATAAGCTCGAACCTCGAAGCGAGAGGTGTATTTTCATTGGCTACCCACAGCAATCCTTTGGTTACCTCTTCTACAGACCTAGTGACAATGTGGTCTTTGTAGCAAGAAGAGGAGTCTTTCGAGAAAGAGAGTTTATAAGCCAAGGAGACAGTGGGAGGCAAATTGATCTTGAAGAAATTCAAGAGTCAAGTGGTGATGGAACTTCAAACTCTAGCCCTCAACCTGAGGAGGAAACTCCTGTTGAGCCAATTGACGAATCTGTGCCTCTGAGGCGTTCCACGAGAGTTAGGAGTGCACCTGAGCGTTACTATGGATTCCATATTACTGCAGAAGGTGAGACACTTATTAGTGATGGAACACTAGTAAGTCAAGATGACCCTAACAGCTACGAGGAAGCCATGGCAGGCCCCGAGTCTGCTAAATGGAAAGAGGCTATGGATAGCGAGATACAATCCATGTATGACAATCAAGTTTGGAACTTGGTTGAGAATATACCAGGTCGAAAGACTGTAGGGTGCAAATGGGTCTTCAAGAAGAAGACCGACATGGATGGTAAAGTACACACTTATAAGGCTAGACTGGTTGCAAAGGGCTTCTCTCAAATTCCTGGAGTGGATTATGATGAGACCATTTCTCCGGTAGCCAAGATTAAGTCTATTCGGGTTCTGTTAGCCATAGCCGCATTTCATGACTATGAAATTTGGCAAATGGATGTCAAAACCGCTTTCCTTAATGGAAAGTTGGCTGAAGATGTTTACATGAGTCAGCCGGAGGGTTTTGTCAGCAACAAGTACCCCAATAGAGTGTGTAAGCTTGAGAAATCCATTTCTGGATTAAAGCAAGCACCTCGCAGATGGAATCTTTGCTTTGATGAAAAGGTCAAGGAATTTGGCTTTTCTAGGAGTGAAGATGAATCTTGTGTGTATGTCAAGGCTAGTGGGAGTATAGTTAGCTTTTTGGTATTGTATGTGGATGACATACTACTCATAGGAAACGACATTCCAACCCTGCAGGAAGTAAAGTCCTGGCTTGGAAAGTGTTTCGCTATGAAGGACCTTGGTGAAGCTGTCTATATTTTAGGGATAAGGATCTTGAGAGATCGGAGTAAAAGACTAATTGGACTTAGTCAAAGTACCTACTTGGATAAGGTGCTGAAGAGATTCAGCATGCAAGACTCCAAGAAAGGAGAGTTGCCCATCCAGAGTAATGCCAAACTGAGTAAGACACAAAGCCCTAGCACTGAGGCTGAGATAGCACAAATGAGTCGAGTACCTTATGCTTCGTTGTAGGATCGATCATGTATGCTATGACGTGTACTCGACCTGATGTAGCTTTTGCCCTAAGCATGGTTAGCAGGTTTTAGGGGAACCCTGGCAAGGCACACTGGACTACGGTAAAGAATATTCTCAAGTACCTACGAAGGACTAAGGACTGGGTCCTTACCCTCGGTGGGAGTGATGACTTGAGAGTTGTAGGGTATAGTGATGCTAGCTTCCAGACTGATAGGGATAATTTCCACTCTCAGTCGGGCTGGGTCTTTACCCTAAATGGAGGAGCAATTTCTTGGAAGAGTTCCAAGCAAGAGACGGTGACAGATTCTACTTGTGAATCAGAGTATATTGCAGCTAGCGAGGCGGCAAAGGAGGCGTTATGGCTGAGGAACTTCATTGGAGACCTTGGAGTTGTACCAGCTATTAAAGAGCCAATGGAAATTTTCTATGATAGTGAAAGTGTTGATGCCTTAGCCAAGGAACCAAGGGATCACGGGAGATCCAGACACATCGACAGAAAATACCATTTCATCAGACATCGGATCGAAGAAGGACTCCTCGTGGCAAAGAGGGTATCATCAGATGAGAATCCGGCAGATCCCCTCACGAAGGGACTGACTCGGGTTAAGCATCTCCAGCATGCTCGGAGCATAGGGCTGAAGGATGATATTATATTTAGTAGTTAGATAACCTCGAAATTTGTAAAGTGTAATTGACACCTGATGATGAATAAAAGTGTTTTATTTATGAGTAAAGTGTTGCTATCTCTTGTCGATCGTTTACTATATTTCTTTTGCATGTTTTGACTTCCAGAATAATTTTTGTTTGGTATAACATATTATTCAAACCTCCACAGTTGGTCATATGTCGGAAGTAGATATGAATCAAGACTGTCATGTTTGGTTGTAGAGGTTTTGGACAAGGCTACAGCAATCATGAGTGCTCATAAGTTCTGAGCATTGGACTCAACCCACGCTCACTGGAATCACTTCATGGAATTCTATCTCGAGTGATCGTGAGACGGTAATATCATATAAGTCTTTAAACCTAGAGATATGATTTGTTACTTACAAGTTGGTTATGCATTGATTGTACGAAAAATGCATTGGTAACTCGATGTTATAAATCGCGCTCTTGTGTGTAATTCAATGACTAGTAGAACAAACATATGAGTCAAAGTTTATCTGTTCCTTCTTAGATTAGAAGCTGATATCTGGGCCCCTCGATGATTTTGTTTTGACCTATGTACCGGGCCTGGTCAGAACTAAATTGATGTGTTCAATGAAGTTCTTTGTCAAACAAATCGGAAATCGGGAAACAAACTGTTGGACAATAAGTAAGACATTGTTCCATGTATTTGTCCGACTGATATCTAGAACAGAGGATTATATGATCACTTATCTTAAATGGCGTACCATCATCTTCTCAGTTTCGAGAAACCTTGTAAAGAGCTATGATTGTCGATCGGTTCCTGAAGTCATATTTGCAGTAATAGTTATTAGACTTATCCAAGTGGGAGACTGTTGGATAAGGTGTCTAAGTCCATAACTATTTCTGGTATGTACTTGACCCAACCCGGCATGGTCCATTTGGGTTGCATGGCATCATGCAATTGGATAGACTAAATGAGAGAAATAACACTTGGAGATTATTAATATATTATAAGTTCTAATATATTAATAATATTATTTGATAAGTTTGATCAAGAATTAATTTAGAATTAATTATGTGATCAAAAGATAACTAATTAAATATATGGGTTGAGTATGTAAATCATCCATATCTTGTATAGTGGGCTAAAAGGCTCCATGGACTATCAAGTTGGGTTCCACCCATAGGATGCTCCATGGATGCTCCATGGGAGTTACAAACCCATGGGTCATGGAAATGAAGAGTCATGACACATTAGGGTGTAACCCTAGATGTGTCAACACTATATAAGAAACATGTTCTCCACCTAAAATAGGCTACACTAAGAAACAAGAGGGCTTGGCCGATTTTGAGAAGTGTGTGTTCTCTCATAAGTTCTTCCAAGAGCATTTGGTGTTGTGTGAAGCATTTGAGGCATCACACTTGGGGTGCTAGGCTCACAAGGTTTCAAGGAACACAAACAACAACAAGGTAAGTTATTCTATCTATACTTTAAGTTAAAATTGTTCCCCATGTATGCTAGATAGGAATATAACCTTGGAATTCAACTTTGCATGATAATTAGACAAACATAGATCCAAGGTTATTAGGGTTGCATGTACACTTATGAAGTGTTAGAATGCTCAAAACCCATCACAACGCTGGTCCAGGAATTAAAATCATGAATATCTTTGTAGAATTCTTTGTTGCCACTTTTGCGTCTCACGAGCCACATGTTTAGAGTATCATGAAAGCCCCATGTAACAATTCCAGACTTGTCTCCATAGATGTCTCTAAAATGTTTTTCTTGAAGATCTGTGAAGGTAATTTTAGGTTGATCCCCAGGAGCATTTTGATCCGAGCTCCTTTTGAACAAGAGTTGACTTTTCTCAGCCGCTTTGGCCAATCTGGGACGCTTCAGAGCTACGACATTGAGATCTTAAAATGGTTCCACATCAAAATGATCAACAAATCGTGATGCTTGTACAGGTGGTAGCACCACCGGGGGAGCTTGAGAGGGCAGATACATCCTCGACTGATCAACAAAGGACATAAACTTGTCACCAAGTTCTTCTTCCAACTTCCTTTAAAATCAAAATAACTAGTTGTGAGGAGACCAAAATGGGTCTAAAGATCAGAGATCTTTTTAGTATTTAAATTCTTATTCTCTTCAAGATCGGAAACTTAAATCTTGAGCTTGGTATTTTCACTCATAAGATCAGCTATCTGAATGTCAGGCTCAATGTTCTTTTGATTAAGCAGGTTTATTTCCTTTTGAAGATCAACAATAGAAGGATTGTATTCTCCTGAGTGGACTTCTCTGATAGAAATTCCTCTAGCTCTAGCAAAAGGGACTGAGCTCTGTTCTTTAGCTAGAAATTGAGCAAGCCTCACAGAGGCATGATCCCGATCAACTTGAGGAGGAGAAAAATCTATTGGTACAGAAGAGCCACCAACATCAAATGTGGTGCTAGGTCCTTCAAGAGTTGGTCCAGATGGGTCAGCGATAAGAACAGGTGTTGGATGAAAGTGGAGACTTTGAGATGGTTCAGATATCAACACACCAGGTCTAGGGTCAAGTCTTCTTATTTTAGTCAGAGGTGAGGAGGTCATAGTTGTTATGGGATCACTCGCAGGAGGCTCTAAAGTAGGAAGAACATTAACAAGGGGACGAATCCCTGAAACTGTCTCCTTAGGAGTTGAATCATCAGCCATCTGCTTGGATGTAGGAGGCACGTTCTCGAGAACATCTTCAGTTTCCCATATCTCCGTTGCTGGATGAACAACATCATTGATACTATTAAAGAACTAGTCAAGGTTTTCATTTGATAAAAGGTTCTCATTGCTTCCAAAATTTAGTGGAATTTCATCCCTGTCATAACCATCAAGATCAAGATCTTCAAAAGAGTCTTCAACATTCGCAGATGCAGTCTCCTTTGCTCCTACGATGTAGTTACATTGAACATGAACAGACGTCAACTCATGTTCTTCTACCACAAAAACATTGGGAGTAGCTTCCTTCTAATGATCTGACACTGTTATAACATCATCATCTGAATACACTTGCTCAGAAGAAATATGCTGAGAAGATACTTTATCATAGGACATGTTAGATTCGGATGCTTCGGTCAATTCAGCAAACTTTCCAAATTTCACCAAAGGAAACCTCCCTCAAAATACAACTTTACCCTTGCGATTCGGTTTAATCAGCCTAACAGTGTATGGGCCAAGGGATTGCAAGTCGATAAACACCTGAATAAACCTAGGATACATCAAGAAAGTATCTCTAGTCTTCGTGTTGATGTTCACAATGAGTTCATCCAGAATAAACCTTGAAAAATCGAACTTTAACCCTTCAGCAAGCGCGGCAATAGCTCCTGTGTTTCTTAAAGAAATTTCATCTGCACCAGTCCGTCTACCAGATATACAGGTCACAAAGGTGTGAGCCAGGAATCTCCAGTAAGGCGGTAGGAGTTTCTTTATGGTGGGCGGAAAAGCACCTTCGTAGCCCATTTTGTTCATAACTCCTTGAACTTCTTCAATAACAACCTCAACAGGGTAGGTTGGTTGATCATCAATTTGTAACGCATCACTAATGATTTGCTCTGTGATGATAAATTTGCATCCTTTCACTTAAACCTCAATGGACACATATCTATCATTTCCTCTTTTCATCTGGGCAAAGATCTAAAATTCCTTAATAATTCCTTGATACACAATAGGACTCACAGTAAGAGCATTGGACAGACAACACTCCTTTAGCCCATGAATCATCGATTTAAACTTTCCATGAGCAACAGGAGGTTCCACCAGCAGGATTGCAAGATTGTGATTATTTGCTAACTTAAGACTTGTCGTTTAAACTGCATACAACGGGCCAAGTGAGAAAACACAGTAATTAAATGATATAAAATTTATGGATTTCTCAATCAAACAGTTTAATCTTTGGCCTCAAGATAAAAATCAACAAGAAATTGACCAAAATGAAATTGTTAACAAAATCAGAATATACGGCCGTAAACAGCCTGGTCGTATACAGCAGAGCCGTAAACAGCCTGGCTGTATACGGCTTGGCCGTAAACAGCTTGGCCATGGATTTGCCGTACACGGCTAGGCCGTAAACGCAGATAGATCAAAATCAATGATAAAACCCTTAAAAGTTGTTGATTTGATGAAATAAGCACACTTCACCGGTCGATTTTAGCATACCTATGAAAAGCACAACTCAATTTCACTGAAGAACACAAAAAAAAAAAAAAAAAAAAAAATTCAGTTAAGGAGAGAGAGGAGGGAGTTTACGGCCATGATCTTGAAAATGAAGGGAGGAGGGATGAATATGATTGTAAACTCTCCTTTTATACCTTGTTTAACTTTTAACTGTTATCCACACAGTGTAAGATGAAGTCTAATTTCCAATTTTTTAAAAATAAAACATTTTGAGGGTAAAAATTAAAATAAAATTAAAAAATAAAATAAAATAAAATAATAATAATTTCTAAAATCTAAATTTTTTAAAAGAAATTAAATTTAGACAATTTAAAGAGAGTAAATAAAATAAAATAAATAAATTAAAATACATTAAAATTAAAATTAAAAAATTAAAAATCAAAATTAAAATGAAGTAAAATAAAGGTGAAAATGAAATTGAGAATTAAGAATTATATATTAAAAAAAAAAAAGCAAACTTAATTCATCTCAACTGATATTGAATATGATTTTGTGATACCGGGATCAAAGTTCTTAGACAAACTTAATCCATTTGTCGGCATCTTTACCTTCATGTCTATGTCTGGTCGATCGATGGTATTATGGTCCACTTAAACATAAAGGACTTGTGATAAAATTTAGGACAAGTTAATAGTGATAAGACAATGAATTTTGTAAACTTAGATACTTTCCTTAAAGGACCGTTCAGCTGACGACGACCAAGGATATTGTTGTCCACCTAAATCAAGCAGTGAGATCTATAGACAACCTCTAAGTGGATTGAATTTAGTTGCACTAGAACGTGTTCCCCACTTCCTGATATACCATGGTTATCAAGAACTTCCAAAGAACTCCTTACTTTAGGTGAGTAACAATTATTAAGGAGGAAGTCCGATTTAGAAATGGATGCATATGTTGTGTCCCAGGTCGGATTTATTATAATCACACAGAGGGGACAACATATGGCTAACTAAGATAGAGAGATTGAGAGACAAAATGTTGCATATGTTGTGTCCCAGGTCGGATCTTCCGATCACGCAGAGGGGACAACATATGACTAACAAATGTAGATAGATAAGAAGGTGTCTAGAAATAGAGTTTCATATGTTGCATTCCAGGTAGGATCATCCGATCACGCAGAGGAGACAATATATGACTGACAGAAAGAAACAAGAAAATAATTTCCTACAAACATACTTTATCAGAACCCTAGTCGCCCCATCAGAACCAGAATTAAGGACATAAGTCCGTAGATCAAGGAGAAATTGATCCACCATTCTAGATGCGTATTAATATAGTGTATCCGCAGATTCCCATGTATATCTCTTTTCTCAACCTATCCAAGCATCGTATTGTCAAACTTAATGGAACTATCTAGGTTAAAGTTTGTCAGCTCTCTAAACTTTTCAAGCTCATCTGATCCTATTCAAGTCCATTAAAAGATCCTTCATGTCTACCAGCACATCAAATATATAACACATATAATCCGACTTAGTTACCTTACACAAATTCAGATTATCTGTTATCACATGATTATATCACCTCCCAGTACACAAGACTAACAAAAACAATAATTTTTTTTTATTTTCTAATGTTTTTGGATTTTTGAGTATTTTCTGACAAAAATTAAAACAGTAATAACACTATTTTTTTAATTTTTTGATTTTCTAATTTTTTTTGTTTGGTTTTGTTTATTTCTCCCCCTAAATTTGTGCATGGGTGAGAATGAAAGTAAAATGCGCAAATTTCAACTAACCTAAAACAAAAATTTATCCTCAAAATGAATCATTTTCAAAAAACTCACAAGCACATCGAATCGAGCATTATTAAAAGGCTTGGTGAAGAGATCCGCCGCATTATTAGTAGTGGGGACCTATTCCGTCCTAACGAGCGAATGCTCGTAGCAGTCTCTGATAAAATGAATTTTCATATGAATGTGCTTGGTTTTGGAACGTTGGACAGGATTTTTAGTGATCTGTATAGCAACCTCATTATCACAAAAGATAGGGGTTTATAGATAGTTCAAACCGTAATCCAACAGCTGATGTTGGATCCATATAACTTGAGAACAGCAGGAAGAGGCAGCAACAAATTCCGCTTCTGATGTTGAGGTTGAGACAGTGTGTTGTTTCTTGCACTGCCATGAGACTAGCCGATCACCAAGGAATTGACACCCTCCTGATGTAGATTTCCTGTCAAGATCACAACCTCCATAATTACTGTCAGCAAATGCATATAAATCAAATTCAGAATTTTTCAGGTACCAAAGACCCAATTTTGGGCTGCCTTTGATGTACCGAAAGATTCTTTTGACAGCAATATGATGTGAAAGTTTAGGATTAGCCTGATAACATGCGTGTTGATAAACTGCAAACATGATGTTTGGGTGGCTTACAGTTAGATACATCAACGATCTGATCATTGATCTGTAGAGAGTCTGATCTATGGATTCGCCATCAGTATCTGGATTGAGCAGGGGTCTTTCGGCCATCGGTGTCGATGCAGTTTTGGTACCTTGAAACCCGAACTTCTCAAGTATATCCTCCACATACTTTGCTTGATGGAGCAGGATTCCAGTTGACTTCTGTTGGACCTGAAGCCCCAAAAACATGGTCATTTCCCCTAACGAACTCATCTCAAACCTCTTTTTCATCACGCCTTCGAACTCTTTACATTGTTGTTGACCAGTAGACCCAAAGATAATGCGTTAACATAGATTTGGACTAGGATCTGATCCCCACATGGTTGATGAATAAAGATTGATCAATAGTGCCACGAGAGTCCATGTTCGAGCAAGTGCTTTGTAAGAGTCGCATATCACGCTCGCAGAGCTTGATGTAACCCATACAACGCCTTCTCTAACTTGTAGACATGATTAGGAAACTTCGAATTAACAAACTCAGGGGGTTGGTTAACATAAATTTCTTCCTTCACCTTGCCATACAAGAAAGTTGTCTTAACATCCATCTGACAAACTGTGAAGTTCATGTATGAAGCATATGCAAGGAAGATACAGATAGCCTCCAAGCGACCAACTGGAGCATAAGCCTCAGTGTAGTCAAGACCCTCGATCTGTCTAAACCCGCTAACCACCAATCATGCCTTATTACGCACTATCACTCTGGAATCATCCTGCTTATTGCGGTATACCCAGCGTGTGTCAAGAGACTTTTTGCCCTTAGGTAATTCAACCAGTGTCCAAACTCCAAGTCTTTCAAATTGATTTAGCTCTTTGTGCATAGCATCTACCAAGCTGGGCTCATTCAAAGCCATTTCAACATTATTTGGCTCTATTTGAGAGATAAAGAAAGAATAGAGGCATGTGTTTACATCTCCACTCTTACTTCTAGTTTTAACACCATCACCCAGCTAGCCAATGACATTCTTGATCACATGATCGCATTGCATGCGTGAGGGTATCTGTCACACCCCGCTAAAGCGGAAACGCAAGGTATGAGAGAGATAACGGTTTCATTGCAAAAGATAAAGATACATCACCATAGCAGTATTTAAAGTTTACAACCCATAGCTTCAAAAGAAACAAAATACAAGTTTTTCAAAATAACATTGTTCAAAATATAACTTCATAGTAGCTTCAACACGATGCAGCATGCTCTATGATGATGAATCTTTACATCCACTTACTAATTATTTCCTGAAAAAGCATGTAAAACGAGCGTCAACTATGCAAATAGTTGGTGAGTTCACAAGTTTATCAAATCGAGCGTACAACAAGGCTTTTTGTGAATACAAGTACATTGCTTTAATGATAAACAAGTTGATTTCTATTAATGAATACAAGTTTATTGCTATAACGAGAAACGAGTTTGTATGTGTATGAGCAAACAATGAGTCTCAACCAAACCTATGACTGAAGCCCTATCGATATCTATGCTTATCGTTCCATAGATGAATATGGTATCATGCACTCCAGCGATTCGGGCGAGTGAGGAGTTGTCAATTCCTAATAGCGCTATCCATAATGACCATTGGCTTAAAGAGTTAATGGTTAGAGATAAGGGAAGGGCCTTAGTACGATAAGTTCTCATGTTCCGTGTTGCATAAACATACATAAAGGTACATAGCAACACAATAGCAATCAAGTTTGATAATAAACAATATAAATACATCATGCAAACAATAGTTTTTCTGGACATGCTTTTCCACCCCAAATCATAAAAACCGAAAATAGGGGAGTGCGTGAATACTCACGATGTTTCGTGTAGGCACAAACGGTACTCCGGGATGCACCAACGTCTTACTACCGAGATCCTACGACATCAAACACACACACTAGTGAGTTTCCATGTCGAAATCTAATGCTAATATACTAAACACTACATATAGGGAAATGCCAATTTATGTTTTAATATTGGATTTTATATCAACTGGTTACACTTTTTTTGAAATATTGAATTTTACAAGTCGTGTGATTAATTACAACTTTGGAATATTAATTTTCCAAATTTTTAAGTCTCTATAACAACATAAATTCACGAAAAATAGCATTCGAGGGATAAAAATTCTCAAACTTTTTATTTAACTGATATTACACAATACAAGGCAGGGAAAAATATAAAAATAGATTTTCAAGCTGTTTAATTATATTTTATGATTTATGGGCATTTATTCCAATAAAAATTGAAATAAATAGAAAACAGTTTCCAAAATTACCCAAACTTTTTATTTAATTGTTATTATACATAACTAGGCTCGGAAAAGTATAAAAGATATTTTTCAGTGGGTATTTCTATTTTTCCTTGTTTTATTCCTTTAAATAGTCTTTAATTAAAGAAATAATATTAAACAGTTAAAATAAATCACCATAAATTTTTGTAACATCATTTACAGTATCAATAACATGAGAAAAATATCAAAAGTGGTTTTCATAATGTATAAACTGGTTTTGGGTATCTATGTGTATTTAAGTGTATTTTAGTGCAATTAACATTAGAATATAAGAGAAAAATAGTTTATAGTAGAGAAAAATCCTCAAATTTTTTATGTAACCTCCTTCTTTATAATATGATATCCTGGTAAATGTTCATGAATTTTGGATAATCAGAACTATTTTTCCCATTTTTAGACCATTATAATTACCAAAATTTGGGAAAAATAGCTAGACATGATTAAAAATCTTGAAATTATTTTCTGGAGTCACCCATCACAGGTAAGGTATGCGAAAATTGTTAGATACAATTTTCACATCCTCTAAAGTGGTTTTGTAATTTATCATACCCTAAACAAAAGAAAATTAGAAATCATATGAAACAGTAACAAAAATTGCTGAAATTTGGTGAGGGGTCATGATTCCCCATAACGATCATCCATGAATTTATTTAGGATTTATTGACCTCCGGAAGTGTTTTATATGATTTATGACCTTGGTTTTAGCAATAATTCTAATAAATCAAAGAAATAACAAAAGCTTTTGAAATTTTCCATATTAACTCATGGATGCAAGGGCTTTCAAAAGTAAAAATGTTAAGAATGTATTCGGAAGAGAAATGAGAGTAATGATTCCAAACAATTTAAGAAAAGTTGCATGCAATAATGCATGAAGTGTAAATGTGGCTGAAGTTCATGAATTTGTGTAACCCATTCAGTGAGGTTTTAAACCATGAAATTTCAACCATCATTCACTAGATATGTTAAGTTTCTAAGGTATTTTTCCTCAGATTTATGTTTGGGTTTAAGGCTATTGTTTAAGCAAGATAAAAATAGTGATCACAGAAAAAGATCTGTATGCGCAACCTTTTTCTAAAATCTGCCAAAAATCGGATATTTAATATTTTATAGTGAGACCAGTTGGGTTTGAAAGTTAACTCGTGGAACTAACCAATACAAAAAGAATATATGATTTGGTTAAGACATGACTGAGTTATTGCCGTTCAAAGTCGAACAAAGTAATCTGGCAGATTGCATGTTTGTTTGTGTGCATTATTAAGGTATTTCAACAAGAACATCATGCATGCCTTTGGTAAGATCCGATTTCTAACACATGCATGGAATGAATTAGCATCCAAGATGTACTAGAAATGGTTTAAATTCTTTTGGTCATGCATGAACATAAAAGAAATGGAGAAGAACATGAAATATTAGATTTTGATGTCACATGATCATATGTGCATTTTTTTCACTCCTTGCATGGGTTTGATCCCGGATTTTCACCATTTCAAACACATGAATTGTGTTATGGTGAGAATATACAAACCTCAAAGGGAGAATAAAGATTTCTATCCATGGAAAGGCATAGAATCCGAAAAGTAGAGAAGACTAAGAAGAAAAAGAAGTTTAACCATGAAACTATGGAAGAAGATGTTGTTGTTTACCTTGGTTTTGACCTTGAGAGAAGTAAGAACACTTCAAGGGCTTCAAAGTTTTGAAATTTGGCAAAGAAATGAGATAAATTTCGTGAGTTTAGAGAGAAAGAGGAAGAAAGTGAAGTGTGTGAAGAGAGTGAAGTGAGAAGAGTGAAGAGAGAAAAAGTGGAGTGTGGGTTTGAGTTTAATCATGAGTTTTGGGAAGAGAGTGCATGGGGAGAGGGGAGAATGGCCTGATTTTTGAGTGGATTAGGGCCTTCTCTCTCCTCAATTCAAATTTTATAAAAATCCCTCCTTAATTTTTATAAAAACCCAAATTTTATAAAAGTACTTATTAAGTAATTTTGGATTTATTTAAAATCTTGTTTTTAACAATTAAATTATGATTAATACTTGTAATTTATATTTCTATTTCATTGATTATAATTCATAATTTGATTAATAAAAATTTGACATTAGGAAGTTTATAGCCAAATTTTATAATGTTTTTAAGCTTTAAGATTTATAAATTTGGATTTTTGGCGCTTTAGGGTTTTTGGAATATTGTTTGATATTCAACAACATGTTGAAGTATAATTAGAATGTTTTAATTTATTTTTAGAGTTTTATACCCTATTTCAATTATAACAAAGCTTGAAGCTTTATTCTAATTATAGTATTGGCATTTCCTATTGTAGCTAAGCAACTTACTAGAATTGTAAGTATCAAATATATTAGTCCTAAACCTTAGTTGGATCCTAGTTTATGCAAGATTTTTGACCTAATTTATACTACTAGGTCATGGCATGTTGTGCATGAATGGTTTTTATAAAGATGCATGAGTCCGAGAATGACCTGAATTGACAGTTGTCACAGTATCTCCTGGCTGATGTCATCGGGAGAGACGGGAAGATTGTGAATGTTGATAACTCCATCATTTTATGAATGTTGAACATCAGATGAACCTGTCTCATCAGATGGATCTGCTACAAACTCATTAGCAATTTGTTCAGGAAAGAGTAGTTCCATGAAAGTTAGAATAATAGCGAAAGTATCTCTAGACATAAACTCTCTTTCAACAGGAGTAAGAGGAGTAGCATCAACATCTGGAGAATCATGTTGAATACGAGATTATGGACTAGTAAGTGGAACATATGACCCCCCGTGAGGTATTGAAGAGGATACCGGTGGAGGTCTGTAAACAACTTCTTCGTCTTCATCTTCAGAAGCAATCTTCGATCCAGAGAAAGAGCCAGACGAACTATCTGAAGACACATTGAAGGATTTGAATAACGATGTGTAATCAAATAGCCAATCACGACCCACTCGAGCATCCATTTGATTTTCCTCCAACCAGCGGACGTCAAAAGATTCTACAATCTTTTTCGTCTTTTTATTGTAAACCCTATACGCCGTGTGTGCCACATACCCCACGAAGTAACAATCATCAGCTTTGGCATCAAATTTTGGGTTGGACTCCAGGTGAAGAAGGGTGCAAGGATAGCCAAATACGCGGAAGTGGTTGACAGAAGGCCTATGACCATAAAGAACTTCGTATGGAGTCTTCATTTGGTCTTTGTTGATCGGAACACGATTCTGAGCATAGCAAACAATGTTAATCACCTCAGGCCAAAAGAAAACGGTTAACTTAGATTCAAAAAGCATCATCCTTGTAGCGTCTTTTAGTGTTCGATTTCTCCGCTCAGCCATAGCATTTTGTGGAGGTGTGCGAATAGAGTTGTATTGATGCATAATTCTCTTTTCTACGCAAAATTGATCAAGAATTGAATTCTTGAATTCTGTCCCATTATCAGTGCGAAGCGCCTTCACCTGGTTGTTAGTTTGTTTCTCAATCAACACAATGAACTTCTTTATCATATCGACAACCCCAACTTTGTCGGATAAGAAGAAAACCCATGTAAAATGAGAGAAATCATCGATTACAACGAGACAATACGAGTTTCTGTTGATGCTTAGGACATTTATCGGACCCAATAAGTCCATGTGTAATAATTGGAGCACCTGGCTGATTGAGTTAACCTGGTTCGACAAGTGTGGTTTTCTATGATACTTTCCCTGGGCACATGACACACATTTCTTAAATGTTATAAAGTCTCTGATGGGTAAGCCATGTACCATCTCACTTTTCTCAAGACAATTTAGATTCTTAGCGTTAGCATGTCCGAGTCATTGATGCCACAACATTTCATTTTGTTCTGAGACCTTTGAAAAGAGACAAGTGACTTGTTCTGGAATGTTAATGCTCATATCAATGATATATGCATCGCCATCCCGCTTTGATTTGACAAGGATCCACTCTTCCCAGATGAAAATGTCTGGCTTAAGGATCATACATTATTTATCAGTAAAATGCGTTAAGCACCCTTTGTCGCAAATCTGAGAAACACTCAACAAGCTACACTTTAACTTGGGAGCAAAGTTGACATTCTTGAAACATAGAACTCCATTTGTTATGGTTCCTCTCTGAGTGATCTTTCCACCTTCTCCACCCATACAGGAAACATATCCCCCATTAAAGGATTGAATGTTCCTCAATTGGGAGATGTCTCCTGTCATATGTTACGATCAGCTGCTGTCAACATACCAAGGTCCGACGACATTCCTCCGCAACTGTCCCTGAAAAATGAGTGGGATCATTTAGATTTGGGAACCTAGGTCATTACTTTCCTGGGTTGACCCTTTGCTGACTCAGATGTGTCATTTGAAGCCTTTAAGTTTGAATTATCATTTACTACTTTTTCAGAGGATGACGATGATTGGTTGGGAGTTAATTTGGGCATCCATTGATATTTAGGTTTATTAACAATCACAGGTGGTTTTGAAACATATCTCTTTTCAGTTTGCATTGAGGGTCTGGATTTTCTACTAGAAGTTGTTGAAGACCCAGACCCACTCTTTGACGAAACCGATCTTGGCGGAGCCTTGTTCGATTTTGGCAAACTATTTGTGACTTTGTTATTAAAAAAATGTTTATTATTTTGAAAAACTTCCCTTTTCTTGCGTTGATCATCCTTCAAATCATCATCTTGAGAGCGAGTTCTTGAGGACTTTCTAGTTAAAGACCTTCCTCTAGACTCATTCTCTCTTCTTAGTGACATAATATGTACAAAAGCCCGATTGGAACAACTCCTAGCAATATGACCACCAGTACCACAATTAAAACATATTTGTTTATTGTTATTGAAACTGGTATTGCGTTTTGCAGATTTATTTTCCATAATGACACCCTTACTTTTCCCACAAGAACAAGTGCAAGAACCAGATTGTGCGAGAAGTGAGGGTGCATCAGGTTGTGTGACTTATGGAGTGGGTGTGCTTGTAACAGACTCATCAGAAGAATCAGGATTATCAAACAAATCATGAAATATATCAAAAAAATTCAACCCAACAGGATCCGATGCAGTATCATCAATTTTAACATTAGAAACATTAATGTTTTCATTCAAAACAAAAGCATTAGGTTCAGACACAATTTTATTTTCAAGTCCAGACATAGTTTTATTTTCAGGAACAAATCCTTCAACTTCGTGCTTTGACTGATCTAAGGATTGATAAGCAGGAGAAGTAGAAACATTAGTAGATTCAATATTAATAAATCCTCCTAAAACAAAAACCAGTTGGTTTGCCATAAACCATGAATGGTTCGGTGGCCATCTACTCATCAGTTACCGGGTGATACTGATAATTTTGATTAAAAGGAAGAGGCATTTTGTCATATCCTAAACTCTTTTTCTGGTTATGTTTAAATTGCAAGCAGTTTCAAATTTTCCTTTCAATGTGTCAAGCTCAGCAGTCAATTCAGCAAGTTGTCATTTAAACATAGTCATAATTCTCACATTTGTTGCTATAGTCTTCCTGAAGTTTCCTAAAGTCTTTGGTTTTTGCTTCTAGGTGGGCCTTTAGGGGTTTTTGTCCTTTTCTGAGTTGATAGCCTTCATATTTTAGGTCCTCAACTTCTCTACCTAATGATTTTATTTCCTCACGAAGAATTTTAACATAATCAATGCATGCTTGAGAAAACGAAGATAAACTTACCTCATTGTTATTGGATTCGGAGGTAGAAGATACAATTAGGGAAAACTGCAACTCCATCATCTTTTCTTCTGGATCAGCCTCAGCATTCTGCGCAGGAGCATTATCATTTATTTGGGCCAAGTGAGCATTTTCAGGTCCTGAAATATTCAAATCCTGAATTTGGTCCTCCCAGTCAAATAACTCAGCAACCATTGCAGTCTCACTACTCCCATTGTTCTGTCATTATTCATCCTTCGATCAGGTTTCGGGCACTCACGAGCAAAATGACCTGGCTCGTGACAGTTGAAACAGCACAACTTTTATTTGTTAAACCCTACCTTCTTGTTAGCGTTCATTCCCTAGTTGTTCTTTCTAGTTTTCCTTGCGAACTGCTTCGCCCTGTACACTGCCATAGCTATTTTCCATGTCATATCCATCTCTTCCACATCTTCTAGATGAATTTGATCCAGGTCAGCAAATGATAGCTGAGATGGGAGCTCTCCGACTAAGAGGGCATTGTAACAGTTGATAAGTCCAGTGGTAAGAGCAAGATTCTCATCATTTTCTTTGGACTTCAAGGAAGAAGCCACTACTGATATATTGGAGGAGGGAATTGCATGATGAAAAATAAATGGAGACGCGGATGATGCAGCAGGAAGAGATGTTACTGATGGAGTAGCAAAAGTCTAACTCTGAGGTTGTTGAATAGCAAATGCTTGACCTGAAGAAGAGATGAGTGATGAAAGAGCATTGCTTGAAGAAATCCTGAGATTTGCAGTTGAATAGGAATTCACATGATTAATCTCTCGCTGCTTATCATCATGATCACATGCTTTAATAATCGCCATCATTTCAGCAAGAGTAAGACGATTTAGGTCTTTCGTTATCTTGATAACAGTTACATTCATATCCCATGATTTTGGAAGCCCATTCAGTAGCTTTTTATTTATCTCAGACTTGGTCAAGAAAATCCTAACTATATTCATCTCAGTAGTGAGAGTGGTAAATCGTTGTAGCTGAGCCTCTAGGGTTTCTCCAGGAATATAGTTAAACATGTTGAATTTCTGTCATAGCATATCCTGACAACTTTCTTTCATGTGTTCATTTCCCTCATAGACCTCGATTAGGGCTTCCCACAAAGCTTTTGCTAAAGTATATTCTCTAAAACCCTGAGCTATATCAGGAGACAAAGCCATAGTCAGAGTGGCTAAAGCTCGTTCCTGTTCTTCAACTTTCTCAAAATCTTCATGAGTATAGTTTTCAACTGCTTTATCAACTATTCATCCCGCAACAGTAGTAGTAATTTTGACTGGACCTTTGATAATGCTTTGCCAAATCTTGAAGTCTTTCATATTGACATACTTTTCAATTCGGTATTTCCATTCAGGAAACTCATCTGCAGACATCAATCTGGGAATTCACGTGGTTGTTCCCATAACTGAGTCCAGTTCATGATGATGTGCTTGACTTTGAGAGTCCATTTTAATTAATTTGATTAATTTTAAATCAAAAGGATTAAATACAAGAAAAGTCAAATGATGGTCTGCAGTCAAGGATCTTTACGGTCGTAAATAGAGTTTACGGTCAAACAAGTTCACGGTCAACTGAAGTTTACGGTCAGACGAGTTCATGGTCAACTGATTTTCTTGAGTTCACGATTATTGAGGGTCTTCGGTTTACGGCCATATATAGGAGTTTACGGCCGTAAACACGTGGCTGCAAACTCTTCGAATGCTGACGAAAAACAGTGATTTTGGTAGATTCAATTCCTCCTAGTCACGAGATCACTAAAAGCAATCTCGAATAGTGATGAAGCTTATATCCTATTGCCGAAAACTTGATTGAAAAATGCTTTGACACTGGTTTAGCTCTGATACCAATTGTAAGGTCCTGAAAACGGATCATAGCCAATGATCAAGAAATTAATCAATCAAAGTAACAAGAATTGGAGTAGAAAAAAATTAAATCAAACTTGCACACGTTTATTTATTAAAACGTTTGGTACAACTCGAATATACCTGGCCGTGAACACTTAGACGAAAAACCTGACAAATGACCTAGAAAATCCCTATATATAGGGAACACTGGCCACAAACTGGGTTTACAGTCGTAAACACCAATCTGGGCCGTAAACTGCAAAACACCCCAAAATACACAAAATTGAATCAATGGACCCTATACAATAGAAAGCCTACACCAAACCACAGACTGGACCCTTCAAGATCCTGCAGGAGGAGGTTGTTCCTCGTTTTCGAGCTAAGTTTCCAAAGATGTTTGGGTCTATCAAGACCGCCATGGTTGAGTACTTTGATGAGCGTTATGCTGCTTTATCTAAGACTACTGCTGCTACGGCTACTACAACCGCGACTGTAGGGGTTAGGTTGGGTCGGTTTTTTAGTATCGGGACTTTGACGATACGATGCCCCAGACTTTCGATGGAGTGTAGGACCGGATCATTAACATGAGGTGGCTATCTAATGTGGAGGGATTTTTCTTCACTTGTTCATGTTCATCTGACCAGAAGGTCAGGTGCGCTCTGAACCTTATCAGGACTGGAGAGAATGATTAGTGGAGGCTTGCTACCGGTTCCTATTCTATAGAGCAGAGACCTGCTATGTCTTGGGAGCAGTTATCTGAGATCCTCCGCTCCCGATATGTTCCACTGGTGGAATGAGAGAGGTTGGCCAAGGAGTACTTGGATTTGAGGCAGGGTACTAAGATGGTGACGGAGATCACTAGTGTCGTTCTGGATAATCATGGATTGTTGACCCGTTGAGTCGGAAATGGGTTGCTATGTCTGGTGGGCTCAGATAGATTGTGTTAGAGGAGACTCGTAAATCTTTATTTTCTATCCATCCGGGGGCCACCAAGATGTATCAGGATATGAGATTGGGCTATTGGTGGCTGTGTATGAAGAGGGAGATAGCCTAGTACGTGGAGAGGTGCTTAACTTGTAGGATAGTCAAGGCTGAGAATAAGAGGTTGCATGGAAAGTTGCAGCCTCTGGAGGTTCCCATGTGGAAATGGTAGTAGATTTCAAAGTACTTCGTCACTAAATTGTCGAGGATGGTAAAGGGTTTTGATGTTATTTGAGTCATCGTGGCTCGATTGACCAAGACTGCCCATTTTAAGGCAATTCAGGAGAGTTCTTCAACCAGGAAGTTGGTCGGTCTATATATTCGCGAGATCGTTGCTTGCCATGGGGTTCTAGTCTCCATTGTTTAAGACCATGATGTGCGGTTCACCTTCTATTTTTGGCAGAAGTTCCATGAGGAACTGGGCACGAGGTTGCACTTCAATACAAATTATCATCTGCAGACCGACAGCCAGAGTGCGCAGACGATATAGACCATTGAGGATATGTTGCAAGAATGTGTTATTGATTTTTGGTGGGAATTGGGACTGCTACCTACCTCATGTGGAGTTCTCCTACAACAATAGTTTTCACTCAAACATTGGTGCTCCACCTTTTTTAGCTCTTGTATGGGTGAAGATTTCATACCCCGGTCTGCTGGGGCGAGGTTAGTCACAGGGTTATAGGGTAGACTGAGGTGCTCCTTCAGAATATGGAGATGATCTAGCATATCAGGCTAAGATTGTAGACTGCTCAGAGTCGGTAGAAGAGCCATGCTGGGAGCCGGAGGTTGAGATGCGAGAGCATTATCCAAATTTGTTCTCTAAAGTAGACTTCGAGGATGAAGTCTAGTTCAATTGGGGAAGAGTTGTAACATCTCGAGTTTCAGGTGTTATCAAATCCTTCCTTTTGTTTTATATTGTGTCATTTTGGTCCTTGGATTGTAAAGATAAAGTCCTAAGAAGCCTGGTGGCAAAATGGTAATTTTAGGAGTAGGAGTTGTATAGTGAGCGTACATATAAGTATGTTGGGCGTACTTATGTCTGAGTGAAACCCTAAATTTTAGGGTTTATGGGGTATTTAATCATCTTTATGGATTATTTGGCCTCATCCTTTCACCCTCCAAGCCCTTGAGTCGTTTCTGGCAAACCCTAACCCCATAAGAGAGTGTTTTGAGCTTAAAGTGTGTTCTCTGTGTGCTTAAGTAAGAAGGAGTTGCATCAAGGAGATTAGAAGTTGAAGAAAGCTTGTGGATCTTGGATCACCACCTTCTTGGGAAACTCTAGAAGGTAAAAATTTACTACCTATATGCTTGTTTTCTTGGATGTCATTATGGTAGCTTTATGATATTCTTCTTGTCCCAAAAGTCCCATTGTAATGCATGTTTTGTTTTGGACGTTTTGGGTTGACCTTTCAGTCCCTAAGAAAGGTTCTAAGTCATAAAAATGAGCTCCTTTAGTTAGTTTGGTTCCATGCTTCTTGTAGAATGTCCTAATGGATTAAGACCATCTATTAAGGACTTTTTGAACGTTTAAAGTCTTAAAGTTGGAGACTTTATGACTCTGGGGTGCATTAAGTGCTTAAGCCATTAAGTACTTGTTAGAGCTTTGGGCTCTACGAGGGTACATCCCACGTAGGAGGGAGTACACCCCGCTTACCCGGTCAGAGTCCCCATAATGTAGTCAATGCAAGGTTGCATACGCTAAGCGTGCCTCCGGTGTACACCCCAAGTACTCATGTGGTTCAGTCATTTTCGAGTTAGGGTTAACTCGGTGGGTTTATGAATTTTCACCATTTTACTTTGAGTTAACTAAGTTTGACCATGATTGACCAAGTTTGACTTGTAAGGGCATTTTGGGTATTATTGGGTTTTGATGGAATTGGTCACTTGGTGGTTGTAGGCATTTGAGTTGAGAGCTGAGATTCAGAGTCAGCCCTTATCGGTTACGTGCTACTTGTGAGGTAAGTTTTCCTCACTATACATTTGGGTCGAAGGCACCAAGGCCGACCTATTAGTTTGATAATATGATATTGTGGATATGTTGAGTATGGTATAGATATGCGTGCAAGTTTTGATATGCTATTTTGGTAGATCTGTAGGACTACATGTGATACAATCTGTTTATCTGTATATGATATCATCTATTATAGGTCAACATATTATGTGGGTTGGGTTGAGGTTGTACTGCTCCGTACTGTAGTCAACAATCCCTAGAGCATACCACTTATGAGCTGAGGGCCAGGGAGGGCATACCAGACTCATACCGAGGGCTCATGAGTATTCCAGATATGAGCTGAGGGCTGAGAAGGGCATTCCAGACTTGTACTGAGGGCTTAGTGGTATTCATTCTGAGGACTGGTGAGGTTGGGGAGCAAGCCAAACATAAGATGCGGGCCCAAGGGGCAAACCAGACTTATGTTGTGGGCTTAGGGTAATCTAGTTTGTTATATGGATCCATTGCATGTTGTTACTATAATTGTGCTATTTGTAATGTATGGGTATTTTGGGAGAACTCACTAATCTTTGGGCTTACAATTTTGGATTATGTTTCAGGTACCTTAAAGGGTTGTTAACTTTGAAGCTCATCACTTAACCCGTCGCAAGTTTGAGGTTCTCTTTCCACCTATATGGAAGGAGATGGAAATAATGTTTGTAGATAATATCTGTTAAACTTCTAGTGTCTGTGTACACCCAATGGATAGTGATTTCTTCGATGGATCCTTGAGTTATGAGCTCTTCATCTCCTCACCAATAGATAAGCAGTGGGTCTTTTGCTGAGAATGTTAAATCCTACATGAATTTTTCGAGGTTGTCTACCCCGCTGCATTATTGTTGCCTCCAACTTTTGCATATGATCATCAGGATCTCTTGGGGTTGATCACGCTCATTTGCAGTGTCCTAAGCATTTTTGTCATAAAACTTGGCGTGGAGACTCTGCGATACTTTTTCCAGGTCCCCTTTAGTTGTTTCTCCTCCATTTCCCTTTTTAGTACTGACCAATTGATAGTGTAATGTATCTTACTCTTATGGTATTCACAGTACTGTCCTTTCTCTCCTCTTACTGGTTGTCGGTTAGAGACTGTGTAGACGTCTGGTCATCTACCGTTCCTGTCGTCTCTTTAAAATGGCCTAAAACGTCCTTGTGGGTGTTTCCCACTTCCAAAGATCCTACTGTCGCTAGGAGTTTCCTGGTGGTGTGACGATGGGCTATGGTGCTTTGTGGTTGAGGCGGCCATGGCGTTCAAGTACGCTTGTTTGATTGCTTCTCCCACTTCTTGTCTTAGGTAGCGCTCCACCTTTTCTTTTAGTTCAGCTCGCATTTGAGTTTTCTTCCCCATGAGCTTCTGGGATAATGGTCCCGGGAGGAGGCCCCATATGAAGGCTCCTACTATTAATCCTATGTCATGTCATGGGACGTCTAATGTAGCAATAGTGAACCTGGTGAAGTACTCCCACCAGGGAAAGATACTTAAGATGGCCAAAATTCACCAGGAAAAGATCGAGTGTGAACCACAATCTGCTTGCAACCAATGATCGAGTATGAATCTTCTTTCTACTTGCGTATGTAACATCCTGAAAATTAGGTATATCTCTTTAATCCTTCTTCTTTTCCATGTTATCAAAAGTAGCCTAAAATAGAAAATGGTCACAAGTGGGTACGCTGGGTGTACTAAAGGGTATGTTGGGTGTACCCATGGGCGTGCCTTTGATGCAGACCCAACCCAGTACGCGGGGGCGTACCAAAGTGTACGCGGGGCGTACTGAGCCCAGACTCAAAACCCTAAATGAGACATGAGCACTATAAAAGGAATGTTATGGCCTATATCCCAGCTGTCATTTCCAGAGAGTGAAACCATAAGAGAGCTAAACCTTCATTCTAAACTTGTGTGTGTATTTGAGCTTGAAAGACTCATTGTGTGCTTGTGAAGAAAAAGAGAAGACCTTGAGGAGGAAAGATTGGAGTCCAGGCTTCTAGATCTGAGCTAAACTGAGCGGGGAGCTTCTCATAAAGGTAAAAAGCTTCAAACCTTACCACTCTTCTCTTATGAACATCATATAGGAGCATATTTAGGGTTTAAGTCCCAAAGGTGGAGACTTTTTGAGCAAAGGAACTCCATGGACCTTGATCTACCCTATTTTAGTGTATATTGTGTGATAAATCAATAAAAATCCAATCTTGGATGTTAAGATTAAGTCATGCATGAGATTATGTCACACCCCAAAATCGGAACGGCGGAAACGTTCTAGGGTGGATGACGTCATGTAAAGTATCACAACATATGCAGTATAGTAATCAAAGTACAACAACCATTGCATTAATAGTAATAGTTTTACATGGTTTACATTGCATAGAAAACATCAAGTGATACAAGTAATAATATAGGTGCAGCTTGGTACTAAATTGTCTTCACCAAAAGCTCCTGGGATGTACCTGTCTATTGCTGATGTGAGAATACAAGTTATTTGAAAGTAAGTATCAGCATTTTTACAAATTTTGGCGAGTTCATAAGTATTTAGTGTCATTTTAATTCAAATAACTTTATACAAGTAGTAGTTTTAGAGTACACAATGAATTAGAGTCCTTTCCAGAAAATCCTATATTTTCTAATTTAAAAGCAGTCTTATACCAAGACTGGACGGAGTTATGCTGTAAAAAGTGATTTTTCCCTTAGCACTATCATTATCAAAATAGGGTATTGATTGTAAAGAAAGTAGGAGAATATTAGGGAAAACAACATATGCCTCAGTAGTGAAGACTGCTGACTAAGGCAAAAGAAATCATACACTCTAGGAGAGTATCGAATGAACGACGCACCTGACTAAGTCTAATTAGAGGAGACACAGACCCCAGATAGTATCAAATGAATGACACATCTAGCAAGGTCTAAAACAATGAATATATACCCCAGACAGTATCAAATGAAAGATAAGTCTAGCAATGTCTAAAAACAGTTAATACAGACCCTAGACAGTATCAAATGAAAGATAAGTCTAGCAAGGTCTAAAAACAGTGAATACACTGTTAATTTCCATTACCTTAAGGCCATGAATTATAAGGTAACCCCGAGATACTCGTAACCATACTGATAGACACTAGAGAACTTAACGCCCTGCAAGCGTCGGAAATAATGTGACATTTGTCACCCCTTGGGATTGGTAGGCCGTGGACTGTAGCTAGCAGTCAGGGTGCGGGGGTGTCAATCCCGTATAGATCTATACACATAATGCCCGCTCTCCCTACAAGAAACTCTGGTTACCAACTAGACGACGGAGAAGGTCGTGTCCTGAAGATGCATCTCGAATAGTGAGATCTAGTGTAAAATACTAGACAAGTGATAGAGACTCACAACTGAACTGACCGATGTAAACCTGTATGTCTATGCTTGTATACATAATGTATAACTAATGAACAAACGACCTTCAGACGGATATCCGATCCCACCAGACCACATCTCAACGAAGAAAAGGAAATAGGGCGAACTAGCCTTCCTAAGTCCTTTAAACATTATTTATATAAGTTATACAAGCACAGGCATACATTTAACTAAGTAGAAGCATTTAACGAAGTTTAAGTGTTTAACGAAGTAGAAGTGTTTCACAAAGTATAAGTGTTAACAAGTAGGGGCGTATCATGAAGTAGAAGTGTATCGTAAAGTAGAAGCGTATCGTGAAGTAGAAGCGTATCATGAAGTATAAGTGAATCGTGAAGTAGAAGTGTATCGTGAAGTAGAAGTGTATCGTGAAGTATAAGCGTATCGGGAAGTATAAGTGTATCGTGAAGTATAGGCATTAAAAAAGTAGTAGCATTTAACTAAGTAGGAGCCTTAACTAAGTAGAAGTATAACAAAGCAGTAGTATTTAACAAAGTAGGACTAAAAAAACATGGAAGAAAACTTTGATGAAATCTTTGGAAAACCTTTATACATTAGAAAATCATTCATAAACTAGTTTTGATTGTAACCTAGATAAAGTAGAGAAAACCTTTGTTTAAAATTCTGTTGTAGCAGAGTTTGAAATAAAACATACAACACGAGAGGCAATTTGAGAAAAGCTTTGGACACATAAAGACGTTTTAGAAAACCATTTACAGTATCATACTTGGTAAAATAGTTGGAAGTGTAATAAATCCTTGTGCATGCAGGTTATCAAATACATGTGATTGATATGATAACTGGCATGTTTAACTTGTATCCCCCCTAAAAGCATGTACAAAAATTTAAAGGGTTAATTCAGGGGTATGAACTCACCTGTTGTAAGTGGATCCGACGAAGGTGCCGATTGGGTGCTCGGTGTCAAGTAAAAACTTGAACACACTTAGTGACCTACTAACATATGATGACATACGTTTACATACAATTCGTAAATATAATACTAATTAAACATGTATACGCATCCTAAAGTGCGGAAAACACTTTGGTTAAGTGCTTGGAGTGTCATGGGTAACATTTAAGGATGTGTATGGCTTAGATTGGGAGTTTACTCTTCAAGAGTAAACTATTTATAGAGTTCATGGCCCTAAGACCATGTCCCCATGAGTTTACGGCCATAAACTCATGGTGGAGGTTTTCTAGGATGCTAAATAGCCTTATCTCACTCATAGAATTAGGCTAGGTCCAAATATAATGCATATGAAGGGGTTTAAGCCTCTTAAGGGACCATTTAAAGAGTTCACAGCCATAAACAAGGAGTTTACAGCCGTAAACTCTCACTTGGTCATTTCTTTCATGGATCTAAGCATTAAATGATAGAGTATAAAGTTCTAAGCATTATTCCAAGCCAAATGGGGGTGTTAGAGCATCATTTGGGCACTTAATGGGAGTTTATGGCCCATGGACCAATTCTATGGGGGTTTATAGCCATAAACTCCTATTTCCTTGGTTTAATTGATGTTTAATGTCCTTACTACAATGGAGGTTGCTTCTAGACATTTTCCAAAGCCATAGGAGGTGTTTGAGGGCAGTTCTAACACTTAAATTTGAGTTTACTCCCCATGAAGGGGAGTTTACAGTCCAAGCATGTTCTTGGGCAGTAAACTCAAGTTTACTACCCAAAATTATAGTTCAGGGTGTTCTAAGTCCGAATGTGTACGTCCACAAGTCATATCTAAGCCTTAGGGGCAATTTGGAGGGGTTTTGGGGCTTAAAAACCCCATTTAGGGGTGTTCACACTCCCAGAGTGTTCTTGGGCCGTAAACACATAACGTGGTCCCTATTTGATGTCTTAAACATGAATTTGCATGTTAGTTAAGCTATACAACAAGTTACGGTAGATTGCTTACTCGTTTGGGGCTCGAAACGGATGTTTTTGGCTCGAAAACAAATTGTAGAGAGAGAGAGAGAGATAGAGAGAATGGAGAGAGAGTGAAAAAGTATCAAATGGACTCCACTCACCCATATATAGGGATTTGAGTTGGGGCTCAGTGCAAATCTACCTGATACTGCTGTTAAACGGGACTTTTGGTCGCACCCGATTTAGTGGTGACTTGGTTGAAACTGAAATTTTTCAAAGGAAAATTTTGGGGTGTTTCTAATTTATTTCAACCTTCATAAAGTCATTCAGAATGTCCTAAATAAATTAACCAGTCCAAAAGTTAACGGACAGTTAAATAAAACGAGGCTTATTAACGGAAGAAAGGGTTAAAAATGACGGAATAAATTTCGGGTTGTCACAAATTAGGGCTTAATGGGGAAAGAGGATATGTGTTTGAAATGATTGGTGACCTTTACATCCTTGCAAAGGCTTAAAGGTTTCGACTTTATGGCTTAAGAGATAGTAGAGTGTCTGGATCTGAGATATGTGCTTATGTCTTAATCTATTCAGAACAAGAATCATGAAATATGAAACCGGGACTTACGTTGGGCATAATCCCAGTACGCGCCACGTGGGGGGTCGAGTTCCCCGATTCTGGATGGCCATGGAGTACGCCCTGCGTACAGAGCTGGTACACGCAACGTACCACCCTACAGTTGAGTTTCATTGACTTTTAAGGTTTGGTCAACATGAGGACTTTTGAACCATTAGAGAGGTAAAATGGTCTTTTAGCCTTCTGAAAGAACATGGGAAGGGATTAGTCTAACCTTGAGAGTTGTTATTAATTTGAGATAATTACTTTATGTGATTAGGTGGGGGCTAGGTCATTGTTTCGAGTTTGTGGATATCCAGCACGTAAGTTACTAAACATCATATGAGGTGAGTTTTCTCACTATACATTACCTAGAGTGGTATCTATGTGCAGACCGTAGGGTCTTACGTGTTATGTGCTTACTTGAGATTATGTGCTTTGTGATTTATGTATGCTATGTGATATTAGACCGGACCAGAGGGTAAAACGAGTTACGAGGACAGAGATCCTCAACCAGACCGTACTGGAGGGTCCAACGATTTTGACTGGACCAGAGGGTCCAACGAGCTACGGGACTGGAGGGTCCTGCTGAGACACATTGACCGAAGGGTCTTATCGAGTTATAGCCTCAAGTGGCTTATATGTTGTATGTGGTAATTTGAGGAACTCACTAAGCATTTATGCTTACCGTGTTATGTGATATGTGTTTTAGGTACTAGCGAGGATCGCGGGAAGGCGCCAACATGATCTGTACACACTGATAGAGTATTATGCATTATCTATTTGAGATTCTGGGATATGTTTCTTTGTAGATAACTTTGTTACATTTGATGTTTTGAGTTTACTTTATGAGATATGTTATGTTTTAAAAATGAAAAATTGTTTTGAAAATTTACGACGTTACAAGTTGGTATTAGAGCCTTGGTTTGAGGGATTTGGATGCACCTTCGGGCGTATCTGAACTCAAACTGAGGATTTGAGAAAATATTTCATAAAAGAAACATTTTTTCTAAAAGAGTAAAAGATTTTGAGAAAAGCAGAACGGAGCAGTGTGTACGATTAGCCAGTGCACGAAGGTGATATCCCAAAATACCCGTACATTATGTGTTATGAGATATTATGTGATATGCTATGCATGCTAGAGTAGTCTAGGTATTCATATATAGGACTAGAGTGGTCTGATTTGTGATGCCTTAGCCTACGAGTTTACTACTACTATGAGTTACTTCGAGAGTGGGTAGGTAGCATCGAGGAGCTTATGAGTGGTCTACTAGAGGGTATCGTGTGTTCAGTGAGTTACTAGACATCATACAATGTGAGTTACTAGGTGTGGGCTAGGTCATTGTTTCGAGTTCGGGGATATCGAGCATGTGAGTTACTAGACATCATACAAGGTGAGTTTTCTCTCTATACATTACCTAGAGTGGTATCTATATGCAGACCGGAGGGTCTTACGTGTTATGTACTTGCTTGAGATTATGTGCTTTGTGATTTTTGTATGTTATGTGATATTAGACCGGATCGGAGGGTCCAACGACTTATGAGGCCATAGGGTCCTCAACCGGACCGGACTAGAGGGTCCAACAATTTAGACAAGACCAGAGGGTCCAATGAGCTACGGGACTGGAGGGTCCCGCTGAGACACATTGACCGGAGGGTCTTACTGAGTTATAACCTCGAGTGGCTTATGTGTTGTATTTGGTAATTTGGGTAACTCACTAAGCATTTATGCTTACCATGTTATGTGATATGTGTTTCAGATACCAACGAGGATCGTGGGAAGGCGTCAACATGATCTATGCACAGTGATAGAGTATTATGCATTATGTATTTGAGATTCTGGGATATATTTTTTCTGAGATAACTTTTGATACATTTGATGTTTTGAGTTTACTTTATGAGATATGTTATGTTTTAAAAATGAAAAATTGTTTTGAAAATTTACGACGTTACAACGTAGTTGAATGAAATTCGCCAGGGAAAGATACTTTAGTTGGCCGAAATTGTAAATGCTCCCAGAGCACAGCATTTTGAACCACGTTCCTACGTTGTCGTCTAAGGTTATCGGGAAATATGTACACCAGAATTGCTTGTCCACCTTTAATAAAGCCATTGTCCATTCGTATTTGTCGATGTGACTATCTGGATCTATGGTTCCATTGTAGGTCTTAAGGTTTGGTAGCTTTGCTGTATTTAGGATTTCATAGTCTAAAAGTTCCTTAGCGAACGGCGATGCCACACTTCTCGACAAACAATCTTGATTTGGGATCGAGAAGGCGCCTTAGGGATTAAACTGGTAAGCAGTGAGGTAAGGTTGTACCAGCTTTTTGTTGTATGCTGTGAGGTGCCCTGGTGTTGGGATATAAATGGTTTGTTGTTGGAATGGGAAAATTGGTAGTTGGATTGTTAGGAGTGGCGGGTTTGGTGCTAACAGGTGGTTCGATGTGAACGACGACTGTTGTGGGATTATCATGGTGAATGGTATGCTTGTCATCGATGGAGGTATTTGGAAAGTCGGTGTTTGTTCTCGTGTCGTCTGCTTTAGAGGTGGTGCTTGTGAAAAAGCAAGCATGTCAATAGCGCTATCCACCATTGGTGGTGTTGTGCTACTTGAAACCATTATTAGTTATTGGCTTTGTGTGGAGGCATTTTGCGTCAACGGGGTGGCGGAGGGCATCGACCCTTCAGTGATCGACCTCCATAATTCGCTCATCAGAGCGGTGGTTATTGTCGAGCCACCTTGTTGTGCTGCTTCACCAAAAACCGTTATTGGCTGCTGAGGTGTGAAGGTGGGAGTGGCAGTTTGTTCCATCGACATCATGGATCTGATAGGGCTCGTCAGTGTTCCATTAGCTCCACCAGTTATGCCGGATGCCATCTTTAGGTGCTGTGAGGTGTGATTTTTCACACATCGGATGACGCCAAATGATGTGACCTCGTCTCCAAACGACACTCTTTGTTGATTCTGATTACTCCGGTGAACCTGCAAGGTAACAACAGGGAGGAACTGTAAGCCGTTCTTCGGGAGGGAGTCTCGGAAAAACGCTCAGACGATCAACTCAGTGGATAGACTTGAATGGTTTTGGTATTAACTGGGAGAGAGCGACTTACCTTTATGGGCACTAAGGAGACCTTTTATACTAAGGCCTCCTGCCAGTCCGTACGAGACAAGGGCGTCAGACCCGACAGGATCAGATGTGCTAATTGGGTAATCATGCTCCTCGTTCTATCAAAACTAACGATTGGTTCAGGTGGTAACGCGTTGAGCATCCCCATTGTTGTCTAGAGCTTTAATGCTTTGTCTCGGAGTAGAAGGCGCACCTAGCAGGGTCGGGCCTTATCCGCGAGCGCCCTGCGCTTATGGGCACCCACAGGCGCTAGTTTCCGTCGGACTTGCTATATTAGGTAGGGGTCTGCTTTGGGGAGTATTTTGGGGCGTCTGAGTGCAACACTTGACCTATGTTGGGGGCACTTCATCAGCAACATTGCTTAATATATGGCATTTGAGTTGCTTTACTAATCATAGTTGTTTAAATGAAGCAGAATATATATATATATATTCCAGAAGAAAATTATCATATTAAAATCTTAATATGTTTATTTTTTTATTTCATTATATTTTCAATTCTAATACCGTTAGAGAGACGGGTGTGGGCAATGGGGCTTCCCATTATAGGTGACATGACACCTAATAACGGCGCCATAACGGGTGGAACAACGCCCCGGCTTGCCATTATTAAATGTTATGTTACCAAATGTTATCACGACAACGGACCATAACACATATAATTGACGCAAACGGTCATAATTTCGACCGTGTCTTTTTTCAAACGGTAACTAATTAAAAAAAGAAAAAAATTTACAGTATAAATACATACAACTTATATCATTTTTAAATACAAAAAACATAAATTTCTCTCAATATTTCAATATTTCAACTACATAATTCTTTCAATATTTAAAAACCAAAATGTGAATCGTCTTGATCTGGCTCATCTGTATAACGATGATAACGACGAAGACGATTTGTACGTGACTATGATGTATCGATATTATACACACAACCGACTACATCCAGATCCAACTCCACTACTCACGCGACGTGCGGCATTAAATAGAGATCGTGAGGAATGGCACATACAGCTAGTTAACGATTACTTTGCTGAAAATTGTGTCTACCAGCCAAACGATTTCAAAAGAAGATTCCGTTTGCGAAAAAATGTCTTTGAAATGATAGTCAACGCTATAGAAGCAAGGTATTGTTTGTTTCAAGTTTTATAATTTACAAAATATCACTTTTATATCAAATAAATACAATTTTTACATGTTTAATATTTATTTAGGTATTGTTTGTTTCAATTTTTATAATTTATAAAATGTCACTTTTAGATAAATAAATACAATTTTTACAAGTTTAGTATTTATTTAGGTATTGTTTGTTTCAATTTTTATAATTTATAAATGTCACTTTTAGATAAAATAAATACAATTTTTACATGCTTAATATTTATTTAAGTATGAATTTTTCCAAATGATATATGATGCTAGAGGCAAACGAGGCTTCATAGGGTTGCAAAAATGTATTGCTACAATAAAACTTATGGCAATGAGAGAGTCGCTCGATTCTGTTGAGGATTATATGAGAATATCTGAGAGGACCACACGAGAAAGTTTGTATGTATTGGCAAGAGGTGTTATTGAAACCTTCGGTGACCAATAATTGCACAAACCTTCGTTGCATGATATGCAACAACTATATGTGGCGCATAAAGAAATACATGGTTTTCCGAGTATGCTTGGAAGCATTGACTGCACACACTGGAAATGGAGAAATTACCCTGTGGCATGGAAAGACCAGTATTCGAGCGGTCATCATGGAGCGCCTTTGTTGGTCTTAGAGGCTATTGCTTCACAAGATTTATGGATTTGGCATGCTTTTTTCGTGGTTACGGGTTCTAACAACGACATCAATGTTCTCGATCAATCATCAATATTTGACGATGTTTTGTTAGGAAAAGCCCCGGATACTCCGTTCACAGTGAATGGAAACGAATATAAGTTTGGGTATTATCTTACAGGCGGAATATATCCACAATATTCCACATTTGTGAACGCGTTTCGATACCCAATAGATCCAATGGACAAATATTTCAAGAGATGACAACAAGGAGCACGTAAGGACGTTGAATGTGCTTTTGGGGTTTTGAAATCAACATGGCACATAGTTGAACATGCAGCAAGACCTTATGAGTTAGATACTCTATGATATATCTTGTATGCATGTATCATAATGCATAACATGGTTGTCGAAGATAAAGGATGCAATATTGCAACGTATTCGCCTACCGAGCCAAGACATGTGCAATTTGAACCAGGGACATCGTGAAGACTTGGTGGGTTACATCTTTGTTGGTCACGAAAACGAAGATGAATATTTTCAGGCCAAAAAATGTTTTTTTTTTTTTTTTTTTTTTTTTTTTTTTTTTTTTTTTTTTTTTTTGCTTTTTAGGTTTTTAAATGTTTTTGTGTTTTGTTGTAATTTTTTTAATGTTGTTTTTAATTTAAGTTTTATTAAAATTTTATTTTTACTTTTCAAATATAAATAAATAAATAAAAACAAATTCGAAATATAGAAAAAAAAAACTTAAAAAAATAGAAAATAAAATACAAAATAATTTGTGTTATCACATGTTATTAGATGTTGTTTATCTCCATCTTGGGTGTTATAACACTCATGTATAAATAGGTTGCTGACATGATACTTTTTGGGTGTGATAACATATAATAACATGTTGTCCACACCTAATAGTCTATCGTCTATGCTCATACGGACGTCTCCGAAGTTTAAAAAAAAACAAAGCAACACCAACTTTAGATGACGATTTTAATAACCTTGACTGTTAGAGCAACATTTAAACAAGAGATTAACACGCAACAAATACGTTACTTCTTTTATAATCCATTAAACTGAGAATGATAATATTTTATATAAGACGAATATCTGCTTTCCTTATTTTTCTATTTATTAATTGCCAACAAGATTAAATTAGTTATGGGGGGAACAAAGCGACAAAGGCATCGAAGATAAGGTTTGGGCACACCCACTTCCCATTGCCCGCTGCCCGCTGCCCTTCAGTAGCAAACAAAATTCTCGAAATTCATGGCGACAGGGTCAAAGCAGTCATAACCAAAAAAAAATAAAAAAATGTTCCTCGTCATCCATTACCTGTTCACTTTCGCCCTCAATTATCTGACACTTCAACCAACCTTCTCACGTGAACCCCATAACCTTTCTCTTTCCAAAAACATCCCCACACCCCATCTTCACATATTATAATATACATAAGTACATCTATATATATAAATATCATATGTTTGAATCGAAAGAGGGTTCATTGTTTTCGATGTATACTAATAGAGGAAGGCCATTGACCTTCATATGTTAGTTAAGAACGTTATTAGTATAATTTTTCAATAATATTACTAGATTGTAATCAAATGAGACTATATAAACCTTCATGAAATATTAATAGGGCACTTGGTTCGTCAATAACATTAGATAAAATCACGTTACGGATTTAATCTAAGTAAAATCTGAAAGAAACTTTAGCCTATTTTTAATAATAAAAAAAAAAAACAGATACAGCCGAATACTTTTTTTAATTATTATATTTGACCAATGATATCAAGTTGTGTATATTATTCACCAGTACAAAAATCAATACTGGCCACTAAAAAAAAAAATGTAACCATATGTCCTTAGCATCACGTTATTTTTTCAGCTAAAATGTGACGAACTGTCCTGTGTAAGTATCATACGGCCACATTGAAATTTAATGGCCCTAGGAATCAGCAAAGTATGACTGTATAGTAAAAGTGTGATTAAAGGATATCAATATTTTTTGCTGTAATGAAGTATTTTGCCCGTTAAGTGTGGCTATAAATTCTTTCTAGACACTTTTTTTTGGTAGTGATTATTTTTCATCCAACAGCCAAATGAAATTATATTTTGTAACATTTTTTATTATTATTTAGTAATAGAAAGAACTGTTATTGAGTTTTTTGTGACACCAAATTAGGAAAAATGTGGCAAGAGTATTGTTGTAATTAAGCATTTTGTCCAATAGTGTGGTCATAAACGATTTATAAACACACAATTGTTTTTTTATTATGACTATTGTTCATACAACGACCACATGAGTTTATTGTTAGTGTTGTCGTAACTATTATTTATTCACATAAATTATTGTTTATTGGAATTTTAGTCACATCGATTTAAGAAAAACGTGGCAAAAATGTTATTATAATCAAGCATCATGTCGAATAAGTGTCGCTATAAACAATACCTTGATACACATGTATTTTTTATTATGACTATTGTTCTGTAACGTCTCAAAAATTCATAACAAAAAAATTCATTTGTAGATTAGATTAAACCACCAACCATTCATTGTTTACAGAAAACCATAACGTGAAAATAAGAGTATAACGTCAATTATCTAGAATACATGAGAGTCAACAAGCGGAAATCATGGGTGCATGCGATACGATCAACCCGATCCATTCCCCTTGGAAGCAGAAGTACCTAAAACATGTTAAACACAAACTGTAAGCAAAAAGCTTAGCGAGTTCCCTAAAATACATTATACCATACATATCATGCATACATACATAAATTAGGTCCCGCCTATCATCGAGCCCGCCCGATATACATACATACATAGACAACACATGCAAGAGTCATAAAGACAACTAGCATACTATAACATAATCCAATGGGTCAGTATTGGTGCCCGCAAGTACTGTGAGGAGACTCACCTCAATCTGCTGAAATGATAGTTCATATAAGACCCTTTCCCGAATAGCTTCCCATTTGGGTGTGGGTGTCATATTTCAGATGATCTGGGTGTTCGGTTTGTGTTTTGAAACCAATGGGTATTTCGGTAAAGTGTCAGTTCAGGCATTTATAGGAATTGGATCTTTATTCGACAAATTCTAAGGTGTGAATGAGTGGATAGAAGTGTAGATCCTTTCATTACCTCTTCATGGATATAAGGATCATCGAGATCAGGCTTAAAATGAAGAAGTTATGGCATCTGGAAGAAATTAGGGTTTAAGGAAAAACCCTAGTACGCAGGGTGTACATAGGTAGTATGTCATGCGTACTAGTGTAAGATTCATTACGTGAGGCGTAATATGGTGTACACTTTGCATATTGTAAAGGGTTGAACGGGAATGTGAGGCCTCAGATGCTGGGCGTACGAAGAGTACACGGGGCGTACGAAGGGATTTAAGAAACCCTTATTTTAGGTGTTTAACATTATATAAACTCATTTATGTCTCATGAAACCCTTATTTCTCCGCCTCCTCTGACCTTTTAGCCTCATATTCGAAACCCTAAGCCTTTCCTTTGTATTTTGCTCTTATTGTATCCGTTTTGGTATGTTTTTATCCATATTCACGAAGTAGAAGCTTGGTGTAAGGTGGTGGATCAAGGAAGTGCTTGTGATCTTGATTATTCACTTTATTTCCAGCTTGTTTAAGGTAAAAAGATGTGAACTTGCTCTCTAATGGCTTAGATATATTATATATGAGTTTTGGTCCCTTTTTAGCCCTATGAATGAGATCTAGTGGTTTGATACCACTACAGGAGCTATGAGTTGACACTCTTGCTGTTTCTAAGGTTCTAGATTCATAAAGTTGTTACCTTTAGGGTTTAGAATCCCACATGCATGATATTGTGTCAATTTGGTGAAAGTATAATGATATATCTTGAAGTTGGGTACTTTTGGTGCACGCAAAGTCACCAAGTAAGTGACTTTATGGTTGTAGACACTTATCAGGATTCAGATATGTGGTTTGGACTTCTAGTCTTAAGCACTAAGAGCTAAATGAAGAGTTTAGCGTAATATAATAGTACACCGGGCGTACCAGTCTTTACACGCAATGTAAAAGACAAATAGCATGTACGCTTAGCATACAACTGAGTAAGCCCCGTATACTCAGTCAGATGCGTTGTTTACTTCAGATTTCGAGTATAGGCTTTCATGTGGGCTTGGGTGTGTTAGTTCTTCGTGGGCCATCTGAGTGCAAGTGTTTTAGACTAGAAATAATGGTTGGGCTTAGGGATAAGGCCCATGTAAAGGGGTTTGGGGCCAATTTGGAAAATTTGGCCTTAGTTGATTAATTAGCTTTTGGGCCTTTTAGATTGCGAGTTTGGGCGTTTCATTTGGACCAAGTTATGAAGAGGGTAAAATAGGTATTTTATGCTAGTTTGGACACTTAGTGTGGGTCGGATCTGATTATTGATGAATGATTAACTTATGATTGATAGTGCGGGGATTCTTGCGTGCCAACAGCCAGAGATGCTTTCTATGAGATTTGGCATTGCAAGGTGAGTTTCCTCACTATGTTTAGTGCGTTAAAGGCTCCAATGTCGGCCCATGATTATGCTATATTAGAATGCTAGTTTTCTGCGTGACTCTTGCATATGTTATGTACTTGTACCCTTACCGGGCGGGGTCCGATGTTGGGTAGGGTCTGATGACCATGTTGTATTCTATTTATATTTGTGATTATTGCATGTGTATGTGTTTATTTGTTATATGTATTATGTATGTTGGGCGGGGCCCGAATTGTATACCGGGTAGGGCGTGATGCCGCGTGGGGCCCATTATATGTTTATTATGTATTGTATGTGGTATTTTAGGGAACTCACTAAGCTTTGTGCTTACAGTTTTCAATTTATGTTTTAGGTACTTCTGCTTCTAGAGGGAAGAGCTCGGGATGACTGCACCGCACAAACCGTGTAGTTCAGCTTTTGTGATTTACTATGATTAATATGATTTGTGATTCACTTATTTTCAATTGGATTGTATTGATAATGTTTTTTGAATACTTTTTTTGTTTAAATTAAACATGAAATTTTGGGTCATATTATTGGGATGTTGCAAGTTGGTATTAGAGCCTTGGTTTGAGGGATTCGGACATACTCTCGGGTGTGTCTGAATTCAAATTGAGGATTTAGTAAATATTTTCAAAAAAAAAATATTTTTAAGAAAAGAGTTATTTTTTTTTTATAAAATAAGAAAGGGTGTGGTGCGCGAAATCACCCGAAATCAAGTAAGTTTTTCCCAGATTACCTATACATGTTATCTAATATGATTTGATTTATCAATTTGTGAATCGCATACTACTTAGGGCTAAGAATCTGCTCAGTTTTTCATGGTAGAATGCTAGGAGACATGCCTTCTATGCCTATTGTATGATCTAGTATATTTTCATGCTAGTTCTCATCAGTCAGTAGTAGATTGGCCTGATATGTGATGCCTTGTAGCTTAGAAAGCAGGGAATGCTAGATTGGGTATAATTTGTTTGTGTAAGGCAATCAATAGCAGGAGTGGGAGTTCTTAGTATGAGTTATTATCTGTGAGATTGGATGCTCGTGGTTATTCTATAGATTGGGATGTTACTACATGAATGATGCTTGCTTTGTTCTTTGTGGAACTCTTAAGTAATGTGAGTTAGCTACTAAGTGAATATGTTAAGTCACATGTGGCAAAGGTTGGATAATCTCAGATTGACGGATTTGACTCTATTACACAGCTCTCGTGTGAGTCTAACAATTTTAGGGATAAGTCTTTTACTTGAAGGATTATATGAGCTTTGTTAGATGTGATTGTATTCATGAGGTGGGTAACTAACATTACGGGGAGTTCTTTAGTAGCTGATTGAAGGGTGAGGTCAGAAACCTAGGAAAGCCTAGGAAGTGCTTCAGTGGGTTGGTCGCGCTGTGTAGCCAGTATTTGGGTATCAGTTTGAGATAGTGAATTAGAGGATTTGGGATGATTCCTGAGGAAAGTATAGATAAGTGTGGAAGGTAGAATTGGGCCCGTACTACAGAAAGCACACGATCCATACTCGAATAAATGGGAGTCTTGGAGAATTTAGGAAGCATGTGGGATGAGAGTTCATGATTATATTCTAATTATGTGTATGATTTATTTTCAGATTGGTGATGAGCATCCACGAGGAAGGTTCAAGGCTTGTATCATGTAACAACCCATTATTTTTCTAGTTAATAAAAGTCAAATCATTATAAATAACATTTGAGGTGTTGTTCATTTCGTTAAATTCATAAGGGTTAAACATGATTTAAACTATATAAATGATGTTTTTATACAAGTATTTGGAATAAAATACACTTAAAAATCAAAGTTTTTCCTTTTGAAACCGAGAACCTCGGACCGAAAACCTACCCCACCGAAATCAGATCTCGGACAGCAAACCCTTTTTGGCCGAGAACTGCTTTCCGACCGAGAACCCCACCGATATATAGTTTTACTCGAAAAGTAAGTCATTTTCTCACTTCTTCGCTAGAAAACACTCCCATTTTCTCTTAAGTATCATCCAAGAACATTCATACCTTCAAGAAAAATCCTTCAAATCTTCATAATTTTCACCAAGAACACCAAGAACACTAAGAACACCAAGAATAATCTTCAAATCTTTAAGCTGGCCGAAAACTCCCTGGATCGAAAACTCATTCAGGACCGAGAACACCTTAAAACCGAGAACCTGGTCCTCGGTTGAGGACTTAGGACCGATATCAAGGCTTTCAGTGAAGACTTAAACGAAAACCCTCCTCAACACTTCAATACAATTTTCGGTAATTCTTCCAAGAAAACCCTTACATAAATAAAGTGTTGTCTAAAACTTTAATTTATTATTTCACTAATTTAAATAAGATTACGTGTTTAAATAATATTAGGATACCGTTCCTTCCACATATGCTAGCCCAAGGGTCATCTCTTCAATCATGCTATCCAAACACGAACATGTAACAGAGGTAAGTTCAAACCCCTACATATTCACTGTTTTCAATGTTTTTAGGGTGAGGGGGATACAATTAAAACACAAGGATTCTTGTGTTAATATTCAAACGATTTCAAAACCATTTTATAAAAAGCTATGTATATATATATATATATATATATATATATATATATATATATATATATATATATATATATATATATATATATATAGACCATTTTGTAACATGTCGAGCAAAAGGGGTGTTTATCACAAGTTTTCTGACTACAAATGTTTACATACAATTAAATTGCAAAGGTTTTCAGTACATTAAAGTTAAACTATAACTGGTATAGCTTATGAAAAACTACTCTAATACATTGATTCAAGGATACACTACTAAATAATTATTTAGGTATAATTATTTTACATTACAAAGTACATTACTACAAGAAAATACATGCAGTTTCAAGTACAAGAGAACACTACTAGACTACACGTAAACTAGTGAATACAGGGTTGTGAGGCACTACTTCAGTTGTACCCATCAGGGTACAGGTCTAAGTCGTATATAATATAACCAGAGTCTCCTAGAGGGAGAACGTGACTTTGTGTATAGATCTATATGGGATTGACAACCCTGCAGCTAAATTGTTAGCTACAGTTAGGCCGATAGAATTGGGGTAACAAACGTCTTAACATTCTGAAGCCTGAAGAAAATCGTAGAGGCCACTAGTCAGTTTAGCACGGTTATACGAAACTCACAATAGTATTAACTAAAACATTTGTGTACAGGATTAGCATTTCTTCAATGGTTTTATTTTAATCAATGAAACTACGGTACACTACTATTAATTACAAATGGTGGTATCTAGGATTTCATACAAACAATACACTACTATAAATTAAAGTTTGTGGTATCCACGCGTTTAATAAAAATAGTACACTACTATACATTACAGTTGGTGAAATCCAGGTTTTTATACAAAGGTTTCATAACAAACACCACTACGATACACTATTTTCATAGTATAGAGTACACTAGTACTATATACAGTTTAGGGAATAACATACATGATATGGTTTTATTAATTAAGAAGACTACACACACTATTGTATAGTACAAAAATACCATACACTTTGGACTTAAGACATAAGTTTACATTACGCACACTACAGAAAATACTGGATTTTCTGTAGAAACATACTATCCTTTTCAAAGTACAGAGACAAGTTTTCCATCACTAAAACATAATTATGAACTCACCAACTTAAATGTTGATACAATTTCAAAACCTCTTGTATTCTCAGGGAACCGGTAGACAGGTACACTCGTAGGTTTTGAGAAGATGGAGCTTTTAGAGTCGCATCTTTTATACTTTTGATGTCATACAAACTATGTATCGAACAGATGTAAATACTTAAGTTTATCAATGTAATGGTTGTGTTTGCTTTGATTCCTATTATACAATTGTTGTGATACTTTACATGACGCCCTCCGCCCCCGAACATTTCCATCGTTCCGGTTTGGGGGTGTAACATATTGTTATCAGAGCATTGTTTATAGTGAACTAAGTATATCAAACCTTACAGGATATACATCTATAAACACTATAGGGCCGAAGCGCTTTGAGCTAAAAGTATACTTATTAAGTATAAGTATTTTATAAGAGGTATACGAACATTACATAGATACCAGAAATAGTATGACAAGAAGAACTAAACAAAAGTATTTAGATGTTGGATCCTACAGTTAAACCTGGATAGTTATGTAATCATATTTGGGATAAATATAGCCCGATCAACTATATTTATTTGAGATACGAACAACATGTGTTTGGGAGTGATTGTAGTGTTGTCACAAGTCTAAAAATTAACAAACTCTATACAAAGGAAACACTAGCACTGAACGTACAGTTAAAATACTATAAGAGTATTTTATAGCACTACAATACTAGAGCCAAACACGTAAAAACAAAGAGCCCTTGCTGATAGATCTATAATTGTTTATTTTAAACATATAAGTTATATATAATTTATGTAAACTATGTGATGATAGGGGGATCAGACACAAATCACATCGTACAAATTCATTTCAAGTGTTGCTATATATTTCATGGCAATTGTTTACTTGTATTTGTAGAATTCCACTATAAATCGCCTAATAGAACACTATAAGTGTTAGGATAAGATATACCTTGTTCAATATCACCTGAATCGTGACCCCTATAGAGGACTTATCATCATTTTTCTCTTAAATAATTATAGAGAAAGATACCTCCAAAGAAGTCCAACAGAAAGAATAACAACCCACCATTGAATCCACCACCATGACCTCCTTAGTATGATCTTATTGTATTCCAAGTAGTAGTAACAGCCATTGTGGCTGTCGCTATGTCACAAATCAATGCAAGTGGCACTAGAGGGGTGGGTAGTGGTGCCAACCCATCTAACCTCAGAGATAGTCATGGACATCATAAGGAGTGTTCATACAAGGACTTCACCAACGCCAAACCTTGATCCTTCGATGGCACTAGAGGTGTCATCGTTGGTTCGAGAAGACTGAATCAATATTCAAAATCTGTGTGTGCCCTGAGTCTAGCAAGGTGAAATTTTTTGAATGCACGTTCACAGACAGAGCTCTTACTTGGTGGAACAGCCAAGTCAAGTCCCTGACTCTCCGATAGCAATGCTATGAGTTGGGATGATTTGAAAGAACTAATGTTAGTAGAATACTGCCCAAGGGGCGAGATGCAAAAACTAGAGTAGGAACTCTGGAATTTGAAGATGAAGGGCTCCGATATCGCTGCTTACACCGCTAGGTTGAGTGACCTGGCTCTTTTGTGTACCGGGATGGTCACCCTGGAGAGTAAGAAGGTGGGAAAGATACATATGGGGATTGACTCTCCCGACTCAACTGAATGTTCCATCTTCCAATCCACTTACTTTTGACAGTGCTAAGCATATGGCACAGACACTGATAGATCACGTAGATCACCAAGACTCCGTAACAGCCATTCCTGATCAACCCAAATAGAGTTGCGATAAAAAGACATTTCGAACAAAAAAAGAGCCAATATTTGTAGGAGTCCTCAAAGAAACAACAAACAGTGGCAGTTCATGTTGCTACCATCCATGTTGTTGTTCCAACTACTCCAACCCCTCCCAGCCGTTATGCTAGAAATCTCCCGCTATGTAACAAATGCAACTTCCACGACCACAGACTTTGTTGTGAAATGCAGTACACTAACTGCAACAAGAAGGAGCATACAACCCACTTCTACAAGACACCTGCGCAACCTAATGCTCAAACCCCCAAAGTTGGAGTAGGTCAGTCCTGTTATGGGTGTGGTGAAACCGGACATTTCAAGAGGGATTTTCCCAAAGCACGAAATTTTGGTAACATATAAAGAGTGTTAGCTCTAGGCCAAGAGGAGGTAGTAGCAGATCCTATCGTACTCACGGGTACATTCATCCTTGACAACTCTTATGCATGCATTCTCTTTGATAGTGGTGCGGAGAGGAGTTTTGTTAGTAATAAATTCAAACACTTTCTCAAACATAAACCCCAATCACTAAACGAAACATTCACTGTTGAGATGGCTAACGGGAAGAAAGAGAGCACTAACAACATATTCATAGGTTGTACTCTTACTCTAAACGACTATTCCTTTCCAATTGACCTTATGCTGGTCTCCATAAAAAGCTTCGATGTCATCATTCACATAGATTTGCTAAGTCCTCGTCGTGCTGACATCCTTTGTTACGAAAAAGCCATTCGCCATAATCTGCCAAATGGCGAAGCCCTCGTTATCTACGACGAGAAACTCAGCACGAACCTTCGCATCATTTCGTGCACCAAAACACATATTATTTGCGAAAGGAGTGTCACGCATTCCTAGCTCATGTAGTTAACGAAAAAAAGAAGGTAAAGACCTCGAGAGCATCCCCATAGTCTGCAACTTTCCTGATATCTTCCCTGAATATCTTCCAAGAGTTCCTCCAGAACGCCAAGTCGAGTTCCAAATCGACTTGATTCCTGGAGCTGCCCCCGTAGCCAAAACCCCGTATCGTCTAGCACCATCAGAAATGCAAGATTTATCCAATCAACTAAACGAATTGCTCAGTAAAGAATTCATTAGACCATGCTTCTTACCTTGGGGAGCACCGAGTTTATTCGTGAAAAAAAGGATAGATTTTTTTGAATGTTCATAGATTACTACGAACTGAACAAACTTACCATTATGAACTGCTACCCTCTACCCATAATAGACGATCTGTTCGAACAACTTCAAGTAGCAAGCTACTTTACTAAGATCAACCTAAGATCAGGGTACCATCAATTATGATTCCAGGAGAGTGACATTCCCAAAACAACATTCCGAACTCATTATGGGCACTACGAGTTGGTAGTGATGCCCTTTGATCTGAAAAATGCACCCGCTGTGTTCATGGACTTAATGAATCGGATGTGCCTTCCTTTTCTAGAAAAATTCATGATAGTATTCATAGACAATGTACTTATCTATTCATGAAGCAAGGAAGAACCTACGCAGCACTTGAGACGAGTTCTAGAAACACTAAGGGCAGAGAAGTTACACACGAAATTCTCAAAGTGAGAGTTTTGGGTTAGGAAGGTAACTTTCCTTGGTCATGTGGTTAGCGATGAAGGCATACACGTGGACCCTTCTAAAATAAATGCAATCGAGAATTGGTCAGCACCAAGAACGCCCACAGAAATCCGCCAAATCTTGGGTCTTGCTGGCTATTACCGCCGATTCATACAAAACTTCTCCAGAATCACTAAACCGCTTACTACTCTGACTTAGAAGTGTGTAACTTTTAGATGGAGAGAAAAACAGACACTGCATTCCAGATACTGAAGCGAGCCATGTGCAGCGCACCTATCTTGTCTTTTCCAGAAGGGACAGAGGATTTTCGTTATATACTGCGATGCATCCAATCAATGGCTATGTTGTGTGCTTATGCAACGAGGAAAGATTATTGCATATGCCTCGAGACAGCTTAAGGCACACGAAGTCAACTACACCACTCACGATATTGAGTTAGGAGTTGTAGTCTTTGCACTAAAAATCTGGAGACATTACCTTTACGGTACCAAGTGCACCATCTTCACCGATCACAAAAGCCTTCAACACATCTTTCATCAGAAAGAACTTAACATGAGACAACAAGGATGGCTAGAACTACTCAATGATTACGAATTCAAAATTTTCTATTAACCCGAAAAAGCCAATGTAGTAGCAGATGCCCTTAGTCGAAAGGAGTACTCAGGTCGTAGAGTGAAGGCACTAACCATGACAATCCATTCCCATCCGTCCACACAAATCAAAGAGGATCAGCTGAAAGCCTTAAAACCAGAAAATGTGGCCAGTGAAGCCTTAAGAGGAATGAAGAAAAACTTTAAGATCAAGGGAGACGGAATTCGTTATTTCATGAATCAGATTTCGACCCTAAAGTTTGGTGGTTTTAGGGATGTAGTCATGAATAAAGCACATAAGACTCAATACTCCGTTCACCCATGTTCAGACAAGATGTATCTGGATCTCAAGAAACTCTATTGGTGGCCAAATATGAAAGCTGAGATTGCTACCTACGTGGGAAAGTGCCTAAATTGTGCCAAAGTAAAGGCAGAATATAAAAATCCCTTAGGATTACTTCAACAGCTAGAGATACCTGAATGGAAGCTGGAGCGAATTACAATGAATTTCATTACCAAGTTACCCAAGACAACGGGTGGTCATGACACCATTTGGGTAATCGTTGACAGACTAACCAATTGTGCCCACTTCCTGCCAATCAAAGAAACTGACAAGATGGAAAATTTTTACGAGAATTTACATATGAGGGATAGTATGACAACATGTTGTGCCCATCTCTATTATCTCGGAAAGAGATAGTAGATCCACCTCGAGATTTTGGTAGTCACTATAGAAGGCTATTTGAATTAGGCTGGACATGAGCACATCCTACCACCCACAAACTGACGGGCAGAATGAGAGAACCATTCAAACACTAGAAGACATGCTGAGAGCCTATGTGATCGACTTTGGTAAGGCATGGGATACCCATTTGCCACTTGTTGAGTATTCATATAACAAAAATTATCACTCTAGCATCAAGGTTGCCCCGTTCGAAGCCCTTTATGGACATAAGTGCAAATCCCCTCTGCACTTGGCTGAAGTGGGTGAAACGCAGCTAGCTAAAGGACAAGTACTTGATAGAACTCTCATTAGTCTGGAAATCATTCGAGAAACCACATAAAAGATTTTCCAAATCTGAGAATGACTAAAAGCCTCTAAAGACAGACAAAAGAGCTACGCAGACAAGAGACGAAAACCCTTGGAATTCCAGGTTGGTGACCGCGTTCTCCTGAAGGTCTCACCCTAGAAGGGCATGATACACTTCGGAAAACATGGAAAACTAAATCCAAGGTAATTTGGGCTATTTGAGATTCTCGCTAGAATCGGCCCAGTAGCTTACAAACTTCGCCTTCCACGAGAGCTTACCAACGTACACCCTGTCTTCCACGTGTCAAATCTTAAGAAGTGTCTATCCAACGACACTCTTCTGATTCCACTCGATGAAATTGAGATAAACTAGAGTGTTAACTTTGTGGAAGAACCATTAGAAATCATGGATAGGGAAGTCAAACGAACAAAACAAAGTCGTATACCGATAGTGAAGGTTCACTGGAATGCCAAGCGGGGACCTGAATTCACTTGGGAGCGAGAAGATCAGATGCGACAGAAGTATCCCCATCTTTTCCCCTAGTCCATGATGCACTCACTATAGAAAGAATTTAAGGATGAAATTCCCTATAATGCGGGGATAATATAACAACCCGTTATTTTTCTAGTTAATAAAAGTCATACCTTTTTAAATAAAATTCAAGGTTTTGTTCATTTCATTAAATTCATAAGGGTTAAATATGATTTAAATTATATAAATGATGTTTTATATAAGTATTTGGAATAAAATACACTTAAAAATCAAAGTTTTTCCTTTTGAAACTGAGAACCTCGGACAGAAAACCTCCCCCACCGAAATCAGATCTCGGACAACAAACCCATTTCAGCTGAGAACCCCTTTCCGACCGAGAACCCAACCGATATATATATATATATATATATATATATATATATATATATATATGTATGTATATATATATATATATATATATATGTATGTATATATATATATATAATTTTACTCGAAAAATAAGTAATTTTCTCACTTGTTCACTTGTAAACACTCCCATTTTCTCTTAAGTATCATCCAAGAACATTCATACCTTCAAGAAAAATCCTTTAAATCTTCACAATTTTCAGCAAGAACACCAAGAACACCAAGAATAATCTTCAAATATTTAAGTTGTGAAAACTCCCTAGACCAAAAACTCATTCAAGACCGAGAACACCTTAAAATCGAGAACCTGGTCCTCGCTTGAGGACTTAGGAATGATATCAAGGATTTTGGTGAAGACTTGACCGAAAACCCTCCTCAACACTTCAATACAATTTTCAGTAATTCTTCCAAGAAACCCCTTACATAAATCAAGTGTTGTCTAATAATTTAATTTATTATTTCACTAAATTAAATAAGATTATGTGTTTAAATAATATTAGGATACCGTTCTTTCCACATACACTAGCCTGAGGATCATCTCTTCAATCATGCTATCCAAACACGAACACGTGATAGAGATGAGTTCATACCCCTACATTTTCACAGTTTTCATTGTTTTTACGTGGGGGGGGGGGGGGGAGATACAAGTAAAACACAAGGATTCTTGTGTTAGTATTTAAACTATTTCAAAACCATTTTGCAATTGATTCAAACTGATTTAACACTACATTTTATAAAAATCTATGTTTATATATATATTTTTTGACTCTTTTGTAACATGTCGAGCAAAAAGGGTGTTTATCACAAGTTTTCTGACTACAAATGTTTACATATAGTTAAATTGCAAAGGTTTTTAGTACATTATAACACATTGCATTTAAACTACAGTTGGTATAGTTTATGGAACACTACTCTAATACATTGATTCAAGGATACACTACTAAATAATTATTTAAGTACAATTATCTTACATTACAAAGTACATTACTACAAGAAAATACATACATTTTCAACTACAAGAGAACAATACTACACTACATGTAAACTAGTGAATACAGGGTTGTGAGGCACTACTTCAATTGTACCCTTCAGGGTACAGATCTAAGTTCTATACAATATAACCAGAGTCTCCTGGAGGGAGAGCATGACTTTGTGTATAGATCTATACGGGATTGACTATCCCACACCTAAATTGTTAGCTACAGTTAGACTGGCAAGCCTGGGGTGATAAACGTCATAACATTCCGACACCTAAAGAACGTTGTAGAGGTGACTAGTCGGTTTAGCATGGTTATATAAACATCACAATAGTATTAACTAAAACATTTGTTTATGGGATTAACATTTCTTCAATGGTTTTATTTTAATTAATGAAACCACAGTACACTACTATTCATTACAACTGGTGGTATCCAGGTTTTCATACAAACAATACACTACTATACATTACAGTTGGTGGTATGCATGCTTTCATGCAAAGGTTTTCCTACAAACAATACACTATATACATTATAGCTAGTGGAATCCAGGTTTTCATACAAAGGTTTCATAATAAACACTACTATGATACACTATTTTCCAAGTATGGAGTACACTAGTACTACATACACTTTAGGGAATAACATATATGATATGGTTTTATTCATTAATACAACTACATACACTACTACAAATTACATAAATAACTTACTTTTTGGTCTTAAGGCCTAAGGCTACATTACATACACTATAGAAAATATTGGATTTTCTGGAGAAACATACTGTCCTTTTAAAAGTACAGAGACAAGTTTTCCATCACTAAAACACACTTATGAACTCACCAACTTAAATGTTTATACACTTTTTAAACCACTTGTATTCTTAAGGAACTAGTAGATAAGTACACCCACAGGTTTTGAGAAGCCAGAGCTTTTAGTGTCGTGTCTTTTATACTTTTGTTACACACTTTTGATGTCACACAAACTATGAGTCGAACAGATGTAAATACTTTACTTTATCAATGTAATGGTTGTGTTTTCTTTGATTCCTATTATTCAATTGTTGTAATACTGTACATGACGCCCTCCACCCCCCGAATGTTTCTGCCGTTTCAATTTGGGGGTGTGACAGATCAGGCTCCGGTAGTGAGCCAAGTAATGGAAGGACTACCGGGGTTTTGAGTTCACGTTGGATTGAGGAGATGGATGGTGTCTTTAACACTAGTCCTAACATATAGGAAAAAAGGTTCAGTTTTCTTTGGATCTTTTGCATCATGCGGCAAGAAGTTGTTGGAGATTGATTGCACAATCTATTGCACTTTTTGAGTTGGGGTCTATGTCTTTGGAAAATTTTGTGACCCGTTTTAGAGCGGAGGATGCACCAACTATCGTAGTTCAGTCGTTAGCAAGGGTGTTGGTGAGCATGTCATGGTGCAGGACCTTGAATGATGTGGTTGCTGGAGCCCATGAGTGGGAGATCAATTTGGAACACCTCAAGAAGAGGAGAGCAGAGCAGATCAGACCATAGTGGGCCCCACAAAGAGGCCCAGGATTCAGAATTCACTTTTGCAAGGCCAACAGGATGAGATCAGTGTATCACATACAGGAAACTACATGATGGGGTTTATTGTTTTAGGGGTATGGACTGCTTTAAGTGTGGTAGGGTTGGTTATGTAAGTCGGGATTGTCCTCAGGGGGGAAAACCCGTTATGATTTTGTTGCAATTAAGTGAGCCATAAGAAGGTCGACTGTCCGATGTGGAAGGGTGGAACGGTGAGAGCACTTGCTCCGAGTATTGCAATATTAATCAGGGGAGACCAGGGCTCCATCAAGTGCTATCGTGGGTATGTTATATGTTGCTTTATTCTTGGTCATTAGCAAAATTAATTTTTTTTTTGAGGATTTGATTTGGTTTGGGAAAGCATTATCACTGTTTTGGTTTTCTGTTATTGTTTGAGTTATATCATCAAGAATTGTTATATGTCATTTTTGCATGCCATGAATCATTAGTGGTTCATATCTTGTTGAGAGGGTTTCATTGTGTTTAGTTGCTATTTGGAGGGTCTATGGTCAGGATTAGCGAGTTAGTTCTTCAGTAAAGATAAGGTGTAGTTGTTAGAGGAGGAGTGGTAGCAGGAAAATGGTGGTGCCAGTTACATAATTCGTTTGGTTTTTGGAAGTGTCAGGGGAATTTTATATTCACATGGGTTGCAGATGGTTAGAATTTAGAGATTCTTTGTGGATGGGAAGTTGGGGTGAGGGTTCGCTAGTTCAGTGCAAGAGTTATGGTTTTAGATAGCATCACAAAGTACTTAAGTACTTTTCTTGTTATCATGGGAGGTGATTAGGATTATCAGATTTGCTACGATTTCAGGTAGTATTTTGCTGGATTCCAAGGGTTTGGGGAAATCCTCGTGATCAACTAGCAATGGAAAGCTATTATTGATAGGATCATATCATAGTCGGTTCATGTCGTACGGAGATGAGATGGGTTGGGAATCTATCATGTTTCATGGAAAAAGAGAACTCCGACAGGTCCAAGTGGAGGAGTATTGATCAGAAAATTCTGGGAGTGGGTCGATTGTGCAACTAGGGTAAGTTTCACACCCTGGACAAGAGGGGGGGGGGTGACCCAGGTAGCCGTATGGATTGAAGTTTGTTAAGTGGGAGTTCAGGGAACTTCAAAATGTTGCTCATTGTCTTCTTTTTTATGCATAGAAGTCTTATGGTTAAGTATAGGTTGAGGGTTTTTGGAGTTCAAAGCATGACCCGAACATCTGTTTGGATGCAGTTGGATTCGAGTTCAACTCAAGGTGAGAGGGGCGAAAAGGGTTTGGGTGTGATGAGACCATGGGTGGCAACTATGGTTGGTCAGAAGTGTTGTAAGACTGCGATGGGATTGTAGCATTCATCAGTTGAGGTAGCTTATTGAAGAGATGGTCACGAGTTTAGAGGTGGATCAGTTCGTGCCTTGGGCATGACGAACAACATTGTCGAGGTACATTCCTCTATCTTAGGTTAAGGATCATAGGGGTCCGAGGCGGAGTTGGGATTGCGTCGCTCTAGATATGTGAGACCCGTGAGCAAGGCCACTCCGTAGGATAGTTTGGGTGGGACCCATGGGTGAGGCCCGTGTGATTAGGGCAATGGAGGTTGGACCTAGTAGAGACCGTTGAGTCAAGGTATTGGATCTTGAGTTACATGATTAAGTGTGCATTCATTGTGTGGCACTGAGGTGTTTATAGGCTAGTTAGCCTTGTTATTTGGCTTCTTGGGAACCTGGTGGCAGAACTAGATGCAAGACTGGTAGTCTCTGCGATGGGTTGGGAAACTTTAGGAATCCTAGGTTGGTTTTCGGATGGGGACTCACATTAGGAATTGCAAGTGTTTATGTGCAGGATTTTATTTTTACTAAGAATTTAATTAAGAAATCCATATGTCACAGGTATCAATTGACGGGTTCATGGGTAAAGAATGGTTTCAGTTATGTGTGGAATCGCTTGTGATTGTTTTTTGAATTGGTTCTATCTGTGAGGGGCATCAAGATAAGTCAACGCGATATTAATGATCCAAGACTCATGTGTGGAATCGCTTGTTATTGGGAGAATATGCTAAGTCACTTATAGGTTGGATTGAATACTCTCAGAGTAAATGATTTGGCCATGTTGTGCAGCTCTCGTCTAAGCTAAACCGTTGAAGGGATGAGTCTTCTACTTGAAGGATTATCTGAGCCTTCTGTCAAGTATTAGTGTTGTAGTATTATGTTCAGTGATTTTTTTTACTATAGATGCATCAAGTCAATCAAGATTTGGAAAAGTTTCGTTTAAGTATGGACTTCAATGAGTATTTAACCTGGTAGCAATTCAGTGTGGGCGGTTTGTCCGGAGTCAGACCAATTCGGGATTTCAGGTTGTAGGAAAGTAGATTGATTTTCCTGCATGAGATTAAGGATTTGTTCTTTTCTGCATTGGAGGGCACTATCAGGGTTGGTTTTGGTTGACTTGGGAAGACTGTGGTATATTCGTGGTTGTGGTTGTGTTGCTCAGGTGGTCTGGCATGCTAGGGATGGCGAGGAACGATTTTGAGGACAAAATCTAATTTAATTAGGGGAGAGTTGTAATGCGCTGTCCTGAATAGCTTCCCATTTGGGTGTGAGTGTCGTACTTTGGATGATCTGGGTATTCAGTTTGTGTTTTGAAGCCAAGGGGTATTTCCGTAATGTGTCACTTCATTCCTTTATGGAAATTTCATCTTTATTTGGTAAATTCTAAGGCATGAATGAGTGGATAGAAGTGTAGAGCCTTTCTTTACCACTTCGTGGTTATAAGGATCGTCAAGATTAGGCTTAAAATGAAGAAATTATGGCCTCCAGAAGAAATTAGGGTTTAAGGAAAAACCCTAGTATGTAGGGAATACATAGCTACTACACGGGGCATACTAGTTTAAGAGTCATTACGTGAGGCATAATTTAGTGTACGCTTAGCGTACTGTGAAGGGTTGAGCGGGAATGCGACGCCTCGCATGTTGGGCGAACGAGGAGTATACGGGGCGTGCAAAGGGATTTAAGAAACCCTAATTTTAAGTGTTTTACACTATATAAACTCATTTATGTCTCATGAAACCCTTATTTCTCATCCTCCTCTGACCTTTTAGTTTCATATTCAAAACCATAAGCCTCTCCTTTGTGTTTTGAGCTCATTATATCCATTTTGGCATGTTTTGATCCATATTCAAGATGTAGAAGCTTGGTGCAAGGTGGTGGATCAAGGAGGAGCTTGTGGATCTTTGTAATTCGCTTTATTTCTAGCTTGGTTGAGTTAAAAAGATGTAAACCTTTTCATTAATACCTTATATCAATCATATATGAGTTTTGGTCCCTCTTTGGCCCCAAGAATGAGATCTAGTGGTTTAATACCACTACAGGAGCTATGAGTTGCCACTCTCGTTGTTTCTGAGGTTCTAGAATTATAAAGTTGTCACCTTTAGGGTTTAGAATCCCCCATGCATGAGGTTTTGTCCACTTGGTGAAAGTATAATGATATATCTTGAAGTTGGGTACTTTTTTATAGCACACAAAGTCACGAAGTCAGTGACTTTATGGTTCTAGACACTTATTAGGACTTAGATATCTGGTTTGGTCTTATGGACTTATGCATTAAGAGCTAAATGAAGAGTGTAACTTAATGGATGAGTACGATGGGTGTATAAGTTTTTACGTACAGTATACAAGCCAAATAGCGTGTACACTTAGCGTACAACTAAGTACGACCCATGTATTCAATCAGATGGGTTTTGCACTTTGGGCTTCGAGTTTGGGCTTTCTTGTTGGCTTAGGTGTTTGAGATCTTCTTGGGCCATCTGAGTGCAAGTTTTATGGACTATGAAAACTGGTTGGGATTAGGGGTAAGGCCCATGTAAGGGGTTTTGACGCAATTTGGAAAATTAGGCCATAATTGGGCCTTGGTTGATTAATTTGATTTTGGGACTTTTAGATTGTGAGTTTGGGCCTTGGCTTTGGACCAAGTTATGAAGTGGGTAAAATAGATATTTTACCGTAGTTTGGACACTTAGTCTGGGTCGGATCTGATTATTGATGAATGATTAACTTATTATTGATGGTGCGGTGATTCTTGCGTGCCAGCAGCCATAGATTCTCTCTATGAGATTTGGCAGTGCAAGGTGATTTTTCTCACTATATTTAGTGGGTTTAAGGCTCCAATGTTGGCCCATGAATATACTATATTATTATGCTAGTTGTCTACGTGACTCTTGCATGTGTTATGTACTTGTGTTCTTACCAGACAACGCCCAATGTCGGGCCGGGTATGATGACCAAGTTGTATGCTATGTATCTTTGTGATTATTGCATGTGTATGCATTTATTTTTTATATGTGTTATGTATGATGGGTGGGGCCCAAACTGTATATATCGAGCGGGGCCCATTATATGTTTATTATGTATGGTATGTGGTATTTTGGGGAATTCACTGAGCTTTGTGCTAATGGTTTTCAGTTTTGTGATTTACTCTGATTGATATGGTTTGTGATTCACTTATTTTCACTTGAATTGTATTGATAATGTTTTTGGAATAATGTTTTTGTTTAAATTAAAAATGAAATTTTGTGGTCATATTATTGGGATGTTACAGCTGAATAGATCATAGCTCCAACTGTTGACTCTACAAGTCACTTATACACTAACCAATGACTTAGTCTCAAACTGCTGATCAAAATACCTAAAATACCCCTAGGTCACACTTGGTTAAAGTTAACGGTCCACGCTGGATAGATCAACATGTCGTGGCCTCACACTGCCATGTCTTGGGAGTTTCTCAACAAAATTGTCGGGTTTTCCCCAATCGTCAGGTTGTGACATCTAAACGTCATGCAGTGGGAACTCGGTTCTAGGAGCTTAACAGATCTAGCCCTTAATCTGTTAAGCCCTTTCCTTCGAACCTTCCATAATCCTTACTAAAGTCTAATATATTCCAATGATCAATGCTTTTTCCAACATGCATGTCAAACAAGTCTAGATTCCAAATTAGGTCAAAATGAAGTAATACCACTAAAAATATCATGCATAAAGCTCAAAATGGCATTAAACTACAAATCTGAAACATATGATAGCAAGGGGACTTTAATGATCCATAAGGTTGCCAACTTTATGGACTCCATACATTCCACTCAACCTGAGACGATGAAATAAAAATAATGTTGCGTTAAAAATATGGTTTATACTTTACTTTTCTAGAAAAATATATTTTTGTGTCTTGAACCGTAAACCCATTTACGGCCCATGTTCCCCTTGTATATATATATATATATATATATATATATATATATATATATATATATACACATATATATATATACATATATATATATATATATATATATATATATATATATATATATATATATATATAGGTTTTAGTGGTAAAGAGTAGATTGATGAACAGAAGAGAGTGTACGGCCAAAAAGAGAAAGAAAAGAGAGTGTGTGTTAGTCTGTGTGAATCTTGTATTCGGAACATCATTCTAATCAATACATTCAAGATTCATCATATTCTTCTTCTCCTTCTCTTCTATTTGATCTAACATCATCCGTTTGATTGGGATTCCGCACCATCAAACAAATCTGATTGATACACAAGCATTTTGGGGACTTACAAGTGGTATCAGAGCATGGATTGTATCAGTCAATTTTGTCAGATTTGGAGCTAATTTGATTTTATTTTCGAAATATTCTTGTGTTTTTGGATAGATCTCTGAAAAATAAGAGGCGTTTGTTCTTCGCGTTTTTCATAAAAACGTGTTTTTGATCGAGTTTTGGAGAAAAAAGGGGCAAAAATCGGTGTTTTTGATCGTAACCAGCAAGGGGTTGGCGGCTAGGGTTTCCAGAGTTTACAGCCCGGGAGTTTACGGCCTTGCAAGCAGTAGCCTCGCTCATCATTTAAAACAATAGGAGGCGGATTTGGAGGTGGCGAGGTTTGAACTCAGGACCTCAGGGTCATAAACAGAGCGCCTTATCCAACTCAGCTACCTGATCCCTTGTTACAATCTTTCGAAATTTAATTCATACCCCGTTATTCTCGGTTTCAACTTTCAAAATTTGACACTTTTAACCCAAAATTAAATTTCTTTTAGTTTTTTTTTTTTTAAATTCCTTTTCATCCAAAATAATATATATATATATATATATATATATATATATATATATATATATAGAAATAAAAAATAATAATTATTATAATAAAAAAAATTAATAAATAAAATTATATTTTGATTTTTTACTTTTATTTTTTTAACTTTTGACCTTAAATTTTGACTTTGACTTTTAAGTTTGATCTTTGACTTTAAACTTTGACTTTTTCGTTTAACTTTTAAATTTTCAAATTTAACTTTTGGGTTTGACTTTTAAGTTTGATTTTGGATTCTAGTTGTGTTTTTAATGACTTTTAAGGTCAACGACGGAAATAAAGACATGAAAGAGAGTCGTTAGGAGATGTTAAAACAAAATTTCAACATATTCGATTATATCCATGGAGAAACTCTGGAGGCTCAGCTGCAGCGATTCACCACTCTCACTACTGAGATGAATATAGCTGAGATCTTCTTGACTAAGTTGGAGATAAACAAAAAACTACTGTATTCACTTCCGAAATCGTGGGATATGGACATGGCTGTCATTAAGAAGACAAAAGATCTCAATCGTCTTAGTCTTGCTGATGTAATGGAAGAACTTGACACTTTGAATTGTCAAAAAACAATGAGTTCCGCAAACATCCCGGTCAATGAAGTTTAATGTACACTATCTAGTGAAGATACGATTAGAATTCTTTGTGAACATAATGATTTGCTAAAAAGGGAAGTCGAGGACCTAAAATACGAAGGATATCAACTTAGGAAAGGAGAGAAACCCCTGAAGGCTGAATTAGAAGCAAAAATCAAAGACTTTCAGAAGCTTCAGGAAGAGTATAACAACAAGTGTGAAAATTATGACTATATTAAGAGATAACTTGTTGTAACTGAAGAACTTGATACTTTGAAAATTAAGTGTGGTAAAACAAATGTTAGTTTTAAAAATTATACTCCGTCAAGTCAGACAGTCGAGTCCTTATTTGAAAAGCAATTAAAATTCAAAGATAATCAAAACAATGGTCTAGGGTATGATAGTGTTCTTCCACCTTTCAATCATAACTACACATCCTTCCCTATGACTTATGAAGAAATTGATAGGGAGGCACATCTTCAATATGGCAAACCAACTGGATTTGTGTCAGGAGGTATTCAGGTTGAAAATACTAATGTTTTACTTTATGTGCAGGTAAGTAGCAGAATATGAGAACAAGGAGAACACTACTGAGCAAACCAATGACTCCTTGAACTCAGAATCTGTTGCTTCAAATTTTGTTGCCACCAATTCAAGCGCAACAGAGTGCTTGTTATTAGTGTGCCTGTGGGATCAACAAGAAACGAGGTAAGGATATGCCACCAGGGGTAGGAACACCTAGACACATTTCCAAAAATTGTCCGAATCGCGCATACGTCACCTAGTATGCTCAAGGATGGCTAAACACGCCAAGTGGGAGATACTTCAAAAGAAAATCTTTCAGGTCACATTCAGACAATTGTGGCTGGAATGCGCAGAAGGCCAAGACTCAAACCCACAAGACCAAGAATCTGAATCCCAAAGACAAGAAGGGAATGCCGGCCAAGATGCCCAATCCAAGAAATTCTCCAGTGAATCAAAGACCGGTTCAGTCAAAGTCAACTCAATGGCCGACATCAAGATCAAAAGCAAGCACTGAGCTACCCATAAGATCGAAAAAGAAATGGATTAAACCCAACTACAAATGGGTTCCAAAGGCTCACTCTCCCAAATCTCCTAATGCTTCTAATATTTCTACATCTTTTGTTTGCGATAAGCAGGATATGTCATGGGAGAGAGTATCGTGCAAGGATGAAAAAGGTCAACCCAGTTTCAAAATGGACTGGGTCCCAAAGACCAACTGATCCCGCTCTGTGCCGGAGAAGCTATGGAGGCATATCATCAAACTTTGGTTTGTTAGTAATGGCTGTTCCAGGAACATGATAGGAGGCATCTCTCAACTGTACAACACTCAGAGTTTTGTTTGAGAGTATGTGTCCTTGCGGGAAGGGAAGAAAGGAAGGGGTCACTCATGGGGTTTGTGCTTAACGACATGAAGAATTTTCGGATTTGTTCTGAGATTATGCGTGCTGTTTCTCAGACCTTGTGGATGCAGATTCAATCGGTGAATTACGGTTTGCATTTTCTTCTTTATACTCGTGAATTTATCTTACTATGATTCGATTTAAAGACAATTTTTCATTTTCTAAATAGTTTTCCGTTAGTAGTTATTATTGGGAAATGTTATTAGCAAGTGATAACAGGCAATCTGAATCTGCATAAGATACCTAAATTGAATTGTCAACACTCTGTGCTCGATGCGCTGGTAGGCACGAAAGATTTTAAATGGACTTGACTAAGGAGACTTGAACTTAAGGAATTCAAGGACTTGACAAACATTAACCTAGTTAGATCCGTTTAGCCTTACATCACGATGCTCGGATAGGTTGAGTAGGGAGATAGACATGGGAATCTACCAGTCACATTAAAATAACCCATATCTAGAACCGTGGATTAACTTTTCCTTGATGTGTGAATTTTGTCCTTAATTCTGGTTTTGACGGGGTGACTGGGGAATTTTGATAAACTAGGTCTGTAGAAGGTTATTTTCTTGCTTTCTGTCTGTTATTCATATGTTGCCTCCTCTGCATGATAGAGAGATCCGACCTGGAATGTAGCATATGCGGTTCTTGATGGGTTTTGAGCATTCTAACACTTCCTAAGTGTACATGCAACCCTAATAACCTTGAATATATGTTTTCTCTATATACATGCAAATTTCTTTTTCAAGGTTATTTCCTAACTAGCATGGCATGGGGATTACATAAAACATAAAGAACTAGTAGAAATACGTACCTTGTTATTGCTTGGATTCCTTCAAGACTCTGTGAGCCTAGCACCCCAAATGTTGTGCCTCAAATGCTTCACACAACACCACAAAACGTGGAATAACTTGAGAGAATACTTCTAGCACTCAAAATCGGTTATGCCCTCTCTAGTAACCTTACTATCCTTTTATAGTGGTGTCATAATTAGGGTTTCATTAAGAAAACCCATAATTATCATGACTCTTCATTTCTCATGACCCATGGGTTTGTAACTCCCATGGACTATCCATGGAGCTCCAAATGGTTACATCCATAACCCATAAACCATGGATCATTAATCCACCATAAAAGAATTGATGATTGTCATAATCAACCCTTATATATTTAATTAGTCTCACTTTGATCACCAAATTAATACTAGATTAATACTCGATCAAATACTAATTAAATAATACTATTATTAATATATTAGAACTTATAATATATTAATAATCATAAGTACCTTATTCTCTCATTTAGTCTATCCAAGTATTGCAATGCCATGCAACCCAAATGGACCATGCCGAGCCGGGTCAAGTTCATACCAAATAAAGTTATGGACTTAGACACTATATCCAACAGTCTCCCACTTGGATAACTCTAATAACTATATTTGCAAATATGACTTCAAAACTCGACTAGCAATCGTAGCTCTTTCAAAGTCTCTCGGAACTGAGATGATGATGATACGCCATTTAAGATAAGTGATCATATAATCCTCTGCTCTCATAATATCAGCCGGACAAACACATGGAACATGGTCTTACTTATTGTCCAACATTTGTTTCTTGATCTCCGATTTGTTTCGACATAGAACTAAATTGAACACATCAATTAGGTTCTGACCGGGCCCGGTACATGGGTCAAAACCAAATCATCGAGTGGCCCAGATATCGCTGCTATTTCTAGAAGGAACAGATAAACTTCGACTGATATGCTTGTACTAAATATTTGTTTAATAACTCACAAAGACACATTTTATAACATTGAGTTACCAATGCGTTTTCATACAATCAATGAATAACCAATTCATAGTCAACAACTCATATCTCTAGGTTTGAAGATTTATATGATATTACCGTCTCACGATCACTCGAGATAAATTCCATGAAGTGATACAAGTGAGCCTGGGTTGAATCCAATACTCAGCCCTTATGAGTACTCATGAATGTTGTAGCAACCATTGCATTGTCCAAAGCACTTTAGATAAATCGTACAAGCCAAATTCATGACAGTCTTAAATCAATACTTACTTCCAAAGTTTGACTGATTGTGGATGGTTTGAATAATATGATATATACCATAACATAATTATTCTGGAAGTAAAAACATGAAAATTTGAAACATAGTAAACAATCAATATAAGATAGTAACACCTTACTCATAAATAAATAACAACTTTTATTTATCTTCAAATGTCAATTACATTTTACAAGTTTTAGGAATCTAATTATTGAAAATAATATCATCCTTCAGCCCAATGCGTTGCATGTTGTAAATGCTTAACCCTGCTCAGTTCCTTCGTGAGGGGATCCGCCGGGTTCTCATTTGATGATACCCTATTTGCCACGAGGAGTCCTTCTTCTATTCTATGTCTGATGAAATGATATTTTCTGTCAATGTGCCTAGATCTCCCGTGATCTCTTGGTTCTTTTGCCAAAGCAACCGCACATTCACTGTAACAGAAAATTTCCATTGGCTCCTTTATAGCTGGTACAGCTCCAAGGTCTCCGATGAAGTTCTTTAGCCATATCGCCTCTTTTGCTGCCTCGCTTGCTGCTATGTACTCTGATTCACAAGTCGAATCACCTACTGTCTCCTGCTTGGAAGTTTTCCAAGTAATGGCTCCTCCATTTAGGATAAAGACCCAGCCTAACTGAGAGAGAAAATTATCCATATCAGTTTGAAAGCTAACATCACTATATCCTTCCACTCTCAAGTCATCACTGCCTCCGAGGGTAAGGACCCAATCCTTAGTCCTCCGCAAATACTTGAGAATGTTCTTTACCGCTGTCCAGTGTGCCTTGCCAGGGTTCCCTTGATATCTACTGACCATGCTGAAAGCAAAGGCCACATCAGAGCGAGTACATGTCATAGCATACATGATCGAGCCCACAACGGAAGCATATGGTATCTGACTCATTTCAGCTATCTCAGCCTCTGTACTCGGACTCTGAGTCTTACTTAGTTTTACATTACTCTGGATTAGTAACTCTCCTTTCTTGGAATCTTGCATACTGAACCTCCTGAGTACCTTATCCACATAACTACTTTGACTAAGTCCAATTAGTCTCTTACTCCTATCTCTCAATATCCCTATCCCTAGGATATAAGCAGCTTCCCCAAGGTCCTTCAAAGCAAAACACTTGGCAAGCCAGGCCTTAACCTCCTGCAAAGTTGGGATGTTGTTTCCTATGAGAAGTATGTCATCCACATACAACACCAAGAAGCTAACTATGTTCCCACTAGCCCTGACATATACACAAGACTCATCCTCACTCCTAGAAAAGCCAAACTCTTTGACTTTCTCATCAAAGCAAAGATTCCACCTGCGAGATGCTTGTTTCAATCCATAAATGGATTTTTCACGCTTACACACTCTATTAGGGTACTTTAGATTGACAAAAACCTCTGGCTGATCCATGTAAACATCCTCAGTCAACTTCCCATTAAGGAAAGCGGTTTTGACATCCATTTGCCATATTTCATAGTCATGAAATCCAGCTATGGTTAATAACACTCTAATAGACTTAATCTTGGCCACTGGTGAGAAGGTCTCATCATAGTCAACTCTCGGAGTTTGAGTAAAGCCCTTCGCAACTAGTCGCGCTTTATGAGTGTGTACATTCCCATCCATGTCGGTCTTCTTCTTGAAGATCCATTTGCACCCAACTGTCTTATGACCTGGTACATTGTCAACCAAGTTCCAAACTTGATTGTCATACATGGACTGAATCTCGCTGTCCATAGCCTCCTTCCATTTCGTAGACTCAGGGCCTGCCATGGCTTCCTTATAATCATTAGGTTCATCCCAATCTATCAGTGTACTATCACTGATAAATGTATCACCTTCAGTGGTGATGTGATAACCATAATAAAATTCAGGTGTGTTCCTCACCCTAGTGGAACGTCTTGGAGGTACAGACTCATCTATCGGCTCAACAGGAGTTTCTTTCTCTGGTTGGCTGACAGTATTTGAGGTTCCTTCACCACTTGACTCTTGAAGCTCTTCAAGGTCAATTTGCCTCCCACTGTCCCCTTGGCTTATGAAATCTCTCTCACGAAAGACTCCTCTTCTTGCTACAAAGACCACATTATCACTGGGTCTGTAGAAGAGGTAACCAAAGGATCTCTGTGGGTAGCCGATGAAAATACACCTCTCGCTTCGGGGCTCAAGCTTGTCATGAGTCTCACGCCTCACAAAAGCTTCACAACCCTAAATCTTGATGTGGTCCAAATTGGGCACTTTCCCAGTCCACATCTCGTGAGGTGTTTTGGCAACCTTTTTAGTGGGTACTAGATTAAGGATATGGGTGGCAGTCTCTAAGGCATACCCCCAGAAAGAGATTGGTAACGAATTTCGACTCATCATGGAATGAACCATATCTAGTAGGGTTTGATTGCGCCTGTCAGCCACACCATTCAACTGTGGTGTCCTGGGAGGTGTCAATTGTGAGACAATCCCACATTGCTTAAGATAGTCAAGGAACTCAATGCTAAGATACTCTCCTCCCGATCGGATCGGAGCATCTTGATGTTCTTGCCCAATTGATTCTCAACTTCCTGCTTAAACTCTTTGAAATTTTCAAAGGTTTCTGACTTATGCTTGATTACGTAAATATATCCATATCTACTGTAATCATCAGTAAAAGTCACATAATAACGATTAGCATCTCTTGTAGCAACTCTGAAGGGCCCACACACATCCGTGTGTACAAGGTCCAACAAACCTTCACCCCTATCACAAGTACCTATGAACGGTGACTTTGTCATTTTTCCAACTAAACAAGACTCGCAACTATCATCTGACTTGAGGTCAAACGATTCCAAGACTCCAGCCTTTTGGAGTTGGCCTATGTGCTTCTTGCTAACATGTCCAAGACGACAATGCCACAAAGATGCTTTATCCAAGCTATCAGAAGAATCAATATACAACACATTATTTCCTAGATTGTCTACAACATTCACAGCTTCATATACACCATCACAAGGTATTGCTTTAAAGTAAAATACATCATTGTAATAAACATTAATACCACCATTTTTATTATCAAATGAAAATGTAAAACCTTGTTTGTACAAGTTGTGAAAGGAAATAATATTTATCGCCATTTCGGGCGAGTAACAACACGTATTCAAATCTAACATTAACCCGTTATTAAGCAATAAAGAATAAACTCCTATCTTGGTAACAGGTGATGCTTTCCTGTTGCCCATGACTAAGTTTATCTTCCCGTGCTGCACTTGCTCACTTCTTCTTAGTGCTTGCAAATCAGTACAAATGTGAATACCACACCCTGTATCAAGCACCCAAGAATTAGCATTAGATGAGTTGTTATAAAATATTGTGTAAATACCTGCATGGGTGGGTTTAACCTTCCCATCCTTTACATCTTGCAGATATTTGGTGCAGCTTCGCTTGAAGTGTCCCTTATCTTGGCAATAGAAGCACTGTGCTTCCTTTGGGTTCGAAGAAGGAGTAATGGGACCTTTCTTTGTCCCACTTGAAGAGGAACCATCAAGAGTCTTACCCTTAGTACCCTTCGAAGGGCTTTTCCTCTTCTTACACTTCCCTTGCCCAATTGCAAGAACAAGGGCTGTTAAAGGAGTAGAAATAGCAACCGCTTTACCCTTAAGGCCATTTTCAGCTGTCCTTAAGAGTCCTTGAAGTTTGCTAAGTGTGAATTCCTCCTTATTCATATGATAAGTCATACAAAATTGATCATAAGTTGAAGGTAAGGAATGGAGAATGATGTCAATCACCAATTCCTCAGGGAAGTCAACATTGAGCTTTAGTAACCGGTCAACGAACCTCTCCATCTTCTGCAAGTGACCGGTGATGGGTTCAACATCCTTCTTCCTTGTGTTTATCATGGAGGAAATGATTTCATACCTTTGTTGACGCGCGCTCTGATGGTACCTTTCCATCAGATCTAGGTGCATCTCATAGGGGTAGAAATCTTCATAAGATTTTTGGAGTTCTGGAGTCATTGTGGCCATCATGATGCAAGACACCTTGGTGGCATCCTTCTCATGTGCAATGAACTCCGAAAGCTCTTCTGGAGTAGCAGTGGCTTCATTAACAACCTTAAGCTCCCTATCAAGGACATATTCTTTATCCTCATAGCGGGTAATCATCCTGATGTTTCTGATCCACTCATTGAAGTTGGATCCATCAAAGATGACCTTACCACATAAGTTCATTAGGGAAAATGAGCCTGTAGGGTTTGAGCCAGCAGCGTTATTGGAAGACATCTGGAATAGATGGAAGATAAGTTTCATTAGATTAAGAGTCCTTAATAAGTCACCCAAATGAGATATCAAGGCTAGGATCCAACAAACTATTTATAGGTGGAAGAGGGATGCTGTAATCCACACTATAAAATATTTGAAGGTAGGTAAATGACGATTTACCAATTTCCACCATAAGAACGAAATATTTTATTATTAGGTTTTATTGGTTTTTGAAACTCCTAGATCTTTTGAGATACATTGAACTTTTCAATGGCGTGTTTGAATCTCGAATGTGCCCTCTCAAGTTTGTGACTGGGATGCCGATGATCACAAACAAGGTGTGAATAACCATACAAATTGACTTGGTACCCTTAACAATATTACCTAATCGATGTGCCGGTTAACCACACACACTCCACCGATCTATAATAAAGTCAAGTTACTCTTTGCCACCCTTACTAGTCCATGTTAGTGTGCCGGTTAACCACGCACGCTCCACTAACGACTTGGTAAGGTACAAAGTGTAATTTTATGGGCTAGCACCAATTTCACATTTTCCTAAAGTAACTAAGATTGGGAATTTATAATGTATAGTTACTTTATAATTCATTATACTTTTAATGAGAATTTAAAGTCGTATCCTACCCGTTCGGCTAACGACCCTCCGCCGATCAAGGAAGCGGTGGGTGAGAGTGGACACCCATTAAGTCACCATTTTATAGGCAACAACCTTATACCCCCCTTATAGACCGGCTTCGTGAATGAGACCTACTAATGGTAAGAACGACATATTCTTATACATATCTACATAATAAAATTATAATAATAGTATAAGGGTTGATTTTTAAACCTTTTAAAAACTAAGGTTTAATTTGGAATTAAAGTGGAAGACTTTTCAAATTCCAAAACTTGAGGGCAAGAATTGAAACTATTCCAAGTCTCTTCAATTTTGTAACTTATGAGTTTTATTGCTTCATAAAAATGAAGACTCTTCATTTTATGAAACCTCTTTTGTTCTTTAAACACAAATTAAAGAAGTGACCTTTGGTTATCCATAACTTGAGGACAAGTTATGGATACCATTAATACAATTAAGATCAAGAATTAAACACACATGGTGGTTACACATAATTCCTATGATCTTCTAAAAACTCATAAGAACACAAATTCATGTCAAGCAATTTCAAGAAATCATATAAACATATATAATACTTTGAAATTTTTAAAAGTCATGTAAAATGGATTAACATAATCATTATAATTTTGAAAAATAGATTTTACAAGTCCAAAGCAGATTTGGATAATGATTCTAATCCATTTCCAGCAACAAAAACTTGAAATATCTACCCAGCTCGATCCTACTCGGCGAGTGCATTATCCTACTCGGCGAGTAGGATGAATTTGTTCATGGACTCGGCGAGTCCTCCCCATGGACTCGGCGAGTACAATCATCAGAATGCAGAATTTTCATTTTTCAAGCAGTTTTGCATCAAGTATACAAAAAACAATCCTAGGCTCTGATACCACTGATGGGTTTTGAGCATTCTAAAACTTCCTAAGTGTACATGCAACCCTAATAACCTTGAATCTATGTTTTCTCTATATACATGCAAATTTCTTTTTCAAGGTTATTTCCTAACTAGCATGGCATGGGGATTACATAAAACATAAAGAACTAGTAGAAATACATACCTTGCTGTTGCTTGGATTCCTTCAAGACTCTGTGAGCCTAACACCCCAAATGTTGTGCCTCAAATGCTTCACACAACACCACAAAACTTGGAATAACTTGAGAGAATACTTCTAGCACTCAAAATCGGTTATGCCCTCTCTAGTAACCTTACTAGCACCAATTTCATTAGCCAAAGGGTTCCTTTTATAGTGGTGTCACAATTAGGGTTTCATTAAGAAGACCCATAATTATCATGACTCTTCATTTCTCATGACCCATGGTTTTGTAACTCCCATGGACTATCCATGGAGCTCCAAATGGTTACATCCATAACCCATAAACCATGGATCATTAATCCACCATAAAAGAATTGATGATTGTCATAATCAACCCTTATATATTTAATTAGTCTCAATTTGATCACCAAATTAATACTAGATTAATACTCGATCAAATACTAATTAAATAATACTATTATTAATATATTAGAACTTATAATATATTAATAATCATAAGTACCTCATTCTCTCATTTAGTCTATCCAAGTATTGCAATGCCATGCAACCCAAATGGACCATGCCGGGTCGGTTCAAGTTCATACCAAATAAAGTTATGGACTTAGACACTATATCCAACAGTTCTATCTCTTTGCATCTTCTCTCTATGCAATTCTTTCAATCTGTTAGCAACATACTGTCTCCTTTGTGTGACTCATAATCCAACCTAGTACACAATATATGCAACGTTATCTTCTCAATCCCTCTAAAACTTCAATTAGTCATATGTTTCATCCTTTGCGTGATTGGAAGAGATACGACCTGGATGTACATCATATGCATTCTAAATCTATCTTCTCTCTTAACAATTCTCTACTCACCCGGTATAAGGATTATTTTGGAAGTCCTTGATGGTTGGGGCATGTCAGGAAGCAGGAAACACATTCTAGTACAATTAAAAATGAACACATATAGGTTGTCTATAGATCTCGCTTCTCAATTTAGGTGGACAACAAAATCCCTAGTTGTAGTCAGTTAAATTGTCATAAGAAAATTTTATTTAAGAATTAGGGTTGATAATGATAATATAAATTATATATATATATATATATATATATATATATATATATATATATATATATCATGTCATTGGTAAATTGTCCAAATTTTGTCATAAATGTTTCGTGTTTAAGTGGACCACAATACTGGCGATCGATAAGATGAAGACGTGAAGATAAGGGTACCGAAAAGTGGAATAGGACTGTCCAACAACTTTGATCAAAAATATTTTTGTTTTTGTTAAATTTTTTCATAGTTTTCCTCTATGAACAAATTTAGGGGGAGAATTAAAAAAAAAAAAATCAAAAATCAAAAATCCAAAAATATTTTTATTTCCGTTTTATTCCTTGTTCAGAAAAATCAAAAATCCAAAAAAAAAATTTGTTTATGTTTTAATTTGTGTTCTAAGTTTTTCTTTTAGTTTTGTTTTGTCTTGAAAAGTGAATTCAGGTATAGATGAGACTCATGGAGACTGTATTGAAGATTTTCTAAGCCAAGCTTTCATCTGTGATCATCGAAGAATTCCCATTCGAAGGAGCAAGAAATGAATATTATTCTTTTAACATTTAATCCTTCAACCCCAGTAGCAAGTTGAAGTTGTTCCTGAAGATTATGTGACGGATTGCATTGAAGCCTCCTCAATCAGTCTGCTGCTATCGTTGTACCTGCTAAAGTGATCTAGGAGATTTGTTCTCTCTGATGTTCTCTTTGAAGATTCTCAAGCTGAAAGTGCTATCTTTCAAGAATTAGTACATCAAGCATCCTCACCTAATGTGCATTCAATGGAAAATTTTGAAGAAAAGCTCAAGTGCTCAAGATGAAGTCATTCATGGATGATTCATAAGTTCATCCTGATGCTGTGAAGAAATCGAAGGTTAAAGCTGAAGCCAAGCTCCCATTGAAGATTGACAAGAAGAGCCATCTAGTTTTTAGGGGGAGCTTGTTGGTTTATTAAGAAAAGAAAGTTATAAACCAAGGGGGAGATTTTTGGGTCAAAAATATGGTTTATACTTTACTATTCTAGAAAGATATAGTTTTGTGTCTTGGATCGTAAACTGCTGGGTGTTTACGACCGTATACGTGTTTACGGTTGTGTTTACGGCCGTATATAGGTTTACAACCATAAACCCATTTATGGCCCATGTTCTCCGGCCCATGCCCCCGTTGTATATATATATATATATATATATATATATATATATATATATATATATATATAGGTGTTAGGGGTAAAGAGTAACTTGATTAACAGAAGAGAGTGCACGGCCAAAAACAGAGAGAAAAGAGAGTGTGTGTTAGTGTGTGTGAATCTTGTATCCGGAACTTCATTCTAATCAATACAATCAAGATTCATCATATTCTTCTTCTCCTTCTCTTCTATTTGATCTGACATCATCGGTTTGATTGGGATTCGGCACCATCAAACAGATCTGATTGATACACAGACATTTTGGGGACTTACAAACAAAAACCTGGATCTAGCATGCTTAAAAGAGAAAGGTAGAAGCTTGACAAGTTACTAAGGTCGAACAACAACACAAGATGATGGTAAGAAGCTTGCTTGCTCTAAACAATACACAAATAGAGTCTTCAACTTCAAGAATGATCTTAGAGAAACCATATATTACAATTCTCCCCCACTTGAATTAGACTTCGTCCTCGAAGTCTGCCATCTTAAAAAACTCGGGGTAATGCTCTGTCATCTCGTCCTCCGATTCCTACATCCACTAAGAACCCTTTGCCACTGCACCTTCACCAAATCCACCACCTTATTCTGCAAGGTTTTCGTCCTACTATCAAGAATCGCCATTGTTCTCTCTATATAATTGAGGCGATCATCCACCAGAATGTCCTCTGATGGAACTACTACGAAATTATCAACCAAACACTTCCGCAGCCGTGATACATGAAAAGTGCTATGAATCTAACTAAGCTCTTCTAGCAGATCCAAACGATACGTAAACCAGCCCACCTGGGCTAATACACTGAAAGGACTAATATACTTGGGGCTCAACTTTTCCTACTTCCTAAATTGGATGACACCTTTCCAAGGTGACACCTTCAGGAGCACCATATCTCCAATGTGAAAGTCTATGTTTGACCGATGTCAATCAGCATAACTCTTTTGTCAGCTTTGTGTTTTTTGAAGTTTACCAAGAACCTGCTGAATTAATTCCTTCATCTTGCGTACCACCTCGGTAGTCACTAGGATTCGCTAACCGAACTCACCATAACATATCAGGGTCCTACACTTCTTCCTATAGAGCATCTCAAAAGGAGATCGATCAATGTTGGCGTGATAATTGTTATTATACAAAAATTCCACCAAAGGAAGATACGTATGTAACAACCCGAAGTTGTCCATCGCCGAAACCCGTTCCGCCCGTAAAACCCATCTTTAGCAATTCGTTCCGATTCTGTTTTTGGGCTAATTTATTTAAACTTATAAGTTTGTTTTATTATTATGAGTGCTCAAATCCCTTATAAACTCATGAAAGTGGCCCAAAATCATTAATTTGAAGATTTCTAAATTCTATCCCACCGGATTTTGATAACTTAATCGGGTGCGACCAAAAGCCCCGTTTAACGTTGGTATAGGGTAGAATTCCACCGTGTCCCAAACTTAGAACCTATTTAAGGCTCAAAACACTTCATTTGAAGCCTTTACTCTCTCTCACTACTCTCTCTCTAACCTTTCTCCTCTAACTCAAGATTAAGGTCCAAAAACATCAAATTTAAGCCCCAAATCTTCAAGGTAACCACCGTAACTCCTAGTATAGCATCTTAGACCTTCAAATTCGAGTTCAAATCATGGAATAGGACCATAATCATGTGTTTACGGCCTTGGAACACCCTTGGGCCGTGAACACATATAAAATGGGTTTTTGAGCCTTTAAACCCTTCCAATCGACCTTTGAAGCTTAGATATGACTTAGGGGCTTACCAAAATGGACTTAGAACACTTTGAACTTAATATTTGGAGAGTAAACATGAGTTTACTGCACAAGAACATGCTTGGGCCATAAAATCCATATCATGGGGAGTAAATTCATTGTTAAGTGTTAAATTGCCATTTAAACACACCAGTAGTCTTAGAATAATTTCTAGAATCAACCACAAATGAATTGGAAGCCTTAAACTCAATGAAGACAACTCCCTAAGGAGTTCACGGTCGTGAACACTCCCAAAAGGGGTTCCTGGGCCGTAAACTCCCAAATCATGGCAAAAGGACACCTTTAATTCCATATTATGTTTTGTATAAGGAATCATACTAATCATAAACTAAGATTAATAGTAATAGAATACGAATACGAATACGAATACGAATACGAATACAAATACGAATAGGTATAGAATACGAATACAATTACGAATACAAATACGAATACGAATACGAATATGAATACGAATACGAATACGAATACAAATACAAATACGAATACGAATACGAATATGAATACGAATACAAATACGAATACGAATACAAATACGAATACGAATACAAATATGAATACGAATAGAATAGATATACGAATATGAATACGAATACGGATATAACTAAAAGGATAGAACGAATACGAATACAAATACAAATACGAATACGAATACGAATACAAATACAAATACAAATACAAATACGAATAGATAAGATATATGAATACAAATACGAATACGAATAGATTAGATATATGAATACGAATACGAATACGAATACGAATAAGAATACGAATACGAATAGGAGTAGGAATACGAATACAGAATAACGCCTTTAGATGACGCCAAGACTTCAAATATACAACTAATGTACGCCTTGAGTGTCACCAGAGTTTCGAAATTAATTCGAAAGTACGCCTCTGGACATCGACTGAGTTTCTAATACATACGCCTCAGGATGTCGACAGAGCTTTGAAAATACGTCTAAGGTACTCTTTTGGAAATCACTAGAACTTCGAAAATACTGTTAATGTAGGTTTCTGAGTGAATCCAAACATTTGAAAATACCACTAACTATAGCAGATAATCAACAATCGAATGTAGGATAACTAAGATTTCAGAATACTTAACTAATACTATAAGTATGGTAGTTACTAGTACATCGAAATCTAAACTACTAATTAAGTATCAAATGGTCAGCTAAACACTTAGGAAAATATGGGATTTTCCTGGAATAACGTAACAACTTGTAAACGAATTATGTAACGAAATGATAACTAAACTGTTTTTTTTACATAAGAAAATATGGGATTTTCTTGGATAACAACTTTTTTAGAAACCAAAAAGGGAACTCATTTTATTCAAAACTAGACCGCTTATGAAATCACCAGCTTTATGTTGATTTTCAAAATGCTTGTATTCTCAGGTCAGCATTAGACAGGTACACCGGCACCTTTTTAGAGAAGACGGAGCGTTAGAAGACTCGTCTTTGTTTTTGTTCACATGATATATGTATATAACACTTGTATAACTTTTCTTTCAAACATATGTAAACAATTCTATGTAATGTAATGTTTTGTGTTTACTGTGTCACTATGTAGATTGGATTTGATACTCAACGTGGAGTCCGCCCCAAAAATGTTTCCACCTTCGGTTTTTGGGGTGTGTCAGATTGGTATCAGAGCCCTTGTTTCTTGTGAACTAGTATAGAAAAGCTTACATGGTATAAGACTATAAACATTAAGGGGTCTAAGTGCTTTGAACTAAAAGTATACCTCAACTATAAGTATTTTCAAAAGTATACAAGTATACCTAACCGCCGAGATCTGTAACTACAAGTAGAACAAAACATAAGTAAATGGGTGTTGTATGCTGCAGCTAAACCTGGGCAGTTATGTAGTCATGTCTAGGATCAATATAGCCTTGCTAACTATATTCATTCAAGACACGACCAACATGTGCTTGGGAGTGACTGTGGTGTGCGGCATGCCTAAAACCTACCCAATACCCAAACAATGAGCCGTCGTTGCAGCGAGACATGAAATACTATGGGAGTATTTCTCGAACCAATCCTTTGTATAAATCTTTATACCAGCGTTGCTCCTCAATCATTCCTTTAGCGATAATTTATCTGTTTTAATAGTTCATTCCTGCTTTATCGCCTAATAGAATTCTATGTCTGTCATAAAGAGACATCCCTTGTTTCATATCTCTTGATTTAATTCGGAGGACTTACCATCCTCTCTTTCCTGATCTTACGAGATCAAGATGCCTCCATGAAAGAGACCCAACTCAAAGACCAACAACAACCCTCATCTGCCACCAGCTTCTCCTCAAATCGATCTGGTAACCCTTCAGATAAATTTTACTGCCATATTGACAACAACCATGTCGCAAACGAACCCCGGTAGTTCAGGAGGTGGTCCCCAGCCTCAAAACCAGGAAGGTAGCCAGGGACACCGAAAGGAGTGTTCCTATAAAGACTTTATGAACGCAAAACCCACATTCTTTGATGGCACAGGAGGTGTCATTTCTCTAACTAGGTGGTTAGAGAAAATCGAATCTATCTTCGAGATCTGTGCTTGTTCAGAATCTGACAAGGTGAAATTTGCTGCCTGCACTCTCACCAATAAAGCTCTGACTTGGTGGAAGGGCCGAGTCAAATCCCTAACTCTACCTATAGCCAATGCTATGGGTTGGGAAGTTATGAAGGAACTTCTGCACGCAGAGTAATGCCCTTGGGGTGAAATTCAGAAGCTGGAGCATGAACTGTGGAACCTGAAGATGAAAGGTTATGATATCGCCGCTTACACTTCAAGGTTTGATGACCTAGCACTTCTCTGTCCGAGATTGGTTACCCCGGAGAGTAAGAAGATTGAGAGGTTTATCTGGGCGTTGACACAGCCAACCAAAGGGAACGTTTTAGCTGCGAAGCCGAATACCTATGATAGCGCCAAATGCCTAGCGTAAACCTTGATTGACCATAGCGATGACCCAGAGGAAGCGGCCACCACTCTTGAGCCGACATAGAAGAGTTGTGAGTAAAGAAAGTTTTGGAAGAAGAAGAGAAAGAGTCAGTCTTCCCCGGCGTCCTCAAAAAAGCAACATATAGTGGCAGTCCATGTTGCCACTACCCCTGCTGTTGTTTCTGTTGTCGGTTCCTCAACCCAAGGACCTATCATCGGGTATGCCGGTACCCTCCCGTGGTGTAACCAGTGCAGTTACCACCATCGTATCCCTGGCCCTTGTCGTGCAAAGTTTTGTAAATAGCCAGGAAGGTCACCTCGCGCGAAGCTGTAGAGGACCAACCCACTCAACTAGTCAAGCTTCTGGAGCTGGTATCGGTCAGACCTGTTACAGTTGTGGAGAAGTTGGACATTACAAACAAAACTGCCCTAAGGCAGTAACATCTGGCAACACTGGGAGAGCCTTAACTATGGGACAAGAAAGGACAGTCGTCGACCCCACCGTTGCCACATGTATATTTCCCCTCGGTGAATTTTATGCCTATGATCCTTTTCGATTCTAATGCTAAAAGAAATTTGCTAACTGTCCATTCAAACACCTTTCTAAACTTAGTCCTTCGCTAATAATCGAAAACGTGTACCGTTGAGTTGGTTAGCAAGTGAGAAGTGAATGCTAACGTCATACCCATAGATCGTATCCTCAATCCGTACGATTATTTTGTTCTATTCGATTAAATGGAAAACTTTTCATGAAAGGCTTTGATGCAATCACTGGCATGGAATGACTGAGTCTCATTCATGCTGTTATTCTTAGGTCGTTCGTCTAAATCTTCCCTTTGACCCGACTCTCATGATCTTCGCCATCAAACCTAAATCCAACCTTCGTATCATTTCGTGCATCAAGGCTTAAAAAGTTTCCCATGCATTCCTCGTACGTGTGGTCATCGGGATATAGGAAGTCTGCAACTTTTCCCTTAATTTCTTTCCCAAGAATTTCCCGAGAATTCCTTCCGAACGTCTAGTCAAGTATCGCATCAACCTAATCCCTGGAACTACCTCATAACCAGACCTCCGTGAGGATGATGTATCCAAGACAGCGACCAAGGCTTGGTATGATCACTACGAGTTAGTAGTGGTGCCTTTCGGTCAAACCATTTTCCCAGGTCATGTACATAAGCAAAGCAATCATACCCGTGTACCTTTCCAAAAACGAAGGCGATAAGGAATTAGTCGGCACCGGAGATACACATAGAAAACTGTCAATTCTTGGGTCCCATCGACTATTATCGCGAAACCCACCCAAAAATTTCTTCTAGAACCATCAGACCCTTAGCTACTCCACTACATGAAGATGTACCTTCGTGTTGGAGCTTGTGTCCTGTTGAAGGCCTTTCCCAGAAGAGCATGATATGCAATGGGAAACGCAAAATATTTCTCCCGTGATACACCGAACTTTTCGAAATCCCCGCCAGAATCAGAACCGTGAATTACAAACTTCGACTATCTCAAGGGCATAGCAGTATCCATTCTGTCGTCCACGTCTTGAATCCTTAGAAACGCCTACCCAAAGATACCTTAGTAATCCCTTCGATGAGACCGAAGTCAACCAAAGTTTGAGCCTCCATGGAAGATCAAGTTGAGATCATGGACAGAGAGATCAAATGTACGAAACAAAACCGCATCCCGATAGTGAGGGTTCGCTGGAATGTCAAGCGGAGACCCGATTCCACTTGGGAGCGTGAAGACCCAAAGCAGTAGATTCATCCGCATCTCTTTTGATTTCATGATCTGTATCTTAATCTTTGAATTTCGGGATGAAATTCCCTTTAACGGGGGGGGGGGGGGATAATGTAACAACCCGAAGTAGTCCATCGCCGAAACCTGTTCCGCTCGTAAGGCTCAAAACACTTCATTTGAAGCCTTTCCTCTCTCTCACTACTCTCTCTCTCTCTAACTTCTCTCCTCAAACTCAAGATTAAGGTCCAAAAACATCAAATTCAAGCCCCAAATCTTCAAGGTAACCACCCCAACTACTAGTATAGCATCTTAGACCTTCAAATTCGAGTTCAAATCATGGAATAGGACCATATTCATGTGTTTACGTCCCTGGAAGACCCTTGGGCCGTGAACACATACAAAATGGGTTTTTGAGCCTTTAAACCCTTCCAATCGACCTTTGAAGCTTACATATGACTGAGGGGCTTACCAAAGTGGACTTAGAACACCTTGAACTTAATTTTTGGAGAGTAAACATGAGTTTACTGACCAGGAACATGCTTGGGCCGTAAACTCCATATCATGGGGAGTAAACTCATTATTAAGTGTTAAATTGCCATTTAAACACACCAATAGCCTTGGAATAAATTCTAGAATCAACCACAAACGAATTGGAATCCTTAAACTCAATGAAAACAACTCCCTAAGGAGTTCACGCCCGTGAACCCTCCCAAAAGGGGTTCCTGGGCCGTAAACTCCCAAATCATGGCCAAATGACACCTTTAATTCCATCCAAGGCTTGTGTAATAGCTTAAAATCACATGTGATTAATTAAGGACCATCAAGAAACATTTTGGATATGTGTATAAGAGCTTACAACTATAAACATAGAGTTTACTGCCGTAAACTCTTCAAATGGTCCCTAATTTGTCCAAATCACTTTTCCATGCCTTGAAACTAACCATAGAATTCTCCCTCAATTGATTCAAAGCCATTTTGCACCATAGAACACCCCACCATGAGTTTGCGGCCGTAAACTCATGGGGAATGGGACTTTAAGGCCGAAAACTCTTGTGTGAGTTTACTCTTGAAGAGTAAACTCCATATCCAAGCCTTATGTGTCCTTAAATGTCACCCGGGTCCTTCCAAACACTTGTAATGAAGTGTTTTCGCATCTAGAAGTGTTTGTCCATAAAAAATAAATTATTCAAATCCTAATTAGACACAATTGTGTATCATTTCATTAAAAATAGGAATCTTGTGCGTTTGCAAACGCAAAACTGACGTTTAGGATCCAAACCGATGCTTTCCTCAACCGGTGAGTTCATACCCCTACACTTTTTCAAATGTACAAGGAAATCTTGTACTTAAACTTATTATTTTCCGCTCAAATGTTTCATATATTGAATACTTTTAATACCGAAAATCATACTAACCATTTGTTCGAATTGCAGAGTGAATTATCAAACTAATTGTAGATTCGTTTAATAGATGTTATAAACTAAGTTTCATATTATGTTTTGTATAAGGAATCATACTAATCATAAATTAAGATTAATACCAACAAAATACGAATACAAATACGAATACGAATAGGAATAGAATACGAATACGAATACGAATACGAATACGAATACGAATACGAATACGAATACAAATATGAATACAAATACGAATACGAATACGAATACGAATAGAATAGATATACGAATACGAATATGAATACGAATATAACTAAAAAGATAGAACGAATACGAATACGAATACGAATACAAATACGAATACGAATACGAATACAAATACGAATACTAATACGAATACAAATACAAATAGGAATAGATTAGATATATGAATACGAATACGAATACGAATAGGAATACGAATAGATTAGATATATGAATACAAATATGAATACGAATAGGAGTAGGAATACGAATACGAATACGAATACGAAATAACGCCTTTGGATGACGCCAAGACTTCGAATATTCAACTAATGTACGCCTTGAGTATCACCAGAGTTTCGAAATTAATTCGAAAGTACGCCTCTGGACATCGACTGAGTTTCTGAGAGATACGCCTCAGAATGTCGACAGAGCTTCGAAAATACGTCTAAGGTACTCTTTTGGAAATCACCAGAACTTCGAAAATATTGTTAATGTACATTTTTAAGTGAATCCAAATATTCGAAAATACCACTAAGTATAGCAGATAATCAACAATCGAATGTAGGATAACTAAGATATCAGAATACTTAACTAATACTATAAGTATGGTAGTTACTAGTACATCGAAATCTAAACTACTAATTAAGTATCAAATGGTCAGCTAAACACTTAGGAAAATATGGGATTTTCCTGGAATAACGTAACAAATCGTAAACGAATTAAGTAACGAAATGATAACTAAACTATTTTTTTTTACATAAGAAAATATGGGATTTTCTTGGATAACAACTTTTTCAGAAACCAAAAAGGGAACTCATTCTTTTCAAAACTAAACATAGAGTTTACTGCCGTAAACTCTTCAAATTGTCCCTAATTTGTGCAAATCACTTTTCCATGCCTTGAAACTAACCATATAATTCTCCCTCAATTGATTCAAAGCCATTTTGCACCATAGAACACCCCACCATGAGTTTGCGGCCGTAAACTCATGGGGAATGGGACTTTAAGGCCGAAAACTCTTGTGTGAGTTTACTCTTGAAGAGTAAACTCCGTATCCAAGCCTTATGTGTCCATAAATGTCACCCGGGTCCTTCCAAACACTTGTAATGAAGTGTTTTCGCATCTAGAAGTGTTTGTCCATAAAAAATAAATTATTCAAATCCTAATTAGACACAATTGTGTATCATTTCATTAAAAATAGGAATCTTGTGCGTTTGCAAATGCAAAACTGACGTTTAGGATCCAAACCGATGCTTTCCTTAACCGGTGAGTTCATACCCCTACACTTTTTCAAATGTACAAGGAAATCTTGTACTTAAACTTATTATTTTCCGCTCAAATGTTTCATATATTGAATACTTTTAATACCGAAAATCATACTAACCATTTGTTCGAATTGCAGAGTGAATTATCAAACTAATTGTAGATTCGTTTAATAGATGTTATAAACTAAGTTTCATATTATGTTTTGTATAAGGAATCATACTAATCATAAATTAAGATTAATACTAACAGAATACGAATACAAATACGAATACAAATAGGAATAGAATACGAATACGTATACGAATACGAATAGAATAGATATACGAATACGAATATGAATACGAATATAACTAAAAAGATAGAACGAATATGAATACGAATACGAATACAAATACTAATACGAATACGAATACAAATACGAATACTAATACGAATACAAATACAAATAGGAATAGATTAGATATATGAATACGAATACGAATACGAATAGGAATACGAATAGATTAGATATATGAATACAAATATGAATACGAATAGGAGTAGGAATACGAATACGAATATGAATACGAAATAACGCCTTTGGATGACGCCAAGACTTCGAATATTCAACTAATGTACGCCTTGAGTATCACCAGAGTTTCGAAATTAATTCGAAAGTACGCCTCTGGACATCGACTGAGTTTCTGATAGATACGCCTCAGAATGTCGACAGAGCTTCGAAAATACGTCTAAGGTACTCTTTTGGAAATCACCAGAACTTCGAAAATATTGTTAATGTACATTTTTAAGTGAATCCAAATATTCTAAAATACCACTAAGTATAGCAGATAATCAACAATCGAATGTAGGATAACTAAGATATCAGAATACTTAACTAATACTATAAGTATGGTAGTTACTAGTACATCGAAATCTAAACTACTAATTAAGTATCAAATGGTCAGCTAAACACTTAGGAAAATATGGGATTTTCCTGGAATAACGTAACAAATCGTAAATGAATTAAGTAACGAAATGATAACTAAACTGTTTTTTTTACATAAGAAAATATGGGATTTTCTTGGATAACAACTTTTTCAGAAACCAAAAAGGGAACTCATTCTTTTCAAAACTAAACCGCTTATGAACTCACCAGCTTTATGCTGATTTTCATAATGCTTGTATTCTCAGGTCAACATTAGACAGGTACACCGCCACCTTTTTGGAGAAGACGGAGCATTAGAAGACTCGTCTTTGTTATTGTTCACATGATATATGTATATAACGCTTGTATAACTTTTCTTTTAAACATATGTAAACAATTCGATGTAATGTAATGTTTGTGTTTACTGTGTTACTATGTACATTGGATTTGATACTCAACGTGGAGTCCGCCCCGGAAATGTTTCCGCCTTCGGTTTTCGGGGAGTGACAACGTAACCCAATTACCGCCGAAATTTAGAACACATGCTCGAACCATGTTCTCCAAGGTCTGGAAAGTGCGCTCGCTCCAACCATCTGTCTACGGGTGGAAAATCATGTTGAAGTGCAAACGAGTACCCAACTCCTCATGGAATCTCTTCAAGAACCCAGAAGTAAAGCGAGTATCCCTATTAGAGACCACAAAAACCAACACTTCATGCTGAACCACCATTTCATAAGTGTAGATATTGGCCAACTTCTCCATCGAAATGCTCTTCTGAATCAGAATAAAATGCATGCTCTTGGTCAATCGATCCACGATGACCCATATCGAATCCACTCTATGCACCATCCTAGCCAGTTTCGTGATAAAATATGTCATAATATCTTCCCATTTCCAAACAGGAATGCTCAACGGCTCCATCTTGTCGTGGGGTTGTTGATGCTCGACCTTGACTTGCAGGAAAGTCAAGAGCTGATTCACACCACCCCAATATGACATCTATACCCTCTGCCTCACACAATCTTTGCATCAGTTTCTTAAAAGCTAACTACTGCTCAGCCTCCTAACAAAAAGTGGGAGTCTTCTTCGCCAACATGGTCAAAGGAAGCGTTATCTTGGAGAAATCGTAAATGAATATCTAATAGTAATTTGCCAATCCAAGGAAACTCTAAATCTCAATTGGAGACCTCAAAAATTTCCACCTCATCACCCCCTGGACCTTAGCATGGTCGACCAGAATACCTTTATGGTTTACAAGGTGCCTCAGAACTGCACCTCGTGCAACTAGAACTCACACTTAGAAAACTTCGCATACAACTTCTCCCTCCGTAGAGTCTCCATTACCTCCTTCAGATGCTCCTCATGCTACTCTAAGGTATTGGAATAAACCAGGATGTCATTAATAAACATAATTATTGACGATCCAACATAGACCCGCATACGCGATTCATGTGATCCATTAATGTGGTTGGAGCATTGATGAGCCGAAAGGGCATCACCATGAACTCGTAATACCATCTTACCCTTCTACCAGGTATCCATCACATAAGCCACGAATCCAGTACAAACATGTTGCAGATAGCGCCTAACCCTAGCTAGTGAACATTGATTCGGTCCATGATTAACACCCTCTCCCTGGATCACTAACTCTACCCTAATTGGTGTATGATTACATAATAATTGATTCTCATAACCAATCATTCCCCCATTGGGGCTCATCCAATCCATACCCACAATAACCTTACTCTCATGCATAGGAATAGGAACCAAATCAGTCAAATAACACTCACTGAACAACTCCAGTACACAACCTTGATGAACCTTAGATACCCACAAGAGATGATCATCAGCAAGCTCAACCTCTAATGGACAATCCAGCTCCCCCGGAGCATCTAAAAATCTTTTGCTGAGCGTAAGTGATACAAAGGATTGGGTAGCCCCTGAATCAAACAAAACCAAAGCAGAGATACCTTTCACAATGAACGATCTCGTCACAACATCAGGTCCTGCACAAGCCTCTTCAGCTATCAACTTAAAAGCTTTTTTCCTCACAACAGGACCCTCCGCCTTCCCTTGATGCTACAACTGGTCCTACTATTTCTAGGCTTAGGCAATTGGCCTTATTATAGCCCTCTGACTAAAAATCAAAGAAAATTAGATCAGATACCTAGGTAGTGGTGGTGGCAGTAGTGCATTCCTTGCTGATATGATCCGTCCTACCGCACTTGAAGCAACCAAAACCACCCACCCTGCAAGCTAAATCGCATGTCTTGTCGTACTTGCCACAATGGCCCCGTCCCTGCTAGACCCTCGATATTGAATCAAACCCATTAGACGTTTTGCCCAAACCCTCAAAACCCTAAGCCTTATCTGACTTCCTCTTCTTCTCTGTCTCCAAGTCAATCTTTCTCTAGCTCACGCCACCGTATCTTCCAATGTGCTGCAACTGGATATACTCACAAATTTCCTGATATTGTTCCTCATCATATCGTGATACCTTGCATCTTCATCTCCTTGTCCGTCACATAATGCAAAACTAGCAATGCTCTCTCACGAAACATAGAGGTGATCTCCACCACTGTCTTAATAGTCCGACGAAGAACCTGAAACTCCCTTGCCAACTGTTGGACCTCAATTACTAGCACAAAATCAGGCCAAAACCTCATCATGAAATCCTCCAAAGTCCTAGACTCAAATTCCTCTCCTCCGAAGGCGTGCCCAACCTCCTCTCATCAATCTTGAGCTTTGTCTTTTAGAAGGTAGGAAGCAAGTCCGAACTTTCCCCCTCGAGACAACGAATAGTGTGGAAGGTGTTCGCGACGTCCGCTAACCAACGCCTTCTCGCAATCAAATCCTTCTTCACAAAGAACTCTAGCGTTCCACTTTTCCGGAATTCTCGGAGTCTACTCAAGAATATTGTGGGTAATATCTATTGAAATGAACTCCTGTATCTGATCATCCATGAACCCGGCCCCAATGCTCAAACCCAAGCATCACCGGTACCAGAAGCACTACTAGAACCTCCTCGAGTGACCACCACACTAAAAATAAATCTTACATACCATCAAAATATACTCGAGGAATCCCGTATTCTACAAGCTCCTTGGTACTATCGTGACTTTCCTTAACTTGAGTACGGATCCACTGCTTCCAGTAGTACGGGCCCATACTACCTTACACATTTATTTGTACTTTCCTCAAGAATCGTCCTAAATCCCCCAAGTTACTTCCCTATCGATCTAAATAACCCTTATGAAAACAAGGCTCTCGGCACCGAATCACCTTCTAGGTTTTCCTACGGCCAACATCACACCACTCTAAATAACCCCAAGTTACAGAAGGGACTCCCCTAACACCGTCTAACTAGCTTACATATACAATTACATACCACCGACACCTGATAATTAGTCGAATGAAAGGTCTCACACTATAACAGTTGGACTTAAACAAGAGTTATGCAATAGAGTTAAACCTAACCTTTATGAAATAATATAATCTTGGTAATATGTAACTTAGCGTATTTGCTTACTAGCTAGATAATGTTAATGGGAAATCCTAAAAGCACAAATGAAGCAGCATCTGATCATTGAATAATCGGAAACAAAGCATAACCTAAACAAGCCATCCTATCACAAACTGATCAGTAATAGCATGCAAGTCTACAAACTCACACAATAGGCAAATAAAGGAATATCTCCTTGCATTCTCTTATGCAAGTATCTTACAAAAATGTATTGGCATTTTGTGAAAACTTACTTGAGCTCGTTCCATTTCATGCACCACACCCCTTTCTTTCATTAGAAACCTTTTTAGAAAACCATTTCTTTTTATGAAAAACTTACCGAAACCTTAGTGTGAGTTTAAATACACCCAAGGGTATGCCTAAATCTCTCCAACCAAGGCTCTGATACCAACTTGTAACATTCCTAAAATTCATAACAAAAAAACTCATTTATATATTAGATAAAACCACCAACCATTAACTACTTAAATAAAATCATAATGTTAAAATCAAACTATAACAACAATCATCCATAATACATCAGAGTCAACTTGCGGAAATCATGGGTGCATGTGTTGCGATCAACCTGAGCCCTTCCCCTAGAAGCAGAAGTACCTGAAACATGTTAGACATAAACGTAAGCACAAAAATTCGTGAGTTACCCAAAATACCTCATACCGTACATATGATGCATACATACATATATTACGTCCTCTGTGACATCAGGCCCCGCCCGGTACATTCATTAATACCTAACTGGCATCAGGCCCCGCCTGACATGAGTCCATGTCGGGTATACATACATACATAGACAACACATGCAAGAGTCACAAAGATAACTAGCATACTATTACATAATCCAATGGGCCGACATTGGTGCCTTCGACGCACAAGTACTATAAGGAAACTCAACTCAATCCACTGAAAAGATAGCTGAACAAATCACAGCTCTAACAGCTGACTCTACAAGTCACCTATACATTTACCAAGGATCTAGTGTCAAAGTACTTATCAAGATACCTAAAATACCCCTAGGTCACACTTTAGCAAAGTCAACGATCCATGTCAGCAGGACAGGTCACCATGTCGTTGCCTCACACTAACACGTCATGGGAGCTTCTCAAAAAATAGTCGTGTTGTCCCCAGTGACCACGTTATGACATCTAAACCCCACGTCGGGGGGAAGTGGGTTAGAACAGCATAACAGATCTAGCCCTTAATATATTAATCCCTTTCCTTCTAACCTTCCAGAATCCCTACTAAGTTCTAAAATATTCATAAGATCATTTCTTTTTCAAACATGCATTACCAAAAATTGTCTAGATTCGAACATAGGTCAAAATAAAGGAATACCACTAAAAAGAGCATGCATGGAACTCAAAATGTCCTTAAGTTCCATATCTAAAACATATGATAGCAAGGGGACCTTAATAATCCATAAACTTGCCAACTTTATGGACTCCATGCATTCTACTCAACCCAACATTAAGAAATAAGATCAAAAAACAAGATGTAGCATGCTTGAAAGAGACAGGTAGAAGCTTGACAACTTACAACGGTCTAACAACACAGGATGATGGAAAGAAGACTGCTTGATCCAAACAATATTACAATGGAGTCTTCTTCTTGAAGAATGAGGTTAGAGAAACCAAATGTTAGATGTTCGTCAATCAGACACATGAATTTATTTATATGTGATATTTGCTTTTATTTAGTCACAAAAATGATTGTTTATTGATGATTTTTTCACATCTATTTAAGAAAAATATGGCAAACGTGATGTCGTAATCAAGCATTATGTCGATTGTCGAATAAGTATGGTTATAAACTAATTCTAGACACATATATTTCTCATAGTAATTGTTGTTTATCTAACAACTAAAAGAATTTATTGTTGGTGTGACTGTAACTATTATTTAGTCACAAAAAAAGTTTGTTGATTGAGTTTTTAGTCACATCAATTTATGAAAAACATGGAAAAAGGTTGTTGCAATTAAGCATTATGTCGGTTAAGTGTGGCTATAAACAGTTTTTAGACACAAACACATTTTTTGATAGCGACTATTGTTCAAGTGATGAATACATGAATTTGTTATCATTCAATAGCCAAGTCAATTAATATAAACGATGGCTATTGTTTAATCTTTCCTCATATTTATTTATCTTGTTCGTAACATTTTCTATCATGAAAAAAATGCAAAATGACTAATGTTTTATGTACAGCCACATGAAAATTTGTAATTCTGGTATGACTAATGTTTATATAAATGCACATGATATTCTTTTTATTATGATATGACTAATGTTTATGTAAATTCATAGTTATAAATGGACATTTAAGAGATATATATATGCCCAAGAGTCATTATAAAATGATATTTGGTATTAAATATCATCATATAAAGTCTCATCTTATAACAAGTTACTACGTATTGATTATTTACTAGAGTAATTTGATTATTAATAAATATTACCAACACTTGTATTTAATTATAAAATTATTATTTTATAAAAATAACACTTTAACGACAAATTTGGAATTAGTGTTTCTAGGAAATATGAATAAAAGAGAACAAAACTAGCTATATTCACATTGTTTGAATATATATGTCATGTATACTTATTTGGACACTTTGAGTGACCATCTAGTTAGCACATCTAACTAGCTAGTTCGAAGATAAATTAAATGACAGGCAAACATGATTTCTGCTCCCTCCAAACCATGAGTTTCAAAGAGGAATGGGTGATGGATTGTTGCGTTCATTTTTATTCATGTCATACTTCTTAATGCACCATAATCTAACTTTGTTGAAAGTATGGTACATTAGTAATCATGTGTAAGTTTATAACCTAGTGTGGAATCTTGTTTTTAGCTAGATTTTTCTTCTTCTTTTTGTTGTCTAAAACCAAGAGCACCTCTCATCTCTCATCCTTCTTGCGTTGTGTTGTGAGGATTAGAGCCCTTTTGTTGCTTCTCCTTTTAAGACTTATTTGGTATATGTATTTATGGCTTAAGAAGAACTAATTACAAGTGAAGACTAGCATCTTGAAGTCGTTTATCATTGCTTGGTGGATATATTATAGTGAGCTTCTACTTTGGAACTTCTTGCCTCATGTCATCCACTTCTAAATTCCCATGAGAATCAGAATTTTCAAAGTTTGTAGTATTTTTTCTTTTATGGTTGATTTAATATTTCCATTCTTTGCAAAATGATCATTGGTGAGTAAAAATGTTTTTAAGTTTATTAATTTTAAAATCCTTCTGTAACGTCCCAAAATAACACTCGAAAATTTTCATTTTTAGATTACTAAAATAGTAAATCATATCATTTTCATAAAACCAAGGTAATGAAAGTTTTATCAATACATCATCATTATCAGAGCAAATCACAAAATGAGGGAACATGTGCTGTATGCTCATTAATCATCACAAGTTCTTCCCTTTGTAAACATAAGTGCTTTGGTCAAAAACTGCCTAAGTGCTAATCGACCAAATTGAATGAGAGGATATGATTTTCAAAATAGTTAATTGCAAATGATAAAAGAAAGTGACACAATGGTTTACAAGGAAAGCCCTTGAACCTTGGTAGGATCTCTGACACAAAACCTTGGGGGTGATAATGATCACCTGCGTTGATGATTTTATCGTTGTAAAGATAGTAATTACAATGATTTCTCAGTAAAAATAAGTAAACAATTTCGTACTGTAAGCTTAGGTTTCATAACAATGTGTTGTGTGCAGAATACAAGTGTCAATTTATATTCTAAACTAGCCAACAAGATGTCCGATATTTCTAGGATCCTCTTTGACCAGCTTCATGAACGTTATTTGACCAAGTATTCCAAGTCTTTAGCATTTTTGAGATGATTCTTTGTTCAGAATTGGTCTTCCCTTGACTACTTCTTCACACGTGTAAGTTATAGACAAAATATGAGCGTTATAAATATTAATAAAAATAATAACGGTAATTAGTCGGGATCCCCAGGTAGTTGAGGATCCTGGATATTTAAGGATCCTTAATACTGCAAGGATCCTGGCCCTAACAATTGCCCCCAAGTTATTCCTGAAAATATAGGAGTTAGTTTGCTAAATATTAAATGAATAACTTAAAGTAAATAGATAAAAGGAGAGAGGATAGTAATTTTTAACGGATAGTAATTTGAAATCCATCGGATAGTTTACTAGTCATTAATTGTCAAATCATATTCATTGGTCCAATATACATACGAGCAATTAGTTCCATAATCTTTTATCCGTTCTTCTTTGCATTTCTCGTGCTATCTTGCAATTAGAAGGTAATTCTTGCTACCAACTTTTATTCTTTCTATCATGGGTTGTAAAATCGTTGTCTCTCATAAAAGCATTTTGGCCCTTCCTGACAATGATTTTGTTGACCAAGGGATCCTCTCTTATGAGGAAACATGTTCTTTTGGCGATGATGACATTGAGTCTCTAAGACTCAATGGAGCATTTCCTCCTGAAGCTATATTCAGGCCCTTCGATCCTCTCATTCAGCCTGATTGTGTTTCTCCTACTTGGGTGTGATTTCTTGAGTATCATTTCTCCTTAAGCTGGAGATACCCTTTCCCTGGGATCATCTCCAAATTTTTCATGGCGACGGGGATTTCATATATCCAGGCCATGCCAATTATTTGGAGGATCCTATATTGGGTCAACCATATAAATCAATCAAAAGGTCTGGACATAGGCCTTTCTGAATTGGGCTGTGTATAAGATCTTATAACAATTAGGAATTCTTGTTTCCTCCTCAAGGTCAAAACCCTCAGATCTTCTTTAGTCTTGAAAACCAAGCATAATCATGGAGCTCGGAAAGGAGATACCTCTTTGTGAGACATGACTCTATTCCCAATAGGGACCTCTTACCCACAAATTCGGTTAAAAAGGGTAGGATTTCAATGCATTTTCTTGTGATCCTGGAATCTTATTCATATTATCTTTGTTTCTTTACAACCATCAAATTCGAGGAACTTGTTCTTGTCGCTGAGGATTCTGAAGAGATGATTCAAAAGTTCTTGGCCTTGTCTAAATTCGAGAGATCCTTTCGATTTGATCAAAGTGCCTTGTAGGAGAGCTCTTCCGCCACTGACCTCATGTCGACAGGTAAGGATCCTTAGTTATTCTTGATTGAAATAAAGATCCTTAATAGTGTTTTTCGATATACAGGATCCAAAGTTACTCGCTCCAGTGCCGACTTCACTCTTGCTGATCTTGATATGGCCATGTCAGGAGATCATTTGGTGGTGATGAAGAAGAAGATTTCATCTTCTCTTCCTCCAAAAAGATCAATTGTGGATTTGACAGTGAAGACTCTGGGATCCTAGAAAAGGAAAACTGATGAATCCACAGGTTTATCATTCGAGAGCCTTGGAGGAAAGGAAGCGCTCCAAAAGTTGGTCTCTTTCTCCCAAGGTATAAGTCTTGATTTTGCTCTCACTCCATTTTTTATTTTGTTTTTTGCTGATTCCCTATACCTCTATCATAGGTCTTTGATCATGTTTTCGCCGACCTAAGGATTTGGGCGAAGAGGGCTGAACAAACCCTCCAAGGTCAGGAGAAGATGTGGAAGGCAATCAACGAGGATCTTCTGAGGAGGGTAGAGCTGCTCAGCAAAGAGAAGTCCAAGAGAGAGGAGGATCACATCCACAAGATGGAGGAGGTGATCTCTAACGCGAAGGTCAACGTTGCAGTGGCAGTTTGGGAGGCCAAGATCCTTCTTACGGAGGATCTTGAAATTGTATGTTCATGGGACGTGGTTAGTTGGTGCGAGGCACTGGCCAAATTAACTGGCAAGCCTGCTACCGCCAGCCAGGATCCTGTACTGCGGCTGACCGAGGGGGGGGGGGGGGGGGAGAAGAAGGCTGGTGATGACCAATCTAAGGTCTAGGCCTTTTAGGTGATTAGGGTAGCATAATTTGATGTGAACACATGACTCTTGTAAGGTTGTAGTCCTTTTTATTTCAAATATAATGGTTAATCTTTCCATTATCTTTCTACGCTTCCTGCATAACACGATACTGAGATCATTGCATATTTAGGATCCTAAGAACAGTGAATATTTTTTAAAGACAAAATGGTTTGATATGGATTGAATCAGTTAAACAAACATGAATTGACTCTATTCAGTAATCTAAAAGTTTCTTTAGAAGTTTGATGCTTAACTGGTAATTCTTAAGAGTTTAACATGCTTTAAAACTCTATTAAAGATATCAATTTAAAATAGAAAATGATTATGAAGTGATGAAAGTTCATAAATCAGTAATTGGTTTAGGATCCTGAAAATTTTAGGATCCCTAAACTTTATCTAAATTTCTTTGAGAATATGGATAGATGGAACCTGATTATCTCCAAGTTTTTTATTTGTAAGTATCCAAATTCTCTGAGGATAAATCTCAACTTAGGAGAGAACTTCGGTTCACTGCTGATAATGAGGCTCTTTACTGATGAGGATCGATAAGGATCTCTAACAAAGAGGATATATAAGGACAAGGATCCTTAAAGATGAGGATTCTAGATCATACAGGGGAAATCCCTACTTAGGATAACCTGTTTAGTTTATAGATGCCAAGAAAATTATCTTGTAACACTATAGGTTCAATAAATCACATGTTAATGTTATATTCTAGGATGGATCACAATTTGTGATATAATTCATGGGAGAGATCCTTACTTATAACAACATGAAAAATGTTACAACTCGATTGTATATTATGGGGAGAATTTCCAACGTGTGATGACATGAAGATGTTATAGATCTTATGTAGTTTCTGGGGCAAGATCCCAATCTTTAATAACATGAAAATGTTATAAACCTTAATTAATTACTGGGGTAGGAACCATATTATTGATAACATGAAAATGTTATAAACCTTAGGGATCTCAACTTATGTTCAAAGATAAGAGGGTTGCCAAGCCACTAAATCATGAAATGATCCTCTTATCCATTTCCCATAGTTGGATATCGTGTGTCCAAGTGAGGTGTATAAACCTTAGTTCATGTGAAAGAGGTAGTTAGCTCGTTAAACCTTAAAGGTGATTAAGTACCCTTACGCGTAGGAGTGATGATCGGGCTCTATCTTGTGTATATGATAGTCTAAAGATTATACCATTGGTATAACAGGGCTTCTCAAGTGTTAAGATACTAAGATCATCGTATGTCAAGATCCTTATGTTTCAAGATTTTCATCCTCGAGGATCCTTATAATATGAGACCCGGGGGATCCTTGGGTTTCAGGATCATTGACCCCAAGGTTCCTTCATATTTCAGGATCATAGCTTACATATATCCTTAGTTGTGTGTTGTTTTGCATGGAAAACATTACCTAGGCGTGGGTGTTAGTCTAGCTAACGCCCCTCCGATGCTTATGTTAGTAATATATTCGAGGAGAAAATAAGTAACAATGAAAATTTGAAGGTAAAGTACATATGTACCTTGGTTTTCTTATGGATCATCCACCCTTACTTGCACGTAGTATACTTTGAGGTGTATAGCATTATGGAATCTTGGTAGAACATCTCCTTCGTGTGTTGCTACCCAATATGCTCCTTTCCATGCTTTAGCATCTATGAGATATGGTCCTTCCCATTTGGGAGCTAATTTACCTGCATTGGGATCCTTGGTGTTTTGGAATGTTTTCCTCAAGACCAAGTATCCTATTTGAAACCTCCTAACTTTTATGTTTTATTGTAAGCCTTCGTGATTCTCTGTTGATGAGCAACAATACGTATTTTGGCAAGATCCCTAAGATCTTTAATAGTGTCAAGATCCCGTGCTATGATCTTGTCGTTATTCTATTGGTTTTGCAATAAGTATCTTGCTATTGGGATTACTACTTCAGTAGGGATCACTGATTCTATCCTAAACAAGAAAGCGTAGGGGGCCTTGACCCGTGGCTCCTTTGGAAGTAGTCCTATCCGCCCATAGGATGAAAGGAGGTTCTTATGCTCATCTTCCCTTCTTCTTGTCCAAACTTTTCTTTAAGCTGTTTAACATGATTTTATTGATGGATTCTACTTGACCATTGGCTTGGGGATGAACAGTAGTCGATGTTATCATTTTGATTCCCTAACTTGTGCAAAAGTCTATTGTCCTTTTGCATAAATTAGAATCCATTGTTGAATATGATCTCAGTCGGGATCTCAAACCTGTTCAAGATACTGCTTTTAATAAATGAGACTAGTTGTTTGTCTCTTACCTAAACGAAAGCATCTGCTTCAATCCACTTTGAGAAGTAATCACTCATTACTAGCATGAAGACTTTTCCTCCTAAGGCTATTGGTAGTTTTCCAACTATATCCATTCCTCATTTCATGAATGACCATGGAGAGATAATTGAATGCAGTGGTTCTGCCGGTTGATGATCTATTTCATCGAGGTCCCTTTGAGGAGGGATCCTGGGGTCAGGATCTTCAATAGTTGTTATGCTTGTGGGATGCTTGGGATATTCTGGTTTGTCGGATAGGGTTTCTATAAATGGGGTTATTATATGGGTTATAGGAATCATTATCTTTGGTGGGATTACAAGGGAGGATCCTAAATTAGCTAATGAGTTTGCTTATGTGTTTTCTTCTCTGTGAACTTGGATAGGGCTAAAGTTCTCGAAATCAGAAGCTAATTTTTTTAAGGATCTCTAGATATAATGCTAATCTTTCACCTTTCACTACATAAGATCCATTGAAGTGATTGGTTAGTAATAATGAATCAAGAAATTTCTGAAGATCCCTGATTTAAAGATACTTAGCTAGTTGTAGTCCCATGATAAGTGCTTCGTATTCTGCTTCATTGTTGCTACTGTTGAATTGACAACTATCTAATTAGGGTAAGATGTCCACCTGTGGTGACTTTAGTATGATCCCTAGCCTTGTTCCTTTTTTATTTGAATCTCCATCTGCGAATAGTGACCATTTTCCTAGGTGTTCATCTTCAAGGAATTTCTTCGCTTCCATTTCTACTTCGTTTTGTTAGATCATCACTAAAGTCAGCGACAAAGTATGCTAATGCTTGTGATTTTAGTGTCGATCTTGGTTCGTATCTGATGTCAAATGTGCTTAGCTTTACCGTCTATTTTTCCATTTTCCCCAACATTTATAGTAGATAGCATGTTGATCCCCATTAAGATCCTTGGCCAAAACAACACTTACCGCATTTGAAGATATTAAGAGGTAGAGAAGAAGTGGTTCTCCATCTATAGGCTTTACTAGTAATGGTGCATAGTTTAGATATCTTTTGAGTTCCTGGAAGGCTTTCTCGTGTTCCTCCTTCCACTCAAATTTCCTGTTCATTTTCAAGATATCGTAAAAGGGTTTGAAACTTTCCAAGGATCTTGAAATGAACCTATTGAGTGCTGCTACTCTATTGGTTAGTCGTTAGATGTCTTTTGTTGAAGATGGGGATCTTAGTTCCATGATTTCTTTAATCTATTCTAGGCTTGGTTCTATCCCTCTTTTGGTTACCATGTATCCAAGGAACTTGCTTGACTTCATTCCAAAGTGACATTTGATTGGGTTCAGCTTCATATTGTATTCGTCTAGGACGTCAAACGCTTCCTTAAGATCTCTGAGGTGATCTTCAACTTTCATTTGCTTTACTACGATGTCATCAATATAGACTTCCATGGTGTGCCCTAGCTTATCTTTGAACATCCGATTCACCAACTTTTGATATGTTGCACCTGCATTTTTAAGATCGAAAGGCATTGTAGTGTAATAATATATACATCTTGGTGTTATGAATGTTGCATCTTCCTAATCGGATGGCTCCATCTGGATATTTTGGAATCCTATTGAAGCATCCATGAAAGTCAAGAGCTCGTGGCCAACCGTCGTGTATATCACGGAATCAATGTGTGGTAGGGGAAAGTATCCGTAGGACAAGCCTTATTAAGATCCATTTAGTCTGTACACACTTGCCATTAGGCATTTTTATTTTGTACGACAACCACATTAGCTAGCCATCTTGGGAACTTTACTTATTTGATCATCCTTGTCTTGAGGAGCTTCTCTACCTCTTCTTAAATAATTTGGTTCCTTTCGGGTGCAAACTTCCATCTATTTTGGTGTATTGCTCTAAAAGAAGGATCAATATTACGTTTATGAGTAACTATACTCTTGTCTATACCTGTCATATCTTCGTGTTTCCATGCGAATGTCTTGCTTCTTGTTCTTAGGAATTTCAATAGATCCTGTTCGATATGCTCAGGCATTGAGGATCCTATGAGAACTTTGGCTTCAGGATCCTCGATACCTAGGGGAACTTCCACCACGTCGTGCTCTTTTGTTTCTAGAACGTGTCGTGCCCCTTGTCTTAATTGATATGCTTGTTGAGGTCTGGTTGTGGATTTCATGGAGGTTTTATAACATTCCTTGGCTTCTTTTTGAACTCCCATGATCTTTACTACCCCCCATGGAGTAGGCATTTTCGTGCATTGGTAATAAATTGATGGAACTGCTTTCATCTTATGGATCCATGGCCTACCTAGTATCACCTTATAAGATGATAGGGCTTTAATAACGCATAAATTTTGTAGAGAGTTTACCCATTCAATGTATGTTGGTAGCTTTATTTCGCCAATTGTATGTTATGTCTCCCCACTAAATCCTATGAGGACCGAGGATCTTTTAATTATCTCCGATTCGGGAATATCCATTTTTTTGAAGTGTCTAAGAGTAACATGTTAACTGAGGATCCTCCGTCGACAAGGATCCTTCTGAAGAAATGGTTAGCCATATATAGTGTTATTATGAGTCCCTCATGGTTTGGATCCTAAATTCCTTCCCTGTTCGTCTCGACAAACGTGATCTCCTTCTCATTGTTGATCATGGTATTTCTCTATGGCCTGTCTTCATTCTAAGTTTTAGAGACCTTGGCATGTCTTTTGGCCTGAGAATAAGAGGTACCATAGATGTTAAATCTGCCTGAGATGAAATTTATTATTTTAGCGTTTGGGGGTGGAGATCCTGGTTTTTTCGAGATCTCATGATCATCCCGGACGTTCTCCTTTGATTTTTGTATTTTTCTCAAAAGGATTTCTTTGAGGTGTCCCTTTCTGAGGAGTTAGCTAATCTCTTTACTCAACGCTATATAGTCCTCCGTAATGTGGTCGAAGTCTTCATGGTAAGCACACCATTCGACCATCTCGCTTTGTCTCCAAGATCCTTCCTAGCATGAATTACACCTGCAATATCCAAACAAAAACAATAGTTAGTGATCTTAGGAATTTCATCCACTTCTCCTTCATCCTCAAGAGCATTGATCCTGTGATGTTCCGGTTTGGAATAAGGTTTTACTTTGTACGATCTTGGAGTCAAGGATTCGGCCTTTCTGTTTGGATTCTCATATTGACTCGAAGGGTTGCTTCTCTTCTTGATTTCTCTATCGTCTTCGAGTCTTATGAATCTCAATGCCCGACACCAGACCTCATCCAATATTTTGAATGGAGTTATCACAAGGTCTTCATAGATGGGTGAATAATTCCTATGTCCGATTTTGAAGGCCTCTACAGCGGTGATCATGTCGATGTTGGGGATGCTCAAAGCTTCCCGACCAAACCTATTAAAGAAATACCTAATTTTCTCATTAGGATCATGAACCACTCGGTAGAGATCACTAGTGATCTTTTCGAAGGTTCTACTGCAAGAAAATTGGTTATTAAAGACATTGACTAAGTGTTCGAATAAAGTAATAAAGCATGGGGGAACGTTTAGCAGACATTTGAGGGATGATCCTGTAAGGGTCGAACCAAAGCCTTTGCATAGGAAAGATTCCTTCAAGTGTCCTAGGATGGGAATGATCTCCATCCTTTCTCTGTATTAGGCCATGTGCTCTTCAGGATATGTAGTTCCATCATATAGCTTCATGTTGGGGTTTAGAAGCGCTTAGGAACTTCAATATCGGATATCGATGAGCAAATCTAGAGATCCAGTGACTTGTAGGAGATGCTTGTGGTATGGGTTTGACCACTCCATGTAGACTTCAGATCATATACCTTAGTTACTGAAGTTCCCTGACCATGTTTAGATTTATTCTTCCATCAACGTTAGTATAGTTAGTATTAATAGTATTGCTATTTACGAAGTTACTACAATCAAGGTTTCTAAGAGTATTGAAAGGCTTACTTAAGATCATTGATCATAGATGCTTGGTTGTATATGGTTGTCCCTCAGGCCAACGTAACAGGGGCATGAATTGTTTTCTTTTGGTGATTCTCTGAGGATCTCGCATCGCTAAAGTTCAGGATCCTTGGTTGTATAACAATGGGCGTTGTTCCCTGGGACTTCTGGAATTCTGCCTTCATTCTTTCCACTTCTTTGAGCAAAGCTCTATTCTCCTCCTGCTGTTGGGTCACCTGTTGCATCATTTTCCTCATCATAGCAAAGTGTTTTGCAGTAGTGACCGAGGCAGTCGGATCCTAGAACCCTGGGGATCCCAAACTTCCTTGGTTAATGACCGGAGGGGTGTTTTTCTTAGAAGTGTCAGACATTTTCCTCTGAGAAGGGTGCCGACTCGGAGGATGTGGTTGGTTTTTAGTTAGAATGGATGGAGAAGAGGATGAAGAAAGGATCGGTTGTGTAGACGTGATTTTTTTGAAGATTTCGAACACAACAACCCTACGGTGGGCACCAAATTTTGTTGGTCAAAAACTGCCTAAGTGCAAATCAACCAAATTGAAAGAGAGGTTATGATGTTCAGAATAGGTAATTGCAAATGATAAAAGAAAGTGACACAATGGTTTACAAGGAAAGCCCTTGATCCTTGCTAGGATCTCTGGCACAAAACCTTGGGAGGTGATAATGATCACCAGCTTTGATTATTTTATTGACATAAAAATAGGAAATACAAGGAGTTCTTAGTAAAAATAAGTAAACAATTTCGCATTGTAAGCTTAGGTTTCAGAACCGTGTGTTGGGTGCAGAATACAAGTGTCAGTTTATATTCTAAACTAGCCAACAAGATATCTGATATTTCGAGGATCCTCTATGACCAGCTTCATGAACATTATTTTACCAAGCATTTCGTGTCTTTAGCATTGTTGTGATGATTCTTCGTTGAGAATTGGTCTTCCCTTGACTACTTCTGCACACGTGTAAGTTATATACAAAATATGGCCGTAATAAATATTAATAAAAATAATAACGGTAATTAGCCAGGATCCTAAGGTAGTTGAGGATCCTGGGAATTTGAGGATCCTAAATATTTTAAGGATCCTAGCCCTTACAAGAAGTATCTGAAACTTAAGCTGAAAACCGTAAGCAAAAGATTAGTGAGTTCCCCAAAATACCACATACCATACATACACAAATTAACACATAATGGGCTCCACCCTGTTATCGGGCCCAACGTGGCATCAGGCCCCGATCGATATATAGATCGGGCCCCCCCAACATACATATAACATATATCATATAAACACATACACATGCAAAAATCACAAAGATACATAGCGTACAAAATAATTATTGGGCCCCACCCAGTAAGCGTACAAGTACACATCACATGCAAGCTTCACACAGACATCTAGCATCCTAACATAACATAATCATGGGCCGACATTTGTTCCTTCGACATACAAAACGCAATGAGGAAAATCACCTTGCACTATCGAATTTCACAGAAAGATTCTCTGGTTGTTGATCTGACAAAATCCCTGAGCTATCAATCACAATATAATCATCCAATCAAAAATTAGATCACAACTCACAAAAAGAATCTAAACTATGGTAAAAGTCCTTTTTATCCTTTCCTATGCTTGCCCTAAGGCCCAAGCCCAAAACCAAAAATTAAAAGGCCCAAATTCCATATAAACATCCAAAGGCCAAATATGGCCCAATTTTCCAAATTGGGCCCAAATCCTTAATGGGTGTTAATCCAAGGTCCAAAAATATTTCTTAGCCCAAAACACTTGAACTCTAATTGCCCAACAAGACCCGAAGCATCTATGTCAAACTATGGCCCAAACTGAAGCCCAAAACATGCAAAGCCCAACTGGACGAGTATGTGGGGTGTACTTAGCACGTACGTGCAATGTACTCACTTTAGGGCTTATATGATAAGTGTACCTACGTGTACTGATGGGTTTTGAGCATTCTAACACTTCCTAAGTGTACATGCAACCCTAATAACCTTGGATCTATGTTTGTCTAATTATCATGCAAAGTTGAATTCCAAGGTTATATTCCTATCTAGCATACATGGGGAACAATTTTAACTTAAAGTATAGATAGAATAACTTACATTGTTGTTGTTTGTGTTCCTTGAAACCTTGTGAGCCTAGCACCCCAAGTGTGATGCCTCAAATGCTTCACACAACACCAAATGCTCTTGGAAGAACTTATGAGAGAACACACACTTCTCAAAATCGGCCAAGCCCTCTTGTTTCTTAGTGTAGCCGATTTTAGGTGGAGAACATGTTTCTTATATAGTGTTGACACATCTAGGGTTACACCCTAATGTGTCATGACTCTTCATTTCCATGACCCATGGGTTTGTAACTCCCATGGAGCATCCATGGAGCATCCTATGGGTGGAACCCAACTTGATAGTCCATGGAGCCTTTTAGCCCACTATACAAGATATGGATGATTTACATAATCAACCCATATATTTAATTAGTTATCTTTTGATCACATAATTAATTGTAAATTAATTCTTGATCAAACTAATCAAATAATATTATTAATATATTAGAACTTATAATATATTAATAATCTCCAAGTGTTATTTCTCTCATTTAGTCTATCCAATTGCATGATGCCATGTAACCCAAATGGACCATGCCGGGTCGGGTCAAGTACATACCAGAAATAGTTATGGACTTAGACACCTTATCCAACAGTCTCCCACTTGGATAAGTCTAATAACTATTACTGCAAATATGACTTCAGGAACCGATCGGCAATCGTAGCTCTTTACAAGGTTTCTCGAAACTGAGAAGATGATGGTACGCCATTTAAGATAAGTGATCATATAATCCTCTGTTCTAGATATCAGTCGGACAAATACATGGAACAATGTCTTACTTATTGTCCAACAGTTTGTTTCCCGATTTCCGATTTGTTTGACAAAGAACTTCATTGAACACATCAATTTAGTTCTGACCGGGCCCGGTACATAGGTCAAAACAAAATCATCGAGGGGCCCAGATATCAGCTTCTAATCCAAGAAGGAACAGATAAACTTCGACTCATATGTTTTTTCTACTACTCATTGAATTACACACAAGAGCGCGATTTATAACATCGAGTTACCAATGCATTTTTCATACAATTAATGCATAACCAACTTGTAAGTAACAAATCATATCTCTAGGTTTAAAGACTTATATGATATTACCGTCTCACGATCACTCGAGATAGAATTCCATGAAGTGATTCCAGTGAGCGTGGGTTGAGTCCAATGCTTAGAACTTATGAGCGCTCATGATTGCTGTAGCCTTGTCCAAGACCTCTACAACCAAACATGACAGTCTTGATTCATATCTACTTCCGACATATGACCGACTGTGGAGGTTTGAATAATATGTTATACCAAACAAAAATTATTCTGGAAGTCAAAACATGCAAAAGAAATATAGTAAACGATCGACAAGAGATAACAACACTTTACTCATAAATAAAACACTTTTATTCATCATCAGGTGTCAATTACACTTTACAAATTTCGAGGTTATCTAACTACTAAATCTAATATCATCCTTCAGCCCTATGCTCCGAGCATGCTGGAGATGCTTAACCCGAGTCAGTCCCTTCGTGAGGGGATCTGCCGGATTCTCATCTGATGATACCCTCTTTGCCATGAGGAGTCCTTCTTCGATCCGATGTCTGATGAAATGGTATTTTCTGTCGATGTGTCTGGATCTCCCGTGATCCCTTGGTTCCTTGGCTAAGGGAACAGCACTTTCACTATCACAGAAAATTTCCATTGGCTCTTTAATAGCTGGTATAACTCCAAGGTCTCCAATGAAGTTCCTCAGCCATAAAGCCTCCTTTGCCGCCTCGCTAGCTGCAATATACTCTGATTCACAAGTAGAATCTGCCACTGTCTCTTGCTTGGAACTCTTCCAAGAAATTGCTCCTCCATTTAGGGTAAAGACCCAGCCCGACTGAGAGCGGAAATTATCCCTATCAGTCTGGAAGCTAGCATCACTATACCCTACAACTCTCAAGTCATCACTCCCATCGAGGGTAAGGACCCAGTCCTTAGTCCTTCTTAGGTACTTGAGAATATTCTTTACCGCAGTCCAGTGTGCCTTGCCAGGGTTCCCCTGAAACCTGCTAACCATGCTCGGGGCAAAAGCTACATCAGGTCGAGTACACGTCATAGCATACATGATCGATCCTACAGCCGAAGCATAAGGTACTCGAGTCATTTGCGCTATCTCAGCCTCAGTGCTAGGGCTTTGTGTCTTACTCAGTTTGGTGTTACTCTGGATGGGCAACTCTCCTTTCTTGGAGTCTTGCATGCTGAATCTCTTCAGCACCTTATCCAAGTAGGTACTTTGACTAAGTCCAATTAGTCTTTTACTCCGATCTCTCAAGATCCTTATCCCTAAAATATAGATAGCTTCACCAAGGTCCTTCATAGCGAAACACTTTCCAAGCCAGTACTTTACTTCCTGCAGGGTTGGAATGTCGTTTCCTATGAGTAGTATGTCATCCACATACAATACCAAAAAGCTAACTATACTCCTACTAGCCTTGACATACACACAAGATTCATCTTCACTCCTAGAAAAGCCAAATTCCTTAACCTTTTCATCAAAGCAAAGATTCCATCTGCGAGGTGCTTGCTTTAACCCATAAATGGATTTCTCAAGCTTACACACTCTATTGGGGTACTTGTTGCTGACAAAACCCTCTGGCTGACTCATGTAAACATCTTCAGCCAACTTTCCATTAAGGAAAGCGGTTTTGACATCCATTTGCCAAATTTCATAGTCATGAAATGCGGCTATGGCTAACAGAACCCGAATAGACTTAATCTTGGCTACCGGAGAAAAGGTCTCATCATAATCCACTCCAGGAATTTGAGAGAAGCCCTTTGCAACCAGTCTAGCCTTATAAGTGTGTACTTTACCATTCATGTCGGTCTTCTTCTTGAAGACCCATTTGCACCCTACAGTCTTTTGACCTGGTATATTCTCAACTAAGTTCCAAACTTGATTGTCATACATGGATTGTATCTCGCTATCCATAGCCTCTTTCCATTTAGCAGACTCGGGGCCTGCCATGGCTTCCTCGTAGCTGTTAGGGTCATCTTGACTTACTAGTGTTCCATCACTAATAAGTGTCTCACCTTCTGCAGTAATATGGAATCCATAGTAATGCTCAGGTGCACTCCTAACTCTCGTGGAACGCCTCAGAGGTACAGATTCGTCAATTGGCTCAACAGGAGATTCCTCCTCAGGTTGAGGGTTAGAGTTTGAAGTTCCATCACCACTTGACTCTTGAGTTTCTTCAAGATCAATTTGCCTCCCACTGTCTCCTTGGCTTATAAACTCTCTTTCTCGAAAGACTCCTCTTCTTGCTACAAAGACCACATTGTCACTAGGTCTGTAGAAGAGGTAACCAAAGGATTGTTGTGGGTAGCCGATGAAAATACACCTCTCGCTTCGGGGTTCGAGCTTATCATGAGTCTCGCGTCTCACGAAAGCCTCGCAACCCCAAATCTTGATGTGGTCTAGTTTAGGTACTTTACCAGTCCACATCTCGTGAGGAGTTTTGGCAACTTTCTTTGTAGGGACTAGATTAAGGATATGGGCGGCAGTCTCTAAGGCATACCCCCAGAATGAGATTGGTAGCAAAGCTCGACTCATCATGGAACGAACCATGTACAACAAGGTTCGATTACGCCTCTCAGCCACACCATTCAACTGCGGTGTCCTGGGAGGTGTCAATTGTGAGACAATCCCACATTCCCTTAGATAGTCCAGGAACTCTGAACTAAGATACTCACCACCCCGATCGGATCGAAGCATCTTAATGTTCCTGCCCAATTGATTCTCGACTTCCTGTTTAAATTCCTTAAACTTCTCGAAAGTCTCTGACTTATGCTTGATTAAGTAGACATATCCATATCTACTTTAATCATCAGTAAAAGTCAAATAATAACGATTAGCATCCCTTGTGGCATGTTTGAATGGCCCACACACATCCGTGTGTATAAGGTCCAACAAACCTTCACCCCTTTCACACGAGCCTGTGAAGGGTGACTTTGTCATTTTTCCAAGTAAGCATGATCCACAACTATCATCTGACTTTAGGTCAAATGACTCCAAGACTCCATCCTTTTGGAGTTGGCCTATGCGTTTCTTGCTTATATGTCCAAGACGACAATGCCATAATGATGCTTTATCCAAGTTATTATTATTAGTAGAATCAATACACAAAACATTATTTCCTAATTTATCTACAACAGACACAGCTTCATACACACCATCACAAGGTAATGATTTAAAATAAAGAACATTATTAAAGAAAGCATCAATAGAACCAACTTCATTATTAAACGAAAAGGTAAACCCTTGTTTGTACAAAGCATGAAAGGAAATAATATTTCATGCCATTCCTGGCGAGTAACAACACTTATTCAAATCTAAACTAAACCCACTACTTAGCGATAAAGTATAAACTCCAATCTTGGTGACAGGTGAAGCTTTCCTATTCCCCATGATCAATTTTATTCTTCCTTGCTCCACATTCTCACTTCTTCTTAGTCCCTGCAAGTCACAACAAATATGAATACCACAACCGGTATCAAGGACCCAAGATTTAGAATGGGGTGATTTATTAGAAATGATAGTGTAAATACCTGCATGGTTGGGTTTGACTTTCCCATCCTTCACATCCTGCTGGTACTTTGGGCAGTTCCGCTTCCAATGAGCTTTTTCATGGCAATAGAAGCATTCAGCCTCTTTTGGGTCAGAAGAAGGAGTAATGAAACCTTTCTTGGTTCCACTTGAAGAAGAGCCATCAAGGGTCCGAGCCTTGGTACCCTTCGAAGATCTCTTTCTCTTCCTCTCTCGACTTTGCCCGATTGCCAAAACCGGAGTTGAGTTTGGAGTAGGAGTGATAGCAACCGACTTCCCCTTAAGACCTGTTTCTATGGTCTTGAGAAGTCCCTGAAGTTTGTTGAGGGTGACCTCTTCCTTGTTCATGTGATATGTCATGCGGAATTGATCATAGCACGATGGTAAGGAGTGCAAAATGATATCTATTGCAAGCTCCTCAGGGAAGTTCACATTAAGCTTCAGCAAACGATCAACATACCTTTGCATTTTCTGCATGTGGCTCGTGACGGAATCTCCGTCCTTCATCATGGTTGTTATCATGGAGCAGATGATTTCGTACCTCTCTTGTCGTGCACTTTGATGGTATCTTTCCATCAAATCTTGGTGCATTTCATAAGGGTAGAAATCCTCATAGGACTTTTGGAGTTCTGATGTCATTGTGTCCATCATGATGCATGCCACCTTGGTTGCATCTCTTTCATGAGTATGAAAGTCAGCGATCTCCTGGGGAGTTGCAGTGGACTCATCAATTTCCTTAAGCTCCTTGTCAAGGACATATTCTTTGTCCTCGTAGCGGGTAATCATCCTGATGTTTCTGATCCATTCATTGAAGTTGGATCCATCAAAGGTGACTTTCCCACACAGACTCATAAGAGTAAAGGAGTCATTAGGATTCGAGCCAGAAGCATTATTTGAAGACATCTGAAAGAGGAGAACAAGTTTAGTTTAGATTTAAGAGAGTCCTTAATAAAACACCCAAATGTAATATTAAGGCTAGGATCCAATCACAATATAATATAACTTAGAAGAGGTATGCCGTAATCTAAGCTATACCATATTTGAAAGGTAGGTGAATGACGATTCACCAATTTCCACCACGAAAACCGAAATATTAGACATTAGGTTTTATTGGTTTTTAGAAATTCCTTGATTCTTTGAGATTCAATGAACTTTTCAAAGGCTTGTTTCAATCTCGAGAGTGCCCTCCAAGTTTTGTGACTGGGATACCGAGGATCACAAAACGAGGTGTGAAGTAACCATGCAAATCACTTGGTACCCTTAAAGTTTATCACTCAATCGATGTGCCGGTAAACCACACACGCTCCACCGATACTATACTAAACCTTAAGTCACCCTTTACCTACCTTGTTAAGTCCAAGTTAGTGTGCCGGTTAACCACACACGCTCCACCAACGACTTAGACAAAGTGTAAAGTGTAATTTCATGGATTAGCACCTTATTCACATTTTCCTAAAGTAACTAAGATTGGGAATTTAATAAACATTTAGTTACTTTATAATATTCATCATACTTTGAATGAGAGTTTATAAGTCCTTGTCTTACCCGTTCGGCTAATGACCCTCCACCAGTCAAGCAAGCGGTGGGTGAGAGTAGACACCCATTAAGTCACCATTTTATAGGCAACAACCTTATACCCACCTTATAGACCGGCTTCGTGAATGAGGCGTACTAGCGGTAAGACGACTTTGTTCTTATACATATATATATATATATATATATATATATATATATATATATATATATATATATATATATATATAATTATTAAATCATCATAATATAAGTATAAGGGTTGAATTTTAACTTTTAAAATTCTAGGGGTTGGAACTAAAGTTTTAACTTAACTTTATTCGTTCCAAAACTTGAGGGCAAGTTTTGTAACTTTCAAAACTTTTCATTTCTTGTAACTTATGAGTTTAATAGAGTAATAAAATGAAGACTCTTCATTTTTCTAACTCTTGTGTTCTTTTAATGGTTTTAATTCAAGTGTGACTCTTGGTTTTCCATAACTTGAGGACAAGTTATGGACACCATTAAAACACATTATGATCAAGAATTAATCTACCACATTGGTTACAAATAATTCCTATGATCATCTAAAACATCATAAGAACAAGAACATGAATATGAACAGAATCAAAAATTACATTTAAAACTTTGTGATTTTGATAACTAGTTGTTGTAAATGAATTAGCAAAGACATTACACCACCAAAAACAAGTTTTCAATTACCAAAACAGTTTAGGGTAATGTTTCTAATTCATTCCCAGCAACTAAATCGAAATTCTGCAATCAGTCGACCCTACTCGCCGAGTGCATGAACTCACTCGCCGAGTTGGTTGAAGATACTCATGAACTCGACGAGTCCCCCCTATAGACTCGACGAGTCCATTCGCAGACAGCAAGATTTTCCGATTCTTTTTCAACTTTTAAGCACAAATAAGAGCAAACAAGCCTAGGCTCTGATACCACTGATGGGTTTTGAGCATTCTAACACTTCCTAAGTGTACATGCAACCCTAATAACCTTGGATCTATGTTTGTCTAATTATCATGCAAAGTTGAATTCCAAGGTTATATTCCTATCTAGCATACATGGGGAACAATTTTAACTTAAAGTATAGATAGAATAACTTACCTTGTTGTTGTTTGTGTTCCTTGAAACCTTGTGAGCCTAGCACCCCAAGTGTGATGCCTCAAATGCTTCACACAACACCAAATGCTCTTGGAAGAACTTATGAGAGAACACACACTTCTCAAAATCGGCCAAGCCCTCTTGTTTCTTAGTGTAGCCGATTTTAGGTGGAGAACATGTTTCTTATATAGTGTTGACACATCTAGGGTTACACCCTAATGTGTCATGACTCTTCATTTCCATGACCCATGGGTTTGTAACTCCCATGGAGCATCCATGGAGCATCCTATGGGTGGAACCCAACTTGATAGTTCATGGAGCCTTTTAGCCCACTATACAAGATATGGATGATTTACATAATCAACCCATATATTTAATTAGTTATCTTTTGATCACATAATTAATTGTAAATTAATTCTTGATCAAACTAATCAAATAATATTATTAATATATTAGAACTTATAATATATTAATAATCTCCAAGTGTTATTTCTCTCATTTAGTCTATCCAATTGCATGATGCCATGCAACCCAAATGGACCATGCCGGGTCGGGTCAAGTACATACCAGAAATAGTTATGGACTTAGACACCTTATCCAACATGTACACCCAACATTCTCCCCTATTTTTCCATTTTCCATTTCCAGCTCTTAACCCATTTATACATTACTCCAAAACTTATATCTAACTTCCTTGAGATGGTTTATCACGTAAAGTTGTGAACTTTATGCTCATGCATGCCTCAATGAAGCTCTTAAAGCTCAAAGGGACTTAACAAATCGCTTAATGCATGCATAAGACCAGTTAACCATAAAGCTTGTACCTTTAACCTCAAGAAACTCATAATATGCCCATATCCAAAAGAATAAGCTCCACAAAAGACTTAGATCAACAAACTAACCTAAAAGGGACCAAAAGGAAAAAAACTATGACATGAAGAGATCTAAACATACAATAATGAAGGTTGGGAATTTATACCTCAAAGGTCACCAAAAGATGGAGCTAAATCTAGATCTCTAAGCATCCTTCTAATAAATGAGTCTTCTACTTCTTCTTCTTTCACTTCAAGGAGCAAAAATCACCCAAAAAAAACCCAAAGCTCAAGAACACTCAAAGAATCTATTAGGGTTCGAGATTAGGGTTCTCTTATCCATCTCGGGATTGAAGGACCTTATATAGGGTGCAACACCCCAAAATTGGGTTTTCTTATCCACCTTGTACGCCATGCATAACCTTTGTACGCCCAACGTACGAGGCTTCAGATCAACGACCTACCTGCTTAATACGCTCAACGTGCGTTGGTGTACACCCCGTGTACTGGACCTCGCACAAGTACGCTCTGCATACTCCTTATGTATGCCACGGGTACTAGGGTTGTCCTTAAACCCTAAATTCTTCCGAACGTCATAATTTTTCCATTATAAGTCTAATTTCGATGATCCTTGTATCCATGAAAAGGTAATGAGAAGCTTTATGCTTTTATCAACTCATACTTACCTTAAATTTCCCAAAAAAATATCTAATTTCCATAAACGCCTAAGCTGACACTTTACCAAAATAAACCTTGGCTCCAAAACATGAACTAAACACCCGCATCATCTAAATTACGTCACCTACACATAAATGGGAAATGATTTGGGACAGGGTGTTACAACTCTCCCCCATTTGAATTAGATTTCTTCCTGAAAATCATTCTTTTCCATCCCAGGCATGCTAGATGGCTTGAGCAACACAACCGCAACCCCGAGTGTACAACACACTTCCCAATGGCAACCGAGCCAAAGCCTAGTAGGGCTCTCCAAACCCAAAAATAAACAAATCCTTTCCCAGCCCAAAATAATCCCATGTACAATAGCCACATCTACTCAACCTGAAATTCGAAGTCTTGAATTGATCTGACTCCCTGACAGACCGCCCATATTGAACCATTGTTAATTCCATTCCATTTATAAATTAAACTGAATATTGAACTTCTTATTACTTGAGGTTCCCACTAGAAAATAGAATCATATACCATACACTGCTGCCGAAAACCTTTCACTTGAACAAAGGGATGACATATTCCTTTGAGAGATGGCTCACCCCGATGATAACAATTCCATGAATATAATAAAAAATGAGAAACCAACTGGGAGATAAACTTTCTAGTGATGAACATGACACTGCTTCCTTTAACTGCCAAACTAACATACCCTTGCTTAGATTCTGAAACCCATTACGTGCCTGAGCCCCACAAAGACAGAACCAATCCAAAATACAATCACAAGAGCCTGATCTACCATGAAAACCGAAACCATCCTTTAACCTTGAACCTTCACTGATACCTTTGGCATAAATATTCTTGAATTCATATCCTATTGAAATGATAACCTTGCACATACACCCCTAAAGTTCCCAACGCATGTTCCCACCAAGAACCAACTTCGTACTTAACTTATAATCCGAGATCCATAGATATACACTTGCATTTCCCATGAAACATTCTGATTCACATCAACCCCACACTAAACTGGGATATAAAGGTTCCCGAACCATCACTGAGACTACCAGTCTTGCACCTGGTCTAGCCACTAGATTCCAAAAAGTCCAAATGACAAGGATGTCCTAGCCTAAGAATCACCCTGTATCACTTACTGACCACACACTCAATCATGCACACCAAGATCTGATACCTTGACTCAACAGTCTCTATCAGGTTTCACCTGAATTGTTATAAACACATGGGCCTCACCCTCGAGTCCCACCCAAACTATACCACGTAGTGGCATCTCCCACGGGTCCCACCTATCTAGAGCTATACAGGCCCGATCCTACCTTGGACCCTAATGGTCCTCATCCTAAAACAAAGAAATGCTCTTCAACAATCCTAATCGTAGTGGCCAAGGCATGAACCTATCCCCCTTTATACTCATGACCACATTATACGATAGGTTACCAAAAAATGGTGAATGCTACGATCCGCTCGCATTCTTACAACACTACTAACCAACCATGTTTACTAGCCATGGTCTTACCACATTTGGATCATCTTAACCCCAATTATCCTTAGTCAAACCTGCATCTGACTGAATTCCAATCAGGTATTCGGGTCACGATTCGAACCCCAAAACCTTCATCGTACAAGAACAGGAAGGGAGCCTCAAACAGAACCCTTGACCTAGATCTGTTCATAGGCCTGCTATGGATAACAAGTAAGACGCCGACCAGATGTTGGAAGTTTCTTGAGCTCCCAACTTACACAACTTCAATACAGGCAACCACTTGGGTCGTCTCTCCTCCTGGATGGGATGTGAAACTTGCCCTAGTTCTATACCTGATCCAACACCCGGAAATTCTAATTGATTCTTCCCAACTTGGATTCATCAAATCTCTCCCATATAATAAATTTTGATGGATTCCCAAGCCATCTTACATTCATATTGTTGGATTAATGTCTAAGTCCATAACTATAATTGGTAAGACTTGACCCGACCCGGCATGGTCCATTTGGGTTGCATGGCATCATGCACTTGGATAAACTATAATGAGAGAAATAAGACACTTATGGTTATTAATATATTATAAGTTCTAGTATATTAATAATAAGAATAATAAGATTATTTAATTAGTATTGATCAAGAATTAATCTAGGATTAATTAAGTGATCAAAAGAAGACTAATTAAATATATGGGTTGATTGTGTAAATCATCCATACTTGTATGGTGGGCTAATACTCCAAGGATTATCTAGTTGGGCCAAAACCCATATGATGCTCCTTGGATGCTCCATGGTGTATTTGAACCCATGGATCCAAGGAAATGGAAAGTCATGACAATTAGAGTTTACCCTAATTGTAACACTATATATAGATATTATTCTTGACCAAAATCGGCCACTAGATTATTCTAGAGAGGGCTAGCCGATTTTATGAAGTGTAGAATTCTCTCAAGTTATTCCAAGTGTATTTGGTGTTGTGTGAACCATTTGAGGTGTCACACTTGGGGCACCAAGCACTCAAGCTTCATGAAGACAAGCACCATTAAAGAGGTATGTATTCTATCTTGTTATATTGATATTTTTGTATGCTAGATTAGGATAATACCTTGGATGTTCATATTTGCATGTATAATAGAGAAAACATAGATCCAAGGTATTTAGGGTTGCATGTACACTTAGGAGTGTTAGAATGCTCATAACCCAACAGTGGTATCAGAGCCTAGGCTTGTTTTCTTGTTATACCTGCAATAGAAGCTGAAAAATCGAAATTGGTGCTGTCAGCCCAGCAGACTCGCCGAGTCCATGAAGGGACTCGACGAGTCCAAGGCAAAATGCATCCAACTCGCCGAGTTGTGTTCATGCACTCGACGAGTTGGACCCCAGACAGCATATTTTCGAGTTTTTTGGCTAGAAATGGACTAGGAACATTACCCTAAGTTGTTTTTGAACTTATAAACTTGTTTTTTGATGTGGTAATGTTCATGCTAATCCATTTTTCAAAGATAATTGTCAATAGATTCATGTTTTGTATTAGTTTAAAGGTTAGACTAATTACATGAAAAAGTTTGATTTGAATTATCTTGTTCTTATGAGTTGCTTAGATTAATAGAAAAATTGAATGAAAAGTTGTTTTCAATCCATTTTAATCTAAGAGTTGAGTATAAAATGTGTTTGTGTAACTTATCCTCAAGTTACATGAAGAGTCACATTAAAGACTCATAAAACTCATAAAGTTGGCAAAGGTTACAAAAAATGAAGAGTCTAGTTCTAATTAATTGGAGTTATGACTCCATAATTTGTCCTCAAGTTATGGAGGACCAAGAGTCTCTTCATTAAATAAATATAAAAAAAAATAATGTAACCTTAATTAATTTCATAAGTTATAAAATAAAGAAAAAGTTAATTCTTTATTAGTTTAAAGTCTTCCATAATTTGTCCTCAAGTTATGGAACTTGAAGAGTTTTTGGATTAAAACTACTTTAAACACATAAGTTATGAAATTAATTAGTTTTGAATAGTTTCAAAACTTGCCCTCAAGTTTTGGAATTTGTAAAGTTTTCTCTTATGAATACTTTAATTCCAAGTTAGCCCTTAGAATTTTAAAAGTTAAAATTCAATCCTTATACTTTATAATATTATAAGTTAATAATATATATATATATATATATATATATATATATATATATATATATATATATATATATATATATATGTATAAGAGTAAAGTCGGTCTTACCGCTAGTACGCCTCATTCACGAAGCCGGTCTATAAGGTGGGTATAAGGTTGTTGCCTATAAAATGGCAACTTAATGGGTGTCCACTCTCACCCACCGCTTGCTTGACTGGTGGAGGGTCGTTAGCCGAACGGGTTTGACATGACTATAATTCTCCCTTCATTAAAAGTATTAATGATAAATACTAAGTAACTAAACTCTAAATAATACCCAATCTTAGTTACTTAGGAAAATGTGAATAAGGTGCTAATCCATGAAATTACACTTTGCACTTTGTTTAAGTCGGTTAGTGGAGCGTGTGTGGTTAACCGGCACACTAACTCGTATTTAACAAGGTAGGCAAAGGGTGACTTAATGTTTATCATAGTATCGATGGAGCGTGTGTGGTTAACCGGCACATCGATTGAGGGGTAAACACTTAAGGGTACCAAGTAATTTGCATGGTTACTTCACACCTTGTTTTGTGATCCTCGGCATCCCAGTCACAAAACCTAAAGGGCACACTCGAGATTGAAACATGCCATTCAACAGTTCAATGAATCTCAAAAGATCTAGGAGTTTCAAAACCAATTAAAACCTAATAATACATTTCGTCTATCTTGGTGGAAATTGGTGAATCGTCATTCACCTACCTTCAAATTGTTTTATAGCTTGGATTACGGCATACCTCTTCTAAGTTATAAAATATTTTGTTGGGTCCTAGCCTTAATATTTCATATTGGGTGTCATATTAAGGACTTTAAGATCAACTATCTTGAATATCTCCCAAAACATGTCTGGTTTAGACATTTATGATCTTCCCAAATCTCTTGAAACAAGCATTCCTAATGAAGATGATGTCCCATGGATATCATACTTCTTTCTCCTCCTCAAATTATTCTCCCTAACCCACAAGTTCTTGAAAAAGTTTAAGATCACTCAAGCCCTAATGGCAAGGCAAGGTCTAGGTGTGATCACATCTTGGAGATGTAGTCACATATTGACAAGCCGGGAGAGAAGGGTGTCAAAGTCTTGAGAAAGTTGGTGGTTCAATCACTTTCTAAGTCACATAGTGAGTTCTTTTGGGACACCTATGAGATAGACTATGACAAGACCCTTAATGATCTTATCTATTGTTAAGATCAACTTCCTAAAACTTTATGGACATTGACAATGGTGACACTGGAAATACAGAAAAAGCATTCTCTTCCCAATGGAAAGGGATCGGCCATAGTCAACTCGGTTGAACAAATGGTAAAGAGAAAAGCTAAGTCTGTGATTGTCCCGTGTACCATTATCAAAGGGTCCATATGTTTAATTTGCCAAAGAAAGGGTCATTAGTTGCGAAGCTGCCAAATTTACCTAAGGATGTTAAAGTCAATAAGGTTGACTCTACTTCAGGTAAAGTCCACTACTCTAACTCTGTTAAGTTTCTATTCTGAGATTCCTAATACATGATGTGACTGGGTCACATGGTAATGTTTTAAGAATCAAAGAAAAGTAAAGGAACTTAAAGAAAGAATATGCTGAATCTGATCGCATAGATGGATTTCTATCGCGTAGTTTGAAGATCGGATTCTTGAGCTACTTCTTAGGAGTTATGAGATATTGCTTAGGAATAGATAACAACAAGTTTTCATATGGGTTGTAAGGATAAGTTTTTCCGCATAGTTTTAAAATAAAAAAATTTTTCATTTTATTTATTTTAAAATATCCTTACAATGGCATTTGAGGAAAAATTGTTGCTTATATGATTCCATTAATAGCAAGAGTGGAAATATGAAATTGATTCTTTCATTTGTGGTAATGTCTAAATTTACCAAATAAGGAAAGATTCTCATCATCCAAAGTCTCAATTGGACCGGGATTTGGAATCATGCAAGGTGTATAGCATGATGAATGAGAACTTTCAAGTATTGGAAAAAATTAAGACTAATTACTTGTTCACATGGATGTGTGAGTCAAGTAATGGACTAAGGGATCGAGTACATAGTCATGTGCACTGATTAAGTCCACCACAAAAGATGTAAGGCTATTCGTCATAGTTTACTAAAGCTTAGTAAATATGATTATACTTACAAGCGTAAGTGTAACTCTGAGACATTGGAGAAGGTTCCAATGTAAGGCAGAGCGAATAAGAAGAATCAAATTAGGCAGAAGGATAAAAGTTTCTCAAATCTGAAAAGATGGGAGAGTACTTTAGTATCAATTTTGTGATCATCTTAATGATTAAGAAACCATATCAAAATTAGTTCTCTAAGGAAGTCTTAGTGCATTCTTATGACTAAGAAGAAGGGATCTTGAATTGTTGAAATGGTTAAATCAAGAAGATGAGTCATACTTTGCTACAATACAAGTCTTAGAGTCATACTCCAAGATTGTAACTTGAGTAACATGTCTTAAAGAAGGTTTAAAACACTTGACAAATGTAAGAGTAAAAGTTTTCTACTCTTGTACATTTGAAATTGGTAAGTTGTGATGTTTTAGATAAAACAAAGACCAACTTCGGCCAATTTTGTGAAGTGTTTGTCTTGATTAGAATCCACACTATCTCTTGGATGTTTGACAAGGGAGTCTTATAGGTCAAGAGGACAGTGGGAGTCTTAAAAGTCTTGAAAGTCTCAAGAACTAATCAAGAATAGAACCTAAAGTTCCTCACTAGCACACGACTTGAGGTTTATAACCTATCGTGTTGACATATTCTGTGCCCATTCTAGTTAAAGTTGGATTTGCATATGAGTTCTTAGAGTTCTCAATGTGTTGCACAACAACTTGGAAGCAATGGTAGGTCCTTGAGCTGCCAGGTGGCAAGAAATTAAGATTGAGTTCAGTCCATATGAGTTTGGATTTGTCATTATCCTTGTCTTGTGATTATGGTTTTGACAAATTCATATGGGTAGGAACTCATACATCAATAAATCTAAGTGTCATAAGGTTTCTCTCTGATTCATGAAAATGATGGTGAGGAAACACTTCCACTAAGTAGATTTTAGCTAGATAGCAATTGGGATATTTGCATTCTCAAAGTCGTTAGTGGAGCGTGTGTGGTTTACCGGCACACTAACTTGGACTTGTGAGAAGTGGCAAAAAGGTCTAACCATTATGATTACGGCATCCCTCTTCATAATTGTTTAGACACACAAATGTGCTATCTAAGGGAAGGTGTATGTTTTTGATAAAGTCTTATCAAAACAATCTAGTATCAGAAATCTGAACTTTGGTCAGAAAGTCAATAAAGTATTGATTTCTAGAAGTCGAGCTTTCTGAGTACATGTCAAAGCTAGTAGGAGCATAAATGTTATGCTAATAATCATCATGTTAGTGGGAGCATGATAATTATGATAAGTATTGCAAGCTAGCAATGTTAATTATAGAAAACAAAAGGTTTCAATTGGGAAAAAGTTGTTTTGCTATAATTAAGGGAGAGGAAATTATACTTCATCTCAAATCTATAAGCTTAGATCGTGAGGTTTTAATCATTTAGTCAAGAATATATATGAATTTCATGTTGGAATGGCTCAACATAAGGAAATTCTGTATATGGGTCAATTAGTTGCGTTCTAAAATTCGATTATGATTACGGCATCCCTTTTCATAATCTGAATTATGAGAACTTGGCAAATAGAAATGGAAATGTTATAGCAAAAGACTGGTTTAGTTTATGTGAGACATCATGAATCGTGTCCCATATGCTTCGGATATAGGATCGATTACATGTGCTATATTCATCCTTTCTAAAATTTTCCAAATGCCTAGGGCATTAAGAAGGGAAAAGGTTTAGAACTGGATATGACTAAAAGGATTAAACAATTGTCGAGGATAATCTAAGGTTTACCAAAGATTGGTTGCTCAAGGACAGTTGGAAGTATAGTGATAATTCTGGAAGGACCATATTGACATAATCTGTAAGGAGGCAACTCTTGTTCAGAAGTGATAGTCGAAATGGAATTTGGAAATGTTTCAAAGTTAGAATTGTCAATCTGTGTAAGATTAAGGAAACTTAATGCAACAAGGATGGTTCCAAGGACTTGATCTCCTTTGGAATGCTCTGTAATGATTGTTGTTAAGTCTTTCTGACTTTGTGCATAATCATTACAAGAGGATCGATGCATATAAGCTTAGAATCTAACAGATTTCAGTAAATGACATGAATTTGGAATTCTTGCATTTGCAGTAAGGATTTGGGAGTGTGAAAAGAGAATCATTGAAGATTATGTTCAATTGATCTAGTTCACAAAGTAAAGAGCATAGACAAACATAGTATGCATACTTGGTGTATGGCATGACTAGTGTTTAGAAAACATAGTGTACATGCTTGGAGCATGGGATAATTATTGTTTTAAATTCAAGAATAATGTTGATAGCTGAAACAATATACAATAAATAATGTGTAATCATATGGTGATAAATAAAAGTGTTTTATTTATATTCATAAGCTCTGAGACCATATTGGATTCAATTATTATTATGTTTCACTTTGCATGTTTTGACTTCCCGAATAAACTAGGTTATTCTTCCGGAATGACTAAGTTATTCAAACCATCCACAATCGGTCATATGTTGGAAGTAGATATGAATTAAGACTGTCATGGGTTGGCTTGTAGAGGTCTAAGATGTTGGACAAAGGGCTACAACACTCATGAGTGCTCATAAGTTCTGAGTATTGGATTCAACCCGCGCTCATTGGAATCACTTCATGGGTTTTATCACGAGTGATCATGAGACGATAATATCTTATATTCTTCAAACCTAGAGATATGAGTTGTTACTATGAGTTGATAGTACATTGATTACACGAAACGCATTGGTAACTCGATGTTATAAAACGTGTCTTTGTGTATGATTCAACAAGTAGTAGAACAAGCCATATGAGTCGAAGTTTATCCATTCCTTTTACCTTCGGGATAAAAGCGATATCCGTGGGCCCCTCGATGATTTGATGATGACAAATGGAAGTGCTCGGCCGGGCCAGGACTGATTTGACTTGTTCAATTAGTCAGTCGTCATAAATCGGAAATCGGGAAACAACAAATGGACAGAGAGAATGATTATAATCCATGTCTCAGTCCATATGATATCTAGAATGGAGGAATATATGATCCCTTATCTAATGGACAAGTCATTGACAAGATCAGAGTTCATCTACAAGGTCAGAGTTCGACAGAAGCTTTTGAGAGCTACGATTGCCAGTTGGTTCCTGAAGTCATACGTAAAAATAGTTTTAGACTTATCCAAGTGGGAGACTGTTGGATTAATGTCTAAGTCCATAACTATAATTGGTAAGACTTGACCCGACCCGGCATGGTCCATTTGGGTTGCATGGCATCATGCACTTGGATAAACTCTAATGAGAGAAATAAGACACTTATGGTTATTAATATATTATAAGTTCTAGTATATTAATAATAAGAATAATAAGATTATTTAATTAGTATTGATCAAGAATTAATCTAGGATTAATTAAGTGATCAAAAGAAGACTAATTAAATATATGGGTTGATTGTGTAAATCATCCATACTTGTATGGTGGGCTAATGCTCCATGGATTATCTAGTTGGGCCAAAACCCATATGATGCTCCTTGGATGCTCCATGGTGTATTTGAACCCATGGATCCAAGGAAATGGAAAGTCATGACAATTAGAGTTTACCCTAATTGTAACACTATATATAAATATTATTCTTGACCAAAATCGGCCACTAGATTATTCTAGAGAGGGCTAGCCGATTTTATGAAGTGTAGAATTCTCTCAAGTTATTCCAAGTGTATTTGGTGTTGTGTGAACCATTTGAGGTGTCACACTTGGGGCACTAAGCACTCAAGCTTCATGAAGACAAGCACCATTAAAGAGGTATGTATTCTATCTTGTTATATTGATATTTTTGTATGCTAGATTAGGATAATACCTTGGATGTTCATATTTGCATGTATAATAGAGAAAACATAGATCCAAGGTATTTAGGGTTGCATGTACACTTAGGAGTGTTAGAATGCTCATAACCCAACACATATAACATGAATCGATGATAACCTATGCTTACCAATACTAGCGTTCCATTACTAGTCAAACTCGATGATCGCCCACCTTTTAAATCTAGAAGAATACTTCTGAAAACATAACAAGTACAATAATCCCAGTCACCTACCATGATACCGCACCAATTCTGTAAGTCCTTTATGCTGATGACTTAAGACCATAACCATTGCTCTAAACTAGCGAATCTTCACCCAAACTTCCTATCCTCAAAAGAATTTATGAATTCTAACCATCTACAACCCTTGAGATTATAAAATTCCCCTGACATTTCTAATGACCAAACGGCCCATATAATTTTCACCACTAGCTCCTTACTACCGCTCCTACCCTAGCAATGGTAGTGATTGAACCCAAATTTTCTTCCATGGACAACTGACGGTCATACCATAACAAATGCTAACACAACTGAACATTGAACTCGCTGAAGAACTAATCCTGCTGAATCAAATAAATATCTCTCCATCAAAACCCCTAAACTAAAATTAAAAAAGAACTAGAACAATTCCCCGGAAAACTGAATGCCGCTCATCAAAATATAACCCACAAGCAACTCTTGGAATGCAAAATGGCATATAACAATCCTTGATGATATAATCCAGACAATAGCAAAGAACCAAACCCGAGATAACGCTTACCCAAATCAAAGCAAAATTCTAAAGTAATATAAATTTGATAATAACCAAGAAGAAAGCAAAAGATAACATACCCGCAAAAGAACCTACTAGAATCCTGACCTCCTCTTCCTGTCGAGGTACCCGTACTGGAACATGAGTTGCCCGACCACTAAGCATAGGCAATTTTCCTTGATATGCCCTAGATGATGACAAAGATGGCACAATTCTACTTCCAGTGTGCATTCATGGTTGAAGTGGCCCTTCTATTCGCACCAGTGAAACTTAGACCTGCTGTTCACATCCTCATGTGCTCCTTTAACCTTCGTGCAACCACCATGGCCCCTTGAGTCTCTAACAATTGCTATGGCAATGTGGAACTGCTCTGATTTCTAAGCCACACTATGATTCCACCTTTTCTTCCCCAGCTGCCTATCTAAACCAATCTCCTGCTCTAGGGTTATCCCGACCATCCCATTAACATCCTGGACCGCCAAGGTCTGACCTTCAAACTTGGAGACCAATATATCAATGAAGCCTCCACGGAAATCCAATCATGGGATCGACCCTCCTAAAAACATGGCACATAACCCACCTTCAATCCTAAATGATAAAAACTAATAATAGGATCCTCCTACCTAAAGGTTTCTATGGATCCACAAGCTGTGGACTCCATATGAGTCCCCAACTATCTCGCTACAACCTCAGCCCTAAAGGCCCCAAAACGACCATCCAAGAGCTCCAAAATCCCTTCCTTGACTGAACCAAAGATCACAGGAGTTTATTCCAAAATACCACGAGTAATCTCCAATAAGATGAACTCCCGCATGTGGTCATCGATCGGCTCAGTACCTGCACCTGAGCTGGAACTAGAGCCCGAACCCCCTTCCTTGTTGCTCAACACCATAATGGAAAATAACATGCAAATTATTAGAACATAACCAAAAATCATCATCTCACAGGCTTCTTATATTCTCCATGACTCTCCCTGATTTGAGTATGGATCATGTGCTTTCAGTAGTATAGGCCTAGTACTACCTTGAACACCTATCCATAATTTCCTCAAGAATCATCCCAAATCATCCAAGTCACCTCCTTAAATTGTTACACCAAGCACTCAATAAGTAGCGCAACAAAACCTATTGAGGCATTTCCTAGGCTTTCCTAGTTTCCCAACCTCACCTTGCCATCAACTGCTGAAGGACTCCCCATAATGCCAGTTACCCGCCTCATGAATATAATCACAACAAATATTAGATAATCATTCGAGTAACAGACTCATCCCTACAATGGTTGGACTCAAACGAGAGTTGCGCAATAGAGTCAAATCCATCATGCTTAGATTATTCAACCTTTGTCACATGTGACTTAATATATTCACTTAGAAGCCAACTCCCATTATATAAGAGTCCCACAAGGCACAAATCAAGCAGCATTCATGTAATAACATTCCAACCCAAAGGATAATCAAGAACATCCAACTTCACACACCAAAAATCATGCTAGGAACTTTCCCTCTCGTTGTCGATTGTCGTACATATACAAAGTATACCCAATCTAGCATCCCATGCTTCGTAAGCTACAAGGCATCCCTTATCTGACCAATCTAACACCGACTTATCAAAACTAGCATGCAAGTCTACAAGCTCATGTAATAGGTAGACAAGGCATCTCTCCTAGCATTCTATCGTGCAAACACTGAGTAGATCCTTAGCCCTAACTAGCATGTTATTAACGAATGCATAGATCAAATCATATTAGATAACAAGTATGGGTATTTTGGAAAAAACTTATTTGAGATCGGCTGATTGCATGCACCGCACACTTTCTTGTCTTAGAAACCTCTTTTCTTAAAAATAAGTTTCTTTCTGAAAAACTTTTCGAACTCCTCATCTTGAGTTCAGATACACCCAAGAGTTTGTCTGAATCCCTCAAACCAAGGCTCTGATATCAACTTGTAACGTCCCAAAATAAGACATGGAAATTTTGATTTTTAAATTACTAAAATAGTAAGTCATATTATTTCATAAAACCAATGTAATCAAAGTTTTATCAATAAATCATCATTATCAAACCAAATCACAAAGTGCGGAAATATGTGGTGTGTGCTCTGCAATCATCCCAAGCTCTTCCCTTTGAAAAAAAAGTACCTAAAACATAAAATAAAAACTGTAAGCACAATCTTAGTGAGTTCCCCAAAATACCACATACCATACATACACAAATAAACACATAATGGGCCCACCCTATCATCAAGCCCCGCCTGACATTGAGCCTTGCTTGGTATATAGATGGGGCCCTACCCCACATACATATAACATATATCATATAAACACATACACATGTAATAATCACAAAGATACACATCATACAAAATAATCATCAGAACTCGTATAGTAAGCATACAAGTACACAACATATGCAAGACTCATGCATACATCTAGCACCCTAACATACATGGTGCATTGACTTGCTAACCACAATGAGGAAACTCACCTTACACTTCTAAATCTCACAGAAAGAATCTCTGGTTGTTTTCCCAATGAAATCCATGTAATATTAATCATAAAATAATTATCTAATCAATAATTGGATCCCAACATAAATAAAGAGTCTAAACTAGGGTAAAAGACCTTTTTACCCTTCCCTATGCTTGGCCCAAGGCCCATGCCCACACCAAGAATCCAAAGGCCCAAATTACATATAAACACCTAAGGCCCAAATATGACCTAATTTTCAAAATTGACCCCAAATCCTTCATGGTTCGTAATCCATGGTCCAAAAATATTTGTTAGCCAAAAACATTTGAATTTTGATGGCCCAACATGGCCCTAAGCATCTAAGTCTAGATATGGCCCAAACCAAAACCAAAACATCTGAAGCCCAACTGGTCGAGTATGTGGGGCATACTCAACACTTACGTGCAACATTCTCTCTTTAGGGCTTCAACGCTAAGTGTACATGCTTGTATCCCCAACATACTCCCTAATTTGGCCATTTTCCCTTTCCAACTCTTAACCCATTAATACATTACTCCAAAACATAGATCTGGCTTCCTTGAGATGGTTTATCACGTAAAGTTTCCAACTTTACATGGATGCATGGCTTAATGAAGCTCTTAAAGCTCAAAAGGACTTAACAATTGACTTAATGCATGCATATGACTACCAAAACCAAAACGCTTGCATGTTATAGCTCAAGAAACTCATAATATGCCTAGATCTAAAATAATAAGCTCCACAAAAGGCTTAGCTTAACAAACTATCTTGAAAGGAACCAAAAGCATAAAAACTATCACATGAACATATCTAAACCTTAATCTCTAAGCTTCCTTCTTTTTCTTTCACTTCTAGGAGCACAAATCACCCAAAAATCAAGTCCAAAGCTCAAGAATAATGAAAGAGGCTATTAGGGTTTGAGATTAAGGTTTTAGGGTAATGGAGACTGATAAAACCCTAGGGACTTAAGGACCTTATATAGGGTACAACATCCAAAAATAGGGTTTTCTTATCTATGTCGTACGCCATGCGTAACCTTCATACGCGCAACATATGAGGCTTCAGATCCACTACCACCCTGCTTAATATGCTTAGCGTACGCTCTATATACTGGACCTCACACTATTATGCCTTACATACTGGACCTCACACTAGTACGCCCTAAGTTGACACTTTACTAAAATACTCATTGGCTCCAAAACACAAACTGAACACTCGGGTCATCTAAATTACATCACCCACACCCAAATGGGAAATGATTCGGGACATGGCATTACACCTTCTGTTGCTAAACTCGTAGTTTATTCTAAACTATTTTTGAATAAAACCAAACAATTTAAGCCTATTTGTTTTTAGTTTTTTTGTAACATAAAAAACAATAGTAAATATCATAAAACTTAATAGAAAAATGATATTAACATTAACAAATATAATCAATACACAAGTTTTCATTTTAAATATTAAAGGAAAACTTGTAATCCAAAGATATCTAAAATAATTTTAAGACAATATGACTTTACACATACACTAAGAACTATATCTCCAACGATTTTGTCTTGTTCATCTTTCTCATTTTTTGCTTCGTAATGCCATCTATCAACATAAATTTGTTCATGAGAAAAAAATGATCCAGTTCAAGAAATGGAAACTTACTTCTATTTTTATGTTTATTAAGGCGCATTTTGCCTTTGCACCCAATTCCATACTCATTACTACTATGCTTCACCTTATAAGAGGCATTAGGTTCTCTTCCACAAATGATTTTTGTCTTTAAAACAATAATTTGAGAATTTGAGTGCAAAATTAAAATTCAAGTTATACTATATGAGGAATATAATGTCCAAACATATTTATAGGTTAAATATGTGATTATTAAGTTGTGAGATTTATAAAATACTTGGTAAGTAATGATTAAAAGCTTCATACGTAACCAAAGCTTATTAATAGATTAGTGTTATCAAACAAAATGTGAATACAACTACCCTTTCTCTTATTTGTTAAAATGAAAGGAGTTATACATATAGTCAGTAGGACATCCAGACCCTGTATTATTGGCAGTTTTAGCTCTTTAGTATCAACTACACAACCAATTTTTTTTAACTAAAAGTCGCCATCAATTATGTGTATTGGAACAGTAAAAACTGACAAGGAAAAATTATTATTAAATGTCTTACGATCCTTGTTTAATAGGTCACTATTCAATGTATGCCTCACTTGCACATAAAACCATCAAACCTAAAAAGGCCTTGTGTTTTAGAATCCACCATTGCCCACACCTTAAATACATGAAACCATGAAATTTGGGTAACCATGAACAAATGAAGTAACGTCCAAAATTACAGGTATAATTAATTATCACATTATTTATGAGTTTTAATGGCGACGATGTGGGAAAGGTGTCCCCACGTGGTGGCGTGGCTAAAGTGTTCGTGGATCATTTTTGTGCCCCACAACATGGCAAGTATTAAGCAGCGGTGTGTCGAACATCTGAAGGTAAAACCTTATTTTTCGGGCATAAGGCCCTATTTAAGGAAAGTGTGAACTAGGGTTTGCACACCCTCGGCCTCCCAAACTTTCCTTTCCTACCCTAATCAAATGTGGCCTCTATTCTTGAGTCCTTGAGGTTATTGTTGTTTCTTTGACATCTTGAAGGAGAAGTAAGCTTTATTAGTACATAGATTCAGGTTGTAAGCCTCATCCTCATCCTCTGGTACATTTTTGTATCATTGTAAGTGTTCAAGATCCAAGATTTATATTGCATGCTTCTCGATCTAGGCTCATTTCCCTTTTTCTACATGTTGTGGATGTTTGGAGGAATGGATTCTATAAAGTTGGAAACTTTATGGGTCCTTGAGGTCCTTTTAGGCTTATATGTACCAGATCTAGAGTTCTATGGTGTATTTGGTCTCATGCACAAGTTTGAGTTAATTTTTTATATGTTTTGACCTAGTTTGGAAGAGACATGCATTGGACACGCATGTCTATAAAGCAACGACTTTTATGGTGATTTGGGTGTAAGAAATCTTTCTGGAAGTTATGGACTTGTAGGTTTGGTGATTAAGTGCTTAATCGATTAGTTCATGCTATAAGTTGTCATTTAAGATCTAGGTGTAAAGATCTTGACTTATTAGGATGTTTTAATGGATAAAGTTGGTAAATATATGTGACATCCCCAAATTCATGGTAATTTTAAAAAATTTATATATGTGTATTTTAATATCAAAAGGGCCTTTTAAAGAAAAGTATTGCGGAATTTGTTTCCGAGAAAAAACATGATAAATATGTTATTAAAGCATTTCCTAAGAAATGTATTTATTCATTTTAAAACTATGGGATGTCATCGGCAATATAGAAACATAAGCAAAAATAGACCTTAGATTCATTTACACTAGTGATCTACATCTTCTTAATCTCTTTATGTAATGTAGCTTCATATTGACACATGTGATACAAATAAACTGAGTAGGCCAGGTTGGGAAACTTGGTGTGTACATAGGGTTTTCAACCCATAATAATATAGTTATTATGTTTCATCATCAAACAATTAACCCATTTACCCATCCCCATTATCTTCATTATTCTTAAGTGTCTTCTCTATGAATCATCAACTCGTCATTATTAATTCCTAAGGATTGTCCTAAGGAATAGGCACGAAGTCCATCATCGCAAGTGTTTATATAACAAACACTAAGTCCATAGTCGCCAGGATTTATATAACAGACACTATGTCCATAGTCACCAGGGTTTATCTCGTTTATTGACAATATTATTTTCGAGAGTTCATTCGCAATACATGTCAATGGGTTTTTTGAGTACACCATGTGAACGTCTCGTTCACAACACCTATAGGTTGCGAGTCTGTTAGTGTTCCAGTGGACTGTCTAGAATATTTTGTGGTTGTCATCCATACTCTGCTACATGAAGAGACCAACGCTTGGGTAAAGGTTTCTCTCATTTTTCACCTCTTATCCTCATATCATGATATATTTCACCTTTCATTTCATCATCCAACCCATCTTTCATCTACCGATCTTTACCCCCGTGTAATTTATAGGTATAAAATATGTATACATTTTAAATCATTTAAAACATGTATAATAGTGTTCATCCAACATAGATAACAAGTATACAGATAATATGCACATTTAGCACGTAATTTATATAAAATACTTCATATTTATGTGTAAGATGAAAGTAATTATGCACTAATTTGTTAAAGTGATGATTCAAAACATAGGCAACGCTTCGCTTTTAAGGATACTATTTTCCTTAGACGAAACCTAGCATTATTATTGCTACGTTTTAGTCTAATCTTTATTACTACTAATTGTTAGTCTAGATTCATCATTAACTCAAAGTCTACTTCATGGTCTATCAAGTAAGTAACATCCATGTAGGATCATATCAGAGGTAGGCTCCATTTGGTATATAAAGTATACTGTTTTGAAATCCCACTTTAAACACCTCACTAAATCACAGCCTAGACATCATCTCCATAAGTAGATCAATCAGTATTAAGACTTTGAATCACTGATAAACTTTATTTATATATTCATAGTAATGATATTATAATCTATATTTAAAATTGGGTAGCATAACTTACTTAGCTAGGAGTCGGGCTCTGCAGGGGCAGAACTTCGTCACCGAATCTTTCTAAGAAAGATTCTTGTAGTGCTTCAGCGCTCACCTTACTATACTAAAAACTACAGAAAGATAAGTTGAATCACGAGTGACAGACATGCTCGGGGGATAAGAAGAGAAAGACTCTTGAAACAAGAGAATGGTGCAAGAAATATGAGAGCCTAGAGACTCTTATTTAAAGAAATTTAATTTTCAAAAACCACCCTCTATATTTACTTAAATGGCTAAAACCCCTTTATAATACTATTTTAAATAGATTTAATGATATTTGTACTAAACTAATATCGAAAGTACTCAACACTAGTACTACAACGACCGCATCGTCGATACCTTTCTAATGATATATACATATGTATATATATATATATGTGTGTGTGTGTGTGTGTATATATATATATATATATATATATATATATATATATATATATATATATGTATATGTATATATGATTTAAACTTTATTTTAATACGTAAATGTGCTATTAAAAATTATAACTCGTTCATACGAAATCCGTTTTTGACGTTCTTTATATCCACGCATAGCTATCGACAAGATCTACAAGTTTCGATTAGACTTCATCAACTAATTTTGAATTTATTTTTTTGTCCATATTTTTATAAAATTAAATAATTTTTCTAAAATCATAACTCTTTCATATGGACTCGGTTTTTGGAATTCTTTTTCTAAAAATTCCTATTTTAAGAAGTACTAGAATTTTCATGTTGATCTCATTAGTTAAAAGTCAACCATTCACTTCGTAGCTTTTTACGTCATACATCCGTTGTGCGCGGATAACTTTTATATATTAAAAAAAATCATATCTAATTCATACGGATTCGGATTTCGACGAAAATTATATTTTCAGGATCGGGGAGAGGTGTACTTTCTAAATATAACATATATATATATATATATATATATATATATATATATATATATATATATATATATGTGTGTGTGTGTGTGTGTGTGTGTGTGTGTGTGTGTGTGTGTTTGCGCACTTATTCTTACGATTTACGGTCAATTCGGCTGATTTTTCCTATTTGTATTATAATAATCATAAAACACATAATATTCACATAATTTTTCTTTATGACGTGAAATATGTTACAATTGTTGACCATACATTGGTTCAAATTATTTATCCTATATAATAAAAAAATCATTTTTAATGCTTATTATTGGCTAGCTTGAATCTACGGGTGTTATAATTATCTCCCCTTTAGGATGATTACGTCCCAAAATCGTCATTAGAACACAAGTTGAATAATGACTCTATATGTTATCTTTTCATCCTACGTAGTAACCATAAATTCTTATGTTCCTTTGAATGAGTATCTAACTCTTGGACTTCTTGACTGCAGGTAATGCTCAATCTTGCACCTGCTCTTTATCCTATATAGGACTTTTAATCGTTACCTTAGACTCCTTCTTCTTCATAACATACTTAAGACAAGTTCTTTCATTTGATAACCATAATAAACCGATGGGTAATGTTCTAATGACTTATCATCATATGACGCAACACTTAGAGTTAAGTCCGTTATAGTCAAATTCCAGAAGAAGTAGAGTTGAAGAAAAATTTAGGATAACTTCATGGATTGTACCAAAATTTCTTCCATGAAGTTATATTCAATCATCAATTCTGCTTCAACTCGCTTTGTAATGGAAATGTCAGACAGTGGGATAACTTCATGGATTATACCAAAAATTCTTCTCTTCGCCAATCGAAAGTGTACATTTCACATAATACATGTATACCTATTTAGATCCATTCTAAAGGCAAGATATCACTCTTACAATATCTTCTGATAGCATCATTCACTATTGTAAGCCTTCCTATTTCCTCCAATTTCTCAATTCACTACGAGTCTTCACCATGATGTTCTGCACACGAAAGCAGTCGTGTGGTGTATCGAGATGAGAATATAGATAGATAAAGGTTTAGACACTTATTCCTCCTTATTAATTCGAAAAACTACATGTCAGTTCTAATATTGTAATTAAATGTTTACAAATCTGAACACATAAAGTTTCCATATCCGGTCGGCAACCGACCATATGATCAAACGATAGCATGATAAAACATCGCAAATCATTTAGCACATAAAAGAAATTTAGGCATCTTCCATAAATGAGCTAGTCCCCTTTTCTATTCAGGTGTACTTCCTAAAACATATTAGACACACTCCTCATGATCATCGCTTAACATTCTAAGTTTAAGTCTAGAAATAAATTGTAATTCCTAGTTCACTTAAACTAATGCTATGATACCAACTGTGAAATCCCCAAATTCACGATCATTTTAAAAATTTTATTTATGCTTATTTTAAAATCAGAGTAACCTTTTAAAGAAAAGTATTGCGGAATTCGTCCCCGGAAAAAAAACATGATAAATATGTTATAAAAGCATTTCCAAAGAAATGTATTTTATTCATTTTAAAACTTTAGGATGTCATTGTCAGTACAGAAACATAAGCATAAATAGACCTTACATTCATTTACACTAATGATCTATATCTCCTTAAACTAAGTGGGTCAGGTTGGGAAATCTGGTGTGTACATGAGGTCTTCAACCCACAATAATATAGTTATTATGTTTCATCATCAAACAATTAACCCATTTACCCATCCCCGTTATCTACTTTATTCTTATGTATATTCTCTATGAATCATCAACTCGTCATTATTTATTCCTAAGGATTGTCCTAAGGAATAGACACAAAGTCCATCGTCAGGGTTTATATAACAGACACAAAGTCCATAGTCGCCACGGTTTATCTTGTTTATTGAAAATATTATTTTCGAGAGTTCACTCGCAATACATGTCTATGGGTTTTTAAAAGTACACTGGGTGAACGTCTCATTCATAACACCTGCGGGTTGCAAGTTTGCTAGTGTTCCACCGAACTGTCTAGAATAGTTCATGGTTGTCATCCATACTCTCCTACATGACGGGGCCAATGCGTGGGTAGAGGCTTCTCTCATTTTTGACCTCTTATCCTCATCTCATGATATATTTCACCTTTCATTTCATCATCCAACTCATCTTTCATCTACTTATCTTTACCCCCTTGTAATTTATAGGTATAAAATACGTATACATTTTAAATCATTTAAAACATGTATAATAGTGTCCATCCAGCATAGATAATAAGTATACTGTCACACCCCAAAACCAGAATTCCAGAAACGTTCTGAGGCGAAGGACGTCATTTACAGTATTACAACGAAGCATAATAGTAAACAAGCACCAACATCATCCATTGCATTAATAATAAATTTCAATACAAGTGTGTTTTGTGTATAGTTTATAAGACATCAAAACTGAATAATAAAAATAATAAAAAATAAAGACCAGTCTGGAAGCTTCGTCTTCTCAAAACCTTGCATCGGTACCTGTCTATTGATGACTTGAGAATACATGTTATTTTGAAAGACATTATCATCATTAAAGTTGGTGAGCTCATAATTATTTAGTGCCATTTGTTTGTATAAGTCAGAAGCAAATGTTTGTAATGTTGGGTAAGGTGTCTAAGTCCATAACTATTTCTGGTATGTACTTGACCCGACCCGGCATGGTCCATTTGGGTTGCATGGCATCATGCAATTGGATAGACTAAATGAGAGAAATAACACTTGGATATTATTAATATACTATAAGTTCTAATATATTAATAATATTATTTGATTAGTTTGATCAAGAATTAATTTAGAATTAATTATGTGATCAAAAGATAACTAATTAAATATATGGGTTGATTATGTAAATCATCCATATCTTGTATAGTGGGCTAAAAGGCTCCATGGACTATCAAGTTGGGTTCCACCCATAGGATGCTCCATGGATGCTCCATGGGAGTTACAAACCCATGGGTCATGGAAATGAAGAGTCATGACACATTAGGGTGTAACCCTAGATGTGTCAACACTATATAAGAAACATGTTCTCCACCTAAAATCGGCTACACTAAGAAACAAGAGGGCTTGGCCGATTTTTGAGAAGTGTGTGTTCTCTCATAAGTTCTTCCAAGAGCATTTGGTGTTGTGTGAAGCATTTGAGGAATCACACTTGGGGTGCTAGGCTCACAAGGTTTCAAGGAACACAAACAACAACAAGGTAAGTTATTCTATCTATACTTTAAGTTAAAATTGTTCCCCATGTATGCTAGATAGGAATATAACCTTGGAATTCAACTTTGCATGATAATTAGACAAACATAGATCCAAGGTTATTAGGGTTGCATGTACACTTAGGATGTGTTAGAATGCTCAAAACCCATCAGTGGTATCAGAGCCTAGGCTTGTTTGCTCTTATTTGTGCTTAAAAGTTGAAAAAGAATCAGAAAATCTTGTTGTCTGCGAATGGACTCGTCGAGTCTATAGGGGGGACTCGTCGAGTTCATGAGTATCTTCAACCAACTCGGCGAGTGAGTTCATGCACTCGGCGAGTAGGGTCGACTGATTGCAGAATTTTGATTTAGTTGCTGGGAATGAATTAGAAACATTACCCTAAACTGTTTTGGTAATTGAAAACTTGTTTTTGGTGGTGTAATGTCTTTGCTAATTCATTTACAACAACTAGTTATCAAAATTACAAAGTTTTAAATGTAATTTTTGATTGTATTCATATTCATGTTCTTGTTCTTATGATGTTTTAGATGATCATAGGAATTATTTGTAACCAATGCGGTAGATTAATTCTTGATCATAATGTGTTTTAATGGAGTCCATAACTTGTCCTCAAGTTATGGAAAACCAAGAGTCACACTTGAATTAAAACCATTAAAAGAACTAAAGAGTTAGAAAAATGAAGAGTCTTCATTTTATTACTCTATTAAACTCATAAGTTACAAGAAATGAAAAGTTTTGAAAGTTACAAAACTTGCCCACAAGTTTTGGAACAAATAAAGTTAAGTTAAAACTTTAGTTCCAACCCCTAGAATTTTAAAAGTTAAAATTCAACCCTTATACTTATATTATGATGATTTAATAATTATATATATATATATATATATATATATATATATATATATATATATATATATGTATAAGAACAAAGTCGTCTTACCGCTAGTACGCCTCATTCACGAAGCCGGTCTATAAGGTGGGTATAAGGTTGTTGCCTATAAAATGGTGACTTAATGGGTGTCTACTCTCACCCACCGCTTGCTTGACTGGTGGAGGGTCGTTAGCCGAACGGGTAAGACAAGGACTTATAAACTCTCATTCAAAGTATGATGAATATTATAAAGTAACTAAATGTTTATTAAATTCCCAATCTTAGTTACTTTAGGAAAATGTGAATAAGGTGCTAATCCATGAAATTACACTTTACACTTTGTCTAAGTCGTTGGTGGAGCGTGTGTGGTTAACCGGCACACTAACTTGGACTTAACAAGGTAGGTAAAGGGTGACTTAAGGTTTATTATAGTATCGGTGGAGCATGTGTGGTTTACCGGCACATCGATTGAGTGATAAACTTTAAGGGTACCAAGTGATTTGCATGGTTACTTCACACCTCGTTTTGTGATCCTCGGTATCCCAGTCACAAAACTTGGAGGGCACTCTCGAGATTGAAACATGCCTTTGAAAAGTTCATTGAATCTCAAAGAATCAAGGAATTTCTAAAAATCCAATAAAACCTAATATCTAATATTTCGGTTTTCGTGGTGGAAATTGGTGAATCGTCATTCACCTACCTTTCAAATATAGTATAGCTTAGATTACGGCATACCTCTTCTAAGTTATATTATATTGTGATTGGATCCTAGCCTTAATATTACATTTTCGTGTTTTATTAAGGACTCTCTTAAATCTATACTAAACTTGTTCTTCTCTTTAAGATGTCTTCAAATAATGCTTCGGGCTCGAATCCTAATGGCTCCTTTACTCTTATGAGTTTGTGTGGGAAAGTCACCTTTAATGGATCCAACTTCAATGAATGGATCAGAAACACCAGGATGATTACCCGCTACGAGGACAAAGAATATGTTCTTGACAAGGAGCTTAAGGAAATTGATGAGTCCACTGCAACTCCCCAGGAGATCACTGACTTTCATACTCATGAAAGAGATGCAACCAAGGTGGCTTGCATCATGTTGGCCACAATGACATTAGAACTCCAAAAGTCCTATGAGGATTTCTACCCTTATGAAATGCACCAGGATTTGATGGAAAGATACCATGAAAGTGCACGACAAGAGAGGTACGAAATCATCTGCTCCATGATAACAACCATGATGAAGGACGGAGATTCCGTCACGAGCCACATGCAGAAAATGCAAAGGTATGTGGATCGTTTGCTGAAGCTTAATGTGAACTTCCCTGAGGAGCTTGCAATAGATATCATTTTGCACTCCTTACCATCGTGCTATGATCAATTCCGCATGGCATATCACATGAACAAGGAAGAGGTCACCCTCAGCAAACTTCAGGGACTTCTCAAGACCGCAGAAACAGGTCTTAAGGGGAAGTCGGTTGCTATCACTCCTACTCCAAACTCAACTCCGGTTTTGGCAATCGGGAAAAGTCGAGGGAGGAAGAGAAAGAGATCTTCGAAGGGTACCAAGGCTCGGACCCTTGATGGCTCTTCTTCAAGTGGAACCAAGAAAGGTTTCATTACTCCTTCTTCTGACCCAAAAGAGGCTGAATGCTTCTATTGCCATGAAAAAGCTCATTGGAAGCGGAACTGCCCAAAGTACCAGCAGGATGTGAAGGATGGGAAAGTCAAACCCAACCATGCAGGTATTTACACTATCATTTCTAATAACTCACCCCATTCTAAATCTTGGGTCCTTGATACCGGTTGTGGTATTCATATTTGTTGTGACTTGCAGGGACTAAGAAGAAGTGAGAATGTGGAGCAAGGAAGAATAAACTTGATCATGGGGAATAGGAAAGCTTCACCTGTCACCAAGATTGGAGTTTATACTTTATCGCTAAGTAGTGGGTTTAGTTTAGATTTGAATAAGTGTTGTTACTCGCCAGGAATGGCAAGAAATATTATTTCCTTTCATGCTTTGTACAAACAAGGGTTTACCTTTTCATTTAATAATGAAGTTGGTTCTATTGATGCTTTCTTTAATAATGTTCTTTATTTTAAAGCATTACCTTGTGATGGTGTGTATGAAGCTGTGTCTGTTGTAGATAACTTAGGAAATAATGTTTTGTGTATTGATTCTACTAATAATAATAACTTGGATAAAGCATCATTATGGCATTGTCGTCTTGGACATATAAGCAAGAAACGCATAGGCCAACTCCAAAAGGATGGAGTCTTGGAGTCATTTGACCTAAAGTCAGATGATAGTTGCGAATCATGCTTACTTGGAAAAATGACGAAGTCACCCTTCATAGGCTCGTGTGAAAGGGGTGAAGGTTTGTTGGACCTTATACACACGGATGTGTGTGGGCCATTCAAACATGCCACAAGGGATGCTAATCGTTATTATTTGACTTTTACTGATGATTACAGTAGATACGAATATGTCTACTTAATCAAGCATAAGTCAGAGACTTTCGAGAAGTTTAAGGAATTTAAACAGGAAGTCGAGAATCAATTGGGCAGGAACATTAAGATGCTTCGATCCGATCGGGGTGGTGAGTATCTTAGTTCAGAGTTCCTCGACTATCTAAGGGAATGTGGGATTGTCTCACAATTGACACCTCCCAGGACACCGCAGTTGAATGGTGTGGCTGAGAGGCGTAATCGAACCTTGTTGGACATGATTCGTTCCATGATGAGTCGAGCTTCGCTACCAATCTCATTCTGGGGGTATGCCTTAGAGACTGTCGCCCATATCCTTAATCTAGTCCCTACAAAGAAAGTTGCCAAAACTCCTCACGAGATGTGGACTGGTAAAGTACCTAAACTAGACCACATCAAGATTTGGGGTTGCGAGGCTTTCGTGAGACGCAAGACTCATGATAAGCTCGAACCTCGAAGCGAGAGGTGTATTTTCATCGGCTACCCACAGCAATCCTTTGGTTACCTCTTCTACAGACCTAGTGACAATGTGGTCTTTGTAGCAAGAAGAGGAGTCTTTCGAGAAAGAGAGTTTATAAGCCAAGGAGACAGTGGGAGGCAAATTGATCTTGAAGAAATTCAAGAGTCAAGTGGTGATGGAACTTCAAACTCTAGCCCTCAACCTGAGGAGGAAACTCCTGTTGAGCCAATTGATGAATCTGTGCCTCTGAGGCGTTCCACGAGAGTTAGGAGTGCACCTGAGCATTACTATGGATTCCATATTACTGCAGAAGGTGAGACACTTATTAGTGATGGGACACTAGTAAGTCAAGATGACCCTAACAGCTACGAGGAAGCCATGGCAGGCCCCGAGTCTGCTAAATGGAAAGAGGCTATGGATAGCGAGATACAATCCATGTATGACAATCAAGTTTGGAACTTGGTTGAAAATATACCAGGTTGTAAGACAGTGGGGTGCAAATGGGTCTTCAAGAAGAAGACCGACATGGATGGTAAAGAACACACTTATAAGGCTAGACTGGTTGCAAAGGGCTTCTCTCAAATTCCTGGAGTGGATTATGATGAGACCTTTTCTCCGGTAGCCAAGATTAAGTCTATTCGGGTTCTGTTAGCCATAGCCGCATTTCATGACTATGAAATTTGGCAAATGGATGTCAAAACCGCTTTCCTTAATGGAAAGTTGGCTGAAGATGTTTACATGAGTCAGCCAGAGGGTTTTGTCAGCATCAAGTACCCCAATAGAGTGTGTAAGCTTGAGAAATCCATTTATGGGTTAAAGCAAGCACCTCGCAGATGGAATCTTTGCTTTGATGAAAAGGTCAAGGAATTTGGCTTTTCTAGGAGTGAAGATGAATCTTGTGTGTATGTCAAGGCTAGTGGGAGTATAGTTAGCTTTTTGGTATTGTATGTGGATGACATACTACTCATAGGAAACGACATTCCAACCCTGCAGGAAGTAAAGTCCTGGCTTGGAAAGTGTTTCGCTATGAAGGACCTTGGTGAAGCTGTCTATATTTTAGGGATAAGGATCTTGAGAGATTGGAGTAAAAGACTAATTGGACTTAGTCAAAGTACCTACTTGGATAAGGTGCTGAAGAGATTCAGCATGCGAGACTCCAAGAAAGGAGAGTTGCCCATCCAGAGTAACGCCAAACTGAGTAAGACACAAAGCCTTAGCACTGAGGCTGAGATAGCACAAATGACTCGAGTACCTTATGCTTCGGCTGTAGGATCGATCATGTATGCTATGACGTGTACTCGACCTGATGTAGCGTTTTCCCTGAGCATGGTTAGCAGGTTTCAGGGGAACCCTGGCAAGGCACACTGGACTACGGTAAAGAATATTCTCAAGTACCTACGAAGGACTAAGGACTGGGTCCTTACCCTCGGTGGGAGTGATGACTTGAGAGTTGTAGGGTATAGTGATGCTAGCTTCCAGACTGATAGGGATAACTTCCGCTCTCAGTCGGGCTGGGTCTTTACCCTAAATGGAGGAGCAATTTCTTGGAAGAGTTCCAAGCAAGAGACAGTGGCAGATTCTACTTGTGAATCAGAGTATATTGCAGCTAGCGAGGCGGCAAAGGAGGCGTTATGGCTGAGGAACTTCATTGGAGACCTCGGAGTTGTACCAGCTATTAAAGAGCCAATGGAAATTTTCTGTGATAGTGAAAGTGTTGTTGCCTTAGCCAAGGAACCAAGGAATCACGGGAGATCCAGACACATCGACAGAAAATACCATTTCATCAGACATCGGATCGAAGAAGGACTCCTCGTGGCAAAGAGGGTATCATCAGATGAGAATCCGGCAGATCCCCTCACGAAGGGACTGACTCGGGTTAAGCATCTCCAGCATGCTCGGAGCATAGGGCTGAAGGATGATATTAGATTTAGTAGTTAGATAACCTCGAAATTTGTAAAGTGTAATTGACACCTGATGATGAATAAAAGTGTTTTATTTATGAGTAAAGTGTTGCTATCTCTTGTCGATCGTTTACTATATTTCTTTTGCATGTTTTGACTTCCAGAATAATTTTTGTTTGGTATAACATATTATTCAAACCTCCACAGTCGGTCATATGTCGGAAGTAGATATGAATCAAGACTGTCATGTTTGGTTGTAGAGGTCTTGGACAAGGCTACAGCAATCATGAGTGCTCATAAGTTCTGAGCATTGGACTCAACCCACGCTCACTGGAATCACTTCATGGAATTCTATCTCGAGTGATCGTGAGACGGTAATATCATATAAGTCTTTAAACCTAGAGATATGATTTGTTACTTACAAGTTGGTTATGCATTGATTGTACGAAAAATGCATTGGTAACTCGATGTTATAAATCGCGCTCTTGTGTGTAATTCAATGAGTAGTAGAACAAACATATGAGTCGAAGTTTATCTGTTCCTTCTTGGATTAGAAGCTGATATCTGGGCCCCTCGATGATTTTGTTTTGACCTATGTACCGGGCCCGGTCAGAACTAAATTGATGTGTTCAATGAAGTTCATTGTCAAACAAATCGGAAATCGGGAAAAAAACTGTTGGACAATAAGTAAGACATTGTTCCATGTATTTGTCCGACTGATATCTAGAACAGAGGATTATATGATCACTTATCTTAAATGGCGTACCATCATCTTCTCAGTTTCGAGAAACCTTGTAAAGAGCTACGATTGCCGATCGGTTCCTGAAGTCATATTTGCAGTAATAGTTATTAGACTTATCCAAGTGGGAGACTGTTGGATAAGGTGTCTAAGTCCATAACTATTTCTGGTATGTACTTGACCCGACCCGGCATGGTCCATTTGGGTTGCATGGCATCATGCAATTGGATAGACTAAATGAGAGAAATAACACTTGGAGATTATTAATATACTATAAGTTCTAATATATTAATAATATTATTTGATTAGTTTGATCAAGAATTAATTTAGAATTAATTATGTGATCAAAAGATAACTAATTAAATATATGGGTTGATTATGTAAATCATCCATATCTTGTATAGTGGGCTAAAAGGATCCATGGACTATCAAGTTGGGTTCCACCCATAGGATGCTCCATGGATGCTCCATGGGAGTTACAAACCCATGGGTCATGGAAATGAAGAGTCATGACACATTAGGGTGTAACCCTAGATGTGTCAACACTATATAAGAAACATGTTCTCCACCTAAAATCGGCTACACTAAGAAACAAGAGGGCTTGGCCGATTTTTGAGAAGTGTGTGTTCTCTCATAAGTTCTTCCAAGAGCATTTGGTGTTGTGTGAAGCATTTGAGGCATCACACTTGGGGTGCTAGGCTCACAAGGTTTCAAGGAACACAAACAACAACAAGGTAAGTTATTCTATCTATACTTTAAGTTAAAATTGTTCCCCATGTATGCTAGATAGGAATATAACCTTGGAATTCAACTTTGCATGATAATTAGACAAACATAGATCCAAGGTTATTAGGGTTGCATGTACACTTAGGAAGTGTTAGAATGCTCAAAACCCATCAAGTAAATGTTTGTACTTCCTAGAAAACCTTATATTTTCTACTGAAATGCAATCTTCTACCAAGACCTGACTGTTCTAAATGTTTTTTCTCTTGTAGAAGTATGCGTTTTTCCCATTATAGATATCATTATCAAAATATAGTTTACATTATCGTTTATGTGAGAAGATCACAAAGTAAATGCAATAGGGAAAATAATATAGCACTCTAGTATCATTTATAATGACTACTGTTGTACTAATTACCTCAAATCAATTATTAATTAAGGTAAAATGTGATATGTTGTAACCATACTAGTTCACTAGTGGAAACACGACGCTGAAATACACTGAACAATTATGACATATCTGGCAACAAGGTGTAGGATGGTCAGTCCAGTATAGATCTATAAATAAATTCATGCTCTCCCTCAAGGAGAATCTGGGTACAAAACGAGCTAGAGCAGTGATCTCATGCCCGAAGTAGTGGCTCACATTTATATTATAGTGTTCTTGTATATGTATAGTATGCTCTGTCAATATAGTGTAGTATGTTCTCTTTGTATAGTGGATAGTATGTTCTCTTAGTTTCTCATCATAGTATGTTCTCTTAGTTTCTCATAATCGTATGTTCTTTCTGTTTCTCATAATAGTATCTTTGTATTGACTCATGTATGAACTGACTCATGTATATTTCATTGTACTAGAAATAGTGAATAGTAATCTCCTAAACTATACCTAATATAGTTTACTAGTAATATTGTTTGAATGACTGAGTATGTTTGTACACCTTTGCTACCCAAGGGTGTTGTAATTAAGGTACAAGCTTTTACATCTGTACATATACACATAATATATAACTAAGGGTCAAACGACACTTGGACAAACAACAGGGTACTCTAAGTCCACAACCAAACAAGGAACATGAAATAAAGGGAGTTATCAGTCATAAGTCCTTCCAACCTTAATTATATAACTATATATGTATAGAAATGGTGTTAACAATATATAAGTTTAAAAGACTTTAAAGGAAAGGTTTAGCATATAAAAACAAGTTTGATAAAGAGTTTAGTATGTAAAAGAGTTTGATAATATGTTTTGAAATAGATTGGTCTGATAAACATTATGAAGTATATGAAATCCATATGTTTGATAGTTATTAATCACGTGTGATTGATTTAATAACTATTATGTTCAACTTGTATTCCCACCCATAAAAGCAGTTGAAACCATTTAATAGGTAGATTAATGGGTATGAACTCACATGCAGTGAGTGGTACGAATGAAAGGTCGGTTTGTAGGATGTTAGGTGTCAAGTGAAGACTTGAGCACAACGGATCCTAATAAGCATATAATGACACATATATATATGCATATAATTAGCGTTTAAGCATACAATCATGAAAGGAAAACAACTTAGGACTTAGGAAAAACCTATATTGAAGTGTTAGAAGGGCCAAAGGTTGCATCAAATGGGCGTATGGCCACACAAGTTTGTGTAATGCCACCAGGTCTATGACCACTTAGACGTACAGCCAGGGAGTGTACGGGTGTATATTCTATGAAGGAATTGTCAAAAGTCGTTTTTCAAGGCTATATCTTGCATCCTCTAAGTGTTATTGATCATGTGCTAGCATAGAGCATTAATTAGTAACAAGCATTGGAAGTATGGCCGTACACTCCTTGATGATCATGTTCTGGATGATTTATGAGGGGTATATCTAGTTAGTAACAAGAATTGGAAGTAGTAGGTACGATATAGAAGCCTTTAGGGGTGTTTGAGGCCCAAGAACTTAGTAGGTGTTATTGGTACTCTTGGTGAAGCTGAAGAACACTTGAAGATCTACCAAAATGAAGTGATTTCATGGAGGAAATCAATGATCCGTAGAAGATAATGAAAGTAATTAACATTCCATGGAAAGAAACACTTACAATCTTGAAGAACTTGAAAAAAGTTAGATGATAGTTGATAGAAAACGAGTTCTTGGCTTAGGAGTGTGAAAAGGATTGAATAAAGGCTAAGTCCCACCTTTATTTCCTATAGTGTACGGCCAGAGGGGGTTGTACGGCCGTCCACTCCACGTGCACGACCGTACACTCCTCAAGTTGGAGTGTTTGGCCTTTTTGTGAAGTGGTGAACTTGTGGAACTCATTTCTAAGCCCCAAATTTGAAGGTATAAAGCTTAAAAACACTCTAATTGACTCTAAACAATGCTAGAAGATAACAAACACGAGTCTGAACTTGATTGATTTGCATAACCGAACAAGATAGAAATTTCCGGTTGTCACATATACAGATAATATGCACACTTAGCACTTAAGTTATATAAAATACTTCATATCTATGTGTATGATGAAAGAAACTATGCACTCATATGTTAAAGTGATGATTCCAAACTCAGGCAGCGCTTCGCTTTTAAGGATTCTATTTTCCTTCGACGAAACCTAGCATTATTATCATTGCGTTTTAGTCTAATCTTTATTGCAACTAATTATTAGTCTAGATTCATCATTAAGTCAAAGTCTACTTCATAATCTACCATGTAAGGAACAACCAGGTAGGATCATATCGGAGGTAGGATCCATTTGGTATACGAAGTATACTATTTGGAAATCCCACTTTAAACAACTCACTAAATCACAGCCAAGACATCATCCCCATAAGTACATCGATCAGAATTACGACTTTGAATCACTGATAAACTTTATTTATAGGTTCATAATAATGATATTATAAACTATATTTTAAATAGGGTAGCATAACTCACAAGGGACTGAAATGTTCGACGGATAAGAAGAGAAGGACTCTTGGATCAAGAGAATGGTGCAAGAAATATGAGAGCCAAGAGGCTCTTATTTATAGTAATTCAATTTCAAAAACCACCCTCTATATTTACATAAATGACTAAACACCCCTTTATAATACTATTTTAAATAGATTTAATGATATTTGTAATAAAGTAATGTTGAAAGTACTCAAAACTAACCTTATAATAACCGGATAGTCGATACCTTTCTAACGATATATATATATATATATATATATATATATATATATATATATATATACACACACACACAGAGAGAGAGAGAGAGAGAGTCAAGATCAAATAAGAAAGAAATTTTTGGTAGAACGGTAAGAAATTTTATTTCTACATATTTTTTTCGCGAACAAACAAAATGAATCATTAGATGATTCACTTGTAAGATGATTCACAAGAAAAAACTATCAAAAAAACATCTCGATGATTCATTTATATAATGATTTTGTTGTTATTCACTAAAATTGTCAAAAAAAAGTAACTTTTTTCTTAATTTACTTAAAAATGAATCATAAAGATGTTTTATGAGAATTTTTTCTTGTGAATCATCTTACAAATGAATCAACTAGTGATTCATTTTTTCTTGTGAATCGTCAAAAAACTATGTAGAAAAAAAACTTTTTACTTTCCTACCAAAAAAAATTTCTTACCGGATCTATATATATATATATATATATATATATATATATATGTGTGTGTGTGTGTGTATGTATGTATGTATGTATGTATGTATATATATATATATATATATATATATATATATATATATATATATGCTTTACACTTTATTTTAATACGTAAATGTGCTATTAAAAATCATAACTCGTTCATACGAACTCCGTTTTTGACGTTCTTGACATCCACGCGTAGCTATCGATAAGATCTACAACTTTCGTTTACACTCTATCGGCTAATTTTGAATATATATATTTTTGTCCATATTTTTATAAAATTAAATAATTTTGCAAAAATCATAACTCTCTTGTCCAAACTCCATTTTTCTTTTTCTCAAAATTCCTATTTTAATGAGTACTACAATTTTCATTTTGGTCTCATTAGCTAAAAGTCATTCATTCTCTTCATAGCTTTTTACGTCATACATTCGTTGTGCGCGATTGACTTTTATATCTTATAAAAATTATATCTAATTCATACGGATTCGGATTTCGACGAAATTTATATATTCGGGATCGGGGAGACGTGTACTTTCTATATATATATATATATATATATATATATATATATATATATATATATATATATATATAGGGAAATGATCAAATGAGAACACCTAAAAGGTTGAGAACGTGAGAACAACTATATTTATTCGTGATTCCATGTATTCATTTGTAGAGAAATGATAATTTTTACACACAAACAACATGAATATGCTTTTTTTTCTTCAATTGAAATTAAATGTGTAAAAATTTATCATTTTTCCACAAATAAATACATGGAATCGCAAATGAATATACTTTGTTCTCGCGTTCTCAACCTTTTTAGTGTTCTCATTTGATCCTACTCATATATATATATATATATATATATATATATATATATATATATATATATATATATATATATATATATATATATGTATATATGTATGTATGTTTTGGGCAACTTATTTTTACGATTTACAGACGATTCAACTGATTTTTCCTTTTTATATTATAATAACCATGAAACACATAATATTCACCTAATTTTTCTTTGTTATGTGAAATATGTTACAATTGTTGACCATAATTATTACTTTGGTTAAGATTTTTTATCCTATATAATAAAAAAAAATCATTTTCAATGCTTATTAGCCCCAATCTGGGGGTGTTACACTATATCCATAAAGACCTTTGGAATGATTAGATATGTGCTTTAGAGCTCTTGGAGTGGAAGGAAAACGACGTAATCCATTAAGCTGTTAAGACCCAGTTTCCACGACGTGACATTTTGGTTACCACGACATCGCTACGATTTTGTCATTACTATGCCACGACATAGCTAATAGGAGTCTACGACATAGAAACTCGTTGAAGTTGACATTGACTATTGACTTTTGAATTGGTTGAATTTTTGTCAATTTTCTAGTTTTAGAGTGTAGACTAAGGTGGGGCATTGTGTGCTTCGATAGGTGGGTTGTAGCACTTATTTCATGATGTTTAGCTGGGATTTGTCTGAGTCTGTGAGGAAAGTGAGTCTTATAAATATATTATGTAGGGTGCTAGCTGTCTTTGTGACTCTTGCATATTATGTTGGGCGAGGCCCATTTATATATTGGGTGCGACCCATTTATATGTGAGGTGGAGCCCATTTTTATGATGGGCGGATCACATTATGTGAGCGGGGTCCGTTATGGTGGGCGTGGCCTGATATGTAGGTGGAGCCCAATGTTATGTATGGTATGTGATATTTTGGTGAACTCACTAATATTTATGCTTATGGTTTTGTGGTTTAAATATCTTTGATTACTTCTAGGTCCAAACGGAATGGCCCAATTTGACTGCACGTCACCCCTGATCACTTTTCTATATTGATTATTATCATGTTAATCTAATGTTTGAGAGAAACATTTTACTATGATTGGTTTTGAACAAATGTATGTATGGTTTTATGGTATTAGAGCCTTGGTTTGAGAGATTCGAGCATACTCTCGGGTGTGCTATGCCCGAACTCAAACTAAGGAATTTGTAATCTTTCTGAAAGAAAGTAAAATTATAACATGATTCTTAAAAAGAAAGGGGTACGATGCGTGCAATCAGCCGAGCTCAAGTAAGTGATTCTCAAATTACCCATACATGAATATTATGCTTAGTATGCTATTATGTGAGTTCCATGCTAGATTACGGGTAAGGATACCTTCAGGAATTGCATGATAGAATTGCCTAATTTGTGTGATGCCTTGTAACCTTGGAGGAATTGGATGTTATGTATTACCGGGAGTCTATATTGGCAAAGTTTATTAATAAGTGTATGTTTAAAAATTATATACGATTAGTGTCACATAGCCTCAGGATGATTCATTTAGCATTATTTCATGTTCCGTGTATGGTTGTTGGATTAGGGTAGAATCATTTATAAAACAGTCTATTTGATCTTATTATGTATAATTTGCATGCATAAGGCAACCCACAATGTTGGTAGAAGTTCCTAGTATTGTAGAAGCAAGTAAGATGAGGATTCCTAGGAGATCCTAAGGAGTGTGGTAGAAAGATATGTATGTTGTTGAGCATAGGGCTTATGAGAGTTACCATAGTGGAGTGACTTCGAGGATTTGGGATGATTCTTGAGGAAAGTACGGATATAAGTGAAATGTAGTATTGAGCTTATACTAATGAAAGCACATGATCTGTACTCGAATCGAGGAAAGGCATGGAGATTCTAAGGAGCTTGCAGTGTGAGAGTTCCCTCTAGTATATTATGGATATGGCTCTTGTGCTGAACTGATTGATGAGAATATATGCGAGTGCATTCCATTAGAGATCGCTCACTCTATTTTGGATGTGACTCTTACAGTGCTTCATAAGATCAGCAAGGGGATCATGGAGCTATTGGATGATCGCTTAAGGGAATTTCTCCCCAGAATTGAAGATGGTCAGTTGGGGCACAAGATCTTGCTTTTTAGGAGTTTATGGCCTTTGGAGCCCCCGATTCTTCAAAAAGAAGGACCGTATTTGCAGTAGATGATGGATCACTGATCAGGAGAATGCCCAGTGGGCGAGTTTCTCCCTCGAGAGGTCGAAGGTGGGATTTTGATCTCGCCTTCTGAGAGATGGAGCCTACAATTAGTGGGAGGAGTTTGTGATGACATTCAGAGCATAGTTCGAACATGCTATTGAGGTGCAACAGTTGGTGAGGGAGTTTGATGAGATTCGAAAGACTATAGAGATTGTGGCACATATCATCACCAAGTTCCAGGACAAGGCCTTACTAGTGCCTCACTATGCTACTAATGAAGGGATAAAGAAGAAGAGGTACCATGACATGCTCCGGGATGATATTCAGGAGTTTGTGAGCAAGACAAGATGCATGACCATAGAGGAAATGATTAGTAGATCCCAAGAATAGTAGATTGAGTTGAGCTTCAGACGAAGAGCGGGTAAAAACAACGGTGGGCCAGGAAAAGACGCCTAAGAATTTTGATTCATGATCGAGGGGTCAGCAGGGTCAGGGCCGTTGTGCTAAGTGTGGGAGGTCTCACGAGGGGGCTATCATGAGAATGGAGGGAAATGCTTTAATGGTGGCTAGATTGGATACTATAACATCGATTGCACTCAGGGGGAACTCATATGCTTCCATTGCAATCAGAAAGGTCATAAGAATGATGATTGTCTGAGATTATTTGGTAGAGCAATGAGGGTTACTGGTCCAACTACATTAGGGATTACCGATGGCCGGTATGGCATGAGAGAGGCTCCCGTGGTGAAGAGCATGGACTTTCAATTAAGATTCAACAAGACACGAGCAACACCAAATGTGGTAACTAGTATGTATCTGTTGGGTTTTGAGCAATCTAACACTTCCTAAGTGTGCATGCAACCCTAATAAACCTTGGATCTATGTTTGTCTAAATACATGCAAAATAATAATTTTCCAAGGTTTATAACCTATCTAACATGGCATGGGGAACATTTCAACATAAAAGAGTTAGAAGAGATTACATACCTTTTGGTGAGTTTGGTTCTTAGGAGTTTGAGGGCCAAGCACCAATAGTGTGAATGCCTCAAATGGAATCACAAACACCACAAACTCTTGGAAAACTTTGAGAGAGTATACACCTTGTATAAAATCAGCCACACACATGCACACACACACACACACTAGTTCACTAGTTTTTCTCTTAGGCTCCATTTCATGCTCCATAAGCATGCTTATATAGTATACATGGTTAGGGTGAAACCCTAATAACCCATGTCTTTTCCTTTCCAAGGATCCATGGGTTAAAAGCTCCATGGATCATCCATGGACTTCCACATAAGCCTAGCCCATTAACAAATGAGTATTAGCCCAAACTATATAAAACAAATAGCCCATAATCTAATTAGTCTTTCTTTTAATCTCTAAATTAATTCATAATTAATTTAAGACTAAAACTAATTAAATAACGTAACTTCATATTAATATATTATAACTCATAATATATTAATAAACATATGTGTATAACTCTCATAAAATTATCCATAATAGTTTGGATGAGATGTAACCCAAATGGACCATGCCGGTCGGGTCAAGTATATACCAAATAAGTTATGGACTTAGACACCTTATCCAACAGTATCCTCTTCATGCTCTTTACTACTTTCGTTGTTTATGCTTATGTTTTGTGTTTGTTTACATTTAAGGATGTTTTCAGTGAATGGGTTTCCAGCTCTTGTTCTTTTTTATTCGGGTGATACTTGATCATTTGTGTCTCTTTCTCTTTGCAAGAAGTTTAACGATGCTCCAAGGACTCTGGAATATTTGTCGGAGGTGGAGATTACATGTGATTTCTCAGTGAGTTCTTAGAGAGTTCATCGGGGATGTGTTTTAAATTTATTCAGTGAGAGATATTCGTTGATCTAAATATGATTCTTCAGTGATGGTCGAAGGTTATAGTGGGTATGGATTTACTGAGCCACAATGGGGATATGATTGATAATGAACACCAGCTAGTAAGTGTTCGAACCCCAAGTAGGGGAGAATTGGTTATTCCTGTAGAGGGTCCTCAACATGGATCCACTATCGGTTCAGTTGTGGGAGTTAGAAGGTATCTTCAGCAGGGGTGCTCTGCATTTCTAGTTTATGTGGTGAATACGTGATTTGAGAGTAAGAAGATTGTGGATGGTGTGCCCATTGTTTGGGATTTCCCTAATGGGTTTCCCGAGGATTTATTGAGAGTTTCTCTTGAGAGAAAAGTTGAGCTTAGGATTAACTTGTTTCTGGGTGTGGTGCTGATAGCTAAGGTACCTTATTGCTTAGCACCCCTGGACATGCAGGAGTTGTCTACATAGCTGCATGAGCTATTAGACAAGGGATTCATCAGACCGAGCAGTTACCCATAGGAGCACTAATCTTGTTTCTAAAAAAGAAGGATAGTTCACACTGGATGTACATTGACTATCGGGAGTTGAGCAAGCTAACAGTGAAGAACCGTTATCCACTTCCATGGATCGATGATTTATTTGACCATCTTCAGGGTGCATCATGGTTCTCCAAGAATTAGTTAAGATCCGGTTATCATAAGATGAGGGTCCGGGACGAAGATGTGCAGAAGATAGCTTTTCAGGACTCATTATTGTCACTATGAGTTTGTTATGTGGCCATTCGGGCTCACAAATGCACCGTAACATTCATGGATCTCAGGAATTGGGTGTGCATGCCGATGTTAGGCATGTCTTTGATAGTGTTTATTGATGATATATTGGTGTATTCTAAGAAAAAAGGACAACATGAGGAGCACCTTTGGGAGGTATTGGAGACTTTGAGGAGGGAAAGGCCTTATGCCAAGTTCTCCAAGTGTGAATTCTGGTTGCATGAGGTGCAGTTCTGTCACACCCCCGAACCGTCAGAAAAACAACAGCGGAAACATCCAGGGCGGCTACGTCAAACGTAGTATCACAAAAATCGTATCATGGTAATCAAGGCAAACAAAACCATTACATTACAATATGAATATCTACATTTGTTTGAAAACATATAGTTTGTACATCACATATATAAAAAAAGATAAAGACGAGACTCCAAAAATGCTCCGTCTTCTCCAAAAAAAAAAAATACTGGGAACGTACCTGTCTATCATTGCCTTGAGAATACAAGCGTTTTGAAAATGTACCAGCATAAAGTTGTTGAGTTCATAAGCATGTTTTTGTATCGAAAACTAGTCACTGAATTTGTATAAATGTTTTCTTTCCATTATAAGTAAATATCGTTTGTATTGAAAACCGTTGTTACCAAGTTCTGAAATATGTATGCATGCTTACCAAGAAAATCCAATATTTTCTAACATGTTTGTTGTTTTTTGTATGGAAAGTACGTTCTTTTTGAGAAACCCTTGCTACCACCAGTACGTAATGTAGGTTCTATTCGTAAACCCTAGAATACCATCCAATATGTATAGTAGTTTTATTACTTAAAATAAAACTATTGAAGAAAGAAATCCCGGAAACAATGATTAGTTTATACTTATTGTGAGTCGTATAACCATACTGATTTAACCTGTAACCTCCTTGACGTTCTTCAGGCGTCGTACGATTACAAAATTTGTCACCCCAGGCGTACCCGCCTAACTATAGCTAACAGTTCAGGTGTGGGATTGTCGGTCCCGAATAGATCTATTCACAAATTCCACGCTCTCCCGTTCTTGGGGTGCATCATCAACCACAAGGGTATATTCGTTGACCTGGCCAAGATCGAGGTAGTGACGCAGTGGGAGGTTCCGAAGTCACCATCTGAGATTCATAATTTCCTTACACTGCTAGGTTATTACCGGAGGTTCATTTAATATTTATCCAAGATTGTAGTCCCTTTGACCCGTATGACAAAAAAGAATGAAACTTTTCGGTGAGGGCCTGGGCAGCAGGCAACCTCTGAGATTTTGAGGTATACACTGTGTCAGGCTCCAATTCCGACGCTTCCTGAGGGTATAGATAGCAGTGGAATTGGCAGGTAACAATTTGTGTTTTCACTAAACCATGTACAACACAATTTATATTTGGTACAAAAAGTTTTTACCACTACCGTACCAAGTATAGTTGGTTCCAACTTTTTTGGTTGGTAGTAGGTTTAGTTGCTACATGTTGGTTATGGTATATACCAACATGTATAGGGGGTTATGAATGATGATTTTGTGTTCTCGAGCATGGTGAAACTTCAATGGGGGGTTTTGTGAATAAGAGTTTTGGAATTGTTACGAATCAAAATTCAATCCAAAATGATATTAATAATTTCTATCAAGAGTTTATAAGTTAAAGTGGTGGAGGAATATTGAACACCACAATATACGTTTAAAAATTTAAACTTTACTAATTCAGTAAATGCTAATACCAAAGCTCATAAATCATACGCACCATACATACTAAAATTTTAAATATGATATATATATATATATATATATATATATATATGTATATATATATATATATGTATATATATAAATTTGGTTGGTATGGTACTACAGTGATACTGAAAACTTTGTACCACTACCATACCATGATTTCACAAGTGGTATGGTACTACCAAAACATATTGGTTACCAAACATATTGGTTACAAATATTCTTGGTTAGGTTGGTAACATGTTGATTGGTATTCTAGGGTACATATTTTCTAGCCCTAGGTGTAGATTACTTATTAATTTACTGTGACACATTGATTTCAGGTTTGGGTGCAATACTTATGTAGAGGGGTCATATGATTGCTTATACCTCGAGGCAGTTAAAGCCTCACAAGGAAAATTACCCTACTCATGATTTGGATTTGGGGATATGGTTTTTTCGGTCAAGATTTGGCAACATTATTTGTACGGGGTCAAGTGTACTGTTTTTATAGATCACAATAGCCAAGGATATCTACTAGATCAACCAAACTTAACATCAGGCGACGCAGATGGTTACATGTGGTGTAAGATTATGACAGATAGATTTTATACTATCATGGGGAGATGAATGTTGTGGTCGATGCATTGAGTCTCAAGGCAGTAAGTACACCCATCAGAGATCTATGTTTAAGGATGGTTATTGTTTCACCACTATTAGATTTAATCAATAAGGAACAAGTAGAAGGGTTAAAGGGAAAGAATTAGAAGGCAGAAAGAATCAGGGGTCAGATTTCATTATTTTTTAGGGATTTTCATGGGTTATTAGCTCAGTGCATCAGAGTATGGGTCTCGGTTGTGGGTGGGGATAGACATACATTATAGTATGAAGCTCACAATTCGAAGTTTTTGATCTGTATGGGGACCAAAAATATGTATAGCGACTTGAGATTGAGCTAATGGTGGCCCTACATTAAGAGGGAAATAGCATGGTATGTGGAGCGGTGCTTGACTTGCCATAAAGTCAAGTATGAACATCAACGACCCCATGAAAAGTTGCAGTTGTCACCCATTCCTATGTGAAATTGGGGAGAGATGACCATGAACTTTATCATGAAGTTACCAAGGACGACAAGTGGGGTTGATTCTATATGGGTCATTGTTAATAGATTGAACAAGAGTGCTAATTTCATACCTATTTCATAGGGCATTTCCATAAAAAGTTTGGTCGACGTCTATATCATGGAGGTAGTCATCATGATGTTTGTTTCACTTCCGGGTTCTGGAGGAAGTTTCAGGAGGAGCTGGGTACTCAACTAAATTTAAGCACCACATACCACCATCAGACTGATCAAACAAAGTGAGCAGACTATTCAGACGCTCAAGGATATGCTTAGGGCATGTGTGCTAGATTTTGGCGTGGGTAAGGATACCTTTCTTCCATTGGCCGAGTTCTCCTACTAAAAAAGTTACTATTCTAGTATTAATCTACCTCCCTTTAAGATACTTTATGGGGGGGGGGGGGGGGGGGGAATGCCAGACCCATGATTGTTGGGGCGAGGTCAGACATCGAGTTATGAGGTGTATCGAGGTAGTACTCAAGGCCATTAAGTTGATATAGCAGGTACACGATCGACTGCATACCACACAGAGTTTCCAGAAGAGTTATGTTGACCGACGACGTTCATACATCGAGTTTTAGGCCCGAGACTTTGTGCATCTGAAGGTTTCACCTTGCAAAGGTGTCATTCGGTTTCAGAAGCAGGGCAAGTTGGGCCCCATGTATATTAGTCCTTTAAGGATTATCGCCCAGGTGAGCAAGGTTGCCTTATGAGCTTAGTCGGATCCACACCAATTTTCATGTCTCTCAACTGCGAAAATGTTTGGTTGTTGATTCCACAGTGGTGCCCTTGGATGAAATTAAGGTCGATAAGTACCTGATTTATGTAGAGAGATTGATTGTGATCCTTGACAAGAAGATGAAGACCTTGCACAACAAGGTGGTAGGCTTGGTGAAGGTGCAATGGCAGCACCATAAGGGTTCGGAATGGACATTGGAACCCAAGGAGGAGATTAGGGAGCATTACTCGGAGTTATTTGTAGTAGCGGACTTCAAGGAAGAAGCCTGATTTAAGTGGGGGGATTTGTAACATCCCAAATTCCAGTTATTATTAATTATCAAATTATTTATGATTTTTAATGATCACGATGTAGGAAAGGTTCCCCATGACATGACATGGCCAAAGTGATCGCGCATCATTTTGTGCCCCACGATGTCGCAAGTATTAGGCCATGACATGGTGAACATATGAAGGAAAAACCTTCATTTTTAGGTGTTTAGGCATTATTTATGGAAACTAAGAGCTAGGGTTTTCACACCCTCAGCCTCCAACACCTTCCTTTCCAACCCTAATTAGATCTAGCTTCTATTGTTGAGTCCTTGAGGTTAATATTGTTTTTGTTTTGGCATCTTAAAGGAGAAGGAAGCTCCATTGGCACATAGATTCAGCGTGTAAGCCTCATCATCATCGTCTAGCATATTTATGGACCATTATAAGTGTTCAAGATCCAAGCTTTATGTTGCGTGCTTCTAGATCTAGGCTCCTTGTCCCTTTTTCTTCATGTTGTGGAGGTTTGGAGGAATGGATTCCATAAAGTTAGGAACTTTATAGATCCATGAGGTCCTTTTGGGGTTATATGTTCCAAATCTAGAGTTTTATGATGTATTTGGTCTCATACACAAGTTTCAGTTCATTTCTTCCATGTTTAGACCTAGTTTGGAAAAGACATGCATTAGACATGCATATCAATAAATCACCAATTTTTATAGAGATTTGGTTGTAGGAAATTATTCTAGAAGTTATGGACTTATGGCTTTCGTTATTAAGCGCTTAATGGATTATATAGTGCCTTAAGTTGTCATTTAGGACATAGGTTTACAAATCTTGACTTATTAGGTAGTCTTAGTGGATAACGTTGGAAACTTTATTCATCAAGACCTTAGGAAGGACTAGATATGAGCTTTGGAGCTCCTTGAGTGGAACGAAAACAACTTAATCCATTAAGTTATTGATACCTAGTTTCCATGACGTGACATTTTGGCCACCAAGACATAGCGAACAGGAGGGGGGTGCTCTACTATTTTGTCGTTACTCTGCCACGACGTGGTCAATATGAGGCCACGATGCGGAGACATGTTGAAGTTGACGTTTGACTATTGACTTTTGACAAGTTTGAACTTTTGTTAATTTTCTAGTTTTAGAGTGTAGATTAATGATGGACCGTGTGTGTTTTGATAGCTGGGTTAAAGAACTTATTTCATGATGTTGAGTTGCGATTTGTCTGACATTATAAGAAAAGTGAGTCTTCTCACTATACTATATAAGATGCTAGTTGTATTTATGACTCTTGCATTATATGTTGGGTGGGGCCAGTTTGCATCTGTGTAAGCATTTTTCTTAAGAGTTTTCGCCCATGAATTGGCGACTCATCAGGTAGGAAACCCTTGGCTTTTTCAATTTCATCATCAAGAAATTGGCGCCTCAACAAATAGGATACCCTTAAATTTTATTCCTGATGTGTTTGCACTCTAGGTTGCTAATCATTTTAAATATTTTTGGTGGGAGATTTTAGAATTTTTTGACCATTTTTCCCTTACTTGGTCTTTTCAGGTGTTGTGTTGTTTTGGTGCTTGGGGTTTCAAGATTTCAACCTATCTGCCTTCATTTGTGTTGCTTCTCTGTGATCTCAATGTTGCTGGCAGGTAATACATACAGTATCCTCTTAAATATTAACTTTTTTATTTTCCTTTATTTCACTTTATGACATGTTCTAGTTCATTATTATTTTTTATTAATTGCAACAATATTACTCTCTACATATAATAGAATCAAAACATTACTACTGAATGTCAAGGCTTACATAAAGAAGGCTCTAATATAGTTAGAAAAGAAAACAAATTGTAATCTTTTTAAGCAGGAGGCATCTGGTTTTAATAAGTTGTTACCTTAATGACTAAAAATGTTACAAGGTTATAAGTTAGACACAAAAACGCAAGCTAAATTTTTGGCACTAAAATTGCAATTTTTGAATAATGCAAAGAACAAAAATGTAATTTTACTGTTTTGTTTTTGTTTTTTTTTTATTCTCAATTTCACTCTTGTTTTATGTGCAGAAACAATGTTTGCTCAAAAGGAATGTATACAAGGCTCAAATGAACATACACACACCTAGCTTAAAGATTTTCTCTGGAATCATTGAGGAATGGGAGTGCACCAGCATTTTTTGACGTATGTTATTTTAAGATTTATTGAGTAAAAGTACAATATACTATTAGTTTCTATTAATTATATTCATGCTTTCTTAGTCACTTACTAACTCTTTCCAATTGATATGTAAAGTATTAATCTCAATATTCTATATATTCATGCAACCCTTAGTTATACAAAAACTAACACTAGTTTTTTTCCTTAAGAACACTACTAGTCATCAACGATGACTTATTGTTCTTCTTCAGCCTCACATTTTATTATACAACCCTAAATTAGTTATAGTTACATGTTCTGTACTTTATTATTAGTATTGTTTCCTATAAATTTTGATACACATAAGCAATTAAAGTGTAACTATAAACTACTAACAATCATACAAATTTTTTTAACCGTATGACCATTGTTTACTATTAGACGCACATAATAACTTAAATTGTCACCATAAAATGTATAGTCATACTTTTTATTATTATTAAACAATGACCATAAATTACTTAAAGTCAAATGTTGTTTCATTTAGAATCTTTATTCTTAGATTTTGAATTCGACGCACATAAGCAATTAAAGTGTGACCATAAACTTCTAATAGTCATACATATTTTATTTTACCATTATCGTTGTTTACTATTAGGCAGACATAATAACTTAAATTTTTAGCATAAATTACTATTAGACATACATTTTTATTATTAAAAAATGACTATAAATTACCTATATTCACATGCTGTTTCCTTTAGCATTAGCATTGTTTACTACTCAATACACAAAAATAAGTAAAGTGTGGCCATAACTAATAATAGTCATACATATTTTTTTTACCATGACCATATTTTACTATTAGATGCACATAATAACATAAATTTTCACCATAAATTACTTATAGCCATACTTCGTTTTCGTTAGCATTAGTATCATAAACAATTAAAGTGTGATCATAAACTACTAATAGTCATACTTTTTTTAGCATAACCTTTGTTTACTTTTAGACACACTTAAAAACTTAAATTGCCACCATAAATTACTTATAATAGTACATTTTTTATTATAAACAATGACCATAAATTACTTATACTCATATGTTTATTCCTTTAGCATTAGTTTTTTTACTTGTCAACACACATAAATAGTTAAAATGTGACCATAAATTATTAACAATCATATGTATAAAATCTCAAAATCAATAATTTTTTTTTTAAAAAAATCAGAATGTCGAATTACTAACAAGGCATCAATAATATAACAGCAAAGTCTCATCATCCAATCTTCATGAAAATGGTGAAGTCCAAATCTTGTTTTCAAAATGAAATCACAAAAGATAACATAAACATATGCCATTCCCCCGAGAGTGTCGATATATATATATATATATATATATATATATATATATATATATATATATATATATATATATCCCAATCAATCCAATTCCTTGCCCTTTGAATAAGAAGGACCTATGCTTTAGTGAGTAATCAAAACAGTTATTCAGTGTACAAATCATATGCATTCATATCATATCACTTGAACAACCAATAGTAATTACATATTACTTCACATCAATGTTGTAGAAATCAGCCTTGGCAGCTGAGTAATCGGGAATTAATTGCTTGGTGGTCTGCAACTGATTATGATTAGGGGTCATGAGAAGAAATTAGTCAATATCGGTCAAACTTGGGCTTGGTGGTCCTGGGCTCTCCTAGGCGGGAAATTAGTCAATATCGGTCAAACTTGGGCTTGGTGGTCCTAGGCTCTCCTAAGCGGGAAAATTCAAATTATTGAATTTTCAAATATTACACCAAAATTTGAAATATTTCAAAATCATAAATTTTTTAATATTCAAAATTTAAAACACTATATCAAATATTTCAAATTTAAAAATTTAAAAATTTCAAACACTTATTTGCTTAGGATATAAGTTTCAAAATAGTTTTGTTAATAATTTATAGTCTCGGATAAATCCATGATTGATCCCCACCTAGAACAATTAATCCATTAATCCAGTCGACTGTCAACCTACTGCCGAATGTTTTTTACAACCTTGCTTCCCATAATAGCATGCTAGCATAACTAACCATCGGTCACTAGATTCCTCCCGAGAGGTCTCTCTCTAGTTGACCTAATATTGACCACTTCCTTCTGAGAGGTCTGTCATGGTCTTACATACTTCTAATTAAATTACATTCCCTTCGAGAGGTCTATCTCTAGTTAGCACACATAAAACACATATTCTATATAATAAGTAATCTTATGAGAACTAACTTGAATGACTAATAAGGTAATCCACACTACGAGCTATGTTCTAATGTCCCAAAATATAAGACTAAAAATTTCAATTGTTATTATAATAAAACCATCATCCAAAACGTTTTCATAAAACCACAATGAAATCGGAGTATGTCAAAATCATCCAAAGACATCAGAGACAAATAAAATGCAGAACAACATGGAGCATGCGATGTGATCATCTGGAGCTCTTCCCCTTCGATCTGGAAGTGCCTGAAATATAAACTGAAAATCATGAGCACAAAGCTTAATGAGTTCCCAAAAATACTGCATACCATACTTATTTTCCAGCTTAAGGTTGTGCCGAGTCTATTTCACCCCCGGTTCTATTGCAACTCATGTGTTGGCACAAGGCGTACCAGGTCTATTTCACCCCCGAGTCTATTTCAACTCATGTGTCAGCACAAGGCTGTACCGAATCAATTTCACCCCCGGGTCTATTTCACCCGCACATACTTATATAAAAAAGGCACGCAGGCATATAATACTTACAGTTGGAGTCACAAATCCTATAAGCACATAACATATCCTACTGTCTTATAGTATAGTGAGCAAACTCACCTCAGTCTACTGACAGTCAAACAAATGATCGAGCTAATGAACCGGAAATCCCCACTAAATCACAAGTAAAGAAACCCTAATTAGAAATTAGGTCAATAGTCCAACCCGTGAGTCCAAACACTAAATCCTGGCCTTAAGGGAAAAAATTATTTATTCCATGCCTTATTTGGCCTAGCCCATCAAGGCCCAAATGCTACCAGCCACGAAGCCCAAAAGATAATCTATGTCCAAAATAGGCCAAAGCCCCCTAAGGCCCATCACAAAAAAAATATTACGACCCAACAAGGGCCTAACGTCCCTAAATCCCACACATTCCCCAAAACAAGCCCAAGACCCACTCTGATGAGTAGGCCTAGCGTACCAACTTGTATGTCCGGTGTACTCACAACCCTCGAATCATTGGGACTTTAGACGCATACACACAATGTACCCTAAGGTACGTCCGACGTACGCTGCAGCTAGCTAAAACCTTTATCCAATGTCTTAATCAGTTAATACCCAATGTCCAATTTTAGATCTAGGCTTGCTAATGTGCATTAAGCCATAAAGTTGCCAAATTTATGCTTTTGCATGTCTTAATGAGGAAAATCTTGGATTTAACCACATTATATTCATGAAACCACCTTCAATCCTTGCATGATTGAACTTAATCCATCATGATTCCATTTTTATCCTCAAGGGACATTATAAACAGCAGGATCTAACTTTATAAACAGCAGGAGTAGCTCATACTCTCAAGAATACCTTAAAGGACTATTTTATGAAGAAATAAGCCTTAAACTAACCACTAGCACATTGAGTCATCAAGGTAGAAGCTTTTTACCCTCATTAAGCTAGACATGATGAGAAACCTCTTGATCTACCAACTCTTTCTACCTAAATGCATCCTCACAACTCTTCTTCTTCTTCTTCTAAAAGCACCACATACTGCCAAAACCCACACACAAGCTCATACTTTTAGGAAAAAAGGATTAGGGCTCCGAGATATGACTCAAGAAGCAAAGGAGATTGACAAGGTGATGAAGTTAAAGTACTTAATGAGCTTAAGTATGGTGCAAACCCTAAAAATTAGGGTTTGCCTCTGGCTTTAGTATGCCCTGCATACACATGGATATTCCCAACATACGTAGCGGTCATCCCCGATGCGTGCATGCAAAGGAGTACGTCGTGCGTACCTAGTGTACGACCAGCGTACTCAACGTCTAGTCCTAGATTAATTAAAATAATGGTTAAAATTCATACCTAGCGATTCGGGCATTACATATGCGATACTAATATTGTTTAAACCACTACACAATAATTAACCTTATTCAATAATTAAGTATATATATATATATATATATATATATATATATATATATATATATATATATATATCCTCTCTAAACGAGTCTTTCTCATTCTAATATTCATCTTAGCGAAAAAAATACCATATTGCCCTTAGCAAATGATCTAAAACATACTTTTAGTAATTATTAATCAGTGATGTAATGGTAGTCTTGGCTACCGTCGAGGTGCGAGGTGGACAAAAACCACGTATGTTTTTTGGTGGGTGGTCAAATCAGGCATAGTCGATCAATGACGGCCAACATTCGTCTAGGTGGGCCTAAGCGAAGCTAATTGGTCCTAGGTGGCCAACAATTCCACTATTAAAAATTTACAATATTTAAATATTACAAAAAATTTCAAAATTTCAAATTTCAAATAATTATTTCTTAAAATATATTAACTTTTGAATTATATATATATATATATATATATATATATATATATATATATATATATATATATATATCATGACAAAATAAGTAAATAATCATAAAACATATGTCATATTTATTTATCTTGTTAGGATATAGGTAATATTTAAAAAAAAAAAAAAAGAATTTTAATACAATTAAGGGTCCCCACATAGGCACCGATTAATCCCTGCCTTGACCTTAATTGACCGCCCGACTACCATCTAACGACTTTTACATCCTTGCAATTAACCAAAAGTCAAACTGGTTAGAAAGTCAACGGTAAAAGTTCCACCAAGTTGTGGTCTAATAAGGTCAAAATAGTCACAGGACCTCCTCACCCATCGTGTCATGGTCAGTCTTGGATTGTGTCGTGGTTCGTTTGGTAGAGTAAGACTTTCATTATGTTTTTAATCTGTTTAATCCAAGTCTCTTACTTTCCAGAAGGCTTTATTACTATCTTAAGGCTCATTAGAATCATAACTATATAGACTTCTATGTACTATGTAAGTCTCACACCATTTTAGGTTAAAATACGGAAATATGGTCAATGCTCCATGCATGACATAAATGGAGACTAAATCTCATATCGATAAAACCATTCACTCCTTGAACCTTAAAGGATGTAAAGTTGTAAAATTTATCTTAGAGCTTACTAAAAGTTGATGTCTTCATGCTTCTTGCATGTGTCTGTATTGTATGTTTCTGGATTATGGTTTGATGTCAGGTAATGCCCGAGGAATGTTTGTATGCTTCCAGATTTCAGTCCGATGTCGAGTGGGGCCCGAGAATGTTTATATGTTTATGTTATGTGATTATTTATGTGTATTTGTTGATATATATATATATATATATATATATATATATATATATATATATCGAGCTTTGCTTGATATCGAGTGGGGCCCGATGTCGTCCATTGTCCAATGTCGGGCACGGCTCGAGGAAGGGGCGGGGTCCATGATATGTTTATATATGATTGTGTGATTATTTGTATGGCATGTGGTAGTTTGGGGAGACTCACTAAGCTTCGTGCTTATAATTTTCAATTTTGGTTTCAAGTACTTTTGGTCACAAAGGAATGTACTCGGGATGACTGCATTGCACACACCATGATGTTCTAGCATGGGGCTTTATTACTCTCTTAAGGCTCATTAAAATCATAACTATATAGACTTTTATGTACTATGTAAGTCTCACACCATTTTAGGTTAAAAATGCGAAAAAATGGTCAAAGCTCCATGCATGAAATAAATGGAGACTAAATCTCATATCGATAAAACCATTCACTCCTCGAACCTTAAGGGATATAAAGTTGTAAAATTTATCTTGGAGCTTACTAAAAGTTGATGTCTTCATGCTTCTTGCATGTGTCTGTATTGTATGTTTCCATGGTTTGATGTCGGGTAATGCCCGAGGAATGTTTGTATGCTTCTAGATTTAAGTCCGATGTCGGGCGGGGCCCGAGAATGTTTATATGTTTATGCTATGTGATTATTTATGTGTATTTGTTGATATATATATATATATATATATATATATATATATATATATATATATATATATACATACATACATATATATACATATATATATATATATATACTGAGCTTTGCTTGGTGTCGAGCGGGGCCCGATGTCGTCCATTGTTCGATGTCAGGCGGGGCTCGAGGAAGGGGCGGGGCCCACGATATATTTATATATGATTGTGTGATTATGTGTATGGTATGTGGTAGTTTGGGGAGACTCAATAAGCTTCGTGCTTACAATTTTCAATTTTGGTTTCAAGTACTTCTGTTCGCAAAGGTATGAGCTCGGGATGACTGCATTGCACACACCATGATGTTTTAGCCTGGGATATTTACTCTGATATATATTTGACAAATTTTTTGATATGGATATACCGTTCATTATGTTTTAAAATACTCTGACTTATGTTTTTATGAGTTTATTTTGATAACTATGGTTTTACTTAATAATTAAAAATTAAATTTTTTGTCATGATTTTTGGGATGTTTCAAGTTGGTATATGTGATAATACGATATTTCAACTTTATGTAACGACCTAAAAAGTCAAGTATTGTAACCACTTTTTTTATAGTGAAATTAACTTCGAAAATAAAATGTCCAAAAATCTCTAATTAAATTGTCTGCTACGTTAGATGTCATTAAACCATGATCGCACGTAAAAAGAACGCCCAAATCTGACTTCGTATAAGGAAGTTATGAATTTTCCAAGTTCGGCTTAGCAACGGACAGCTAAAAACTCGAAACGGAGATCGAGCGACTTTTGGCCGGAATGTCCTAAATGGAAATCGAAAGTTTCGACAATGGTTTTTCAACGGTAAAAAGTCTGGTAAAAACGAACGTCAGATAATGAAGTTATGAATTTCTAAAAGAAATTTTCTTACCGCGACCTTTTAAAAGTAAATAATAAAAATTATATCGAAATTTGCCGACGGGATCTAAACGAAAGTTGTAGAGTATAGTCTCACCTACGCGTGGTTATAAAGAACGCCGAAAACGGAGTTCAAATGAAGAAGATATGAATTTTTGAAGTTTATTAAATAATAAAAATATAATTTTTATATTTAATTTCGGTATTATCCGAAGGGTGAGTCACAGGCCGATCCGAGTTACGCCCAGCGTACTCGAGGCCTAGGCCTCGGATCGTCCATGACGCCCCTATGCGAGGCTATGCCCCGTCCCATCCGAAGGTCCGAGGCAATCAAGGATGCGGTCACGCATGACGCACGAGTACGCCCAGCGTACCGAGGTGGTTCCCACCCCTATAAAAGGGATGCGAGGGTTCCGAAGAAAATGCTCAATTTCTCCCAACTTTCTTGCGTTTTTTCCTCGTTTTCCGTGTACGTGCTATCCCCAAGTCCCGGTTTCGTTGCTCACGTCCCGAAGGTCGTTTGTGCTCCCGAGAATCCCGAGAAAATCCGCTTTCTCGAGTCGAAATTCTGCTCGGTTTTCATCTCGCCTTCTTCGATCTTTCAAGTGAATTCATACCCCTATAATCCACACTTTTAAATATTTTATAAATAATTTTATATGCTTTTGAGGTGGGGAATACAAGTAAAACACTCGATTATTATCGTGTATTATATAAAGTTTCATTATACGCTTTTTATCAACGGAATCATATGTGATTTATAACTATTATAGGGAAACTTTCGCATGCAAAATATACCACGATAACATCTTACCTTTTGAAATAAGAAATGATTTTTGTATTTATGTAAATCAAACACTCTGCTTATATTGTATGTATATGTGTCCGTTTTGGCACTACAAAAATTATACTTTCCATAACAAGTGAGCATTTCACTTGGGATTACTATACAAATGAAACACACTTTTAAAAAACTATAATAGGTATAGTTTTACGAGAAGACTACGAACTTTTACATACTGGAAATACTATTTCAAGAAGTTACTTTCATATACAAGAACAAACGAACATTCTCACACGTAAATCTGTTTTATACTAAGTTTTTTGAGACATTAAACTTCACGTACGCTCGAGTACAAATTTCAAGTCCTGTATTATATACCAGAATCCCTTGGAGCGGGAGCATGGTGTTTGTGTATAGATCTATACGGGATTGACAACCCCGCGCCCTGACTGTTAGCTACAGTACACCATTTGGGATGACAAACGTCAAAACATTCCAACGCCTGAAGAACGTTGTGTATAGGCATTTCTAGTTAATAGCATGGTTATAAAACTCACATAGAGTATTAAAAACACATTGATTTATGGGGTTTTTCATATGTATTGGAGATTTTATATGTACATAAATTAACTATTTTAGGCATGAAAAACCTAATTGTGATAAAATTTTGGAACTTCTAAACCGCTACCCACATACAGGAAAACATCAATTTTCTAGAAACAAACATTGGTCTTGATTTAAGGCTACATTTATACGAGTAGAAAATATAGGATTTTCTAGGAACCAACGAACAAAAACAAACCATTTCAATTTAGTTCATGCAACATTTTCATTTAATACTTATGAAACTCACCAGCTTAAATGCTGATCTACTCTTTCAAAACTACTTGTATGTCCCAGGGACTCAATAATTGCAGGTACGAAACAGCTTTTTGAAGAAGGAACGCTGCGGCACCAGTTTAAATTCATATTTTTGGCATCATATTGTAATTGGTTTGGAACATGTACTCTTTTAACAATGTAAACTTTCAATTATATATATATATATATATATATATATATATATATATATATATATATATATGATGGTTGTATTGCTTTCTTTACTATGTATTCATTTGTTACGTTACCACATGAAGTCATCCGCCCTCGAACGTTTCCACCGTTCCGGTTTGGGGGTGTGATAGTATAAGAGCCTTGGTTTGAGGGATTCAGTCATACTTTCGGGCGTGTCTAAACTCAAACTGAGGACTTAGTATGAAAACTTTCAAAAGAAAATTATTTTTATAAAAAAGGAATTTAAATAAAATGAGAGAAAAGTGTGTGCTGAATGCAATCAGCCAATCTCAAGTAAGTTCTCCTAAATTACCCATGCACATTTATGTTCTGATATGAATTGTGAATATCTGAACTTCAAGCTAGATTTGGGCTAAGGATCTAGGAAGGATGCCTTGTATGACTATTGAGCTTATTGAACTGCATGCTAGTACTGATTAGTCAGTAATATCATGGCCTGATTAGGATATGCCTAGTTTTGTTTACTCGATGCCTGAATGTTGCTTGCTTTGTGCTTTTAGGAGTTCTAGTTATCTTTAACTAACTAGTAAACGAATATGTTAAGTTACATATTATTAGGACTAAATAATTTTCAAAGGTTAGGTTTAGCCAAATTTCGTAGCTCTCGTTTGAATCTAACCATTGGAGGGAGTGACCTATCATTCGAAGAACTATGTGGTCTTAGGAATATGTAATGGTATTTGCGAGCTAGTTAGGGAAAGGTAGCAGGGACTTCTTATGCAGCTGATGGCAGAGAATGGGTTGGAGATTACCCTAGGGAAAGCCTAGGATGAGATTAGCGTGGAAAGTAGTAGTAATGAAAGGGACTTGGTGGAGTCAAGGCAGCTCTTAAGGAAAGTACGGATAGATGTGGAAGGTAGTATGGGCTCGTACTACTGAAAGTAGAGGATCCGTACTCGAATCAAGGAAGGATGAGATGAACCCAAGGAACTTGTAGTGTGTGAGATCCCTCGAGTTATGATGAGTATTATGATGATTTTTATGGCGTATTTTTAGTATGGTGACGCTACGCACTAGAACAATTGGCAGTTCTGGTTCCGACGAGGGATCAGGCTCAGGCTCTCGAGCTGGGCAGCTCGATGATCAGATGAGGGAGTTCATTTCATGTGAGATCACACACAATATCGTTAACCAGAATCTTGTAATCTTCGGTACGGTCAAGGAGGGCATTTTGAAGATTCTTGATGAGAGGTTGGGTGCATTCCATACCAAGATGGTGGCCATGCTATGGGGGCGCACGATGACATTCAAGGAGTTCCGAGCTTGTGGAGCTCCAGACTACCATGAGGCTAGGGATCCCATTGCTAGCAGTAGGTGATTGGGGGATGTCGCCAATGCCTTTCGTACCTGCCGCTGTCCCGAGGGGGACAAGGTCCAACTTGCCTCCTGCCTCCTGAAGGACATGGCGTAGGATTCGTAGGAGGAGATTGTACATACTATTGGTGATGCTTCCCTTCATACTATAACTGGGAGTGAATTTACGACCAGGTTCAGGGCTGAGTTCACACGTGTGATTCAGGTACAGAAGCTTGCATGGGAGTTTCAGGATCTCCAGCAGACGACTCAGACGGTGACTGAGATCACCGCCATGTTCAGTGATAAGGCCCTTCTTTTTTCGTAGTATGTCGTGGACGAGAAGGTGAAAAAGGTCTGATACCATGAGATGACGTGAAGTGATATCCGACAATTTGTTAGCCCCTCCTGTTGCAAGACGCTGGAGAATATGATAGTAAGGGCTCAGCAGAGGGAGTTGGATTTTCAGATGGAGAAGAAGAGAAAACCAGAGGGGGTTTAGATAGGGAGTTCGGGAAAAATCCCAAGGTATCCGATCACAGATCGAGGAGCCAGCAGGGCCATAACCATTATGGTAAGTGCGGCAAGATGCACAAGGGGGCATGCAAGGTGGGTAGTTCGGACTGCTTTAAGTGCAGCCGAATTGGTCATGTCAGTGGGGATTGTACTACTACTACCACCACCACCATAGTGTCTGATTTGATTTGCTTCCAGTGTAATCATAAGGGCCACAAGAGGTCCCAGTACCCGAGTTTAGCACCATCAGGACAGATGGCTGCACCCGCTCCTGCTACATTATGGATTACCAATAGCTGTCAAGGCCGTACATAGGCGCCTGTGGTGAAGAGTAGAGCCCTCCAGCTGATAGTAAAGGAGGAACGTGCAGCTCCCGATGTTGGGATAGGTATGTATCTTCTCCTTATCTCTTTATTTATATTAATTTGTCACTTATGTTCATGTGTTTCATTATAGCATTGTTCTTAGTTAACATCATATATGCTCTAGTATTAATCGATTCGGGGGCTACCTGATCTTTTGTATTGCTCGCGTTTAGAAAGCGATTTGTTGGAGCTCTAGGGAGTTGGACTGTCCTCTTGATGTAGAGATCACGGATGATAGGAAAGTACAGGTAGCGAGGGTTCACCGGGGATGTACACTGCAGTTTTTCGATAAGCAGTATTCCATGGATTTAGTCACTATTCCCCAGCGAAGGAATAAGGTTATCGTGGGTATGGATTGTTTTAGCACTAATGGGAGATTGATTGACTGTGAGCAGCATCTTGTATGAGTTTGGACCCCAAGTAGGGGACACTTGGTGATTCAGGGCGAGAGGTCGTAGTGTAGATCGACCTTGTGTTTAGCAGTAAGGGCGAGACGCTACCTACAGGAGGGTTGCGTAGGTTATGTCGCCTATGTAATGGATAACCGAGATAAGGGTAAGGGGACTGTGGATGATGTATCGATTGTACGGGAGTACCCGGATGTATTCCTATAGGATTTTCCTAGGGTACCCCCAGAGAGGCAGGTATAGTTTAGGATTGACCAAGTTCCTGGTGCGACTTCGATAGCCAAGGTACCATATCTGTTGGCTCCTCCTGAGATACAGGAGTTGTCTACAAAGCTGCAGGAGCTGTTAGACAAGGGATTTATCCGGCCAAGCAGTTCGCAATGGGGAGACCTGATTCTATTTGTGAAGAAGAAAGACGAGTCACATCGGATGTGTATAGATCACCGGGAGTTGAATTAGGTAATGGTGAAGAACCGTTATCCCGTTCCAAGGATTGATGATTTTTTTTGACAAGCTTCAGGGAGTATCATGGTTCTCAAAGATTGATCTACAATCAGGTTGTCACTAGATACGAGTCAGGGACGACGATGTGCAGAACACAGCCTTTCAGACTCACTATGGTCATTATGAGTTCGTGGTGATGTTTTTTAGGCTCACCAATGCTCCTGCTGTGTTCATGGATCTCATGAACTGTGTGTGTAGAAAGATGTTGGACCGGTCTGTGATAGTCTTCATCGATGATATCTTGCTTTACTCCAAGAATCAGGAGCAGCAAGCGGAGCACCTGAGGGAGTTGCTGGAGACAATGAGGAAGGAGATACTTTTCACAAAGTTCTCCAAGTGCAAGTTCTGGTTGCCCGAGGTGCATTTTTTGGAGCACCTTGTCAACCAGAAGGGTATTCTGGTCGATCCAGCCAAGGTAGACGTCGTGATACTGTGGGAGGTTCTGAGGTCTCCATCTAAGATTTTGAGTTTTCTTGGTCTCGCGGGTTATTATCAGAGATTCATCCATGATTTCTCCAAGATTGCTCTTCCATTGACCCGAGTGACTAAGAACTCGGTGATATTCCACTGGGGGCCTGAGCAGTAGGCAACTTTCGAGACTCTCAGACAGTGATTGTGCGAGGCACCGATTCTGACATCGCCGGAGGGTGTCGATGATTTTGTAGTTTACTGTGACGCTTCGATCACAGGTATGGGTGCAGTGATGATGCACCAGGGTTGCGTGATAGTGTACGCTTCAAGGTAGTTGAAGCCTCATGAGGCGAATTACCCGACACACGATTTGGATCTAGGGGGTTATGGTTTTCGCCCTCAATATTTAGCGACACTACCTCTATGGGGTTCATTGTACCATTTACAAGGACCTCAAGAGCTTGAGGTACTTGATGGATCGACCGAATATGACCATGAGGCAGCATTGTTGGCTGGATGTAGTGAAGGATTATGATTGTAAGGTCCTTTATCACCCGGTGAAGGCCAATGTGGTGGCCAATTCTCTTAGCCGTAAGCGATTGTGGCTCCGATTCAGGACATATTCCTGAGAATGATAGTGATTACTCCATTACTGGAATGGATTCGGGAGGCATAGGTCAAGGGTATGAAGGAAGAGCACTAGAAGTGTGAGCGGATAATAGGCCAGGTATCTTTATTCGATTTTGACAGTCATAGGCTGTTAACCATGCATCAGAGTGTTTGGGTTCCTTACTGGGTTGGTTTACGCTAGGTTATGATGGAGGAGGCTCACAAGTCAAGATTCTCCGTCCATCCTGGAGCGACGAAGATGTATAAGAATCTTCGACCAGATTATTGGTGGCCCTACATGAAGCGGCACATAACATGGTATGTGGAGCGGTGCATGACTTGTAGGAAAGTCAAAGCCGAAAACCAGAGACCTCATGGTAAGATGCAGCCGTTGGAGATTCCCATGTGGAAATGGGAAGACATCATTATGGATTTCATCATGAATCTTCCCAGGACCGCACGTGGAGTGGATTCGATTTGGGTCATCATGGATCGGTTGAACAAAAGTGCTTATTTCATCCCGATCCAGGAGAGTATATCGGCTGAGAAGTTAGCCAATATCTATGTATGAGAGGTGGTGGCATGTCATGGAGTGCCGGTGTCTGTTGTGTCAGACCGAGATGTTCCCTTCACTTCCAAATTTTGAAAGCGCTTTCATGACGATATGAGTATTCGTCTTCACTTCAGTACAACTTTTCACCCTCAAACGGATGGTTTCCTTGATAGTATACTGCATTAATTGTTATATGGTCGCCAAAGAATGCAAGTTATATGGTCCACTAATTATATAATATCATTCAAGAGTTGATATGGTCCACAAACAATTTTTTAAGTAACATGGTCCACAAAACACTTCGGGGAGGGACACGAAACAATGCGCCATCTAATGCATAAAAAGGACAAAAAGGACATTGGATCCTACAAGAGAGTATATTAATAACCAAAGTGAGTGCAAAATATTGCATAAAAATTCTGACATAGAATCTTTAAAAGCAAACATCATAACATGTTTTTACTACATAATATTTTACCACATAATAAAGGACACATTCCATGCATTTCTCATGTAAAAACTACATTAATTTGACTGGTTTTTCTAAAGTGTTCCCTTGTAACATCTATGACTTGAGGTAATGCTAAATTATTTAATATTGTAATTAATTGTTGGATTATGAGTTTAATATTGGATCATGAGTTGGGTCATTATTGAGTTGGGCTAGATGAAGCCGTACGTTGGGCATATGCTTGGCGTAGTTGGAACATTGGATATCGGGGGCATGCACGTACATAAAACGTACAAAGGGTACGCACATCGTACATGAGCTGACTTAAAACCGTACTTTTTAGGGTTTAGGCCATATATATACGTCATTATGTCCCATAGCCTAGCCTGCTTAACTCAGAAACCCTAGAAACTTAATCTTCGACATCTTTGCGTGATCTTAATCTTGTGAAGTCCATTTTAGTAGCTAAGAGCTTGGAAGGAGAAAGAGGAAATTGGTGAAGAAAAATTTGTGTAGCTTGAGCTTAATGATCTAAGACATTATCATCATTTAGCACTCATTTGAGGTAAAAAGCTCAAAACTTGCCTCATGCATGCTTAGATCTTTTGTATTGGAGTTTTAGACCTTTTTGGTCCTAAGAATGGAGCTTTATGGTTCCAAATCCATTTCTAGGCTTAAGGTTTCCACCCTTAGTGCTATATGAGTCCCAAAGACAAAACAATTACCAGCTTGAAGGTCTTCATGTGGCCAAGCATGAGTATTAGTCATTTCTATGGAAGTAGGCTATCATATTTCAAGTTTGGGTCCATTTGGGGTTTTGCAAGCCACCAAGTAATCGACTTTATAGGTTAACACACTTTATTGGACACAGATTTGTGTTTGGATCTATAGGTCTTAAGGGGTTAAGCTCTTTTTGAGATTATGGCTTAAAAGGGGAGTACGTTGGGTGTACATGCCCGTACACACAGCGTACATGCCATGTAGCTTGTAGGCTTAGCGTACAGAGGAGTACGGCCCGCGTACTCACTAGATTTGGGCTTTGCATCAATTGGGCCTCGATTTGGGCCATTCCTTGGATTTTGCTATTTTGGGCCATAATCGGCCATTAAAAATCAGATTTTGGGCCAAAAATATTGTTGGGCTTAAGGGAAGGCCCATTTGAGGAGTTGAGCCCAATTTAGAAAATTGGGCCATTGGTGGTCCACTAGTGGGCTTGGAAAGGCTATCAAGAATTAGGCCTTTCATTTATGGATTTAGGCCAAGGTCATGGACAGGATTAGATAAGGGGTAAAATGGTCATTTTACCCTAAAAAGGATTATTGGGTTTTGACTACGTGTTATTCTGTACTGATTACTAGGGGAGTCGCCAGAGCAGCCGCTAGAGATTTCTTACCGTGAGATTCTGCATTAAGCTTTGAGAGGTGAGTTTTCCTCACGTATAAAAGGGTCAAAGGCACTAATACTAGCTCATATATTATGTTAGTATATTAGTATGTTTCGGACTTAGGTACGATGCCTGATGTAGGTTTATATGTTTTTCAGATTTCGATCTAATGTTGGGTGGTGCCCGAGGAATGTTTGTATGCTTGATGTCTTTATGATTCTTGCATGTGTCTGTATTGTATGTTTCCGAATTACGGTCTGATGTCGGGAAATGCCCGAGGAATGTTTTATGCTTCTGAATTTCGGTCCGATGTCGAGCGGGTCCTGAGGAATGTTTATATTTTTATATTATGTGATTATTTATGTGTATTTGTTTATATTTTTATATGCATACCAAGCTTTGCTCGATGCCGAGCACTGTCCGATGTCGGGCGGGATCGATGCCGGACATTGTCCGATGCCGAGCAGGGCCTACGATATGATTATATGTGATTATGTGATTAAATGTATGGTATGTGGTAGTTTGGGGAGACTCACTAAGCTTCGTGGTTACAGTTTTTGGTTTTGGTTTCAATTACCTCCAGTAGCAAAGGGAAGATCTCGGGATGACTGAATTGCACACACCATGATGTTCTAGCATGGGATTTTTACTATGATATATTTAACAAATGTTTTGATATGAATTTACCATCCATGATGTTTTGAAATACTATGACTATGTTTCGATGACATGATTTTGATAACTATGGTTTTATTTAATAATTAAAAATGACTTTTTTTGGATGTTTCATCCCATCTCAATTCTTTCATGTACCTTGGGTTTCCATTTTTTTCTTAATTTTCCTTTCACTCTTTTTCCACCTCTTAACCTAGAGAATTTCAACATTACCCCTCTCCCATGTCACTCGTGTAGTCCCATTTGTTGGATAAAGTGTCTAAGTCCATAATTATATAGGGTAGGTAGTTGACCCAGTTTAGCATGGTCCATTTCGGTTGCATGGCATCGGAACAATTGGATAGACAAATGAGAAAAAAATACTTATGGTTTGTTAATATATTATAACTTCTAATATATTAATATGATTAATTAATTAGTATTGATCAAGAATTTAGTTTGGAATTAACTTTGTAATCAAATAGAGACTAATCAAATATATGAGGATAAATTATGTAGATCTTTTATTCTTATGTAGTGGGCTAAAGGTCCATCATTCACTAGATTGGGCTAGGACCCATTGAGTGCTCCATGGACATTCCATAGAGGTTATGAACCCATGGATCATGGAATATGAAAAGACATGCATATTAGGGTTTACATTGAGTAAACCTACATGTGGCACACTATTTAAAGAACTTATTAGCTAGCAAATTGGGCACTAAGACTATTGAGTGAGGGCTAGCCGATTTTGTGATCAATGTACTCCCCTCTCATGTTATTACAATGGTTTTTTTTGTTGTGTGAAACATTTGAGGCATCACACATGGGGTGCTAGGCTCACAAGGTCTTAAGGAATCATCAATACACAAAAGTAAGTCATTCTACTAGTTTTGTATATTACAAGTTCCCCATTGTATGCTACTTAGGATGTAAACCTTGGAAAATTCAAATTTGCATGAATATTAGAGAAAACATAGATTCAAGGTTTTTAGGGTTGCATGTACACCATAGGAGTGTTAGAATGCTCAAAACTCATCAGTGGTATCAAAGCTTATGCTTGCTTTCTTGATATTTGATGCAAAATGATTGAAAAAACTCGATTTTCTGCCATCTGCAGAGTGAACTCACCGAGACCATAGGGGGACTCCATGAGTCCAAGTGTTTCTTCAACCTACTCGTCGAGTAGGTTACTGCACTCAATGAGTAGATGGCTATGTGTGCAGATTTTCGAGTTTTGCTACTGGAAATGGACTAGAAACATTACCCAAAACTGTTTTGGTATTATAAAACATGTTTTTGATGGTGTAATGGTCATACTAATCCATTTTCAATGGCTATTATCAAAATTTCAAGTTTTGTATGTGTTTATATGATTCTTGTAATTGCTGATATGAATATTCATGCTTATGAGTTTTAGTAAGATCATAGGAATTATGTGAAAATTGTTTGATGATATGATTATTGATATAAATGTTATTGATGGAGTCCATAATTTGGCCTCAAGTTATGGATTACCAAAAGTCACTTCTTTAAAAGTTATTACAGAACCATAGGTTACATAATGGGTGTATAAAGGGGGTATAAGGTTGTTGCCTATAAAATGGCAGCTTAATGGGTGTCCACTCTCACCCACCGCTTCCTTGACTGGTGGAGGGTCATTATTCGAATGGGTAGAACAAGGACTATAATTCTCATTAAAAGTATAATGAAAAGTATAAAGTAAGTAAACCTTTTATAAATTCCCTATCTTAGTTACTTTAGGAAAAATGTGAAATTGGTGCTTCCCATGAAATTACACTTTGTACCTTACCAAGTCGTTGGTGGAGTGTGTGTGGGTAATCGGCACATTAACATGGACTAGTAAGAGTGGAAAAGGGTGACTTAATGTTTATCATAGATTGGTGGAGCGCGTGTCGGTAACCGACAAATCAATTAGGTGACAAAGATTAAGGGTACCAAGTTAATTGGCATGGTTATTCACACCTTGTTTGTGATCCTCGGCATCCCAGTCACAAACTTGAGAGGGAACAATCGAGATTGAAAGATGCCATTGAAAAGTTCAATGAATCTCAAAAGAATCTAGGAGTTTCAAAACCAATTAAAACCTAATAATTTATTTCGTTTTTCATGGTGGAAATTAGTGAATCGTCATCCGCCTACCTTCAAATATTTTATAGCTTGGATTACGGCATCCCTCTTCCAAGTTATAAAGTATTTTGTTGGGTCCTAGCGTTAATATTACATTTGGTTGTCTAATTAAGGATCCTATATCTAATCTTAACTTGTCTTTCTTCCTTTTCAGATGTCTTCCAACAATACTGCTTCTTGCTGAAACACTATTGACTCCTTCTCTCTCATGAACATTTGTGGGAGAGTCATCTTTGATTGTTCCAACTTTATGGATTGGATCCGGAACATCAGGATGGTCACTTGTTACGAGGACAAGGAATATGTCCTCGAAAAGGAGCTAAAGGAAATTGATGAGTCCACTGCTACTCCAGAGGAGATCGCTGAGTTTAGGGCACATGAGAGACATGCTACCAAAGTGGCATGTTCATGTTAAAGGAAATTGACAAGGAATATGTCCTCGACAAGGAGCTAAAGGAAAATGATGAGTCTACTACTACTCCAGAAGAGATAGCTGAGTTTAGGGCACATGAGAGAGATGCTACCAAATTTTCATGTATCATGTTGGCCACAGCAAAACTCCAGAAGTCCTATGAGGACTTTTACCCTTTTGAGATGGACCGCTACCATCAAAGTGCTCATCAAGAGCGATATGATATCATCTCTTCCATGATAACAACCCGAATGAAGGATGGTGAATCCATCACGGGCCACTTACAGAAAATGATAAGTTGTGTGTACTATTTGCTGCAATTGAATGTGAACTTCCCCGAGGAGTTGGCTATTGACATCATACTGCACTCCTCAACTACTTTTTATGATCAATTCTGAACAACATATCACATGAACAAGGAGGAAGTTACAATAAGCAAGCTTCAAGGACTTTTGAACACCATCAAAAGTGGTCTCAAGTATAAATCGGTTGTTACCACTCCTTCTCCTAACTCCGCCCCTGTCTTGGCAATCTGGCAAAGTAGAGGGAAGAAGAGGAAAACCCCTTCGAATGGTACCAAGGGAAAGTCCCTTGATGGCTCCTCTTCAATTGGAACCAAAGTTGGTTCCATCACTCCTTCTTTAAACCCTATGGAAGCTCAAAGCTTCTATTGTTAGGATAAGGGGCATTGGTAATGAAACTGCCCTAAGTATCTGCAAGATGTTAAGGATGGGAAGGTTAAACCTACCCATGAAGGTATTTACACTATATTGTCTAATAACTCACCACATACTACTTCTTGGATTCTTGATACAGGTTGCGGTATTCATATTTGTTCTGATTTATAGGGCCTAAGAAGAAGTGAGGATGTGGAGCACGGAAGGATAAACTTGATCATGGGGAATAGGAAAGCTTCACCTGTCACCAAGATTGGAGTTTATTCTTTGTTTCTAAGTATTAGGTTAGTATTAGATTTGAATAAGTGTTTTTACTCGTCTGAAATGGTGAGAAATATTATTTCCTTTCATGGTTTATACAAACAAGGATTTACTTTTCATTTGATAATGAAGTTGGTGGTATTAATGCCTTTTATAATAATGTTCTTTATTTTAAAGCATTACCTTATGATCGTGTATATGAAACTGTGTTGGTTGTAGACAACTTAGGAAATAATGTATTACATATCGATTCTTCCACTAGTTTGGATAAAGCATCCTTGTGGCATTGTTGTCTTGGAGATGTTAACAAGAAGCGCATAGGACAACTCCAAAAGAATGGAGTCTTGGAGTCATTTGACCTAAGGTCAGATGATCGTTGCAAGTCTTGTTTACTTGGAAAAATAAAAAAGTCACCTTTCACTGGTACTTGTGCTAGGCGTGAAGTTTTGTTGAACCTCATACACACAGATGTGTGTGGACCCTTCAGAACCGCCACAAGGGGTGCTAACCACTTCTATATGACTTTTATTGATGATTATAGTAGATAAGGTTATGTCTACTTAATCAAGCATAAGTCGAAAACCTTTCAAAAGTTCAAAGAGTTTAAATACAAAGCGGAGAATCAATTGGGCAGGAATAATTAGATGCTCTGATCCGGTTGAGGAGGTGAGTATCTTAGTAAAGAGTTCCTTGACTATCTAAATGAATGTGGAATTGTTTCACAATTAACACCTCCCAGAACACCACAACTTAGTGGTGTGGCTAAGAGGCGCAATCAAACCTTGTTAGATATCGTTCCTTCTATGATGAGTCAAGCTTCGTTACCAATCTCATTCTGGGGGTATGCCTTAGAGACTGCCCCGCATATCCTTAATCTAGTCCCTACCAAGAAGGTTGCCAAAACACCTCACGAGATGTGGACTGGGAAAGTTCCCAATTTGGACCACATCAAGATTTGAGAATGCGAGGCTTTCGTGAGGCGCAAGATTCAGTATAAGCTCGAACCTCGTAGTACGCAGTGTATTTTCAACGGCTACCCACACAATTCTTTTGGTTACCTCTTCTGCAGACCCAGTGAGAATGTGGTATTTTTAGCAAGGAAAGGGGTCTTTCGCGAGAGGGATTTTATAAGCCAGGGAAACACTAGGAGGCAAATTGACCCTGAACAACTTCAAGAGTCAAGCGGTGAACGAACCTCAAACACTAGCAATCAACGTGAGGAGAAAACTCATGTTGAGTCGATAGATGAGTATGTACCTCTGAGGCGTTCCACAAGAGTTAGGAAACCACCTGAGCATTACTATGGTTTTCATATTACTGTGGAAGGTGATGCATTTATTAGTGATAGCACACTGGTAAATTTGGATGAGCCTAACAACTTTAAGGAAGCCATGGCAGGCCCCAAGTCTGCCAAATGGAAAGAGGTTATGTATAGCGAGATTCAATCCATGTATGACAATCAAGTTTGGAACTTGGTTGACAATGTACCGAGTCGTAAGACGGTCGGGTGCAAGTGGATCTTCACAAAGAAGACCGACATGGATGGGAATGTACACACTCACAAAGAGTAACTAGTCGCGAAGGGCTTTACTCAAACTCTAGGAGTTGACTATGATGAGACATTCTCACTAGTAGCAAAGATTAAGTATATTAGGGTTTTGCTAGCCATATCTGCATTTCATGATTATGAAATATGCAAATGGATATCAAAACCGCTTTCCTTGATGGAAAGTTGGCTGAGGATGTTTACATAAGTCAGCCATAGGGTTTTGTCGATGCAAAATTCCCTAATAGAGTGTGTAAGCTGGAGAAATCTATCTATGCAATAAAATAGGCATCTCGCAGGTGGAATCTTTGTTTCGATGAGAAAGTCAAAGAATTTTGATTTTCGAGGAGTGAAGATGAGTCTTGCGTGTATGTTAAGGCTAGTGAGAGTATAGTTAGCTTTTTGGTATTGTATGTGGATGACATACTACTCATAGGAAATGACATCCCAACCTTGCAGGAGGTTAAATCCTTGCTTGGGAAGTGTTTCACTATGAAGGACCTTGGAGAAGTTGCCTGTATCCTAGGGATAAGAATATTGAGAGATAGGAGTAAGAGACTAATTGGACTTAGTCAAAGTACCTACTTGGATAAGGTGTTGAATAGGTTCAGCATGCAGGATTCCAAGAAAGGTGATTTACCAATCCAGTGTAACGCCAAACTGATTATGACTCAGAGCATGAGTATAGAGGTTGAGATAGCTAAGACGATTCGATCATGTATGCTATGACTTACACTCGCACTGATGTGGCCCTTTCTTTGAGCATGGTCAGCATATATCAAGGGAATCCGGCAACGATCACTGGACTGTAGCGAAGAATATTCTTAAGTACATCCGGAGGACTAGGGACTAGGACCTTACCCTTGGTAGGAGTAATGACTTGAGAGTAGCGGGTTATAGTGATGCTGGTTTCCAAAATGATAGGGATAATTTCTGCTCTCAGTCGGGCTGGGTCTTTACCCTAAATAAAGGAGAAATTACTTGGAAAAGTTCCACGCAAGAAAAAGTAGCTGATTCAACTTGCAAGTCAGAGTACATAGCAGCAAGCAAGGAGGAAAAGGACGCTATATGGCTAAAGAACTTCATTGGAGACCTTGGAGTTGTACCTGCTATTAAAGAGCCTATAGAGATTTTCTGTGATAATAAGGGTGCAGTTCCCTTAGCTAAGGAACCAAGGGATCACGGTAGATCCAGGCACATCGACAGAAAATACCACTTCATTAGACATCAGATAGAACAATGACTCATCGGGGTTAAGAGGGTATCATCTAATGAAAACCCAGCAGATCCCCTCACGGAGGGATTGTGTAGGGTTAAGCATTTGCAGCATGCGAGGTGTATCGGGCTGAAGGATGATATTAGTTTTACAAATTAGATAGTTATTTCTGAAACTTGTTAAATGTAAATTGACATTTGATGATTAAATAAAATGTGTTGTTTATTTATAAGTAAAGTGTTTCTATCTTGTATCAATTATTTACTATTGTTTCAATTTTGAATGTTTTGACTTCAAGAATAATTCCTTTATTCAAATTCTCCACAGTCAGTGATATGTTGGAAGTAGATATGAATCAAGACTGTCATGAAGTTGGCTTGTAGATGTCTAAGATGTTGGACATAGTAAAAGTTACTACAACATACATGAGTACTCATAAGTTCTGAGTATTGGATTCAACCCACACTTACTTATATCACTTCATAGAATTTATCTCGACTGATCGTGAGAAGGTAATATTATATACATCTTCAAACCTAGAGATATGAGTTGTTGATTATGAGTTGGTTGTGCATTGATTGTATGAAAAAGCATCGGTAACTTGATGTTATAAAACATGCTTTTGTGCATAATTCAACAATTAGTAGAACAAGCATATGAGTCAAAGTTTATCTGTTCCTTTTAATTCTTGGAGGATTAGAAGCGATATCTGGGCCCCTTGATGATTTTTTTGACCTATGTATCGGCCCCGGTCAGAACTAAATTGATGTGTTTGATTAAGTTCTATGTCAAACAAACCGGAAATCGGGAAACAAACTATTGGACAATAAGTACGACATTTTTCAATGTATTTGTACAGTTGATATCTAGAATAGAGGATTATATGATCCCTTATGTATAAGGGCCAAACAGTTTGCTATGAATATTATTGAAGGTACCCTTATTTAGCATTATGCTAAGATCTGGTCTTATGGAGAGGAAATTAGAAGATCCAACTCTGGTTCAATAGTCAACATGGATGTACTTACAATGTCAGATGGAACTAATCACTTTAGTAAGTATTATGTTTGTTTTGAGGGTGCAGTAAGTGCCCTTATTTAGCATTATGCTAAGATCTGGTCTTATGGAGAGGAAATTAGAAGATCCAACTCTAGTTCAATAGTCAGCATGGATGTGCTTACAATGTCAGATGGAACTAATCACTTTAGTAAGTATTACGTTTGTTCTGAGGGTGTAAGGAAGGGGTGGATAAAAGGGTGCAGGAAGGTGATTGGAATTGATGGTTGCTTCTTGAAAGGGTATGTTACCTGTGTGTTGCTTTGTGATGCGGGGAGAGATGCTAGGGAGCAAATATACCCAATTTCCTAGGGAAGTGGTATGTGTTGAAAACAAGGAAAACTTAAAATGGTTTCTATCATTGTTAAGTGATGATCTCAATCTTGGTATGGGAAAAGGTTTAACACTTATGTCAAACCAACACATGGTAAGCAAAACATTTTATTATTTCTCTTTCACAAAGTATATTACCCAATTCATTTCTAACAACTTGTATGTTGGTATAAGGACTTATGGAAGCTGTCAAGGAATTGTTACCACAAGTTGAGCATAGGCAATGTGCAAGGCACATTGTGGCCAACTTCAGTAAAAAGTTTCCAGGGGCACAGTTTGTTAATTTGTTTTGGTCTGCATGTAATGCAACCACAAAACAGTTTTTAAAGGAAATAATGAAGGATATTGAGCTTATAAGTCTAGAGGAAAGCAACTACTTGATATATAAGGACCCTAGAACATATTCAAGAGCTTACAATCAAGTTGGTAGATGCTGTTCTAGTGTGGAGAATAGATGATGTGAAAGTTTCAATGCAGTTATAGTTGAAGCCAGGAAGAAACCTATCATCATAATGCTTGAAGAATAAAGAATGTATATGATGAACAAGCTGTCCATAGCAAAAGTTAATGGATGGTCAAGTGATGTTTCACCTAAAATAAAAATGATGTTGAATGAGTTAAAGGTTAATCAAAGGTTTTGGGAGGTATTGCCAAGTAGACTCAACTGGTTTATGACTAGGTCAGGAAGTGAGGCATATGATGTTGATTTAGACAAGAGGAGATGTTCATGCATGATGTGGCAACTTAATCGTTATGGGTGTGTTCATTATGTGGCTACCATTAACTACCTCAATAGAGATGTAGAGAAATATGTGGATCCTTATTTTTGTAGAGCAATATATATGAAGATCTACCACTACAAAATGTGTCCAATGAATAGAAGCAAGATGTGGCTTGAAACTAATTACATTCCACCTTTACCCCCAATAATAAAACGATACCTGGTAGGCCAAAAACTAAAAGAGTTGGAGATGTGAGTGAAAAGTGTGGAAACCATAGATTTTCAAAGCAGGCTAGAAAGATATCATGTTGTTTGTGCAAAGTGGCGGGACATAATAAGAAGACATGTCCAAAATTTGATAGGTCAAGACCAAACAAGTTACCAACTAGGGTTAAGAGGACTAAGATAATAAAGGTAAATAGAAATTCTTATTTATTATTATTTTTTTATTTGTTATTAAGTATGTTTCATTTAAGTGTGTATAATAGGGTGAAAATGTGAAGAAAAGGACTGTAGAAGTGGCAAGTAAAAGTAAGACAATAATGGAAAGTGGGGATAGACATGGTACCAGGGTTAAGAGGACTAAGACAAGAAAGGAAAATAGAAATTCTTATTTATTATTTTCTTATTTGTTATTAAGTATGTTTCATTTAAGTGTTTATTATGTGTGTATAATATGGCGAAAATATGAATAAAATGACTGCAGAAGTGGCAAATGGAAGTAGGACAGGAATGGAAGGTGGGGATACACAATCTAATAGGGAGAGTGGTGATGGGTTTTGAGCATTCTCACACTCCTATGGTGTTCATGCAACCCTAGAAACCTTGGATCTATGTTTTCTCTAATATTCATGCAAATTTGATTTTTCCAAGGTTAACATCCTAACTAGCATACAATGGGGAACTTGTAATATAAAAACTAGTAGAATGACTTACCTTTGTGTGTTGATGATTCCTTAAGACCTTCTGAGCCTAGAACCCCAAGTGTGATGCCTCAAATGTTTCACACAACACCAAAAACCCTTGGAATAACTTGAGAGGAGAATACTTTGATCACAAAATCTGCTAGGCGTCACTCAATAGTCTTATTGCCCAATTTTCTAGATAATGAGATCTTTATATAGTGTTCCATATGTATGGTTACTCCATGTAAATGCTAATGTGCATGGCTTTTCATATTCCATGATCCATGGGTTCATAGCCTCCATGGATCATCCATGGAGCACTCAATGGGTCCTAGCCCAATCTAGTGAATCATGGAACTTTAGCCCACTACATAAGAATAAAAGATTTACATAATCTATCCTCATATATTTAATTAGTGTCTATTTGATCACAAAATTAATTCTTGATCAATAATAATTAATCATATTAATATATTAGAGCTTATAATATATTAACAAACCATAAGTATTCTTTTCTCATTTGTCTATCCAATTGTTCCGATGCCATGCAATCCAAATGTTCTGATACCAAATATGATTAATTAATTAGTACGGTCCATTTGGGTTGACTTGGTTTAGCATGGTCCATTTGGGTTGCATGGCATCAGAACAATTGGATAGACAAATGAGAAAAGAATACTTATGGTTTGTTAATATATTATAAGTTCCAATATATTAATACGATTAGTTAGATAATATTAATCAAGAATTAATTTGGAATTAATTTTGTGATCAAATAGAGACTAATAAAATATATGGAGGATAGATTATGTAAATCTTTTATTCTTATGTAGTGGGCTAAAGGTCCATCATTCACTAGATTGAGCTAGGACCCATTAGGTGCTCCATGGATGGTCCATGGTGGTTATGAACCCATGGATCATGGAATATGAAAAGCCATGTATATTAGGGTTTACATGGAGTAACCTTACATGTGGCACACAATATAAAGACCTCATTAACTAGCGAAATGGGCACTAAGACTATTGAGTGAGGCCTAGCTGATTCTGTGATCAAAGTATTCTCCTCTCAAGTTATTCCAAGGGTTTTTGGTGTTGTGTGAAACATTTGAGGCAGCACACTTAGGGTGCTAGGCTCACAAGGTCTTAAGGAATCATCAACACACAAAGATAAGTCCTTCTACTAGTTTTTATATTACAAGTTACCCATTGTATGCTAGTTAGGATGTAAACCTTGGAAAATTCAAATTTGCATTAATATTAGAGAAAACATAGATCAAAGGTTTCTAAGGTTGCATTTACACCATAGGAGTGTTAGAATGCTCAAAACGCATCACCACTCTCCCTAGTAGCTTGCGTATCCCCACCTTCCATTCCTTTCCTACTTTCACTTGCCACTTATGCAATCATTTTCTTCACATTTTAACCCTATTATACACACACATAATAAACACTTATATGAAACATATTTAATAACAAATAAAAATAATAATAAATAAGAATTTGTATTTACCTTTGTTGTCTTAGTCCTCTTAACCTTAGTACCATGTCTATCCCTACTTTACATTATTGTCTTACTTCTACTTGCCACTTCTATAGACCTTTTCTTCACATTTCACCATATTATACACACCTAATAAACAATAAAATGAAACATACATAGTAAAAAAAAATAATAATAAATAAGAATTTGTATTTACCTTTATTGTCATAGTCCTTTTAACCCTAGTTGGTAACTTGTTTGGTCCTGACCTATCAAATTTTGGACATGTCTTCTTATTATGTCCTTCCACTTTGCACAAACCCCATGATATCTTTCTACCCTTCTTTGAAACTATATGGTTTCCACCCTTTTCACTCATATCTCTTACTCATTTAGTTTTTGGCCTACCTTGTATTGTTTTATTGTTGGGGGGTAAAGGTGGAATGTAATTAGTTTCACACCACATCTTGCTTCCATTCATTGGACACATTTTGTATTGGTAGATCTTCATATACATTGCTCTACAAAAATAAGGATCCACACATTTCTATACATCTCTATTGAGGTAGCTAATGCTAGCCACATAATGAACACAACCATAACCATTAAGTTGCCACACCATGCATGAATATCTCCTCTTTTCTAAATCAACATCATATACCTCACTTCCTAACCTAGTCACAAACTAGTTGAGTCCACTTGGCAATACCTCCCAAAATATTTGATTAACCTTTAACTCATTCAACCTCATTCTTATTTTAAGTGAAACATCACTTGACCATCTGTTAACTTTTGCGGTGAACAACTTGTTTATCATATACATTCTTAATTCTTCTAGCATTATGATGATAGGTTTCTTCCTGGCTTCAACGTGCATTGAAACTTTCACATCCTCCATTCTCCACACTAGAACAACACCTACCAACTTGATAGTAAGCTCTTGACCATGTTCTAGGGTCCTTATCTATCAAGTAGTTGTTGGGTATTGAGCATTCTAACACTTCCTAAGTGTACATGCAACCCTAATAAACCTTGGATCTATGTTTGTCTAAGGTACATGCAAAATATTATTTTCCAAGGTTTATAACCTATCTAGTATGGCATGGGGTACTTTTAAACATAAAAGAACTAGATGAATTACATACCTTTTGTTGATTGTTGATTCCTTGGAGTTTGAGAGCCAAGCACCAATAATGTGAATGCCTCAAGTGGAAATCACAAATCACCACAAACTTGGAAAATATATGAGAGAGTATACTAACTCCTAGAATCCGGCCACCACTATTACACACACACTAGGGTTGTTTTTCATGCAACATAAGCTTGTTTATATAGTGTGCATGCTTAGAGTGAAACCCTAATAACCCATGTCTTTTCCTCTTCCAAGGATCCATGGGTTAAAGCTCCATGGATCATCCATGGACTTTCATATAAGCTTAGCCCATTAACAAATGAGTATTAGCCCACACCATATAAATGCAATAGCCCATAATTTAATTAGTCATCCTTTTAATCACTAAATTAATCCATAATTAATTCAAGATTAAAACCAATTAAATATCATGACTATATATTAATATATTATAACTTATAATATATTAATAAATTGTAGTATACAATTCTCATAAAATTATCCATAAATAGTTTGGGTGAAGTGCAACCCAAATGGACCATGTCGGGTCGGGTCAAGTATATACCAAATAACTTATGGACTTAGACACCTTATCCAATAGACTCCCACTTGGATAAGTCTAATAACTATATTTGCCTATATTACTTGAGGAACTAACCGGAAATCGTAGCTCCCGAAAACTATGTTGAACTATGAAGCACCATTTTAGACAAGTGATCATATAGTCCTCTGTTCTCATGATATCAGTTGAACAAATACATGGAACAATGTCTTACATATTGTCTGGCAGTTGTTTCTTGATTTCCGATTTGTGTGACAAAGAACTTAACTGAACACATCAATTTAGTTCTGACCGGGTCCGATACATGGGTCAACACAAAATCATCGAGGGGCCCATATATCACTTCTATTTATAGAAAGAATAGATAAACTTCGACTCATATGCTTGTTTTACTACTCGTTGAATTATACACAAAGGCACGTTTTATGACATCAAGTTACTGATGTGTTTACATGCAATCAATGCACAACCAATTCATAGGTAACAACTCATATCTCTAGGTTTGAAGACTTATATGATATTATCATCTCACGATCACTCGAGATAAATTCCATGAAGTGATACAAGTGAGCATGGGTTTATTCCAATGCTGATAACTTATGAGCACTCATGAACATTGTAGCAACCATTGCTATGTCTAAACACCTTTAGCCATCTACAAACCCAATTCATGACAATCTTGATTCATATCTACTTTCAAAGTACGACCGATTGTGGAGGTTTGAATAAATGAATTATTCTGGAAGTCAAAACATGCAAAACTGAAACAATAGTAAATAATTGACAATGATAGCAACACTTTACTTATAAATAAATCACAAATTTTATTCATCATCAAACATCGATTACATTTTACAAGTTTTAGAAAAAGCTATCTAATCTGTAAAACTAATATCGTCCCTCAGCCCGATGCGTCTCGCATGCTGCAAATGCTTAACCCTCATCAGTCCCTTCGTAAGGGGATCTGCAGGGTTCTCATCTGACAATACCCTCTTTGACACGAGGAGTGCTTCTTCTATCTTGTGTCTTATAAATTGATATTTTCTATCAATGTGTTGGGATCTACCATGATCTCTTGGTTCATTGGTTAAGGCAACAGCACTATTGCTATCACAAAAAATCTCCATAGGCTCCTTAATAGCTGGTACAACTCCAAGGTCTCCGATGAAGCTCTTTAGCCATATCGCCTCCTTCGCCGCTTCACTCGTTGCTATATACTTTGATTCACAAGTCGAATCAATTACTGTCTCCTGCTTGGAACTCTTCCAAGAGATTACCCCTCCATTTAGGGTAAAGACCCAGCCCGACTGAGAGCGGAAGTTATCCATATCAGTCTGAAAACTAGCATCACTATACCCTAATACTCTCAAGTCATCACTACCACCAAGGGTAAGGATCCAATCCTTAGTCCTCCGCAGGTACTTAAGAATGTTCTTTACCACGGTCCAATGAGCCTTCCCAGGGTTCCCTTGATATCTGCTGACCATGCTCAAAGCAAATGCCACATCAGGGCGGGTACAAGTCATAGCATACATGATCGAGCCTACAGCGGAAGCATATGGTAATCGTCTCATTTCTGCTATCTCGGCCTCTGTACTCGGACTCTGAGTCTTACTCAGTTTGGCATTGTATTGGATCGGTAAATCTCCTTTCTTGGAATTTTGCGTGTTGAACCTATTCAACACCTTATCGAAATAGGTACTCTGACTAAGTCTAATTAGTCTTTTACAACTTTCTCTTAATATCCTTATCCCTAGGATATACATAGCTTCCCCTAGGTCCTTCATAGCAAAGCACTTCCCAAGCCAGGACATACCCTCCTGCAAGGTTAAGATGTCATTTCCTATAAGTAGTATGTAATCTACATACAGTACCAAGAAGCTAACTATACCCCCACTAGCTTTGACATATATATAAGACTCATCTTCACTTCTTGAGAAGCCAAACTCTTTGACCTTCTCATCGAAACAAAGATTCCAGCTACGAGATGCTTGTTTTAATCCATAAATGGATTTCTCAAGCTTGCATACTCTATTAGGGTATTCTGCACTGACAAAACCCTCTGGCTGATTCATGTACACATCCTCAGCCAACTTTCCATTAAGAAAAGCAGTTTTGACATCCATTTGGTATATTTCATAATCATGAAATGCAGCAATGGCCAACATAACCCTAATAGACTTAATCTTTGCTACCGGTGAGAAGGTTTCATCATAATCAATAACCCGAGTCTGAGTAAAACCCTTCGCAACCAGTCGAGCCTTATAAGTGTGCACTTTTCCTTCCATGTCGGTCATCTTCTTGAAGATCCATTTGCACCCGACTGTTTTACGGCCTGGTACAATGTCAACCAAGTTCCAAACTTGATTGTCATACATGGACTGTAACTCACTGTCCATAGCCTCCTTCCATTTAGCAGACTTCGGGCCTGCCATGGCTTTCTTAACACTGCTAGGTTCATCCAAATTTACCAGTGTACTATCGCTGATAAATGTATCACCTTCCGTAGTAATATGAAAACCATAATAAAACGAAGGTGTGTTCCTAACCCGTGTAGAACACCTCGGAGGTACAGACTCTTCAGCTGGCTCAACAGGAGTTTCCTCCTCAGGTTGATTGCTAGTGTCAGAGGTTCCTTCACCAATTGATTCTTGAATTTCTTCAAGATCAATTTTCCTCCCACTATCTCCTTGGCTCATAAACTCTCACTCACGAAAGACCCCTCTTCTTGCTACAAAGACCACATTCTCACTGGATCTGTAGAAGAGGTAACCGAAGGATTTCTGTGGGTAGCCGATGAAAATACACCTTTCACTTCAGGGTTTGAGCTTATCATGAGTTTTACGCCTCACAAAAGCCTCGCAACCCCAAATCATGATGTGGTCAAAATTGGGAACCTTCCCAGTCCACATCTCATGAGGTGTTTTGGTAACCTTCTTTGTAGGGACTAGATTAAGGATATGGGCGGCAGTCTCTAAGGCATACGCCCAAAAAGAGATTGGTAGCAAAGCTCGACTCATCATAGAGCGAACCATGTCTAACAAAGTTCGATTACGCCTCTCAGCTACACCATTTAGCTGTGGTGTCCTAGGAGGGGTCAATTGTGAGACAATCCCACACTCCTTAAGATAGTCAAGGAACTCGGTACTAAGATACTCACCACCTCGATCGGATTGAAGCATCTTAATGTTCCTGCCCAATTGATTTTCTACTTCCTATTTAAATTCCTTAAACCTTACAAAGGTTTTTGACTTATGTTTGATTAAGTAGACATAACCATATCTATTAAAATCATCAATAAAAGTCACATAATACCAATTAGCATCCCTTGTGGCGGTTTTGAATGGTCCACATACATCATTATATATTAGGTCCAACAAACCCTCACCCCGTTCACAAGTACCAGTGAAGGGTGATTTTGTCATCTTTCCAAGTATACAAGATTCACAACTATCATCCGATTTAAGGTCAAATGATTCCAAGACTCCACCCTTTTGGAGTTGGCCTATGCGTTTCTTGTTTAGATGTCCAAGACAACAATGCCACAATGATGCTTTATCTAGGCTAGTAGAAGAATCAATATACAACAAATTATTTCCTAAGTTTTCTACAATTGACATAGTTTCATACACACCATCACAAGTTAATGCTTTAAAATAAAACACATTATTAAAGAAAGCATCAATACCACCACATTCATTATCAAACGAAAAGGTAAAACCTTGTTTGTACAAACCATGAAAGGAAATAATATTCCTTGCCATTTCAGACGAGTACACACATTTATTCAAATCTAATTTTAACTCATTATTCAGCGACAAAGTATAAACTCCAATCTTGGAAACAAGTGAAGCCTTCCTATATCCCATGATCAAGTTTATCTTTCCGTGCTCCACATCCTCACTTCTTCTTAGGCCCTGCAAATCAGAACATATATGAATACACATCCTGTATCAAGCACCCCAAGAGTTAGCATATGGTGAGTTATTAGACAATATTGTGTAAATACCTGCGTGTGTGGGTTTCACTTTCCCATCCTTCAGATCCTGTAAGTATTTAGGGCAGTTTTGCTTCCAGTGCCCCTTGTCCTGGCAATAGTAGCAATCAACATCCTTGGGAATGGCAGAAGGAGTGACAGAACCGCTCTTGGTCCTTGATGAGGAGCCTTCAAGAGACTTTCTGTCACACCCCAAAACCAGGAACGGCGGAAACGTTCTGGGGCGGAGGACGTCATGTATAATATCAACAATAATGTAAAGTAGTAAACAAGCAACAACATCATCCATTGCATTAATAATTAATTATTATACAAATGTGTTCTGTCAAATTTTGATAAACACTAAATCGTAAATCAAAATGGAAGATAAGTCTTGAACAAGCTCCATCTTCCTTTCTCCTTGCATCGGTACCTGTCTATGATGACCTGAGGATACAAGTAATTTTGAAAGTGAGTATCAGCTTTGAAGCTGGTGAGATCATAAGTATTAATGTGTCTTAATTTGTAAAACTTATAATCTTTAAGACTTGACATTGTTTTGAAAGAAAGCTCGTATAAGTATGAAAATGTTTGTAGAATAACTGTAAATGTTTGAAAAACCCTAGAAATCCCTATGATTCCTATTAGTAGCAAAAGGAGTCTTCTACCAAGACTTGACTATTCTCAATATAATCTTCTATCAAGACCTAGCTGTTCTGAATGTAGTCTTCTACCAAGACCTAACTGTTCTGATTGTAGTCTTCTACCAAGACCTAACTATGTTACTATTATTATCATTATAAGAAATTGTATCTTTGGTACTAGGATACTTAAATATAATTCACCTCATTGGTTATGTGAATGAGTCACAGAATAAAGGTAATAATACAACTAACCTGAATATTACCCTTTGGTACTAGGGTAACTAACATTGTTAACTTTAAGACATCCGTAGACGTACTTTTACCTCTGTTGCTAACAGCTGGGTATAGGAATAGTCAGTCCCTTAAAGTATACCTGTAATGGTATCAACCGTTGACATCCGTGGATGTGCTTTTACCTCTGTAGCTAACAGAGATTCTAGGAACGGTCAATCCCGCAACGTATCCTTTGGTACTAGGATATTAAATCCAATCTATCTCATCGATTATGTGATTGTATCACAAAGTAAAGATAAGAATGAGGATTTGATAATAGAGTCGATACGTATAAAATGTAATAGGACTCAGTACTCCTATAAGTGTGATCATGTAAAAGTAATCATGTATATGTACTTATGTAAATGTACTCATGTAAGTGTAATCATGTAAAAGTAATCATGTATATGTACTTATGTAAAAGTGCTAGCTGTAATGTGTATTCTCTCTATCTAGCAAGTATAGTAATGTACTGTAATGTTCTAGAAGGTATTGACTCATGAATGAACTGACTCATTTGTATGATATCACGTTCTAGTAATTGTTCTAGTATCTTCCTAAACTACCCATATGGTAGTTTAATAGTAATTTATCTGGTAAGTATGGACATGGATGTATACCCTTGCTACCCAAGGGCATATGTTGAACTGGAAGGACCTTTTATGACTATATATGTACACATGATATATAACTAATATTTAAACGACTTTCGGACGAATACCCGATATCCCACCAGACCACATCTCAAGGTGCGAAAAGGAAATAGGGTGGATAGCCTTCCTAAGTCTTTTAAATATTTCTTATATAACTATACATATAGAGGCATGCAATTTATAATATAAAAGCATAAATAAATTTTGTAAGACATTTGAAACATAAATATTATTTTAAGAAAAGATCGACTTGATGTCAATCTATAAAACAATTTGAAGGCATAAGTTTAATAAAACAGTTTAAGTATAAGGAAACATTTGTTTGAAACACAGTTGTAAATAAGTTTGAAAGGTAATGTACGGAGTAAGATGTACAGTGTAATAAGGAGTTTAAAACATATAAAATGTTTATAAAAATCATTTTAAGGAAACTGTTTGGTAAAAACGGCTAATGAGTAGCCAAATCATTTGAATGTTGTATATTAATCACATGTGATTGATGTAATAAGTAATATAATCCTACTTACTAATCACATGTGATTTACATAATAAGTAGCATGATTCTACTTGTATCCCACCCCCCCATAAAACATTTAAAACAGTTTAAAACATTAGTTAAGGGGTATGAACTTACCTGCAGTAAGTGACTGGAATTGAACGGACTGCTATCGTACGGAAGGATCGGACAAGTGCTTGGTGTCAAGTGAAGACTTAGACACACACAATGATCCTAATTACATATGAATACATATGTATATAAATAATTAGTGATTAAAACACTAATTATACAAGTATAGCCATTTAAACGCGAAGAAAACACCTTTGGTCAAGTGCTAGGAGGCTAAAGGGTTGCAACAAATGAGTGTAATGCCTCTAATGGGAGTTTATGGTCTAAAGACCATATGTCTTGGAGTTTACGGCCCAGGGGAGTAAGCTCCTGGACGTAAACTCTCAACAAGCCCCTAAATGAAGTCTATCAATTATACAACTCATGTGGTGAATTGTTTCAAGGCTAAATCAAGTCTTAGGGTGCCATATCAACTCCTTGAAGGAGTTTACGGCCATGAGACCATAATCCCTTGGAGTTTACGGCCTTAAACTCCCTTGGGAGGGTTCTTATGGTGCTTTCAAGTCTCAAACATTTCTAGGAACAAATCTAGGCTTTAGTACTTGGCTTTAGAAGAGTTTATGGCACATTTAGCACCATTTTATGGAGTTTACAGCCAAAGAACCTTTTGGGTCGTAAACTCCCTCACTCTTAGGGTTCTAGGTATTTTAACTAGTCCAATACTCATCTAGTTACTTGTCCAAATTGTCTCTTGGTTTAAGGAAGGATTTAGGGTTTCATTTAACCCCTTTAAAGGTGTTTACGGCCCAAGAGTTTGTCTTGGCCGTAAACTCCTTTTTCTTTGTCATTTCCTTATGTTTGCTAGGCTATAACACTCTAGGGTACATGCTAAAATAGAGTCCAAGCCTTTGGTAGAGTTTTCAAAGCATTTTGGCACTTAAAACTTAGAGTTTACGGCCCAAGAAACTTCTTGGCTGTAAACTCTCTTCTAGCCATGATTCCTAATTCTTTTTGTGGTATAAAGCATGAATTGGAGGCTTCTAGTTCAAGTTCTAAAGCTTTGAGGGTCATTTGAACCCTTAAGGACCTTAAAATGGAGTTTACTCCCCAAGAACGTTCTTGGGCGGTAAACTCCCGGATCTCTCTTATTTGGCAAGTAATCTATGTTATTAAGCTTATAACAAGTATTATAAAGCAACTAGAGAAGTGTACTCACGATTTGGGATAAAAACCCGAAGATCCGTGAGAGAGAATTTGGCTTTTCTCTAATTGGAATTCAACTAACGAACCAATTTTGTTCAAAATTCTATTTATAGTCCTAAGATTTTTGGCAGAAAATATTTTTATTCCTGGAACGAACTCTAATGTCCTAGAGTAATGGAATAACGGTGTTGCACAAAACCCTAGTGCAACCACTCTCCTAATATCTTCTTAAGTGTAAATCCTGAAAACTGCCTAACTTACACTCGGAGTCTGAATTTTCACTGTAACTGATCTACATCTATTGGCTTGATATGGTTTGTTCAGAATGGAAATTTCGGGTTGTCACACTTTCCCTTGGTACCCTTCGAAGGAGACTTCCTCTTTTTCCCTTTGCCTTGCCCGATAGCCAAAACAGGGGTAGATGTTGGAGTAAGAGTGGTAGAGGTAACAACCGACTTGCCCTGAAGACCGGTTTTAGCGGTCTTCAAGAGTCCTTGAAGCTTGCTAAGAGTAACTTCCTCCTTGTTCATATGATACGTCATACGAAATTGGTCATAGCAAGAAGGTAAGGAGTGCAAAATGATGTCAATTGCCAACTCCTCAGGGAAGTTCACGTTTAGCTTGAGCAGACAGTCCACATACCTATGCATCTTTTGCATGTGACCCATGACGGATTCACCATCCTTCATGTGGGTTGTTATCATGGAGGAGATTATTTCATACCGCTCCTGACGAGCACTCTGATGGTATCTTTCCATCAGGTCTTGGTGCATCTCAAAATAGTAGAAGTCCTCTTAGGACTTTTGGAGTTCGGCTGTCATCGTGGCCATCATGATGCATGCCACCTTAGTAGCATCTCTCTCATGTGTCCTAAATTCAGCGATCTCCTCAGGAGTAGCAGTGGACTCATCAAGCTCCTTTAACTCCTTATCGAGGACGTATTCTTTGTCCTCCTAACGAGTAACCATCCTGATGTTCCTAATCCAGTCCATGAAGTTGGAACCATCAAAGATGACTCTCCCACAAAGATTCATGAGAGAGAAAGAGCTAGTTGGGTTAGAGTCCGAAGCATTAGTGTTGGAAGACATCTGAAAGAAGAAAGCAAGTTTAGATTAGATATTTAGAGTCCTTAATAAGGCACCCAAATGTAATATTAAGGCTAGGATCCAATCACAATATATTATACTTAGAAGAGGGATGTCGTAATCTAAGTAATAACATATTCGAAAGGTAGGTGAATGACAATTCACTAATTTCCACCATGAAAAATGAAATGAATTATTAGGTTTTAATTGGATTTGAAATTCCTAGACTCTTTTGAGATTTATTGAACTTTTCAATGGCATGTTTCACTCTTGATTGTGCCCTTTAAGTTTTGTGACTGGGATGCCGAGGATCACAAAACAAGGTGTAAATAACCATGCTAATTCACTTGGTACCCTTAATATTATCACCTAATCAATGTGTAGGTTAACCACACACGCTCCATTGATCTATGACAAACATTAAGTCACCCTTCGTGATCCTTACTAGTCCAAGTTGGAGTGTTGGTTAACCACACACGCTCCACCAACGATTTGGTAAGGTACAAAGTGTGAATTTCATGGACTAGCACCATGTTCACATTTTTCCTAAAGTAACTAAGATTGGGAATTAAAAGAAACGTTTACTTACTTTATAATAATCATTATACTTTTAATGAGAATTTAAAGTCATTGTCCTACCCATTCGGCTAACGACCCTCCACCGATCAAGGAAGCGGTGGGTGAGAGTGGACACCCATTAAGCTGTTGTTTTATAGGCAACAACCTTATACCCCCCCTTATAGACCGACTTCGTGAATGAGGCCTACTAACGGTAAAACGACTTATTCTTATACATATATATAATAATTAACCATTAATGTTATAAATAGTATAAGTGTTGAATTTTAACTATTAAAACTGTAAGGGTTGGAATTAAAGTTTATTAAAGTGTGTGAAACTTTACAAATTCCAAAACTTCAGGACAAGTTTTGTAACTATCCAAAACTTTACATTTCATAACTTATGAATTTAAGGTTCATAAAATGAAGACTCTTCATTTTCATGTAACTTATGTGTTTTAAATGTGTGTTTAAAATAAGTGACCTTTGGATATCCATAACTTGAGGAAAAATTATGGACTCCATTAAAACACATAAATGATCAAGAATTAATCCTAAACAATTCAGCAAATAATTCCTATCATCTTCTAAAATTCATAAGAACATGAACATGATCATCAAAGTTTCAAGAATTATATGAACACATACAAAACATGAAATTTTGATATAAGCTATTGTAAATGGATTAGAAAAACCATTACACCAACTAAAACAAGTTTTAAAACACCAAAACAGTTTAGGGTAATGTTTCTAGTCCATTTCCAGCAGCTAAAGTCGAAAATCTACATTCTGAGGCTTCTACTCGCCGAGTGCATGAACCTACTCGCCGAGTAGGATGAATTTACACATGAACTCGGCGAGTCCCACAATGGACTCGGCGAGTTCATCAGGCAGACAGCAAAAATTCGACCTTTTTTTCACTATTTTGCATCAAGTATCAAACAAACAAGCCTAGGCTCTAATACCATTGTTGGGTTTTGAGCATTCCAACACTTCCTAAGTGTACATGCAACCCTAATAAACCTTGGATCTATGTTTGTCTAAGGTACATGCAAAATATTATTTTCCAAGGTTTATAACCTATCTAGCATGGTATGGGGTACTTTTAAACATAAAAGAACTAGATGAATTACATAGCTTTTGTTGATTGTTGATTCCTTGGAGTTTGAGAGCCAAGCACCAATAATGTGAATGCCTCAAGTGGAAATCACAAATCACCACAAACTTGGAAAATATATGAGAGAGTATACTAACTCTTAGAATTCAGCCACCACTATTACACACACACACTAGGGTGGTTTTTCATGCAACATAAGCTTGTTTATATAATGTGCATGGTTAGAGTGAAACCCTAATAACCCATGTCTTTTCCTCTTCCAAGGATCCATGGGTTAAAGTTCCATGGATCATCCATGGACTTCCATATAAGCTTATCCCATTAACAAATGAGTATTAGCCCACACCATATAAATGCAATAGCCCATAATTTAATTAGTCTTCCTTTTAATCACTAAATTAATTCATAATTAATTCAAGATTAAAACCAATTAAATATCATGACTTTATATTAATATATTATAACTTATAATATATTAATAAATCGTAGTATACAATTCTCATAAAATTATCCATAAATAGTTTGGGTGAAGTGCAACCCAAATGGACCATGTCGGGTCGGGTCAAGTACATACCAAATAAGTTATGGACTTAGACACCTTATCCAACAGTAGTTACTTTGCTCTGGACTCATAAGATCAATATCCTTCATCATTTCCTTGAAAAATTGTTCTGTTGTTGCATTACATGCAGACCAAAACAAATTAACAAACGGTGCCACTAGAAAATTTTTACTGAAGTTGGCCACAATGTGCCTTACACATTGCCTATGCTCAGCTTGTGGTAACAATTCCTTGACAGCTTCCATAAGTCCTTATACCAACATACAAGTTGTTAGAAATGAATTAGGTAATATACTTTGTGAAAGAGAAATAATAAAATGTTTTGCTTACCTTGTGTTAGTTTGACATAAGAGTTAAACCTTGTCCCATACCAAGATTGAGATCATCACTTAACAATGATAGAAACCATTTTCAATTTTCCTTGTTTCCAGCACATACGACTTCCCCAGGAAATTGGGTATATTTGGTCCCTAGAATCTCTCCCCACATCACAAAGCAACACACCAATAACATACCCTTTCAAGAAGAAACCATCAATTCCAATCACCTTCCTGCACCCTTTTAGCCACCCCTTCTTTACACCATCTGACATTGTAAGTACATCCATGCTGACTGTTGAACTAGGGTTAGATCTTCTAATTTCCTCTCCATAAGACCAAATCCTAGCATAATGCTAAATAAGGGTACCTTCAATAATATTCATAGCATACTGTTTCGCCCTTCTGCATTGGCTAATACGTACTTCAATATCAAATTTATTAATGACCTCCAATCTTAGTTGTCTGATTATCAGCTATCGTCTATGCAAATTCTCCTTGGTGTAGTGGCTACCAATCCTTAAGTAATTAACAATTGAACCCAATTTGTAGTTCCTAGCACATTGATGCTCACTTTTTAAAGATTTGTTTTGAAAACTATGTTTTGTACTCATCCAACTTGCCCATAGCCTGAAAGTACAAGCACCTTTACAACATAATACTAGAAGCCTCTTACTATCATTAATTTGTAACCATAGTTGATAGCTATTCTTAACAACATAATTACATAACATGCTATTAATCTGTTTTGGATTCTCAAATCTCATGCCTAAAATTGGTACTTGCTTCTTTCAGTGTACCTGAGGATTAAAGATAGGATGTTCCTCAAGTACATCATTATCCAATTCCTTTCTATTATCCATTTCTCTAACCTTTTTCTCATCTCCGCCTTCTGGGTATAACTTGTTAAGAAACTCATCGTCCTTGGTCTTGTTTAGAGGGGTATAGTATTACCCATTGATTTCATCTTCCAAACCATCATCAAACATATAGGCTGGTTCAGGATTGGGGATTCCTTGTGAAGTTTCTTTGGCATTCCCCTGGATTACTTAACCACTTTCATCAATTTTTTCATCGAACAACTCCTCAAATCCTTCCCCAATATGATCTAAATACAGGTTTATTGGCCTTTTAGGTGATTAATAAGAAACATCGATAAACACTTGATAAGCTATTTCGTTGGCTATTATCGTAAGACCATTTTCCATAGTTTGATCAAATGCTGAGTAATAAAGTTTCTCAAAAGGTTCTATGATAAACCTTTTTAGAAATTCACAACACCCATATAAATCCATTCCAAAGAAATCATGACCAGTAAACATGAACTTATCACCTCCAATATATCTATGTGGGTGTCTTGTAAAAACATTGTTATAGTGCAAATGCACTTTCAAGAAAACAGGGTATGGGTTCTCCATGAACTTTAACTACAAAAGAATGCTATATGAGAGAAAACTTACAAAAATGGGAGAGAAAAGCCCTAGAATCTTGAACACTTCAACATGATTTTGATAAACAACTAGAGTAAATCCTTTTTTTAACAGTTATACGAAGGCAACGTTGACGTGTCATTGATGAGATGTCATTTAATTAAAGAAATCAAAAGTCTAAAGGCCACATCACATTTAATTTCCGGGTAACCGGCTATGATGGTATAAATGAAAAGTAATTTGTTTCTTTAGTGGGGTGAGACATACAAAAATTAGTTGAATGACCTTTTAAAACCAAATGAAAAACATCATTGTGCTTCTATGTCAATAACCCTCCAAGAAAACTTTGATCATGGAGGGAAGAACACGGTTAATTCGTGAATAAGAAAGGAGGAGGAGAGAAAGGGATTAAATGCTCATAACATTAGTCGATTTGGCAACATAGGTCTCTTTTTACAAATATCTCTTCAAAATAGCTCCAAACTAACTAAAGAACCTAAAATAACTCACATATGCTCCTTCCCCATAAAAATCTTTCCAAAATTAGTCCTAAGACTTAATTGGTCAACTCTTATTTTCCTTACTCTAGCTTTCCTGCTCCCTTCCTCAACTAAGTTAGACTCCTTTTAGATGTTTCTCTATCGATCATCACTCTCTTTCACTTTAGTTGAACCTCTCACATCCACTGCTATTGGTTCTTCCGATGCTCTTAACACTTCTACTGATTTATCTCCCTCTCATACGTGAATATTAACACATTGCTAATAGTTTAACATTTTTATGTTTTGTTTTTAGAACAATTAGTGTCCGCCCTACTGGTATTATCACCTTTATATTTTTTCTTTAACATTAAGGTATGAGTTCGACACAACAACTCCCCTTATTGTTTTATGTTTTATATCTCTATGTGCAAAACTCAGCCCGCCCCAAATCATGTGTCTCAAGTCCGTCATATCCAACATAAAACCTGTCATGCCTCAAATCTTAATCCAAAGGGATAATGACTTGAAAGGGTAACGAACTTTCGACTTTTGTCACATTTAGTCACTAAACTTTTTTTCGTTATCTATTTGCCATTGAACTATTGAAACTGTTCACATTTTACCCTTATGACCGGCTGTTGCCGGTCATAAGGGTAAAATGTGAACAGTTTCAATAGTTCAATGGCAAATAGATAACGAAAAAAAAGTTTAGTGACTAAATGTGACAAAAGTCGAAAGTTCGTTACCCTCTAAAAAGTTAAATGACTAAATGTGAACAAACTTCCTCTTGTATTATGTTTTAGCAAATTATTTATTTTTATTAAATTATAGCAACATTTGTTGATGAAGAAATCTATGAAATAGAAAAAAAAAAAAAAAAAAAAAAAAAAAAAACACACAAAACACAAAACAAAACAAAACCCTGAAAATATATTTAAAAAAAAAAACAAAAAACCAAAATCGAAATGCAAAACCAATGGTTTGACATTTTCCAAAATAAAAAATCAAAATTTCCAATCTGATTTTGGTTTTACAAAAAAATGAACCAATCTCACTGATGTGAATTATGACCATTGGTTTGGCATTCGAAATTTGTGACATCCTATGAATATGTAGTTACAACATCGTCTGAACTCGTAATTCATAGTAAGGGGTTAGAGTATCATCGCATGAATACATAGTTACAACATCGCTTGAACTCGTAATTCATCACCTACAGGTTATGGGCATGCTGGTGTTTCCACTGTGTTGTCTAGAATAGTCCGTGATCTCCATCTATACTTTGGTAGATGACTACATCGCCACATTGCTGGTTAAGGTTATGGTATTTCCTTTCATCCTACATCACATATTCATCATCATCTATATACCTAATTATCATCACCTTTCTATCATCACATATATCTAATCATTTTATTTCATCACACACCAACTATTTCATCTACCCATGTTTCATCCGCAACATATTTGTAGATATAAAATAAATATACCGTTTAAATCTTTTAAAACATGTATAAAATCGTTCATCTAGCATGGACAACAAGTATTCAAATAATATGAACACATAACACGTAATTTATATAAAATACTTCATATCTATGTATAAGATGAAAGTAACTATATCTACCATAAAAATCCCATAAATGCTTCCTAACTTCGAACCCCAATGTTTACTCTACTAAAGCTTCATATTCTTGGCTCTCTGAACCTAGAAGGGTCCAGATCTATCACACCAAAAAGCTCAAGATAGCTCTTCCTCTCACTCTACACACTCAAGCTCGCTAGGGTTCTCACTTATGGGAAATGTAGTGGCAATTGAAGGCCATACGTGCCTTTAAATATGGCTCGGGCCCAAAGATTTAGGGTTTCTGCCAACAGCGCAGACTCGTCGAGTCGCCTCACCGACTTGTCGAGTCCATTCATTAATCCGAATCATCAGTCGCGACCTTACTCGACAAGTTGAGGCGTCAACTCGCCAAGTCTCTCTTCTTAACTCAAAAGAAAAATACTTAAATTATGATACCTGGAAATCCGGATGTTGCATTTTGTTTTTTTATTTCATAAATTTCTTCATCAACAAATGTTGCTACAATTAAACGAAAATAAATAATTTTGCTAAAACATAATACAATAGGAAGTTTGTTCACATTTAGTCATTGAACTTTTTAGAGGGAAACAAACTTTCGATTTTGTTCACATTTAGTCACTAAACTTTTTTTTTGTTATCTATTTGCCACTAAACTATTGAAACTGTTCACATTTTACCCTTATGACCGGTAACAGCCGGTCATAAGGGTAAAATGTGAACAGTTTCAATAGTTCAATGGCAAATAGATAACGAAAAAAAGTTTAGTGACTAAATGTGACAAAAGTCAAAAGTTCGTTACCCTTTCAAGTCATTATCCCTAATCCAAATAGGTATCATACAACTTTTTATTTTAGTATTAATCTTTTTTACAAATTTGTCCTATGTTTTAAGTTTTCTAAAGAATTTTGTCTAAACTTTTTTAACAAAATTCCCTATCTATTTTTTACAATTATATATATATATATATATATATATATATATATATATATATATATATATATATATATATATATATTCTAAATTTAGTTTTATTTTAAAATAATATTTTTTACAACTTTTTTTACCATCTTATTTTAACTAACCTAGTTTTACAAATTCATTTATATAAAATTATTTATTTTAAACATACTTTCATTTCTACAACCTATTTAATATTTATTTCTATTCATGTTCTTTTAAGATTTTTTCATTTTTACTAATTAGTTTTCTTATTTATTCCATAAATTCAATTTTTACACATATACAATCCTAATCCTAAAAATTAATATTTTTGCATTTTATTTTTGTGGATCAAAACTAGATTCTTATTTTTGGCGTATAGTTATAACTGATGTATAATTATACATACACAAATTTCCATACTGATTGCACTTTAACTTGATATATATATATTCTAACAAAATAAATTTCCAGAAAGCTAACATTACGTAATAAAGGCCCATGGTTTACCCCGCCCCCTTAAGAGGAGGTACCCACTAGCCTCCTAAACAGGTTCCCATGATTTCCAGCTTTCAACTGCCATTATTTTCCATCTTTAGAAAGCAAACCGCCAATCTTCGTTGTTTTGTGTCTCGTGGGCCTATCCCACTTACTAATAATAAACATTTATATATTATATATATACAGATGTCAGTATAATTGATTGCAGTAGAAGGGTACTTGCCTCTTTAAGCAGAGATTATAGGTGTGGACCTATCATACCAGTCTCGCCTTCGAGACTTCTTGAATCGATTCAAGTGGATGATCGAGGTTTTTGGAGAACTGGGGCCTCGATTTTCAAGGATAGTGATGGGTTTTTAGTGGCGTTTTCACTTGATCCGAAGAAAAGTTCCATTCTTTTTAACTGCTTGAAGCTGTTCGCAGTTTTCCAGTGAAGTTAGCAGATTGCGAAGTTCAGGTACTTTCAGTCTTTTTCTCTCCTCTTCGTAGATGTTTTATCTTTTGACTTTCAATTTTTACGGGTTTGTGGTTTGGGTACTGTTGATTGCTTGTTTATCTGGTTACTTTATTTGTTACTGAATGTGTAATTCATTTGGGTAATCTACAGTTCGTGTGGTCAATTCGAATTAGGTCCATTTAGTGTCAATTCAATTCCAATTTTGATTTTATACTTTTGGGTTTTCGTATCATGTTACATGGCTTTTAAGATTTTAAGATTGTCTCAACTTAAGTGCAATGATTCTGTGGGCCATTTCTTTTACCAAAAATAAACCTAGAAATTAAAGCAAAACAGAGCTTCTAAGATAGGGGAAAATGGGGTTTTATCAAGAAAATACCATGAATTTGTGTTTGCTCATTTCAAGATAGGGGAAAACTGTTTTTTTTTTTTATTATTATTTTTTTTTTACAAACGTGGTTTTTGATTATCATATCGCTTTTCTTAGCTCCATCAGATAACATTTTTGGTCAAACAGCGATAATGGTAGTGATCTTTTTTCTTGGATTCCTCATCATAAATTACAATATGCGCCTCAATTGCTTCTTTTCAATGGTGGGGTTTTCAAGATTTTTTTTTTTACAACTTTATAACTTATTTTTACACTGTATACTCACAGCAATTCACTCACATCGACTTCATTCACAGCATGTTATATTGATTATAGTCGATGGAGTGTTAATTCAAGACAATACCCTTCTCTCTCTTTTCAGTGATTTGATATTAGTTCCTCTGTTCTATACACAGATCTGATCACAATGTCTACATCAAGGCCAAATGATCAATCTTCCACCAATTCCGCAAGATCAAAACACAGTGCAAGAATCATTCATCAAACAACAGTAGACGCGAAGCTCCACGCAGATTTTGAAGAATCCGGCGACTCATTTGACTACTCAACTTCCATCCACGTCACCAGCACGGTGGCCGGCGGCGAACAGCCTCGCTCCGACAAGGTAACCACCGCGTATCTCCACCACATTCAAAAGGGCAAACTAATTCAACCTTTCGGATGCTTATTAGCCCTTGATGAAAAAACATTCAAAGTCATCGCCTACAGTGAAAACGCACCCGAAATGCTCACAATGGTCAGCCATGCAGTTCCCAGTGTCGGTGAAAATCCACTTCTTGGAATCGGCACCGATGTCAGAACCATTTTCGCAGGTCCCAGTGCTAATGCTTTATATAAGGCGTTAGGATTCGGGGAAGTTTCATTACTAAATCCGATTTTGGTTCATTGTAAAACCTCCGGGAAGCCGTTTTATGCAATCATTCATCGAGTCACCGGAAGTTTGATCATAGACTTTGAACCCGTTATGCCTAATGAAGTCCCCATGACTGCTGCTGGGGCCCTCCAATCCTACAAACACGCAGCGAAAGCCATTGCTAGGTTACAATCACTCCCTAGTGGTAGCATCGAACGACTATGTGACACCATGGTTCAAGAAGTTTTTGAGCTCACGGGTTATGATCGGGTGATGGCTTATAAGTTTCACGACGATGATCATGGTGAGGTGGTGGCGGAGATTACAAAACCAGGGCTCGATCCTTACCTTGGGTTACATTATCCGGCGACTGACATCCCTCAAGCTGCAAGATTCTTGTTCATGAAGAACAAAGTTCGAATGATTTGTGATTGTAGAGCGAAACACGTGAAAGTACTCCAAGATAAGAAGTTACCTTTCGATTTGACGTTATGTGGGTCCACACTCCGGGCCCCACATAGTTGCCATTTACAGTATATGGACAACATGACGTCCATAGCTTCTTTAGTAATGGCGGTGGTTATAAATGACATGAACGATGAAATCGATAGCCCCGATCCTCAAAAAAGAAAGAAGTTATGGGGATTAGTTGTTTGCCATAACACCACTCCAAGATTCGTCCCTTTTCCACTACGTTACGCGTGTGAGTTTCTTGCTCAAGTTTTCGCAATTCACATCAACAAAGAAATTGAACTAGAACACCAAATTCTCGAGAAGAACATCTTGAGAACACAAACGCTTTTGTGTGATTTACTAATGCGAGATGCTCCATTAGGTATTGTTGCACAAAGTCCAAACATTATGGATCTTGTGAAATGTGATGGAGCAGCTCTTTTGTACAAGAATAAAGTATACCGAATGGGTGTTAGCCCAACTGAATCTCAAGTTTTTGATATTGTTTCTTGGCTCTATGAATATCACATGGATTCAACCGGATTGAGCACCGATAGTTTATATGATGCGGGGTATCCGGGAGCTCTTGCTCTTGGTGACATAGTTTGTGGAATGGCATCCGTGAGAATAACCGAAAAAGATATTCTTTTTTGGTTTAGATCGAATACGGCTTCTGAAATTAGATGGGGTGGAGCGAAACACGAGAAGGGTGAGAAAGATGATGGGAAAAGAATGCATCCTCGGTCATCTTTTAAGGCTTTTTTGGAAGTTGTGAAAACAAGGAGTTATCCATGGAAAGATTTTGAGATGGATGCGATCCATTCGTTGCAACTTATTATGAGGAATGCTTTGAAAGAGAATGAAGTTGCGGATTTGAAAACGAACGTGATTCAAAGTGGTTTCAATGAGCTTAAACTTGATGGGATGCAAGAATTAGAAGCGGTTACTAGTGAGATGGTGAGGTTGATTGAAACCGCTTCGGTGCCGATTCTTGCGGTTGATGTTGACGGTTTGATTAATGGGTGGAATACGAAAATAGCTGAGTTGACCGGGTTGCCTGTGGAGAAAGCTATTGGGACTCATTTGTTAACACTTGTTGAAGAATCTTCGGTTAAAACGGTGCAAAAGATGCTGAATCTTGCGTTGGAAGGTATTCTCTTTCAACCGTGTTTCTTTTTTTTTCTCTCTAATTGAGTGTTGAATTGAAAAGTAACGTAATGGTGTTTGAAATATATTTGAGAGAAGGGCTAAATGCGAAAAATAGCAACGTACTTTTATTTATTTGTATATTATAGCATCCTACTTTGATTTCGATATTTTCTTATTAAGGAATTGTAGTTTGAAAAATCTACTTTGCTAAATCTTTGTACTTTTAATATTTTTTGTATTTGGAAATTATACTTTCGAAAATTTAGCCTATAGCAGTGAAAATTGCTTTGTAAATGGATGACATTCTCATAAATTGGTTGATTTTTCAAAGTACAATGTCATAATAAACTAATCAATAAATGTACATTTCTTTTTCTTGCAGTTAAGTGTTCGAGAGAAAGTGACAATATATTTTAGAAATTGAAGAAAAAGCAAAGGGTTTTATGAAAAGTCTCATTATTTTGAATAATGTTTTGATAAAGTCCTAATTTTTTTTGAACAGTGAAGTCTCAATTATTTAATTTACGATAATTTGTCATTTCCTGTTAAAATAAAAATAATGACTTGTTCGTTAATATGGGTAAAATATTAAATAATCCGGACTTTTCTATTTCAATTTTTTTAGGACGTTATTAAAAAACATCCTAAAATAATTACACCCTTCCTAAAATCTGTTCAAAACTAAGTGTTCATTTCTTTCTCATTTAAATACATAAGAAACACCTACATAGACAATTCCATTCTTCAAAGTCATTATATATACGTATAATCATATATGATCTTCATTATCTTTGTGGTGTCCATGTATTTAGGAAAAGAAGAAACCAGTGTCGAATTCGAAATCAAAACACACGAATCCAAGAAAGAATCCGGACCAATCACACTTGTAGTCAACGCATGTGCAAGCCGAGACATACACGAAAGTGTTGTAGGCGTATGTTGTATTGCACAAGATATAACTCACCAAAAAACCATAATGGACAAATTCACTCGAATAGAAGGAGATTACAAAGCCATTGTGCACAACCCAAATCCACTAATTCCACCAATCTTTGGAACCGATGAATTCGGTTGGTGTTCTGAGTGGAATCAAGCCATGACCGAGTTATCCGGGATTTCAAGAGGAGAAGTCATTGACAAAATGCTTCTTGGTGAAGTTTTCGGGACCCAATCAGCATGTTGTCGTGTTAGTAACCAAGATGCATTCATCAACCTCAGCATTGTTCTTAACAAAGCAATGACAAGTCAAGAATCCGAAAAGATTTCATTTGGGTTTTTTGCTAAAAGTGGGAAGTATGTAGATTGTGTGTTATGTGTGAGTAAAAGGGTGGATAATGAGGGTACAGTTACTGGGCTTTTCTGCTTCTTGCAACTTGCAAGTAGAGACCTTCAACAAGCTCTTCATTTTCAGAGAATGTCGGAGAAAATTGCAGCTAAAAGACTTAAAGCTTTAGCTTATATAAGAAGACAGATTAAAAATCCGCTTTCTGGGATTATACATTCGAGGAAAATGATGGAGGATACTGAGCTTGGAGATGAGCAAAGGGAGCTTCTTCACACTAGTGCTTTGTGTCAGAAACAACTTAATAAAGTACTTGATGACACTGATCTTGATAGCATTGTTGATGGGTATGATTTAAAAATGTTATTTCTTTAACTTATTGTCGAGAATTTCGTTGAAAAAAGCTGACTTATGGAAATTTTTTGCAGTTATTTGGACCTTGAAATGACCGAGTTTACTCTCCAGCAAATCTTGGGTGCGTGTACAAGTCAAGTAATGACAAAGAGCAATGTGATGGGTATTCAAGTAGTGAACAATGTACCTGAGGAAATGTTGTCGGAAAAACTTTTTGGTGATAGTGTGAGACTTCAACAAGTTCTTGCAGATTTCATGTCACTATCGGTTTCTTGTACGCCAGCTGGCGGCCTCCTGTTTATTTGGGCCAAATTAGCTAAAGATCATTTGGCAAAATCCGTCCAGCTTGTCAATTTAGAACTCAGGTATGTTCTTTTAGACTCCATAATATGTTAACCACGACACTACAGAACAGAACAGAACAGGTTGTACTGTGTTTGACATGTATCACAATGTTAACTAGTTTTGTGTCGTGTAACAAATGCAGCTTAATGGTTCAATTGAATTGTGACTTATCTAAGTGTGTTGATTTGAACTCTTTCTTTTTGGTAGGATAACACATACGGGAGGTGGGGTCCCTGAGGAGTTGTTAAGGCAGATGTTTGGAACAAGTGTAGATGCAACTGAAGAGGGAATAAGTTTGGTGATTAGCAGAAACCTGTTGAAGCTCATGAGTGGAGATGTGCAGTACCTGCGGGAGGCAACAAAGTCGACTTTCATCATTTCTGTTGAACTTGCGGCTGCGGGGACCAAGAAGCTGTGAGCAACTTTCTTCTTTGCTCGGTGGCTCATTCAAGAATGAATGTTTACATGTTAATTTTCGGTTTGAGTTTGTGTTTATGTTGTGGTGGTGGTGTTAGTGTGCAACTGTAATCAAGGACTTTGTTGCCTTTTCGAATAATTGTAAGTCATGGTGTTTGAGGTTGGTTTATAGTTTAGTTTTTGTTAGTTTATCACATATTGATGAGACATGGTCATATATATATATATATATATATATATATATATATATATATATATATAAAATAAGAAATTTAAGATCAAAGTCTTAAACTAAGGAGCTTAAATCTCAACCATTAATTTTATATGTAATGCATCTAAGTAAAAAATAGTGATCCATGTGAGTTAAAAAGTACCCAATCACAAAAAAAATCCAAAGGAAATACAAGTTTTGTCAAGATATAAAAAGGTGACGTGACTTGCGCTTCCATCCTTTACAATTTTTTTTTCCTTGGAAACCTTTTTTTGAAAACAGAAGAATGCTTCTAACCATCACCTCCTTTGCATCCTCTACATCGACTACCACTCAACTACGCCACCTCGATCTTCACGCTGACACTACCATTGCCGGTGCATCATAAACTCTGCCACCTCCGCCTGCCTTCTACAAGCCCTAGATCTAAAGCGCCAACACTACTCCGCAAACTCCGTTACAACCTCCGCCGTTGCTCGGTTTCCGTCACCACCATCTGTCGTCGCTATGATGATGGCATCGCCGATTTTGGTATACATTTTCGCCCAAGATTTTCTTACAATGTGTTCTTAACCAACTTTTATTTCTTATGTTTTCATGTTTTTGATTCTATCATTTTTTTTTTGAAAATCCAGATTTGAAAGGCTTTTGATTTGGAAGGGAAGAAATCAACGACAATTACAACAAATTTATGCTTAACGACCTGAAGTATTTTGATATTTCAAGATTTGATTTGGAAGTGAAACTGTTGGAGAGATAGTCATTCAGTAAATAAAATCTTGTTTAAATTTCTGCAACAATATGCTTCTGATGATTCAAGATTTGAATTTGTTGATGTATATTTGGAAGAAGATGGGGTTTCTTCATGAGATTTCATGTTTTCAAAGTTTATTACTTTTTTCATCATATGAGAATTCATGTGGTTCTTTATTGCGTTATCAGTCCTTCTAAGCCAATGTTGTGACATCTGAGACCACCTGTGTTATAAAAAGATAAATTTATATTTATTGTTTCTTTTTGCGATGAGAATTGTAAAATAAATAAAAAAATGGATCTATATATGTATCATGGTTTGGTGGTTTGCTTATTGCCTAGCTTGCTATGAAGAGAGAAAATGATGTTGTTCTCCTGTGATGTGAATGTTTAGATAATTAATCCATCTTAATTGTTTGAAACTGAAAGTCCCTTTAATATTCTAATTGTTAATAGCAATTAGCATTTAATATATAAAAATGTTAAGTTTATGAACTAAAGCATTGCGTCAACCCTTAAACATTTATGGAATTTAGTAAAATATTGATATATTAACAAATTAGTAATGTAAAGATTTTTAACGATTAAAAAAATTCGGGTGAAAATATAATTTGTTAAAGATAACTTTTTAAAAAGTTTAATGTAGCTAGGTACCAATCTCATTTGTGACAATGTTATTATGTTTTATTATTAATGTTTAGAAAAATTAAAATACAAATAGATATAGTTCATGTAAATGGATAGATAAATAATACAATTAACTCATAAATTATATAAAAAATATGTAATTTAAAAAAAAAAGGAATGTGCAAGAAAAGTTCATTTTCCTAAAGACTTAAACATTTTAAGATTTCCGTTTCACCAAAACTTAATCTTCAAGATTGTGCATACATTCCCTTTTCCTTTTCATCGTTACTAAGGATATTCTTGTAATTTAACTATCTCACACTTTCCAAACAAAAATAAAATAAAGAAAATGTTAATTTTTAAACTTTGTACATACATTCCATTTTACGAAAATTGAAAAATGAAAATATAGTTTTATCATATTTAATATATTTTAAAAATCAACTACGAACTCAAATAAATAACCTTAAATTTCATAATACAAAAACAAATCGTATACATAAGTAGTAAAAGTTTTTTAACATGCATTTAGATTGTAGGTGTAGTATTTGGAGTAAATTGAAATTGGTATGTAATTTATTTTAGGTTATTAAAAAAGGATAAAAATATTCAATACATATCTTGAATAGAGATTCACGGCTCCATCCAAACTCTTCGTTTCCTACCCTTGCAACACGCTTCGCTTACAGTGTTCAAGGGATTACCCATGCCTAACGTTTCATTCTCCAAGATGATATCATCAAGGTGTCTGACATTTAATTCTCCAACGCCTATGCTCAACGTTTCATTCTCCAACCCTTTAAATCTACATCTAAGTCTTCAACCATTCTCTTTAGCAAACTCGAACCCCATATCTCCCACCGTCAGAAGCCCTAAACCTCACTCTTGCACCTGATTTCGAAGAATTGTTGTAACAACGTAAATTTCCAAAACAATTTTTTGCATTTTATAAAAACATAATTCATTTATTATTCATAAAAACATCATTGTTTGAAACTCAATTCATAACATATATCAATCCCAAGATCTCATAACATAAAAATCTCGTGTGTGTACTGATCAAGCTGGCACCTTCCCACGATCTTCACTAGTACCTGAAACACATAACACAAAACACCGTAAGCACAAAGCTTAGTGAGTTCCCCAAAATACCATGTATAACACATATTAGCCACTTGAGGCTATAATTCTGTGGGTCCGTGCACCCAAACTCTGTGAACCCTCAGGTTCTAACTCTGCAAGCATGCACAGCATAAAGTCACATAGAAGAATGCAGTGAAACAAACAATATATATATATAAAACATTGTATCACATAACTCTATTTACCTACTCAAGGTAAAGTATAGTGAGAAGACTCACCTTGGATGTCTCAGTAAATCTCTGACTCGGTAACTCTGGTCTAGCCTCTGCCTAATCACATGAAATAAATACCCTAATTAATACAATCCTCAGGGCTTGGCTAATCTCTTCCTCTCAATACATCCACTAGGAAGGGTAAAAGACTATCCTACCATTCCTATGACTCTAAGGTCCAAACATTGACTAACCCTAAAAGTCAACGAAGTCAACGGTCAACCTTAACCAAACTCGCCGAGTGTGCAACTGTGACTCGGTGAGTCCACACATGCTCTTCACTCTCCTAGTTTTTATTCGACTCACTGAGTCAACCGCAACTCTGTAAATCATCACTGATCACAATCTGTGAAATGTCCTGACCCAACTCGCCGAGTCCAGCTCCTGACTCGGTGAGTACCATCATGCACTCTTTCCTCTAGATTCCCCCTGACTCATCGAGTCACTTCCCCAACTCAGTAACTCACCAACTGTGTGATTATCGGGAAAACCCTCGTCCTACTCGTCGAGTTGGCTAAAGGACTCGGCGAGTCCATGCCATACTCAAGCTAAACTGACCTCTTGAGGTCAGATCCGCTAACCATAGATCCAGCTTCGCAAGGCATTATAGTCACGTAAATCTAACATCTTGGTGCACATGCAAAGGCTCAAAGGCCTTATTTGAAGATATAGCCTCTAAGGTGACACCCTAAGTTCATAACCTCCATTAATGCTCATAAAGCTCAAGGGAAAAGGGTCTCTGGACCTCTTTGGGTCCAGATCTATAGCACCAACACGAGAAGGGACCAATTACTCCATATAATCATCCTCTAATGGGGCTAAAAAGCCCTAACTCTAAGAATCACATCATAAACTGAAGAAGGGCTCGAATGGATACCTCAAAATAAAGTCTCTGAGCTCTGGAATCACTAACTTAGCACCCTCTTCAGCCTCCTCTTGTCTTGGTCCTCTTCTATTTGCAAAAACACCAACAAAGATCAAGAAATAGCTCCTTTCCCTCTCACAAACGCTCTAGCACACTTAGGGTTTCTCTTTGGGGTCTGGTAGCCGAAAATGGTGGCCATAAGGCCCTTTAAATAGGCCCAAAACCCGAGGAATTAGGGTTTCATTAAATAGCATGGACTCACCGAGTCCTCAGGGCGACTCGCCGAGTCCAACCGTCCACCCGGATAATGATTCGCGTCTCTACTCGACGAGTCTACGCATCAACTCGCTGAGTCCTTCCACAAAACTTGAAATTTAGAAGAATAAATATAATACCTGAAATTCCAGATGTTACAATTCTCCCCCACTTGAATCAGACTTCGTCCTCGAAGTCTCATCTCTGAAATAACTCCGGATGCTGCTCACGCATCTCCCGCTCTGGCTCCCAAGTCAACTCGGATCCTTTCCGATGTTGCCATTGAACCTGCACCAGAGGCACCTCCTTGTTCCTCAGAACCTTTATCTTCCGATCCATAATCGCAACTGGTCTCTCCATGCAGTTCAGGCTCGCATCCACTTGAATGTCCTCTAACGGCACTACCTCCAACTCGTTGGCTATACACTTCCTTAGCTGAGACACGTGGAAGGTATTATGAATCTGCTCCAACTCCGCAGGTAGCTCCAAGCGATACGCTACCCTATCCACTCTCGCGATCACTCTAAATGGCCCAATATACCGGGGCCCTAGCTTTCCCCTCTTCCTGAATCGGATCACTCCTTTCCAAGGAGATACCTTCAAAAGAACATAATCACCGACCTGGAACTCAAGCTCGGATCGTCGCCTATCCGCATAACTCTTCTAGCGACTCTGAGCGGTCAACAACCTCTGCTTGACCTGTTGTATTTGCTCTGTCGTCTAAAGCACGATCTTCGTGCTACCCATCACTCGTTTCCTTACCTCTCCCAACAAATGGGAGTCCGACACCTCCTCCCATACAACAGCTCAAAGGGTGGCATACCAATGCTCGAATGATGGATGTTGTTGTAGGAGAACTCCGCTAAGGGCAAATACGTGTTCCAACTTCTGCCAAAATCGAACACACATGCTCGGAGCATATCCTCGAGCGTCTGAATCGTCCGCTCGCTCTGTCTGTCAATCTGTGGGTGGTATGCGGTACTAAAATGCAGCCTCGTACCCAACTCTTCATGAAATTTCTTCCAAAATCTGGAAGTGAAACGCGCATCTCGATCTAACACAATCGAGATCGACACCCCATGCCGCGATACCACTTCTCTCACGTATATCTCTGCCAACTTCTCCACAGAAGAACTCTCACTAATGGCGAGAAAATGAGCGCTCTTTGTCAAACGATCTACTATCAACCAAATTGCATTGACACCCCTCGCTGTTCTTGGCAATTTGGTGATAAAATCCATGGATAACTGTTCCCATTTCCACTCTGGGACTTCCAGTGGCTGCAACTTACCATGCGGTCTCTGATGTTCGGCCTTAACCTTACAACAGATAAGGCACCTCTCAACAAACCACGCTACATCTCTCTTCATACAAGGCCACCAATACTCCTTTTTAAAATCCAGAAACATCTTAGTGGCTCCAGTATAGATCGAGAATCTCGATTTATGTGCCTCCTCCATGAAGATGGTACGCGTTCTTCCAACAAACGGTACCCAAATCCGATCCTGGAAGGCTATAAGTCCTCTGCTATCGGTCACGAACTCCGTCACCTGCCCGATAACTCGCTCTCTCTTGCGGTTCTCCGGTCTCACTGCCTCAGTTTGATTCCCTCTGATGGTGTCCAACACCGGAGTCCTCACTATCAATCTCATACAAATATCCCAAATTGGGGAGCTCTCTGCTCTACGACTCAGGGTGTCGGCTACCACATTAGCCTTGCCCGGGTGGTACAGGATCTCGCAATCATAATCCTTTACCACGTCCAACCATCTCCTCAGACGCATGTTCAGGTTTGGCTGATCCATCAAATACTTCAAACTCTTGTGGTCCATGTATATCGTACACCGAACCCCATACAGATAATGGCGCCAAATCTTGAGGGCGAACACCACAGCCCCCAACTCTAGATCGTGGGTAGGATACATTGCCTCATGGGTCTTTAGCTGCCTCGATGCATACGCGATCACATGCCCCCTCTGCATCAACACCATGCCCAACCCAGATATCGATGCGTCACAATACACCACAAAGTCCTCCATCCCCTCTAGAAGAGTCAACACCGGGGCTTCACACAATCTCTGGCGAAGAGTCTCAAATGAGGCCTGCTGCTTTGGGCCCTAGCTGAACATCACACCCTTTCGGGTCAACCTGGTGAGAGGAACAACAATCTTGGAGAAATCCCTTATGAACCTCCGATAATAGCCGGCCAATCCTAGAAAAATCCTAATCTCAGAAAGAGATTTTGGCACCTCCCAACTCATCACTGCCTCGATCTTGGTCGGATCGACCAAAATCCCCTCTTGGTTAACGAGGTGACCAAGAAACTGCACCTCTCGTTACCAAAAATCGCACTTGGAGAATTTGGCGTAAAGCCTCTCTGATCTCAGCATGCTGAGGATCTCCCGTAAATGCTCCTCATGTTGCTCCTTGGATTTTGAATACACCAAAATGTTGCCAATGAACACAATCATTGGTCGATGCAGCATCGGTCTGCATACCCTGTTCATGAGATCCATGAACGCTGCAGGCGCATTGGTGAGCCCGAATGGCATCACCACGAACTCATAATGCCCATAACGAGTCCTGAATGCGGTCTTCTTGATATCCTCCTCGCACACCCTCATCTGATGATATCTAGATCTCAGATCAATCTTGGAAAACCAAGATGCTCCCTGCAGCTGATCGAGCAAATCGTCGATCCTCGGCAAAGGATAATGGTTCTTGACCGTTAACTTATTCAGCTCTCAATAATCTATGCACATTCGGTGCGAACCATCCTTTTTCTTCACAAACAGGATCGATGCTCCCCACGGCGAGCTGCTCGGCCATATAAACCCCTTCCCTAGCAGCTCCTGAAGCTGCGAGGATAACTCCTGCATCTCTGGAGGTGCAAGGCAATAGGGTGCCTTGGCGATAGGTGCTGCCCCCAGAATCAAATCAATGCGAAACTCCACCTGCCTCTCGGGAGGCACACCCGGTAACTCCTCAGGAAAAACATCCAGGAATTCACACACTATCGGGACCTCCTCAACCGTACTCGGTCTCCCTGCACCAACTCTCGTATCCATCACATACGCTACAAAACCACTACAGCCCTGCTGTAGACTTTGCCTTGCTCTACCAGCCGAACAAAACGATGAATCGGGATGGGTACCCTTATCGTACACCGTAAGAACTCGCCCGCTTGGGTCTCGTATAGTCACCAGCTATCGCTCGCAGTAGATAACTGCTCCAAATCTGCTCAACCAATCCATGCCTACGATGACACAGGCATCCCCCATTGCAATCGGGACCAAATCAATAGGAAACTCTACACCGAAAATCTCGAGTCCACATCCTCGAATCACCTCCGTGGCATACACTGCTCTCTCATCGGCGATGGAGACTCTCAGAGGTCGACTCAACGCCTCTCGACTAATACTGATGTGCTGACTAAAAGCCAACGATATAAAAGATCGACTCGCACCCGAGTCAAATAACACCAAAGCAGGTACAAAATTCACAAGAAATGTACCTACGCATATCATAATATAAGCACAAAATCTTAAACATTAAAATAAATACATAAAAGAATACATACCAGCCACGACATCGGGCGCTGCACGGACCTCTTCTGCGGTCAACTGGAAGGCTCTCCCTCGCGCCTTCGGTACCTCGGCCTTCACTGACCGGCTCTCAGTAGCTCTGATAGCAGCATGGGCAGATCCCTGAGGTGCTCCCTGGGTAGTCCCTCGCAACAGCGGAGACTCGGCCTTCCGGTGTCCGGTCTGGTTGTAGTGAAAACACACTGCAAACCCCTTTGGGCAGTCCTTGGCCATATGCCCCTCCTTGCCACACTTTTATCAAGATCCCGCTCTACAAACTCCATCATGAACCTTGCTGCACTTCCTACAAGTGCGGCCTTTCTGGCTCCCTGTTCTGGGATCAACGGGCTTGGCCCGCTTGGCTGCCGGCTGGGACTGTGCCGGTCGCCGATCCCTCCCTTGAGACTCCGCCTCCTCCCTCGCCTGAGTCTCTAGCTCGATTTCCCTCTTCCGAGCATTTGCCTGAAGCTCGGAAAATGTCCGGTATGAGGGGTTCACCACGAACTCCCGAATGTATCTCCTCAAAATAATCAAATAACGGCTCATACGTGCCTGCTCAGTAGACACGTGTTCAGGGCAGAACATTGCCCTCTCATGAAACATCTTGGTAATAGCCGTAACAGACTCCGTACCCTGCTTGAGGGTCAAAAACTCCTGTTCTAACTGATCTCATTCCACCAAGGGAACGTACTCATCACGAAACATGGTGGTGAACCTCTCCCAGGTCACCACAGCAAGCTCTGCTGGAGAATAGTGTGTTGTCGTGAACTTCCACCAGTCCTTCGCCCCAAGGCGAAGCTGGTTCAGCGCAAACCGAACCCTCAAGTCCTCCGAGCACGAGCATGTGTAGAAACAACCCTCAATATCAGACACCCATGCCATCGCCGCAATCAGATCCTGTGTCCCATCAAACTGTGGTGGCGTCGTGTTGTTGAACTCTCGAAACAGCAACGCATCACCAGTGTGCGGCCTTGCAGCCGCAACAGCTGTGGTAGCCATTGCAAAAGCAGCCTCAGAAATAGCAGCACAACGCTCATCAAAAGTCTCAATCAACGTGGTCTTAATAGACCCGAACATCTCTGGTATCTCTGCCCTGATGGCCGCAGCCACCTCCTCATGGATGATCCGGCGGATCTCCTCATCACTAGTCTCGCTGCTATCTAGCATAAGTCGTGTCCTCACCATGATCTACCTCTGAAATACAACATACGATATATTAAAAATTCATTCGAGCATACTCGCACTCGATAACGCATCCCTCCTTGATCTCTGGCATCTCGAACATTCTTACTTGAACTGTACACCACCCCGGTGTTTTCAGTAGTACGAGCCCAATACTAATGTCCGCACCGTATCAGTGTACACCCCAAGTCCTCCTCTTAGGATCCCAAGTCCCAAGTACTCTATTGTGCATAATCCACTCTCTATAGATCTCTCATAAGCTCCTCACTGCTACCTACTCACTCTCAAGCATCTCATAGCAACTCACCTCCCCCTAGGCTAAGGCATCACAAATCAGGCCACTCTAGTCCTAATAGGAAATACCTAGCCCACTCTAACACGAGAATACATCATATCAATCACATAAACATATAACATAACGGTATTTTGGGAAATCACCGTTCGGGCGCTGACTGATCGTACACATGTCTCTGCTCTATGTTTTTCTAAAAATCTTTTACTCTTTTTAGAAAACTTGGTTCCCTTTTGAAAATATTTTTCAAATCCTTAGTTTGAGTTCAAATACTCCCGAAGGTATACCCAAATCTCTCAAACCAAGGCTCTGATACCAACTTGTAACAACGTAAATTTCCAAAACAATTTTTCGCATTTTATAAAAACATAATCCATTTATTATTCATAAAAACATCATTGTTTGAAACTCAATTCATAACATATATCAATCCTAAGATCTCATAACATAAAAATCCCGTGTGTGTACTTATCAAGCCGCCACCTTCCCGCGATCCTCACTAGTACCTGAAACACATAACACAAAACACTGTAAGCAAAAAGCCTAGTGAGTTCCCCAAAATACCACGTATAACACATATTAGCCACTCGAGCCTATAACTCTGTGGGTCCATGCACTAAAACTCTGTGAACCCTCAGGTTCTAACTCTGCAAGCATGCACAACATAAATCACATAGAAGAATGCAGTGCAACAAACAATATATATAAAACACTGTATCACATAACTCTATTTACGTACTCAAGGTAAAGTATAGTGAGAAGACTCACCTTGGATGTCTCAGTAAATCTCTGACTCGGTAACTCTGGTCTAGCCTCTGCCTAATCACATGAAAGAAATACCCTAATTAATACAACCCTCAGGGCTAGGCTAATCTCTTCCTCTCAATACATCCACTAGGAAGGGTAAAAGACTATCCTACCCTTCCTATGACTCTAAGGTCCAAACATTGACTAACCCTAAAAGTCAACAAAGTCAACGGTCGACCTTGACCCAACTCACCGAGTGTGCAACTGTGACTCGGCGAGTCCACACATGCTCTTCAATCTCCTAGTCTTTATTCGACTCACTGAGTCAACCTCAACTCTGTAAATCATAACTGATCACAATCTGTGAAATGTCCTGACCCAACTCACCGAGTCCGGCTCCTAACTCGGCGAGTACCATCGTGCACTCTATCCTATAGATTCCCTCTGACACCGAGTCACTTCCCCAACTCAGTGACTCACCAACTGTGTGATTATCGGGAAAACCCTCGTCCTACTCGTCGAGTCGGCTAAAGGACTCGGCGAGTCCATGCCATGCTCAAGCTGAACTGACCTCTTGAGGTCAGATCCGCTTCTCTAAACCATATATCCAGCTTCCCAAGGCATTATAATCACGTAAATCTAACATCTTGGTGTACATGCAAAGGCTCAAAGGCCTTATTTGAAGATATGGCCTCTAAGGTGACACCCTAAGTTCATAACCTCCATTAATGCTCATAAAGCTCAAGGGGAAAGGGTCTCTAGACCTCTTTGGGTCCAGATCTACAGCACCAACACGAGAAGGGACCAATTACTCCATATAATCATCCTCTAATGGGGCTAAAAAGCCCTAACTCTAAGAATCACATCATAAACTGAAGAAGGGTTCGAATGGATACCTCAAAATGAAGTCTCTGAGCTTTGGAATCACTAGCTTAGCACCCTCTTCAGCCTCCTCTTGTCTTGGTCCTCTTCTGTTTGCAAAAACACCAACAAAGATCAAGAAATAGCTCCTTTCCCTCTCACAAACGCTCTAGCACACTTAGGGTTTTTCTCTGGGGTCTGGTAGCTGCAATGACGGCCACAAGGCCCTTTAAATAGGCCCTAAACCTAAGGAATTAAGGTTTCATTAAACAGCGTGGACTCGGCGAGTCCTCGGGGCGACTCGCCGAGTCCTGCCGTCCACGTGGATAATGATTCGCATCTCTACTCGGCGAGTCTACGCATCAACTCGCCGAGTCCTTCCACAAAACATGAAATTTAAAATAATAAATATAATACCTGAAATTCCGAATGTTACAATTGTACAAGTTGTGCCATTTTGAAATCATAAGTTTCACTCTGCATTCTGATTTGAAGGTAAGCAATTGTTCTTTCATTATTTTAGACTTCAAATTATGCTTGTGGATAATTATATTCTTCTTATTATGTAAATAGCATTTCTTTTTGCACAAACAGACTTAAAATACATATGTGATATTGTTAAAAATAGTCTTAATTGTTTATATATGAGTATCTTGATATGGTTGAGAGGTTGATCTCGGGTTCATGTATGTTGCTTATATCTTGTATTTGGACCTCGGGTTCATGTATGTTGCCTGTATCTTGTACTTGGTCTGTGTTAAGTTAATAATTCGAATACCACGTGGTTTGGAATGTAACTATTCCAACTTGTGACCAAATCATAATTGTGATAAAAAATTACAACACTTCTTCACTTGAAATCAATTAGAAATAGGACTTCCTTTTTTTTCTTAAATTTTCTTTTGGTTTCTTTTTATGTTTATAAATTATTACTTTTATAATTTCTATATGTTTATTATATTTTTTTGAAATTATGTACATGTAAAGTACTTAAAAATCGTGAAGACCTTTATATTCTCAAGTTCTTAGTTTTTTTTTAATGATAAAAGTACTTACCAATCTTGAGGACCTCTATATTTATGTATTTATTACAAAACAGAACCCAAATGCTAAAAACATCAACATACTTTCATTTAGTTTTTTGAAATAGCACCCTACAAAACATCCCCAAAGTGCTAGAAACAGTATCATACTTTTATATACTTTTGTGATATAGCATCCTACTTTATGACCACATACTTTCTCTACGAAACATCCCCAAAGTGCTATTGCAAGTCAATTATTTTCATGTATTTATTTTGAGATTTGTGTGAGACCTTTTTGCCCCTTTACTGTCTAAAGCATCCCTTTCTTGTTTGTTTCATTTGACATTTATGTTTTTTTCTTGATATATGTTTGATACTACAAAACACCACTCCAAAACCTTAATTTCTTTTATTATATCTATTGTTATTTTTATCTTTGTATCTTTACAAGGAAGGTAAATATGAAATATGGGATAAGAAGTTTAAGAATTAGGACTTCCTTTTTTTTCCCTTACATTTTCTTTTGGTTTCTTTTGATGTATATAAATTATGCCTTTTATAATTTCTATATGTTTATGATATCTACTATTATTTGGTTTCTTTTTACATTTTCTTTTGGTTTCTTTTCATATGTTTATTACAAGGAAGGTAAATATGAAATATGGGATATATGGAACTCATAAAAAAATGTAGTTTTTATATTTTATTTGATTTACCATGTTCATCAGAACTTATACTTTATATTTATATATTTTTAATTTTTAATAGGGGTTTTGTAATCAATCTGATCTTGAATCTCACTCCTGAAGCCTCACCTGCTATGCTTGCTCGAGGAATTTTATACCAATGGGTCATATATGTATCCTAAGTAAAATTTTGCGAACAAGGAGGAGGTAAGTTTAAACCTAATTCACTTTTAATCCCGTAAAAATAGTTATTTTTTTATTAACATACATAAAATTTCTTTTTAGTGAATGATCTATTCTCAACATACATTTCAAGGGTTTCGTTTCATCCGATCATGCCAGAAGCAAAACTTATTAGGAATATGTTAGGATGATACATCTAGGAGGGTTGTGAACTTATTAGGAATTTGTTGGGTGAAAGATTTGCAGGGTTATTTGTGTTGTTGTTTTGGTTGTTGAACTATGTTGGTTTTTTTGTTACTTTATTATCCTCCATGTACATTTTGAGGGTTGTTTTGGCTGTTTTGCTTATTAATTTATGTTATCTGTTGGAATCTTGAAGCACTAAATATATTATGTTGAATTTCTATTATTTTTGATAATATTAAGAGTATTGAACAAATTAACTTATGGGATTGCTATAATGTATAATGTTGTCTTATATTTTTTATAGCTTGAAATGAGAATCGACGATGTTCAAAATCAAAATCGTCAATTTAGAGAAATTCTTTTAGATAATGCGAAAGGTATGTTCTGCTTTTCATTATTGAATTGAAAAATATATAAGAAGTATGATAATATTACTAAAATTGTTGCAGAAAAAAATGTACAACAGAGAGTATTGGCAAGGTCGATTTGGAAAAAACAAAATGCAAAAAGTTGTTAGTGGTGACGCTTTCCAAAGTAGTAAAGAAAATCGGAAAAAAGTTAATCAACAATATTATGCACGAAACAAAGAAAAACAGCTAGGGAAAGAAAATATCATTCCGCAAAGTAGGAAAGATATTAACAGAAATTATTATGAACGAAATAAACAAAAGAAGATAATGCTTCTAAGAGATCAGCAACAACGAAACAATGAAGAAAATACCCAAATATGTTCAGTTTTAACACATGAAACATCAAATGGTTTGTTTTCGATTTTATTATACTTAAACAATGTTTACTTTAAATAAACAATTACATCTTTTTTATTTACTGTTTAAAATTAATATTTTGTTCATGTATCATAAGCTTGTGGTGATCCGTACAATGATGTTTTCGATGGTATCCCTATAGTCCATTCTGTTTTAGAGGAATGCAATACATGTATTCATTGTGGAGCAAAACGTTTCAAACATGAATTTGTCACCTTCTACTGCATGAGTAGGAAAACAAAGTTAACATCTACCCATATTCCGCCTGTATGATCTTTTCACATCGCAAAATGAAAAAGGGAAAATGTTTAGAGATAAGATACGTGCTTATAATACAAACTTTTCTTTCACATCTATGGGGGTAGAATTGGATGAGCCAATGGAACAATATATCACAAAATCGACCAATTAGTACAAAGGGATGGAAAACCTAGGTAATTACAATTATATTTTTATGACTCTGAAACCGACTTTACGCACAGACTTAAGTGGCAAAATATTGATAAAAACATCATTCAAGATTTGACAAAAGCTCTTGCTACAAATCCATATGTTACAACATTTCGAAGCTATAACATCCCGGAATCGCAAGAGTAGAGTTGAAGGGCTAAAAGTGTAAGTTTTAGAGGGTGACTCGGCGAATCCATGGATAGACTCGGCGAGTCAGGTCGTGACTATGGTCGCATATCAAGTGGCCTACTCGGCGAGTCCAAAGATGGACTCGGCGAGTAGGTGCTGTATGGAGAAAACCCTAATTTCCGGGGTTGAGCCCTATATAAAGAGCATTATGCCCCTCCACAGCCTCCCTTATTCCCCCTTGAGTTCCAGAAACCCTAAATTCGTGGAGAGTCCATTTGTGGAGCAAATTAGAGCTTGGAGAGGTGTTGGTTGAAGAAATCTTGAAGGAAAAGTGACTTGGATCAAAGGGCTTTGCTTGGATCCGAGTTTGGTTGCTATTGAGGCATCTTTTGGAGGTAATACTCTCGTTCTTGGGCCGTATTTTCCTAGATTCTCATTTTGGAGTTGTGGGGGGGGCTTGGTTGTGTGGTATCTTGGTGTTTGGGGTATGGATCTGAGGTTGCTACCTCAGATCTGGAGTGGAGAAGATCTTAAGAGCATTAAAGCCCCTATTCTTGTGTTGTTAATGGAGCTACCATGTCCCAAACCTTGGTTCTAAGGTGAATAAGGCCTAGATCTCTTTAGATTCATGTAAAGTTTGCCACTTTACGTGATGGATGGATTGTAGGAGGTTGGATCTATGTTTTGGATCAATTGCATGGCCTGAGATGCTTCTGTATGGATTCAGACCGGTGGTACTCGACGAGTCACATGGGTGGACTCGACGAGTTGCTTGAAGATGGCCTGGAACTCGACGAGTTGGAAGAACAACTCGACGAGTAGGTTGAAAATAGCCTTGGACTCGACGAGTCCATCTGGACTCGGCGAGTCTTGTCGAGGAAGTCCCAATATTTCTGGTTGAGTCGATGAATCGGTGAGTCAAAGGGATGACTCGGTGAGTTGGGTGCGAGTGGACTCAGAGTTGTTGGACTCGACGAGTCTTGGGGTGACTCGGCGAGTTGGGTCGCTAATTGAGGGAAATTCTGAGCATAAGGACTCGACGAGTCATCGGGTTGACTCGGCGAGTAGGGTCAGTCAGTGGTTGACCTTGACTTGTCCAAGGTTGACCAATTGTCTTCCAGGGGTATTTTGGTAATTAAGGGTATTTATTGAGTTGTATGTTTTGATGTTCAGTGGATGATTTCGTGTCAGAGTTCGGAGCAGCGGGATCTTGTCCTTTCAGCCGGCAGTTTCGAGGTGAGTTATCCTCACTATATCAACAAGGTCTAAGGCACCAGGGCCGACCCTTTATTGGATTGAGATTTGGATATGGTTATTATGCTATTGTTTGATGTGTCTGCATCCTGGTATCTAGGATGGTACATGATAGGAGACCTTGTTAAGGTCAGTTTCCCGATATACAGAGTGATGCTATGCTAGTGACCGGTTAGGTCGGTAACCCGGTTAGGGTAATGATATGCTATGTGATCTGCTTGCTCGGTTTGTTGACTATGACTGTTATATGATTGTATGTTTTGTGCACATGGTTGGTTGGACTGGAGATGGGTTGAGGCGGGTCCTGCTTTGTGCTGTAGGCCAAGATACCCAGGGCGGACCGGTTGTTCCGAAGGCCCAGCGAGCGGTCCGGATAGGCTGTAGGCCCCACGAGGGAGGACCAGACGTGTCGAGGCTCGGAGAGTGGACCAGGCCGACTGAAGGCCTGATGCGGGCGGACCAGTCACACTGTAGACTCAGAGAGTGGACCAGGTGGGTTGAAGGCCCAATGCGGGCGGACCAACCCCACTATAGACTCGAAGGACATGACTAGACCTGGAGGATGGATCCGATGGACTGAAGGCCTGATACGGTGGACCAGTCACACGATAGACCCGATATGCATGGCTGTTCTATGTTCTGTTATGTTATGTATGTTTTATATGTTTTGGACCGGAAGGTCGCAGCCTGGAAAGGCGTATACGTGGTTGGTATTTTGGGGGTATCTAAATAAGCTTTCGGGCTTACAGTTGTGGTTTAATGTTTTTCAGGTTCTTCAGGAGACCGTGGCAAGGCGAAGGCATGATCGTACCGCTCCTCATGATTTTGTAGCAATGTGATTCTGGGAATACTCTAATGATTTGTATTGTAAACCTTTTTGTAAACCTTTTAATGAAAATCGGGTTGTTTTAAAAAAATTTAAATTGGTTGTATTTCTCGGATGTTTCAAGTTGGTATCAGAGCCTTGGTTTGAGTGAATTGGAGGAACACTTGTGTGACTCCAGTCTCAAATCGAGGAGGGTTTTCAAAAAGAGAATTTAAAAATGGTTTTCAAAATAAGTAAAGGAGGACGCGGAGGTACGATCAGCCGGAGCCAGTAAGTAACCCCAAAATACCATACATGACAATTGTTTTCTTGAGCTTTGATAGAACAGCATGCTAGAGTTAGGCTAGGGATCTTCAGGATTTCTTGATGAGTTGCCTGATTTATGATGCCTGCTAGCCTAGGGTTCCTTGTGAGAGATTTCTAGTGTTCCTCTAGTTGTGAGGATAGAGCGTTGTTATGTATGTCGCTAGGGTGTTGTGGGAGTACTTCATACAAATATGGGTAGGTGTGGAAGGTAGTATGGGCCCGTACTACTAAAAGCACGGACTCATACGCGTATCAGGGAAACCATGACCTCTAGGGTTGGGATGAGAGCTGGTTCCCGGGATAGTGGAAGTTGTCTGAGATTTTGGTGTTTCATTTTCAATATGGAGATTTCAGGGCACGTTGGGAGTGGATCCGGGTCAGGATCAGGAGCAGGAGAGGGAGTTCCGGGTGGGTCTGTACAACCCGAGGTTGTCAGTCAGATGAGTACGCACGAGTTGGATGCGAGGATTCGTGAGATCCTGCATGATGAGGTTGCTGCATTGTTTCGGACTGAGCTGCCGGAGTTGTTTGGTTCGATCAAGAGCGCCATGGTGGAGTATTTTGATGAGCGCTATGCGGCTCTCACGGAGACGGCTGCCGCAGCGGCTACCGCAGCAGTAGCAGCGGAAGGGGGAGGAGCCAGTAGAGGTTTTCAGTATCGTGACTTCGATAATACGAAGCCTCCCACTTTTGATGGAGTTCAGGATCCGATCGTTGCTATGAGATGGTTATCAGATGTGGAGGGATGTTTCTTCACGTGTTCATGCCCTGCTGATCAGAGGGTGAGGTGTGCTCTGAACCTGTTAAGGCTCGGGGCAAAGGATTGGTGGAGATTGACCACGGGGACGTACTCGGATGCTCAGAAGGCTGCGATTTCATGGGATTGGTTCAGAGAGATGTTCAGCACTTGTTATGTTCCGCAGGTCGAGAGGGAGAGGTTGGCTCAGGAGTTCTTGGAGTTGAAACATGATTTGGAATCGGTGAAAGAAATCACCAGGATGTTTACTGAGAGGGCGATGTTTTGCCCTGAGTTCGCTTCGGAGCAGGCTCAGATGTCCCGATATTTGAGTATGCTAAAGAGAGACATCAAACAGTTTGTGTCTGCGCAGAGGTGCGAGACTTTGCTGGAGTTGCAGGAGGCAGCCAGGCGGCGTGAGTTAGAGATTGAGTTACAAATGCGTGAGCTGAGGCAAGCTCCGGTTCAGTCGCAGCCGGCGACGAAACGGTCTAAGATCGTTGATTCCAGGATGGGAGATCAGGGTAGCCACGTCTGTGGAAAGTGTGGAAGGGGTCACGTCGGGGTTTGTCGGTCCGGTGGAGCATGCCGCAAGTGCGGAAAGGAGGGACACTATGCGAGGGATTGTTGGCAGTCAGTGTCGGTTCGGGATTTGAGGATATGCTATCATTGTCATCAGGTTAGACATTTGAAGGTCAACTGTCCACAGCTTGCTACAGTACCGGTGCAGGCTCCAGTACCGGCTACGTTGAGGATCACAGGTGGAGTTCAGGGTGGAGCGGAGCCCCCAAGGGCTTAGGGTCGTGTTTTTCAGCTTGCTGCTGCGGGTATGTTCTTTCTGCTGTTTTTGATTATTTATGATTGTTGTGGAGTATTGTTATCTGTTGGTTTCGTTGGTTGGTTGTGGAATTGCGTTTCGGGTTTTCGTGTGGTATCCGTTGTTTCCTGAGGGTTTGGCGAGTTGTGTTCGAGATTTCGTTGGGGTATCCTATGAATTAGTACTTCGAGCTATCATTGATTATCCTTGTGAGGATTGGTGGCGGATGCGGCGTTGGTTTGAAGGCCGGGTAGATTCTGCAGTCTGAGGAATGGATATTTGAAGATTGGGTTCCTTTTGAGCGGGTTGTTCAGTGTGGAAACATGATTTTTATGAAAGTTGTTAGCGCTGGTGAGAAGCATTTTGCATGTAAGTGTTGATTGTCTGCAAGGTTGCTTTGGGAGATCGGTGATGGCGACCGGTGACTAATTGTCAGTGTCTTAAGTTGGGGAGAATTGGAAATTCTCCGGATGATCGTTGGGCCTGAGAGGTTGTTTAGCTGCTTGGGGAAATTCAACGGTATTTCTATCAGTCGAGAGCAGGCTCGTATGGGTGAGTAACAGGCGTGCGGGGCGGAATACAGACCTAGATTAGAGTATTGTGGAAGGCATGGGAGCAGGCCGGGATCGAGTATGTATGATGGAGATAGAGTTCGGAACCCCTTGAGCGCTAGAACGGTATGCGCGGGAAGATTTCCCGAAGGGATAGTTCGGAATGATGAATGTTAGGTGAGCGGTCCGGATAGACTGAAGGCCGGTAGGCGTACCAGTCAGGCCGAAGGCTCGGAGGACGGTCCAATCAGATTGGCTGAAGGTCCTGAGAGTGGTCTAGATTGGCTGAAGGCCTGGGGAGGCGGTCCAGTCATGCTGAAGACTCTGCGAGTATTGTTGTATCGGTTCGAGGTTATGGGTTGCGTATGTTGCAGTGGGATTGCATTGGGAGGTCTGGCCCCGAGTAGCAATTTTGAGCGGTGAAGGTAGTGCATGGGCTTGAAAGTCCTTGCGATGAGAGTCAGAGTCGTGGTGATGCATGGATGTCGGGTACGCTTTAAAGAGGTAGTGTAGTGTGGGGTGAGCACCATAGTGCCTGTCATGGTGACTAGGCGGATGAGTGGTTTCCTTGGTAAGGAAAGAGGGAGGAATGAAATTCCGAAAAGGGAGTGCGAATTCACGGAAGTGAAAGCGGCAGTGTAGATTTATGATTGGAGTGGTCCGTCGATGGTCTTTGAGTAGTGTGTTGCGGCGATAGAATAAAAGCTCATTCGACTTGATATGTTGCTCAGGGCGTGGAGGGAATACCGCGACGTAGAGCCAGGGAGAGGGGTTCGGAAGGGATTCAGAGAAAGAGTCTTGGACTCTCAGTGAGATTCTGATCAGGGTTTTGGGTATGTATTAGCGGTTCATCCTGGAAGGATGTTTGAGGATATCATCAGTGTATCAGGTTTTCCAAACCTGAGGGTGCTAGAGCTAGATCAGCATGTGTGTGTGATTGCGAGAGGAGAACTCGGGGGAGTTGCTCCGGAATGGAAGAATGGGTCTTTCGGTCGTCATGCGATGGATAGAGTGGAATTCGGATCGGGGATCCGATGGTTCGTGGCTTTATAGCCATATGAGTCAAGTGAAAGATGAGAATTGGAGCAGTAAGGCATCATGGGTAATTCTCGGTTGTTGAGTGTGGTTATCGGAGGGTACAACTGGTGCCCGGTTTGAGTAGGTGGTGGGGACACCGTATGGAAGGAGAAAGTGAGCTTCTGGTTTCTATGGTTGTACCTTGAGGGACTTGGTTCGGTCAAGGTCAGGTGGCGCGTCGTGGGAAGTAATTTGAAGATGAGATGTCGTAGGCTTCGAGGATGAAGCCTAATTTAAGTGGGGGAGAATTGTAACATCCCGTAATCGCAAGAGTAGAGTTGAAGGGCTAAAAGTGTAAGTTTTAGAGGGTGACTTGGCGAGTCCATGGATAGACTCGGCGAGTCAGGTCGCGATTATGGTCGCGTATCAAGTGGCCTACTCGGCGAGTCCAAAGATGGACTCGGCGAGTAGGTGTTGTATGGAGAAAACCCTAATTTTCGTGGTTGAGCCCTATATAAAGAGCATTATGCCCCTCCACAGCCTCCCTTATTCCCCCCTTGAGTTCCAGAAACCCTAAATTCATGGAGAGTCCATTTGTGGAGCAACTTAGAGCTTGGAGAGGTGTTGGTTGAAGAAATCTTGAAGGAGAAGTGACTTGGATCAAAGGGCTTTGCTTGGATTCGAGTTTGGTTGCTATTGAGGCATCTTTTGGAGGTAATACTCTCGTTCTTAGGCTGTGTTTTCCTAGATTCTCATTTTGGAGTTGTGTGGGGGGCTTGGTTGTGTGGTATCTTGGTGTTTGGGGTATGGATCTGAGGTTGCTACCTCAGATCTGGAGTGGAGAAGATCTTAAGAGCATTAAAGCCGCTGTTCTTGTGTTGTTAATGGAGCTACCATGTCCCAAACCTTGGTTCTAAGGTGAATAAGGCCTAGATCTCTTTAGATTCACGTAAAGTTTGCCACTTTATGTGATGGATGGATTGTAGGAGGTTGGATCTATGTTTTGGATCAATTGCATGGCCTGAGATGCTTCTGTATGGATTCAGACCGGGGGTACTCGACGAGTCACATGGGTGGACTCGACGAGTTGCTTGAAGATGGCCTGGAACTCGACGAGTTGGAAGAATAACTCGGCGAGTAGGTTGAAGATAGCCTTGGACTCGACGAGTCCATCTGGACTCGGCGAGTCTTGTCGAGGAAGTCCCAATATTTCTGGTTGAGTCGATGAATCGGTGAGTCAAGGGATGACTTGGTGAGTTGGGTGCGAGTGGACTCAGAGTTGTTGGACTCGACGAGTCTTGGGGTGACTCGGCGAGTTGGGTCGCTAATTGAGGGAAGTTCTGAGCATAAGGACTCGACGAGTCATCGGGTTGACTCGGCGAGTAGGGTCAGTCAGGGGTTGACCTTGACTTGTCCAAGGTTGACCAATTGTCTTCCAGGGGTATTTTGGTAATTAAGGGTATTTATTGAGTTGTATGTTTTGATGTTCAGTGGAGGAGTTCGTGTCAGAGTTCGGAGCAGCGGGATCTTGTCCTTTCAGCCGGCAGTTTCGAGGTGAGTTATCCTCACTATATCAACAAGGTCTAAGGCACCAGGGCCGGCCCTTTATTGGATTGAGATTTGGATATGGTTATTATGCTATTGTTTGATGTGTCTGCATCCTGGTATCTAGGATGGTACATGATAGGAGACCTTGTTAAGGTCAGTTTCCCGATATACAGAGTGATGCTATGCTAGTGACCGGTTAGGTCGGTAACCCGGTTAGGGTAATGATATGCTATGTGATCTGCTTGCTCGGTTTGTTGACTATGATTGTTATATGATTGTATGTTTTCTGCACATGGTTGGTTGGACTGGAGATGGGTTGAGGCGGGTCCTGCTTTGTGCTATAGGCCAAGATACCCAGGGCGGACCGGTTGTTCCAAAGGACCAGCGAGCGGTCCGGGTAGGTTGTAGGCCCCACGAGGGTGGACCAAACGTGCCAAGGCTCGGAGAGTGGACCAGGCCGACTGAAGGCCCGATGCGGGCGGACCAGTCACACTGTAGACTCAGAGAGTGGACCAGGTGGGTTGAAGGCCCGATGCGGGCGGACCAACCCCACAGTAGACTTGAAGGACATGACTAGACCTGGAGGATGGATCCGATGGACTGAAGGCCTGATACGGTGGACCAGTCACACGGTAGACCCGATATGCATGGCTGTTCTATGTTCTGTTATGTTATGTATGTTTTATATGTTTTGGACCGGAAGGTCGCAGCCTGGAAATGCGTATACGTGGTTGGTATTTTGGGGGTATCTCACTAAGCTTTCGGGCTTACAGTTGTGGTTTAATGTTTTTCAGGTTCTTTAGGAGACCGTGGCAAGGCGAAGACGTGATCGTACCTCTCCTCATGATTTTGTAGCAATGTGATTATGGGAATACTCTAATGATTTGTATTGAAAACCTTTTTGTAAACATTTTAATGAAAATCGGGTTGTTTTAAAAAAAATTAAATTGGTTGTATTTCTCGGATGTTTCAGAAGCCTTCGTGAATTAGGACCTCTCGATAACTATAGAGTCACTTTGAATGCATCGGTGGAGCTTGACCAAAGGGTATACAACCGGCCGACTACATCTGAGGTTTGACATATATATATATATATATATATATATATATATATATATATATATATATATATATATATGTATATACAATTTTTTTTATTCAAATTCATTATAATAATTTCCATAATATATATGCATCGTACTAAAATGAAGGGTTATGTAGGTCGCTGGTATTTGGGTAGAAGGTAATGACAATATAACGACATATATTTGAAGGTTGTTATGATACTCTGTCTTATCCTTTGTTATTTCCTAATGGCGAATCTCGTTGGCATTCAAAAATAGCGAGGGATGGGGTGTCCGTCAATGAAGTTATGGTTGATGATGAAAATATTGACGATGATATAGAAGGTAAATTCATTTATGTAATCTCAAAGTAAATGATTATATATATATACATACATATAATTTATATGTTTTTTAATATTACAATTATTCAGGGACTAACTCGAAAACGGGTAGGAATAATGTAACGATGCGTGAGTATTATTGTTACAAATTCTAGATCTGTTCAAGTGATAATTTGATATTATTGGGGGGAAGATTACTACAACAATTTGTGGTAGATATCTATATAAAGATCGAGACATCACGGTTGCTCTTTTGTAGACTAAACCAAAAAAACAAAAAAATAAGATCTGACCTTTACCAAGGAGTTGTCGATTGTGTCAATGCCGGCGAGACTGAACCAAGTAGAGTTGGACAACGAATTGTCTTAACGGCATTTTTTATCGAAGGACCACGTGACATGCGATGACGTTTCCTAGATGCGATGACGTTAGTTCAAGAGGACGGAAAGCCTGATATATTTCTTACCGTTACATGTAATCCATGTTGTCCTGAAATTGTTAATGATCTAAAACCTGGCCAAAGGCCTCACTTTTTCAGTTTCCAGGGGCTCTTAGAAGGTTATTCGCCACTATATTGAGTTTTTGCGAGCCCGGAGATGTTTTCATGTTATGGGATGACCACTTTAATTCACTCTCTGAAGATTATAGGCAACAATGTGAAAGTGTTGAACGTGTTCAAGATATGGTACTTATGGATATCTGTATAGTTTTGCAATCTATGGGTAAGGATCTTGGTGATTTTGATCTTCTTATGCTGAATACAACCATCAATTTAGAATCTAGAGGATATCCCGAGGTCGTAGAGGAGTACTCTATTGTTGTTGAAGATGAACACCTCCTTGCTAAAGATTCTCTCAATCTCGACCAAAAAATTGCATATGATGAGATCATGTGGCATGTAGATCATCATCTACCAGGCGTATTCTTCATAGATGGTCCCGGTGGAACAGGAAAAACATTTTTATACAAAGCCTTGCTTGCCGAGGTTCGTTCTCGTGGTCTAATTGCACTTGCTACTACTACATCTGGTGCTACAGCTAATAATATGCCCGGAGGGAGAACAGCTCACTCGCGATTCAAGATTCCAATCAATCTTGAAAATAACTCAATGTGCAAGATTGATCAACAGAGTGGGGCTGCTCAATTGCTTCGTTTAGCTAAAATAATCATATGGGATGAATCATCGATGGCTAATAGGCAAGGAATAGAAGCAGTGGATACAACGATGCAAGACATTACAAAGATGAGCCTCCCTTTTGGTGGAAAGATAATGGTATTGGGTGGCGATTTTAGACAAGTGTTACCGCTTTGGCCTTTAATTAAAAAGATTCGGTTAACTATAAATATGAGGGCACTCGCTGATCCATGGTTTTCAGATTTTTTAATACGAGTTGGCAACGGAGATGAAGAAGCTATCGATGGAAGTTTTATCCGAATACCTGATGACATGTCCATTCCTTACACCGGTGAATCCAAATCGAAAGAAGATTTGATTAATGCAATCTTTCCATCTTTGCAAATCAATGGAGGTTTTTCTGATAATATTATTTCTAGGGCGATATTATCAACTAAAAATGAAAATGTCGACGAAATTAATGATCAGTTGATCGATAGGTTCCGTGGAGAGGAAAAGGTGTATTAGTTTTGATGAAGCAGAAGATGATAAGAATGAATTCTATTAGAAAGAATTCTTAAACTCTTTAAATGTGAGTGGTTTGCGCCCCATCGCCTTCATCTAAAAATTAGATGGCCTATAATGTTGTTACGAAATATTGATCCTTCTAATGGTTTATGTAATGGCACGAGATTGATATGCAATGGTTTTCAAACGAACGTCATCGATGTAGAAATAGCCGTTGGTCATCATGCTGGAAAACGAGTATTCTTGCCAAGAATCCCTCTTTGTCCATCTGAAGATGACATGTTTCCATTCAAACTGAAAAGAAAACAGTTTCCAATTCGGCTCGGCTTTGCTATAACAATTATAGAGCTCAAGGTCAGACAATTCAAAATGTTGGTGTTTTTCTACCTGAATCAGTATTTTCTCATGGACAAGTTTACGTTGCGCTCTCCAGAGGGATATCACGTGACAATACAAAGGTCTTAGTGAAGCCTACTAAAGATTTTAACCAAACTGGACTTTACACATCAAACGTGGTGTATCGAGAAGTCTTACATGATATGTAAAATACAACTTTGTATGGATATTATTGATATAGTTTTGAATGTAATGACATTTGTCGATGATTATATGTTTTCTTTGAATATGATATGTTTGATGCGTTGCACGTTTTTTTAAATATGACGTGATATGTAAAAATTTAATTTCTAGCTATTATGTGTTTTTTAACGTACTATTATTTTTATCTCGAAAATGCATTAAAAAAAACATAATGTTTTTTTTAAACAAAATGGTTTTTCAATATTTTTTTTCTGACTTCATTTTTTGCACACAACTACCAAATAATCATATATAACAAATGATGACACCCAAAAAGAAACTATTTGTTGTCTGCCATATTATGTAGTTATGCACATTACTAGAGACAATTCACGAAAAAACTGCAACTATGCACCTTGCTAAAATCTATTTGCCAAAAGGAACAATATACACCAAACAATCTATATTATGGCTGAAAGGAACTATCTTGAGCAAAAACAAACTAATTGCCGCAAGGAAATTATCCGTCGGAAGGAACTATCTGCGCCGCTGCGTCACGCGGGTATCCTAATAGTATATATATATGTATATATATATATATATATGTATATATATGTATATATATATGTGTGTGTGTGTGTGTGAGAGAGAGAGAGAGAGAGAGAGAGAGAGAGAGAGAGAGAAAGAGAGACAATAAACCAATGACTTCACATATAAATCTTAAATGGCATTAGAGTCCGTGTCTTGCACAGCTTAACAAATCATATCATCGAACCTTCCTCTGTGAGGAGTGTTAAGTATTACATATTGATGTGACACAGTCCGACAATATATTAAGTTTGTCCATCATATTCTATCATCATTGAACCCAAAACAACTCTAATACCTTTAACCACTTGAAATTTTTTGAACTACAACATCTTGCTATGTTCTTAGAGTTTTGTAACGTCCTCATCTAGGGGCTAGAAGTTTAGCAATTTTAGTGAAAATAAAAAAATTTCTTTATAATAAATAATTTACTAATTATCATAATAATATAAATAACAAAATAATGTGACATTATTAATTAAAAACGATAATTAAAGAAATGATATTTGATTACATAACATAATTTAAAAAAAAAAGAAGTTTAAATATGACAACTTTGTGAAAGACAGGTTTAACTAAATGAATTGACCAAATTAAAGGAACATAACCTAAATGTCATATAATATTATGGTGAGAAAGGAAAATACATGAAACATTTTAATGTCTACATGGAAATTGGGAGAAAAGAGTTCCAAATAATTAAACTAAGTGATTTGTCCCTCAAATGGTGACATAAACCCATAATTTTGAAACTATATAAGAGAGGTGTTTTTGGCAATTAGGAGAAATCGATCCAGAGAGGGAAATCGAGAAGAGCGTGGCAATTTTGATATTAATCTAGAGATCATAGATGATTCTTAAGGAGAATTGAATAAGGAAATCAACATCTACAACCTACATGCTTTTGGAGGTAGCGTATTCTTTTAATTTTTTCCAAATTTTCAAATTAGGTTTGATAATTTACATTGAATTTGTTCTAGTAGTATGTGGGTGTTGATTCAATTATAGAATACAATTTTAACACCAAACCTTACATTTGTGTGTTTGATTAAACCTTTGAAGGAGTTTTGGTTTCCAAAATCCTAGATCCTTTATGAAACTCGAATTTCACCATTAAGATGTAGTTTTGTCTACAATTTGGTGTTAGGAACATGTGGTAAATTATCAAGGGATCAATACTCCACCATAAATTTTTAGATTCCAACTCCTTGAATGATTTAGGATGACGTGAACCCCTAACATCATGATTTGAGTTTTAAATTGACATTAATAACTTGTACACTATCTCAAAGATCCATCCATACGGGAATCATAATGATTTGTGATGATTTAGTTTTAATGATTGATGTGCTCAACATGGGAAGAGCCTCAAGATCAAGCTAGAAATATCCTAAAACTAAAGGATGACGAGATATATTACAAGAATGATTAAGGTAATGACATTTTACCTTGAATTGGATGCCAATCTGATGTAGATACTAGATCTACAAGCCCCTTCTCGTTCCAAGCTGCTAGTTATTCAAAGTTCTTCAAGAAATGCACCAACAACACACTTTTAGCCTCACAAACACTCAAAATGGAGTTAGATTTCTTAGTGTTCTCTTTTGAACGTGAAAAGGTGGTAAGGAGGCTCGAAGGAAGGACTTAAGGCCCTTTAAATAGGGTGAAAACCCTAAAAATTAGGGTTTTCATGTACAGCCTCTACTCGTCGATTTGGGGTCCTCCAACTCGTTGAGTAGGTTCCATAAACCATGCAACAAAATCCATTTATACATGACGAGTTGGGGGAAACCAACTCGTTGAGTAGGTTCAAAAATTAATATTAAACTTTAAAATTTATACATGGAAGTCGGGGTGTTACAATTTTCCCCCACTTGAACTAGACTTCGTCCACGAAGTCTGCTATGGCAACCAACTCCTGGTAATGCTCCCGCATATAAGCCTCCGACTCCCAAGTCGGCTCAGATCTCCTCCTCCGCTCCTATTGTACCTTTACCAAAGGTACCTCCTTGTTCCGTAGAACCTTCACTTTCTTCTCCAGGTCTGCCACCAACCTCTCCACGTAATTCGGGTACTCATCGACCTGAATATCATCTAATGACACTGCCCTCATGGAGTATGAACTTACGTAAATGGGAGACGTGAAAAGTGTTGTGAATCTGATTGAGCTCCTCCGAGAGATATGATTGTATATGCCACTTTTCCAACCCTGGCAATAACCCGAAAAGGAACAATGTATCGGGGACCTAACTTTCCCTTCTTCCTGAAGCAGATCACAACCTTACAGGGTGAGACCTTCAACAACACCATTTCTCCGACCTGGAACTCTAACTCAGATCGACGTCGGTCGGCATAACTCTTCTACCAACTTTGAGCAGTCTGCAAACGCTGCCTAATCTGCTGAATCTTCTCGGTAGTCTATAGAACTACCTTGGTCTAACCTATCAACTCTGTGACAGATGTCGCCCCAACAGTCTGGGGTAGGACATCTACTCCTATATAATAACTCGAAAGATGGAGCTCCAATGCTAGAATGATAACTGTTGTTGTAGGAGAACTTTTCAAGGGGTAGGTAAGAATCCTATCTCCCACCTAAGTCAATGACACATGCCCTAAGCATATCCTCGAGGGTCTCTATGGTCCACTCGCTCTAGCCATCGGTCTGCGGATGATAAGTTGTACTAAAATGAAGTCGCACGGCCAGTTCCTCATGGAACTTCTACCAGAAACGGGAGGTGAACCAAACATCACTGTCAGAAACAATAGAGACTGGAACTCCATGGCGAGCAACGATCTTGTAGACATACACATCAGCCAGCTTCTCGGATGATGAGTTCTGCCTAATGCGCAAAAAATGGGCACTCTTGGTCAATCGATCCACAATGAACCATATAGCATCGAATCCCTTCACGGTTCTCGGCAACTCTGTAATGCAGTCTATCTTGATATGTTCCCATTTCCATATGGGAATCGCTAGAGGCTACAACTTTCCATGAGGCCTCTGATGCTCAGCCTTGACCATCCTACATGTCAAGCACCTCTTGAGATACCAAACGATCTCTTGCTTCATGCATGGCTACCAGTAGCTCAAACTCACATCCTGGTACATCTTGGTGGCCCCCGGGTGAATAAAGAAGTGAGACTTATGAGACTCCTCCAAAACCATCTATTTGACCCCACCAGACATCGGAACCCATACCCGACTGCATCGGGTCAATAACCCCTAGCTATCCTGCACAAATTGGGTATTATCATCCCTGATCCTCTCGAGTTTACAGTTCTCTTGTCGCATACCCTCACCTTGGGCCTCTTTAATCAAGCCCACAAGTGGAGAATCCAATGATATCCTCATACATGCTACTGGTATAGAAGATCCAATTGATTTGCGGCTCAGACCGCCCGCAACCGCATTCACTTTATTAGGATGGTAAAGGATCTCAGAGTTAGGGTCCTTGACTACATCCAGCCACATGCACTGTCTCATGTTAAGGTTCGGCTGATCCATGATGTATCTCAAACTCTTGTGGTCCATGTATATGGTACCAGGGACCCCATAGAGATGGTGTGTCTAAATCTTAAGAGCGAATACCACCGCTCCTAGATCCAAATCCTATGTAGGGTATATCATCTCGTGTGGCTTCAACTGCTGTGATGTATATGCTATCACCCACCTTCTATGCATGAGTACCGCTCCCAGTTTGGTGATAGATGCATCATAGAATACCACAAAATCCTCAACTCCTTTCAGAAGAGTCTGAACTGGAGTCTCACAAAGTCTCTAGCGCAAAGTCTCAAATGCCCTCTACTACTCAGGGCCCCACTAGAATTCCACCCCCTTCCTCGTCAAACGAGTGTGGGGTATCATAATCTTGGAGAAATCTTGTATGTATCTCTGGTAGTACCCTGCCAATCCTAAAAGGCTTGTGATATCCGATGGAGATTTCGGAACCTCCCACTGCATAACCGCCTCGATCTTGGCCGAATCGACCGAAATCCTCTCCTGGTTAACGAGATATCCAAGGAACTGAACCTCTCGTAACCAAAACTCACACTTCAAGAACTTGACATCAAGCCGCTCTCGTCTCAAGACTCCCAGCAACTCCCGAAGATGCTCCTCGTGCTGCTCTACGGTTTTGGAGTACACCAAGAAATCATCTATAAAAACAAGGATTGAGCGATCGAGCATCGGTCTACATACCTGATTCAACAGGTCCATAAATATAGTTGGCGTGTTGGTGTATACGTGGAAATTCGTGTATTCGTGTCACGAAAATGTGTCAGCTACAAATTTGACATGATACAATTACATGATGAGAGATAAGCTTTATCTTAATTTTGAAGATGTATCCATGTCATGTCTCTCATAGATTCGTGTATTCGTGTCTCAAATTTAAAGGTCTATGTTGGTGAGCCCAAACGGCATCACCACGAACTCGTAATATCCATAACGAGTCCGGAACATGGTCTTCTCCACGTCCTCCTTCGTAACTCTGACCTGATGCTAGCTGTTGGGTTTTGAGCAATATAACACTTAAGTGTGCATGCAACCCTAATAAACCTTGGATCTATGTTTGTCTAAATACATGCAAAATAATATTTTTCCAAGGTTTATAACCTATCTAACATGGCATGGGGAACATTTCAACATAAAGAGTTAGAAGAGATTACATACCTTTTTGATGAGTTTGGTTCTTGAGGAGTTTGAGGGCCAAGCACCAATAGTGTGAATGCCTCAAATGGAATCACAAAACACCACAAACTCTTGGAAAACTTTGAGAGAGTGTATACACACTATAAAATTGGTCACACACAAACACACATACACTAGTCACTAGTTACCCTTAGGCCACATTTCATGCTCCATAAGCATGCTTATATAGTGTGCATGGTTACGGTGAAACCCTAATAACCCATGACCTTTCCTTTCCAAGGATCCATGGGTTAAAAGCTCCATGGATCATCCATGGAATTCCATATAAGTCTAGCCGCCCATTAACAAAAGAGCATCAACCCACACTATATAAAACCAATAGCCCATAATCTAATTAGTCTTCCTTTTAATCTCTAAATTAATTCATAATTAATTTAAGATAAAACTAATTAAATAACATAATCTCATATTAATATATTATAACCTATAATATATTAATAAACGTATGTGTATAACTCTCATAAAATTATCCATAAATAGTTTGGATGAGATGCAACCCAAATGGACCATGCCGGGTCGGGTCAAGTATATACCAAATAAGTTATGGACTTAGACACCTTATCCAACATACTCCCACTTGGATAAGTCTAATAACTATATTTGCGTATGTTACTTCAGGAACCAACCAGCAATCGTAGCTCTCGAAAACTCCGTTGAACTATGAAGACTCTGTTGAACTATGAAGCGCCATTTTAGATAAGTGATCATATAATCCTCTGTTCATGTTCATGATATCAGCCGGACAAATACATGGAACAACGTCGTACTTATTGTCCAGCAGTTTGTTTCCCGATTTCCGATTTGTTTACAAAGAACTTAATCAAACACATCAATTTAGTTCTGACCGGCCGGTACATAGGTCACAACAAAATCATCGAGGGGCCCAGATATCGCTTCTATTTCTAGAAGGAACAGATAAACTTCGACTCATATGCTTGTTCTACTACTTGTTGAATTGTACACAAAGGCACGTTTTATAACTTCAAGTTACTGATGCGTTTACGTGCAATCAATGCATAACCAACGCATAGGTAACAACTCATATCTCTAGGTTTGAAGATTTATATGATATTACCGTCTCACGATCACTCGAGATAAATTCCATGAAGTGATACAAGTGAGCGTGGGTTTATTCCAATACTCATAACTAATGAGCACTCATGAATGTTGTAGCAACCATTGCTATGACTAAACCCATTTAGCCATCTACAAACCCGATTCATGACAGTCTTGATTCATACCTACTTCCAACATATGAACGACTGTGGAGTGGTTAAATAACTTAGTCATTCGAAAAGAATAACCTAGCTATTTTGGAAGTCAAAACATGCAAAGTGAAACACAATAATAATCGAATCCAATATGGTCTCAGAACCCTTTTGAATATAAATAAAACCACCTTTTATTTATCACCATATTGATTACACATTATTCAATGTTTCAAATAATCAACTTAAGACTTGAATAAAAACAACAGTCGTCCCATGCTCCTAGCATGTACACTTTGTTTTCTAAACAATAGTTATGCCATACCCCAAGTATGCACACTATGTTTGTTTATGATCCTTACATTGTGATGTAGATCAATTGAACATGATTCCATTAATACTCATTTCACAATCCCAAATCCTTATTGTAAATGTGAGAATCCCCGATTCCTATCATTTACCAAAAAACTGTTTAGATTTTAAACTTTTATGCAATGTTCCTCTTGTAATGATTATTCACAAAGTTACCAAAACCTTGTCACCAGTCATTACAGAGTATTCCAAAGAAGGTCAACTTCTATGGAACGGAAGTCTCATATTCAAAGTACATTGCTTTGAACATCCTTCTTGCATTAAAGTTTTCTAATCTTACATAGATTGAATAACTTCCACCTATGGAGACATTTCCATAGTCCCATTTTGACTATGACTTCCGAACAAGAGTTACTTCTTTCAGAACATGTCAATACGGTCCTTTCCGACAACTTACATCATACTTCGAACTTTCCCTGAGCAACCAATCTTTGGCGAACCTCAGATTTGTCCTCGACAATTGCTTAATCACTTTAGTGATATCCAGTTCTAGACTTTTCCCTTCTCAATGCCTTAAGCATTTGGAAAATTTAGAAAAGATGAATATTATAGCACATGCAATCAATCCTATATCCGAAGCATATGGGACACGATTCATAATGTTTGACATAAAGACATGATACTAGACCAGTGTTTTGCTACAATATTTTTTATTTTCCATGTTTTCAAAATTTAACTATGAAGAGGGATGCCGTAATCATAATCGAATTTTAAAAATGCAATATATATAGAATTTCTTGAAGTTGAACCATTCCAACACAAAATTCATATATATTCTTGACTAAAGATAATTAAAATCTCAATCTAAGCTTTAGAATTGAAATGAAGTATAATTTCCTCTCCCTTAATTATAGCAAAACAACTTTTCAACCCCTGCAACTTCATGAATTGAAACTTTGTTTTCTATAGTTAACATTGCTAGCTTGCAATACTAATCATAATAATCATGCTCCCACTAACATGATGATTATTAGCATAACACTTGTGCCCCACTAGCTCTGACATATTTCCAGAAATCTGCTGGACTTCTGAAATTTAGATTCATACACCCTTTCTTAGATAGCTCACATGTGTGTCTAAACAATTTTCAGAACTATGAAAAGGGATTCCGTAATCATAGTCTCAATTGCTTAGGCATTTTCCATTTCTCACAAGTCCATGTTAGTGTGCCGGTTAACCACACGCGCTCCACTAACGACTTTTGAAAATGCAAATAACACAATTGATATCTACGTAAAATCTACTTAGTGAAAGCGTTTCCTCACCATCATTCTCATGAATCGGAGAGAAACCTTATGACACTTAGATTTTACAGTGTATGAGTTCCTATCCATGTGAATTTGTCAAAACCATAATCACAAGATAAGGTTAGTGACAAATTCAGCCTTACATGGATTAAACTTGTTCAATCTTAGTTTCTTGTCACCTTGGTAGCACAAGGCCCACCAATGCTTCCAAGTTGAACTCTGGTAACTCACATGCAAATTCAACTTATTTGAAGTAGGTACAGAAATAAGAATTATGTCAACACGATAGGTTGCAAACCTTAAGTCGTGTGCTAGTGATAAATTACAGGTTTTACTCTTGATTAAATCTTGAAACTCTTTTAGGATCTTTAAGGCTCCCACTGTCCCTTTGACATATAAGTTTCCCCAGTCAAGAACCATTCCTTGACAAAACAAATATTCAAGGGATAGTGCGGAGTCTTATCAAGACTAACACTTTACACAATTGGTCTTAGTTGGTCTTTGTCTCATCCAAGACATCACAACTTACCAATCTCAAATGTACAAGAGTAGAAACATTTTACACTACATTTGATAAGTGTTTTAAACCTTACTTTATGTCACTCAAGGTTACAATCATGGAGTATGACTCTAAGAATTGTTTTGGAATGAAGTATGACTCATCTTCTTGATTTTAACCAATCCAACAATTCATGACCTCTCTTCTTAGACATAACAATGCACTAAGATGTCCTTAGAGTATGAATTGGTGATATGGTTTCATAATCATTAAGATGATCATGAAATATGATACTAAAGTACTCTCCCATCTTTTCAGATTTGAGAAACTTTTATCTTTCTGCCTAATTTGATTCTTCTCATTTGTTTTATCATGAATTGTAACCTTTCCAATGTTACAGAATTATACTTATCCTCTTAAGTATAATCATATTTACTAATCTTTAGTAAATCATGACAAATCAATCTTTGTGGTGGACCTTGACCAGCGCACACCCAGTGTACCTAATTCCTTAGTCCTGTAATTGACTCACATATACCTGTGATCAAAGAATTAGTCTTAATTTTCAAAGATGAAAATTCTCACTCATCATACAATACAACTTGTATGATTCCAAGTTTCTGTCCAAATGAAACTTGGGTGATGAAAAACTTTCTTCATTTGGTAAATTCAGACACTACCACAAATGAAGGAATCAAATCTACTTTCCAATATTGCTATTACTGGAAACATATAAGCAACAATTTTCCACAGATGCCATTGTAAGGATGTTTTTAAACTAAATAAAATTAGAACCCTTTTTTTCTTTTTATTTTAAAACTTTGCGGAAAAAATTATCCTTACAATCCACATGAAAACCTTGTTGTTATCTATTCATAAGCAATATATTATAACTCTTAAGCAACAGCTCAAAATTCTGATTACCGAACCATGCGATCGAAACCCACCTTCGCAATCAGAATCAACATATACTTACTTTAAGCTTCCTATCTTTTCTTTGATTCTTAAAAAACATCAACATGTGACCCATTCACATTATGTAATAAGAATCTCCAAATAGAAACTTAATAGAGTTACTCAGTGGACTTTAACTGAAGTAGAGTCAAACTTTTTGACTTGATCAATCTTATGATCTTTCAGGTAAATATGGCAGCTTCGCAACCAATGCCCCTTCCTTTGGCAACAAAACATATAGACCCTTTGGTAATGGCACATGAGACTATCTCAGAATTAGCTTTTCTCTTTACCATATGGTCAACCGAGTTGACTATGGCCGATCCCTTTCCATTGGGAAGAGAAATGCTTTTCTAGATGTCCAATGCTACCATTGCCAACATCCATTTAAGGTTTGGGAAGTTGATCAAAATTTGCTTTATTGGTGTTCCAAATCATTGCTGATTCTGCAGCACAAAGCAAATAGATAAGATCATTAAGGGTCATGTCATAGTCTGTCTCATAGTAGTCCCAAAGAGACTCACTATGTTACTAGGAAAGTGATTGAACATCCAACCTTCACGAGACTTTGTCACCCAACTCTCCCGGCTTGTCAATATGTGACTTTATCTTCAAGATGTGAGGACACGTAGACTATGCTTGCCAATAGGGATTGAGTGACTTTAAGCTTTTCAAGAACTTGTGGGAAAGGGAGAATAATTGGAGGAGGTGGAGGAAGTGAAGCATGATGTTGAGGGACACCATCTTCAAGAGATTTGGGAAGATCATAGTTGTCTGAACCAGACATCTATTATGGGAGAAAATCAAGTTAGTTGATTCAAAATCCTTAATATAACACCCAATATGAAATATTAAGGTTAGGACCCAACACAATATTTTATAATTTGGAAGAGGGATGCCGTAATCCATGCTATAAATTATTTGAAGGTAGGCGAATGACGATTCGCCAATTTCCACCATGAAAAACGAAATAATTTATTAGGTTTTAATTGGATTTGAAATTCCTAGATCTTTTGAGACTCATTGAACTTTTCAATGGCATGTTTCAATCTCGAGTGTGTCCTCTCAAATTTTGTGACTGGGATGCCGAGGATCACAAAACAAGGTGTGAATAACCATACCAATTCACTTGGTACCCTTAATATTATCACCTAATCAATGTGCCGGTTAACCAAACACGCTCCATTGATCTATGACAAACATTAAGTCACCCTTCGTGGTCCTTACTAGTCCAAGTTAGTGTGCCGGTTACCCACACACGCTCCACCAACGACTTGGTAAGGTACAAAGTGTGAATTCCATGGGCTAGCATCAAATTCACATTTTTCCTAAAGTAACTAAGATTGGGAATTAAATAAAAATATTTAGTTACTTTATAATAATCATTATACTTTTAATGAGAATTTAAAGTCATTGTCCTACCCGTTCGGCTAACGACCCTCCACCGATCAAGCAGGCGGTGGGTGAGAGTGGACACCCATTAAGTCGGCATTTTATAGGCAACAACCTTATACCCACCTTATAGACCGGCTTCGTGAATGAGGCCTACTAACGGTAAAACGACTTGTTCTTATATATATATATATATATATATATATATATATATATATATATATATATATATATAAAATTAACCATTAATGTTATCAATAGTATAAGTGTTGAATTTTTAACTTTTAAAATTCTAAGTGTTAGAATTAAAGTTTATTAAAGTGTGTGAAACTTTTCAAATTCCATGATTTATGTGTTTAAAGTAGTTTTAATCCAAAAACTCTTCAAGTTCCATAACTTGAGGACAAGTTATGGAAGACTTTAAACTAATAAAAGAATTACTTTTCCTTATTTTATAACTTATGGAATTGATTAAGGTTACACTTTATTTATATATTTATTAATGAAGTGACTCTTGGACCTCCATAACTTAAGGACAAGACACTTCATCTTTTGTAACCATCCAAAACTTTTCATTTCATAACATATGAATTAAAGGTTCATACAAATAAAGACTCTTCATTTTCATATAACTTATGTGTTTTAAGTGTGTGTTAAATAGAAGTGACCTTTGGATATCCATAACTTGAGGACAAATTATGGACTCCATTAAAACACATAAATAATCAAGAATTAATCCTAAACAATTCAGCAAATAATTCCTATCATCTTCTAAATTCATAAGAACATGAACATGATCATCAAAATTTCAAGAATTATATGAACACATAAAATCATGGAATTTTGATTATAAGCTATTGTAAATGGATTAGAACAACCATTACACCAACTAAAATAAGTCGAAAATATGCACTCTATCGATCCTACTCGTCGAGTGCATGAACCTATTCGACGAGTGTGACAACCCGATATTTCAACTCTTTGTAATGGCCTAATAGGTCAAGTATTGTAAACATTTTTGAGTTAATAAAATTAACTTTGATAATAAAATGTCCAAAAAGTTTCTATTTAAATTCTTCTATGTTTAAATCTCATTAAACCATGATCGTACGTAAAAAGAACGCCCAAATCCGACTTCGTATATTGAAGTTATGATTTTTCTAAGTTCAGCTTAGCCACAGACAGCTAAAAACTCGAAACGGAGATCGAGCGACATTTGGCCGGGATGACCTAAACGAGAATCGAAGGTCTCGACAATGGTATTTCAACGGTAAAAAATCTGGCAAAAACCGACGTCAGATAAATAAGTTATGAATTGTTAAAGAAATTCCTTAATCACGTCATTTTAATAAATAAATAATAAAAATAATTTCGGAATTTGCCAACGGAATCTAAACGAAAGTTGTAGATCGTAGTCTCACCTTCGCGGGGATATAAAGAACGTCGAAAACGGAGTTCGTATGAAGGAGATATGAATTTTTGAAGTTTGATAAATAATTTATATATAATTTTTATTAAAAATCCGGTATTATCCGAAGAGGAGTCAGCCTAGGGCCGAGGTACGCGCCGCGTACCCTCGTACGCCCCGCGTACTCGAGGGCACAGCCTCGGATCGTCCACGTCGCCCTATGCGAAGCTACCCGACCCGCCGTCCCATCCGACCCGCTCCATCGGAAATACGTAAGTGATGACGTACGGGTACGCGCTGCGTACGCCCGTACGCCCCGCGTTCGGAGGCGGTTCAGCACCCCTATAAAAGGGATGCGAGGCTTTCCGAAATTTTTTTTCATTTTCTCTCTTTCTCTCATGATCTTGCCTCGATTTCCGTGCCCGTTCAAACCCGAAGCTCTGGTCTTTTTGCTCAAGTCCCGAGGGTCGATTTTACTCCCGAGATTCCCGAGAAAAATCCGTTTCTCGAGACGAAACTCTGCCCGGTTTTCGATCTCGCTATCTTCAAACTTCCAAGTGAGTTCATACCCCTTTATTCAACCTTTGAAATGCTTTTAAATGTTTTAAATACTTTATGGGGGGGGGGATACAAGTTAAACACTTATAGTTATTGCTTCGATCACATGTGATTGCATTAATCACATGTGATTAATAACTAGGAAACCAATGATTGTTATCACTGTTCAAACTGTTTTACTTCAAAATGTTTCACAAACTCTTTTACTTATCAAATGCTTTTATCTAAACTTTGTTTTACTACTTATAAATTGCATGCCCATATATGTATAGATATATAAGTAATGTTTAAAGGGCTTAGGAAGGCCATCCGCCCTATTTCCTTTTCACGCACTGAGATGTGGTCTGGTGGGATTTCGGGTGACCATCCGAGGGTCGTTTCAATATTAGTTATATATCATATATACATGTATAGACATAAAAGTACTTCCATATTCATACTTATCAACACATCATTAGTAAGTTACCATCGGGGTAACACGGGATCATACTACTACAATTTCTAGATCAACGAGTCAGTTCATTCAGGAGTCAATACTTATTACTAAGAGAACATATACAACGATACTAGAACAAGTAACATTATATTGCATATACACGAATACGTTAACAATTGTGATCCACTGTATGAGAGCATATCTTAATTGACATGACCCGAGTTGTAGCCAGAGTCTCTTGGAGGGAGAGCGTGAGTTTGCGTATAGATCTATACTGGATTGACTATCCTACACCTCGCTGCTAGCTACAGTGGGACCGATAGGTCTGCGAGTGCCAAACGTCATACCTTATTTTTCGACTATACGTTGTCGATGTTAGCAGTCAATAGTATGGTGCAATTTATCACACGATACCTTAATATAAACCCGGTTTAAGGTAGTTAGTACAGCAGTAGTTCATATAAAACAAAACTACCGTAGTACAATAATTTACCCATTACATTTTGGTGATAACCTCACTTAAACTTTAATGTACAAACTATATTTTGTTAAATGATAGTTACACTTGGGAAATTACACACTTTTACATCAAACGAGCATACAAAACAGTTAAGCCTTGGTAGAGGGCTACTTTAACAGAAAATATAGGTTTTTCTGAGAGATTCAAACTTTTACAAACACTTACATACATTTACAACTCATACTTGCGACAGGTTCAAACGTTTTGATAACGAACCTCGACACTAAAATACTTATGAACTCACCAGCTTAATGCTGATAAACTCGTTTACAACTCATACTTGCAACATGTTCAAACGTTTTGATAACAAACCTCGACACTAGAATATTTATGAATTCACCAGCTTAATGCTGATAAACTCTTTCAAAATAACTTGTATTCTCAGGTCATCAGTAGTCAGGTACCGATGCTAGCTTTTGAGAAGATGAAGCGCATTCAAGACTCATCATACTATTTTGATTTAAATTATATTTTTGGTGTCTAAAACTGTACGGAACACGCTTGTATTAAAATTTTATATTTAATGCAATGGATGATGTTGTTTGCTTATTTACATTTACTGTGTTGTGATACTTTACATGACGTCCTCCGCCCCAGAATGTTTCCGCCGTTCTTGGTTTTGGGGTGTGACAGATTGGTATCAGAGCATTGTTTATAGTGAAGCAAGTATATCAACCCATAAAAGATATACTAAACTATAAACCCATTTGGGATTAAAACACTCTGACCAAGAGTCTATACTTTAAATACTAAAATAGTTAATTAAGTATACTAGTCTGCATTCATACTAAAACCAGTGTCACAACGACAAGAACAAGAGTATTACGATTGTTAAATATCACAGGTAAGCTAGGGGATGTATGGTCAGTCCTGGGAATGGCATAGCCTGATCAACTATGCTGGTCCGAGGAGTGATTAGCATATTCCCTAGAATAATTGTGATGTGTTAACAAGTCTAAAAACTTACCAACAATGCCACAAAAAGATCAGTGAAACTTAAACTTAAAATACTATAGGTGTATTTTGTACTATTAACTACATACATACTATATCTTTATACCTCTCTTCTCGCGTAGATTTAAATGGCTGGATTCCATCACGACGACCCGTACTTTCCAAATGAAGGCAACATAGGAATGCTCGAAGCAGAGTCTGACAATGAACACCAAATTCCGTTTGATGATCATCAAGCTGAAGGCTTCTCAGATGGATCAGACTCTGAGCCTGAAGTCAACAACCTACCGCTCGTAGGTCATCCCCCAAACAACAACCCTCGACCAACTTTTCCAGGTCCTACTCCCTTATGGGCAAACAACTTGAATCGTTGGAGTGATGAACAGGGTCAACCCTTACCATACTTTGGGGACCGAAGCTTTTACAATGTCAACAATGGTGGCTCTGCTGACCGAGCCCTGCCTGTCATTATCCGTAGAATAGCTCGTAATGTCGAGTAAGGTAGAGCAGCCATCGACCGGGTCATGGAGATTGATGCCAACTCAGGTGTCAACACAGTCCGCATCCGCCATCTTGAAGAAGACGTGGAATGGACTCGGAGAACCAATGAAACCCTACAGCAACATCTGGTTGCCTCTCAAGCTGAAATCATGGAACTCCGAGCTCGTCAAAGTGCTCATGAGCAACACCTTCAAGAGGTGGTCCGTCAAATGAGAGACCTTAGGGTTCCCTCGAGGAATATTCATCGCCGTTAGATGATGTCTAGTACATCATTATCTTTAGGGTTAAGGATTAGCCTTTAACATCTGTGCTCTCAGTAGCACTTGTCTGTAAAATATTCCTAACTTTCAGTACTCTAATTAGGAATCTAAGAACTGTCAAACTTTTCTATATGGTATGATGTAAGACCTACTGTTAGGTAGAGTTTTCCTTGAACTTATTACATCAGTAATACCAGTATTATTGAAATCTATCTAAATTGTGGGAAAAATCTATACACTTGTGTTTTCCTACTAATATTTCTTGTTGTGATTTCAAACACTCATTCAACTGTTGGGCTATGGTTAGTTAGTCCATGTATCACTCTCACATTGCTTACAAAATGTTTCTTACCATTTTTCTTACCTTTATAAACTTATAGCTGAAAGATGCCTCCTCGCAAATCTCCCAGGAATAATCCTGCACCACCACCTCCTCCGCCTCCGGTCATCGATACTGCAGCCCTAAATGCTGCCGTAGCTGCTGCAGTGGCAACTGTCATGGCTCAGTATCACTCTTCTGATGCCAGCAGAGGTGGAACCCCTGTGGAATCAATCCCGGTTGAAACCCCTGTGCGCTCGAGAGAGTGCTCTTACAAGGATTTCACCAACTGCAAGCCGAAGTCCTTTCATGGGACCGGCGGAGTCATTGCTCTCTCGCAATGGTTCGAGAAGACTGAAGCGGTCTTCGAAATTTGTTCATGCCCGGCTGCGAGCAAAGTGAAATATGCTGCATGCACCTTTGAAGGAAAGGCCCTGACGTGGTGGAACGGCCACGTTAAATCTCTAACTCTCTTCGTAGCCAACGACATAGGTTGGGAAACGATGAAAGACCTCATGATTGAGGAATACTGTCCGAGGGGCGAGATCCAGAAACTAGAGCAGGAGATTTGGAGCCTGACCATGAAGGGCACCAACATTGTCGCTTACACCGCCAGATTCAGCGAACTGGTGGCCCTCTACCCTAATATGGTTCCCACTGAAGGGAAAAAGATCGAAAGGTACATATGGGGGCTTGTGCCTCCATATCAGGGGAATGTTCTAGCATCAAACCCCGCTACCTTCGATAGTGCCAAACGATTGGCACAACGACTCATTGACCATGGAGTCAAAACCCCTGGAACCACAACCACGCTAGCCATCCCGGAACTCTCCAAACCCGCTGATACAAAGCGGAAATTCTGGGATGAAAAGAAGAAGCAACAGGCTGCCAAAAAGCAGCAAATTGTGGCAATACATGCCGCAATAACCCCTGCTGCTGCTACTACTACTCCAGTGGGTGGGTATGCTGGAAGTTCGCCCAAGTGCAACAAATGCAACTACCACCACAATGGCCCCTGCCATGAAATGCAGTGCTCTAACTGCCACTGGAGTGGACACACAGTCCGTTTCTGTAAATCTCCGGCGAGACTGATCGCCCAAGTCCCCGGCTCTGGCGCGAGCCCGACCTGCTATGGATGTGGCGAAACAGGCCACTATAAGAGGGACTGCCCCAAGGCGAAAAATGCTGGCGGAGCAGAGAGGGTACTAGCGATAGGCCACGGAGAAGCAGTTGCTGACCCGACAGTGGTGACTGGTACGTTCCTCCTCGATGACTCCTATGCATGCATTCTATTCGATAGTGGAGCGGAGCGAAGCTTCGTAAACCATAAATTTACTCGCATGCTTAATCAACCACCGCACGCACTCAAAGAACTATTCACAGTAGAAATGGCTAATGGAAAAACTGAAAGTACGAGTAGCATATATTTAGGTTGTACCCTAACTCTAGATAACCATTCATTCCCAATCGACCTCATGCCAGTCTCAATAAAAAGTTTCGATGTTATCATTGGCATGGATTGGTTAAGCCTTCATCGCACCGACATCATGTGCTACGAGAAAGCAGTCCGTTTAAACCTTCCGTCTAACGAAACTCTTATAGTCTACGGCGACAAACCCGGTGCAAGTCTTCGCATCATATCAAGTATTCAAGCACAGAAGTATCTGCGTAAGGAATACCATGCATTCCTTTCTCACGTCATCAACACGAGCCTCAAAATGAAAGAACTAAAGAACATCCCTGTAGTGAGCGACTTCCCCGACATTTTCCCAGAAGAACTACCCGGGTTACCTCCGCAATGACAGGTCAAGTTCAGAATCGACTTAGTCCCAGGAGCTACCCCAGTAGCCAAGTCGCCCTACCGTTTAGCACCGGCTGAGATGCAGGAACTCTCTGGTCAACTTAACGAACTGCTCAGCAAGGGCTTCATAAGACCAAGCTTCTCACCTTGGGGAGCACCGGTCTTGTTCGTTAAGAAGAAAGACGGATCATTCCATATGTGTATCGACTACAGAGAACTCAACAAACTGACGGTCAAAAATCGTTACCCTCTGCCTCGCATAGACGATCTATTTGACCAACTGCAAGGGGCGAACTATTTTTCTAAGATTGATCTGAGATCCGGATATCACCAGTTACGGGTACTAGAGGAGGATGTTCCAAAGACGGCCTTCCGAACTTTTTATGGACACTACGAGTTCATGGTGATGCCATTCGGATTGACCAATGCGCCAGCAGTCTTCATGGATCTGATGAATAGAGTATGCCGACCTTATTTGGATCAGTTCGTCATCGTTTTCATTGACGACATCCTGATCTACTCCCGAAGTAAGAAAGAGCATGGCGATCAGCTGCGACAAGTTCTAGAGACATTACGAAAAGAGAAGCTTTATGCAAAGTTCAAGAAATGTGAATTTTGGATCCGGAGAGTCGAATTCTTAGGACACGTGGTAAGCGAAGAGGGAATCCACGTGGACCCATCCAAAATTAAAGCCATTGAGAACTGGTCAACACCTAAGACGCCGACAGAAATTCGTCAATTTCTAGGTCTTGCTGGCTACTACCGCAGATTCATTCAGAACTTCTCTCGAATAACGAAACCTCTTACAACCCTAACCCAGAAAGGCGTGGTCTTTGACTGGGAAGAGAAACAAGAAAGACCGTTCCAAACACTCAAACGAGCCTTGTGCACCGCACCAATACTATCCCTTCCTGAAGGAATAGAAGACTTCGTAGTCTATTGCGATGCATCGAACCAAGGGCTCGGGTGTGTTCTGATGCAGCGAGGTAAGGTCATCGCCTACGCCTCGAGACAGTTGAAGACACACGAGGTTAACTACACGACCCACGATCTTGAACTAGGAGTAGTGGTGTTTGCTCTGAAGATCTGGAGACATTACTTGTATGGAACGAAAAGCACTATCTTTACCGACCACAAGAGTTTACAACACATTTTCGATCAAAAGGAGCTCAACATGAGACAACGACGGTGGGTCGAGCTACTCAGTGATTACGAATGCGATATTCGTTATCATCCGGGTAAAGCCAACGTAGTAGCAGACGCCCTAAGTCGGAAGGAATATTCTGGTCGAAAAATCAAGTCATTGTCAATAACCATCCATTCACACTTGTCTAATCAAATTCAGACGGCCCAACTTGAAGCCATGAAACCTGAAAATGTAACGAGTGAATCCCTCAGAGGAATGGACAAGAATTTAGAAGCCAAGGGTGACGGAGCCTTATATTTCATGGATCGGATCTGGACACCGAAAAACGGTGGTTTCCGAGACTTGGTCATGACCGAGGCGCACAACACTCGGTATTCCGTCCACCCAGGTTCAGATAAGATGTATCTGGATCTTAAAAAGCTATACTGGTGGCCTAATATGAAAGCAGAGATTGCTACCTTCGTGAGTAAATGCCTTACTTGCGCAAAGGTTAAGGTCGAGTACCAGAAGCCCTCTGGTTTATTGCAACAACCAGAGATCCCAGAATGGAAGTGGGAGCGGATCACTATGGATTTCATAACCAAGTTGCCCAAGACAGCGGGTGGACTTGATACCATATGGGTCATCATCGATAGATTGACCAAGTCTGCACACTTCCTACCTATCAAAGAAACCGACAAGATGGAGAAACTGACTAGGACATACATTAGGGAAATCGTACGGCTACATGGTGTGCCTATATCTATTATCTCCGATAGAGATAGTAGGTTCACCTCAAGCTTCTGGCAATCACTACAACATTCCCTAGGAACAAGGCTGGACATGAGCACAGCCTACCATCCGCAGACCGACGAACAGAGTGAGAGGACCATCCAAACTCTGGAAGATATGTTGCGAGCTTGCGTGATTGACTTTGGGAAGGCATGGGATACTCATTTACCCCTTGTCGAGTTTTCCTATAATAACAGTTATCACACGAGCATCAAGGCTGCTCCATTTGAAGCTCTCTACGGCCGAAAGTGCAGATCCCCTCTGTGCTGGGCTGAAGTGGGTGATACCCAATTAGCCAGGGGCCAAGCTTCCGACAGTACTCTCACCGGTCCGGAGATCATTCAGGAAACGACAGAGAAAATCGTTCAAATCCGTGAATGATTGAAAGCCTCTAGAGACCGACAGAAGAGCTACGCAGATAAACGAAGGAAACCTTTGGAATTTCAGGTGGGAGACCGAGTCCTTCTCAAAGTCTCACCCTGGAATGGCTTGATACTCTTCGGCAAGCGTGGGAAACTTAATCCGAGGTACATAGGGCCTTTCGAAATTCTTGCAAGAGTCGGCCCCGTAGCTTACAAACTCGATCTACCTGGCGCACTTCGTAACGTACATTCTACATTCCACGTATCTAACTTGAAAAAGTGTCTATCCGACGAGACTCTCGTAATCCCACTCGACGAGATCGAGATCAACGAGAGCCTCAATTTTGTAGAAGAACCAGTAGAAATCATGGACCGAGAGGTCAAGCAAACAAAACAAAGTCGCATACCCATCGTGAAGGTTCGCTGGAACGCTAAACGGGGACCTGAATTCACATGGGAACGCGAAGATCAGATGCAACACAAGTACCCACATCTATTTCCCTAATCCACGAGTGTTCTCTTACTTTGAATTTCGGGACGAAATTCCCTCTAACGGGGGGATGATGTGACAACCCGATATTTCAACTCTTTGTAATGGCCTAATAGGTCAAGTATTGTAAACATTTTTGAGTTAATAAAATTTACTTTGATAATAAAATGTCCAAAAAGTTTCTATTTAAATTCTTCTATGTTTAAATCTCATTAAACCATGATCGTACACAAAAAGAACGCCCAAATCCGACTTCGTATATTGAAGTTATGATTTTTCCAAGTTCAGCTTAGCAACAGACAGCTAAAAACTCGAAACGGAGATCGAGCAACATTTGGCCGGGATGACCTAAACGAGAATCGAAGGTCTCGACAATTGTATTTCAACGGTAAAAAGTCTGGCAAAAACCGACGTCAGATAAAGAAGTTATGAATTGTTAAAGAAATTCCTTAATCACGTCATTTTAATAAATAAATAATAAAAATAATTTCGGAATTTGCCAACGGAATCTAAACGAAAGTTGTAGATCGTAGTCTCACCTTCGCGGGGATATAAAGAACGTCGAAAACGGAGTTCGTATGAAGGAGATATGAATTTTTGAAGTTTGATAAATAATTTATATATAATTTTTATTAAAAATTCGGTATTATCCGAAGAGGAGTCAACCTAGGGCCGAGGTACGCGCCGCGTACCCTCGTACGCCCCGCGTACTCGAGGGCACGGCCTCGGATCGTCCACGTCGCCCTATGCGAAGCTACCCGACCCGCCGTCCCATCCGACCCGCTCCATCCGAAATACGTAAGCGATGACGTACGGGTACGTGATGCGTACGCCCGTACGCCCCGCGTTCGGAGGCGGTTCAGCACCCCTATAAAAGGGATGCGAGCCTTTCCGAAAAAGTTGTTCATTTTCTCTCTTTCTCTCACGATCTTGCCTCGATTTCCGTGCCCATTCAAACCCGAAGCTCTGGTCTTTTTTCCCAAGTCCCGAGGGTCGATTTTACTCTCGAGATTCTCGAGAATCCCGAGAAAAATCCGTTTCCCGAGACGAAACTCTGCCCGGTTTTCGATCTCGCTATCTTCAAACTTCCAAGTGAGTTCATACCCCTTTATTCAACCTTTGAAATGCTTTTAAATGTTTTAAATACTTTATGGGGGGGGGGATACAAGTTAAACACTTATAGTTATTGCTTCGATCACATGTGATTGCATTAATCACATGTGATTAATAACTAGGAAACCAATGATTGTTATCACTGTTCAAACTGTTTTACTTCAAAATGTTTCACAAACTCTTTTACTTATCAAATGCTTTTATCTAAACTTTGTTTTACTACTTATAAATTGCATGCCCATATATGTATAGATATATAAGTAATGTTTAATGGGCTTAGGAAGGCCATCCGCCCTATTTCCTTTTCGCGCACTGAGATGTGGTCTGGTGGGATTTCGGGTGACCATCAGAGGGTCGTTTCAATATTAGTTATATATCATATATACATGTATAGACATAAAAGTATTTCCATATTCATACTTATCAGCACATCATTAGTAAGTTACCATCGGGGTAACACGGGATCATACTACTACAATTTCTAGATCAACGAGTCAGTTCATTCAGGAGTCAATACTTATTACTAAGAGAACATATACAACGATACTAGAACAAGTAACATTATATTGCATATACACGAATACGTTAACAATTGTGATCCACTGTATGCGAGCATGTCTCAATTGACATGACCCAAGTTGTATCCAGAGTCTCTTGGAGGGAGAGCATGAGTTTGCGTATAGATCTATACTGGATTGACTATCCTACACCTCGCTGCTAGCTACAGTGGGACCGACAGGTCTGCGGGTGCCAAACGTCATACCTTATTTTTCGACTATACGTTGTCGATGTTACCAGTCGATAGTGTGGTGCAATTTATCACACGATACCTTAATATAAACCCGGTTTAAGGTAGTTAGTACAACATTAGTTCATATAAAACAAAACTACCGTACTACAATAGTTTACCCATTACATTTTGGTGATAACCTCACTTAAACTTTAATGTACAAACTATATTTTGTTAAATGATAGTTACACTTGGGAAATTACACACTTTTACATCAAACAAGCATACAAAACAGTTAAGCCTTGGTAGAGGGCTACTTTAACAGAAAATATAGGTTTTTCTGAGAGATTCAAACTTTTACAAACACTTACATACATTTACAACTCATACTTGCGACAGGTTCAAACGTTTTGATAACGAACCTCGACACTAAAATACTTTTGAATTCACCAGCTTAATGCTGATAAACTCATTTACAACTCATACTTGCAACAGGTTCAAACCTTTTGATAACAAACCTCGACACTAAGATATTTATGAATTCACCAGCTTAATGCTGATAAACTCTTTCAAAATAACTTGTATTCTCAGGTCATCAGTAGTCAGGTACCGATGCTAGCTTTTGAGAAGATGGAGCGCATTCAAGACTCATCATACTATTTTGATTTAAATTATATTTTTGGTGTCTAAAACTGTACGGAACACGCTTGTATTAAAATTTTATATTTAATGCAATGGATGATGTTGTTTGCTTATTTACATTTACTGTGTTGTGATACTTTACATGACGTCCTCCGCCCCAGAACGTTTCCTCCATTCTTGGTTTTGGGGTGTGACAACGAGTAGGTTGAAGTTTGCCTTGGAATCGTCGAGTCCCCCCCCCATGGACTCGGCGAGTCCATCATGCAAACATCAACGATTTCGACTTTTTTCACTATTTTGCATCAAGTATCAAACAAGCAAGCCTAGGCTCTGATACCACTGTTGGGTTTTGAGCAATCTAACACTTCCTAAGTGTGCATGCAACCCTAATAAACCTTGGATCTATGTTTGTCTAAATACATGAAAAATAATAATTTTTCCAAGGTTTATAACCTATCTAACATGGCATGGGGAACATTTCAACATAAAGAGTTAGAAGAGATTACATACCTTTTTGATGAGTTTGGTTCTTGAGGAGTTTGAGGGCCAAGCACCAACAGTGTGAATGCCTCAAATGGAATCACAAAACACCACAAACTCTTGGAAAACTTTGAGAGAGTGTATACACACTATAAAATTGGTCACACACAAACACACATACACTAGTCACTAGTTACCCTTAGGCCACATTTCATGCTCCGTAAGCATGCTTATATAGTGTGCATAGTTAGGGTGAAACCCTAATAACCCATGACCTTTTCTTTCCAAGGATTCATGGGTTAAAAGCTCCATGGATCATCCATGGACTTCCATATAAGCCTATCCCATTAACAAAAGAGCATCAGCCCACACTATATAAAACCAATAGCCCATAATCTAATTAGTCTTCCTTTTAATCTCTAAATTAATTCATAATTAATTTAAGACTAAAGCTAATTAAATAACATAATCTCATATTAATATATTATGACTTATAATATATTAATAAACATATGTGTATAACTCTCATAAAATTATCCATAAATAGTTTGGATGAGATGCAACCCAAATGGACCATGTCGGGTCGGGTCAAGTATATACCAAATAAGTTATGGACTTAGACACCTTATCCAACAGTAGCCAGACCTCAAGTCTATCTTGGAGAACCAAGATGCTCCCTTTAACTGATCAAAGAGATCATCTATCCGTGGGAGGGGGTAACGGTTCTTCACCGACAGCTTGTTCAACTCCCGGTAGTCGATGTCCATCCGGTGTGAACCATCCTTTTTCCTAACGAAGAGAATATGTGCTCCCCTCGGAGAACATATTAGACGAATGAACTGCTTGCCTAGCAGTTCCTATAACTAAGATGACAACTCCTGCATCTCTTGTGGTGCCAATCGGTACAGCGCCTTGGCGATAGGGGCCACACCTGGCACTAGGTTGATCCTGAACTCGACCTGTCTCTCAGGAGACACTATGGGTAACTCCTCAAGAAACACATCAGCAAACTCTCTAACAACCGGAACATCTGAAACCGAAACCTGATCCCTAGCTCGTGTATCCATCACATACCCTAAGTAACCTGCACACTCGTGCTGAATATACTGTCGAGCCCTGGCAGCTGAGCAATACCCTGAACCAAATCTGGTGCCCATGCCATAGATCATCAGTTCTATTGGATAAGGTGTCTAAGTCCATAACTTATTTGGTATATACTTGACCCGACCGGCATGGTCCATTTGGGTTGCATCTCATCCAAACTATTATGGATAATTTTATGAGAGTTATACACATATGTTTATTAATATATTATGAGTTATAATATATTAATATGAAGTTACGTTATTTAATTAGTTTTAGTCTTAAATTAATTATGGATTAATTTAGAGATTAAAAGGAATACTAATTAAATTATGGGCTATTTGTTTTATATAGTGTGGGCTAATACTCATTTGTTAATGGGCTAGGCTTATGTGGAAGTCCATGGATGATCCATGGAGCTTTTAACTCATGGATCCTTGGAAAAGGAAAAGACATGGGTTATTAGGGTTTCACCCTAACCATGCATACTATATAAGCATGCTTATGGAGCATGAAATGGAGCCTAAGAGAAAACTAGTGATCTAGTGTGTGTGTGCATGTGTGTGGCCGAAAATACAAGGTGTATACTCTCATCAAAGTTTTCCAAGAGTTTGTGGTGTTTGTGATTCCATTTGAGGCATTCACACTATTGGTGCTTGGCCCTCAAACTCCTTAGAACCAAACTCACCAAAAGGTATGTAATCTCTTCTAACTCTTTTATGTTGAAATGTTCCCCATGCCATGTTAGATAGGTTATAAACCTTGGAAAAATATTATTTTGCATGTATTTAGACAAACATAGATCCAAGGTTTATTAGGGTTGCATGCACACTTAGGAAGTGTTATATTGCTCAAAACCCAACAGTGGTATCAGAGCCTAGGCTTGCTTGTTTGATACTTGATGCAAAATAGTGAAAAAAGTCGAAATCGTTGCTGTCTGCATGGTGGACTCGCCGAGTCCATTGGGGGGACTCGACGAGTCCAAGGCAAACTTCAACCTACTCGGCGAGTAAGTTGGTGCACTCGACGAGTAGGATCGAAAGATTGCAGAATCTCGACTTTTGCTGCTGGAAATGGACTAGAAACATTACCCTAAATTGTTTTGGTGTTATAAAACTTATTTTAGTTGGTGTAATGGTTGTTCTAATCCATTTACAATAGCATATATCAAAATTCCATGATTTTATGTGTTCATATAATTCTTGAATTTTTGATGATCATGTTCATGTTCTTATGAATTTAGAAAATGATAGGAATTATTTGCTGAATTGTTTAGAATTAATTCTTGATCATTTATGTGTTTTAATGGAGTCCATAATTTGTCCTCAAGTTATGGATTACCAAAGGTCACTTTCATTTAACACACACTTAAAACACATAAGTTACATGAAAATGAAGAGTCTTCATTTTTATGAACCTTTAATTCTAAGTTATGAAATGAAGAGTTTTGCAAAGTTACAAAACTTGCCCTCAAGTTTTGGAATTTGTAAAGTTTCACACACTTTAATAAACTTTAATTCCAAACCTTAGAGTTTTAATAGTTAAAATTCAACCCTTATACTATTTATAACATTAATGGTTAATTATTATATATATATGTATAAGAATAAGTCGTTTTACCGTTAGTAGGCCTCATTCACGAAACCGGTCTATAAGGTGGGTATAAGGTTGTTGCCTATAAAATGGCGACTTAATGGGTGTATACTCTCACCCACCGCTTGCTTGATCGGTGGAGGGTCGTTAGCCGAACGGGTAGAACAATGACTTTAAATCCTCATTAAAAGTATAATGAATATTATAAAATAACTAAACTCTTTTAATTCCCAATCTTAGTTATTTTAGGAAAAATGTGAACATGGTGCTAATCCATGTAATTCACACTTTGTACCTTACCAAGTCGTTGGTGGAGCGTGTGTGGTTAACCGGCACACTAACTAGGACTAGTAAGGATCATGAAGGGTGACTTAATGTTTGTCATAGATCAATGGAGCGTGTGTGGTTAACCGGCACATTGATTAGGTGATAATATTAAGAGTACCAAGTGAATTAGCATGGTTATTCACACCTTGTTTTGTGATCCTCGGCATCCCAGTCACAAAACTTGAAGGGCACAATCGAGATTGAAACATGCCATTGAAAAGTTCAATGAATCTCAAAAGAATCTAGGAATTTCAAATCCAATTAAACCTAATAAATCATTTCGTTTTCATGGTGGAAATTGGTGAATCGTCATTCACCTACCTTTCAAATATATTATTACTTAGATTACGGCATCCCTCTTCTAAGTGTAATATATTGTGATTGGATCCTAGCCTTAATATTACATTTGGGTGTCTTATTAAGGATCCTAAATATCTAATCTAAACTTACTTTCTTCTTTCAGATGGCTTCCAACACTAATGCTTCAGGCTCTAACCCAACTGGTTCTTTCTCTCTCATGAATCTTTGTGGGAGGGTCATCTTTGATGGTTCCAACTTCATGGATTGGATTAGGAACATCAGGATGGTTACTCGTTACGAGGACAAGGAATATGTCCTCGATAAGGAGTTAAAAGAACTTGATGAGTCTACTGCTACTCCTGAGGAGATCGCTGAATTCAGGACTCATGAGAGAGATGATACTAAGGTGGCATGTATCATGATGGCCACGATGACAGCCGAGCTCCAAAAGTCATATGAAGATTTCTACCCTTTTGAGATGCACCAAGACCTGATGGAAAGATACCATCAGAGTGCTCGTCAGGAGCGGTATGAAATAATCTCCTCCATAATAACTACCCGCATGAAGGACGGTGAATCCGTCACGGGCCACATGCAGAAGATGCAAAGGTATGTGGACCGTTTGCTGAAGCTGAATGTTAACATCCCCGAGGAGTTGGCAATTGACATCATTTTGCACTCCTTGCCTTCTTGTTATGATCATTTTCGAATGACATATCATATGAACAAGGAGGAAGTTACCCTCAGCAAGCTTCAAGGACTCTTGAAGACCGCTGAAACTGGTCTTAAGGGTAAAGCGGTTGTTACCTCTACTACTCCTACTCCAACTTCTACCCCTGTTTTAGCTATTGGGCAAGGCAAAGGGAAAAAGAGGCTCCTCATCAAAGACTAAGAACGGTTCTGTCACTCCTTCTGCCATTCCAAAGGATGCTGAATGCTTTTATTGCCATGAAAAGGCACACTGGAAGCGAAACTGCCCTAAGTACTTGCAGGATCTAAAGGATGGGAAAGTGAAACCCACCTATGCAGGTATTTACACTATATTGTCTAATTACTCAACATATTCTAACTCTTGGGTGCTTGATACAGGATGTGGTATTCACATATGTTCTGATTTGCAGGGCCTAAGAAGAAGTGAGGATGTGGAGCACGGGAAGATAAACTTAATCATGGGGAATAGGAAGGCTTCACCTATTTCCAAGATTGGGGTTTATACTTTGTTGCTTAATAATGGGTTAAAATTAGATTTGAATAAATGTGTGTACTCGTCTGAAATGGCGAGGAATATTATTTCTTTTCATGCTTTGTACAAACAAGGTTTTACCTTTTCGTTTGATAATGAATGTGGTGGTATTAATGCTTTCTTTAATAATGTGTTTTATTTTAAAGCATTACCTTGTGATGGCGTGTATGAAACTGTGTCGATTGTAGACAACTTAGGAAATAATGTGTTGTATATTGATTCTTCTACTAGCCTAGATAAAGCATCATTGTGGCATTGTCGTCTTGGACATGTAAACAAGAAACGCATAGGCCAACTCCAAAAGAGTGGAGTCTTGGAATCATTTGACCTTAAATCAGATGATAGTTGTGAATCTTGTCTACTTGGAAAAATGACAAAATCACCCTTCACTGGAACTTGTGAGAGGGGTGAGGGTTTGTTGGACCTAATACATACTGATGTATGTGGGCCATTCAAAACCGCCACAAGGGATGCTAATCGGTATTATGTGACTTTTATTGATGACTTTAGTAGATATGGGTATGTCTACTTAATCAAACACAAGTCCGAAACCTTTGAAAGGTTTAAGGAATTCAAGCAGGAAGTAGAAAATCAATTGGGCAGGAACATTAAGATGCTTCGATCCGATCGAGGTGGTGAGTATCTTAGTACCGAGTTCCTTGACTACCTTAAGGAGTGTGGGATTGTCTCACAATTGACTCCTCCCAGGACACCACAGCTGAATGGTGTAGCTGAGAGGCGTAATCGTACATTGTTGGACATGGTTCGCTCTATGATGAGTTGAGTTTCGTTACCAATCTCTTTTTGGGGGTATGTCTTAGAGACTGCCGCCCATATCCTTAATCTAGTCCCTACAAAGAAGGTTACCAAAACACCTCATGAAATGTGGACTGGGAAGGTTCCCAATTTGGACCACATCAAAATTTGGGGTTGCGAAGCCTTCGTGAGGCGTGAAACTCATGATAAGCTTGAACCCCGAAGTGAAAGGTGTATTTTCATCGGCTACCCACAGAAATCCTTCGGTTACCTTTTCTACAGACCCAGTGAGAATGTGGTCTTTGTAGCACGAAGAGGGATCTTTCGCGAGAAAGAATTTATAAGCCAAGGAGACAGTGGGAGGCAGATTGATCTTGAAGAAATTCAAGAATCAATTGGTGAAGGAACCTCAGACACTAGCAATCAACCTGAGGAAGAAACTCCTGTTGATCCAGCTGACGAGTCTGTACCTCCGAGACGTTCCACACGGGTTAGGAACACACCTTCGTTTTATTATGGTTTTCATATTACTACGGAAGGTGATACGTTTATTAGTGATAGTACACTAATAAATTTGGATGAACCTAGCAGTGTTAAGGAAGCCATGACAGGCCCGGAGTCTGCTAAATGGAAGGAGGCTATGGACAGCGAGATACAGTCCATGTATGATAATCAAGTTTGGAACTTGGTTGACAATGTACCGGGCCGTAAAACAGTCGGGTGGAAATGGATCTTCAAGAAGAAGACAGACATGGAAGGAAAAGTGCATACTTATAAGGCTCGACTGGTTGCGAAGGGTTTTACTCAAACTCAAGGTATTGATTATGATGAAACATTTTCGCCGGTAGCAAAGATTAAGTCTATTAGGGTTATGTTAGCCATTGCAGCATTTCATGATTATGAAATATGGCAAATGGATGTCAAAACCGCTTTCCTTAATGGAAAGTTGGCTGAGGATGTGTACATGAATCAGCCAGAGGGTTTTGTCAATGCAGAATACCCTAATAGAGTATGCAAGCTTGAGAAATCCATTTATGGATTAAAACAAGCATCTCGTAGCTGGAATCTTTGTTTTGATGAGAAGGTAAAAGAGTTTGGCTTCTTGAGAAGCGAAGATGAGTCTTGCGTGTATGTCAGAGCTAGTGGGAGTATAGTTAGCTTCTTGGTACTGTATGTGGATGACATACTACTCATAGGAAATGACATCCCAACCTTGCAGGAGGTTAAGTCCTGGCTTGGGAAGTGCTTTGCTATGAAGGACCTAGGGGAGGCTACCTATATCCTAGGGATAAGGATATTAAGAGAAAGGAGTAGAAGACTAATTGGACTTAGTCAGAGTATCTACTTGGATAAGGTGTTGAAAAGGTTCAACATGGAGAATTCCAAGAAAGGAGATTTACCGATCCAAAGCAATACCAAACTGAGTAAGACTCAGAGTCCGAGTACAGAGGCAGAGATAGCTGAGATGAGCCAATTACCATATGCTTCCGCAGTTGGCTCGATCATGTATGCTATGACTTGTACCCGTCCTGATGTGGCATTTGCTTTGAGCATGGTCAGCAGGTATCAGGGGAACCCTGGCAAGGCTCATTGGACCGCGGTAAAGAACATTCTCAAGTACCTGCGGAGGACTAAGGATTGGATCCTTACCCTTGGTGGCAGTGATGACTTGAGAATATTAGGGTATAGTGATGCTGGTTTTCAGACTGATAGGGATAATTTCCGCTCTCAGTCGGGCTGGATCTTTACCTTAAATGGAGGGGCAATTTCTTGGAAGAGTTCCAAACAGGAGACGGTGGCTGATTCGACTTGTGAATCAGAGTATATAGCAGCGAGTGAAGCAGCGAAAGAGGCGATATGGCTAAAGAACTTCATCGGAGACCTTGGAGTTGTACCAGCTATTAAGGAACCTATAGAGATTTTCTGTGACAATAATAGTGCGGTTACCTTAGCCAAGGAACCAAGAGATCATGGCAGATCCCGACACATTGACAGAAAATATCACTTCATAAGACACAAGATTGAAGAAGGACTCCTTGTGACAAGGAGGATATCGTCAGATGAGAATCCTGCAGATCCCCTTACGAAGGGACTGACGAGGGTTAAGCATTTTCAGCATGCGAGACGCATCGGGCTGAGGGACGATATTAGTTTTACAGATTAGATAGTTTTCCTGAAACTTGTAAAATGTAATCGACGTTTGATGATGAATAAAATTTGTGATTTATTTATGAGTAAAGTGTTACTATCATTGTCAGTTATTTACTATTGTTTCAGTTTTGCATGTTTTGACTTCCAGAATAATTAATTTATTCAAACCTCCACAATCGATCATACGTCGGAAGTAGGTATGAATCAAGATTGTCATGAATTGGGTTTGTAGATGCCTTAAAGGTGTTTAGACATGGCAATGGTTGCTGCAACATTCATGAGTACTCATAAGTTATGAGTATTGGTATAAACCCACGCTCACTTGTATCACTTCATGGAATTTATCTCGAGTGATCGTGAGACGATAACATCATATAAATCTTTAAACCTAGAGATATGAGTTGTTACCTATGAGTTGGTTGTGCATTGATTGCACGTAAACGCATCAGTAACTTGATGTTATAAAACGTGCCTTTGTGTACAATTCAATAAGTAGTAGAACAAGCATATCAGTCGAAGTTTATCTGTTCCTTCTAGAAATAGAAGCGATATCTGGGCCCCTCGATGATTTTGTGTTGACCCATGTACCAGGCCTGGTCAGAACTAAACCGATGTGTTCAGTGAAGTTCTTCGTCAAACAAATCGGAAAATCGAGAAACAACTGCTAGACAATAAGCAAGACATAGTTCCATGTGTTTGTCCGGCTGATATCATGAGAACAGAGGATTATGTGATCACTTATCTAAAATGGCGCTTCATAGTTCGACAAAGTCTTCATTGTTCGAGGGAGTTTTCGAGAGCTACGATTGTTGGTTGGTTCCTGAAGTTATAGGCAAATATAGTTATTAGACTTATCCAAGTGGGAGTCTGTTGGATAAGGTGTCTAAGTCCATAACTTATTTGGTATATACTTGACCCGACCGGCATGGTCCATTTGGGTTGCATCTCATCCAAACTATTATGGATAATTTTATGAGAGTTATACACATATGTTTATTAATATATTATGAGTTATAATATATTAATATGAAGTTACGTTATTTAATTAGTTTTAGTCTTAAATTAATTATGGATTAATTTAGAGATTAAAAGGAATACTAATTAAATTATGGGCTATTTGTTTTATATAGTGTGGGCTAATACTCATTTGTTAATGGGCTAGGCTTATGTGGAAGTCCATGGATGATCCATGGAGCTTTTAACCCATGGATCCTTGGAAAAGGAAAAGACATGGGTTATTAGGGTTTCACCCTAACCATGCATACTATATAAGCATGCTTATGGAGCATGAAATGGAGCCTAAGAGAAAACTAGTGATCTAGTGTGTGTGTGCATGTGTGTGGCCGAAAATACAAGGTGTATACTCTCATCAAAGTTTTCCAAGAGTTTGTGGTGTTTGTGATTCCATTTGAGGCATTCACACTATTGGTGCTTGGCCCTCAAACTCCTTAGAACCAAACTCACCAAAAGGTATGTAATCTCTTCTAACTCTTTTATGTTGAAATGTTCCCCATGCCATGTTAGATAGGTTATAAACCTTGGAAAATTATTATTTTGCATGTATTTAGACAAACATAGATCCAAGGTTTATTAGGGTTGCATGCACACTTAGGAAGTGTTATATTGCTCAAAACCCAACAAGTTCTCCCCCACTTGGGGTTCGAACTACCACTCACTGACCTTCGTAGTCGATCATGGCACCGAAGCGACTAAGCTAATCCATACCCACAATCCCACATACATCCCTCATGGGAATCAGAATCAAGTCTATCGAGAATTTGACACCGAAGATCTTCAACACACAACCCTGGTAGACTGAAGAAGAGGAAACCTCGTGTTCATTGGCAATAGATACTCACAATGGGTACTCTAGCTCTCATACTGAAAAGCTGAACTCCCTGATGAATGACTGAGAGACAAATTATCGACTCGCCCGGAGTCAAATAATAATAAAGCGGGTAAAGAGTTCACTAAGAACGTATCTAATCATAGGTACAAACATATAAGCATAAAACGGATACAATTATAAGATAAAAGATAGAAACATACCAACAACCATTTCCAGTGTTGTACTGGCTCCTCGGCTATAAGCTAGAAGGCGTATCCCTAAGCCTTCAGAGGCTCTGCTCTACACTACCTCCCGTCATTAATCCTCAGTGTAGCCTACATTGGAGCATGCGCAGGCTTGGCTGCGAGCTGTGGACAGTTGGTCTTCATGTGAACAAGTTGATCGTAGTGATAACAGATCCTCGTACCTGAACCGGGGCTAGTTGGCGACAATCCCTCGCAAAGTGCCCCTCTTTGCCACATTTGCGGCACCCACAACCCGATCTACAAACCCCCGAATGGCTCATCCCTCACTTCCCACAAGTGCAGCTGCGCTGCCCCCAGATCTAGAATCTGTGATCTTGGGCCGCTTCAGCGTAGGCTACGACTGTGTCGGGGCCTACCTCTTCTCCCACAATTGTAACTCAATCTCCAGCTCACGCCGCCTAGCGGCCTCGTACAATTCCAGTAGTGTATCACAACATTGGGTAGCAACAAACTGATGAATGTTAGTCTTGAGCATGCTCAGATAATGTGTCATCTGAGCCTGGTCAGAAGCAAACTCTAGGCAGAACATCGCCCTCTCAACGAACATATAGGTGATCTCCATCACTGACTCTGTCACCTGCCTCATGTCCAAAAACTCTTGTGCCAGTCAATCACGCTCCACCTGTGGAATGTAGCGAGCTCGGAATGTATCCCTGAACCGATCCCATGTAACCGTAGCTCTCTAAGCATCAATATACGACCCAATACTCAACCTCCATCATTCCATTGCTCCCGACCTTAGTAGGTTCAGAGTACATATGACCTTCTGGTTAGCAGGACATGAGCATGTGAAGAAGCATCCCTCCACTTTAGATAGCCACCTCATAGCTACAATCGGGTCCTAAATCCCATGAAAAGTCGGGGCCTTCATGTTATCGAAGTCTCGGAACTAAAAAGCTCGTCTGCTAAAGCTGCGGAGGCTGCAACTACAGCCGTCTCAGCAAGAGCTGCATAGCACTCACCAAAGTACTCCACCTTGGTGGTCTTGATAGTGTTGTATATAGTGTCTAAGTCCATAACTATATTTGGTATGTACTTGACCCGACCCGGCATGGTCCATTTGGGTTGCATGGCATCATGCACTTGGATAGACTAAATGAGAGAAATAAGACACTTATGGCTTATTGGTATATTATAAGTTCTAATATACTAATAATGTAACAGCCTGAAATCTCGAAGTATTATTAAATCACATTTTGGGGTGTTTTAAAGGGGGGACTCGGCGAGTTGGAGCTTGACTCGTCGAGTAGGAGCACGGATTTGGTCGCGGGTTCGCGACTGGACTCGACGAGTCCAGTTATGGACTCGGCGAGTCGACGCTGTTCAGCGGAAAACCCTAGCCGTTCAGTTTGGGACGTATATAAGGGATCTTATGCCGTCATTGTTCGTCTTTTGGCCGATTGAGGAGAACCCTAAACGACTGTGGCATCTAGAGCAAGCTTGAAGGCCATTAGTGACTTTGAGGGAATTGTAGTGCAAGAAGAGGAAGGATTTTGGCCAAAGGAAGATCAAGGGGATCGAGCTCTGAGGTTTGGGGACACAGAGAGTACGTTTTCAGGTAATGTTTCGGATCATTCCTGTTATTTTGATGTGTACACGGATTTAGGGTTTATGAAACCCATTTGGTGATTTGATGGATTATTATGTTGTTATACAAAAGTTTATACCCCAGTAATAGGATGATTAGAGGTCCAGAAGTCCCATGAGTGTGTATTCCGGGACCATACGTAATTCTGGAAGCAGTTGATCGACTGCATGGCGTGGACTCGCCGAGTCGGATGAGCAGACTCGGCGAGTAGCTTGAAGATTCACTGGGACTCGCCGAGTTTGTTCTTCAGACTCGGCGAGTAGAGTCGGGGTGGCCCCGCGATTCTTCCACGAGGACCTCGTCGAGTCAAGAGAGGTACTCGACGGGTAGAAAGGGAACATTCAGGAATTTGTGAGGACGACTAGACTCGCCGAGTCGCCAGGGTACTCGTCGAGTCCAGTCGAGATGGCCGTTGACCAGAGTTGACCGGTGTGATTTCTTAGGGTCAGTTAACGTGGAAGATAGAAGTATTAATAAAGAGATATATGATGTTTTCAGGGAGCTTGTAGCTCGGAGGATCAAGTGCAAGGGATTTCAGGAGTTGTTATCTTCCAGTGTCCGCGAGGTGAGTCTTCTCACTATACTTCACCCGGAAGGGTTTGATTGTGTGACCGGAAGGTCAAGTATGTTATGTGTTATGTTTATATGCTATAAATGGAAAGTTAGCTGCTACGCGTGATATACATGTTTATATATGGGCCGGAAGGCAAAGTATTATGTGACAGAAAGGTCAGGTATGATATATGATGTATGTGCTTTATGTGTTAGAGTATGTTACGGGCCGGAAGGCAGGTTGATATATGATATATGTGCTTTATGTGTTAGAGTATTTGTATTATGTGTTATATATGTGTATGGGCCGGAAGGCAATTATCTTATGGGCCGGAAGGCAATTATCTTATGGGCCGGAAGGCAATTATCTTATGGGCCGGAAGGCAAATATCTTATGGGCCGGAAGGCGAGTATCTCATGGGCCGGAAGGCATTGTGCAGTGGACCGGAAGGTCAGGGCCTGGAAAGGCGTACGTGCGTAAGGTGTATATTGGGGAACTCACTAAGCTTCGTGCTTACGTTGTTTATGTTATGTTGTTTCAGGTTCTTACAGTAACGCGGGATGGCAACGGTTCGATTGTACACACCGAAGAAAGAGTTGTGTTTTGGAGGATCCTGGTCTTCTATTATAATGAAAATGAAACTATGTTTTGTAATTCGAATGTGAATAAGATTTTAAACAAGTGTTTTTAATATTAAATTGATTATTTAAATGAAAAATCTTGTCTTGAAAATCACGGTGTTACAATTGGTATCAGAGCCTTGGTTTGAGGGATTCGGATGCGCCTACGGGTAAATCTGGACTCAAACTGAGGTAGTAAGAAAAAGTTTTCCAAATAAATGGTTTTCTAAAAGTGAATAAGAGTTCAAAGAGAAAGCAAGAAAGAGCAGTGTGTACAATCAGCCAGAGCCAAACGGTGATTTCCCAAAATACCCTTACTTTTGTGTTATGAAATATTTATTATGCACTTTATGAGATATTATTGCATGCTAGAGACAGGCTAGGTATTTCATATCTTAGGACTAGAGTGGCCTGATTTGTGATGCCTTAGTCTAGGGTTGGTTGTTATATGTGCATTATGCTTTTGTGTGTATGTGATGAGTGAGGGTATCTAGTTAGAACGCACGAGGGGTAGAGCTACAGAGTACAGTAGTACTTCCGAGGATGAGCCGAGAAGGTGGAGCTATCACAGATAGGGAGTCCTATGTATGCTTCGATGCTCGAATGCTGCTTGCTTCGTGCTTTGTGGAGTTCTCGATGATGGGAGTCAGCTACTAAGTGAGTATGACGATACTCAGGAGGTAGATGGCTGGCATCATTAGGAACTCTTCAGCAGCTGATAGCAAAGAAGTGGGGGGGACGGCGGAAGGGACTAAGGAGTAAACCTAGCCAGATGAGTGCGCTGGTAGAGTAGAGGATTTCGCTGGAGAGCGAGCACGCGCGATGGGATTGGTGAAAGAGTAGATTGATCAGCTACTTAGGAACTTTGGGATGGTCCGTGTAGAAAGTATGGGTAGATGTGGAAGGTAGTATGGGCCCGTACTACTGAAAGCAGAGGACCCATACTTGATACAGGGAGCATTCTGAAGGTCCTAAGGAACGGAACGAGGAGTGATGTTATGGTTCGAGTACCATACATCGGAGCAGATTGCGGAGTGATGTTATGGTCCGGGCACCATACATCGGAACAGATTGAGTTAGATGTTGTGGTCCGAGTGCTATACATTGGAGCAGATTGAGGAGTGATGCTATGGTTCAGGTACCATACACCGAAGCAAATTGAGAAGGGATGTCATGGGATGAGTACCATGGTTCGTAGTGGATGATGCTGGTGATTATCTTGTTATCCGGTTATGATCGATGAGGTAAAGATCGGACGCTATGGGTTTTAGGCCAGTAGATCATGATTGAGGATGGAGAGGCGTTCCTTGAGGGGAAAGGCGAGTACCTATCAGAGTATTGTGGTAGGGAGTTAAAAGGAGAGGAAATTTCGGTCTGAGTCGAGAAATCAGTCGATAGAGGAGAGGTCACCTTCTAGGTGGGTAGTGTCATTTATGTTCGTGTGCAAGACACGAGAGGTCTGGTGTTTCAGTTTTGGATTGGAGTACACCCTGCAGGTAGTTATCGATAATGATTTCCCTCAGAGCATCAGGTGGCGGGTGTGCTGCGAGGCAGTGATTTACCGTGAGCAGACAGTCAGTTGGGACTGAGGTAGTCGAGAACCACACCACACCTAATTGAGAATAATAGGTTGTGTTATAGTGGTAGCCGTGAAGAGTTCAGTCGAGTTTTGCAGTGCAGAGAGTTTCATCTATGTTGAGAGTGAGTTCCTGTCCTTGGGACAAATCCGGCGTTGGATATGGGTTGATGAGTTGAGATGAGAGAAACGATGATTTTGCGGTGCAGTCTACGAGTCAAAGACGTTATCAAGCAGTGCAGATGCTTAGTATTAGGTTGGTATGGGATTTGGAACGATTAGAGGCAGCCGTGATGAGAAGTTCTTGGAGAGTTAACCAGAGGTTCAGAGTATAGAGGGTTGATCGACTTTATAAGGGGAGGGACTATTGGGCGTTGCATAGCACTTTCCTGGAGCAGGTACGATTTCGCTGGTGAAAGATAGTCGTGGGTTGATGGTATGCTAACTAGTGACGGTTTGAACCCTAGTTGGGGAGAACCGGGTGCAGTACGTAGAAAACAAAGAATTGCCAAGAGTAGTTATAAGTGGAGTATAGAGATGCAGTAGGAAATCATGAGACCAGAGGTGTCGATGATCGAGTAAAGGGGTCAGAGTGAGTTAATGCGGGAAGTACTTGAAGAGGGGAACGAACGTATTCATGACAGTTGATTGGTGTTGTTGCAAAAAGATAGAGAATGATTGGGCAGTCAACTTCCGGAGTCGGTATGCGTATCCTTGTTTGGATTTTGAGTGTCGGGAAAAAGGGATTGGAGAATTATCAGCGCATTTCGTACGTCAACGTTATCTCGCATTCCAATCGAGAAATTATATGCACCAAGGTTGTAAGGCGGGGAAAATATAGATTAATTATGGGGTGCAGGGGATCAGTGGTGGTGGTAGTATTCTGGGATATTCGGGTATGATATCCTTATTTTGGAGTTATTCGGGAATCCCGAATTGAATCGACGTGTGGCATATTAGGTATCTGCGGATTTAGTAGGAGTCTTCGAGTATGGGCATTTAGGGAGATTATTGAGAGGATGGATTTTCGCAAGATGGGCGTTCGTTATGTTGATTGCCTCCATAGTCTGTGGTGGATGTTCGAGTCGCAGTACTCACTAGTCAGAGGGTGTTGTGATACTGCGTGGAGTTGCAGTACTCACTGGGTGACAAGAGAATTTTTATGTTGGAATATTTTCGAGCAGCGTATGAGGTGGAAGAGTTTCGAGTTTGGGTAGCCCTGGTATTGAGTCTTTGGAGCTTGGATGTTGAGTCGGGGGCGAGACGGGGGTCTTCGTCTCTGTCGGGAGATGCGGGGCGATACGCAAGGAAGAGGCACAGCAGAAACCAGAGATTAGAGTTGAGACGATCCTCGGTGAGATTGTATTTTCTCTCACGAGGAAAAGAAGATTTTGTGACTTACGTGTCACTGGGTCGGGATAGTGGTCACGGGGAGAAAAGTTAGTGGAATATTTGGATCGCGATATGGGTGACCGTTGGGGGCTCAGAGGTGGAGCCAAAAGTTGATCTGGTACTTAGTCTTGAAGAGGAATATGGGAAAGGAGCTTATCATGATGACATCTGAGGACACTTTAGAGAGGGCGAACGATGCGGACGTTCGAAGACATGTTTCGGGCATGTGTATTAGCTGTCGGAGGAAGCCGCGGTACGTAATTATCATTGGTTGAGTTGTTCCATATTAACAGCCATCATTAGTGCATTAGTATGCCGCCCTTTGAGCTGTTGCATGGAAGGTGATGTCGGAATCTCGTTCGTTGAGGAAAGGTAATGCATGGACCCGAGAGTCCTTGCGAGCAGATCCAATGCATGTGTGATACAGGGAGTAGTGGCAAGGTTGTCAAGCGGATTTCACTAAGTGAGGGAAGGGAAAGGTATGTTGGGGCTAATGCAGCCAGGGTAGGTGTTTGCAGGAAGAGAACTCGTGAGAGTTGCTCTGAGAGTCAGAATGGGTCTCGCAGTCGTTCTGAAATGGATTGAGTGGGCTTTGGGTCAGGGATCCGGTGATTCATGGTTTCCTAACCCTTGTGGGTCGAGTGATCGTTGAGATTTGGAGCAGAGTACACCTTGGGTAATTCCCGGTTACCGAGGGTGATGAGCAGTTCAGAGATCGTGCATTAGTCGTCAGAGCAGATTCAGCAGGTTAAACAAGGGTTAGGGATCGTCTTGAGTTGACAGGAAGGTTATGCAGGTAGACGTCGTTGCGAGCATGTGTTTTAGGTCGGCGATTTCGTACTTCTGACGGTCTCTCTTTGGATAGGGGTGATTTGATTCAGGAAGAGGGGCAAGTTGGGGCCCCGATATGTTGGGCCTTTTCGTGAAGGTGCGAAGGTAGGAAGGGTGGCCTACCGTTTGGAGATGCCAACGGGTCGGGATGGATCCATGACACTTTTTATGTGTCGGAATTGGAAGGTGTAGAGCCGATGAGTCAGCAGTGGTTCCACTAGAGAACAATTAGGTGGATGCGAGCATGTGTTACGCTGGGAGACCAGTGGCCGTCAGGGATCGGAAGATCAAGGTTCTGAGGAACAAGGAGGTACCTCTGGTATTGGTTTAGTGGCAGCCTCGGAAGAGATCGGTAGTGACTAGGGAAGTCGGAACGTGAGATGCGGGAGCAGCATCCGGCACTATTTTCAGAGTGAGACTTCGAGGGCGAAGTCTGTTTCTAGTGGGGGAGAATTGTAACAGCCTGAAATCTCGAAGTATTATTAAATCACATTTTGGGGTGTTTTAAAGGGGGGACTCGGCGAGTTGGAGCTTGACTCGCCGAGTAGGAGCACGGATTTGGTCGCGGGTTCGCGACTGGACTCGACGAGTCCAGTTATGGACTCGGCGAGTTGACGCTGTTCAGCGGAAAACCCTAGCCGTTCAGTTTGGGACGTATATAAGGGATCTTATGCCGTCATTGTTCGTCTTTTGGCCAATTGAGGAGAACCCTAAACGACTGTGGCATCTAGAGCAAGCTTGAAGGCCATTAGTGACTTTGAGGGAATTGTAGTGCAAGAAGAGGAAGGATTTTGGCCAAAGGAAGATCAAGGGGATCGAGCTCTGAGGTTTGGGGACACAGAGAGTACGTTTTCAGGTAATGTTTCGGATCATTCCTATTATTTTGATGTGTACACGGATTTAGGGTTTATGAAACCCATTTGGTGATTTGATGGATTATTATGTTGTTATACAAAAGTTTATACCCCAGTAATAGGATGATTAGAGGTCCAGAAGTCCCATGAGTGTGTATTCCGGGACCATACGTAATTCTGGAAGCAGTTGATCGACTGCATGGCGTGGACTCGCCGAGTCGGATGAGCAGACTCGGCGAGTAGCTTGAAGATTCACTGGGACTCGCCGAGTTTGTTCTTCAGACTCGGCGAGTAGAGTCGGGGTGGCCCCGCGATTCTTCCACGAGGACCTCGTCGAGTCAAGAGAGGTACTCGACGAGTAGAAAGGGAACATTCAGGAATTTGTGAGGACGACTAGACTCGCCGAGTCGCCAGGGTACTCGCCGAGTCCAGTCGAGATGGCCGTTGACCAGAGTTGACCGGTGTGATTTCTTAGGGTCAGTTAACGTGGAAGATAAAAGTATTAATAAAGAGATATATGATGTTTTCAGGGAGCTTGTAGCTCGGAGGATCAAGTGTAAGGGATTTCAGGAGTTGTTATCTTCCAGTGTCCGCGAGGTGAGTCTTCTCACTATACTTCACCCGGAAGGGTTTGATTGTGTGACCGGAAGGTCAAGTATGTTATGTGTTATGTTTATATGCTATAAATGGAAAGTTAGCTGCTACGCGTGATATACATGTTTATATATGGGCCGGAAGGCAAAGTATTATGTGACAGAAAGGTCAGGTATGATATATGATGTATGTGCTTTATGTGTTAGAGTATGTTACGGGCCGCAAGGCAGGTTGATATATGATATATGTGCTTTATGTGTTAGAGTATTTGTATTATGTGTTATATATGTGTATGGGCCGGAAGGCAATTATCTTATGGGCCGGAAGGCAATTATCTTATGGGCCGGAAGGCGATTATCTTATGGGCCGGAAGGCAATTATCTTATGGGCCGGAAGGCAAATATCTTATGGGCCGGAAGGCGAGTATCTCATGGGCCGGAAGGCATTGTGCAGTGGACCGGAAGGTCAGGGCCTGGAAAGGCGTACGTGCGTAAGGTGTATATTGGGGAACTCACTAAGCTTCGTGCTTACGTTGTTTATGTTATGTTGTTTCAGGTTCTTACAGTAACGCGGGATGGCAACGGTTCGATTGTACACACCGAAGAAAGAGTTGTGTTTTGGAGGATCCTGGTCTTCTATTATAATGAAAATGAAACTATGTTTTGTAATTCGAATGTGAATAAGATTTTAAACAAGTGTTTTTAATATTAAATTGATTATTTAAATGAAAAATCTTGTCTTGAAAATCACGGTGTTACAAATAATAATAATCATAATATTTAGTTAGTATTGATCAAGAATTAATTTAGAATTAGCTATGTGATCAAAAGAAGACTAATTAAATATATGGTTTCATTGTGTAAATCATCCATAACTTATATAGTGGACCAATGCTCCATGGTGGTTACATAACCCATAGGTGATGAAAATGAAAGGTCATGACAATTAGGGTTTACATGGTGTAACTCTGATTATAACACACTATATAAGGATCATCTCGTTCACCAAAATCGGCTACAAAGAATAAGAGTGAGGGCATAGCCGTTTTTCAAGGAGTGTTCATTTCTCTCTAAGTCTTTCTAAGTGTATTTGGTGTTGTGTAATACATTTGAGGCATCACACTTTAGGTGCTAGGTTCACAAGGTTATTAAGGAATCCAAGCAACAAAAAGGTAAGTACTTCTACTAATTTTATGATTCATATGCTCTATAGTATGCTAGTTAGGAAATAAACCTTGGAAAAAGTTTATT